>NC_092635.1:21841737-24241737 GCF_039555335.1 Amphiura filiformis | reverse complement strand
TAATTTTTTTAGTAATAAAGGTCAAATAAAATATTGATTTCATGATACGACTGTTGTTGCATTATTGAAGCGACACTATAAATATTTCTATCTTGAAGGTAAACAATGCAATTTTGATTGTATAGTTTGAGCAAAATGTACAATTTACAATGCGTAATTTAACAATTTTGTAGACTTACCATAATTACAGAGCTCTACATGTCTGTATGATTATATCAGTATAATGGCCTAACAGACTGCTTATGTAGTCCTGGATGTACTATAGATGTACCATAATTATAGCAAATATTGCCTAGAGCTCTACATGTCTGTATATGGCTACATCAGCATCATGGCCTAACAGACTGCCTATGTAGTCCTGGGTGTACTATAGACTTACCATAATCACAGCAAATGATGCCTAGAGCTCTACATGTCTGTATATGGCTACATCAGCATCATGGCCTAACAGACTGCCTATGTAGTCCTGGATGTACTATAGATGTACCATAATTATAGCAAATATTGCCTAGAGCTCTACATGTCTGTATGGCTACATCGGCATCATGGCCTAGCAGACTGCTATGTAGTCCTGGATGTACTATAGATGTACCATAATCACAGCAAATGTTGCCTAGAGCTCGACATGTCCGTATGGCTACATCGGCATCATGACCTAACAGACTGCCTATGTAGTCCTGGGTGTACTATAGACTTACCATAATCACAGCAAATGATGCCTAGAGCTCTACATGTCTGTATATGGCTACATCAGCATCATGGCCTAACAGACTGCCTATGTAGTCCTGGGTGTACTATAGACTTACCATAATCACAGCAAATGTTTCCTAGAGCTCTACATGTCTGTATATGGCTACATCGGCATCATGACCTAACAGACTGCCCAATGTGCCCATACAGTCCTGGATTTACTAATAGACTTACCATAATCACAGCATATGTTGCCTAGAGCTCTACATGTCTGTATGGCTACATCGGCATCATGGCCTAGCAGACTGCTATGTAGTCCTGGATGTACTATAGATGTACCATAATCACAGCAAATGTTGCCTAGAGCTCGACATGTCCGTATGGCTACATCGGCATCATGACCTAACAGACTGCCTATGTAGTCCTGGGTGTACTATAGACTTACCATAATCACAGCAAATATTGCCTAGAGCTCTACATGTCTGTATATGGCTACACCAGCATCATGGCCTAACAGACTGCCCAATGTGCCCATACAGTCCTGGATTTACTAATAGACTAACCATAATCACAGCATATGTTGCCTAGAGCTCTACATGTCTGTATATGGCTACATCGGCATCATGGCCTAACAGACTGCTACGTAGTCCTTGATGTACTATAGATGTACCATAATCACAGCATATGTTGCCTAGAGCTCTACATGTCCCTATGGCTACATCGGCATCATGACCTAACAGACTGCCTATGTAGTCCTGGGTGTACTATAGACTTACCATAATCACAGCATCATGGCCTAACAGACTGCCCCATTGTGCCCATACAGTCCTGGATTTACTAGCAGACTTACCATAATCACAGCATATGTTGCCTAGAGCTCTACATGTCTGTATGGCTACATCAGCATCATCATGGCCTAACAAATCACACAGGGTAGGTATCAGCTTTGCATCAATACATGGTTTCCTCACAAACTCTAACAGAAAAAAAGAAAAGAATACAAAACATTAGAAAATTGGTGTTTTAACTGTACAGAAAAGCAATAATTTACCACATCATAATATAAAAATGCTTGATTTGGACACAATGTCACATGTTTTTGCACCAAAACTTTGGTAAAAATAAATATATAATCATATATATATATAGTCCACCCAAAGCATTTCATCGTGTCGTCTGACGATTGCCTTTTAGGCATGAAACTCAGAGTAACGACTACCTATTCTGGAAGGTCTGTTCTTTGAATTTTTATACGCTATATTTTGGGATTGACAACATTTTACTCAAGTTAGACTATCTTTTGAATAAAGTGCTCAATCCCAAAAGAGAGAGCGTATAAAAATTCAAAGAACAGACCTTCCAGAATAGGTAGTCGTTACTCTGAGTTTCATGCCTAAAAGGCAATCGTCAGACGACACGATTATACTTATATATGTCCAGGCAATTTTCTTTTGCTGACACGTGAAAATTTACAGCACAATGTATAATGTTTTTATTTTTATATGAGTAAAACAAGAACAAAATTTGTGTTCATGAAGATATTTGTTCATTCAATATCTGTTGTCATTTTTCTTTCTTTTTCTTTTTGGAAAAAAGAACTTTCAAGCTTAAAATAGCAACACCTGCCCAGGCTGCCCTCCAAAAAGCCAACAATATCCAACAAACCCCATCAGCAGCAATAATTATTCATAACCTCATTAATAAACACGATGCGTGCGATCCAATCATATTTTATTATTTGTGAAAACACGAGCGCAAATCGAGGTCATTAATATCTCACAATTGACCGCAAAATGCGTAATTGTTCCAATGTCGCACACAATTGACCTCCGCGTGCACCATATTTTGCGTCCAACAAACTGCGCGCACGCTGGCTGCCGTATTTGGATTGCACGCTACCATATTTGCACAGATTCTGATAAGCACTTTTGTTATTGGTCGTCTTGTTTTAGCCTGATCGATTTTGGGAAAGGGAAGATGTAAAAAATTGTTTATTTTACAAACTTTTGAGGAACATTTTGTGTTATTTTGTAAAGTTAAAAGATCAAAGTAACGGTTATGAATGAGGTTAATAACTTTGCATCGGTAATTTGTCGGGCATTGTGAAAAATCGAAACATTTTGCTTTGGACCTCGGAATATCCCTCGAGGCCTCGGGATATTCCTCGGTTCCAAAGGCAAAATGTTTAGATTTTCACAATGCCCTCCAAATAACCGATCGCAGTTATAATCTCTAAATAGTGCACTATACAAAACCCACAACATAAGATCTTGAGCAGTGTACTTTAAACAAATGCTGGTCATCCACAGTCCATACAGCACAATACCCTAATCCGCCTATATCTAGAATAACCATCACAGCACAAACTTTTCGTATAGATAGACTTGAATATCTACATCTCTTTTTCCAAAAATTTCAAATAACGATTGTCCGCTAAACTACACAGACATGACTTTGGGGCTTGATTAAGCATTGCCACAGAGCAAAGTACTTGAGTCGAGTACTTTACCGATTCAGTGACCTTGACAACATATTAATACCAATTTATACATAAATGATTTACGTCACTTGTTTCCAGTTAATGAATATGTAACAAACATAGCCGCAAAAATTCCCCTTCCTTATACCATACAGAATCACACAATTCTTATTTGGAAGTCAATCTATAAACATCACGATAATCAAATTAATAATTATAAAAATAGCAACAAGAAGTAATTTGCTTCTTGTAGCACACAATAGGCATGTCCACATGGAGAATGTTTAGCTAAAGCAACATGGGTCTTGAGAAAACACTTGGGGGATATCCACTGTGTGAACCATCTAGAGGAATCCAATCACTATTGCAGGCATGAGAATGATCATCCATGAAAAAACCTGAAAAAGTTGAAAAAGCCTGAAAAAGTGTGTGAAATTAGGCTAAAAAGGCCCGAAATTAAAAGAAAGTGCGGAAATTTGGACCAGAAAAAAGCCTGAATTCAGGCTCAAACCTAAAAATTCTCATGCCTGCTATTGGGGTTTGTCCCAAAATTTATCCCCAAGAAATTAAAGGAATTTTGTGATTTCTCCAGTGATCCTCAAGTGGTCTTCGAGTGCTACTGCAAAAAAGTAGGTAAATTGCTAAACTTGACCAGTCAGGTAGAGATAGCTCCCTGTGTTAATAACCAGTCGAGGTAAACATCACATTTCTCTCTATTTTATGCTTTTTCTAGCTTTGGACAAATGTGCCCTGAGAAATGTGAGTAACAGCCAATTTAACATTTAAAAATAAAAAAATAATTACAAGCTTAGTATCCAAATATCGTACCGAAAATTTAAACATTGCAGTAGAAATCGAGATGCAATGCAAAAGCAAGAAATAGTGCGATTCTATTTTAAAAAGTGTCTGAAACCAAACGAGTCATCCCTAAGTGCAATAGAGTTGTGGTAAAATCGCTTGTTGCTGGTTCTGATTAAGGTTGTGGTAAGTCACGTATGGACAATCACTCAAGTTAGCGATAATATCTTTGGTATTTTATATCACAGGTTGTGTAAAATTTAACTTGAGTAAGGATTCAGGTCTGAACATGCCTAAAAGGAAAACACAAGACTCCATTAAGCACCTAGAAGTCAATGACCACAACCTATTGTATTCTTTCTTATACACATTATGAGCTTTATTGTCTCCTCAGTCAAGGTCTTTTATTTAACTGCTTCAGCTCATTGTATGTCTGATTATCACTTTATTGAACGATGATGGAATGGTATTTTCACTTAACAGCATCATACAATGAATACAGTGAAGATTGAAATATACCCACATGATATCGCTATATATGCATTGTTTCATGGTCACATGGTTCATCACCTGACTTGCTATTGAAGACCCAATCAGAAGCATGTACCGTATTTCCTTGAATAGTCGCCCCCCTCAAATAAACGCCCCCACCACTTTTTTCAACCAAGATGCTAATATTGTATTATAGCTGTATCTATATTGATATTGATTAAATGTTGCTTTAAATATTATTGATTAAGTAGCTATCTACTGCTGATTCTGGTATTGATGAAATACCGTATTTCCTCAAATAGTTGCCCCCCCTCAAATAAATGCCCCCATCACTATTTTCACCCAAGATGTTTCAAAAATGCAGATATTTCCATGCTATCTTGTGTAGTAAGCTTACCATGTTGCTCACATGGTCGATAATAGCAGCAATAATTGGCGAAAATCTGCATCGGAAACCCGGAAGTGAACCAAATGTCAATGTTTCTAGTTCATAGTTCGTCATTTTAGCGTGACTTTTAAGCTACCTAATGATTTGAATGGGACTTGTCGTGCTAAAAATGACCTCTAATAACCCCCCCCCCCGTCTGGAAAATGCAACGTCCCCAGGGGCGTTTATTCGAGGGAATACGGTAAGTTGAATGATTACAACTCATACCACAGGCTGAGTGCCTCCCCTTCTGAGGGACGGGGCGGGAAACACACAGGGCACCTCCGGCCAACCCGAGAGTGTTAGGGTTAACCAACCCCATATCTAACAGAAGTTTGGCCAAAAAGCTAAATGCATAAGCTAAATGTTAAGGTTTAGCCTATATGGCTATTACACTGTTGCTTGTATAATGGTACTGGAAACATCAACCATGCTGAGCCATATTGTAGAAAACATGTTTGCATGCTCAATCGCCCTCTTTTTTTACCCTGTGTCCAGGCCTGGGGAAGGAGCCTCATAATGTTGCTCAACCTATGATTTTAATTCACCCTAACCCTACTAACTACCGCAAAACACCACAGGATGGGTATCACCCCTTCAGTAGGGCAGGGGTGGGCAACACACAGGGCCCTGAATGAGTTACAGTTAATGCACAAAGAGATTTTTCATCATGGAGGTAGTACAAAATCCTTTATCAATTTTTATTACAGCTGCAATATTGTGCAGATACAATGCAGAGTACACATCTGGTATGCATTTTGTGGCTAAGGAAGGGAATAATATATATTATTATTTATATCAGCCTTACGAGAAGTACAATAAATCCGCATATAGTATAGTTTCTTTGAACAACCCCATTAAAAACGATTGTATGAGCAGATGAATTGTGTGTGCGTACATTGCGCTGATTGGCACCACAGGTCAAATTTGATTTATTTTTACCAAGTCAGTCTAATAAAATAATAATAATAATAATGTTGAATGGCTTATTTTCAATATAAATATACTTTGTCTTTTAATAAATTCTAATAATAAAATAACCAAAAGTGGGTAACTAAAATAAAATGAATCACAAATTATTAGTTAAAGTTATCAAATTCAATTGTTGTAGGGTTGTTCACAGCCTCCTGTTTTTTTATTATATTTGATCAAATAAGCAAGCATGGTTCATTGTTGTATATCTTTTGACAAGAATTTAATTGAACAAGACATTTCAAACATGTAGTAAAAGATTCTGAAATATTTTTACGGTACTGTATCTCGTAGTGGATTAGTGCTGTATATTTTGGAAAGTATATAGTGAGCAAGGAATAAGGTATATGCAATGGCCAAATGATCACGATGATTAGCGTTGTAAACTCAAATAACACCTTATCCCTATCTCTTTCCTCTAAATGTATACATCATCTGTTAGTGGCTAGTCAGTGGAAATGATTTTGTCACCTATTATGTATGCAGGATATATTGTGATGTACAGGATGCATGATGCGATTGAGCAATATTTAGTTGGAAATCAGGAGTATTCAATTTTGACTTTTCAATCATCATATAAATAAATGCATTGCAAATAATAACAAAATATCATAAAAATTTTGATCCAGTTTCTGAGATAGGAAGATTTATAGAATCCATAAAATAAAATAAAACCAAAGTTGCATGTTGGATTTTGGATGCATCTTTAAAATTGATTTCTATGACATACAGCTCTTTTTCCTTGATCATGTGATATAAACAGTAATGTCAGTGATAACATGTCTGATATCATTTGTCAGAGGCTAGGTGATTGATTATGAGCTTATGTGATGTGATAAAGCTAAATAAAACGGATGTCAGTAAACTTGATCTGGAGAGATAAGGAATTATTATGTTTTATTGCTTATAGTGGCAATAAAGTGATCAGATTTAAAGCTTGATTTGATGGTATTTTTGGCATAATCAATAGTTGCAAAAATGAAAATTACTTTTGGCCAACAACACCCATTGCACTCATTAGTGACTTTATTGCTTCTGTTCATTTCAAATGATTATTCTTTTTTACTATAAAAACACGAATTAAAATCAGTATTTTGATAATGTTATTTTTGCATAGCACCCTTTGTGCAGTAGTGGTGGTCGGTGGCAGTAGCATAGGGAGCAGTGCATGTGGCTTTTTGTTGGCAGTGGCCAGCAGTGAAGATGACCTGCTTCAATGAAATAATAGAGGATTGAACCAAACATCTATACAGAAATGAATGAATATGCCATTAAAAAAATTCTCCATTTTCTTAAAAAGAAATTGAGTCCTCCTTTAACTACAGTAATAAAAAAGTGAAGTAGTTGACCCTTTGAACGGTTATCTCAAAATGAGGTTCTATTTGCAAGCAAAGTGTGTGTGTGTTTGTTTGTACACCTTTCATATACATCTTTAATGCAGCGTATACCATGTGAAAACATTCTGATGCATTGCCTTTATACGTACAAGAAAAATGCAAAAAAGTGCCCTTTTGAGAACATATTTCCATGTAGAACCCAATGTTTGTAGCAAGATGCAACTTGGTACAAAGAGTGAAAAGCAGGTGACAAATTTTTGCTTATTTTTTGCTCTTATTTAATACATAGCAAATAATCCCGAGATCTGAAAAAAAATCCATGAGAAGTGTAAACTCTGCCTAGACTGGTCAAATCTGCTTGCTTATTTTCCCAAGATTGTAGTAGCATCAGAACTAGGGCACTAAGTCTCAAGTGAACTATTATTCATGAGCTGTTAGGTAAGTATTGGTCAGCAAAATTGTTGAATCTCATGAAATTCATGATGAAACTCTGATGCATTGTAGTTTGTATATGTTATTTGGTTCAAACTAAGCTAGGGCAGATGACCTAGCAAATTATACTCTAAAGAAGAAAAAAAGTAGGAACTCCAGATATCTATCAAACACCATCTTTTAGTTAGCTTAGCCTAATAATCTCCAGAATCTGTATTCTTCAATCCTAAGGAAAGTCAAAAGAAAATTGTGATCATTGGTTTAATGGCGGTGCAATATGGCACTTTGTACATGCACAAGGGGCTTTCTTTCTACATTCAAACACTGAAAATTGCTTTATTTTTAAGAAACAAGAGCAGATCCTGATACGAACTTGACAGTGTCATACTTGTTCCTGCAATACAAATTATTGATACATGGGGTCACCCTAAGAAATCAATAGAAATTGATATTGTTACCAGGAGTGGGGTGGGGTAGGGTTAGTACTAACATGGACAGGGTGTCTCATGAAGAATGCTTGGTTTACTCTAGATGCTTTTGATCACTGCAGGCATCATTTTGCACATTGTAGAAGGTAATTATAGTCACAAGTAACAAGATTTTGTCTCAATATCAATAAAAGGAAAAGAAACGTAAACAAAAATATCCTGTTCAGCTTACAAGATAGCAAAAAATATAGATCAATTTGTCAGCTTTATTGTAATGTATACATGATCTTATTTTGATTTTCTCACCATACTTTAACCATATGAAGTCTGTATTGAAATATTTGACCTATTTTTAGCATCTAGCACAAAGTTGATTAAACGGAAACGATCTCATGATTGAGTAATTTAATCAGATGAGTAGCTCATTGATTACCGCGGCAAATGGACATCTGTATGTCATGCCTGCCTGCATAGATACAAGTAAATCCATTGGGTTAAGAATACAAAACAACTTTGGTCTACACTAATTTTCAATCAACAAAAACAGAATAAAACTTTTCTTTGCACTCTATATTAAATGGCAGCCAGTTGCAAAGGGGATATTTCAGATTTGAACCTGTGACTTATTCGCTGTCATAGTGCATGTTAGTAACCATTGGTTACTGCTCCAAGCCTGGGCTCATACACTTGTTCTGAATTTTGATATGCCATAGGCTTTGTGTTGTGATCATTTCGATCAGTGGTTCGTAACAAAGAAAGCGTGATCCAGTTGACCTGGCAATGGTCATATTGTAATGTGCACTATGACAGCGAATAGATGCTCACCAATACATGTATATGAAGCTGGGTTTAGTAGTATCAATTTCAAATTTTCAAAGGGGATGGAGGGGCATTTTGGGGACAGGTGGCAATCAGTGTCCAGAATGGGGTCAGATGGGGTATGGGTGTGTTTTGTCAAGCATGTGTGATACCAGAATGACTATCTTCTATGACACAACAGTAAATTACTAAAAACAAACCTTATATTACTCTATAGGACGCTTTAATATTGAGTTTGTATTGAGATGGCACAATCTGTGCTCCATCCAGCTTTTTGGACTGACTTTGCGTTGCATGCTCGTTCAAGATTGCATGGGCCACAGACTATGGCTAATCTACATATGAATCAAAATGATATGGTCTGAATTTGATGATAACCAATATTGGATTTTTTAATATCACCAAATAGCTGATCCAATCCTATATTTTCCTTGGCCTAAAATGACAAATACTTAAATAACCAAATTGAATATGTTTATTTAAAATCATAAAATTGTGTTGATTCAATTTTACATTTGACTGCAACTTAAATGAATTAACTTTAATTGATATTCATCCTGACCATGAAAAATATGTCAAATGAAATCATAAAACAGTACACAAATGTGCACAATGTACTGGTATGGTGTAATCTTTGCCCCAAGTCAAACATGGATGAACATTATTGGAAATGAAAGCCATGTTCCTGCTAATCCAATATTCTGCTGATAGTGCTCAATATCTGTCTGATCCAATACCAAATCTGATTATTACTTCACATCTAAAAATACCCAGCCCAACTTTAATAATCACTATTGTGTGCAATTGGGTAATGTTTTATAAGGAGATGCATTTTATGCAATGTTGAAGTTAACAGCATTAATAATATTTTTAATAGCATGACTATTTTATTGAAATAATATGTGCATCCAAAGTAATCTACCCCCATGCCCTCCTTAAATTTGCTCTACATTTAGATGTGTTAAAAACCGAAGGGGCCACTTAACTTTGATAATTTAGTAGGCATGCGACACTCAGGTTTTCACAAGTAGGGTCTTGGGACAGGATTTTCTCCAAAAAAATTATGTATTGGAACTTATATATTCAGTTTTTACACCACTTTAGTAGGTATGTGACGCTAATGTATTAAAAAAATAGAGTCTTGGGAACTGATTTTTGCCTTAAATATTTTGAGTATTGGAAACTTATATTTAATTTTACCTGCTTGAGTACATTGTGATGCTCAGGTATTCAAAAGTAAGGCCTTGGGAACTGCTTCTGTCGTTAACATATTAGGGTATTGGAAGTAAAATTTAGCTTGTAAACTGGTTGCGTATTAAGGCACAGGCAGCTGATATTTTGCTTTTAGAAATCAAAATGAATGGAGCATGAAACTGTCAGGGTTTTTTTTTTCAGAGGAACTGAAGCAAGCTAAAACAGGGGTCTTACAATTGGCCGAGAAATCTGAAAAAAGGCTGGTCACATCCTTTATAGCCCATTATATGCAAGTGCCCCCTTCTCTTTCCACACCTTCCCTTCTCCTGGGGTAAACATCCTTACCATTCTTTGCCATTTCTGCCACCATTCTGGCTATCTTGGTCTTGCATGATGGATTGCAGTTACCTTTCAGACTCCATGAAGCAGTATTAAGGATTCCACCATCTAGAAGCTTTTGACACATGGATTCTGCAAACAAGAAAACGAGGTCTGTAAACATAGGTCATGATAGGTGGACTGGCTTCTGTGGCAATGAAACAATCCTCACCTGGGCTGTTATCCAGACCACACAGTGGCAAAGCTATGACTTTTTTAGAGGGGAGAGGGACAAAGGAACTTTTAATGGGGAAAACTCTTACAAAAATGGTTAAAAATGTACAAAAAGGCCTAGATACCTCTAAAATATCAGGACAGCCAGCATCCCACATGGGAGAGGCAGGGGGGGGGGGCAAGACTTCTCATGGGGGAGCTTCCCCCATTGGCTACACCACTAAGGCTGTGACATAGAAACAATCAAAATGAGGCAGTTGAGTTCAATTCTCAGACAGTTGGCACAAATAGCAGGCTGCCCCTGTCAGTGATATGTCAAGCAATAGAGTAAACTGAATGGTATTTTTAATAAAATAATTTTTTTTTATAAGCAATTTACAATTCATGAGAAAATACTCTACAAATTATCCACTATTTTGGGACAAAAACATAATTTTCCTGGTAAACAAATCTCTTGATAAGATCAGTTTTACATAAAGTACACAGAATCCTCCTCCATAGCACTTTAAAGTACACCAGTGATGAGGTATAACATCTTGAACTAGTTTGTTATGTCTAGAAGAACACTACAAATTGGTTGAAAAAGCAATCCCAACATGATCAGTACACATATGAATTCACGTTATTGTAAGGCACATCTAGAGATTTAGGATTGGGGCTAGGATTTAGGCCCAGTACAAATGACCATACATTTTCAGCCCTTCGATATACCAATGACCCTTACTTCTAGGCCAATTTTAGTATGTGGATGGGTAATTTTTTCATAATATCCCCAATTTTTTCAGAAAAATAGCCCAATTTTGCCTATCTAGCCAACGTTTCAAAATTTGATATAAAATAGGATCGATTGAGCCCATATTTATTGGTCGAGCTACGAGTTTTAAAATATTGGATGAGACGTAGTCAAGTCCAATATTTTAAAACTCACAGCTCAACCAATAAATGTGCGGCTCAATAGATCCAATTTTTATATCAAACCACGATTTGCAGCACTTCAAATGGGAGGTTAATAGCATCAACCCATCACTTTAATTATAGGCCGTTCCCATCATTTCCCACTTGCGGTCTGCAATATGAAGCAGAATGCATCATGGGATTAGTTTCATATCCTTTATCATTTACACAGGCATCAGTGGGTGTAACGTATTGACTCCATCCAGCCAGCTTGTTTACCACTTGCCTGGATCAAAGAAAAACATGTCAACTATGGCCAGTTATCTAAGGACATGCAGTATTATTACATATAGGCTACTCTCCACAATTCCAAAACTTTTTTAGATACAATATTTTTTCAGGATTTTAGAAAAGTTCAAGAAAATGCACACTATTAATTTGTTTCAAATGGCCATCTATGAACACATTCCTAACCTGTCCTTACCATCTTGTCTTTGCAGTGCTACCAGGATGCTGTCTACTGATGATTCCAATTCATCTGACTCTGTGTTCTCATCTGCCAGTTTGAGGCGAACCACTGCCTGGTTAAGGTCATCTGTAACAAGAGAAAAAAACCCAAATATTTAGAGTAAGATCAATTAAATTTAAAAATATAGAGTATTCAAACAGCATTCTAGATGCTAGTGCCCTAATTCCTTTAAACAGTGTCATTAATGTAAGTATCATAATGTAATCCATCGTATCTGTTGTGCAATGGTATGGGCTTCAACTCATGGTCGGGAGGTTACTGGTTAAAAAATGTTGTAAAAACTACTTTAAAAAATCGCAGTGATTTATAGTGCACTACGCACAGGCACAATGCCAGAACGTTTATCCACAAGCCTCAGCACACTTGTACACTTAGAAAAAGCCTTTAACATATTTCCTCACTTGTCTCTATAAACCCAGGTGTATATAGATGGGTACCAGTATATAGTTGGTAAAAAAAAAAACTTGTTGGGTAGGACGAGTGGCAAAAACCCTTTACAGCACCTTGTAAAGGGGAATCTGGCACAAACCCTAAGGAAAAAAAGCGACATGCACTCCAGCCTAGGCCTTTGAGCACTGCTCAGGCATAATATTGACCATTTTCTTCCATATCTGTTGTATAGCGATTCTTAAGAATTTTGTTTAAAAGTAAAATTTGCCAGTTGATGTGTACAACAACATGGCATTTAAACTTATCTATCTGTTAAAAATTGCCCTCGGACTAATCAATGTTTTAATACCTCACTGAATATCTGACAACAAATTCATTATAGATTTCTGCTTTCATTTGAAAGTAAATATGCAGCATCATGACTATCTATATTGCAGATACCAGCACTGTATTATTATTGTCCTTGTCATTATCACTGTTTGTCATCATAAGCATAATCACCATAATTGTTAGATAATTATGGTAAAGTATCTGCTGAAAGATATTAAGAGTGTCATTAATTTCAATTTATTTTCATATTCATTGATCTATTATGTCTACTATGTGTAATCTTTCATATAGACCCTATGCAATAAACCAACTGGCACAGTATAACAATTGAAATAAGCAGCCAAGTTGGAGGAGAGTTCTAAGATGCCAAAGGGACAGGTCTCTAGTTCAATCCTACAACCATTCATATTTAACATCTGTTTTATTGTATTATCATGAGACAAAATGATTAGTTCATAAAAAATCAAATTTCATAAACATTACAGATTCCACTCAAATAGAAATAAGTTCCATTCAATATCAAACAACAATATGTCTATAAGTGGATAACACACATTCCTTGAATAAGTTCATCAGGATGGTTAGATATTATTTTTGTTTTTACAAGTCCACAATTTACTGAGTAGCAATACTCCCATTCTCATCTCTAGAGTGTTCTGTTCCTTGCAGTAGCTGATTGTATTTGTATACCATACACTATTTAGTGAATATATGTTCCTTCATTGCAGCAGATAACATTGTCCCTCCCTCCCCCCTGTGCTTTCTGATCCACATTGTTTCTCTGATCCATCTAGTTTGCTTGGCCCCCTCCCAATCAAGTTATTGATTGCGAGGGGGGCAAAGTCATAGACAAAGATTCATGCCAGCAAACTAGATGGATTAGAGAAGCAACATGAATCTGAAAGGGGGGGGGGGCATATGTTATCAACCACAATGAAGGAACAAATTTTACTAAATCATTCTTACAATCAGCTACTGCAAGGAACAGAACACTCTAGAGATGAAAATGGGAGTGTTGCTAGATTGACACATTATTAATGAAGTCTCCCGATCAGAAGATGAAATGTCTAAAATGTGAGTATCACTGGATGTGTACACTAAAAATTTACCAATAGTATACATACACATTGACTTTAGAATGCAAATGAATATGGCATTCTTTGAATCATGTATCATTATACATTCACCTTTGTGTCTCTAAATCAAATAAGTTCTTCTTTTTTATTTGTCTCCAGATCTACAGTTCTGAGAAAACTAATTTAGAAAAGGGAAGCAATAAATCAGAAGCTACATCAACTACAGATGGGATGGATTGCAAGAAAGGGAAAAACACCCACATATAAATTAGTATACCCAGACTACAGTAGAGAGTCAACTTTTTCCAGGAATGGAGCAGAATTACGAAACCTTAATTAAAGGAGCACTGCCTGATAATTTTACACTTGATCGCTTAGTGATTGCAATGCATCGCTTTGGTAAAACAATGGGTAATTAATTGCTTGTGAAAAAGTTGGATATTATGTAAATGACTTGCACTAAAAGGGGACCTTTTGTGAATTTTTCCTTCAAAAAGGTATAATTTCAATGTTTTTTCTCCCAAAATGGACATTTTGTGAATTTTCCTTCCAATAAAGGTGATTTTCATTCAATGTTTTTACAGGAAAAGGTGGACTTTTCCCTGGATGGCATGGGGGTGTGTATCACATCCCACGCACCCTCCACTAGCCACGGCTTTGGTTGAAGCACCCAACATAATATACACAAAACAAGCTTATCTCTCAATTATATGAAAGAAAAAAATGCACTTCATGACACCCTAAAACCTTCACTATTCATTTTGGACAAACTCTCACCATTCTTCCTCAATCTCTTCCCAATCCATCACTACATCTTAGCTCAACACTATAACTGCATTACAAAATCTGAGACCTCATCATCAATAGCACCTTAATCAGTCGCCCGATGACAATGCTGCTCCTAAGTGAAGTCTTTGTGTGGTGCTGCTATTTTTGCTTTGCCCTAAATGATATGACACCATCCTTAGGTTACCATGATTCCTCCAGAGAGATGATGTTATTTGGTTGGTAGAATATAGAGATAGTGATTAGGCTGACACTGAGGTAAAGATAACATGGCCTCCAGCTGTATTATTGATATCAAGTATCTTAGGCAGACACTTATATGATCCTGGTATGAGCTATGTATAGAAAGTATCTGTATCCTCTTTGTATTTCTATATCGCTTGCTTTACTTTGTATTCCCATCTCTCTCTATTACCGTATACAAGTATATCCATATCTCCTTTTACTTAACTAACAATTAGCCTTATTGGTATGCAGATATGCAAATTATGTCTAATTAGGTTGGCAAAATTTTGATGGTTTTGACCTAAATTCATTAATATACAAGTTTATTTACAAAATATCAATTGGCAAAATGTTAGCATATTCATATTTTAATATCCGCATTTCTAATTGAATGTATTAATGCCATAATCAAAGACAGAAACAGAAACATTAGTTCTGGTCTGATCACCTGCCAATCAAACTCCTCACAGCCTGTGATTGGTTATCAATGTGTAGTTAGGGCGGTGCTTTCCCTAATTAGGCTATGTTAACAAAACACATGCGGTGAATAAAATGAAAAGACAACGACATCAGATGTGAACTAGTTTTTTTTTATAAATTTCTGTCTTTTATTAATATTGGTGAATACATATACACAATTTGATTTTTGCGCCTCTATACATAATTGGATTTGTGATTTTTTTCTTCGACAGCTATTGTCTGTTTTGGGGATGTTACCCATTGGTTTTGTGTGTGAAACTTGGTTGACTTTTTACACTGGAACCGGATACAGTCAGACATGTTTGTTCCCTCTACGTATTTTTTCATTTATGGATAACACACCTGATGATTCTCATAATAAAACATTGAAGTTGACCAAATTTTACATACAAAACCTTTGGGAACGAACTATCAAGGATGGTTTCTGGGGTGACGTACCCCCCTGGTTTTCATGTATTAGTACAAAATTAAAGTTATGAAATTAAAAATTCCTCTCGCTTAAAAATAGTACCAATCTTGCTCAAATTCTAATCTTGCATTACCAGTAAAATTGCATAATATGTTTCCTGGTACTATAAATTACAATCTAGGTTCTTTCCCGGGGTTCTTTCTTTACTTATCTTCATGAGTCATGAGTATGACACTCATTTATCAGTCTTTTGAAAACATTATCTTGACCATAAATTATTGTTCTTAAATATGATGCAACTGTGGACGAGACTCATTCCATTTGCTTTTACAGGAAGGAATGTTCTGCTATGGAGAATAAAAAAATTGATTTGGGTAAACTAAAACACTGCTATTTTTGGATGACCCGATACACATTCCCAAGCCACACAGACCACTAACAAACTTAATGACATATGGTACTAACACTAGGCCCGCAAACTAACTCATCTGTTATGACACAGTTCTTTCACATCAATATGTTTGTACATTCATAAAATGACCCTTGACAGTGTTGGGTACACAAACTCATACTCCCCAACTTGAGGTCAGTTTTTGCCCTATAACTGTTGAATGCGGGATCACTGAAGCAGAAGCTATTCCAGTTGAAATCCACATACTCCCTATGGCAGAAATGGCCTTAATCTTCCACAGAAGGAGTGTGAATTTCAAATGGGCTACCTGAATGGATGACTCCATTTCAAAACTGCACCACCTTTGTGGGAGATTAAGATCATGTCTTCCATAGGAGGTGTATGGAATTCAACTGGAATAGCCCTATGCTTTTGGAGATGAGACCATTTGAGCTATAAATAGCGCAAGGTGCTCTGTGGTCACTTAACATTGATTGATTGTTGGTATTGAAAACAAATGCCGCTATCTGCGCTTTGAAATACACTAATCACATGCAAGAATAGACTAGAAATTGATTTTCTCTAACACTTGACCTATTTACACACGCTCCTGATACCTAATCACACTCGGGGTGTGTGTGTGTGCACACATATATGGTCATCTACAGGGCCCAGTGATTTTCGTGATGTGAAATTCCAACACCATCCAAATTCACATGCGACAAATATGGCATGAATAGCATGACTGTCACTCAGAGACTCATATAATTTGTCACACTCATACTTTGTCACTCAAAGATTCCTATTTCATCTCAGATCAATCACCCAAAGATTCATTTTTTCAACTTAAATGTTGTGCTTGTAAACACCCTCCACACACACAACCCCCACACTCGAAGCACAAACTATATAGATTATCATATTTATAATGCAGATGAATATGCTCAGTTTGTAATCGTGGAGCATGGTACGTCAATCTCGTTACACAAATCAGCAGTGGATGTTAGTGAATAAATTTGAATTCTTACCTTTCACCTGTGTACTCAATAGCTACCATCTGACAGTACACTAATTTGTAACATGTTTTTATTACATTAAATTTTGTACAATTTGCTACCCATTGCCCCTCTTAAAACTGCAGATATGTTCATCCATTCCTAGAGCGTCTGCAATTGGATAGCAAACGTTCAATGTGCGCCCTTGTTATAATTAACTTACACATAATGTTTTAATTGTTTATTTGAAAACATCTCAGCACACACAAAAATGTTTTAAAATCATTACAAACAAGTTTTGGTTTTGGTCAAAATGTTTAAATAACTTTTAAATGTAGGGTTATATGAAAGTCATGATTCAAAAATATTTTGTCAACACAACATTACGTTAGAATGTTTTGCAATTAGGAATAAAGGTATTGTTTTTAGCCACTGCAGTGCATCTATTATCTCATATAATATGGGCAACACAATTATTTTAAGTAAAACAATGTGGTGAAGCCGAGTTGTTTTACGCCAAAAATAATGGCGTCGCTATTTAGGGGAAATTTAGGGGGATGTATTACCCCAACTTCTGCCGCCTATGGTCAATAAACTCTACTTCTAACTGTGTTCAAGCTAAAATAAGGTGAAATTGAATAAAAACAACATTAGGAAATCTGCAGCTGTTGAAAATGTGAAAACATTTTACTTAAATGGCATTTTCTTAAGGGCTGGGGTATGAACGTTTGGACAGTATTTATTTTGGGACATTAGAGCACATCAGACATATCGAATTGCATTCTGAATACGAAGAATGTCATTCTGATATCAAATAATTTTGATTTTTGAAATTAGCAATTTAATACACATTTTATGGCAAATCATTAAAATTGATATTTTTGATATTTAACAGTACTTGAAGTAAAATTTATAAATCTGATGATTTATACTTAAAGTGTATGTAGGTGGGATGAAAAGCAGGCGATCAATTGAAAATTTTGACCTTTTGTATTGAAGATATGGATTTTTTTCCCAAAACACCAAAAAAATTAGGTCTTTTTGGGAAAAAAATCCATATCTTCAATATGAAAGGTCAAAATTTTCAATTGACCGTCGGCTTTTCCTCCCTGCTACATACACTTTAAGAATATATCATTAGATTTATATAATTTACTTCGAGGACTGTTATATATCAAAATTTGAAAAATATCAAATTTTATAATTTGTCATAAAATTTGTATTATATTGTGATTAAAAAGAAGAAAATTATTTGATATCAGAAAGACATGCTTCGTATTCAGAATGCAATTCGATAGGTCTGAGGTGCTCTCATGTCCCACAAAAAATACTGTCGAAACGCAATAAACGCTCATTTTGGATCCCTTAAGCTAATGAGTTGCAATAATACAATTCAAACCTTGCATCTAAGTTCATTGAATGCATAATAGAGCACTCCATCTACACATATCAACATGTTGAAGTGCTCCTAAGCAACTATACTCTCATTAATTGCAGGTTAATGAAAACAAATGCATTTTTTTCCAAACCAATTGGTGGGCCATTGGTCATCTCATGGTTTATTGACACTGGTCAATGATTAATCAAGGTTTGCTGTGTTGGAATGATCAATTGTCCACTTCAACTGGCTGGCCATTAATTCCAATGCATTCAAGTAAAAGTACAGTAAAGGTCATTTTGGATCATTGAGCTGACAGGCAAATAGATCCTGGTGGTCATTCATCTACATTGTAAAGGTAAACTGACAAGGGGAGGGGTGCTGGAGGAGGGAAATCTCTGTCTGCAAATACTTCTGAGTTGCAATTTTCACATCAATTCACAATTCTCGCAGACAGGACTAGAAAGAATGCTTATTTCCCGGGAAGATTAAATTTCTAACAAAAGTAGCAATATTTGTAAATTTTTGGGAAGCTAAAATGTCCCATCAAATAGCAAATTTCTCCCCAGTGTCAGAATTTTCCTGGAAGGAACTTCCTGTTTATCCTGGTATTGTCACAGAGATTATAATTGTAGAAGGATTTGTGAAAATCAAAGTTGAATCTTGTAAATTGTCAAAATCTAAACAGTTGAAATTTTGCACAAATCAAATTCAACGCATTATTAGCCAAATGAGATATATTAAAAAATTCGACATATACAGCTATTTTGCATGAATATGTCCTAATATTGTCATTTCACAAGCCTGATTTTAATATACCAAATGTCAGGTATGTTTACCAAAACTATAATGTTGCTTCTTCCTAAATTGCTACTCTCTGGATTTTGTGTTTTACTCTAACACATCACTGTACATGCAGCTTTAAATGCTTTGGGGGCTAGTCGTCTTGTACAAAACAAGTTCTACTTTACTCTCCTTACCTAAATGCAAGTCCAATTCAGACACAATCAAGTGTAAGGAGTCTCATGTTAGCAATAGTCACTTTTGACTTGTCTACATCATTTACTTACATTCTAAAAATACTTGCTTCTGATCACAACTCCTTTACAAAAGGACATCTGCTTGGAAAGTTAATGGTAATTTCTTTCATTGAAAATCACGGAACGTCAAAAAATGGTTCTCTTTTTAGTCAGTAATATAAAATCTGTATTTCTGACATATACGACTGACTTCCTTTGATTGTGTGGCACATTTAAGCATAGAAAAGGTCATTCAGGAACATAGGCTGTTGCGTATAGAGGCATCCTGGCCAGACTCTTCTGGATTAAATGCTTTGGGGCAAGCTGTCACGTACAAATATGCAACAAGTTCTGTTTTACCCTATCAACATCATTCAGCAGACTATTATCCCCATGAGTACTAGCTGTCGATTGGTTACAAGAAGACTCTAATAAATAATTGAGCCAATCAGCAACATGGTAAGAATGTAGTAGGGCTGAAAAGGATTGAGCTTAAAATATTTTAAGCTGTATTTTAATTGGTTGCTCAGATTAATATAACATATAATTAACCAATCAGAAACAATGTAAGAAAGGCAGTTCTCAGGGGTTTAAGGAGTAATGGCCTCTGGAACATCGAGTTCACAGGCTAGAGTGAATATATGAATCATACTCCTCCATTAAAAATGTCTTATTATTATTATTATTATTATATGTTTTCCCTCCATGAAGCAACAAACCAATATGACAGACTTAGCATAGTGTTACAAACGGGGTACTCTTTGGGAATTGTTTCTTATTCTGATGTTAGGATAATCCAAGAGGTAATTGCACACATACACCTGTTCATCCCAGTCATTTCATCAGATTAAAAAAAATGTTTTTGTTTTACCCCACAATTGTTTTAATCAAACTTTTATCATCGTTAAAATTGTACTTTATATTCATACTGTTGTATACCAGTGATGAAGATAAAAAAAATTATAAATTAAGATAACATACTGTAAAGCATGCTATTTTTGCGGTATTTTTGTGATTTGAACTAGAAGTATTGTAGTTTCTTAAATTCACCATTACAAACAGTAACACATTAAAGCCTATGGGTAGAAAATATGTTCACAGGCTTTTAAATTTGCAGCTCTGAAAATAACTGCGAAAAGCACAAAAATTAAAAATTAAAAAACCTCACAAAAATGTCCTACTATACAGCATTACTCCATCTATAATTACTCAGAAATGGTAAAACTCAATTACAGATACCTAGTTAATTGCCTGTGTACCATGGCTGCTTTCTTTGCCATTTAGTTTCACAAGTTTATATGCATCACTTGGATGGTAAATTGAATTAAATTTTGACACAGATTTGATATAAATTATGATAAATATGATAAAAAGTAGAGAACACAGAGACATGTCAACACGTCATGGGTGCGTAAATGAAGTTCTAATTCCATTCCATGTGACGTAACCAATAACTACATAGATACATCCCGGTCATTTCATTGAACTTTTTAAATGTTTTTTTCACCCACAAAATCAATTTTAATGAAGCTTTTATCATTGTTAAATTTGAGCAATATATTCACACTGTATACTAGTGATAAAGATACATAAATGACATAAATATAGAAAGTAAGATTATATATTACTCCATCTATTTACTCAGATATTGTTAAACTTAATTATAGATACAGGAGAGTAAATTGCCAGTGTACCATGGCTTTCTATGCTCCTTAGGTTCACAAGTTTATATGCATCATTTGACTTGGATGGTAAATTGAATTAAATTTTGACACAAATTTGATATAAATTATGAAAATATGTAGAGAAAGTAGAGCAAATATACAGAGACATGTCATCACGTCGTGGGTGCGTAAATGAAGTTCTAATTCTATTCCATGTGTCGGAGCCCATAACTACATAGATACACACAAATTGCACGAATGAATATATTATCCAATCAGCCAAAATGAACCTATCATTGTGGAAGATCAAATTAACACCTTCCAAGCTATCACACTACCAATATAGAATGATTTATTGTTTATAAAATCATATTGTTAGTTCCCAAGCGATGAATGTGTTCATGCTCCTAAATTAAAGATAAACAAGAAGAAACTTTAATTTAAAAATCTGTAGTTAATAAGCCTGATAGCCAAGTATGCATGGTAGCGTCTAATGTATGTGTTGCTATGTACCCCTGATAACAACATGCACTGATGGTAAAGTTTGAGTAACTATCTACCCATGATAGCACTGTGCATGGTAAAGTGTGTGTTGCTATCTACCCATGATAGCACTGTGCATGGTAAAGTGTGTGTTGCTATCTACCCTTGATAGCACTGTGCATGGTAAAGTGTGTGTTGCTATCTACCCATGATAGCACTGTGCATGGTAAAGTGTGTGTTGCATCTACCCATGATAGCACTGTGCATGGTAATGTGTGTGTTGCTATCTACCCCTGATAGCACTGTGCATGGTAAAGTGTGTGTTGCTATCTACCCTTGATAAGCCCATTATGTACTGCAAAGAGATTGGCTTAGTATTATGTTGCTATCTACTACTGATAGCACTATGCATAGTAAAATGTGGGTTGCTATCTACTCCTGATAGCACTATGCATGGTAAAATGTGAGTTGCTATCTATCCCTGATAGCACACTTTATGCATGGCTCACTATGTTGCTATCTACCCCTGATTGCACTATGCATGGTAAAATATGACTTGCTATCTACCCCTGATAGCACTGTGCATGGTAAAGTGTGTGTTGCTATCTACCCCTGATAACACTGTGCATGGTAAAGTATCTACCCTCGTAGTATGTATGTATTGTACATCATGAGTTGCTATCTACTCCTGATAGCACTATGCATGGTAAAATGTGAGTTGCTATCTACCCCTGATAGCACACTTTATGCATGTCTCACAATGTTGCTATCTACCCCTGACAGCACTGTGCATGGTAAAGTGTGTGTTGCTATCTACCCCTGATATCACTGTGCATGGTAAAGTGTGTGTTGCTATCTACCCCTGACAGCACTGTGCATGGTAAAGTGTGTGTTGCTATCTACCCCTGATAGCACTGTGCATGGTAAAGTGTGTGTTGCTATCTACCCCTGACAGCACTGTGCATGGTAAAGTGTGTGTTGCTATCTACCCCTGATAGCACTGTGCATGGTAAAGTGTGTGTTGCTATCTACCCATGATAGCACTGTGCATGGTAAAGTGTGTGTTGCTATCTACCCTTGATAGCACTGTGCATGGTAGAGTGTGTGTTGCTATCTACCCCTGATAGCACTGTGCATGGTAAAGTGTGTGTTGCTATCTACCCCTGACAGCACTGTGCATGGTAAAGTGTGTGTTGCTATCTACCCCTGATAGCACTGTGCATGGTAAAGTGTGTGTTGCTATCTACCCATGATAGCACTGTGCATGGTAATGTGTGTGTTGCTATCTACCCCTGATAGCACTGTGCATGGTAAAGTGTGTGTTGCTATCTACCCTTGATAAGCCCATTATGTACTGCAAAGAGATTGGCTTAGTATTATGTTGCTATCTACTACTGATAGCACTATGTATAGTAAAATCTGAGTTGCTATCTACTCCTGATAGCACTATGCATGGTAAAATGTGAGTTGCTATCTATCCCTGATAGCACACTTTATGCATGGCTCACTATGTTGCTATCTACCCCTGATAGCACTGTGCACGGTAAAGTGTGTGTTGCTATCTACCCCTGACAGCACTGTGCATGGTAAAGTGTGTGTTGCTATCTACCCCTGATAGCACTGTGCATGGTAAAGTGTGTGTTGCTATCTACCCATGATAGCACTGTGCATGGTAAAGTGTGTGTTGCTATCTACCCTTGATAGCACTGTGCATGGTAAAGTGTGTGTTGCTATCTACCCCTGATAGCACTGTGCATGGTAAAGTGTGTGTTGCTATCTACCCATGATAGCACTGTGCATGGTAATGTGTGTGTTGCTATCTACCCCTGATAGCACTGTGCATGGTAAAGTGTGTGTTGCTATCTACCCTTGATAAGCCCATTATGTACTGCAAAGAGATTGGCTTAGTATTATGTTGCTATCTACTACTGATAGCACTATGCATAGTAAAATCTGAGTTGCTATCTACTCCTGATAGCACTATGCATGGTAAAATGTGAGTTGCTATCTACCCCTGATAGCACTGTGCATGGTAAAGTGTGTGTTGATATCTACCTCTGATAGCACTGTGCACGGTAAAGTGTGTGTTGATATCTACCCCTGATAGCACTGTGCACGGTAAAGTGTGTGTTGATATCTACCCCTGATAACACTGTGCATGGTAAAGTATCTACCCTCGTAGTATGTATGTATTGTACATCATGAGTTGCTATCTACTCCTGATAGCACTATGCATGGTAAAATGTGAGTTGCTATCTACCCCTGATAGCACACTTTATGCATGGCTCACAATGTTGCTATCTACCCCTGACAGCACTGTGCATGGTAAAGTGTGTGTTGCTATCTACCCCTGATATCACTGTGCATGGTAAAGTGTGTGTTGCTATCTACCCCTGACAGCACTGTGCATGGTAAAGTGTGTGTTGATATCTACCCCTGATAGCACTGTGCATGGTAAAGTGTGTGTTGCTATCTACCCCCCTGATAGCACTGTGCATGGTAAAGTGTGTGTTGCTATCTACCCCTGATAGCACTGTGCATGGTAAAGTGTGTGTTGCTATCTACCCCTGATAGCACTTTGCATGGTAAAGTGTGTGTTGCTATCTACCCCTGATAGCACTGTGCATGGTAAAGTGTGTGTTGCTATCTACCCCTGATAGCACTGTGCATGGTAAAGTGTGTGTTGCTATCTACCCCTGATAGCACTGTGCATGGTAAAGTGTGTGTTGCTATCTACCCCTGATAGCACTGTGCATGGTAAAGTGTGTGTTGCTATCTACCCCTGATAGCACTGTGCATGGTAAAGTGTGTGTTGCTATCTACCCCTGATAGCACTGTGCATGGTAAAGTGTGTGTTGCTATCTACCCTTGATAGCACTGTGCATGGTAAAGTGTGTGTTGCTATCTACCCCTGATAGCACTTTGCATGGTAAAGTGTGTGTTGCTATCTACCCCTGATAGCACTGTGCATGGTAAAGTGTGTGTTGCTATCTACCCCTGATAGCACTGTGCATGGTAAAGTGTGTGTTGCTATCTACCCCTGATAGCACTTTGCATGGTAAAGTGTGTGTTGCTATCTACCCCTGATAGCACTGTGCATGGTAAAGTGTGTGTTGCTATCTACCCCTGATAGCACTGTGCTTGGTAAAGTGTGTGTTGCTATCTACCCCTGATAGCACTGTGCATGGTAAAGTGTGTGTTGCTATCTACCCCTGATAGCACTGTGCATGGTAAAGTGTGTGTTGCTATCTACCCCTGATAGCACTGTGCATGGTAAAGTGTGTGTTGCTATCTACCCCTGATAGCACTGTGCATGGTAATGTGTGTGTTGCTATCTACCCCTGATAGCACTGTGCATGGTAAAGTGTGTGTTGCTATCTAACCTTGATATCACTGTGCATGGTAAAGTGTGTGTTGCTATCTAACCTTGATAGCACTGTGCATGGTAAAGTGTGTGTTGCTATCTACCCCTGATAGCACTGTGCATGGTAAAGTGTGTGTTGCTATCTACCCCTGATAGCACTGTGCATGGTAAAGTGTGTGTTGCTATCTACCCCTGATAGCACTGTGCATGGTAATGTGTGTGTTGCTATCTACCCCTGATAGCACTGTGCATGGTAAAGTGTGTGTTGCTATCTAACCTTGATATCACTGTGCATGGTAAAGTGTGTGTTGCTATCTAACCTTGATAGCACTGTGCATGGTAAAGTGTGTGTTGCTATCTACCCCTGATATCACTGTGCATGGTAAAGTGTGTGTTGCTATCTAACCTTGATATCCTATTACGCTATCTTGTCTTATGCCCCTGAGCGGCCTGACAAACACGCATTGGACACAATCATGGCAAATGGACACAATCAAGTCTTGTCACTGGCTGATACGTCGCGTCATGTCACTTGTCGCAGTGGCAAGCGGCATGAAAGTCTGATAAGGGTATTAGTATAATATGTTACTATGAGAATGTGAATGGCACACTATGTTGCTATGTGTTATGTGTGAGTTACACAGTTTACATGGTACAGTGTGTTGTTGTCCTGATATAAAATGTTGCTATCTACCCCTGGTAGCAAAGTCTGCATGATACATTTTATGACAGTCGATAACAATGAATATTTAAATTTGAATTTAAAAAAAATTGTCATATGGCCAAGGGTGCCATCATAAGTGATGGACTATGCTCCATCATGACAACTGGGCACAACTGACACATTGAATTACTTTGAGATAATACACTCAGTTGTAAAAAGCTATTTTCAGTGGTCCAAACATTTCCCAACCATTTATAACTCAGCTGCATTGTCACAAGTGAGAGAAGAGGAATAAGTTTGAGGTGAGCAATCATGAACATGGACAGCTAGAAATATGAGCAGGCGGTCCATAACCCATCTAGATGAGATAAATTTATGGTATTATTTCCTTGAAAAAGTCTAAATATTTGTACAATCAACAACTTTAAAAACCTCTAAATGAAGGCAATTCCTGATGTATTTACAGGTGCATCATAGAAAGACTGCTGATAATAGGATTTATCTTAATTATTTCAGGTTTACAGTTTTATTGTGAGACTGTTTCAATAAACATAAAATCATCTACTGACTCTAAAACAGCATAGTAAATCAGTACATTTGTTTTTCAAAAGGAAATGAAAGCAAAATTGAAATATATCTACAACATGTCAAATAAATTCAGCTCCATGTACTCATTCACATGTATTGACATTAAGATTCAGAAAGACATTATACTTGAGCACCTCTCAGTAAGGGTAGTATGATTGAATATACAAGTAGCAGTGTATGCGTATACATAAGACCCAATGGGCTATTCCAGTTGAAATCCATACACCCCCTATGGAAGACATGACCTTAATCTCCCACACAGTGAGTGTGAATTTCAAATGTTGTTACCCAAATGGTTGTTTTCCATAGAGGGGTGTATGGATTTAAACTGGAATACTCCAATGCCATGCAGCATAGCATTGCCAACTGTAATAACAATTTTATTAATCAAAAGTTAATCATACATATTTGCTGGCCAAGGATATGACGATCAGAAATATCATTTAGTATATATCCAAACCAAAGGTAAAGTACAGGTAACATGACCATGCATATGCAGTACAGACTTAGTATACTAACAGCCTGAATATATTCCAATATTTCTGTATGCATTTTTCAATCACAACCAATCTTGCATTTTAAATATTGCGTTTGCTGTCCTATGATGCAATCTTTGTTCTCAGATACAATTTTCCAGTCATATGATTAGCTTTGATCTGTGCACTCTTCTCCTTAACCTTTTCTTGCTATTACACAGTAAAACTAGAATTATGCAGTTCATAATTAAGTTAAGGTGGTCCCCACACAAAAGTGTGTATATAACAAAGATTTGTAAATACAAATAATATGACATTGAAGTCATAAATGTGAAAAATATGATTTTTGGTCAAAAATGTCATTTTTTGTAAAAATGTGACTTCTGGTCAAAAATGTAATTTTTGGTCCTACTCATCAATCTATCTTTTGTAAACCCTTTCCAAATTTAAAACAATGGCATGTTAAGTTTCAGAAATAGAACAAGTCGGCATGCTCTGTTCCAAATACAATATTCATAAGAAATTTGATCATGGTAACGCTTAATTAAACAGCCTGTAAATTGATACACAGTGCAAATCCCCTTACGGTCAATCACAGTTTAGTCAGCTATGTTTGGATTTCTGAAACCCCTGAGACGGACTCCTGCTTCGCAACATCATTCTTTTTCCAAGCTAGAGTGACCTCTGCATCTACATGTAAGCCCAAGGGGACACAATCCAGGACAAGCAACACTTAACGATTAAATCCATCTTAAATTTAAAACACTGTTTATTAAGCCACCTTTTAACATGCACATCAGGGATATATTTAGCTTTGTATAATCTCTGTGCATTGGCATGTCTCCACCAGAGGGGCCTCTCATTATTTTTCCTTTGTAAAAGTAATTCCACCCAAGGTCATCTTTAAATACATACTGATACATGTCGCATTCATTAAGAAGGACATCAGTCTTAGATTTTTCCGTTTTAACAGGAAAAAACATTGACGTATTGAACGGCCCCAAGCTGGAGTCTATATAAGTGCATGCACTTTAACTGTTACTTGGGCGGATGTCATAGGGAAGCAGTCTAAACAGTTTCCCTTAAAGGTAAACATCAATTTAAGTTCAAACATGCCCATCAAAGTCTGCAATTAAAGCAATAGCCTGAGTGATATGATAGTACAGGGCTATTTATAAATCTCATAAGCTTTAGCGGTAAATACAAGCACTTAATGCACTACTACATAAGTAGGTAGGCTAGCACTAAACCATATACCGCCGTTTCAGCTTTTTGTTGGTACAGGTACTTGAAAACTACCTTAAGATAAATTTTCCATGAAGTTGCAGTTGTTTGGCAGGGCAATATTTTCATCGTATTTTGATGGTGGACTGTAGATAGACACAGCCTGCAGCATGATAAAATCATCTTGAATCTTGCTCACTGCAGCCCTACTTTACATACACACAGACACACACAAGCTTCTTCAAACACATGTTGAAATGATTGTTTGCTTACGAACACTGTGAGACGCTATACAAGGCATAACATATGGGCGCATTTTCAGGTTCCATGAATATCAAATCTACAAATTTTAAGAATTAATCATCCTATGCTTTAGTTATAGGTAGTCCTTTAGTTGAATTTCATTGCCTTAATCTAGAGATCTACCATAAATACTCTATCCTATTTTGCATAATGTAGATGGAAGTAAAAGTATTCGAGCAGGCAAAGCTACACTTCTCATACATGTAGTCATAGACACTGTATAACTGCCCAAATATGATTAAATTGACCTTTTCATTCTAATAATATACTACTAAAACTAATGTATACTATATAATTCATAAATGCACAGTTATTTAGAATGAACAGAACACTCATGGCCTGTTCAGTATGCTAGCTGCCACAAAATCATTTTGCTAGTTATATTACATTATGTGTGAGGCCATGAACTATTCATTTATCATATTATGAAAATGGTAATAACAACAGCAACGTAACACCGTTATTACAGGATGTACAGAAAGAAAGAGAAGTTAGGAAGATTAATGAAACCACAGAAAACAAGAATAGAGGCCGTCAGCCTTTCGCCATCTTGTGGGTACAAATGATCTGCGTGTTCATGTGTCGGACACTACGCGCATGGCGCAGCTTGCCATGCAGTTGTTACCACGCATCAACGCGATGATTTTGCTGTTCACGCATGGAGATCGAACGACCATCGCAGCGTGTACCCACAAGATGGCGGCATATGACGTCACACTGACGGCCTCTATAGAAAGGTTGAAAATCAAACATCTATGACAGATTAAGAAATGGAAGTACACATGAGAAACAAAAATGATACAAATGATTTGTAGGAAAGGAAAGAAGAAGAAATAATAATAACAAGACGACTGGAAACGAGAAGGAACAAGAAAAGAAAGTATACAATTTCAAAGGACAAAACCCCATTCAATATAAATAGGTCAATTTTTCAATGTGCGCTAATATGAATAGATCTGGAGACCTCATCCGCCTACATAAAGGGAATTGTGAGCCTCTTGTATGTGAGATTGGCTGAACACAGAGGCCTAGCTAGCCAGAGCAAGGTGCACAATTCCTATAGTTACACACACACCATCACTCTCTTTCCCCTCTTCCTGTTATTCTTCACAAGACTTCTCTGTGATTTCTTTATTACTCATCTGTTATTCAGATGATAAAATATATTTCAGATTAAAGCCACAACATCGAACTTTATGTAGCTACCTTTACAATATGTTTTGCATTCGTGTAAATTTTGAAACTGGTCAATGTTATGTTAAATTGCTATAAGAAGTGTATTTGAGAGTATAATTTAGTAGTTAGTGTGTTTTGCGAGTTTGTATAATAGATTTCGATCATTGGTTCTCTTGCCGATATTTATAATGTGTTTATCTGTACAATTAAGGCACCAGGCTACCTTAAACTATTATTAAAATTTTAACCTGTAAATAGTTATAGACTATTTGGTACTGACTTCTAGACTACTCAAAAGCCAAAAGTGTGTGATCCTACCAATATTCTAATTGTCGTCCATTCCCCACAGGTGCCTCACTATCTCAGTTTTGGTCACACATTGCCAGTATCACGCCTTCCCTGTGGGGCTTTAATTAAACAAACTTATACATTGTGTATCATCTACTTACCAAGCATTAAGTATCCCTTGCATTTGTGATACAATGACAAGGATATATTGTGTCAAAGCATTTTTTTTGTGGATTGAGGGTAATTAAGGCAAAGATTGCTTCAGTTTCTGGAATTAGTAATTAGTAAATGTCATATTTTGAAAGGGTTAAATTTGTATGAGAGTAGATCGCACAAATAATTTGCCATGCTTATCCACATAACACGATGGTTCATAAAAATGGTCAGGGAAAGAAATTAATACAAATTAAATATTCATCTGTCTCCTGATAACTTGTGTTGGATCACAAACAAAATCGAGGAGGTTTATTCAAGTTACACAGGGTAATTAGTATAGATGTGCTGGCAGGTTGGTTCCCATTTCTTTCTTTTTCTTTCTTTTATTTATATTGCAGGCGATACCAATGACACTTTGATGCTGGTGGTAAGAAACAAGCCTGGCCTGTATGTACATGTACACCTGGACTCCCATATAATTGCTAGTGACTACTAGACTTTGTGTGAGGCGACAGTAGACTTTGACATGCACAGCGAAGCATATTGAAAATTTTGTGTCATCTGCGAAAGTGAACTTACATACGCAGAGCAATACAAGGGAGAGCATGCATCTTTTACACAAATTGTACTGTCAGAAGTCTATTGAACCAAATAAGTTCTGAAGTTCGAGTCCAGCTAACGAAAAAAGTTAATACTTTAGGGCTTCTCTTGGTGTATATAATAGCATCGTTGATCAACCACAGTTGAACTTTGCATGGGAAATTTTAATTTGAGCATTCCTTCGATGTAGAGTAGTGGAAATTTGGAAGATGGGTTGTGCATGATTTAGCCATGACCGGCGCTTTGGTAAGGCAACTCAGGAACAAAGGGTTGCATGTACATCGAGAGTGCTGAAATAGAATAAAATAAAGCAAGACATCAGGCAGAATGCTGTTAGCCACATTGGTCCAATATTTCTGACGCAAAATGGAATTAAACAACCCAATCACTGGGTTCTGTATATGCGCGGTTGTGCGTAAGTGTACTGGCCAGTGCAAGGTGCCCTACTCGGATCACAAGGTCTATTTTCACTACACAACAGAATAACTCGATTTCTGCCCGAGATAGACGAAAAGATTTTTCAATTGGTAACTAAAAGTATGAAAGAAAGTTAACCATTGTGATGTTGATCATCAAAAAGATCAAATCAACATCTTCATATATTTGAAGAAAGAAGAATTAACTTAAAGAGTCGTAAATTCATCCAACTTCGCATTGGTAGTGGACAACATATACAAAAATTTTATACAATTTCATGAGTTGGACGAAAAACTTTAGGGGACAACATGGGAAATTTCCATTGGACAAATGAATCTCATGGGACTTGGAATATCACTAATATCTGGATTTTTAACAATTGATTACATTGTAAGTAAAATTGTACAAGAAACAATTTATACAGTGGTGAGCCCTCTGATATTATATTGATGTGCTTTATGCTACGTAATAGTATGACTATACGAGGGTAGAAGTGGTTGAGTACATCACGTCAGGTGCGGTTTATATCTCAACAACACATATATTCTGTTGCACATTTGAAATTAATAACATTTAGTCAATCGTGCTTGTATTTGTTTGATTAAGTCTGTGTTAAAGGGAAGTAGGAATCAACTCCAGGTTGGCATGGGGTAGCTAGACTCTGGGGCCAAGTACTATGCCCTCATTTTTCTAGTTTTTTTTGTGAGGTTGCGCGGCCGGCTAGTTATCGCGTTGATTTCTTTCAATATCCTATTGTGACGATACAATGTATCTTGCAGCATATAGAGCCAGCATAATTTAGTAGTGTTATTGTGGAGAATTATATGGATTACAGTCAATATCCAGCAAAGAAATTATAGTGCTGTTTTATGCTAATCAGCAATTAGTGGCACAGAGCCAAACTGTGATTTATATTTCAATGTGCCAACAATAAAATCCTTCATTGAGGTTCCATTTAGTTATCAGTAGCATTATCAAACATAGGCAGATATATCACCATGTAGTTTCTGGTTTTCAAACAGACGCCTCAAATGCGCTAGTCAACTTTTAAATATGTGCCTCATTCCATTGTGTATCATCCAGGAGCGATAGAGGAGGTTTAGGTAATGATATCCGTGCAGCAAAGTGAACAAACAAGTTTAAGGGGGAAGGGGGATTAACCAAGTTCCTTATAAAATAAGTCCCTTGTGTGGGGTTTTGAATTATCTTTTCTGTATTTATTTATTATGATATATGTATATGTCATAGAATGCTAACATTAAGACTTGATCCCTTGTAACTTCAGGTAGACCACCTGTTGAAGAGTCTCAGGAATTCCACTTGGGAGCGTGGGATCTGTATGCACCAGTACCATAATTTATTGTTGAGTTTCCAGCCATGATATTTGATGAATAATCCACAGGTTCGGGTCAAACGCTCAGAATTTAGCCTCGGTGGCGGCCACCAGAGTGCAAGTTTGGATCACATTTGGTTTTGCTAAAAGCGAGATTTTCTGCGCCTTTGGTCGTTGTTTCGCTAGAGTCTTGGGTTGGGTAATTCGCTCGATTAGAGAATCTCCTATTATATATTTGGCAATTATACGGCTGAGAATTTGTTTGTTTGTTTGTTTGTTTATTTGTTGTAACTACTGGTGCGGGTCTTAAACAAAAAGTCAATAAATGGTTGTCGTGTCTGATTGCCAACATGCATGCAAATTTTGCGTCCGAGTGTTTTCAATTTCTCTGTCTTGGGGTAATAAAGTTTAACACAGTGCAACAAGTTAAACTCAATTTACCCTTGCTGAGAAATGGACCAATCCATGTTATTGTTTACCGGGTCAGATGTCAATCATTGTCATGCAGATAAATTTGTATTGTTTGGCTCGACCGGGAACCAATGGGATTTACCGCCTTCAGGGTTTCGGACGTGATTAGGTGGTTATTTATTCACTGTTGGTTTTGTATTGGACACGACAACAACAAAAATCTTCCCACCCACCGCGCCCTGTGTGGACATGTGAGAAGGAAGTAAAATATAATTATGTGTGACAGTAATGAGATAATGACCTGTATAAATACAGATATATTTTATCTACTACATGGTAGTGTGTTAAATAATAGCTAATTAAAGCATTTAACTGTCTGTAAGTTTAAAAGAAAAATCAAGAATTATGGTCCCTGTAGATAAGGAGGGAGGAATAAAGAGTTGACGCCGATCATTAAAATTACATGTGACTTGCAATTAATTTCCCTTTCTCAGATCTTCATATTTACAATGTACACTGTTTAATTAGATCATGTGTTCAATATGTTGCTACATAAAATTTATATAATTGTTCTGTATCAAACTTTTTAGAATGATAGTTCAAGAGGGAAAGTAAGTCGTCAAAACTATATATATGTACAGGAATTGACAATCGTATTGTTACATGCAGGCACAGGTCCGGTGTCATCAAAAACAGTAAAGTAGTCTTTTATAAGGTCAAAGACTTCACACAGTAAGCAAAAGAAAATAATGCTGGGTTTTGAATTATCTTTTCTGTATTTATTTATTATGATATATGTATATGTCATAGAATGCTAACATTAAGACTTGATCCCTTGTAACTTCAGGTAGACCACCTGTTGAAGAGTCTCAGGAATTCCACTTGGGAGCGTGGGATCTGTATGCACCAGTACCATAATTTATTGTTGAGTTTCCAGCCATGATATTTGATGAATAATCCACGGGTTCGGGGTCAAACGCTCAGAATTTAGCCTCGGGTGGCGGCCACCAGAGTGCAAGTTTGGATCACATTTGGTTTTGCTAAAACGAGATTTTCTGCGCCTTTGGTCGTTGTTTCGCTAGAGTCTTGGGTTGGGTAATTCGCTCGATTAGAGAATCTCCTATTATATATATTATTTATTATAATAGATTTCGATCATTGGTTCTCTTGCCGATATTTATAATGTGTTTATCTGTACAATTAAGGCACCAGGCTACCTTAAACTATTATTAAAATTTTAACCTGTAAATAGTTATAGACTATTTGGTACTGACTTCTAGACTACTCAAAAGCCAAAAGTGTGTGATCCTACCAATATTCTAATTGTCGTCCATTCCCCACAGGTGCCTCACTATCTCAGTTTTGGTCACACATTGCCAGTATCACGCCTTCCCTGTGGGGCTTTAATTAAACAAACTTATACATTGTGTATCATCTACTTACCAAGCATTAAGTATTGAAGACATGCTTCAATTACAGTAATTCTACACTGACACTTATTTTGTTTGTATATATTGAGCTATATGAGAATATTTTCATTTCTCATTTTGAGAGAGGTTATAACACCAACAAATCTTACACAATCAGGCAGTACACTTGTTCATGTTATATAATTTACTTTTAAACATTATCTTTTTCAATCAATAGTGAATGCAATGCTAAGAGCTTGCTAGTTTCGATTTATTCTGCACTACAATGTATGTAAACACTATTACTATGTGATGTGATACAATCAGGCTAAATAAAGCATAAACTGTGAAATTGAAAGCATACACAAATAGTTTATAGGGAGTATAAATAATAATATATATTATAAGAAAATTGGCCCAATAATAGCTCATAACTTGTCAAATGTGCTAGGGATGCAAAGATTTCAGTAATAATGTGCAAGTTGATAATGATTACAACTCAATTTGAAATGAAAAGGAAATATTAAATAAAATGAAAAGAAAAATAAGAAGAAAACCTGATCTTTGGACAATGACATTGAGACTATTTATAACACATGTAAAGTTATTTACTTGAAGTAGGGATGTGTTAAATGACACTTCATCTAAACATCTGTATTTCATAGCAGACTTGAAATCAATCAGAAATCTGCATGCAGACTTGCTTTATACACAGGGACTGAGGACAGATTCCTTGTAACAAATACAAATCTTGTTTGTTTGCATGTGTGTGTGTAGGTGTGTACAGTCAGTCTACTCTGAAGTACAAAGTACCAACGTGTACGTACACATTGTGCCGACTTTGAAGGCACGCATACCTGCAGCAGAGACGCAGCATTGCGCACTGTTTACGTGCTGTATACGCGCACGTTGTCACTTTGTACTTCAGAGTGGACAAACTGTATGAATTTGCATGTCGGTAAGGTCACACTAGTGTGATTTTATATAATCTCATACAGCTACCTATCTACTGATGATAGCACCAGTGTGATTTTAGAACATACTGCTATCTAATCTAATGAAGACAGTATCACTGTGATTGTAGATAATACTGCTATCTACTGAAGATAGCACCAGCTAAGTGTGAATTTAGATCATACAACTATTTACTGAAGATAGCACCAGTATGATTTTAGAAAATACTGCTATCTAATGAAGATAGCATCACTGTGATTGTAGCTAATACTGCTATCTAGTGAAGATAGCAACAGTTAAATGTGATTTTAGATAATAATGACTATATTTACTGATGATAGCACCAGTGTGATTTTAGAAAATACTGCTATCTAATGAAGATAGCATCACTGTGATTGTAGATAATACTGCTATCTACTGAAGATAGCAACAGTTAAATGTGATTTTAGATAATATGACTATTTACTGATGATAGCACCAGTGTGATTTTAGAAAATACTGCTATCTAATGAAGACAGTATCACTGTGATTGTAGCTAATACTGCTATCTACTGAAGATAGCACCAGTTAAGTGTGATTTTAGATAATACAACTATTTACTGAAGATAGCACCAGTGTGATTTTAGAAAATACTGCTATCTAATGAAGACAGTATCACTGTGATTGTAGATAATACTGATATCTACTGAAGATAGCACCAGTTAAGTGTGATTTTAGATAATACAACTATTTATTGATGAAAGCACCAGTGTGATTAAAAAAAATACTGCTATCTAATGAAGATAGTATCACTGTGATTGTAGATAATACTGCTATCTACTGAAGATAGCAACAGTTAAGTGTGATTTTAGATAATACAACTATTTACTGATGATAGCACCAGTGTGACTGATTTTAGAAAATACTGCTATCTAATGAAGACAGTATCACTGTGATTGTAGATAATACTGCTATCTACTGAAGATAGCACCAGTTAAGTGTGATTTTAGAAAATATGACTATTTACTGAAGATAGCACCAGTGTGATTTTAGAAAATGAAAATACTGCTATCTACTGAAGATAGTATCACTGTGATTGTAGATAATACTGCTATCTACTGAAGATAGCAACAGGTGAGTGTGATTTGTTTAGATAATACAACTATTTACTGATGATAGCACCAGTGTGACTGATTTTAGAAAATACTGCTATCTAATGAAGATAGTATCACTGTGATTGTATATAATACTGCTATCTACTGAAGATCTAATTGAGATAGTACCACGGTGATTGTAGATAATACTGCTATCTACTGAAGATAGCACCAGTTAAGTGTGATTTTAGATAATATGACTATTTACTGATGATAGGACCAGTGTAATTTTAGAAAATATTGCTATCTAATGAAGATAGTATCACTGTGATTGTATATAATACTGCTATCTACTGAAGATAGCAACAGTTAAGTGTGATTTTAGATAGTACAACTATTTATTGAAGATAGCACCAGTGTGATTTTAGAAAATACTGCAATGAAGATAGTATCACTGTGATTATATATAATACTGCTATCTACTGAAGATAGCAACCGTTAAATGTGATTTTAGATAATATGACTATTTACTGATGATAGCACCAGTGTGATTTTAGAAAATACTGCTATCTAATGAAGATATGCGATGCTAAGATAGTATCACTGTGATTATATATAATACTGCTATCTACTGAAGATAGCAACCGTTAAATGTGATTTTAGATAATATGACTATTTACTGATGATAGCACCAGTGTGATTGTAGATAATACTGCTATCTACTGAAGATAGCAACAGTTAAATGTGATTTTAGATAATATGACTATTTACTGATGATAGCACCAGTGTGATTTTAGAAAATACTGCTATCTAATGAAGACAGTATCACTGTGATTGTAGCTAATACTGCTATCTACTGAAGATAGCACCAGTTAAGTGTGATTTTAGATAATACAACTATTTACTGAAGATAGCACCAGTGTGATTTTAGAAAATACTGCTATCTAATGAAGACAGTATCACTGTGATTGTAGATAATACTGATATCTACTGAAGATAGCACCAGTTAAGTGTGATTTTAGATAATACAACTATTTATTGATTTGATAAAAGCACCAGTGTGATTTAAAAAAATACTGCTATCTAATGAAGATAGTATCACTGTGATTGTAGATAATACTGCTATCTACTGAAGATGTAGAGTTAAGTGTGATTTTAGATAATACAACTATTTACTGATGATAGCACCAGTGTGACTGATTTTAGAAAATACTGCTATCTAATGAAGACAGTATCACTGTGATTGTAGATAATACTGCTATCTACTGAAGATAGCAACAGTTAAGTGTGATTTTAGATAATACAACTATTTACTGATGATAGCACCAGTGTGACTGATTTTAGAAAATACTGCTATCTAATGAAGACAGTATCACTGTGATTGTAGATAATACTGCTATCTACTGAAGATAGCACCAGTTAAGTGTGATTTTAGAAAATATGACTATTTACTGAAGATAGCACCAGTGTGATTTTAGAAAATGAAAATACTGCTATCTACTGAAGATAGTATCACTGTGATTGTAGATAATACTGCTATCTACTGAAGATAGCAACAGGTGAGTGTGATTTGTTTAGATAATACAACTATTTACTGATGATAGCACCAGTGTGACTGATTTTAGAAAATACTGCTATCTAATGAAGATAGTATCACTGTGATTGTATATAATACTGCTATCTACTGAAGATCTAATTGAGATAGTACCACGGTGATTGTAGATAATACTGCTATCTACTGAAGATAGCACCAGTTAAGTGTGATTTTAGATAATATGACTATTTACTGATGATAGGACCAGTGTAATTTTAGAAAATATTGCTATCTAATGAAGATAGTATCACTGTGATTGTATATAATACTGCTATCTACTGAAGATAGCAACAGTTAAGTGTGATTTTAGATAGTACAACTATTTATTGAAGATAGCACCAGTGTGATTTTAGAAAATACTGCAATGAAGATAGTATCACTGTGATTATATATAATACTGCTATCTACTGAAGATAGCAACCGTTAAATGTGATTTTAGATAATATGACTATTTACTGATGATAGCACCAGTGTGATTTTAGAAAATACTGCTATCTAATGAAGATAGCATCACTGTGATTGTAGATAATACTGCTATCTACTGAAGATAGCAACAGTTAAATGTGATTTTAGATAATATGACTATTTACTGATGATAGCACCAGTGTGATTTTAGAAAATACTGCTATCTAATGAAGACAGTATCACTGTGATTGTAGCTAATACTGCTATCTACTGAAGATAGCACCAGTTAAGTGTGATTTTAGATAATACAACTATTTACTGAAGATAGCACCAGTGTGATTTTAGAAAATACTGCTATCTAATGAAGACAGTATCACTGTGATTGTAGATAATACTGATATCTACTGAAGATAGCACCAGTTAAGTGTGATTTTAGATAATACAACTATTTATTGATTTGATAAAAGCACCAGTGTGATTTAAAAAAATACTGCTATCTAATGAAGATAGTATCACTGTGATTGTAGATAATACTGCTATCTACTGAAGATAGCAACACTGTGATTGTAGATAATACTGCTATCTACTGAAGATGTAGAGTTAAGTGTGATTTTAGATAATACAACTATTTACTGATGATAGCACCAGTGTGACTGATTTTAGAAAATACTGCTATCTAATGAAGACAGTATCACTGTGATTGTAGATAATACTGCTATCTACTGAAGATAGCACCAGTTAAGTGTGATTTTAGAAAATATGACTATTTACTGAAGATAGCACCAGTGTGATTTTAGAAAATGAAAATACTGCTATCTACTGAAGATAGTATCACTGTGATTGTAGATAATACTGCTATCTACTGAAGATAGCAACAAGTTGAGTGTGATTTTTTTAGATAATACAACTATTTACTGATGATAGCACCAGTGTGACTGATTTTAGAAAATACTGCTATCTAATGAAGATAGTATCACTGTGATTGTATATAATACTGCTATCTACTGAAGATCTAATTGAGATAGTACCACGGTGATTGTAGATAATACTGCTATCTACTGAAGATAGCACCAGTTAAGTGTGATTTTAGATAATATGACTATTTACTGATGATAGCACCAGTGTGATTTTAGAAAATACTGCTATCTACTGAAGATAGCAATAGTTAAGTGTGATTTTAGATAGTACAACTATTTATTGAAGATAGCACCAGTGTGATTTTAGAAAATACTGCAATGAAGATAGTATCACTGTGATTATATATAATACTGCTATCTACTGAAGATAGCAACCGTTAAATGTGATTTTAGATAATATGACTATTTACTGATGATAGCACCAGTGTGATTTTAGAAAATACTGCTATCTAATGAAGATATGCGATGCTAAGATAGTATCACTGTGATTATATATAATACTGCTATCTACTGAAGATAGCAACCGTTAAATGTGATTTTAGATAATATGACTATTTACTGATGATAGCACCAGTGTGATTGTAGATAATACTGCTATCTACTGAAGATAGCAACAGTTAAATGTGATTTTAGATAATATGACTATTTACTGATGATAGCACCAGTGTGATTTTAGAAAATACTGCTATCTAATGAAGACAGTATCACTGTGATTGTAGCTAATACTGCTATCTACTGAAGATAGCACCAGTTAAGTGTGATTTTAGATAATACAACTATTTACTGAAGATAGCACCAGTGTGATTTTAGAAAATACTGCTATCTAATGAAGACAGTATCACTGTGATTGTAGATAATACTGATATCTACTGAAGATAGCACCAGTTAAGTGTGATTTTAGATAATACAACTATTTATTGATTTGATAAAAGCACCAGTGTGATTTAAAAAATACTGCTATCTAATGAAGATAGTATCACTGTGATTGTAGATAATACTGCTATCTACTGAAGATGTAGAGTTAAGTGTGATTTTAGATAATACAACTATTTACTGATGATAGCACCAGTGTGACTGATTTTAGAAAATACTGCTATCTAATGAAGACAGTATCACTGTGATTGTAGATAATGCTGCTATCTACTGAAGATAGCAACAGTTAAGTGTGATTTTAGATAATACAACTATTTACTGATGATAGCACCAGTGTGACTGATTTTAGAAAATACTGCTATCTAATGAAGACAGTATCACTGTGATTGTAGATAATACTGCTATCTACTGAAGATAGCACCAGTTAAGTGTGATTTTAGAAAATATGACTATTTACTGAAGATAGCACCAGTGTGATTTTAGAAAATGAAAATACTGCTATCTACTGAAGATAGTATCACTGTGATTGTAGATAATACTGCTATCTACTGAAGATAGCAACAGGTGAGTGTGATTTGTTTAGATAATACAACTATTTACTGATGATAGCACCAGTGTGACTGATTTTAGAAAATACTGCTATCTAATGAAGATAGTATCACTGTGATTGTATATAATACTGCTATCTACTGAAGATCTAATTGAGATAGTACCACGGTGATTGTAGATAATACTGCTATCTACTGAAGATAGCACCAGTTAAGTGTGATTTTAGATAATATGACTATTTACTGATGATAGGACCAGTGTAATTTTAGAAAATATTGCTATCTAATGAAGATAGTATCACTGTGATTGTATATAATACTGCTATCTACTGAAGATAGCAACAGTTAAGTGTGATTTTAGATAGTACAACTATTTATTGAAGATAGCACCAGTGTGATTTTAGAAAATACTGCAATGAAGATAGTATCACTGTGATTATATATAATACTGCTATCTACTGAAGATAGCAACCGTTAAATGTGATTTTAGATAATATGACTATTTACTGATGATAGCACCAGTGTGATTTTAGAAAATACTGCTATCTAATGAAGATAGCATCACTGTGATTGTAGATAATACTGCTATCTACTGAAGATAGCAACAGTTAAATGTGATTTTAGATAATATGACTATTTACTGATGATAGCACCAGTGTGATTTTAGAAAATACTGCTATCTAATGAAGACAGTATCACTGTGATTGTAGCTAATACTGCTATCTACTGAAGATAGCACCAGTTAAGTGTGATTTTAGATAATACAACTATTTACTGAAGATAGCACCAGTGTGATTTTAGAAAATACTGCTATCTAATGAAGACAGTATCACTGTGATTGTAGATAATACTGATATCTACTGAAGATAGCACCAGTTAAGTGTGATTTTAGATAATACAACTATTTATTGATTTGATAAAAGCACCAGTGTGATTTAAAAAAATACTGCTATCTAATGAAGATAGTATCACTGTGATTGTAGATAATACTGCTATCTACTGAAGATAGCAACACTGTGATTGTAGATAATACTGCTATCTACTGAAGATGTAGAGTTAAGTGTGATTTTAGATAATACAACTATTTACTGATGATAGCACCAGTGTGACTGATTTTAGAAAATACTGCTATCTAATGAAGACAGTATCACTGTGATTGTAGATAATACTGCTATCTACTGAAGATAGCACCAGTTAAGTGTGATTTTAGAAAATATGACTATTTACTGAAGATAGCACCAGTGTGATTTTAGAAAATGAAAATACTGCTATCTACTGAAGATAGTATCACTGTGATTGTAGATAATACTGCTATCTACTGAAGATAGCAACAAGTTGAGTGTGATTTTTTTAGATAATACAACTATTTACTGATGATAGCACCAGTGTGACTGATTTTAGAAAATACTGCTATCTAATGAAGATAGTATCACTGTGATTGTATATAATACTGCTATCTACTGAAGATCTAATTGAGATAGTACCACGGTGATTGTAGATAATACTGCTATCTACTGAAGATAGCACCAGTTAAGTGTGATTTTAGATAATGACTATTTACTGATGATAGCACCAGTGTGATTTTAGAAAATACTGCTATCTACTGAAGATAGCAATAGTTAAGTGTGATTTTAGATAGTACAACTATTTATTGAAGATAGCACCAGTGTGATTTTAGAAAATACTGCAATGAAGATAGTATCACTGTGATTGTATATAATACTGCTATCTACTGAAGATAGCACCAATTAAGTGTGATTTTAGATAATACAACTATTTATTGAAGATAGCACCAGTGTGATTTAGAAAATACTGCTATCTATTGTATTGAAGCTAGTATTAGTGTGATTGTATATAATACAGCTATCTACTGAAGATAGCACAGGTGTGATTTTCAACAATACTGCTACCTAATGGAGATAGTACCAGAGTTACTTTAGAAAATAATGCTATCTACTGAAGATAGTACCAGTGTAGTTGTAGATAATACTGCTATCTATTGAAGATGGAACCAGTGTGAAAAATAATACTGCTATATACTGAAGGTTTCAATCTCTGTAATTCTGGAATGTACTGACAACATGAATTTCTACCTATTAAATATTACATTAGTGTGAATATCAATTGATTTGAAACATGTTGTGAATGAAACTATCTATATCAATAATATATTGAGCATGATAATAGCTAAATCACATATTTAAGTGCACAAGTGTGAATTTCACTAATACTGCTATCTACTGCTATCTATACTACCACCACTGCAAATTCCAATAAACTCCGTCAGGATTACTATTATTAAAAATTCAAATATCTAATGAAGATAACACCCCCTGTGATTTTCAATAAACATAGGCGTTATCTTATTATTAATAATAAGAATGCTTTTGATCTAATACTGTATAGCAACGTGTATTTCAATGGGCAATTTTGTTTGCGTGTCGCATATAGTTGATGTGTTTGTAAATGCATGTATGTAATGTATGAGTGTAAAAGGATACATACCAAGACTTGTTGGGGAAAAACATTAACTGTAATATCAAAAACCTCAATGCACAAGTATCCCACAAGATACAATTGCATCACCATTCACACACATATATGGGCAAGGAAAGCTTTGTCTGCCAAGGTAGCCCCATTGCATGCCATGCCCCGGACATGTGTCTTCTCTTGTTCTTTCTTTCTTCCTTCCTAATTTTTCTTCCCTTCGCCAAAAAAGTACCTGCGGTGTTGGGGTTAAACACTGATGTATGAATAAATGAGTCAACAGGTTGCTACTGCATGTACCTCAAAATGCAACGTTACACAGATACTCATAAATAATACACCATGTACAGAACAGATGAACCTCATCTATCTTCCTACAAATCACTAAACACACTGCTCTATCCAATTACAGTTTAATTTGAGGACATTATTTGTAGCAACACCTGAATGATAAATGAAAGACAAACCTGTATGAGCAACAATTTATTGCACATAAGCCTCTACAGTGAGTCAATCGTAAATCATTTATTTAATTCTAACCAACCTTTGCTCTTTACATTTATTCTACTAGTCATTCCAATGACTTGGTTATTGATTTAAGCAAGTTTGAATGTATCAAATTCAAAATGCCAAACCTTTCTACAAATATGTGCAATGTTATATAGTGGCATGGCTATACTACATACAACAGGAAAGGCAAGGATTGCAGACTTCCAGTTTAATATGAAGACATAATATATGAGGCCCATCAAATCTCAATACAGCTTACAAGAAATTCAAATCATTATTTTATTCGGTTATTATTCTACTCTCTATCTCTAGCAAATCTTTAAATCATAAAGAAAGCTGTGTGAAAAGATTAGTTTACCATAGCCAATAAGGCTTAATATTTCTACTTAAACTAATTCTAACCTAAATCCCAACCCAAATCCTAATCCTATAACAGGTGGTGCTAAACCTTAAACTGAATTATTAATCAAACTATATTTCAAACATTATGGCTGACACTTCCTGTCATTAGCAAGCAAATAGGGACAAATTTTTTAACAAATCTATATTCTTATTCATGAACATTTATATATTTACATCAACTTATCTTCAGAAGATAAGAAAAATCTGCCCCATCTACAGCAACTTTACTTTCAAGAAAAATATGCTTAAGAACTGTAAGTCTGAGGCATATATTGTTTGCATTGATTGAACATAGCATAATTATTACTATTATTTAGTTTTGTAACAAAAAACCTAGCTGCAGAAGCATCTGACTATTGTGTGTTTGTATGCACATATGTGAATGTCAGAAAAAGGGTCAAATGTATCAAAATACCTTCTCTTATAAATATTATTCAGCTCTACTTATCCTTTTTGTTGCTAATGGTAGCTAGTAGCATTAACCATAATGACTATATCGACTCACTAACATTGTAACACTTAATCACAAAACAAGTAATTATGTGCTATCTTCAGTAGATAGTTTTAAGGGTACACGACGTATTGTTCATCGAAGCAGCAAAAAAAATTGATTTTCATTATTTAAATCAATATATTATTGAAAAAATAACACTTTTTTTTTGCTTCATTCTACAAATCATATACTTTGAAAACATGCTTGATTTATTGTTGTTTATGAGTTATGAATGTTTTACAAAAGTGTTATTGTTTCAGCCCTCTTTACAACATAACTCAAGAACCAAAGGACCTACAAAAGTATATCTGTGATATTTGAATTCTTCTACATGTTCGCTATGATATGATCAATGCAATTTTTTCCAGAGATCTAACAGGCACATGCCCCCAAAGAAGACCCGCTGGTCTTTCCGGAGATCCACACAGGCACATGCCCCCAAACCACTCCTATGGTTTCCAACTGATGTGTTTGTAATGTAAACTTTGTGCTAGTTTCTGGTTTTAAATATCAAATCTTACTATAATTGAAATGCTAGAATTTGGAATAAACATGCATTTTGTTATCTTGTGACTACCTTTCTTTTTGTTCTAAACCAAAAGAGTAAGTCAAGTTTAACGACAATTATCCAATTTTCAAGGCCAGTCTCTATAATCGATCTGTTACAGGTAGAGGTGATAGGAACTGAACAAAAAAGGTAGTATGTGCGCTCTCTCGATTTATTTTTGCAGACTATATTCTCCAATAGACAGCAACATGTTATTTATAACTGGCATGAAACATGAAACACTTAGTCCTACAATATTGCAATGGATTTTACACCATGCGGTATCATATATCATATGTAATTTTTGATGGAAGAGTGGAAAGCATATACATAAGATCCAATAGTTGTTGCTATTTTTAAATTGTTAAGTAGCAGTTCTCTACGTTTCCATCCAAGGTCAACAGAGTCCAGATGAAATTTAATCCAACGATGCCACTGATATTGTATTTAAGGGACACTATGGTATTATTTTGTAATGTATCAAACAGCCTCTTATAGTGAAGGACTTGAAATAAAACACAGCACTCATCTAAAACCTACATAAGCTTTTGGATATTTATCACTCTCATCAAAATCCCGGATCAAAATGTGATCTCTTTAAATCCAAGTTCAGGAACAGCTCTTTTATTGCTTTAAAATGACGTCTCACAAATTGATGATAGATACATAAAAAGTATGTGAAAATACACCACAAATTCCTTATTATTTTCTTTATTTTCTATATTTCCAACAACTGCTGTGTGACTTGTGATGGATCACATTGTATCTGATTTAAAAACACATAAAGACACACACAAACATATTACAGTAGTTACCCAGTGCTTTTTTACAAGATGTATCACCTTTAATGAAAATTCAATTAAAACAAGTTTTTAAACAAAGTTGTCAGAAAAGGCCAATAGAGTAACCTACTTCTGCAATAAGAAAGACAATTTTAATATTCTGAAATGAAATTCTCAAAGGAAACATTTTGTGATGAAATTCAGAGACAAAAACAATACGTCGCGATGCTCAAAATACTGTAATGCACTGCTTAGTGATGAAAGGCAAACTGATGCCGATTTAATGGTTGTACAATCGCATCAGTAATCAGATCACTGGTTACCAAGGAAGCACTTCATCAATTAACATATAGCACAGCACTGGAGTGATCGGGTTGTCAGTAATCGGATATAGATCAGGAGTTATCAGGAAGTGGTGGTTGCCACCTTGTCTTTGCCCACTTTATGCATTGCATGAGTACACTAGTACCTCAGCTCAGCCCCAAAACTTAAAGGGGAATGTTGGAATGTCATCTTTCTCTGGATAAGACCTGACACTAGGCCAGCCCATGGCCAGAGGGTAACAAGAGTAGGTTTGTTTCACCTTAAAGGGAATGACAGTCTTGCAAATATGGGCTGACTTTCCCCTAAGCCATCCAATATGCCATGAATTAGTAGGACTACAACTGGTATCTGCTGGTCAGTTTATACTCCCATTTCCACATCTGTTATTTTTATGTGCGCCTTTAACTATAACTCTTGAACTTCCTAATCATAATCTACACCTTTACCCTAAGAATAAATTATGTACAGGGATACGAGCTTTGACTAATGATCAAACAGGTGCCACTTTGAGCGCAAGTAGTATCATTGTGTTGTACACTTTAGGCAATTCCATCCAACCGTTATTGCATTTATCCACCCAGATGTATAAATGGGTACCAACGTTATGCTAGGGAAGTAAACAAGTAGCTGTAGGTGATGTGCTACAAACCCCCACAACGTCTGATTATAACACATCAATAGGGAGATGGCCACTCCAGGCTACGTATGAGCACAGACAAAAATGTTTTCAACAAACAAACAAACATGACAAAGTAATAAGTGGGGATATGCTATTCAGTGTCTTCATTAAAATATGTGAGCAAGTCAAACATGTGCACATTTTATTTACAGTGGTAGTGATTGTATTGTAATGCTTTGTCCATGGCATATTCACTAATGAAGTCAAACAATGTCTGGAGTTGGTGTCTTTGGCCACACAGTCATGTACAAATGCTAGCACATATGCCACATAAAACTGCCCCCAGAGATGAACATAATTCAAAATAACCAAGAAATTTGCCTCAAGTGCACCAAGACTTTTTGCCTAATACATTAGAGTCTATGCTTCAACACATAGCTGCCATGGTGCCCCTAAATTTTGATGAAATTTGATCCCTGGGCCCCACATGACCATAATTGCATTTCTCCACATACTGTGGCCTATAGCAACAGGTGACTATTAAAGTACCATACTGGTTGAAATTACTCTGCTGCTTTTCATATTTCTGATATGTACGCACATTAGTTGATGCACGCTACGCATATGGCTCTTCATAAATGAATTCAAATTGCCTCTCATGATATGGCTGGCAAACGAGCACGTTAAGATTCTCAACAGATAGGTCAGGTAGACATATATAATTAATGGGGCTAGTGATTTGAGAAGCAAACCACTCAATTAAATTAGTGCGTGCAAGCAAGCAAAAGTGACTTGCCATTCAAGTGCAGTGTTTATTAAGCAAATAGCTAGTCAGGTAATCACAAGGTAAACCAGCTATCAATTTGTTTCAATTTCATGTTGTGAGTTTAGACCAGACAAGGTAAATTACACTTCCCATAATGCATTTTTTTCAATTTCAGTTTTCTGTGCTTTTAGGCTATGCAGTTCAACATGGGTCTAAAAGAAGTACAGTCCAACCTCTCTTATCTGTACCTCTTTTATATGGATCTCTCTGTTATCCAGACATGTGATCTTGATAGAAAAACATGTTTTTCATGTTTTGAGAACTTGATTTCATGCACTGAAGCATTCAGAAGGACATAACTATGTGGTATACACAACTCAAATACCATATTTCAGTGTTATTACCCCATTTTGAGTAACTTTTTGCTGTGTTAATGTTAGCACTTCAGACATTGAATGCAGAATTACTGTTACATGTAATTCACAGATAAGAGAGATTAGAACGTACCTTGAAATGAACAGAGCACACCATCTTGCAAATTATGGTAGGCTTTTATTAACAACCAATGTTTAGCCAGTCTAGATTCTCAACATGAAAAAGGCATGTTTTACAGGGAGTATGCGCAAAGAAAGAAATATGAGTGCCATTTTATTACATGAGATGGCGTAATATGCTGCAAAGGATTCTGGGAAGGGTAAGATATCTTCTTTTGAGTGTAGGCGGATCTATGCAGAAAACCATATACACATGTGATGAACAACCTGTATCAACATTTGTATTGACATATTGACAATATTTTCAATAAATAATTTGAACTACCAAGTGCATGATATACGGTTGAAATTTTCACGGCTATTGACTTTGGTCCTTAATCATTTATGTGGGCCCAAGCTCAACAACATCTGACACTTCAGGTGAACAACAACAGGTACTTACTGAAATGAGCAAAAAGAGGCCAGCCAACAGTATGGCATTTCAAGTGGGCTCTGCAATGACTCTCAACAGCATTTGTTTTTCCAAGTATTGCAGGTACCAATCATGCAGCTATTCCAGAAACTAACTGTAACCCCAAGAATTTCAGAGAACTGGAAATTACTGTGGAGAACTGAAAATTAAACTTCAGTAGCAATGCAAAAAATGGCTGACTATGCGGACTTTGCCAAATTGTAATTATGAGTCTTAATTAAAATTGAAATTCATTATTCTTTATGCATGTCATGAATTATGCATCTAATTTTGGTTTAACTTTCTTCTACTGTGTAGCCTTCATCAAAATGATACCTGAATTACTTGTTTGTATTATTCATTGAATGAGTAACCCAGGTTTGAGAAGAACTAAAACAAAGAAAATATAACAAATGATAACTTAGTGGCATTAAAAAGACAATTTGTGAACTAGTTGCTTGGACAGCTTGTTGAAATCACATAAAATGGACAAAAACAAGAAACAATGCCACAAAAATCCATTTTATTCAGAGAAATGATTCTTTTAGGGCTCATACTGAAATACCCTACCACGTTTTCACACAGAAAGAAGGCAGGATTCCCCTTGCTAAGCGCGCGCCTCAGGAAAGCTTGGTCATAAAACGGATGGATTATATGCATCAGTGATACACCCTGCCCAGGATTTTAACAAAAGAAGGCTAGCACAGGAAAGCTGCAGGATGGCGCACACCTTCCTGTGCAAGGGAATTTCAATATGAGCCCTTAAAAAATACAACAAAGAGAAACAGAGAGATTCACTAGAAGGCTATATATTTGTATACAAATACGGATATACCCGCATGTTATCGGTGTACCCAAACTTACAGTCCTTATTTGCTGAGGACTTAAAATAAAGAAATTGTAAAAAAGTCGCCCAATTAGGCAGAAAATGTGTAAACAGTGAAAGTCCAAGTCACAAGCTTTAAGTGAATGTAGGTTGCACTGTCGTAGCACTTAAAATAAAGAAATTGTAAAAAGTCCCCTCCCAGGGGAGGCGTCTCTCCATAGGTTGCTGTTGTCAATCTCTCTTATTCACAGTGAGGCTATGCAATATGATTAGGGAAAACTATTCCAGAGGGAGTATGTAAATTAACTGGAACAACCATTCCAGAGGGAGTATGTAAATTAAACGGAACAGCCTATTTTGGGGCCATTTCAGAGGGAGTATGTAAATTAAATGGAACAGCCAATGGATATGTAATTTAACTGGAACAGCCTTAATGCTTCATGCTGGTATTTCCAATTATTATATTATAATACGGATCTGTCTGTTTAGTCCTATGTGTGTGGGGTGTTGGTGTGGGTGTTAGTAACAAATTCTCAGGTGCTATCTGTGTACAAATTCTGAGCCCGGAAGCTGCTTTATTTGATGAGAAACGGCCGGCCCTTTGTTTTAACATTTGGGGCCCTAGGGCCCATTATATTTGAGTTATGAGGTCCATGTACATATGTTGAAGTATAATTCTCTAGTGCTATCAAGCGACTCAAGCTGGGCACTGTAGCTGCTTTATTTACCGAGTAATGGCCGGCCCTATGTTTTAGCGCTTGGGGCCCTGGGGCCCATATTATGTGATATATGGGGCTCATATGTACATATAACAATGTAATTTTCAGTAGGCTAAAGCTGGGCATTGTAGCTTCTTTATTCACTGAGTAACGGCCGGCCTTATGTTTTAGGGTTTGGGGCCCTGAGGCCCATATTGTGTGACACATGGGGCACATATACACATATAACAATATAATGCTGAAGACCGTTTAGTGTATCAAATATGAACCATGTAGCTGCTTTATTTACTGAGTAACGGCCGGCCCTATGATTTAACGTTTGGGGCCCTGGGGCCCATATAATGTGATATATGGGGCTCACATGTACATATAACAATATAATTTTCAGGTGCAATCTGTGTACAAACTCTGAGCCCTAAAGCTGCTATATTTGATGAGAAACGGCCGGCCCTTTGTTTTAACATTTGGGACCCTGGGACCCATAATATTTGACTTATGAGACTCATGTACATATGTTGAAGTATGATTCTCTAGTTCTATCAGTAGACTCAAGCTGGGCATTGTAGCTGCTTTATTTACAGAGTAACGGCCGGCCCTATGTTTTAGCGTTTGGGGCCCTGGGGCCCATATTATGTGACACATGGAGCTCATATATACATATAGTAGTATAATGCTTAAGACCTATTAGTGTACCAAATCTGAACCCTGTAACTATTTTATTTGCTGAGAAATGGCCGGCCCTTTGTTTTAACATTTGGGCCTCTGGGGCCCCTAGCCTTTAACATCTGGGCCCAAAATGGGCAAAAGGCACATTGAAAACTTAGGGCTCATACATGTACCACATATGAGCCCTAGTGCCCTTATAGTTTTAGAGCTAGCCTTGTCAATCTGTTGCCCCTTATTTTAACATTTGGGGCCCTTGGGCCCATAATATATGACATATGGGGCTCATGTAAACTTGTATATATAGAGTACCCCTGGGGCTATCAGTGTACCAACTCAGGGCCCTGAGGCTGCTTCATCTGATGAGAAACGGCATGGTTTGTGTTTTAACATTTGGGCCCCTGGGGCCCGTGACCTTTGACCTCTGGGGCCGAGATGGGCAAAAGGCACATCTGCGGGGTAGGGCCCATAAGTGTACTACATATGGGCCCTGGGGCCCTTGTAGTTTTAGCGCTAGCCTTGACAGAATGATGTGTTTGATAGAAGGAGAAGGAGAAGGAGATGAAACCACAGGATGGCAATATACCCGTCCATGCTTCGCATGCGGGTATAAATATAGAACCTTTGGCTTCAAACAACATCTTGGGCTTTTTAACAACAGACTATACCACTCAGACATTTGACAAGAAACCTAATCAAAACAGTGCCAAATATCCTGCCATTGTGTTATGCATAAAAACATAACCTACATTGCAGCTTCAAATAAGAAACTTGACTGATGTGAAGTAGATAAAAGCTAGCAACAGGACTCAGTTCTTTAAAGACCCATTCAGTGATCCCAGCGCAAGTGTCAACAAATTAAAATTGTTTATAAATTGCTTTTTATAAAAGTGAAGGATAAGTCATTCAAATTGTCATTTGGTATTTTTGAAATGACAAATTTGGCAAAAAACAAAGAAAACAGCAGTACTGACTAAGTTGAAGCCCCATTCAAATACATGTAGCTAATTTAGATACGGTCAGTATCTAAATTACAGATTCGTGTAAAATGTCTTATTTTGTCTTTTAATACATAGCTTTCGGTTGAACCATCCCACAGGCAATGTTAACACATCTATGACAATGACAAAGGTACCAAAATCTGAATTTTGATGAATTTTATGATCGTCCGGATGAGCAAAACACTGAATGGGTCTTTAACTTAAATCTGCACTGCTGGTAAAAATATTGCACACTTGTAATGTTTCCTCAATAAATATGTTGCTCTTAATTACATAATTACATTCAACCCTCACAGTTGAAAAGGACAGGATTGGCCTTTGTGTATGCAAGTGCAGCAAACAGGACCTCATCTTGTGAGCTTTTGTGCCTCACTAGATGTCATAATTGGAGCAAACTCCGAAAATTTTAGAACCCCATACTATTTATTTTGTTTTAAAATACAATTGAACTAGTTGGCTCTGAGCCCAGGTAGAAGAGGCTTTTACTCCATACTTGTAACCTATTTGCATGATTTTCAGTTTCAAAGACCAAACTTTTTACACGGTACTCCGTTCTTTGTAAATCATTTCCCTTTTTCCCATGCATAGTTTCCCGACATTATTTTTCATTCCAAATCAGTCACTTTGAAGATTCTACTTTCTACAAACACTAAAATGAATACTGTCCCATGCAGAGCTTTGCCTCATCAGTCAATAAAGATGCCAATATACATATCACAAATAATTAATAATCATATAAAAAAATCATCCAAATAAAGCCTTATTTTATGTTTTTAACAGCATAAATGAAGAACTACAAAGAGCTAAGATTTCACCAATTAGAAGAGCATTTTCTAGTTTTTTGGGTTTCAAATATGATATTTAAAAAATATTTTAGAAAAAGTAAAATTGAAACCTTTACCATTAAAAAAAAAAAAAATTAGTATCTATTTTTTTTTAATTTAAAAAGTTAGCACAAATCTTTAAGAGTGAAGCAGTGAAATGCTGCTTACTTAAAACAGGTGCCACAATGAAATGTAGATCTATACAGTTGTTTGAAGAATTAATTGTGCATTACAGCCAGATAATATTTCAGATCTAGTCTAGATTGTATTTGCATTTCATGATATAATTTGAAATATATAGGCCTATGTGACAGTTTAATAAACCTCAAACTAATTCAGTTAAATAAAGTTTATGAAAATTACTATTTGAAAGTGAGACATAAAAAGATCGTATGACATGTTCCTTTTTTCTTTTCCTTTACAAATTTACAAAGACTGATTTGTGCAAATTCTGGTGAAAAGAACAGTATCAAACAAATCGCAATATATTATGCTAGAATGCATCGGCTGCCAACAAGAGACACCCTTCATTTGAAACAAATCAAGGTGCTCCAAAGAAAATATTCTGTTGTTTCCGGTTTCTAAGTAACCCTAGTTACGACCGTTGATTTACAAATTTTACAGCTCCCCTACAACAAGACAGCAGCAATCACTGTATGAAACAGATAACAATTTTCATAAAATATTTTGCTGAGTAGCTAACCTTTAGCAATCTCATAATGAAATCAAGTTACAAATTTCTTTTGTAAAATAAAAAGTTTGTTGACTGATCGATCCCTGATTCCTGATCAGTTTAATCTTGCACCAGATTGTATTTTATGCAGCTGGCATTATGCTATTCTGAGAAACTTCACATCATTGGATTTCACCTTTGATAAAAATATGCAGCAGGTACACTATTTTAGTCAGCAAGCAGAGAGCAATCCAACGGGCTATTCCAGTTGAAATCCATACACCCTCTAAGGAAGACATGACTTTAATCTTCCCTACTGGGAGTGTAAATTTCAAATGGGGCTACATGAATGGATGACTCCATTTGAAATATACACCCCATGTGTAGGAGATTATGGTCATGTCTTCCACAGGGGGCATATGGATTTCAACTAGAATAGCCAAATACGTCAGATTTCCCACAGCCATCACATATGGGGCTATACACATATATCTTATCAGCACTTCAGCAGATTTCTAGTTCACATAAACACTTTTGTAGATTTCTAATACACATCAACATTTCTACGCTTCATGCAAGCAGATATCTAGAGAATTTTGGGAATTGCTAATGAAATCTGGTGTATATTGGTGGCATGGATGCATATAACATAAATGGCCAAGGCTCAACTAGGCAAAGCTTTGTGTACTGCAATATGAACGTAAATTACAATATTCAAACATTTAAACTAAAGCAGCCTCACTCCTGATGACACAGTTCAATGGCTTCCACTTGACACTCTTCCACTAACAGTTGAGGAGTATAAGTTTATTTGTATACCCAATGTATTTACCTGTTATTTTGTAGGTGTGTGACTCCACACCACTAGAAATTTCAATTGAATGAACACAGCTTTCAAGAGCTTTGCGATCCAACAGCGATCGTATTTTGCGTATTTCAAACTACAATGCGAACGCACAACCTTGGATACAATAATCAAAATACTAACCAATCATCGCGCAGTATACGCGAAAAATCATCATGTCAGGCTATGCTCATTCAATTGAAATTTATAATAGAAATCTGATCAAGTGCAATTACAATTTTTGCCAATTTTGCTTTAAAGAAAAAAGAATGCACAGATAAATTAAGATTAAAATGATCAAAAATTTGCCTAATTTTGGCTACAATTCGATTCAAACTGCACTGGTCATCATTATTATCTCAAGTTGAGAGTAATGCCATTTGGGTTTAGCAGTGGCAGATTCGAATCAAGTGTGTTTACACGGTTGCATCACCAGCATATGGACAAATTGGCCTTTTACGATTCAAATCTGCCACTGCGAAATCCAACATTGCATTACTTTCAACACAAGAAGAGATACACCATAATAGTGTTCAATCCTACTATTATTTTTGAAAAATCAAATAATCGCCTGAGCCTAATTCTATGCATTTTCAAGCATCTAGGGGTCACAGAACTTTGTGTTGATATTTGAGATCCTCCTTTAAGTCAATCTGTGGTTCCATACTGTCTGCACTTAGAAGCCATTCATTATGCATCAATGTTTCCATAATTAGGCTTAAATCAAAAGAGGAAATAACATTTGGGATGGAAACTGTTTCAATGTGTTGACTGTATTTTATCAGAGATGTAAGTAGCTGTTGAAAAAAACCCCGAAACGGTGAAAGGGAAGCGAGCAAGCTGAACATTTGATTGCAGCACTATCTTTTTAGAAATGCTAAGGATCGGGGAATAGGGTATGAAGGTATCATCCAACTAAAAAAAACCTGAATTGTGTTCCGATTCTGGAAACATGGAAATGTAAAAAAAATCATAAAAAACAACAGAAATATGTAAAAGAACAGGAAACTTACATGTCTGATTTATACCACCATAAAACTCGAACAAAGAACCTCTGTTCACAATACAAATACATGTATCTGAAAGCTTAAACTAGCATATTGCAAGCAAACAGATTGTGCTATTGGAAATTTCTATGAAGTAAAATGCAAAAATTACACAAAACATACATAGCTTAAAACTAAATCTAATATCTACTATGGTAAAATACAGTAAGAGGGGATTTTTGTTTACTTGAGGGCAACACAATATTTTTCTGCGGCCTAATCAAAAGAATGCGAAAGCAAATTACTTGCACTTTGAATGATTATCATCCACTTTGTACTTTCCTGTGTCTCCTTCACTGGCTACTCACCCATATTTATGAATATGTCGGTCTCTTCAGCTGTAGGGTCTTGATATCAATTCATCTGATCCTGTGGAAGTATAATAACAAGAATACATTATTATCATTTTTGAGAATTATATTTATGATATGAGTATCAAGTGCAAATTCACATTTAGAACGACACCAAGTACAAATACAAAGTAAAATAAGCTTAAGGCATTTGTCTAAGAGCGACACAGATGCATCCATATATAAGCGAGGTAACACCTGTGCACAGGATTGGAAGAGTTAACTTACAGTTGTTTGGAACAGCAAAAATTCAGGTGTATTTGAGGTAAATTGATGTTCCAGGTTCTAGAAAGTATATAATTTATTCACATTTATAATATGATAATATCTATGTGATGTGATCAAGCAATATATGATCATGAATGCTAGTAAAATTGACAATTTTATTATGATGAAAATGATCATATGATTCATATCTCAAACATAATAATATAATCGTGATGGATTTTACCATAACTGGCAATATGGGCAATAATATAATAAATGACCATAAAAATGAAAATTGATGTACCTAACAAGAGACTCATTTACTTGATCACTCACTAATGTAAAGCAGATATTTTTTTGATGCAGAATTTTTCACAATTTTAACAATTTGGAAAATATATATCACCAATTGCTTATTTCACAGCATTTATGCCAAGTATAATGTTATGTGATTCTATAACACCCATGGATGAATAAGGCTGCGATCACATAGCAGTATACGGTATTCGCTATACGAAATACGCTCATTCGATCAGGCTGAGTTCACATAGTATGTACTCCTATGTGAACTCAGCCTGATCGAATGAGCGTATTTCGTATAGCGAATACCGTATACTGCTATGTGATCGCAGCCTAAAGAGCACATAATATGATGGATGGGCAACATCGCACATCAACCTGAGGACAGTGACAATTCAAGTGGTCTATACACATAGTTTTTTTAGTAGCCTCCCCCATGGCCACAGCAATTTTGTCCAGTGGCGACACCCAGTGGATGCTGTTGGATCATATCACAGAAAATGGTAAAATATGAGGGGGAGGTTGATCCTGTCCTCATCTCTTTAATTTATATTGCGCTGGTATTAGAGTTTCCATGGCCTGCTAGGCTGCTATGACCACATATTTACATTTGCATTTATGTTCATTTTACAAAACATTCACAAAAATAAAACCTGTGTGAAATCAATATCATATAGACCTAGCTACATCAAATATGGGAATAGAGTATAGGTTGACATGATCCAAATAATTTTCCCCATAGCCAAATGTTTAACGTTAGTAGTGAAACTATTTGGTAAATTTCAAGTGTTCAGACTTTTATGTTACTGAAGTACCTTGGATGCTCAGTAGTGCAAAATCCCCAACCAAACCCTGATTTTATATACTTAGACGTTTTCTGATATATAGGACACACACTTATAGACTTGATTCTTTCACTTGGTTTCGCATGTGACAGATGAAAGATTGTAATTTACCAATCTGGTTCACGCCTACCTGTCTAAGTCAGGAAATGTCTTTGAAATCCAGTCACGACAGAGTGATTTTCGTAGAATTAATGAGTGTAAGGCATACATAAAGCCATATGGGTAATATCCAGCATACCTGTCAACCTACCAATGGCATTGGACAAAAGCAATGTCCAGACACATGAATGCAAGGGTACAGGAACATTCAAAAGTTTAATTATAATTGGTAAGTAAAGTAGTAACGTAGGTGGTTGCAGTATCGAATCACCTGTGTTAACTTCAACCTGCATGAGCATGTACACATGCATACAAGGCAAAGGTGGTTTGTCAGTATGCTTACGGTGCAACCATGTAAAAACACCAAGTCACTACCAAAGTTGTGGTGAACAAAAATTGATGTCATATGGTTTGTTTTCTCGTCCAACAGCACCACATTTGAGATAGGGTCTGTCCCTATTTCTAAACTATTGAAAGGTTGGTAGAGCTGCAAATGTTCAATGTCTGTATGACATACAAATCAATATAAAACGTTTTGCTTGTTGCTGTTGTGATTGCTGTTCTTTCTTAAGTTTTCTTTCAGAATTTGTATCTCTAAGTAAAGTTTGTATTGCAGTCTCAAACAATAAAAAGCAACCGTAAACAAACTTGTACATCTTTTATAACACATAACAATTTGTCTTGCCTTTATTTCACATCAATAAAGTCATATCAAATTTAAAGGACTAACTATTTTCTTAAACTGCTTTCTAAAAAAGTACAAATCTTTGACCTTAGCCAAAAGCACTCACAAAGACAAGTAGTGACAGGAACAAAAAAAGAAGCAAATTGATTGGGGGAATTGGGGTGCCATATAAACCGATCAAGTCAAATATATTCATACTGGCATCAGACTGCATTATGCTATAAGCTATGTGCTTTAAATTACAAGGCAAATGTAATGCTCTTTACACAAGGATAAAAATAAAACCCCGTAATTAATCCATCACTGGAACATACGTGATTGGTTTTCGGTCAGAAGTGCGAAAAGGTGACAAGTCTCCCAGGTGTACCACTTTAAGTCTCATCACTTGTGACGTGAGCAAGGTACAACTAGCGAGATGTCTGTGGACATAATTATGAGATAAGGCCAAATAAAGAGTGCAATTTCTTTTACATTTGATTGCTTTCTGTAACATGAAATGCTTCATAGCTCTGGAACTGTATGTCCAATTTTGAAGGGGCTTTCAGCATATTGCAGCATGTAGAAGTGGCCATATTAGTAAATAAAAATGTAAGAATGGAATTTGCCTGACAAGAATCTTGTTTTGCTTGAATTGTAATTAGTGCATTCTCAAAGCTCTATCACAGACATATCAAGTTGACCTAAGAACTTATTTACAGAATTACAAGCCAGCATATGATCTTTAGCCTGATATTAGAGAGTGTATTATGTTGCTGATTCTCTAAGATGGCAAATATTGAGCTCATGAAGTGCTGAACACAGAAGCCTCCAAAGGTCTTGTGCATGTATACAGGCAAAGCCCAGGGGCAAAGCCCTAATCAAAATAAAATTAACAAGAAGCAAATAAATATTGCAATTTTAGTTTGGAAAATCTAATAGATTGCCATAAAAGAGAGGTCCAATGCTGTGAGTACTGAATACAGTTAGAATGGGATAATTGCTGAAATATACTAGTAATATATATATAATATGGGAATGGATTAAAAATCACCAAATATCATGATTATTGTAATTATTATTATTAGGCGACAAAAAACAACAACAGGAGGATGGACTTTTCCAATAGGTTCGGTCAGTCAGGATTTGTTTTTTCCTAGCGGCTAAAATGACCCTAAAATATCACCAAAATCTTTAAAATATGGCAAAATTTGATATATTTTTTTGCAAACATATTTTGAAAATTTTCTGAACTTTGTTCAAAAATCATCAGTCAAAATCAATCAATTTTGCCCCCAAAACGGCTGATTTTACATGATTTTAGCAAAAAGTAAAAAAAAAAAACTCCCAAAGTACAAAATCTGGGTAGGTCCAGCAAGTGAAACATGGGGTTTTTTTTGTGGCCTTACCTAGATTTTTTTTCACATGATGGACAATTGACTGATCTTAGAAAAATTGTCCAATTTAATATCAATATAGCCACTGATTGGCATGATAGAGTATATAATGAATGTTAGCCACTATGCATATTAAGGTGGTTTAACGTCTAATGAATACAGACATGACAAATTGAAAAGTGCAAGGCAAATGCCTCAACTGATGGATCACATGTGACATGGGATCTAAACATACAAACCTTCATTCAATGAATTACAAGTTCAAAGGCTGTACCAATAATGTGAAAAATAAAGGATAATTTTTTGAAAAGAAGGAATCCTAGGCCCTACCTAAATAATATAGGATTGTTTGTACGTTTCTCTGCAACCCAAGTTAAGACATCATAGGAGATGTATGCTAGTTTAAATAATCTATGTTCCTGGTGAAGTGAATTGTCTAGTCACCATAGGCTTCAAACATTTCAGGCTTGCCATACAATAATACAGAACTGCTTACTATGCTTACCATGCCAAGATAGAGTGTATAATATATGCATTCTAACATGTGCATTGGATTTATGAAGGTACATGTACATAATGTAGTAGAGAGCAAAAATTTAATTCCAACTGCAACTTGCAATCCAGGACCACAATGTTATTCAGTGTCTTGAGGGCTCTAATTTAAGGAGTTGGACCTGTATCTTACAGGACGGCTTTCATTAGCGATAGGTCAGACTCGATCCACCATGAAATGTTGCAGGGGGGATCGCCACACCTCCTCCTTAGCGAGTCTGTTACCTTCCCAGCATTTAAGAATGCTGGTACCTATTTATACACCTTGGTTGAGAAGAGTAATCGAGATAAAGTGCCTTACTCAAGGGCACAACACAATGGCATTGCTGGGGCTCGAACCCGCAACCTTCCCATTATGAGTAGGAGCCTGTTCTGCTTGGTCCCCATGTTCCCTACATGTATATTGGAACTCCATTAGTTGTAAGTCTTTACTAATACTATGTTATAGCACTGTGGTCTTGGACCACTAGTTGTGGATGAAATTAGATATTTGCATAATAGACCTGCAGTACTTTGATACTTGGGATTCTACCATGCAACCATAAGCATCCTTCACTTATGCATCTAACCATGATGTAGAACCTGATGTAAATTGCTGCAGGGATACGAACCACCTACCACAAGTAACCCACAGACCAGCAATACATACAACAACTGCTAAAAATGTGTTGCACTAGGCCAGGAGCACTTTATATCAAAATCCTGGGGATCAAAATACAGTGCCTCGTAATGTTTTGCCAAGGTACGTATGTGCCCTACTGGCAAATACATGAAAGTATTCCCATCTATGCAATGACAAATTTATATGAAATGGTTCCTTCAAGCCTTTTTAATGTGGTTGCATGAGACAAGAAGTTGGATACAAAATTGATGAGTCTAGACTTGATTACATTATACTGTTTATCAGTGTTGCCATAAATTTGCACAATTGGGCTGCTTTCAAATGGTTGACCATGCCTCTGTAAAATCAACATGTCTTTCTAACTAGAATTATGCAGTCCATGACCCCCACAACAAAGGATAAAGTTAATACATACAAAATATATATATTATAAGGTTGTGAATAAGTTCAAATGTTCAAATAAAATGACACAAAACTATACAGCTCATGAGGTCACCATACTCTTATCATCCAACAAACTATATCGGTTATCGCTGTAAGCTAGAGTGGATTCAAATTGATGATTTTTTCCCCACCGGGTGGGCGGATGGACAACCGACAGGACAGACAAGCAAGATGATTTAACCATCTATGCCCATTTATGCTATAACATAAGTCCCACAAAACACATTGTTGAAGCTAGCCAAAAATTGGGGTGGGCTTCTTTTGTAAGTATCATGACACAGCAGTTTTCAATTGCAATTTCCTTTTAATTTGATTTTTACAGCCTTTTGTGTCTCCAAAAAGTTGCACTTTTCACTTTTTTTGGCCACTTAAATTATGATAAATCCCTGAAAACAAAGAGGCCTATCGAGTTCAGATCCGTCGATACACACTTTTCAATACGGAACAAATGTTAACCTCATAGGGACATCATCCAAGCAGCAAAGTTCATTTCCCTTTGAAAAAGCGTTATCCGGCGGATCTGCAGTCGACTATTCTGCAAACAGGTGGTAATCCACCCAAATTTCTTAATTGGGTGACTATTTTTGCTAGAATTCATAAAAATACCAAAATATATGGATTTTGGGTGCCCTTTACTTGGTAATGGGGCTACTTGAGTACTGCATGCCTAAGTCTGACATGGTGTTTGCTGCACATTTGGTCTCAAAAATTGTAGTAACACTGCTTGCAATTCTAATGCATTACATGAATGTATCCTGCAGCATCTAGACCTGTGCGTTCAACCATACTCAGCAGTTGAAATGGAAACCTTTTATTCATCTTTTATCTTACATTTTTTTGCAAGCAATTTGGGATCGGTAATTTTGAAAGGAATTCTTATTTGCAAATATCCATCTGCATCAGACCATTCCTCCTAATGTAAGGCCTTTACAATTATAGTTGTGTTGGCCTCACCTCTTACCAACCGTCAAACAATCAAACTATTTCCAACTTCAAGGACATTGACATGTACTTCTCCAAGTTGGGCAGTGGGCACATTTTTAAATCTTGAGCCATTCCAGTTGAAATGCACAACCCCCATATTTCCAAGTATTGACTTCTTTGTACAATCAAGTTAGCTCAATTGATAAGGCCTTCGACTATGGTGCGAGAGGTTGCGGGTTCAAACTCTCGCGGTGGTTTAGTACGCTCTCGTGGAAAAATTGAGTTAGCTTGAAATTCCCCTGGACATGGAACTTACTGCTAATTGCCTTGTTACAACCAGTACGAAACTCGTGTAGCTGATCCTGGTTGCGATGGTCATTTGTGGAATGTCTCGGGTGTGCGCTCTTGAAGCTGCGAAGTCCCTGTGTTGTTGTTAAATGGTTTATGGAATGATGAGGGGCCGTGGTGGTCAGCGACAACCTGTAAAATGTGCTGAGGCTTTTGGATCAACATCTAGTGTGCCTGTGCATATCGCACTATAAATCACTGCGCCTTTTTTTAAAACAAAATTATAAAAGACAGGTACTACTACAAACAAGAAATCAACCGCATTAATTAATAATGGGTGCAAGACACAAATGTGTGCACAATTAATTATTCAATGAATAACACATTCCTTTAAATGAAACAAAGTCCATTCCATCAGTTCTCATTTGAAAACCATATGGAATAGATCACATAGACTAATTACCAGGACCTATTATCCATCAATACTCATTACGTTTTAAACGATGCTACACACTTGTAAGCTGCTCTAGCTACATTGTAGCATACACACAACATTCAAACCAATTGCTCATATTCGTCTGAAAAGGGATTGACACATTCTTTAAAATGAAACAAAGTCCATTCCATCAGTTCTCATTTGAAAACCATATGGAGTAGATCACATAGCCTAATCAGCAGAATCTATATCCATCAATACTCATTAAGCCATATATCACTAACGATGCTGGGTACACACTTGTAAGCTGCTCTAGCTAGCATACACACAACATTCAAATCAATTGCTCATATTTTTGACAGAAAAGGAGTCTGGCACCATGGCACAATTACGTACAGCATTCAAGCTGAAATCCACACTAAACCTGTGGAAGATTTTGGAAATATCTTCCACAGGGGGAGTATGTTTTTCAATGTAATTGGTCAGGGCTAATCATTTTGAAACCCATACTCCTAACGCTGTGGAAGATTTTGGAAATATCTTCCACAGGGGGAATATGTTTTTAAAATGTAATTGGTCAGAGTTAATCATTTTGAAACCCATACTGCCCCTGTATTATAGCTTCACCTACATCTTCCACAACTGGAGTGAGTATTTCAAGTGGAAGTTACCCAATTGTCTATTCTATTTGAAACATATACTCGCTCTGTGAAAGACTTTAGCTAAATTTTCCACAGGGGTAGTATGGATTTTAAATGGAATAGCCTAACTTTCACAGCTCCCATGAAAATCTCTTGCATCCTGTTGCTGCTAAAGGCACAGTTCAATGAACTCCATTTACCAGTGATAGCTCAAAAGTTAACATCAAGTTGTGGAGTATGAGATTTTCCTTTTATACCTATATTAATATTGCATTTTAAAGGTTAATCTATGAGTATACTTGCAAGCATTGAGGTTTCAGAATTGTGTCTCAAATACATTATGGAATCTTTCATATCTTACAACACTATTTTTTCCCAAAATACAATGTGTTTCAAATTCCTTATGCTGTTCTTGAAGGGTCTGACTCTAGTCTAAATGTATTATTATTTTCATTATATCTTATCAGTTATTCAAAACAGTAAAGATGCATTATTTTGTATCGGATCTATATTGGGCATCTACAATTTTCATACAGGTTGTGTGTGTGTTTTCGATCTAGAAACCAGGGTTCTCTCTTTTTTTCATAATTCTTGTCATACACTTGTAGATGACTAGTACATTCAAAATTTGCTAAATTCCAATCTGCCGAATTATGGCAGTAGCGTGTGCAAAAGGGGATTGGGGGCATGGCCCCCACTTTTGTCAGTCAGTAGGGGGAATGCACCTAGTCAGGGGAAACTGATAGAGGGTGGCTGCAACAGGTGATAAAAATAAATAACATGACAAAATATGACTTAAAATATAACATTTTGATCGCTATCCCACCCTTCTTAGATTCTTAAGCACCCTAGCAAATTGGGTCAACAATCTGTTGCATCTGACTTAATACGGCGAGCAAAGTGTGTCGAAATTTTTGAGCAGTTGGGGTACCGTGACCCATGGCCCCCACTTTTCAAAACCTGCACACACCACTGGTTTATGGATTATCTTTTATTCAGAATGTGTCAAACTAAATAGGTTTTGTTTTCTTAAATGTCAAATATCATAATTCTGATATGTTCATATTGTAACAAATCCAGAAAATAATATCGAACTTGGAAACATGATCAATTAATTTATATTCCTAACAACACTCCGTTCATTCTGACAAAGCTCTAAATGCTAAACGACAAATGCAGTTGAATGACTCCCACATACTTACTTTTTTAAATATATGGAAATCTTGTAATGTTGTAAAAACATGCCGACAAATAAGAATTCGCACACAACTACATTTACTGCACAGAATACCTAGCGGTACTCTACAATATAAAGTTATGCACTGGTAATATACACACATCGGTGAAATGCAATGCCCATAGTTATTTATTTTATAAAGAAAACCATAACATGAACTGAGCAAGACATTAAAACCTAAAATCATGTATTAAAAGATCTCGCAGTGAGTAGTATGCTAGGATGTTTTGTGAATATGTAAATGCCCAAAGCTGTTTCTTTTTCAGACGTTGCATTAGGATGTTGTTTTGCTGAAAAAGGGTTGGCAGGAAGGAGTTTTGATAACATAATCATGCTCTCTAAAAAGAAAATGTATCTTTTGGCTAATTTTTGTATTATCATAGCTGATGATTCATTATCAACACCATACATTTTAGAATAAATAGAAAAGCTAAGCTACATGTACTGCTTCATTTCAATTGGATTTTACATCCGCAACTCAAATGGGCTTTTCCTGTTGAAATCCATTATTAATCTCCAACATAGGGAGTGTGAATTGCAAATGGGGTTACCTGAATGGGTAACTCCATTTTAAATTTAAACCCAATGTGTGGTCATGTGTCATGTCCTCCATGATAGGTTGTATGGATTTCAACTGGAATAGCCCAATTTTAATAGGGACTAGTTTTAGGTCATGCTTTAAATTCAAACGCTTGACACATTTCTGGGGGATATGTTTTCAAGTTACCAAAAACTAATTCATGATCTCGGAGGCAATCTATCAAAGGACTCAAATAACACACTCACAAATCAGTATTCCATTCTTGAATAATGCCAAATGATACCAAAAGATAGGATTTCCATTTATTTGACTCCTAACCTATGAATCCCTGAATTGGTGTAGTATTAGGCTTCTGAAGAATAGAATGACCACATTGTTTTATAAAGATTTTGTTTTACAAGCAATGTGAAAACAATGAATCAATCTATATAATTTTCCTAAAACTTATCATTTTCATATATCCAAGATACTCTGCATGATTTAACCATAATAATGTATGTGATTTGAAGCATACATTATGTTACCATAAATTCTGGCTTTAAAAATGATAATAATAATAAAAATGAATAAGAAACCTTGGCACCTTTTGCTATCAGGGGTAGACAGCAGTGCACATTTTGCTCTCAGGTGTGGAGAGTAGAACTCATTTTGCCCTCATTGGTAAACAGCATAGCACCTTTTGCTAAGGGGTAGACAGCTTTTGATATTACAGGGTAGACAGCATGGCACCATTTGTTATCAAGGGCATACAGCAGGGCACCTTTTGCTATCAGGGATAGAAAGAAGAACTCCTTTTGTTATCAGGGGTAGACACAGACAGTAGAGCATCTTTTGCTATCAGGAGCAGATAGATAGCAGCACATATTTTGCTATCAGGGGTAGACAACAGACATCTTTTGCTACCAGGGGTAGACAGTAGTGCACCTTTTGCTATCAGGGGTAAACAACATGGCACCATTCGCTATCAGAGGTAGCCAGCAGAGCACCTTTTGCTTTCAGAAGTGATAGCAGAACACATTTTGCTATCAGAGGTAGACAGCAGACATCTTTTACTATCAGGAGTAGACAGCAGAGCACCTTTTGCTATCAGAAGTAGATAGCTTAGCATATTTTGCTATCAGAGATTGACAGCAGACATCTTTTGCTATCAGGGGTAGACAGCATAGCACCTTTTGCTATCACATTTTGCTATCAGGAGGAGTAAACAGGGCACCTTTAGCTATCACAGGTAGACAGCAGACATATTTTGCTATCAGAGGTACATTGAGACAGCAGAGCATCTTTTGCTATCAGAAGTAGATACTAGAGCATATTTTGCTATCAGGGGTAGACAGCAGACATCCTGTGCTATCAGGGGTAGACAGCAGGGTACATTTTGCTATCGTGGTCATACAGCGGGGCACATTTTGCTATCAGGAGTAGGTAGCAGCTCACCATTTGCTATCAGGGGTAGATAGCAGAGATGGTAATAAGTCATTTTTGCATGTCCAAGTCAAAGTACAAGTTATTTGGTCCAAATCCAGTCACAGGTCATTTAATCCAGTCACAAGTCAAGTCACATTTGGTCACAAGTCAAGTCAAGTTACAAGTCATGTGGTCCCAGCACAAGTCAAGTCACAAGTCTTTGTCCAAATACAAGTCAAGTCACACATTATTTTGCATTCATGCATTAAACTTGGGCCGGGCTGTCATTTCATTTCAACTGCACAAAATACAACATTCAATTGGTCTCCAGCTTATGTTCTAGCTTTAAATTTGTTTTAAGCTCATTTATATGGCCTACTTTGTTTTCATACTTTTTTTCTAACCAACATTTATTTTACACATGTATACATGGTTTTTTTTCAAATTCTGGTTGGCTAAATTAATGGTTTTGTGCAACTGCTTGAACTCATGTAGTAGTTTTGACATCTGATGATTTGATGTCAAAGTTGGACCACACCAAGACCTTACCCCTTATCGCAGTCATTACAGACTGGACACGAATGAAAACTTTAAATCATTTCTTGCAAGTCCAAGCCAAGTCGCAAGTAAACGCTAGAAGTTGCAAACTTGTCAAGTCACAAGTCACACAAATAGCAACTGAAATCTAAGTTGCATAACTTGAGTCTACAACTCTGGTAGATAGCAGGGTACCTTGCACTATCAGGGGTAGATAACAGAGTATTTTGCTATCAAGAGTAGACAGTCAGCAGAAGAGCACCTTTTGCAAAGTGATAGACAGCACAGCATCTTCTGCTATCAGGGTAAACACTAGACAGCAGGACACCTTTTGCTTTCAGGGGTAGACAATAGAGCATACTTTAACTCAGTGGTAGAAAGCAGAACACCTTTCTCTATCAAGGGAAACAGCAGGGGTAGACAGCAGAGCATCTTTGCTATCAGGGGTAGTATATCATCTTTTGCTATCAGGGGTAAATATCAAGGTACCCTTTGCTATCAGGAGTAGACAGCAGAGTATTTTTTGCTATCAGGGGTAGATAGCAGAGCATCTTTTGCTATCAGGAGTAGATAGTAGATCATCTTTTGCTATCAGGGGTAAATAGCAAGGTACCCTTTGCTATCAGGAGTAGACAGCAGAGTATTTTTTGCTATCTGGGGTAGATAACAGCACCTTTTACTATCAGGAGTAGATAGCAGAGCATCTTTTACTATCAGGAGTAGATAGCAGGGCATCTTTTGTTATCAGGAGTAGACAGCAGAATATTTTTGCTATCAGGGTAGATAGCAGAGCATCTTTTGCTATCAAGAGTTGATAGTAGATCATCTTTTGCTATCAGGGGTAAATAGCAAGGTACCCTTTGCTATCAGGAGTAGACAGCAGAGTATTTTTTGCTAGCAGGAGTAGATAGCAGAGCATCTTTGGCTTTCAGGAGTAGATAGCAGAGCATCATTTGCTATCAGGAGTAGATAGCAGAGCATATTTTGCTATCATGAGTAGCTATCAGGAGTAGATAGCTGAGCATCTTTAGCTATCATGAATAGACATCAGAGCATCTTTTGCTATCAGAGCACATTTTGTATGGAATGAAAGTTGAAACCTCTCAGATGTTAGTGTCATGTTGCAGCATATTTCAAGATTTTCTTCAAGAATTCAAACTCAAAGTAGTTCAAATTTCAACGTTAAGGGGGAATAATACCCTGATTTTCATCAGTACCTCTCTTCTTTTTTTTCTTGCAAATTTATGAACTACATAAATATGTTCATCATCTCATGTCCTAAACTTATAAAATATCTCTACCTACAAAGTGATTTTAAACCATTTTAGAAAATCATTTTAGCCCTATATATTTTTCTGTTTACTGTATCCTAGTAACTGAGATATGTGTTTCATAACAAACCATAATTTATTCCATTCAACATGTCCAAGTAGAATACATGAATAGAATACATTAAATCCTTTGTTATACTATCTATAGAAATGTACTCACTGATTATAACACTGAATAAATTAAATATGCCTAATCTCTTCCACATAGACAATTTAATACTACACCATGTATGTATCTTCTATAATGTGTTGTTAGGAAAAGAGATTAAAAAAGGCCACAAGGTCATCAAAGGTCAGGTTATAGGTCAATTGGTTCAGGTCAAATTCAGACATCAATTTTGAACACATGTGATAGTCTGTGATATCATACATGTCATAATGAGGCATCAATTTTGATATTTTGTCTGTTACTGGATATATAATGGAAATGTGTGAGGTGGATATACTAAAATACCTTGGGATGTAAATGGTGAGTACAATTTAGATTGCCTAGTTGAGATGGATTGGGCAAATAAATATAAAATAGTTACCAAAATCACAAAAATGAAGCTTACGGAAAACTACCTAATATGGTGGTATACATGTAGGTGACAAAAAATACAATCTTTTTCAACATTGCTGTAGTGTGGTTGTGGTAACCTGTTACCTATGGCTTAATTAAGTTTCGGTGAAATAGTGTCGCAAGTTCAAAATACAAAATATAGCTCGACATTGAAAATAGAAGCATTTTAACCGGTTCGTTTTTTGATAGTTGTGGAGCACCAAGTTCATGAAGTCATAAAAGAAATCAGGGACCACTTATTCCCATTTTACATATCAACATTATTTCCCTAATGTGTTAGCAACACATATCCAAAATTTTATCGAAATCCGTTGATAGTAAGCTTTCCAAAATGAAGTGAATTTAAAACATCAGTGATGTACCACTTTTTGGCTTATACCATTAGAAGCATGTACGCTTCATTGATACTGATGCCACCAATTGAACGTGAAGATTTGCCCCTTCATTTTGCATACCACTTTGTCCAATTTCTTTTTCTCATTTCTTCACAAAATGCAAAAAAATGCAAAAAAAATGCAATGGGTGTAGTACCCCTTAACTGCAATTTATTGAGTTGAATTTACTCTTCTTGCAGGAATATATCCATTCCAATAGCTCTATTAAATGCAAATCTTTATGTTTGATCACAATGAATCTAATTTGTTGAAGCAATTTTCATGCTTCTTTTATTTTCAAGCTTTTTCCACTCCAAGCAGCTACTGTGAAAATAACAATGTGCATTTTTTTGTGTTCATTTTGGGTACAAAAGACCTTTAATTAAGGCTATAAGGTCTTTTATGGAACTTTATGTTTATCTTCAATACAAAAGGTCAAAATTTTCATATGACTACATACACTTTTTAGTACATATGAGTACATATCATTATTTATTTATTAAGTTTACTTCAAGCACTGTTAAATGTCAAAAATATCAATTATCTATGATAATTATGTACATACATTATGTACATTATCTCGCGAATTTCAAAAAATCAAAATTATTTAATATCATCAGAACATTCCTCATATTCAGAATGCAATTTGGTGTATCTGATATATGTGTTATCAGTTCCCACAAAAATACTGTGCGAAGGTGGGTGACCAAGCTCTTAAACAGATTATGTAACTGCAATGTGAGAGCACAGGAGGTTCTAATATAATATCCACAATTATACATGCATATATATTATACTCCATATTAGTTGACCTGTTGCCTGTTGTGAATATGCTTTTCATATTCACTCCATTATCACCATCAATACCTGGGGTGATTCTCCATTAATATCTAGTAGCACCCAACAGGTAATGGCTGAAGTGGTAAAATCTCACAACATAAGAAAAGAAATGCTGGTCAGGATGAAGTCTACTGATTATTTGAAATCTCTCAGAAATAAAATGCATGTTAGACATGTATCTTATGTGTACTATAATTAGCAAAATATTATGTGTGTGGCATGTGTGACACCACAACGCCTATTCCAAGCTCATTATTTTTGTCCAACGATCAAAATTTGAGTCTTTCAAATTTACTGAAACATCTTTCTTGATCATTCTTGGTGTTTTTTTAAATAGGCCCTAGTGTTTTTAATAATGCAAAGTTATCATTTATGTTCATGTCATACTCTATTAATAATTTCAAAATGCATAAAATTTATATCCATTTTGAAATCGTATAGAGTATGACATGAATACAAATTATAACTTTGCTTTTTTTTAAATGTCAACCATCCATGAATGATCCTAGCATTTAGCTCTAGGTCCAGGGACACTCCAAAATCGAAAAAATGAATAATTTCAATTTTTTATGGGCGTCTGACGGATAACCTCCGGTGAATTTCTGGTCATCCAACTGCAGTTTTGGGCATCAGGACGCCCAGATTACCACTTAAGTGTATGTCAGTTGTCGCAAGATTGTGTGACTGATAATTCTTGTGTACCAAACAGGGTTATCACCAGGACCAAAAAAGTTCTGGTTAAAATATTGAAAGCGAAGCGTAGCGAGCGAAGCTGTTGCGCCTCGCACTATCTTTTTAGTGAACGCTAGGGATTGGGGAATAGGCTTTGAGGGTACCACCCAACTAAAAAATTTTCTTGCTCTTTTTATGATGAAATATCACCATCCACTTCCGGAAATGTAAAAAAAATTAAAAAATTTGTGAGTGCCCGACGGCCCCGTCCGGCGTAGTGACAACCCTGGTACCAAATGGTTGTTGGAGTTTGTTGTATCAGTTTGCAGAATCATCATAAATTTGGTGAGGATGACACTGGCTGGCAGTTACTTGAGAAGTCTAGAGCTTTGTTCCCCAATAGCTTGTATTCCAGGCTAGAGTCCCGAGCTATCAAATTCTAGTAGAAATCAATGCGGCATAATGTGTAAAAGGAATGGAAGTTCGCAAAGTAAACAAAGCCGATTAAAATGAGCAATCAGATCCAAAATGTTTCACTTCAACCCCGGGCTTCAACTAAATTAGACTGTTCAAAATAGGCAACAGACAGTATGCCAAGTGAAGCGAATATCGTAATATGTGGCTCAACAGCCTATATTTTAAGTATACATGCAATTCCGGTGAATGTGTTTCCTGGACTCACTATGATGTATGTGGTAGAGACTATCATCGAAAATGTTTCTAAAATTGCATGTCAACAAAATTTTGGACTGTTCAAAATAGGCAATCTTTACTCATCAAAATAACGATCCAAATTTCAACATTAACCGAAAAATGATAAAGCAATACTAGACTTAGCCTAGCATCGAATAAACTTATCATGTGCAAATTCGAAGCTAGAGTTCTCGAGTTGGATTAAACTAGACATAATCATGCACAAAATCTCACGTAAAAAATATAAATTAAGAAACTATGTTTTTAAAATTAACCCCAAACAGTAAACAGATATTTTAATACAAGATACTGTACAAATCACTGACAGTTTGAAGCTTAGAGATCAGCTGATTGAAGCAAGGTTTTGTTTACAATCATTGTGACAAAGTAATCTGTGGTGGAAAATACCCAATCTACGGTGGCTTGATCGAGAAGTCCATCCTCAAACCAGGCCACTGACCATGTCATTGTGGATAGTACTAGTACAGATATAGATTTCTTGATCAAAATTATCAAACGGTTGCATATCGCACACAGTTTTCACAATCACAGTATTGTACAGAAATTAAGTTCTATGTATACCTGCTTGGGACTCTAGCTTCAGAATCAAATGCAGAGCTATCAGTAAGCAAATTCTACTACTAAACAGTAAACTATGGAAGCTAGACTTCTTGATTAAACTCAAAACTAGCAGGTATATGCAGCATGCAGCAATTGCAACTAAAATTCTCTTGGTCGGGCCACGTCACATCCATTCATGCATTAGCGTGAAAACAACTTATCGCATATTTTTATTTGCAGAGAGTCGAACCTGGCACAATAGTGTGATAGTGTGATATACTCCAGAGTTCAATGTATGCGAATGTTGTTTTCACTCCAGTACATTGTCAGCCAGTTCATACCCGGCCTGGATGTCCGACCGACAGAATACAGTGTCAGTGTGCCACAAGAATATACCCCAATGTGAGTGTGTAAAGTCCTCCATCAAATGACAATGAGAAGATCACAAATTATTATGAACTTAGCAATAATATGATGTATACATGGGCAGTGTACTATAGCTATGCATGTAAAAATGATGTGGTTGAATTAAAAATACATTGTAAGCTTACATTACATTATTTTGCATGGGCACACCCTTGACTTGCTAGGAGATATACTGACGTGGAAGCTTATTTTATACAACTTGCCTACCTTTCTGGCAGATGTCTAATCGAAGTACCTCTCCTTAAAGCCTTACACAACACGCAGACACGGAAAATGTTTCTCCAAAATATCTCCTTTCCTCAAAAACACTCAGTTTGTCAATGCCAATGCACACAGGTTTATTTCTCACTTCCAGAGAAATCGTGAAATTATGAATGAGGGCAGTCTGTAAACGTTTTACACATGGGTAAATTCATTTTCTGTAAGGGGGTTTTCTTTCTAATTCATTAATATGGTATTTTGTTTCAGTAATTTTGAAGTAAAATTTGACATATTTTGAAAGAAATTGAAAATTTATATAAAAATATTATAATTTTAGTTTAAAATTGAGTTTTTAAATGTTTGATTCATTTTTTTAAAAACTGAATGTTTTTAAATATTACCCACCATACTATTTGATGCATCCAAGGTCAATCATAATTGTTTTCACCTATGACCTCCAACGCATGACCTCCAAATGAAAACATTAGAAAGTCAATGCAATGCATAGCAGTCATAGTGAAAGGAAGTTGGAATTTTAGGAAAGTAAAAATCACAGATCAACTCTAAGAACAATTTGTATTTTGTTACCATTTGATACTCCATCTACAGGGCCTCAGAATGGGTCTCCCACGGCCGTCTTGCGGTCACCGATGTCTTCGATTTCTGCTGTTTTTTTACATGTTTGTGTTTTGGGTAAGTTGCGATTGAAGAGTGCAGTGTGTTGTTGTGTGTGCAGTTGACAGTTGACAGACACCTTTGGCTGCTTTTCAAAGTTCACTGCAGAGAGAGTGTTGACTCATAGTATGAGTCATGTTGCTGTAAATTTCACTTGCTTAAGTTACCTGTAGTAGATTTGGGGATGTGAACTTCAAGCTGTAAAATTCATCTTGGCTGTATGGCTAGTGCTCACTTCCCGGGGTTCACTTTTATACTACCCGAGAACTCTAACTTCATGAACTTTGCGTGCGATAGTTTTAATAATTGTGCATTCAATGCTAGAGTATGTTGATAAATATTGTTTTTTGGTCAATCAGCATTGACATTTTTTGCAACAGATGTTATTTATTGTTAATGTTGAAATTTGGATGAAAGTTATTTTGATGAGTCAACTGTATATCTTAAAGATTGCCTATTTTGAACAGTAGAAAATTGTTAAAGTGCAATTGTAGCAACATTTTTGATGGGATCGCCCGTCGTGATCAGCTGTAATAGATTCAGTTCAGTTTATTTTCATCACAACACACATCGGTACAAGTATAATGTAATACTAGAAAACAATTTTGTAATAAATTACATGTCATTAGATTTATAAAGTTTACTTTGAGGACTGTTAAAAATATCAATTTTTGATCATTTGGGAAAATAATTTTTTTCGATCCAAATTTGAAGAAAGCTGAATGTGATATGAAACGAAAGCAAACCTGCACCAACAATATCTACTCCGGCCTTACGATTGAACACAGTTCAAAACACAATGACCATTTTAAAACAGTCATTACAGAGGCAACCATTTATCTGCATGGGTAAATAAATTTGATTTCTTCCAGACAAGCTTTCAGAAACTTTATTATAAATAAATGTCATATTTAACGGTTTGTCCATGTGTGAAGCTACGAGATGTTCAGCAGATCGACATTGACACACTGATACATGATGATAGGCACTGGAATGAAACAGTAATTTTCATTGTTTTACTCGAGACTAGGCCTACATCTGATAAAACTACCATTTATTAGGAAAAAATCAAAATCTATTTTTAATGCAAATTGCACATAATTTTGCTTTAATTAAATTACATTTATTAACATATTAAACAAGTCAGTATTTCTAACTGATAGTTACATTCCAGTTTCACAAAAATATATTGCTGTTCTCCTACCCAGAGCTGTACAATAGACTATGCATGGGAACTCCACTGATAGCTTCCACATATGTATACCAAGCTTGGTCAAATTTGATCATTTTGACTTGTAAAACACTTTTGACTAAATGACATAATATGACTGAGGCTGAGCAAAGTTTTCAAATTTGAAATAGAGGCTTCCCTTTTGGAAGTGCTATACATTGTATATTGGTGATCACCCATTGTGATCCTATATGTTGATTTTGGGGTACTAACCTATCATCATAAGATTATCAGTGACAAGGGGCAAGATTCTCAATTCTAAAACTTTTCACCTAACATGATTATTACTCGATGAATAATCTACACCATGATTATCATCACTGTTTACCATGTTTACTAACTGCTCCCGTTTACTAACCGAAGCGTGGGTCTCTAGCTAGTTTGAAAAAAGATAAGATTTTAATACCATCTTAAACCTCTGGCTACATAATGTTTCTTTCAGATTCATTCGCTTGGCAAAAATATCATCATATTTGTATGTCCTTTTTTAATAGAACAAAATTAAAACATGGTTGCCTATGTAGTAAAACTAGTATACGGCCACACGTTTTGAACTGGCCACCCAAAAATGGTGGTGGTGTTACATATTTTCAAATTATGATCTGTTCAATTGCGGATGTCTTCAAAATCTAAAAGTTGCTGTAAAATTTTTATTACTTATCCTATCATAGTCAAAGTATACATTTTCTGAAATTTGATGAGGAATCTAAATATGGACTTACTTTTTCTGTATGGGTTAGGGGTAAAATGTTGCAGTTCAAAATATGATAAATTGTAAAAAATTCTAACATACTTTTGGACACCCTGTATTCCGAGATTACCAAACAGCTGTGATTTTTTTTTCTCTCCAAAGTCTGCAGGCTCCCCTATCCTCTAACTAAATAGATGTTGTTTTCTTTCAGTTTATTACTGCAAGTTAGTAATAAGCAATGCATTAAGTAACCCTTTTGTATCCGAATTTTTTATTCCACCCTGTATAATTTCAAGGTCACCCTGTATAATGAGTTGAAATATGTATTGTTACATTCCTTATGCCTTCAGCTTTCCAAAAATGTATACTTTTGCTAGTTTAGGGTTGATAATTGTGGAGATATTTTAATTTGAAACTCGATTGGTGTAAAAATTCATATATTTGTGATGTAACGCTATGGGTGGCGAGTTCAAAACACATGGCCATATAGTACATGTAATCATGCATAACTCACAAACACAAAATCGGAATCAACTGAAATTTTTTTATTATTTTAGGAATAAGCTTTTTTTGTGGATATCTACTGAAACATACCATAAAAAGCAGATGTTCGAATCACAAAATACTGCTTTTTCCCTATTATCTTTTTCAAGTTTTTCCCTAAATATCTCTTTCAAGTTTATTTGAGTGAAGCAGGTACATTAATGTTTAACTAAAGTGCTACAATGTAGATATTAAACAAGAGTTACTTGTTTTCCAATCTAGGCAATAGGATCCACACTACTTGGACTTGGTATATATGCAGAGATTGAGAAGAGAAGTTATGAAGCAGTCACTGATGTGTTTGTCAGTCCATCATCTCTTATGATTGCTGTTGGTGCCTTTATGTTTATATTAGGATTTATTGGATGCATTGGGACTCTCAGAGAAAATATTATCTTACTACAAATTGTAAGTACATCTGTAGTGTAAAAGTTGCAAGTAAACTTGCATTTTGAAAGACTCAGTCAGAAATTTGACAATTTCCTGTGCAAATGTTAAAGGAAACAAACCAAAATATTGATAAAGTCTTATTATTTAAATGTGACACAATCTGGTCCATGGGGGCCAAAGGCGGCAAATTTGAAACGTAGATAAAGGTAAAAATATGGAGTTAAAAAACAATAAAATACATAAGAAAATAGACATCAAAAAACTTCATAACTTTAGAACCAAGTATGTATGCTAGACCTTTGGTGTTTTCAATAAATGATAGCCTATTGTATGTATAATGTAATAATTAAAGTAACTCAACTTTCATAAATGCCTCCTTTGGCCCCCATGGACCTGATCGTGTCACAAATATAAACGTCTTCATGTTCTTTTCGTAAAACATTATTTTAACATTGTTTTGAAAATAAGTAATCCTATAACCTAAGCAGTAAGTGTTAATGGTTATTACTAGTATTGACTTCTCATGTTCAAATTATATACTTGTAGCTACTGGCATAGCCAGGGGGAAGTTGACCCCTGTGGAATATCTTGGGGCCCCCTGTGGGATGCTGGCCCTCATAATATTTTAGATTTTCAGGCCTTTTTTGATAATTTTTCCCCCTTCCCTCAAAAGTCACCCCTCCCCTCCTTTGGATCAATCCAGGCTACACCACTACTTTTACCCTAACTTAATGTTGAATGTCAGATTTGATTGCAATGTCTGATTATAAATGCCATCTTATATCTCTTTTTTCTTATTTTAGTTTGCTTGGACATTAGCAGTTGTCTTTGCTTTGCAACTAATCACAGCAATTGTAGCTTTTGTTTTCAGAAACAAGGTGGGTGTCATTTTGTTACTGTTTTTATTGTTTAAATGTGTGAAGTGATAGATACATGTTTAAATGTATGGAGTGATAGACTATTTGTGCAAGACTTTGTTGTAAGGCACAAAAAGGTAGTACATTTTGCTGAATAATTCTGGATATTACGGGTGCACAGAAGTGTGAGGTTCAGTGACGGGAAGTGTAATATCACGACATATATATACCGTAACCACCCGGGTATTTAAGCCCACCTTCAGGTATAAGCCCACCTTCAGGTATAAGCCCACCCCCTATTTTTCAAAACATTCTGGGAACAATGGTGCATTCGGCTATAAGTCCATGTTTTATATGACACCATTTTTGGATGTTATGTGAAAATGTAGATGTTCTTTCTTATTGAGCATAAGTGCAAACAAAATCCCTTGTATTTTGCTCACAGATGTGTAAGCTGTCCCACAATGCAATGTATTAGGTACCCAATTCTGAGAGGTGAAAAGCTTAAAAAGTACAGATAAAAAGTGAGATAATAAAAGTCAAATTTGTAAAAAGCTTACATTGTCAAGCTATGTTCAAAAAAAGATGTATTAAACATGAAGAATGTTGTATCATCACCAAACAGCGCAAATAGCCCCATCAATTGCATGGCTTTTGTTATAACTCAATGAAATAAGGCATCCACTCTTTATTTCAATAAATAATAAAAACTCTTCAGTTCCCCAATAAGTCTCCAAGATGGCTTCCAGTTTCAAAATGGCCACCATACATGTATGCTCTACAAGTGACCATGACAAAATACACTCAAGATTTATTGCTTTATATTACTCATGAAATACATTCTGCTAAAAAGTGCATGGGTACTTTAAATCACTATGTCAGTTCACAATTGCTCACTTTTACTGGTTATAATGACTCCAGGTGTCGTTGACTGGTGGCCCATTATGACATATAACAGAATACAATATTTTAGTTTGATTTTAATTAAGAAATAAAGGGTAATGCATGATCCTTTACACGAAAATAATGTGTCAGAGGCAGTAAAAACGTAAATAATGGGTGAGGCGCAGCCGAACCCATTATTGAAACGATTTTACTGCTGAGGACACATTATTTGCGTATGAAAGATAATGCTGCACCCTTTATTTCTATTCTATTACCACAAAATAGTGCGATTTAAAGAGAAAATATCACATTTTTTGCCCAAATATTTCAAGTTGTTTACCTCAAGGTGTAGCGCCTGCAGGTAGCCAAAGCGTATGCACATTCCAATAACACAACCTAACATTCCATTCTCCCCTATAAGCAGGTATGCACATACAATAACACACCCCTGGCATTCCATTCTCCCCTACATATTAAAGCAGGTGTGCTGTGCGCTTTGCTGTGCGCTGTGATGATATAAGAACATAAAGTTTGTTGCCCTTGACACTTTATCGCTAATTAATGGTCTGTCACGTGACGTGTTCCAACAAATCACAGTGCGCGATTTTGAATAATGGGTCGTGGGGGTAATAGAATATACTATTTTGGTTCTTAAATTGAAGGAACATATTTTCTATACTGTCATCAAGTTATCCCAACCCCTGTTCTCAATCATCCAGGCCTTGAAACAATGTTAACTTCTTGGGAATGAGGTAAAATCACAAATTCAAATGGATTTCTCTTTATATATATTTTTTTTAACCAAATGCCCGGGGGAGGCACTCAACACAAATGACCATACGGGTATGCTCCCGAAAAATCTCGCAGCTCTGAAAGACCCGTATATTTGACCAAAATAGAGCTCCGAAAGACCCTTGATTTTGATAATTTCAGCTCTAAAAGACTCTAAAATTGCTCATTCCTCATTATTTCTGGGGTTTTTCAGGCGATTTTCAACCAAAAAGCCAAGAAAGACCCTTGAGTTTGACTGTTCGCAGCTCCAAAATATAACTTGTTCGCAGCCCGGTTCGCAGCTCCAAAAGACCCCCTTTTACCGGTATGCCATCAGCTCCTAAAGACCCACCACCTCAAAATTCCGGGGAGCATACCCACCAAAATATTTTGATGTGCCCCCCCGGTCCAAATGTCCCTCCAAATGGGAAGGAGCTGCCTAGATTCCCCATTCTTAAACAGTTGTCATTTTCCCTGTAATAAAAGTATTGTTTTGAGACCCAGTCTATTTCCTGATATAACATGGACATTATTTTTGCATGGAACAACTTGTTGTGCCGTCTTGTTGTTCCACTCACAATAATGCTATTTCCCATGTTATGTCAGGCGATAGACACATGGCTGGCTCTCAAAACAATACTTTTCTTCAGTAATTATTTCCAGTCCTGTATTAAAATCACATTTAAAATATTGATTTATATGATCTAGAAACAAAAGAATAAGAAGGGCTATATTATCTGGGAAGAAAAACAAAGAGAGGGAGCCAGGGAGAGAGAGAGAGAGGAGGGGAAAAATGAGGATGAAAGAGAAAGACTGAGTCTGAATGAGAGAAAGAGAGAGGGTGGATAGAGGGAGAAAGACAACAGAAGGGAGGTAAAGGTTTGAATATAGTTTATTCAAGTTCAAGTTAAAAGTTTGTTGATATAGTTTCATGTTTATGTTTCAGGCAAGTGCCTTAGTAAGCGATGGAATCCGTGGTGCAATAGAGGATTATTATAATGATCCTGATATTCATTTTGCAATTGATACACTACAGCAAGAGGTAAGTAGCTTGGAATCTTTGTCACTGGATCCCAGTCAATGTATTAATTCATATATTGCAGAGACATCAGGGTCATATTCAGCATGGAACCCAGTCGATGTATTCCTTCATATGTGACACGATCTGGTCCATGGGGGGGGGGGGGCAAAGGTGGCAAATTTGAAACTGAGATAAAGGTAAAAATATACAGAGTAAAAACAGTAAAATACGTAAGAAAATAGACATCAAAAAACATCATAACTTTAGACAACTATGCTAGACCTTTGGTGTTTTCAGTAAATGATAGCCTATTTTATGTATAACGTAATAATTACAGACAACTCAATTGTCAAAAATGCCTTTGGCCCCCATGGACTAGATCTTGTCACATATTATTGTAACAACCCTCATAATATCTAGGCCTATATGAAACTGTCCAGTACATTGAACAAAATGTTTCTTATGTATGTTATTAATTATCCTAATTCAATATTTTAATTTAATTTAGTTTGAATGCTGTGGCGGTTATGATTTTAATGATTGGGACAACAACATATATTTTACTTGTGGCCAGAGAGGTCCCACAGCATGTGCAGTCCCGTATTCCTGCTGTATTTCAACTAAGGTATGTACTTTGTAATTATCATTCAATTCACATGATCTTAAATAATTACAATTATTTGTCAGTTACTGTGGTTTAGCTTGTAAGTTCTTGCTTGTTAGCCTGAATTGGTTCCTGCATAAGTACTGTATAAGTACCATATTCATTCCAATAAGCGCCTAGAGCGCTTAACAAAGTCATTTTGGGTGGGTGCTTATTTTTTACCTCGTTTACCTAAATTTTTCAAAAGGACAGTTATTAGAGACAAATTTACGTATGTTATAAAAGGGTCCTGAGACGTTCTAATAGCTTTTCTGATGCAGAAAATGTTTTGCAAGTTTATGCAGGACTTGTAGTCCTACAGCAAATTGAAAATACCCTGGGTGGGCATTTATTGGGGCATGGGCGCTTATTGGAACGAATACGGTATATATATCTTATAATCTTTGTTGGGGATCTTATCCAGGACATCTTCGAGCTGACCATAAAAGTTTTCCATAGCTTTATCAGGTGCAGTTGATGAATGGGATGTTGAAAGGGTGACCGTGCAGTATGAGAGAGATGATTCTGTCGCTGATTGGGTTGAGGCCCAGGAAGGATCAAGCTGTATTCCTGTCCAAGATGAAATCTACTCTGAACTCCTGCTTTCCTTCATCTTTGCCTAATGAATATATCATTGTGTATCCATTGTCTGTAATAAAATGTCCTTGTTTGAGCCACCATGTTTCTGAGATCCTCAGTATACAAATGTGCTGCTCTTTTATTCTGGTTGTAATGATCTCTAGCTTCCCAACAGTCATACCTTGAACATTCCATGTTCCTATGACTTGATGTTTTCTCAGGTTCATGCTGCTCCTTTGTGCTCAGGATTGTCGGCAGTACACTCTGCATCACTACAGCTATGCCTAGTCGGATCAACATGGTCCTCTTCCCCAGTAGCCATTGACGCATCGTCTGGCCTGTGGGTACCACCATTGAATGCCGGATTCTATATTGATTACGACCTCTTATAGAAACTATCTTGGCCAAAAGTAAATGCAGTGGATGACCAGGTCCTACTGCATTAATAGACTTGCTGGATGGCCACCATTGGCTCTCCAGAGCCGACGCCCCTTAAGATGAGAGTGCCCAGCCACCCTCCTCACCAGGAGACTGGTGGGAGAGCCGGTTCAGTCACCAACAGCTCAACCCTTAATAGGTTGTACTTGATACAGGTTACCAGTAGCAGGTCTCCAGACCTGACCTGACAGATGGAGCACCCCCTTAGGGAAAAACACCCATGGGAAAGCCAGCACCAAGAAGTGCTGGTAAGGGTAACTTTCAGCCTTGCGCAATGAAGGGCAAAACACCACACAGGCATGAAAATCAACTTTTTTAAGGAGACCATGTTGTGATTTGTGTGCTTATGAACTGGTGAACTTGAGATAATTTTTATCTATTTATTTTTATTTTTTTTATTTTTCCAGTATTTCTGAGCATTTGATTCTGAAAAAAAAAAAAAAAAACGTGGCTATATCTCATATATCCCATTTGATTTTTTGAAAGAAATTATTTTGATTTTATTGCATTACATGTGCATCAGTTTATGCTGCCATGTTTTAAATAATAGCAAACTCGGAAGCATATTAACACATATGGAACTATACATTTATACCTAAGAATAATTTAACAATAATATCTATCCTAGAGAAAAATTAAAAAGATACATTAAAACCAAGTATGCTATCACTACAAAACATGTGTGTCATCATAATTAAAAGATAAAATCTTTAATATTACATTCATGACTGTCATATCAGCATACTTCCTCACATACTTCCTGTGTTGGCTAAATTTGCATTTGATTTGTAGCTAGAGGTACAATGTGGGCAAAATTAAAATAAAGTCTATTATTTTGTTTAATAAACTTCTCTAGGTGTTTAACCTTAAAGCTAATTTATCATCATTATTTGTTACAAAGATGATAACACAGTAATTTTTGGCCAATTCGTCGGTCGCAACACATAGTGGCGTAGAGTGATATTCCAAATGTTCCGTTTCACATAGTGGCGTATAGGTTTAGAGCTAGCTATTACCCTATAATAGTTATTCCTTTTTAACTATTAAAGATACAGTTTAATAGTTTGAATCTTAAGCTTCAATTTAAAATTGAATCGGGCCACTGAGAGATTACAGTGGAGGAGTATGGACTCCGTTACTGCTAGCATATCCTTCATAAATGTTTTGCTTGGAGACGTATTTTATCTTTCACGTACGCCACTATGTGTTGCGACCGACGAATTGATCAAAATATTTGGATACATGTAGTTTCGGTCAAAAATAAAAATAAGCAAATGAAAGCAATACAATTTTGGCCAAGTTTGGCAGTTTAAAAAAAAATGCAGTTTTTATTGAAAAATAATGAAATTCCTAGATGATACAGGTTTCATGGTTTCATTACCCTCCCTCCTCGGATACTTTAAATCACTTACAAGTGGGCAATTTTCAGTGTCAAGGTGAAAAGTACCCACAATTTCTGTCTCTTTAATGACCAAGTAATAAAGAAAAGTACTTAAAAAAATAAAAGCAAAAAAAAAAAGCAAAAAAAAAAAAACCCCAACAATTTAATAAATATTTGGCTAGGATATTTGGATACTAAATGTGTGCACATAATTTGCTAAGTTCTTTCGTGTACATGAGTATGTGTTACATGTACATTTCTTGCTAGTTGCTGGCTGTCTAGTATGCAGTCATGAGGTTGTCTAGTATGCAGTCATTTGTGACTACCCTACTTCCATATAGGAAGTCTGCCATGCTATCATTAGTCATCATGTATTTGACACAGTTGCTTAGAAACTAACTAACTCACTATAAACTACACCTAGATGCGGACCTAGATGTCACAAATCACTCACATAAAGTTTGTTGATGAAAACTAGTTATACTATATTTCAAACAATCTTGGAGGTTTGGGAAAGGTCAAAGGGCATTGGATCCCTACCATTTCCCTATAGGGAACAGAATTACAACCAGTATTACTGTATTATTGATCACTTCATAATGACACATTTTAATTGCTGATTAGTGTGACGTTAATGGGCTATTCCAGTTGAATTCCATACACCCCCTATGGAAGACATGACATTAATCTTCTATACAGGGAATGTACATTTCAAATGGGGTTACCTGAATAGGTGGCTCCATGTGAAATCTACACTCCCTGTGCAGATAAGATCATGCTCTGCATATCAGTGTATGCATTTCAACTGGAATAGCCCAAATGAGCCCCTCAATTGATAGTACAATGTCATGCAAATATTTTTATTATCAGATGCATTGGGCACCAGTAGGTCCATTTTTAAGCGTCCCATTTAAAAAATTGAAATTTACGTTCATGAAAAGCTTTATTAGAAAAACAAATGATATAAAAAGTTACAAATTATTTGCAGAATTTTTGCAAAAATTGGAAAGGACATGAATTTTCCAAGACATTCATAATCCTCTGCATCCGAGATTCTGTTGCCAGATGCATCTGAACACCAGACTCTTCATAAGCATCCCAATGCTGAAGTATTGCGTCCATGACATGCAGACATGTGTAAAACCTTGATCCCTGCCGTCCGTAGTGTACTACTCATGTGTGGAAACACAGTCCAGAAATGAATTGCCATACCGTGGACACACATTTTGTAGTTTCACATGTGACCCTACACACCTACCCCAAACGAATAAAATGATTACAAAACAAACGAAATGTATTTTATTATTTTCCTTTTTAGGTGGATATGGTTCCTAACACCCAATGTGGATATAAAGTAAGGGAAAATAGCCCAACCAGATTTGATGTGGACAATATGATCTTTGTCAGAGGATGTACAGATGCCATGAAGTTATGGGCAGAAGATAACCTTAAAACTATGGCTGTAGTTGTTCTAGTCCTGGCTATACCTCAGGTGAGAGAAAAAATATATAATTTCCCTTTACCTTTTTTTTTTTTTTTTTTTTTTTTTTTAGAAAAAGAATCTTTATTTTAGGGATTGCATGTTTATGAATAGATGTCAAACTCCTGTTTTATGTTTGATGTACACATCAAAACTGTTTGTGTAATGCTTGCTATGCATATATCAGTCATTGTCTTTGTGAAGCTTTGCATTGGTGTATCCAGAAAAATATGAGTGCTAACCTTAATTGGCCTTGAATTTGGCAAAGGGTCCAAACTACAAATATTTGATCTGTTTAACCCTAACCTCCTAAGCCAAGCACTCGGTTGGCGACACTTTGCCACTGGTCTTGGGCTTCGCTGGCCAGCGAAACCGTGCCTATATATCATTTAGGGCGATTGCATCATCACACCACGTGGGATGCACGCACGAACAGCACATATATCAAGTAGTATTTTGTAGTATACAGGCGGGTTAGGGTTAAGAAATCCTATACTGAGTTTCGATAGTGGTAACCTAACCCTAACCCCTAAGGGCTTTTTGGCGACGGGATGGGATAGAAGGAAAGAATAAAGAAAGAAAAGAAAGAAAGAAGTTGTTGGCTCTGGGTGGGATTCGAACCCGAGACCCCTCGCATGCCAAGCACTCGGTCGGCGACACTTTGCCACGGATCTTGGGCTTCGCTGGCCAGCGAAACCGTGCCTATATATCACTTAGGGCGATTGCATCATCACACCATGTGGGATGCACACACGAACAGCGCATATATCAAGTAGTATTTTGTAGTATACAGGCGGGTTAGGGTTAATATGGGTTTGAAGCATCGTACCAAGATGTCATTAATTATGACATGATGTCATTAATTATTGTGCCAGGGTGTCATTAATTATTTCAAATCAAATAAAAATATTTTATTTTCCCACAATTCTTTTGATTGTCTTTTAATTGATTGCATTAGAAATTACAAGCACTCAAACAAGTATGAACTTTGTCTCATTTTGTGTAAATGTGTTAAAAACATTTTATGCATGTATGCCTGTGAACTCTGTGTCAATTTTTTTTGCATGTTAATTTGTTTGCTTACTTTTTATTTTTGTTGCATGCTAACAGATTGCAGGAATATTTATGACATTTCTCTTCATTTTGCAAGTTGAAGATGAGCAGATTGCTTTAAAATATGAAACCTAGATGAATGATGCATGTATATGGTAGGCAAGCTGTGTGTAGGGGCCAGGGATGCTTAATTACATCTAACATAAAAATATACCATAGCTGTTTGGGAACAACCTAAAAGTTTCAAGACATCCTATAAATGAGAGTGCTTTCATTTAGGAAGCTGACCTCTCCTTCATTCCCTCCCTCCCTGATGATATGAATTTAACACATTTTCAGGAAGGAAATGATGCAACTAGCATAACAGATGCCTGCAAAAATGAGCAGTTTTGGAGAAAATCACAAAGTTTGATTTTACTTTACTGCCTCAATGAAGGCATATGGACTATATTTTTTACAAATGTAATTATACTTTTTGACCCTCTCCCCCCTAAGGAAAGGACTTTTGTTTATAGCACATCTTCAAACTTTTGGTGTGTTTCCTTACACATCATAGTTTTCACTAATGATATGCACTACTGAACTTCACTAACATAAAGGTTTGTCTACTTCTGCCATGTTAATTTGTTGATACTTATAATCTCACTTTCAGTGATATAGTTATTAAACCCATCAACAATCATGGATCAATCAGGGATGTAAGGTTTCGGGATAATCTGGAATTCCAGATTTTTTTTGTCCAAATTTCGACACTCTTATTTATTTTCAGCCTGTTTGGGAGCCTTTTGCCCAAATTCACATGCTTTTTCCAGATTTTCAGGTTTTTTCTTCAGGTCTAATTACATCCCTGAACATGATTATCCCCCACCCCGGCTCTTTGGATTGAAGTATTACACCCCACCCTCTGTAACTTATGTTATTTCAAGAATTCTTGCTTGAAGTTGCTTGAGTATCCTCAAATCACTTAACCTTAACAAATGCAATGTTAATGCTAAAATAAGGCAAAATTAAAACAATGATGACTTAAAGGTGAGCTAGAAGATGCACATTACAACTTCTTACAGTTTCCTCTGCTTTGTTTTGTAATTTTTATTACAATAATTATTTCTCAAAATGCCCCCCCAGATTGTTGCACAATACCCTGATGTAAATCCAGCCCTGCAAATAAACCTGCCTAGGTTTAAACCAAGTATCTTAAAAGCACCAGGGGCAATCACTGACTGCACTATATACTTTCACTAAGGTTATGGTCACTAATATTAACAACTATATTCTCAATACTTGCTCAGTCCATTTCAGTTTGTTGGCATTTTTGCATTGCTTTGGTAAAATTGCATGTACAGTTTTAATTTTAAACATTCAATACTGATTAAAGTTTGTTTTATCAAGTTCTCATATTTGATTCAAAAGCATTCACAGAGCACTGCCAACATACCAGTCCAAAATAACAGCAAGGGTCAATGCAGAATCAAATCAAAATGACAAATGTAAATTGACTTATCTTGCTAAATGATTACAAAATATAGATCTATAATAGACTGGGCAAGTATTGCCTGAAAAAATACTAATGATTGCTTTTGTTTGTTTTGTTTGTTTTTATTAACAAATGACTAATTGATTTTACATTTTACATTGCTTTACATGTAACTATTCACAAACCCCATATTGCACCACATTGACATTTACAGAAATGAATTAATATGTTAACTATTCATACCCTGAAAGTAAAATGTCTTATTTTCCTTGGAGCCATTGAATATATTAATTCTGTTTTTCAGAATCTCAGCAATGATAATTGTTGCCTTCCTTGCTGATTAATTGGGAAATTAACATGACTATGTCATGCCTGATTTGTCATGATAAGGGGCTCGGAGGGAATTAACATTCATTGTGATTATCAGTCAAATGTATACACAACAGCTCAGTACATCATATGGACTGTTTCTTTATTTCATTTCTTTCATTTCTTTATTTTACCAATTATTTCACTCTAAGTAAGATTTTTTGTTACAAACGCAGATGGTCTCTATGGGTATGTTCATAAAATATTGAAATTTAATCATTTCAGCTCAAATTGTTTTCATTGAAAAGAGAATCACTTAACTTTTAAAAAAATGAGGGGTCAATCATGTCTGCAGGCCAGCACTTTGGCAAAGTTATGAACAAAAGTATGCTCACCTGAATTGTCCCAATTTTTGTGTCCCAGCATTATCAATGGCTTCCTATTTCTAACATGTGTGTATGTATTTTATGGCTAAATTTTTACAAAAAGGGCCATTTTACAAAAATGCACCCGTGTTTCAAAAAATATAGCTATCACTTCATGATTGTATCAAATTATTAGTTGTACCAAAATTCAAGTTAGCTTTTGGTTCTGAGGGCCCAGATCCAAATTTTCTTCATTTTCTTATTGGATTACAAAGTTAATACATGATCTTGGGTCACAAGAGTTGTACTAAAGCTTTAAGAAGCCCCAGGAATGAAGCCTACCCTCACATGTCAAAAATATGATCATATTTTACATAGAGCTCAATGCATTTGTCTATTTGAGGTATAGAAAAAATGATGTGTGCCATGATCATTTGTGATTTCATTATAACAAACAAGCAAGTAACAAAGAAGTAAAAGAATTGTTTAAGAAAAAATGAGTACCATTACATGACTAAAATGGGTCTTGTAATTCTGTAAGAAAAGCTGTGTGTTATTTTCATAAGGGGAGCAAGGGTTTGTGTGGAGGGCATGGATATCTATAGTGTGTCTTGTCTCAAGTTGAGAGTAATGCCATGTTGGATGTCACAGTGGCAGTTTTGAATCGCTTGCGTTATGCCTAATCCTGTGTATGTACACAGATATAGAAGTGTGTTTTGTCCGTACGCTGGCAACACAATAGCGTAATTACACTACCACATGCAAACATCCAACATTGCATTACTCTCAACTTGAGATGAGACAGCACACTATATGAAACATGCACATGTTAGACCTGCCATATGTCACAAAATGTACATTTTTTGATTTGTGAAATCTTTATTGAGGGATTTAAACTACTTCAGTGGCAAGCACTGCTTTCCAAGCAGGCCCTCATACAACAATATTTACAACATTTTTACAGAATATTTACAAAATAACATGATGTTTAAAATATATACAAGAACATGAATAATAATGTGAAAGAAAGAAAATAATGCATCTCAAGTACATGAACGATATAAATCAAAATACATGTACAATATGATAATAAATGATTATGATTTAGCAGAAATAATGATGCTCGTCTTGAATTGATGCAAAGACAGAGTTTCAAGGTTTATACGATATGATGGTGGTAAGTTATTCCATAAATTTGCAGCTCTTACAATAAATGTACGTTTACCACTATTAGAATTATATTTAGGCATGATCAATGTGTTAGAAGAATGACTCCTTGTTTTGTGATCATGAGCATTATGGACAAAGTCAAATTGATTACATAAATATTCAGGACACATGTTTTTGATACATTTAAAGGTAAGAATAATCATGTGATTAGACCATCTATCACAAAGTTTAATCCAATTTAAAGAATTTAACATGTCATCTACTGGTGTTCTAATATCAGCAAAGAGAATTGTTCTAGCTAATCTGTTATGAAGCACTTGAAGCTGATATTGATTGGTTGCAGAACAATTAGACCAAACACTGCTGGCATAGTCGAAATGTGGAATTACAAGAGCATTAGAGAGCATAACTAAGGTTTTATGAGGAAGGAAATACTTAGCACGTTTTACAACACCAATTCTCTTGGAGATATTTCCAGATACATAATCAATGTGTGATGACCAAGACATATTACTATCAAACTTAATACCAAGATATTTGAAAACATCAACTCTTTCAATAATTTTGTCATCAAATGTGAGAGTTATGTCCTTGTAATGATTAAGCGTATGATTAGTTCCAAAAACCATAAACTTAGTTTTATCAGTATTTAATGTGAGCTTATTAGCTTTAAACCAGTTAGCAACAGTTTTTAGGTTAGATTCAAGTTGCATTTTTAGGTCATCAGCATTTTTTGCTTTACACATAAGAGAAGTATCATCTGCATACATTACTGTCTTACAAGTTACAACATCAGGTAAACAATTAACAAAAATTATAAATAGCAGAGGACCCAAGATTGAGCCTTGAGGAATTCCAGTATTATAAGTTTTGAAATCTGACAGAAAAGAATTCACATGCACAGCTTGAGCCCTATTACTTAGGTATGATTTAAACCAACAAAGTTCATTACCCTTAATACCATAGTCAGCAAGTTTATTAATTAGAATTTCATGATTTACCGTATCAAAAGCCTTTTTTAAATCCAAAAATATAACTCCTGTTGCAAAACCATTGTCCATATTATTAAGAATATAATCTTGAACATCTAGTAAAGTTGTTGTTGTAGAATGATTGGATCTAAAACCAGATTGAGAATCCGAAAGAATATTTCTACTACAAAGATAATCATATAATTGGTTATGAACAGTTCTTTCAATAATCTTTGAAATAATTGGCAAGACAGAAATCGGCCTGTAATTGCTTACGTTATTCTTATCACCAGATTTAAAAATTGGAGTGACTTTGGCTTTCTTCCACTCATCAGGAAATTTGGAACTGTTTAAAGAAATGTTACAAATATGAGCAAGTGATTTTGACACATAAGGTGCAGCCAATTTGAGCAGTTTTACATTGAATTTATCTAAACCTGGTGACTTATTATTATCCATATTACATATTTGGTTATATACAAAATCATAGGATACAGAAAAGAATTTAAAACTCTCACTATGGTTACATCGAAATATACTACTTTTCCCATCATTACATGGGCAGATGATATCAATATTATCAAATTGTTTACTAAGTTCTTCACCAACTGAGGTGAAGAATTGATTAAATGAGTCAGCAGTATCTTTACCTGTAGCAATATTACCATGCCCATTTTGGCTTATAATGTGAGGCACATTTGGCTTACCTTTTTACTTGGAATTACTTTTTAAGTGTTTTCCATAACTTTTTGCTATCATGTACATTATCATTAATTGCCCTTTCAAAGTGCTTCTTCTTCAAATAAAATTTCATATTATTAACTCTATTTCTAACTGACTTAGCCTTTTCCCAATCATCAGGGTCATTGGTTTTATGAGCCTTGGCATAAAAATAATCCCTATCCTTACACAATTTAAGAAAATTACTGTCTACCCATTCAGGGATCTGCCCCTTTATACGCTTAGTTTTAAAAGGTGCATGTTCATCGCATGCTTCATTAAACAATGATTGCCACTTAGATAGAGCGTCATCAACATCATCAATACAGTTTACTTGTTCCCAATCAATATTCTGAATTGTGTTCACAAAGTGTGATTCATCAACATTTTTGAAGTTTCTTGATGTGACAGTTCTTGGAGGCAATTTAATTTGTTTGTGTTTGCGAACAACATATATTAATGAATGATCACTAAGTCCTAGACTATGTACACCTGACTGAAAGGACCAATTCTGGACGAGACACAAAGATCAAATCAATTATAGTTCTACTTTTATCAGTAATTCTAGTGTAATCATTAATGAGCTGAGACATTTGGCATTTTTTGCAAGATTAGATACTTTTTAGAGTCGCACTTTTTAGAACATCCAAATTAAAATCACCTAATATATACACATCATCATAAATATCATTGCACTTTTGAAACAAAACATCCAATTTATCAATATAGTCAACAGTAGAATCTGGAGGATTTGTAAACAGTACCTACAGCAATAGGTTTGGTGTTAGGTAAGTTGATTTCAATAAAAATTGCCTCTACCTCATCATCATGAATATCAACATTTTCTTTAAAACATAAATTTTCTTTTACATAACACATTACACCACCATGAGCCATCCCATTACTTCTATCTAGACGACAAAAATTATAGCCACTTATCATAAGTTCAGAGTCATCAATACTTTTATCTGTCCAGGTCTCACTCAGACAAAGAACATCAATATTGTTTTCATGCACAAAAATATCCAGATAATCGAGTTTGTCAATAATACTTCTAATGTTTAAATGAGCCATTTTGAGATCTTTTTGCAACTTGCACTTTAAATCAACAAAACATTCACCAAAAGGGAGCTCGTCATTAGCAATTCGTGTAAAACAGCAATTACATAACCAATTCATAGAAGTATCTGTTAATGTCGGTGATCTATCAACACATTGGGCATGAAAATCAAGAGTACAATTATTGCAAGATATATGTTTAGACTTACCAATTTTACAACTACAATGTCCACAAAACATATTTTCTTGGCAACTAGATATATTATTATTTTCATCAAGATTAGACTTTACGTTTTAGCTTGTTTGATACGAAGAGTCTTAAAAAAGAAATGAAGTTGCTAGCCAACTGTGTTGTCCCTGATCGACGAAGATGAATGCCATCCTTTGCAAGATGCCTATGAATAATTTTTGCTATTGTCAATATAGTTCAAATTTAAATGTTCACAAGTCTCAAATAATCTGGAGTTGAATTCCTTAATCCAGGCATAGCGTCCTTTGTGTTTTTGTATAGTTAGCGAAGATATTGCGACAGAGATCTGCGAGTCAATCTGCTTAATTCCATGAATAAGTTGTGTAAGTGCGGCAAGGCATTCTTGTGGGAGGGTAGTCCGAATGTTATTGGTCCCACAGTGGACTATGACTGAGGAGGGGTTGTACTGCCTAATGTATGATGGTGCTAGTCTAATCCAAGTTTCAATTCTGCTGCCTGGAATACATTCATTTACAACATTGAGGCGTCGCGACATTCTTCTTCCATCAAGGTATTTGGGGATTGAATCCCCCAGAATTAGAACGGTGTGTCGTGGGCGTCTTAATTTCTGTGTTGAAGCTTCAGGTGCTGGCATAGAGAAACTAGAAATTGATGCTGCATCAGGCATGTTGATAACACATTCACTACTGGCCGTTCTTTGAGTATGTTTTGAAGTCCGTCTAAATGTACTTGAAGCACCGGCAGTGGGATTTGGAGAGGGAAGGGGAAGGGGTGGGAAATCTTCAGGCATGTCCTCAACTTCCAAAGCACTAAATACATTGCTTGTAGGGATGTCGATGATAACAGAGTCCGTTCTGCTGGGGGGAGTGGGTTCATCATTGGGCATGTTAATTATAACGCTCAGGTTCTGAGGCTGGGGGGTGCTACTGCTGGGAGCTGTGAACGTGGTAGAGATATCAGTCTGTGTGGCAGTAGAGCATGTGATGGTATCATCAGTCTGTATTCCAATACTACATGTAGAATGGGTGCTAACAGGATGTGGGGTCAAGTCCAATTGTGTAGAAACATTGGCTTGCAGCCTAGGTTGAGAAGATGTGATCGGGCGAGAGATGTCATGGGGGTACAGTTGAACTTGCGCAACTAGAGTTCAAGAGGTTCAGTTTTTCCCCAATGTCTTGTACTAAGTGTGTTGAGGTCCAGTGGTAATGTTGACTCCCTTGGATAGATAGGGTATGAGTAGATCAGTGTTACTCTTTCTTAATCTGTTCTTTTTTCCCCATCTTGTTGACAGCTCTTTGGGTGTTGTCTAGCCTTCTACTTCATCTTGCAAGTCCGGGAGGAGCAGAACCAATTTGACTATGGCAAGGCTAAAAATGAAGATGAAGGGGCACGCATGAAGTAATATGTAACCATGGTAACAACAGAAATGTCAAAGGTCATTATCTATGTCTTACTATAGTTTTTTGCAGAATTTCTTTTACAAATTAAGTGTGCTGCTAACCGTCCAACGTGTATTAGTTTCCACAACTTCCTATGCACACGCTTGACGTCACATGCGTATATGCGATGGTTAACGCATAAAAGGAACCTTGCAACAGATTATAATGAAATATCTACTTCCTGCATGCTGTGTTTGAAATAAGGCAGGCCCTCAGACCAAACAAAACCAAAAACCAAAAATTGTTTTCCTCTTCAACATATAATACTTTTCACAAAATTGAAGCTTCCACTCTTTTATTACATCATTACTTTTTGTTGATTTCCAAGTCTGATGTCTTAAAAAGGCACTATTTGAAATATGTATATATTTGAGTTTAGGCCTGTACAAAGTGATGAGGGCCCGTATATGTTTAGAAATACGGAACCAAGTGGCCCATGAATATTTTGGATTATTTCCAACACTGCCTGCATGTCTACAGTCATTTTGCAGTTTATATTATATGTATATGCACAGACTTCTACAGATCAGTCAACAGTCAAAGTCCCTGTTCTTTGTATGCTGTCTAACAATCATGCCAGTGTTGCGTGTCTGCATTGCATGTCTGTGCGCTTTACACAAAAGACCATAAAGATATGCAGTATGTGCATAGCAGTTTCATCTGTTACACTTCTGGGAATGATCGGCCATTATTATTGGGTGATGCTGAGACTTTCACTGTGGTTAGTCTACAGTAGCTTGTGTGTATATGATTTTACTCTTACTTGAAGCCAAAGAGATTAAAGGTAAAGAGCCATATTTGCATGTCCCTAATGGAGGGCAAAATAGTATACCTCATTTATTTCACCATGCACTTGAAAGAAAGAATTAATGCTTGTTTGCATTCTGCTTACAACCCATGCAATGTGCTGTTATGCAAAACATTGTAATTATCAAGCTTAAAATATACCAATAATCATTCAGTTCATGTATTGGCTGATAAATGCCATAGGTACATTATTTTGGCTCCATGGATGACAATCCAATGTAGGTAATCACCTCTTTGCTTGAAGTATGCAGTAAGTCTTATTGAATTTTATATTATGTGGGTTTCTATTATGCATGCAAGTTATTTTCAGATCAAATGTGTTTGCATGGAAAACAAAGTGTATTAAAAGGTCAAGATTATATTTAGGCATACCTAAAAAAGAAACACCCTCAAATATTTTTTATAAGTAAAAGTGACCAAAAATTCAAAGTGGCGAATCTGGAAGTAATTTACGATGAAAATATAACTTAAACAGAAGGTAAACCAGAAGTGACCTGTATTTTTTCATCCAGAATTCCCTTTTAATAAATGTCTCCCACTTTTTATGGTGTGTTGACCTCCTCCAGCCATCCCTTGTTCATGAGTTGAAAAATCACCTGACTGGGTGATCTATGGATGAAAAGAAAAAAATACACCCAAATTGAAAACAGTTTTTAACGATAACAATGGACAAAGTTGGTAAATGCCAACAGGGCCTACCTGTGATATTTCACTGGATGGTAATGTATATTTTAATAGGCTTTATATCTTATACACTAATGAAGGATCATATCAAGTTTACTCAAGAGAAGAATGTAGAAGTGACCAATTAGAAAACAATATGATTTATGTTCCAGAATATGCCATGAAGTTTAGCTGCTGCTATGCATGTACAGATTTTTTTTATTACTTTAGGGCTTGAATTTTAAATTTAAGTTTTAAATTTTTTGCTTTTTGCTCCAAAATGCAATGGCAAATTCCAAGAAAATCGACAGATCAAGAAGTACTTATAGACTATTTCAATCTGTGTACTTTACATTCCAAATGAAATCAATTATATATTTTAAATATTTTCTTGAAGATGGTTCATGTGTCGAGAACAATAATTTTGATAGAGTCTGTAGTGCCGAAATGATCAAATAAAACAAAACAAAAACAAACAAACAAAATATTACTTAGCAGTGTTTTAGGTTGGAGGAATAAAATATTTGTCTTGTAGTCTTTACGCTCACAGAAGTAAGATTTCAATGCAGCACTTGCTGTTCGCAGAAAGGAATATATTCTGATCTAATGAAAATGGGACAAGATAAAAAGAGTTCTTGATGTCAATTAGGAAAAATGTTTCTGTATTATTCATTTATGTAATGTAATCTATGTGCCAGGACTGTACAGGGTGTCCCAGAAAAAATTACCGGGCGAATGAATTTGGACGTAAGTCGAGAAATAGACATCAGAATCCAAAAATCTAAACATCAGCGTGTAGCCCATTTTATTCAGCATCTTATATGTCAATTTTACTGGAATCGGTTGATTGATCGCGAAGAAAGGAGCGATTACATAAGGCATGCGTCAATTCACTTCATTCCAAGTTTGTAAGAAAGACCATTCAACACAATGTACACTAGTGGTTAACTGTCAATGGACTTTATATTTTGTTCTTAGAAATCCTTTTTTAAACAACCTGTTTCTTGCAAAACATTTAATTAGGTTTTGTTTGAATTTGAAAATCTGCACGATATTGAAAATTAAAGCTTGCATATAAGATGATGCTCGGTACTTGTAAATATATTTTTTCATTAATGTTGATATAAATGTTGCATAAAGAACAATTGCATATAGAATTCCAGTCGGCTTACAAAAATTCTCACCGTGACATTAATGTCAATTTTCCAAGAAATTTTTAGATTTTAGATTGCAAAGTTTAGATCTTTAAAAACATCAATGTTGCCTGGTGTCAAAAATCACACGTAAATTGTTATTCTTGGCTCAAATGTTCTTTGGAAAGTTAAAATATAACATATTTGCACAACATAATGAATTGAATTTGGAAAACTTCCAATTGCAGAAATCAAAGCTTTCTCGGATAAACTGTTATGAATGCATGAATGACATAACACCGTCCGATTATAAAATAGATAGTGTGATGTGGACTAAATTTAATGAGCGAGAATGAAAAAAGCGCCTGTTGATCAAACTTGAATGAACTGAATTGATGCACGCATTGTGTAATCGTTCATTTCTTCGTAATCAGTCAACCGAATCAAATAAAATTTTCGTATGTGATGCACAACAAAATAAGCTATGTGCTACATTTTAAATTATTTGATTCTGATGTCTATTTCTTGACTTACGTTCAATTTTATTTGCTCGGTAATTTTTTCTGGGACACCCTGTATTTTTACAAATCAGCTTTTTACTTTCCCTGTGACTCTGAAAAGCTGGCCAAAAGTAAGTTTAAGTAAGCTCATAATGTTCAGTATTTTTTTCTTATTATATGTGCAATGTATGTCATACAGGTAGTATTATCATTATAGACCTGTTTATAGTATTTCTTCATTTCAGTTCCCCATGCATATAATATACAGGCTGTATCAAAATGATTGTATCCATCAGTTTGTAGTGATTTTGGACAAGACTGTCACATCACAATGCAACATATTCACCGAGTTTGATGATAAATGCTATAAATGGTCATAAAACTATAAATTCAATAAGATTGAAAAAAGCGGGCTTTTCAATAAACTTCATTACGGATGGGTACCAATCATTTTGATACACTCTGTAACCTGCCCTTCTTTTAAGTCAAATCAAAATGCCAAAATTTGGACATCTTGGCTGTTTGAAGGTAGAAATCATGTAAGTGTTGTTACTAATTTAAAAGATAATATTATAATGAAGTAAAATTATTTATGTATTCCATTTTACACACCTTGTATTTAAGAAAATAGACTTTAAACAAAAAGTTATATTTTCATCATGTTTTATACAATAAAATAAACATACAATTATATAAACATACAGTGAGATAAATAATGTTTAAAAACATTTACCGCCATCTATGTTTACCAATTTCATGTATTACCCTGTAGTATTATGAGCAGTATTTTAGTCTTTCTTGAAACCAAAAACTGAAGAATGTCTTTCTATAAAAAGAAAAAAATGCAAACTGTGATCCACCACAATGGATGTCATAACAATCTGTTTACAGTAAAAACAAGTACATGTATGCAGCTTTTTAATGATTTTCCATTGCTTCATTTTCTATTGCTTTATTTTCTTTTCTTTTCTATTGTTTTATTTTCTATTCTTTCTTTTCTCTTTTGTATTGTATTGTATTGTATTGTATTGTATTGTTTTCAACGCCTTGAGCACCTTTTTAAGGTGGATATTAGCACCTAGTAAGTTAACTTTGTTTAATGTACACTTTAACAATTAATATCTCTAGCTATACATATAAATATGTTTTGGAAGGTGGTTATTTTCACCTGATTATCAACTATTATTATAATAAAATGATATTTATTATAATGCAGTTTTAAAATGTATTAACAAGATATATACAATATATGCAATGTATGTCAAACTTATAAGTATTTGTGTCAAGTGCCAACTGACTGTTGTGAACAAATTACAAATAGGTGTGTTAAATATCACCAGATCAGTGGACTCAATAGGTTTTCTACCTAAAATTAGGTTTTCCAGCTAAAATTTTGGTCATGTTGAAAGATTTGTTTTAATTGGATTTACTGGACCCTGAGTGTAACTATTGGCAAGGTAATGTACTATAGTAGAATGAAGGTATTCATTGTTGCTTTTCAAATAAGAAAACATCTCATATAAGAAGCAACTTTTCATTAATGCTAATCTGAATCTCTACGTTAATTGAACACATCATAGAAAACAATCTGTAACACAGGGTGATGTATTGGGCTATTCCAGTTGAAATCCGTACACCCCCTATGGAAAACTTAACCTTAATCTTCCACACAGAGAGTGTGAATTTCAAATGAGGTAACCTGAATTAGTGATTCCATCTCCTGTGTGGGAGATTAAGGTCTTCTGTAGAGGGTGTATGGATTTCAACTGGAATAGACCATTGTTATAAGATGTGCAATAATGCATGTATATTATGATCATTTTATTACCAAATATGCTTAAAGATACATTTGAGGAAACTGAAGCAGACAAACCAAAGAAGATAAAACCTGCAATTGATAACCACTGCAAAGTATTCATTAGCAAAAAATGTTCTGTTGTGAGAGATATTGACAATTAATTACATTTTAATATCAAATGTCTCAAGATCAAACTTGTAGCATGGCCAAGTATTATAATATGTGTGTACAATTCATGTGAAATGTGAATCATACTTCAAATGTTTCATCTATCTTTATCATGTTTATTAACAATGTAAGCATAACTAAAAAACAAGATTGACAAATGTTCTGATGTTCAACTTACAATGTTGACATAATTAATTGCCATTGAATCACAAATATTTTTAGAGGTTTTGATAACTTGAAATCAAAGACTAGAATTGTATTACTGTACCTCGAAATTTAGACAAGATTTACCAATTGGTATCATTGCTGTCAGGAATCTAATAAGTGACATTGCTTATTCCCAAAATTTCAGTTGATTCTGATTTTGTGTTTACGAGTTATGCATGATTATGTGTATTACTATGGCCATTGAATCCCAAAATATTTTTAGAGGTTTGGATAACTTGAAATCAAAGACTAGACAATTACTGTACCTTGAAATTTAGACAAGATTTACCAATTGGAATCATTGGTATCAGGAATCTAATAAGCGACATCGGCATTACAAATTCCTGAAGTATTGTGGGATGGTTTTGGCAGTTTTAGTATACATTGAACTCTGACCCATATAAGGAAATTACTCTAATTATTATGCATTCATTTCTTATTGTAATAATGTTATCATTAATATATTTTAAATAATTAATTTATGGGATAACATGTTGTTGTTTTTTTGTTTTTTTATTCTAGTAAAACATTTTTTAAATATTTTGTGCGCACAAAAGTATTTCTGATAAGTCATTGTGTACCAAAATTACAAAACTGTCCCACAATACATTGCAAATTGTAATGCCAGTTTGGCTTATTTACCATAGTTGATGTTTGTTAAAAGTATTGCATTCTCAGTTCATGAAGCCTTTTTGTGATTCCATTTTTACAATTTGTACCCCTAAGTTGAATAAATCCTTTCAAATTTGAACAAAATTATATGTGTTACAAATAGAAGCCCTTAAAAGCTCAAAGATGGGTCAACCTTGTAGTGTTGAAATGTGATATATTTTTTCCATTGTAGTTTATAGATGATTTGAGTTCATAGTGAATATATTGTATGTTAATAAATTACAATGGAATTAGGTCTAATATATCAAAGGGTGTGAATGTTTTTGAGTCATCTAGAAGTAGAAAATGGACGGAGAAACTGTGAATAATTTTGTCCATATGAAAGGGGTGTGAAATGAATTTTGCCTCTGTTCAAATAATTGTACATAATCATCATTATTACTTAAACCTGTAATATCAAACATTATAAATATTGTTATGCTATTTTAGTAAAATGTGCAAATGTAATATCTCAATTTGGACATGGAGTCAAATAAATTTATACAATATAGTTTTAATTAAAGGTTAGAAATTGGGGTAGATGAGAGCAAGTTCATCGTTATACAACCAACATAGGTGTACAGATTTAAGGGTCGACACCTGCCCTCTCTCTGACTCAATATAATGGTACAACATTTTCAAGATTTCATGCCACAAAATAGAAAATAGGTGAGATGCTTGCTGACTGCCATGACAAATACAGATTTTAATCAAATTTTGCCCCTTGTGAGTCATCTTGCCCCTCCCCCCTTCTGAAAATCATGCCTACACCACTGGGCTGTGAGGCTTGTATACCTTATGCACCTTACTAGTCTCAGACTGGAGCTTATGCCAGTAGAGTGATTTTTTAAAAGAGTAAGAAGAAACAAATGCTAATATAATTATAAATGTTACAAATAACATGGAAAGCCGAATGAAAATTTAAAATTGTCACACAACCTTTCTAAGCAAAATGAACACAACATGACAATTAGTGCAACTGTTTTCTGGAAAGCAGTATCATTTATTGGTTTTCCATAAACATATTTAAAGTGCTATGCTTTTGTGCAATTTCCATGTATTCCATTATCAAATATATTTACCATGGTAACAATAATGTATTTTTGTAATGCTATTATATTGTTTTAAAACTTAACAAAAGTTTGTTACAAACTTATTTTATATCAATTAATAAAGCTCTGTTTGATAATGATAGTACAACTAATCGTGTTATTTGCTTGTGTATGATTTCGGTCAAATTTTAATTTTATCTTTATTCTTTGCCAAATATAAAATTTTATCAGTAACAACTGCCAGGAAACTGGTGTTCTATATGGGGTTTAATGTCATAAGTTTCAAGGGGCAAGTTTCTCTGGCCAAAATACAAGGACAAAATTGACCACAAGTTGTAATAATTATGCTTCTTCCTTTGGCCCAATTTTAGGTCACAATTGACCTTATTTTAACCCATTTTAGCATTAAAATGGCACTTTTTGTGTGATTTTGTCCCGTTAAGGGGGTACTACACCCCTGGGGTAAATTTGTGACTTTTTTGCATTTTTCTCAAAAGCTAATAAGACACTGGTAACAAAAATTATGTATATTATTGGGGCAAGGAATCCAATTACTATACTAAAATGTCAGTGACGCAAGACAAGCAGTTCAGTATATATGATAGGAAATAAGGTACAGCCTAGCGTTACCTTATTTTTTTTATTGTAAATAACAAACCGCTTGTCTTGGGTCACTGAAATTCCAGTGCAGTAATTGGATTCCTTGCCCCTATAATATACAAAACTTTTGTTACCACTGTGTTATTAGTTTTTGAGAAAAATGCAAAAATAGACACAAATTTATCTAGGGGTGTCGTACCCCCTTAAAATCATTTAAGTAGCAGGCCAGGGACAATTTGAAAATGTTGCCCCCCCCCCTTTGCTTTTCTGGGGAATCACTAGATTTGTTGCTATGCAGGGCCGGGTTCGGGTCAGGGTAAATTGTAGGGGTCAAAAGTGACATGATGCAGTCATGTCTACAGTAGAATTCACCTCGACCTTTGCAGGACTTAAACCCCATTAAAAGCTATTAAACCAAGATAACACTCATTGAAACAGCTCAACTGATTAAATCGGATCTTCTCTGGCTGTGCACATGTGTCTGTTTTATATGTGCGATATAGCAATGAGCTGCTATAATACAGCTTCAGTTGGGTAACCGATTATAAAGGAAACAATGGTGTGGACCTTTGTTCACGAAATGAGACAATGGCCTGCTTTTTGTTAACCAGCATTCTTGAAAATGAGCAACATAATGATTGTTGACTTAACACGGTTTGGAAATAATTTCTTCATATTTTTGGTGTTATCTGTCGTTTACATATCCTTCGTAAAACACAAAAGTGCGACCCTTTGTCAATCACCTACAGTACCCAATTTCGGCAAACTATATAAGAAACTCATCATGATGATTGCCAGAGAATAGTTTAAATGTAGCTTGTACCGTTTTTTTGTGGCATCCTTCAGAAGTGAGCGGTCCGATACCAATATTTTCGGTCAAATCTCCATTCAATTAACACGGGGAGTTGGCTAGCCATGATGCAGTCATGTCTACAGTAGAATTCAATTCGACCTTTGCAGGACTTAAACCCCATTAAAAGCTATTAAACCAAGATAACACTCATTGAAAACAGCTCAACTGATTAAATCATATCTTCTCTGGTTAAATACACACATCATATGTTTCTGCTTTTACACGTACAATGGAGCAATGCGCTGGGATTATCCTTTCAGTTGGGTGAACGATTATAAAGCGAGCGCTAGAGAACAATTGTGTGTGGTCTTTGTTTACGAAATGAGACAATACGTGCTTATTGTTAACCAGCGTTCTTGAAAATGAGAAACATGGTGGTTTGCAGACTTAACACGGTTTGGAAATAATTTCTTCATATTTTTTGGTGTTATCTGTCGTTTACATATCCTTCCTAAAACACCAAAGTGCGAATATTTCCAAACATCTAAATTAGCTAAAAATTTAGGACATGTTACAAAACTATATTGTCTAGAATTTTAGAAGAGTACTTTTAATATTTTTCACACAGCGACGATTAACTAGGCAATGTACTATTACCTATAACATTAACTAAAACACCAAAGTGCGAATATTTCCAAACATCTAAATTAGCTAAAAATTTAGGACATGTTGCAAAACTATATTTTCTAGAACTTTAGAAGAGTACTTTTAATATTGGCCGGTTATTTTTCACACAGCGACGTTAACTAGGCATACCCCCATACTTTTTACGTAGGCTATTTGTAGAGGTCACGCGTCAATGGGAAAGAGCACTGTGTATTATGTATAGGAAAACGGACAGTAACTGCAGTATGCTATGCCTTGCCCTCACTCATATTTTACAAAAGTGCGACTATTTCTGAACATCTAACCTAGCTGTAATTTTAGGTCATGTTAGAGAAATATATTTGCTAGAAGTTTGGAGAATAAGTTAAATATTGGCTGGTTATTTTTCACACAGTGATGTTAACTAGGCAAGTGCCCATTCTTCCAACATACATCATTTGTAGAGGTCACGCGTCAATGGTGAGAGCACTGTGTATTGTGTATAGGAAAACGGACAGTAACTGCAGTATGAGCTTAAACGTATCATATTTACAACTTCGGGGGGATTATGGATTAAGAAATAAACGGTGGTATGAGTAATACTGATACCACATAACTTTTCAGTATAGTTATACCTTGTTTAATGGTATAATTATCACTATTTTGCATAATACGCTGATGGGGGTAGGTTCGTCCTCCAGTTTGGGGTAAGTCCGCCCGGGGAAGATATACGGTGAACATGCCCCATCCTCAAAAGGGCGAACGTGCCTCTTGTGCACATTTTTGAATATAAAAAAAGGGTATGCAAATAACAAATCGAATAAGGAGTTTATAACTGCATTAAATCTTTAACAAATCCCATATATGTTCCAAATACAGATTTCCATTAAAACCATCTGTAGGCCTATTTATGTATTAATGATAATAGGCCTACAGCATTATTAAGGCAAGAAAAAATTACGTTTTGGTGTAATTTTTTTGTTTGGGCTGCAGTTCGATGAACACTACCCTATATATCGCGTAGCTAATATGAGAAGTTTATAATGACATATGTCACCTAATTTTGCCATCACCAAATTCCCCGATAGCCGTAGTGCTGAGAAACAAGGGGTGGGCGAACCTGCTCCATGGGCGAAAACTCCCCGCTCTCCCCTACTCTATCTAAAATACAGGTTTACATTTTACAATCTTTCATTATCTTGCTGTATTTCAGCTAGAGCGCCATCATGACGCGACCTCGATGGCTATCATTTCTATACACCATGTCCAGTGAAGTGAGAGAGAATTGAATAGATGCGTGTTCGTCACAACAGAAATTAACACAATAGAAATTAGCATTTCATGAATGCGCAACAAATCTTTAGAAATAAGAAAACACACATTTAGACAGAATTGGCTTGTATCTGGGTCTACAAAATGTGAAATGACCCGGGGAAATGACGCGGCCTTGGCGGGGATTTTAAACTGCATTCCATCACCGTGTTTTAAATGGACAAGAATAATGAATGTTTACAACACAATACAACATGATAACATCGACCCAATTGGGCAGTCACAACACACTAGTTTGGTGCAGAGGGGACTGGCCGAATGAATTCAGACCTGAGACGAACAGACCATCACTTGCTGACCTCGTTGGATTCGTCTATACCAACGACTCTAACACATCATGTGTAATAATTGTTCCCTATAATTATGAAGAGCTTGGTTTCAAAACCCCTTGTATCCACTCTCGGTCAAAATTAAATATCCATCTTCCAATTCAATTCAAACATTTTTACATTCTAAGGAAGAGTTGCATTAATTACACTACTTTAAACATGGACGTTTCAAAAGTATTTTTATAATCAGTTGCCCGGGATCAGTTTAAAGGGTTTTGAAACCAAGCTCTTCATAATCATATTAAATCCATGCACACCGGACTAAAACGCCCCCCACGTGATATGATATCATTGCCTGCCTAACAATACGCTGGCGAAGTTACGTAATTAATCGGATTAATTACCATAGCAATAGGTGAAAACAATATTGAACATATCGCGCTGCACTACAAGTAGCCTACACTCATCACCTGTGTATGTCTGCAAATCCAATCATAGATTGAATACAATACTGGTCTTTTCAAAGATACTAATCTTACAGGTGCAAGTAATCAGCATGATATGGTTCAATGAAGAGGTACCGCGTGAACGTATCAGTGCAGCGCGGTATATTCAAAAATAGTTTTCACCTATTGCTATGGTAGTTAATCCGATTATTACGTAACTTCGCCAGCGTATAGCCGGGGCGTATAGTAACCGCGAAATGGCAACCTGACCTTTTATTCCTTTTTATTTGAACCCAAACTTCTTGCACCTCATAAGGAGTACGATTTACACCTCACTCACTGCTATGAAAATGCTTTGCACTCCTAATCTTTCTTTGATTACTATGCTATATAATGTTACAGTCGTTTTAACAAGAATTTGTCTTTAAAAAAGACAAGTTCACGGATCAGGTGTATAGTCCATGTACTTTGAGCTACTTTGGTCTAACATTCAATATTCATATCTAACCTACTCTGCACTTATTCGACAATAAATAAGTGATATGAGGCTTAATAATGATACCTGCGTCTTGACTCTGGAAAACAATATTTTTAAAAATCTCATTTTGCATTTAGTTTTTAAGCCAACTCGGGAGCCACCTACAGGATCTCGTTTTGCATTTAGGTTTTTATTGCGTTGCAAAGTAGCAAAACTTTCTATATATGGCCAATTCGTGCCTGGAAAGGCTATCCCTCTTACAACCTATCGACAGGTCTGATTTCTATAATGAGGTGTCACCGGGTTTGCAAGAGATAATAATACCAAATCTAAACACCATGAAATTTACCACATCACGACCAAGCTCACATTGAAAAAAGGGAGAATGTTATCCCACCGGTTACATTTCAGCACATCACATCAAAGCTCCCATTGGGCGCCCATTCCTTTTTTAAAGGAATTTTTATTCAAAACAACACAAATGATACCAACAAGAGTTTTCAAAAAGACACAGTTCACGGATCAGGTGTATAGTAATTTGTTCTAACTTTCCATTTTCATATCTAACTTACTCTGCACTGATCTTACAATAAATTAGTGATTTGAGGCATAATGATACCTACATTCTGACTCTGGCTTATAACTCTCCATCCAGCAAGAAACTCATTGAAATACAAACTTTCAAATCAATAGGCCTAGGCTATCACTATCATGGAATTCATTTAATATACCATGCAGATAATAACCTTGGTCCAATCATTATTTAGGTTCCAATTAAGATAAGCAAATATTACTGGGTAGATAAACATCTGCCGCATGTAGAATTAACGCAGGAATTAACGTTTAGGTGTACACTTAAATTACAGGATTTAAAAATAAATCCTTATGGATTGTAGTTAGGGACCAATCAATTTTAGATTTAAAATCAATCTTATAGATTTAAATTTTAAATCTCAAAGATTTGATTTTAAATCGGTAAGATTTAATTTTAAATCTGACACTTAATTGGTCCCTAATCACAATCCCTTAGGATTTATTTTAAATCCTTGAAATTTAGAGCGTAGATAGCACAAACTATTCATTTTGAAATCCTTGTGGTCACACGCATGTGGAATATTTCAACACAACACAACACATCAAAGTTTACCCCTGTATGGCGTTTCGTGACCTGTAGGGCCTAGAGGTCAAATACAAAATAAACGTTGGACCTTGTGCTAGTCTCTCATCCGATGCCTGGCCCTCATGCATAAATTATGGTTTCCAGTCAGTCCGGTCCCGTAGTTAGCAGCTGCATCATTTGATGTATAAGTCTCACGAAAGCCAAGGAATCACACCAAAACTATAATGGTTTAAAATTATTACATCATAGAAATAATGTCATCCCTGGGCATCGTGATCCCGTCGGCAGTCTTTGGTGATGTTGCGGTCATGGTGCGATGCATGCTGCAAATTTAACAGAAATAATTATTTGAGAAATATGCGATTTCCGAACATAGCCTACGTAAGTATCATTATACGCCCGTAAAACTACTTAAATTACGCTAAGGATTTAATTTCGCTAATTTCGCTATAGGCCTACAGAAATTAAATTCCCGTGAAAATGGTGGTCATTGGGAATTGGCTAATTCCCAATGGAAGTAAAAGTACTAGCGAAATTAAATAGCTTTACAGTATTCAAAATCACTCTGATGTGATGGGATTTTGAATAGATGCACGGGTGGTTTTTAAAATATTTTCCATTAATGCACAAAGTGCCTTATGCTTTTGTTTTCATTATTTTTTTTCCAAATCACAAGAATCAATAAAAATCATACAAAGCAAAATCCCATGCACTAAGTAACACCAAAACAATAAAGTTACACCCTATCTAAAAGTCTACCTCACCATATAACATCAACACAGCCCACCGAGCCACACACTTAAAAGAGAGTTTACAGTCAAATCTCCACTTTTTAAAATGAGCGGAAAGTTTACTTTTTTTGGCTATGTAAATCCAGTTCCCCTATTATTTTCAATATAAACTTTACAACCAATCAATAGAGGTTATCCGTGTTCTATAAGCTGCATATCAACGACTGCTATAGGCCTACCTTGTTTAGGACTTTCAAAAGAAGTACATGCATGTGCAACCATGACTGTTTCAAAGTAGCCCGCCAAAGTCCTGCAGGTAACTCCGAGGTCGTGCATTGAATTGGTTTGAATGAGGAATACTACGGGAACCAGCGCCTTTTGTTAGAAGTCACGCATTGAGTAAAGTGGATAACCTCTATAAGGGCTTCTTATTTTGAAATTTACAAACATAAATAATATTAGTAAAAGTTATTCAAGGCAAACGTGACATTGATTTTTCAATGTCAAATTTTGAAACGGTATTGTGGTTTTAAAGACAATTTTCTCACATATTTATGCTTGTCTGTAAATCATTAATTATTTTTGTTCGCAAATTTCAAAATAATAGCAAATCGTCTCAGCTCATACATTGGTTGTTAAGTTTAATAAAATAACAGGGAAACTGAGTTTTACATTGCCAAAAACGAATGTGCCCCTTGTGCACATCTTTGTATTTTCTTCAGAGTAAATACAAATCGAATGCCGATTTTATAACTAACATAATTAGATTAACTTCATTAAATCTTTTGACAAATCCCATATGTTCCTAATACAGATTTCTATTAAAACCATATGTATTATGTATCGATGATAATAAAACATTATTAATGCAAGAAAAAAATTAAGTTTTGATTTTTTTTGTTTTTTGTTTTGGCTGCAATTCGATGTACACGTTCCTATATATATATATCGCGTAGCTAATATGAGAAGTTTATAATGACCTATGTCACCTAATTTGGCCATCACCACATTCCGCGATGGTCGTATAGTGCTGAGAATCGCACGGCGAGCGAACCTGCCCCTAGGGCGAACACTCCCCGCTCTCCCCTACGTTGATCGAAAGACCCTAGGAATCCCCGCACAAGTTATGACGGTGCATCTGGCTTTTAACTTGCACGATGCAAAAGAAGCCTGCATGTTTTATTGCTTATATTAACTGCACAACATGCATGTATAACGATTCGTGATACCATGATCATCAAAGAACATTAGGCCTATTTTAAGAATTATTTCAGTATCGAAATCAATAGGAACCGAAGGAGTATGGTGAATAGGCCTACTGTACACATTCCAGAAAAATGTTTAATTTGTTTGTTCTATATTTCCCTAAAATTATCCCATTTTGTCTCCAAAATCCTATGTAAATGATTGTCAACGCTAAACAGAAAAATCATAGAAATTTTACACAATTTGACATAACTTTAGAATATATTGGAATATCTTGATGATTTTTCGGCATTTTGAAGGGCAACAACAAGTATTAAGAAATCAAATATCGCGCCTTTACTTCCCTTGGCACAACAAGAGCTAACAAGGACACAACTCGCATGCAATCGAAGGTCGTAAAAGATAATCCGATGACAATAGTCGTCAATAAGTCGTTTCCAGTCCCTGGCCTAACCATGGATCACCTTTAGATGATCTATGGCCTAACTGTGGGGTTCAGCTAAAATAATTTAATCAATATCTAATGCTTGCAGATAGTGTAGATAGTACAGTTCGGTCAAGGGAACTTATTAGTGACGATTCAATGAAGACAAAGTTTATGTGATAGGATCATTCATTTCATTTAACTATTACCTCATACCTACTCGAGAACATGTAGGCCCTATGCAATGCATGATAAAGTTTATAATTATGTTCTATTCATCTCGCTCGGATGATATTCCGGGATGTTATACATTTGGAACATTTCACATGCATGCTATTTATCTCAATGCCTTCTCGGACTAGGCCTATATTATATTTATATTGGATGGTAATCGTGAAACCATAGAACGATTGATATTGAATAAAATTCAGTTCGATTCAAACATGGAAATAGTAGATTCAAATCTACACCCTTTTTTGAAATACTATATCTACCAGCGACTTAAAAGGGCATTTCCTGATCCACAGCCTCATTGATTTTCTCAAAAAAAGTTGAGATTTTTATACTACTGGAATACATCTGATAATGTTTATGTACCAAAATCTCTTGCAGATTAATTCGTTGCAAAAATATCGCCAAATTTGGATTTCGTTCCAAATCATCCATGAAAAAACGTGAAAAGTTTGAAAAAGCCTGAAAAATCGCGTGAAATAAAGCTAGTAAAAAGGCCAAAAACGGGCTGAAATTAAAAGAAAGTGCGGAAATTTGGACCACAAAAAAGCAGAAAATCCTGCAAAAGCAGGAAAATTCTCATCCCTGTATACCAGAACAAACAGTGGCCAGGCCTATGGAGCAGTGTAATATACATAATCATGCATAACTCGCAAACGCAAAATCGGAATCAACTGAAAGTTTTGGAAATAAGCTTTTTTCGTGGATATCTATACTGAAAAATGTCATAAAAAGAGGATCACGAAATCCTCCTTTAAAATATATGTACTTTAATTTGGCCGATATAGTTACATGAATCAATTTTGTTCTTAAAACAAACTCCTAAAATGATTTTTCTTGAGCATAATGATAGCTTTTTCACATTTATTTGGCCCTATTAATGTGAATGAAATAAAAAAAAAAAAAAAAATCCACAACAAATTTTGTAATTTTGTCAAATCAATAAGAACACCATTTATATTGGATGGTCCTTTTCTTTGGAAGGTTTTTGATAAGGTTTAGCCTACTGATAACGATTTTTGTTCAGGGATCGACGATCACAGATTTTATGAAGCAATACCCAAATGTTATACCCGGCATGGGAATGTATGGTTGGTGAAATCTGGCCCTTATTTATATACTATACGGACAAACGATTATTATCGATATTCATATAGCCCACTTCACTCTGGTATGTTTGTGTCAACTGACTACAAAAGTCAGGACAAAAGTGTTTGTTACCGGATTCGGACCCTCCACTTGTCTACATTCAACATGCTCAATTGATTTCAGTGCCTGATCTCTATAATTGCGTGTAAACTGTGAAATGTTCACGATTTCAGGGATTTACATTTCTTGAAAAATTTAAACAGAGTTTAAACAATCCCTCTAATACCAGAGAAGACGGGAATAGTCTATCTTTTTCTTCTCTGGTTATACAAGCCTCATTCAATTAGGCCCAGCACTGCGATCGAATCGGCTTTCAAATGATCATATTGTGCACGTGCACATATAGGCCCCTACCTTTCACGATAAAATAAATTTTCTTGCCTAAATGAAAAGCAATAATTTTATATATTTAAAAAATAAAATCCTGGTGTTAAACTTGAGGGCAAAATTGAGTCTTTCTAGTGTAAGATTTTCGATTTAAACAAGCTTCATGCATGGGGGGGGGCTCCCACTTTGGATGTGACACGTATAGGGCCTAATACCCTTTTTCAACGTCGCTGTCAGTGAAACCACGGTTATCGAATTTCTCGTCAGTCTAAATGGCTTCACATTATTTCTATGTTTTTCAAAATAATAAACAAGATCAGTGATAAATGAAAGTTGCTGTTCAAATTGAACTTGTAAGGGTCTTTGGGTGACAGATCAAACTTGAAAAACAGGGGTATTCGGGTGACAGAGCATGTGTTCGTAAAAAAATATGGGATTTTTGGGTGACAGGTTTCATTAGCGCTGTTTCGTCTCTCACTCAAAGGTTCCATTTAAAAAAAGGTCATGTTCTCACCCAATGACCCCGCTTTTTTACATTTTGCTCTCACCAAATGCCAAAAATCATGTTCTCACCCAATGACCCGATATTTTTTACATCTGCTCTCACCGAATGCTATACTGCGAAAGTGCCAGCCCTCACTATGTCCAACTTCATATTCGCCCGTGAACTTTTTTTAGGGGGGGGGGGGGTCGGAGGGTCAAATTTTGAGCTTTTCAAAGTAATATAATAGTTCGCTAATGAAAGATTTTCCCCAACTTTCTAAAGCACATCGCGGGCTATCATAGTTTTGTCCATTTTTCACTTCGGACTGCCAATTTTCAAAATCATCGTGTGAACATATCCATGGATGGATGATTCTGATCATTCTGCGTGTCACAATAGAAATGTCGATTATTTCTGCAGGTTCTATTGGAAAGTATTGAGTTGGACATTTTGGTAGTTGCAAGTGAAAAATGGTGAAATCAAAACTGAAATTCTGACAAAACTATACAATATAGTCCAACAAAAAAACCTTCTTAGCTCTTCTTTAGCATGTTTAGCGAACTATACGAGTATTAGTTTGAAACGCCACGGGTAACCATGGTAACTCTACAAAAATCTCATGGGCGAAGTACAAGTCTGTAAAAACCAAAAGGACACAATTTCATGCATAATTTTAACACATGGATTTTTTTAAGGTCTCCAAGAACTATGGTTTTACCTAACCAGAGAAGATGTAAGAAAGAGGAGGGTTAACAGAATCCTGTCGCATAGTCCTTTATAGTCTGAAGTAGTTATACATCCACTTGAAATATCCTATGATGTTATGTGTGTGTGCTGCCCACGGTTGACTGATTTGCACTCCAGAATTGGAAATATTTCCAATGTTTCTGTACAGAATTTGTTGAAAAAAGTATGAAACGCCTGTGTTAAGGACCTGCTGCTTAGATGGGATACCGCAAGTGGATAATACAAGAAAGAAATCGAGTGTTGTAAAATTTCCCTCAAAATCCGCCCTTTTTAGAAGAAATTTTTTAGGATTTTTTTTAGAGAGTGATGATTGTTGATCATTTTTTTAATGCACTTTCCTGTCATTTCCTGTAAACCTAATAAAGATATTCTGATATATAAATTGAAAATCTTCTCTGTCATAAAATTAATAATAGAGGCTGAAAGTGACAACAAGTGGCGAAAATTGTACTTTGCCTTGTAATGGAACTTCAGTCGTATTTTATCTGAAATCTGACTGGATGACAGGGCCGGGCCTGCATGTTTGGTATGCATGGCATAATTCAGCATCGAAGTGGTTACGTAATTCTCTTGGTTACCGGATCACGCTACTTTGGTATGCCTTCGAGTGCCATATACTTTATGTGGTGATCATTTCGATCGTGGTTCATTACTCTAGCGCGTGATCCCGTTGACATAGTAACATTACGTAACTTCGATACTGAATGAAATGCAAGCACTGACCTATCCCTGAAAGTAGTTATCTGTAAGTTGTGTATCACACACGTCAAGGGTTCAAACCCCATTGTGGTATTCTATTGTTAAGCGGCTAAATAGGGTGATTCACTATTTACTTTGAATGGGCGGTCTCACACATATTTTATTGAGGATAGCTGGATCAACCTCCTCTTTCTCACATCTTCTCTGCTGATACAAATGTGAAATAGGCCCTATACTGATAAATATATCTTCTCTGATTATGCAATTCAATGATCGAATAATGAAATGTGACTTCGATTTTTAAGACGAATTTAAACTCTCCTATTTACGGATATGAGTGATATAAGTGCGAAATACTCTTTTTTACCAACTTCAAACTAATTGCAACATAATTTGTTTCAATACAAAACATTTATATGAGGTCCCAGATCATATAGGCCTATATACTAAAGGCTGGTTCAAAGTGAATATTCGAAGGCGAATATTCGGCTTCGAATACGTTTTGGGCGTCAAAATATATGCGGCTTCGAATATAAAACTATGAACCGGAGAAAGATATATTTCTACAATTCACAGCGTTGCCCGACTGTTAACAAGTATTGCCCGTTGACCAAGGTAAGCAAAATTTAGAGAATTTCTTTAACTAAGTTAATAAAATCATAATAGGTAAACTCCATTTAACTATTGTCATGATTTAATGTCTGTATAAATGGGTCTAAATAGGAGCAGTGGCGTAACCAGTGGGGGCCGGGGGTGCAAGCTGCCCAGGACACAAAAAAACTGGAAGAAGAGTCAAAAATTGGGAAGGGGGAAAGGGGGAAAGAGAGAAAAAGAGGGAAGAAAAAAGAGGGAAGAGAAAGGGGGAAAGAAGAGAAAAAAGGGAAGGAGAAGAGAAAAAGGAAAGAAAGAGGGAAGAGAAAGGGAAAGAAGAAAAGAAAAAGAGGGAAGAAACGGGGAAGGGAGAAGAGAAAAGGGAAGGGGCTCAAGGGAGAAGAGAAAAGGTAAAGAAAGAGAGAAGAAGATCTATAGGCCTACTACTTTCATTGTGAAATTTGTACTCTGAAACACTGATATTTTCTAATATGCCAAAACCAGGGGCTTCATGGCGCTCAGCCCCCTTGACCCCACCTGGGCTTTGCCCCTGGACCCCACCGACTCCACCCGTTTAACGCTTCGCGGCAAGCGAGCTTTCTCTCGAACATAAATACTAAAACTTTTGATCAGAAATTGGGAAATTTTTCAATCTTTCCCCCCCCCCCCCGGAAGGTCAGGTCTGGTTATGCCCCTGAGAGTCAAAAAGATTTGCTTTTCGGGGCATTAACGACCTGCCTGTAACCGGCGCGGAGGTTGACACATACCTTCTTGTAGGTTTCAACTGCAAAGCAAATCAAGAAATGAATGAGGCAATAGATAAATAAATAAATAAAAAATAAATAAATAAGTCAATAAATAAGTCAATAAATACATAAATAATTAAATATAGTATTGTCCAAAAGGCAGATTTGTAATTTACATTCTAGCTACTGACAGTTTAATTAATTAAATAAATAAATAAATAAATAAATAAATAAATAAATAAATAAATAAATAAATAAATAAATAAATAAATAAATAAATAAATAAATAAATAAATAAATAAATAAATAAATAAATAAATAAATAAATAAATAAATATCATAAGATATGATTGAAGCGACGACAAATATGACAGCCCTCACAAGTGTTATATATGAGACTACTAACGGTGACCCACCAAATATATATCTGTCGAGTTCAACAAAATTCAACTCCCACAAATATATTTCCGGTAAATACTTTTTTCATTGGCTGATATCCACTTGAGATCGGTATCATCAAAGTAGTATTGCTCTCATTTCATGATTCATTGAGCAATCAATTTTGGCATTCGACCGAAATACGCGTCAAAAGATAAAAAGTCTCGTTCCGAACTTGTGTAGGCCTACATTGCTAGGGCCTAAGTGTGTTTTAATGCCTGATTCACAAATTATAGAAATAAACAAGAATTTTTTTAAAAAGAACACGCAATGATAGGGTACCAACGCTCGTGGTTTTGGTTGTTCTGCATAGTTTATGAAGATATTCATTGCAAAGCGCTATATATCCATTCCTACATTCCTACTTATTTTGCCCTCTTAATTATTAATTATATTTATGAATTTGACTGAACGCATTACATCTTTATTCCGCCCAAAATAACATCGTTTATAGGTGCCCAAAAACGTCAAGAATTCCGCCAGTGCGGAAAAGATGACAAAAATGGGTGAACCTCCGTGGCAAACGCATTTTATATCAATAACCAATGATTTACCACCCCCAGACCCTCACACATCCTCTGCCAGGGGCAGATGCATATGGGGACCTAGAACTGGGGCCAAACATTATTTATGTAAAACCGGGGTCAGAGGATGATTTAAGGAAGCCCCATCATGCACTGCAAACGTGTTATCACTAGAGTTTCAACTGCCACTTTACTTTTCAAATCCCATTGAATTCTGTGCAAAGATGTTGTTTAACATGTTTAAGAATATTGTGCGTGTGTCATTATTACTTGGTCGATTTCAGAACAAAAGTGATGTATGCATAAAGGATAATTCACACCTTCTGTAGGTAACATAAAATGTGAAATCGGCTAGCATTTTGAATGCGTTTTTATTGTAAATATATCAGTCCAAATTCAAATTTAACCATGCCCGTCAATGCAATGTGCGAGCAGTGGTGTCATGTTCACTCACACACCTGTGCTAACCGCAAGTCAACACAGTGGCGTGGTGGGAAGTGCTTAAATCATCCTCTGAACCGGGGTGGAGGCATAAATCTGAATTTGGAGTTAGACTTTTTTCCTGCATCAGTCGATTTAAATAGAGCTACGTTAATATGGAAACATTCACTTGTACATTTAGGTTATGTTTGTAAGCCTAAATATCATAATTTTGCATAAAACATTACTTTATACCATCACTACAGCATTGGAATGCTATTGCCTGCCGGGCATTTTCCTTTTCCTGGACGTCTTAAGGGAAGGGGTATGAACGTTTGGACAGTATTTATTGTGGGGCATTAGAGCACATCAGACATATCGAATTGCATTCTGATTACGAAGAATGTCCTTCTGATATCAAATAATTTTGATTTTTTGAAATTCGCAATGTAATACACATTTTATGGCAAATCATTAGAAATTGATATTTTTGATATTTAACAGTACTCAAAGTAAACTTTATAAATGTGATGATTTATACTTAAAGTATATGTAGGTGGGATGAAAAGCCGACGATCAATTGAAAATTTTGACCTTTCGTATTGAAGATATGGATTTTTTTTCCCAAAACACCAAAAAAATTAGGTCTTTTGGGGAAAAAATCCATATCTTCAATATGAAAGGTCAAAATTTTCAACTGATCGTCGGCTTTTCCTCCCAGCTACCTACACTTTAAGAATATATCCTTAGATTTATAAAATTTACTTCAAGGACTGTTATATATCAAAAATTTGAAAAATATTAAATTTTTATAATTTGTCATAAAATTTGTATTATATCGTGATTTTCAAAAATTAAAATTATTTGATATCAGAAAGACATGCTTCGTATTCAGAATGCAATTCGATACGTATGAGGTGCTCTCATGTCCCATAAAAAATACTGTCGAAACGCCATAAATGCTCATTCCAGATCCCTTAATAGTCCCTTACTTTCATATCATATAAAAATGGGTACGCTTGTACCGCACTAATAAGGGGGCACACCACTAAATCAATGCGCCATTTGTGTAACCCTAATTTTGGTATTTTGGGCTGGTCTTTAGACTTATTAATCAGAAAGAGTGGCGAATTATAGCTTAAATAAAAGTGGAAAGCCTATACATAAATTCGTCGCATTTTTACAAAAAAAGTCGCATTTTTATAATTATTGAGAAAATAGGTCCGCGAATTAAAAAATGGCAGATTCGGGTTTGCAGTCTTGAGAGCATGTCAAAATCATTAGGGATTTTTGAAATCATCGTTCGTCGAACGATATTCAGGTGACCTAAAGCCTTTCATATAAATCAATAGTATCTCGCTATCAGTTGAGCGATATTTAATCCGATCCAACTCATATTTTATTCGTTGCCGTATATATTTTGACGTCACAAAAAGTATTCGAAGCCGAATATGCGCCTTCGAATATGCACTATGAACCGACCCTAAAAACACTAAATATCCCTATAGTCATGGTAGTGAAAGGGGTCTAATTCACATAAAACCAAAATAGCCGATTATTATACAGGGTTCAAATTAAGTTAGTCTGGTTAAAAACCATATCAAATAGTATTCCTCGCATTATAAGGATTCATAAAAAGTATAGTGTGACCTATATCTTCAATGACGAGTTCTCGCGTTAAAAAGGTCTGATGTTATATTTTGGATATTGAAAAAATGCTCCGATTTTAACAATTTATGATCTCAAATTGTTCCTTTGGCAAAAATAAATCAAAATAAGAATAGTTTTAGTTTGCATTGTTTTGGATGTTTTGTTACAATAGCGGGATTATGTAGGCCTACATTTGATATCACAGTGGTATGATATGATGACATATGAATTAATGAGTAATGTTAAATCAAGTGAAACATGATATTATGTAATAATAATGATTATGATAATGATATAAAAAGAGATAATAACAAAGAAATAAAGGCAATTTGGCTCACCTCTTTGAGGTTAAAGAAAAAAAAATAAATAGCGAGATTATAATTTATATGATATTTGACATTATTATTATTATTGTCTTGCCTGCTGATACCCTCAACAACAGTAACACCTGGGATATGGCAGACTATTCTTTGTTTAAAATGTTATTAATTTAGCAAAGGGGAACAATTTTCAATTTTTGAACCCCGTGAAACTCAAAATTTAACGTGACCTTTTGCCAAAAATTGTCAATAGGGCAAAGATTTTTGGCAGGCCAAAAGGGGGGGGGGTGGGAGCATTTTTAGCAGGTCGAAAGGGGGTCAAGTGATTTTTGGCAGGTCAAAAGTGGGGGAGCAAGCGATTTTTGGCACATATATCTTAGGCACCGTTTCTATATTACGCCGTAAAAGGTTTAGGAAAACATTAGGAACACGTTCAAATATGCAAAATTTTATAATCGCTGCGCTCGCATTTTATGATAAGACAATAAAGGTTTTATATTCGGGTTCCCCAAAATCTTAGTGTGGAAAGGGGGGGGGACAGAGATTGTTTGCCACGTCAAAAAAAAAAGGGGGGGGGGATTGGCGCGTGAAAGGGGGGGGGCGAAGGGTTTTTGGCACGGCCACAGGGGGGTGGGGGGGGGCAAGCGATTTTTGGCAGGCCACGTTGAGAATTCACCACCCCGGGGTACACATAGGCCCTAATTATTGCACAGCCCCTAATAAGGCTCTGAGGGAAGTAGGTATAGATCAAATTATACTTTTTCTGAATCTTACATGTAGGCCTATAATGCGTAGGCCTACATTGAAATGATTTTTAACCAGATTTAACAAACTTTTGACCCCCCCGCATAATCAGCCATTTTGGTTGTACGCAAATTAAGGTCCCTTTCCCAACGGGGATTTTATAGGACTTTCAGTATGGTGTTCTGGTGACCTCACAGGTGTTACATGGGGCTGCCCCCCCCCTTGGTTTGGACCTCTCCTACTAGTCCTGACATGATCGTGTTCTGCTCTCTTATACGTCATGCCGTTCACTTTGCAACAACCATTACCATGCCCTTTGAATTGCCCTCGGGAATGATAGCGAGCGACGAGAAAATGCATAGGCCCATATGAAGCCAAACCCAAGCACATAATCTTAATACGTATTTTGCAACTGATCACTATGACTTACATTGCAAAGGAGTCCGACGAACTCAGTTGATGATGTAAATACACTGCTGAACTCGGTCCTCAAATAATTAGTCAGCCATTTATTGTGGTTGTGTACCGACTTGGAAACATGGCCCCATCTATCTTCGACATCTATCATGTCTATTTGTATTCACTGGACGGCATAACTTAATGATAATTACATGCATGTCAGTTTTATTTTCATGACCTTTTCGCAGTAACAGTTGATACATTTATAATACATTTGAATTCATTAGCTATAAATCCCCACGCCTTAGTTGTTTTGTTTACTTCACCGTGTTTGCATCCGATACAGAGATGATGCGGCTCAATGGGCTGTATAGTATTCAATAGGTTATTGCATAAATACTGCAATCAGAATAACCTTTGTTTGCAAAGTCCTAAATTTTATCCAATGAGATCGATTGTACTTTCATGCCAATAAAGTAACATTCAGGCTCATTGGTATTTGTTTATCGCTCGTCTCTAGCTACTGGAGTATATATTAACAATATAATGGGAGTGAAGTGGGCGTGACCAATCAGAATCCAGAAGACATTGTTCCGCATTTGATTTGGGGGTAAAAAATAGACAACTAGACGTGCGCCCTCTGTCGTCAAACTCGTTTGACATGAATAGAGGGCCAAAACAATTTTCATCGACGGTATCGCATTTTTAGAGGAGGTAGGGTGAATTTTGGCCGTAAAATGCACTTTTTCGTGTTGACACCATGGATTATATTTTCACAATTTTTGCACCATTTATAAGCAAGTTGTGAATGTTTCTGAAATTGTGATTGAAGTTAAGCCTTTACCCATCTGATGGGTAGAGGACGCCTGGTTTGGGGTTCCAGGAAGTAAAACGTCCCCCATTTATCACAAATCATAGTGATTTGTGATGTTTTTAGTTTTGCTTTCAAAGCATTTTTGTAGGGGGCGCTAATTAATGCTTAAAACGTTGTCTCACTAGTCTCCTCCACAGCCGCAGCCGAGTTGATTCCACTCACAAACCGGCGGCGGAGGAGACTACGCCTACGGTACAGTGTTTAAAAAAAAAAAAAAAAAAAAAAAAGGGGGGGGGCTACGCAATACGTAAATGGCCGGCCTATAGGCCTACGCCTACTGCTGATTCAGTCCTAAACCGCCCGGGATGGGAATCGAGACTACTGGTGATGGCGTGACAAGCTGCATAGGGCCCGGGAAATATAGGCTTACTAATTGTAATTAGTTTTGTGCGGGGATATATCTCGCACTCCAGTGCCGGATCCAGTGCCACAAAAAACCCCGAAATTTTTCCCCGAACCATAACTGGAGCAGTCTAAAAGAAACCACCATTCAAGCCTACAACAAGTATTCAAGCCTACAAGCAGCCTACACGTATTTCAAGTCTCAACTTGTCAACTACAACAACAAAGCAGCACAAGCTTGGCTTCTGTACTCTTTCGAGTCCAGCCAATATATGAATTGATGTGTTTATGTCTCCCGCCGGCGGCTTTGTTTTGGTTACGGGCTGTGCGTAAGTTGATTGCGGGCTGTGTAAAATTAGAAAAATTTGATTTGCTACACATGCAGTAGAAAAACGGGGTAGAAAATGCTTGCGAAACTCAGGATTTCGAAAATAAAACTGAAAATTCCTACCTAATTCGCTGGAACCGACCAATGTATATCGTGGTGAGTTTTAGGATAATGTCGATACAATTCAACAATACATGCTAAACATGTAAGCAAAACTAAAATGGCAAAAATGTTTAACATTGTTTAAGCTTACCTATTTAGGCTATTGATCGAGAAATCTATCTACTATCCATGACAACACGATAGTTACTGTGTAGATAGCACGTTCAGTCATCATAGCGTCGTCAATTTTAAAACGCATTGAAACAATTTTTTAGATTGTCCAATTTGGCTACAATTTACTATTTAGCTTGGCTAAATAGAGGGGGAGATGGCCGAGCGGTTAAAGCGTTGCGCTGTCGGCCGGGAGATACAATTGGCGAGGATTCGAGCATTGGGCTTGCCTTAGTTGAAAATTCTCTTCCCTCCCAAAAAGTTCCTATATGGTCGGGAATCCTTCAATTCAGTTCAGAAATTTAATTTCAGAATTTAATTGAAGAATTTCTTCTCGCCCCCATACACTGCTTATCACGTGCAGATATAGGTAGTGTATGTGCTTCGTCCGTGATTCGGAAGTCACGTAAAGCCATGGTTCCTGTGTACAGGAAGAGTCAAACCCTTGTGCACGTTAAGTGTCAGAGCTATTCGAAAAAGAGAAGGGGGACCACCCCCGGTTCTGATATCTGCAATCAATCCTAGGTTCCAGGATCGTGCATAGGTAAACTGTGCACGTAAAGCCTGTGCGTTGATACTCAACCATTTGAGGTAAGCACATATATGGAAGGAAGAAGGAAGAATCCTTCAATTAAGTCCAGTTTCATCACAGAATTTAATTGTATAATTTCTTCTCGCCCCGTTAGACCGGCCACATCCACATAGGCCTACTTGTGCATAATACGGGAGGTCGATTTGTGCCCATAAATGTTTAGGCCTATGTCAAACTGTATTTTATACAAATTGTACAGCTATCGTTTCTACCCTATGACCAATTGCCTGCAAAAAACTGGTCATCGCTGGTATTTTTCATGAAGAAACAGGACACTTTTCACGCCGAACATGTCCAAAACACGTCCAGCCGACGTACAAGCCTCCCCACGCATGTACATAAACAAGCTGTGTTCATTGTTTAATTGTAACCTGCAGCTGTTCGCTAGAAAAGTTTCTGCATAATCCCGCTATTGACCTTGACCTTTCTGTACTTTTTACATAGTAAATTCTAGTGAGTTCATTTTCTTGCAATATTTACCATCCAATTTATATCCTCAGAGTATAGTCTCCCAAGCAGTTGTAATTACTACAAATCACAAATGTTTGAGCCTTTGTGAACTCGGGCCTGATTTACCATTGGGCCAGATGGGCCCTGGCTCAGGGCTCCAAAAATTACCTTGTGCAACTTCCCTTTTAACCTGAAAAATATCCATTATCTTGGGCTAAAATAAAGTAAAATTGCACAATTGTGCACACTTCGCTTTCAAATAGCAAAAGTAGCCTTCATTTTGGACAAAAGTAAAATAATCTTTTTTTGTGTGTGCATCCTGTTAACATCGCGGAAATATATACTTGTCCCCCTCTTTTGTGTTAATGTATCTACCAAAACTTGACGGGGCCCGGGGACTGCTCTATAATCCGAAGGTTCTAAAATCCGAAGGTTCTTTAGTCCGAAGGTTCGCTAGTCCGAACATGTGTTCATAGCATTCGTTAGTCCGAATTTTAAAAGAGGTTCTCTAGTCCGAAAAAAAAATTGAAAAGAGGTTCTTTATTCCGACGGTTCTTTATTTCAAGGTTCTATAGTCCGAATTTTAAAAAGCGGTTCTCTAGTCCGAATATGAAAATAGTCTCTATAGTCCGAATTTAAAAAAGGGTTCTATAGTCCGAATATGAAAATAGTCTCTATAGTCCGAATTTTTAAAAGGGTTCTATAGTCAGAATATAGAAATAGGCTCTATAATCCGAATTCAAAAAAGGGTTCTCTAGTCCGAAATTGTAAAACGGTTCTATAGTCCGAAACGGATACCGTGTTCTTTAGTCCGAATCAGTAAAAAGGTTCTATAGTCCGAATTTTTAAAACATTAACATATACTGCGCCCTCTAGCTAGATAATACTATTAAAGCAGAGTCTATGGCAAACGGGATATGACGCTAGTCACGCTACTGCTATTAAAAGGGCGCACACCACCAAATCACGATGTAATGACGATGTAATGTAGATGGATTCGGTAAAAACAAAAATATTTTTAGAGATATTTTGGCCTTTCTGTGGAAAAAAAGAGAGGCATGTTATAGCTTAAATAAATATTTGAGACCTACACATGAACTTGGATCGCCCAACAAGTTGCATAACACAATTTTTTAATAAAGTAGGCCGTCGGATTGAAAAATGGCCAGAAACGGGTTTTCAGGGTCTACCCTGAACGGGTCGAAAATGAAAAACGGATACAAATGAAGAAAATATCACCAGAATAAAGGTGAACGTTAATGTATGCTACGAAAAATATCCAGAGAAACCAACCATGTTGAACTTCAGCGGATTTGTATTTAACAAGTGATGATTTGACACTGAAACAAATGATAAAAATAAAATTCGGACTATAGAACCCGTAACCAATTCGGACTAAAGAACACGGTATCCGTTTCGGACTATAGAACCGTTTTGCAATTTCGGACTATAGAACCTTTTTTCAAATTCGGACTATAGAGCCTATTTCCATATTCGGACTATAGAACCCTTTTTAAAATTCGGACTATAGAACCCTTTTTAAAATTCGGACTATAGAGCCTATTTTCATATTCGGACTAGAGAACCGCTTTTAAAATTCGGATTAAAGAACCTCTTTTAATATTCGGATTAGGGAACCTTTTTTGAAATTCGGACTATAGAACCTTCGAAATAAAGAACCGTCGGAATAAAGAACCTTCGTAATAAAGAACCGTCGGATTAAAGAACCTTCGGACTAAAGAACCGTCGGACTAAAGAACCTTCGGACTATAGAGCTTCCACCAACTTGACCACTTTTGTGCACCTTCCTCACGGTCAGTAACGTCAGTTTGGGGCCTCCAAATTTTGGTCTGGCCCAGGGCCTCAAAAAGGTATATGACAATGACAATTTTTTAATAAAGTAGGCCGTCGGATTGAAAAATGGCCAGAAACGGGTTTTCAGGGTCTACCCTGAACGGGTCGAAAATGAAAAACGGATACAAATGAAGAAAATATCACCAGAATAAAGGTGAACGTTAATGTATGCTACTTAAAAATATCCAGAGAAACCAACCATGTTGAACTTCAGCGGATTTGTATTTAACAAGTGATGATTTGACACTGAAACAAATGATAAAAATAAAATTCGGACTATAGAACCCGTTTACCAATTCGGACTAAAGAACACGGTATCCGTTTGGACTATAGAACCGTTTTGCAATTTCGGACTATAGAACCTTTTTTCAAATTCGGACTATAGAGCCTATTTCTATATTCGACTATAGAACCCTTTTAAAATTCGGACTATAGAGCCTATTTTCATATTCGGACTAGAGAACCGCTTTTAAAATTCGGATTAAAGAACCTCTTTTAATATTCGGATTAGGGAACCTTTTTGAAATTCGACTATAGAACCTTGAAATAAAGAACCGTCGGAATAAAGAACCTTCGTAATAAAGAACCGTCGGATTAAAGAACCTTCGGACTAAAGAACCGTCGGACTAAAGAACCTTCGGACTATAGAGCTTCCACCAACTTGACCACTTTTGTGCACCTTCCTCACGGTCAGTAACGTCAGTTTGGGGCCTCCAAATTTTGGTCTGGCCCAGGGCCTCAAAAAAGGTATATCCGGCCCTGTCGAGGATTGTAGCCCGGCACCGAATTTCATTTGGAAGTGCCTCCCGAGTAGCCTCAGCCTGTATATATATATCTGGTCGCATGTCATAAGTTTCCATTACATGGTCAAAAATTTATTTTTTGATATGTTGTATATTGACAACCTCTAATAGATAACACCATTTTTAACCTTAACACATGCTTAATTTATGAGATAATGCTTAATTATTAATTAATTAATACACAGGTGTCTATGTATATCTCAATTTTCAAATGGGTTTTTCTCAAATCAGACCTCAATTACAAAAATGACTCTAAAATTTTTATTTTATGCAAGAATGTCATCAGATTTAGAGGATATGTTCTCAATACATCAATGCTTCAAATGAACTATTTGAAATAATTGTACGTATGTTAATTACATTGTGAAGGTCAATGACATTTTTACGAGTAATTAGCGAGACGGTTATTCTATTATTGAGGAAATGAATATCAAGAAGAGAAATGTACATTAGCATGTTGCTAAAAATACTGAAATTCAACTAGGATTACATTAAAAAAAAAAAAAAAAAAAATGGAACATAATACCCTTTAAGGTGGTACTACACCCCTTGATAAATTTGTGACTATTTTTGCATTTTTCTCGAAAAATAATAACACACTTGTAACAAACAAAAGTTATGTACATTATAGGGGCAAGGAATCCAGTTACTACACTGGAATTTCAGTGACTCAAGACAAACGGTACATTATTTATGATAAGAAAAGAGGTACCGCTAGAATGTACCTCATTTCAAGTAATTGTTTTAGTTGTACAAATTCAACATTTAAAGCTGTCAATACATGTACATCATACCCTCACTAGATTTGAAAAAGTAACCAGTAGTTTTGACATGCTGACATGTGAATTTTCACATAGGCCCTATTTAACACTCCCGCATCCGCCTGCTCCACATCCGCCTGCTCCTCCACCCCTGGTATTTTTCATTTCAACTGATGTGATTTTTTACTGTATAATGTATAATTATATGCTTCAGTAGACTGAAAGAGTATAAAATTAGGCTTAAAATGTGGTATCAACCACTGCTGTAGGATATGGGGTTACGTAAAGCCAATCAAATTTGTATTGCAATTTTCAGAAAAGTGTAATCCCTCCACCCTTTTTGCATACCCAACTTTATGACACGCGACCATCTGTGGAATCTCCAGCTGAGTAAAGAATATTTTTTTAGCGTCTATATCATCACAATGAAACACTTGGAGTGAACGTCTGGTCCCAGTGACAATTTTGTAAATTACGTTGGCGGGGGGTTGAGCCTCAGTCACTGCAATGTGGTTCTATCACAAACATAATCTGGCATTGTGAAGGAGATCTGTCATCGGGCTACCACGTACATATGCAAAATTTCAATTTGTCATGTCTGATCCGTGACCGAGACGTAGGACTGGTTCAGAAATTATCTTTCTTATCTGAAATTCCATGTATCACTGAATACTTGAATACATCAGGTACGTAAGATATGATCTGTGGATCAGTACCAATTTCATGGACCAAATAGCGAAGTAATTTAATTTGTTGAAATGTGGCTCTGTGCAAAGCAAGTGTGTAAATCACAGCCACATACAAAATGACATGCCTGTCTGTAATGTTCATAGGCATGGCAAAAAAAGGAAAAAATGAGTTGTTAATCAGGGCATAATACAGAAAGTATGGCATTGTAAAAATCTTCCGCATTTAAAGAAAAATGCTGCACAATATGATGGTATTTTGTGCAGGTAAAGGATAGAATTGCTATACAAATTCTAAAATTGTATTATTTTTTGCTGTATGCTGCTTTGAGGTTTTCCAATTTTAGTGTGAGACAAGTAGTTTTTGCCTTATCAATACCTCCATATATGTGTGACATTGCCTGGGGTATAGGGCGATTTCATGAAAGGTCATTAGTTCAAATCTGCCTCGGGAAGACATGATGCATGGAACAAATACAAAGCAAATGAGTCAATCAATATCACTTTATCTGGGGATTTCTTTGGTGCTTCAATGCACACATTATGTCTTCTGGAGGCAGATTTGAACTAATGACCTTTCATGAAATCACCCTGTTGCCAAACTCTTCAGTGTCAGCCAAGGTGCAGCAAATTAAAAGACTCTTGATGATAAACTAATTAGTACTCAACAGAATTTCATAATTCTTTTCATAATTTTATTCATGGCTATATATTATTCTCTCTTATGTTTCTTATTAGGTCATTTATAGCCAAAAATGACAGAGGAACTTAAGAGACGTTTGGAGTTCAAGGATTCTGCTATTCAGCTAGCTGCTGCAGGAAAATTGTATAGCTTAGTCATCAACAAGCAACAGACAGATGCTGATATTGACATTATCACCACTACCACACCAAATGTAAGTACAGAATAAAATTATATAGGGGTAAAATGAGTCACTTTTTGCACTATTCTGTAGAGATGAAAGGTGGGATTCCTAAACTTAAATTAGAATTAAAACTTTGGAGTGTTGACTTAGTATTTATAATAGTTTGTCAATTGCTATGGTTTATTAACAGGAAAAAATCAGAAAAAAAGCTAGGCTAGTGGCTCAACTTACATGTCATGTGGGGTAAGATGAGGCAGTGAATATAATTATTATACACAAGAGTGTGAATTACCCTTATCCAGGGTTCCCATTTGGTTGGTGATAGAGCAGGGAAGATGTGGTTGGGTGTCTGTTGCTCGGGTACACCCCGTCAGTCCGAAACATTGTCAATCCAAACCCCGTCTGTCCAAATTTTAAGGGTTAGGGTTCGGGTTCCAAACCCTAACCCCATCTGTAACCCTAACCCTAAAAATTCGGACTTTCAATGGTTTGGACTGACAGTGTTTTGGACTGACAGTGTTTCAGACTGACGGGGGAGACCTGTTGCTCTGCTCTACATACTCATGCTGAGCTCTGACAGAGTACCATCTTCACATCATTGAAGCACCCAATTCCAATGTATAGTCTGTTAAATAGGAAGCCCCGCCAGAGCAGTTCTTCTGGGGTGAACCAAATCCACTTGGTTATCACATTAATCAGTGACAAGGTTATCTGAATTTGACAGATGCTAATCAATGTTTAAATGTTATTGCATCAATTAGCACCTCTCAAATTCAGATAAACATTGTCACTGATTAATTTGATAACCAGGCAGGTTTGGTTCACCCCAGAAGAGCTGTTCTTGTGGGGCTTCCTCTTTAAGTTTCACCCATGCTTGATATAGGAGGTCAGCCTCTTGACCGCTTGTATCTGGTGTTTTAAGATGTAACTGTGTAATGGAGATGAGGTTGATCAAATAGGATCCAGTATGTTTTTGTTTCACCAGCATTCTTCAATTTTTTTAACATCATCAGATTCCAGAGCTTGAAGTACTGTGGGACAACTGTGGCTCATCATCACCAGTGATCAGCCTAGTATGCTGTGATGCCCTGGTCAGCCTTGTCAAACATGGCCATGCTGAGTTCACTTACATTTTGACTGGATTCTTGAATCTAGTCCCGTCTGTTAAGAATGTGGGAGGAATTACCAATGCTATCAGTCACCTACTGCTTCTGCAACTAAGAAGTGATGTTGAGATAAAGAAGGAACAGTCAATAGGATATTCCTGTCAATATAAATTAAGGTTTGTTGAATATATATTAGTTAATCAGATACAAGAATTAAGTTACTATCACTTTATTTCAAATATGATTTGGATGGATATGTATTTCTTAAATGGGGGTGTCCCTCAAAATAAATTACGATATATTAAGGGCTCATATTGAAATACCCTACCACGTTTTCACACAGAAAGAAGGCAGGATTCCCTCGCTAAGCGCATGCGCCTCAGGAAAGCTTCGGTCATAAAACGGATGGATTATATGCATCAGTGATACACCCTGCCCAGGACTTTAACAAAAGAAGGCTAGCACAGGAAAGCTCCAGTATGGCGCACACCTTCCTGTGTAAGGGAATTTCAATATGAGCCCTAAGCATGTGTGATAAATCAGTGAAAAGGGTTGTCTTGGGAAGCAATTTGTGTATACAAAAAAAGTCAAGAAATATGGTATTTTTTTGGGTGATAATTTTGAGTTAATTGATGATTTTTAAACATATTCCAAATACACCACATTACATGTAGAGTTGATAATTACAGGTTATAATTTAAATTGTACATTAGCAGTGGTGTTTTTAAAATATAGCAGTGAATAATATCTAAGATGCACTATGTACTTTTTGAGGGTAGGATATTCATGTGTCCTTAAATTTATGTAAGAAAATAAATATTTGAAAGTTCATTAACATAGTTGTTGAATTCATGGATTAATTGCTTGACTTATATGTTGATTGATTGATTGATTGTCTGATTGATTGTAGATCACCTCCTCATCCATTCATATCAGTTCTAAGTGGGAGACCAGACACATGGCCATTTTTACTACAGCAAGTGTCTAACATATTGCAAAACCAAGTTTATGGGTGAGTAATTGCATTTCATTTGGTGTAGATTATTCATCAACTAGTTTAAAACATTTAAAAAAAAATCTAAACTGGAACTAAAAGTTGCATCTCACTTTACTATGTTGGATCATATGTATCTGATTGATAATGGTGTGACGTCAGATGATGGGGATGGTGTTCCAATTCCAATTGTCACATACATGTGCCCTGGCATATTTACAAGTCCCGTCATCTGATGTTACACCATCATCAATCAGATACCTAATGCAGTCAGATGGTATCAGACTTAACAAGCAAAGTGTGTTGCAAATGTCAGTTCAAGTTTAGACTAATTTAAAAAATAAAATATTAAGTTTCATTGTATTTTTGTTGGTTATTTGATCATGCTAGTATTTTTCCATACCGAAATATAAAGTCCTTATTAGAGTTGGGCGACTAAGTCGCCAATAGTCGTTAGTCGCGACTATTACTGATAGTCGTGACTACGACTATTGAAAACCAAAAGTCGACTAATGCAAGTATATTTTTGTGTTAAAAAATTACTTTAAAAGTGCCAGTTATTCGCACCAAAACCAACCAAATACTAACATATAAACTGCGAAAAATGTGAAAAAATGTTAGTCATTGTCTTACCAATAGTAACACTAACCAACAAGTAATCATAAAGTCCATAAATCATCATTAAATTGGTGTTATTGACTTGTTGTCGAACTACTTTCCCACAAGATAAAAGCAGTCAAAAAACTCAAATTACTTAGAACTGTCGCACATCTCATTATGATTATAATTTATGCAGCGATAACAGGTGTAGCAGCGTCATAGCGTGCATGTACAGACCCAGGTTGGGTGTTTGTACCAACTACTGAAGGTATGAGATTATTTTAACTTTGGAAAGAAACAGCGAGAACTTCCGAAGTGTTTTCCAAAAGGGAAAATTTAGGAAAATATTATTAGATTAGAAGTACTTTTCACGTAATTTCAAAAAGCTATGCTTATTGTGGTAACAGAATATTTAGAAAGTAACAGGAAAATAAACAAATTAGCTGACAAACAGTCGTAATGTTGCAATGCCACCCCTGTAGCGACAAATGCAGTAGTCTAGATGAGGTCAGGTGACGTGGGTCGGAGGTGAAAGTTAATCGTACATGCACGATGCAACACGTTCATGAGCATACCATGGAAAATATGCACTGCCGTACCGGCATGTTTACATATTTTCATGCACAGCAAAACATGAAAACGAACGAAGATCGCTATTGGAATATTGATGGTTTGAGAAATTATATGAAGTTTCTTGTGCTGTTGCTGGAAAGTGGCAAGTGAATTTAATTGAACAGAAAAGTTAGGCCTATATTACAGCATTTTACAGTCAAATATTTGCATCGCAAACGCAACAATGCTGGTTTGTGTAGCAAACTGTGATGCGATGCCGGCAATCACAGGTCCTGTAATCATGCATTATAAATACTAAATTGCCACCAATCTTTCACCCGATTTTTCAGTCCAATTTTAACCACAGATAGTCGCGACTATAGTCGTAGTCGCGACTATTTGCTGCCGACTAGTCGACTAGGAAAAAAGTGATAGTCGCCCAACTCTAGTCCTTATAGTAAATAAAAAATATATCACATAAAAAGTAGGCATATGCTAGGCAATGTTACTGCATATTGCATGTGTGGTTTGATATGAGCTAAGAGGAACAGAAAATGGTTACAGGTCAATAGTCCATAAACCCAGTAAATTAGCCATAACCCTTACCCTAATCCTAACCCTAAACTTTAATCTAACCCTAACCTATACCCTAACCACCGGCGTGTCCAGGATCTGTTCCTGCAGGGGGCTCAGAGGGCTTTCAGAGTTATGTGGGGGCTTAATGGCTAAAATCACCAAAAAATGGCTGATTTAACATGATTTTTAACAAAGTGCAGGGGGCTTCCGTCCCCCGGGCCCCCGGACACGCCACTGCTAATCTCTAATACTAACCCTAAACATAACCCTAACCCAAACTCAACCATAACTCAAACCCTAACACTTACCCTATCCCTAACCTTATTCAATCCCTAGCGTTAACCCAATCCCTAATCCTAACCTGATCTCTAATCATATTCCTAACATGGATGCTCTAAGCCCTAACTTTAACCCTTTTGGGACAATAAGCCCAATCGCCATTCTAACTTCCGGTTTTTGAGAGCAGTTTTGGGACACTTTGACCTCTGACATATCGGGAAAATTGACGTCATTATTATTAATTTTCTTATTATTGTCATAATGTTGATCATTAAAAATACTAAATAATTTATTTATGAAATACTAATATTTTTTATATTTGTTTTAATTATTGTAAAACATTTTAGATCATATTTTGTACGTACAAACACCCAATATTTCTGAATTTTCTGAAAGGTCAAAGGACAAAGTGTCCCAAAACTGCAAAAACTGTCCTACAATGCATTGCAAACTTCCAATGCCGATTTGGCTTATTGGCTCTTTGGACTAATGGACTGTTATACAGAAAACCAATGAGAAAATGATAAAGTATCACATAAAACACAAATATCGGTGGTTAGTTAGTTTTCACTTTGCTTGTGTGAAAAAGTTTTAAAATTTCCAACAATTAAGTGGTGGTTAGCTTTTATGTATGAATAATGTGCCAGCGTTTGGAAAAACATGAAAATATTGTGCTCTTAAATGTTTAGGGTTTCCTCCGCAAGCATTTATTTGTTTAAATGCTATTACACCCCATTAGAGAAATTAGGAAATTTTACAAGTTGTTTTGCATTTGGAAAAACGTGAAAATATTACACTCTTAAATGTTTAGGGTTTCCTCCTCAAACCTTTATGTGTTTATGCTATTACACCACAGTAGCATTTTCTTGAAATTAGGAAATTTTACAAGTTGTACTTTCTTACAGGAGTTGCCATATGCCCTAAACTGAAGGTGACAACTCCTAATTGTATGGCGTTTCAACTGTAAGAACAGAATTGTTTTATATTAAGCAAAGCGCATTTGGCGAATAATATGTTTTTTCGTTGAAGCAAATCAAGCAATACCTTTTAGTCCGTACCCAAAAATCTCAGATCAATTGGAATCTATTTTAAATTCCAACAAAATGTTTTTTTATCAACTTCCAATCACCAGACTAGATGTATATTGTTTTCTCTGTCTTCCAGATTAGCAATGCTAAAACCTTTCTTAAAGTATGTCATCCTGGATCCCAATCAAAGTACACAATACAGTAGCTTGAGAAGTGCTCTCTATGATGTCCTTATACAAGAAGCTAGATCAAGAAAGCAGGAAGAGAATGGGGCACCATCTGATGATGTGAAGATATTTCTCTTGGACTGCCTTCTTTGCATTCAGGTAATCCTCAAGACTACAGTTCTCCATTTTAGGAAAAATTTAAAGAATTTTTCAGGATCAGGAATAGAACACAGAAAATTGTGAAATGGCAAACATTTGTGCCACAAACATTGGCCATTATAACTACCTTTGCCTAAATCTTCTTCAATATTGTGCATTACATGTACTTGTATTTAGGATTATATGATTGTAGATTTAGTGCCTTTTTGCAGCCCTCCTATGTATATACATGTCAGATGGACATGTTTGCATGCTAGCCACAACGTTTCAAACTGAGACGATAATCAGTTATCGTCTCAGGTTTCAAAAACTTGCTGCGCATTTCACAGTTGCTCAAGAAAATGAGACTGTTAATTTAAAGGAAAATATTCATCATGTGCTAAGCAATTGAACAAAATGCTAACATTGAAAAGAAATTTAACAAGCTATCTGATTCTTGTTTTTTTTATATTTTGCTTACTTCCAGACTGACAATCCACAGCATTTATGTGAAGCAGTGTTACAGTTACAGGCCTTGTCAGGTGTGATTGGTTCCAAAGAAACAACATTACTAGCCTTTGTATGTCATGCTCTGACCCTGTGCAAGAAACTTCTGGATTTCGGTTTAGAGATGACCTCAGTATTAAAGGTCATTAGTACAGTGATTCCTGACAATGAATCTGTCCAGTTAGATTTAGTTTTTAACCTGTGGAGTAATCTTCTAATACAGTGTCCAGCCTGTGAAATGAATGCACTCCTTGAATTAGGTAAGAAAGATAGTGTATGTTATGCACTCTGATCCAATCAGGCCAAAAGAGGTTATTGTAGGGAGGAAAATATATGCTAGGATGTATGATAAGGATTCATCAATAATATGCTTTTCAACAACTCTTCCTATACCTTTGTACAGGAGCCAAGCGTTGTTAATCGGTGATGAATCCACACTCCAGTAGCGTATACGCGAACGCAAGGTTGCGTAAAATTTGTCATGCCTGGAACATATGCGTAAACATGAACTCTCTTATGTTGGCGGTAGCAGCTAAATATTACCGCTTTATTCTTTAGTTTTATTGCCGATATCAACAGAGAAATACCACGATCTTCTTGTAAGGTTGAGTGGCAGTGACAAACGAACATACCGAATGAAAGAATCATGTGAATTAGACATCTTTAGCTTGTTTCGTTGTTGAAAGGGATTCAATCATGTTTCATTGTTGTTCTAAAGCTGCCCTAGCGAAGTAAACCACTCAGACGACGTGGACGCATCGTTGTTAATCGGTGATGAACAACGGTGAAACATGATTGAATCCCTAAATGTATCTCACAAAATCCACACCCTGGATGCATGGATGCTTGCTTTCTTCTATCCTCTAATGAATCCCATATTGTGTTATGTAATTTTTGTGTTATGCTCCTGTTACTTTTCATAATGTATCACAGGACGGAAATTGTTTATACAAAACCAAGAAACAGAGAAGCCAAACAGGCTTTCCTCCACTACCAAGAGACTCATGGTATTACCACTACTACACTACATCTCCACACCCATTGGCCCTGCTGTTACCATGGAAACATCACATAGAGGTCATAATCAGATCCTTGCTGGAGATGTGTTCCTTAGTACTGTGAATCAAGATTTCAAAGGAAGCTCACTGGAATATAGTACTGATGTAAGTGACTTGTATTGAGAAGTGTGTAGGGGTGGTTTAGGTGATTTCTAATTTAGTAACTTGCTTAATATCCTATCTCCATCTCTGGGCATTCAATGAAACAAAAGTCATACCCAATTATGCTGTTTCCAAATGCTCATGTTTTCTTAATTCATCAATTGATAATAAAGGGTTCACAAATTCAAAGTTCGCCCCTAAGACCTGTAAAGCCATACTCTTTGATCCTATAATATGAAATTTGTAAATCTTTAATTTGTGATGTTTACAAATGTCCCAATTTACACCTAAATGGAATCAGCCCAATTTTGTTGTGTTTGTTAGGTCAAGAAAGCAATTTTGATAAAATGTTGTATTCGGACATTAAAGTCCCCCTTAGACTCGCAAAATAGTCAATGGAGTTTCTTTCACTTTACCTTGTTATTTTGGCTTAAAATGTGCAGAAATCTTTCCTGATGGTTATTACTAATATCAGCATTTTGAGTAAAGAATAACAACATTTAAATTTAATTAGAATACATTGAAATGTTGTTGACGAAATTAACAAATTATGAAAGCTATAGCCTATGTTATTTTATGCACATGGTCCAATTTGCAATGTCTGACATCATTTCGTTCAGTCACAATAGCTGATTATGCAAGAAAGGATGCAGTTTTGAAAGTTGCACTTTGGTCCATTAAACTCTCACAAAGCATGCAGAATGTATCCAAAGTTTAGAATTATCCTGCAACCCTATAGATTACCTTTCTTAGAGGATGAAATAATTTCATTAATGCCCAAAATATTCCATAGAAATTGTATCAAAATCAGCTCATGAAATAATGCAGTTCTTTTGAAAGTGGTTCTATGAAAATTGCGACAATGAAAAGATCAAATAAAATATATTATATGACAATAACTTGTTTGATAGAGAAGTATTAACCCTAACTCTATAAACTCTTGCAAAGCAAAACCACTGATGAGCATGCATGCATCCCATGTGAGGCGATGACACAATCACCCTTACTCGTATTAGCCCAGCCAGTGAAATGCCCATGGCTACTGGTCTCTGATGGAGTGCTTGGCACGCGAGGGGTCGTAGGGTCGAAACCCGGGGGAAACTCCAACTTCTTTGTTCATCTTTTCCCCTTTTTCATTCATTCTTTCCTTTTAGATAGCCAAAACCACTTTTAGTGTTAGGGTTCAAATTGCTCTCTCTTACATAGTGCTTGATTTTAGTTATTATTATAATGCTTCTATTCAAAACCGAGCCTCAAGTACATGTAAAAGTACATATAACTTCAAGAAATGCCACTTCACTGATTGGAGTTGTATTTAATATTGTAGAATTGTATGATGGAATGCCATTGGTAATTGGAAATTTTGTATATTAAATTTCTGCCTTAATTTGAGCCTATTTCTGTTGACACATTAAGGGATGGGTATGAACGTTTAGACAGTATTTATTGTGGGACATTAGAACACATCAGACATATCGAATTGCATTCTGAATACGAAGAATGTCCTTCTGATATCAAATAATTTTGATTTTTTGAAATTTGCAATGTAATACACATTTTATGGCAACTGATTAAAAATTGATATTTTTGATATTTAACCGTACTTGAAGTAAACTTAATAAATCTGATGATTTATACTTAAAGTGTATGTAGGTGGGATGAAAACCCGACGATCAATTGAAAATTTTGACCTTTCGTATTGAAGATATGGATTTTTTCCCAAAACACAAAAAAATTAGGTCTTTTTGGGAAAAAAATCCATATCTTCAATATGAAAGGTCAAAACTTTCAATTGATCGTCGGCTTTTCCTCCCAGCTACATACACTTTTAAGAATATATCATTAGATTTATAAAATTTACTTCGAGGACTGTTATATATCAAAATGTGAAAAATATCAAATTTTAATAATTTGTCTTAAAATTTGTATTATATCATGAATTTCAAAAAATGAAAATTATTTGATATCAGAAAGACATTCTTCGTATTCAGAATGCATTTCGATATGTCTGATGTGCTCTCATGTCACACAAAAAATACTGTCGAAACGCTCAAAACGCTCATTCCAGATCCCTAAGTAATTATATTTATTTATTTGATTTCTGCAGGTTCAAGTTCTACCACTTAAATCTGTTGATCCACAATTCAACTACATATCCTTCAGCACCAAGCTGGTTAAATTATTCCATGATAACTCAGATGTGGCTTGTGATTGGCTGTTAAGCATCCAATCAAATTTGTCCTCTTGTGGGCATTTGCCAGATATGATAACAACAATAGTGGCTGCATTGTTCCTATCAGAGGAAATGAGGATAGCAAGCTTAGCTTTAGATGTCTTAGTAGGGATTGCAAGTCAAGATACATCACAGGTATGTGATTTTTGTATATATGCTCCAGGGGTACATCTCACAAAAAGCAACAATTGATCTTACATTTGATTTGTCACACTTTAAGAACCTATTTAAAATCAAATGTAAAATTAAAATGTAAGATTTGTGAAATGGGTCCCAGGTCAAGTATGAAACAATAGAGCAATGATTGTGTACATGTTTTATTGACATCTGAAGAGGAATTTAATAATGTTGTACCAATAAAGATGAACAATAGACCATTTAAAATCAAGACCGGAAAACCATGTACAGTGAGCGGTACTTATTCAGTAAGCTAGGGGGTTCAAAATGTGGACAGGAAATATGTCATGAATCACGGTAACCTTTTTAGTGAAAATGCAGCTTATTTAGCCAATGTCAACATGTGGTCATCAGGTAAAATATTTTCCTAACATATTGAACTAGCACCTCTGCTATTTGGCACTTCACAATATTACAGGAATTGAAAGAAAAGTGCAAATGTTAATAAATATTTGGCACATTAGATTTGGACAAATTGACACCGGGCAACGTAAACATCAATGAAGACATACTCATGCTTGATTGTTTCTTTCATGTTACACATTGAAACTTGGCACTGCATGTGATGCTGCAGAGGTACCGATTTATACGCAAGCATTCAGGAAATTATTTCATACCTTAGGTTTAATCAGAATGAATCAATTTGAAAAGATCTATTGGTATTACAATCAACCTCTTATAATTTCTGAGAAATGTTAGTTTAGACATTAGCATATTTATTAAACAGGCCATGGGGATATAAAGATTTGTCTCACCTGCGGAGCTTATAAAAGTCACACTTCAGGGTGTTTCTTTTTTTCATTGTTTTGTTTTAATCAGTGAAAAGAGGATATCTGACCCAAAGTAAACATGGGCCAAAAGTGCAGTAAGATGATTAATTCCTACTTAGTGCTATGCCTTTTTCAACTTAAAATAAGCAACATAGCGCAAATGGTTTGAGGCAAAAGTCACTGAGACTACCTTATCTTTATGTTTTTCCTCTAAATGTAGGCACCCAGATTATTACCGTTGCTACTCTATCGGCTAAGTCAGGTCTGTCAGAAGGATTCACCAGAGTTGATATTGCCCATCCTGAATGCTATACCAAAGACTGTAACTCATAAGATATGTGTTGGCCCAGCACTAAGAACATTGCAGGGTCTTGGAGAGAGTGATTCTATTTCACCGCTAGCACTGAGGTTGATAACAGCACTCTGGGAGAAACAGGTTTGTTTGTGTGTTAATTAGGATTAGAAAATTTTGATGTTTTTCTTTTTATTTGTAGATTTAAGGTTATTATTTTTTATAATTCTTTGGTAATATATTCTTTAGTTGTGTAGTGTTTACCCTGGTCTGAACTTATTTCAAAATTTATAATTAAATAATTTATATTATTTTTTTTGCTTTTGTAGGACCGTGTCTTCCCACATCTTCAGAAGCTTTTGTCTGATCCACATGATGCCAGTGACAGTGAGCCCTGTGAAATACTACTGGCTAAAGCAGCTTCTATTAAGGATGTCTGTGTTCATAGGTATGACATAACAAATATTTTTTTTAGTACATTCAGAGTGATTAGTTACTTGTTGCTCTGAAAATTTATTGAACAGAAAGAAAGTTTAAGAAGTCTGACATAAGATGAATTGAGAGAGAGAGAGACAGAGAGAAAAATCAGAACCAGTTCGGATGGAACCAGCATACTCTATGCAATCTAGAGTTCATCCAACTCACAGACATACAGGGATTGCTGGTGAATCTTTACTGTATTAGTCGCAATCACTTTCTCTCTCAAGTGTCTTGACTGTTCAACAAAGTTTAAATTAAATTAAGAAGACATTTTATGAAAGTGCTTTACCCTAGGTAGGGCATCAGATAGCCCCACAACTCTGGCCATATTAATTATTATTATTACTTTTACTAAGACCAGAGGTACTTTTACATTCAAAATCTGGAATTGCATGTGATTTACTATTCTGAAAAGGGCATATTTTGAGTATAAATTTTGCTTTACACAACGACTATATTTAATACATTGTGATGAAAGAGCATGTTCATTGTACCATTACTTCGGCAAACATTGCACAAAAGTGACCCAAAACGTTTCCCCTTCATGCAAGTGAAGTGTACTTTTGCAATAAAATTTGAAGCAAAATTCATATTTTGAATGAAAAGAGATGTGACAAGTTCCTGTGTTTATGGTGCAGTACATATATGTTGAAGCTAAATACAGATTTTGATATATTTTGCGGTATCAATCAGGGTAATAAATTGTGACATGAATATTTACCAAATATTTCCCCCCAATGATTTTGTGCCGACCTTAAAGCAAATGAAAAGGTTTTTTTTTCTCCAATAACTGGTTGGCAATGCCTTTATTCTATGTTGTACTTTTGTTACATGATAATATCATCTTGTATCATTTACAATAGAAATTAGTATAATATCAAAATTTCAAAGACCTATTGTTTGAGTATATCATTGCATAGCATATCATATCACAATGTATATTATCTTTTTTCCAAAAACATATTTATTGAAACTTATTACTTTTAAGTTTCTTATGCAGTTAATAAATGTCTTAAGCAAATGAAAGTACGGTTTTCATGTTATGCATATCTTTGTTAGATAAAACAAATCACTGCAGTAAAGGGTGACTTGGAAATTAACCAAATATTTTCCCTCCCATGTTATTCTACAGACCAAACCAGCATGGAGCTGATTTGCTACCATCTATATCAAAGATACTAAAAGACTGTAGTAGAGATAGTGAAGCTACTATAGCTGCCCTGGCATTAGAAGCATTGATGGCTTTGTGTGAGGCGGAAGTAGTGGATATAAGAACAACATGGGAAGTGCTATCACCAAAACTAAGTAAGGACAACAGGTAGGTCACAGGATTGATATTTGTATTCTAGATATTGAAGAATGCATTGGCATAGCCAGGATTTGTCAGAGGGAGGATGATGAGGAGGGGAAAAAGACAAGTAGTTATATTACACATTGTTATCCCTCTGGATTTATCCGTAAAGGGGATATTGCCGTAGTGTATTCCTTCCTATTCATATTCCTAATGTTTTATAAATACACTATACTAAAGTTGTTTGGGTTTATAATAGGCAAAAAGAATATTGATATAGAATGGCGTGCTTGCAGTTGGGCACAGCACTTACACTAGTTGCGTGTTGTGTAATGCTTGACTGGCGCACACTTATGTGAATTTACACGATGTGAATTGAGGCTTTATTGATGCTCGCTGTAATAAAAACCGAATAATTTTTGCCTATTATAAGCCGAACAAACTTTGAATCGTGTTGCCTTTGATACCAAAGCATCTTGGCACCAACCTTTCAGCATTACCTAGAATAGATAACTGATGTTAATGACTTGTTATTAGCCTTGACATAAAAAACGACAAAAAAGCTATTGTTGATTACACAACATTGAGGCAATTGAATACACTACTCAAACAAATTACTGGCACAGAGCATACCTTGAGAGGACACTTGGCTCATTTGCATGGCAGTCGGACTCTCCATTGTATTTGTTCATTTGTGTATGGAGAGCAATGGCGACCCTTCATTGTATTTGTTCATTTGTGTATGGAGAGCCATTCTTGGAGCCCATGGGACTCAGGCTTGGTCCTCAGATAGAGTCAGACGCTGTATACTAGAAACGCATATTCTTAATTCCGCGTTTATTCAATGTTAGCATTAAATTTGTATTGCCCGGCAGCGCGCGCAATGGAAAAACCTGAATTTGTTACATAAAAAAAAAAAAAAAAAAAAAAAAGTCGGGTTCCACCTGAGTACATATTAAATGGGTGTAGAAATTGTTCTGAAAATATTAATTAATTTAGACAAACATACGGGATATAATGAACCTTTGACATGACGCCATGATGACATGATTTTATTAGTCGTTTTATATCACCTATACCGTGTGTCATAATACCAATATTTTGTAATTTTATATAAGAACTAATATTTTGCATCATAAATGCGCAGTCCATATGTACAAACGAATACTAATCTTCAAGATATTAAGCTTTAGAAGACTTCAAAATAACATGTCACTAAGCAGGTCATAGGTGCTGGCCTTGTCCTATTGTACTTGTTCATTTGTGTATGGAGAGCTCATTGACCTGTATAGAGGTCAATGGGAGCTAGAGCTTCTTTACGGGGCACTATCGGTTTCAGGGCGTAGTTCATTGAACTCAACGGGCTGTTATTTGAAGAGCTTTTATGTTATTGCAAAACGGATCGTGGCGAAAGCTAATAAATAATTCATACCAGGGTTTAATTGATCTGGGATGCGGACATTTCATTATTCGCAAACCACCGGGATTCGATATAGGTTTGCGTTGTAAAATGAAAATGTGAATAAGAGTGTCATCCCCCTGTTACTGGATCAGATACTGGCAATCCTGATTTGTATTCTTTCTTTTCTGTTCTCATGGTAATTACCAATTGCAAGTGTTCTGTTGTCTGCATAGTACTGAATGAAATAACCCTCATCTGATTTACAAAAGCAGTGGTGTTTAAAAAATATTGATACAGGGATGTAAATCTTCCGGAAATATCTGGAATTCGGGAAATGGGGCCATAAAATAATAGAATCTGGAAATGTAAAAAAAAACCATGTAGTGCTGGTATTCATGTCCCCCTCTTCCACACCCTAGTGAACCCTGACCTAATCCTACCCAGGACTTGGAACAGAAAATAGTATGTTGTCTATTCAGAGATGCCAATTTTCCGATTCTATTCGGATTCCGATTTTTGGGATTTTTTTTTTTTTTTTTTTTTTAATTTTTAAATTTTTTCGGGTTTGGAGTGTCCCTGGACCTAGAGCTAAATGCTAGGATCATTCATGGTTGACTTATTAAAAAAAACTGTGATCATTTGTATTCATGTCATACTCTAAGTAACTCTATTAATGATTTCAAAATGCATTGAATTTGTATCCATTTTGAAATCATTAATAGAGTATGACATGAATACAATTTATACAAATAATCACTTTTCACATTAAAAACACAAACAGGTTTTTGTTTTTTTAATAAGTCAACCATGAATGATCCTAGCATTTAGCTCTAGGTCCAGGGACACTACAAAGCCGGAAAAAGTGTACTTAGTTTCCGCGGCTTGCTTTTCTGAAAAGCTGCCGCAGATGGCGAAGCCCTGGTAATTTTTTTCAGTAAAGCTTTATTTTGAAAAGCTCTATCCCATGATGGAGTTCTTATCCCTGTAAATGTCTCCGTTTTCAAGTTATGAAACTTAATAAGTTCAATAGTTAGCAGTTAACAGTTGTGGATTTTTGTGTAATTTTTGATTAAGTAAGAACTACCTTGGAGGCCATTTTTTCCTTCATTTAGTGTGTCAAAAGGAGTCTGAAAATACTAGAATCTAGGAGCTTCCGGGGGCTTTGCCCTCTGGACCCCCACCTTAAGGGAAGGGGTATGAACGTTTGGACAGTATTTATTGTGGGACATTAGAGCACATCAGACATATCGAATTGCATTCTGAATACTGAAGAATGTCCTTCTGATATCAAATAATTTTGATTTTTGAAATTCGCAATGTAATACACATTTTATGGCAAATCATTAAAATTGATATTTTGATATTTAACAGTACTTGAAGTAAAGTTTATAAATCTGATGATTTATACTTAAAGTGTATGTAGGTGGGATGAAAAGCCGACGATCAATTGAAAATTTTGACCTTTCGTATTGAAGATATGGATTTTTTCCCAAAACACCAAAAAAAAAAAAGGTCTTTTTTGGGAAAAAATCAATATCTTCAATATAAAAGGGCCGTGGTCCCGAGACTATGCTCGCTTCGCTTGCTCCGTTCGCAATTTTTCCTATTTTTTTCCATCTACCTGTTGGCATCTCTGTCTATTGTATGTGAAAGTTTTATGAATATTGCTCTTTTAGGTTTCAAAACAGATAAGTTTAAAAAGAAACCCCAAAACCAAGTTGCACATGTATGTTCAATAGAAAAATTTCAGAATTATAAATTTCATTGAAAAATTTCAGAATTATAAATTTTCATGGCCATACTTGGAATCAGCGTTATTTTGAAACATATCTCAAAACTTGTATGTTGAAGGCTATGGCCAGCACACAGAGCAATAAGTGGACGGTGCACTCTTAGAAATGCATTAATTAAATGTGACGTGTCATGTCAAAAGGAGACAATTTTGGGCAGGATCGTAAATGGAGAAATAGCCAAAAATCTGCCCAGGGTGATTTTTTCACAATTTGGGTTTGTTGCGAATTTGTGATGTTATTAATGTTTAAAATATTGCCTGATAGTTTCAGACCGGAATATAACTGACATCTTGTATTTTTTGACAAATTTTTCAAGATAATTCCTACTCTCAACATTATCAATAATATTTTTAAAGGCCGATATCTCAATTTCCAATTTTATAATACCATAACTTACAAACTCAAACTCAATATCTTCGCTTAGGAATGTACAATTTTATTAGGGAAAACGGCATTGTGGAGCAAAATATCTCTATATTTAAGATGTGTAAAAAACTCAAAATTGATAACCTGCCCAAAAGTGTCTCCTTTTGATATGACATGTCACAAATGTGCTGTAACTGCTTATTTCTGCAAGATATATATAAAAGTGTAAAATTTTGGAAACCTTAATATAAATACAGATTTGGTGCAAAAATATAAATTTTGGAGAAAATCACACAAAAAACAGCAACACATTTTTGCTTCAAGTTCAAATTTTTGTAAACAAAGAAAAAGGTTAAAGATAAAATATGATATGAGTAATTTAGCTGGAAACAGTTTACTCCCCCCCCCCTAAGTACTGGTTTTAAGCAATAATACTATTTCTATTTCTGGAAAGAGAAATTAAACCAAAGCTGTGTATGACAGTATAGATCTGTGAAGGAATGATGGCAATGCAGCCAAAGTCATGTACTACTCCCTATTCCAGAAAAATACAGCACTAATATTTTTGGGATTAAAAAAATATCTGGCAATAAAAAAGGTCTGCCAAATGAAACATAGCTCAATCCTAATCATTCATTTAGTACTAACTGGAGATAAAAGAAAAAGTTCACTATTTTACTAATTTCTTGAAAAAAGAGCCAAAAACACGCATTTTCGGTATATTTCTGAGTCACAAAAATCAAAGACTTGGAAACAGTCTAAGCATTCAAATTCTTGAGTATATGCTGAAATTTTGCTCTAATTTTCACTTTTTTGTGTTACTTTAATTAAATGATTGGTTATAAGAATGAAACATGTCTTTTCCAAAATTAGAATACATAAACTGAAATTAATTTTAGTATAAGTCTTTGCCTTTGGGCTTGATTGTCACAGCATACGAAAAACACCCTAAAAATGCATGTTTTTGGCTCTTATTTCCAAACATTGACCAAATTTTAAAATTTGACATTTATTGCCAGTTAGGACAAACTAAAGGGTTAGGATTTAGCTAAGTTTCATTTGGCAAAACAGGATTATATTTTTTTAATCCCAAAAATTAGTCCTGTATTTGTCTGGAATAGGGAGTAGGTGCAGACTGTGTTGTTAAATTGCAATTCCCCTTTGCCCTTTTGAATTGTTTGTGGGTATTAGACCTTGCTATGCTAACTGTACTTGCCCTGGGGCAGGAGCTTTCTGCCATTGATCATGATAATTGAAGCATAAACTGTTATAGATACCAAACCAAAGTGATTAACCCCAGACAAAATAATGAAATTGGAAGCAATGATTTGCGTCTTTGTCAGACGTTCAACAGACATATATGATTTATTTGCAATAAGTATGTAACACAAATATATAGCATGCATATAAGGAATCAGCACCTTAAACCTGGACTTATTAGCAAAAGCGATATTTAGATTTACAAAGGACCCTGATGAACTATCAAAAGTCACCACCCCAGTGACCTACACAGTAAGGGCTTATAAATATCTTAAAATAAACAAGAATATTTTAGAGGACCTAGATGAAACCTATCTTAAGTCACCACCCTCGTGACCCCTACAGAGGGAGCTGAATAATATCTTGTTAATATAAAATATAAATATAAAAAAAGGAATATTTAATATAGCACCACAGATGACCTATCTGAAATCACATCCCAAACAAACTACAAAAAGGGGAGATTATAAATATCCAAACAAAGAGCACAGCCAGTAATATAAAATGATATGGGCTGAAACCTTTAACAATATTTGTGCATGCAAAATATATATTATATATATTCCTGTAAGATGGTTTCCAGGAATCGCACATTCATATAGGGAAATCCCTGACAGGTTAAATTGGATACTTGATCCATACTAAAATGTCTACATACTTTAATTTGTGTGCATTTCTTATCCATACTTAAATAGATATATGTTTCAAATTAGAAAATCTCTGCCAGCGGATTTTAAATTTCTTTAAATTGATGCTAATGCTTTAGCATTGCTCACTTCAAATGACATGGTTAGACATGTGTATATTTTTAATCAACTACAGCTATCTCACCCTTTTCTTTTAATTTTTTGTTTGAAAAGCTGTAACATATGAGATAACATTTAACTATATGCTTATTAGCCGAAGGAGAGATATTCCGCCGAGATGTACATTTTACACGATGAAGTTCAACTATCAGCAGGAAGTTCTTGATTGATATAGCAAAGGAAGGCACCTATCAAGAGTTTCATGATTTGAGCAATTTACCGCTCTCAAAAGGAATTAGACGACTGCACCAAACCAATCATCAAATCACGAATCGTGACCCAATCTTTGCTCTATCAATTACGTTAGAATTGCTTCTTTAACTTTAACATAGAAACTTAAAATTTTCTTTATAAATTTTCCGCACCACCACTACCATACTCTCAATATGAAAAATTGCAAAGGGAGTGGTGGGTGGGAAAAAATTTTTAAACACAACCTAGTCTTGTTGAATCTGACAAAATAATGACGAAACAAGAAATGATCGGAATGCAAAACATCGCCTGTGTACCATGTGACTTGGCAACAGTACACAAAATCACACAATAGGCCTTACCAACGGGGACCACAGCATTTATTCTGCAGGGGTTAAATTGGTTTTCAATTGATGGGATTGAAAACGTTATTATATGAGTTGAATGGTTAACATTGGAACTGTGCCAGTTAACGAACTCTTTCAAACAGAAGTTCTGCTATTCACTATTATCTGAGATTGGTGAACCTTGCATGTTCTGCAGGATAAAAAGGTCAGGCTTAAAAACTACACCATGATTGTTGAAGCTACACAAATGCAACAGGAAGACCATATTTCCTTTTCTTTTAAAAACAATGGTTGTGAATTAAACCAGTTTTTCCAACGTTGAATTTTAAATTGGTTTTGCAACATGTGTATAAAGGATACTAGTGACAATTGCATCGAATCATTACAAAGAAGAATCTACCTTTTGTAGTGAAAGCTGAGACTGTACTTGTCGCAGGTGAAAGTTATTTCACAAAGAGTTGGAGTTGAAAGGTTGGCAAGACTTAATTTCGAAGGATATTGCTGTTATAAGTTTCTATATTCCACGATTTTAAAGGAGGACATAGTTATTTTGCGCATTATGTCATAAAATGGAACTGTTATTGTGCAAATTTTTCATATTTCATCAATAACTTCATTTGAAAGGTGATAGTGCCAGAAGCTGGTTTGAGTGGATTACGTCACAATTTTGAGATTTACAGAAATAATTAGCCAAAGACAATATCTGTACAGTGTGTTTTTGCTGGAAGTGTGGACATATACTTCATATTTGTCCAATACAATCGCATTCGGATTAAGGATAAAACTTGAAACAAAGAAATAAACCTGAAATGGTAAGAAATAACTTGATTAACACCATATTGAATTCAACTGAACTCTTGAAACCAATCCAAATTTGTCTTGGTTGTGGTTCTGTCAGTTTTCATGATGATGCACAAAATGCACCTTTACTTGTTTCCACTTCTACTGGTCTATTTTGAGTTAGCATCATTTGAAGTGACTAAAGCAAATTACACTGTAAGATGTCAAAATCAACATTTCATTCTTTCTCAGAATGATACACGTACAATTCAGACGTATAAGAATGAAACATGCAATTCTACGGTGTCTTCCTCTAATAACCAAGGAATTACTGTGAATCTTCTTTGGATATCTCCTTGGTCCATTTTTGACTACTTTACCCTGGAAGAATTGGGAGCAGAATGTTTAAATCAATCTTTTAGTTGGATTGGATCTATGGCGGCAGGACCATGTGCGATTGTTCTGAATTGTAGTACAATTTATATCAATGTAAGAGTGTCTGCTATTTTTGAAATACAGGAGAGTAGTAACATTGCATCAACAAACAACTTTGATACAGGTGATCTTCATGCATTAGAGAACTTCTACCAGTGTAAAAATGTTCATATCATTGATGAAATGTATCAAATGTCATATAATGAAATTTCCTATGTCAGACTACAAGAGTTGCACCCATCTCTCAAGATAACATTAGAAGGTAATCCTAGATTTACAGCAGATGAACTACTTGGATTTGACCTTGACCTTCCAGATGATATACTTTTAGCAGAATTCCCAAAATGTCCTAATGACTGCTTATGTACCCTGCACTTCCAGATGTTTTTTATTGACTGTCCAGATGTATATGTTACGAAGAACATTCTCTTAGTAGGCGGATATCCTGCTTTGATTCTCACAAACTCGACTGCAATAGACCTCTCTGACAGACAACTTGCTCACATTGAACCTCAATGCTTCCACAATCTACCAAAAGTTAACATTTTATTGTTGAGCCGTAACAGGATGATAACAATCACACCAGGTATTTTTGAAGGTTTACAAAACATTCATACATTGGACTTGTCGTTCAACCAAATCTCAAATATAGAAACTGGTTCATTTTCACATTTGTACAAATTAAAACGGTTACTGATGAATGCAAATAAGCTTAAGTATATTTCACATAGTTGGTTAGATGGTTTAGTTAATGTACAGGTACTGTATTTAGGAGGAAATACTATTAAGGAAGTAGGACCAGATATATTTTCACAGATGCAAGCGTTGAAGGTCTTGTCATTACCTGATTGCCAGTTATCTCAATTGAGAAACCTTCCAAATGAACTGTTGCTGTTGGATATTGCATCAAATATTTTCCCAAGTTTTCCTACAAATCTGCCAAAGAATTTAACCCATTTATCCTTGGATAACAACCATGTCTCCTTTCTGAACCAAACAATACTGTATGATAAATCTACATTGATATCACTAGTCCTCTCCAACAATCAATTATCTGTAATACCAAGCAATTTATTCAGTCATCTTTATAATTTAAAACGCCTTGACTTGGGTAATAATGCTTTGGAGATATTAGAAATAGACCTTTTTTATATGCTAATGAAGTTAGAGATATTAGCTCTATATAACAACAGTATTGGCGCATTACAATCAGGTGTATTCAGAGATCTTCATCAATTGCGAGAGCTTTACCTGTATGATAACAAACTCAAGGTGATACAAAGTGACATTTTCAATGGTTTGACAAAGCTAGAGATATTAAATTTGGGTAATAATAGCATTGAATTATTACCATCAGGTGTATTCAGAGATCTTCATCAATTGCAAGAGCTTTGGCTCTATATCAACAAACTCAATGTAATACAAAATGACCTTTTCAATAGTTTGACAAAACTAGAGAAATTACATTTGGGTACTAATAGCATTGAATCATTACCATCAGGTGTATTTAGAGATCTTCATCAATTGCAAGATCTTTGGTTGTTTGACAACAAACTTAATGTGATACATAGTGACCTTTTCACTAGTTTGACAAAGCTAGAGAAATTACATCTGCATCAAAATAACATTGAATCATTACCATCATGTGTATTCAGAGATCTTCAGCAATTGCGGGAGCTTAACCTAGACGATAACAAACTTAAGGTGATACAAAGTGACCTTTTCAATAGTTTTATAAGGCTAGAGTTTCTAAGTATGAGTAACAATATTATTGAATCATTACAATCAGGTGTATTCTGTGATCTTCATCAATTGCGAGAACTTAATCTGGATAGAAACAAAATCAAGGGGATTCAAATGGACCTTTTTGAAGGCTTGACAAAGCTAGAGATATTAGTATTGGCTGCCAATGAAATTGAATCAATACCTTCTGCTCTCTTTAAAGATCTTAAAAGCTTAAGGGGACTCCATCTCTATTACAACAGATTGACTGAAATACCAAAAGATGTTTTTCACCAATTTAATGGAATGCCTTTACAGGTACTAGTTATCCGTTCAAATAAAATCGTTAGACTTTATCCATATCAGTTTGCAAATTTGACAGATTTGATAGTTCTGGACCTTTCAAATAATGATTTGGAACAAATCCACAGTAAATCACTATCTGGTTTAACCAACTTGAAATATCTGAAACTTGTATCTAATAATCTGAATCACATAACAAAAAATTCTTTCATGGGATTGAGTCTACAAAACAATAGTTACATTGATGTAGACAGCCCAGCCACATGTTGTTTTCTTGAAACAGTAAGTCGGTCTCAATGTGTTCCAAGAAATGAGCAATCTCCTTACTTAACATGCAAACAGCTTCTCCCATCTACAGCAGTTAAATTTTGTACATGGATTTTTGGCTTTTGTGCTTTGTTTTCTAACATTGTGGTATTCATTTGGGGATGTGAAAAAATGAAGTCTAAATCAGCAGATGAAAAGCAAGTGAAACAAGTTGTTTTTATCACCAATTTAGCTCTGGCAGACTTACTTATGGGTGTGTATTTGATAGTTATTGCATCTGTTGATCAATACTATAGTGAGTATTTTCCTTCATTTGCTAATCATTGGAGAAAGAGTGAACTTTGCAAATTTGCAGGATTTCTATCAGTCTTATCAAGTGAAGCATCCCTTCTCTTTCTAACCCTTATAGCTGTAGATAGACTTTGGGCATTTCGAAAAATCTTTATAACACGCAAGCTATTTGGCAAATTGACACAAGTGTTGATGACAATATTTGTATGGGTTACTGCTTTTGCTTTAAGCATGGTATCTATTTCTTTACAAGATGATAAATTGCATCAATTTTCTGATGTATGTATTGGGTTACCATTGGCTAAATATAAAATATATGAGGAAAACTATGAAAACATTATATTATCATACAACTTTGACAGGCCAAATGATCATATTCCATTACAAACATTTACAGCAAATGGCTCAAAACTAGAAAACTATTTCTCAATCGGACTTTTCCTTGGGCTTAACCTTCTGTTGTGTTTGTTAATTGCAATATGTTACATACTCCTATTTGTGTATATTTGTAAATCAGGATTCTCCTTGCTCAAAACTGATTTGAAAATGGCCATTAAAATGGGTGCTATCGCATTGACTGACCTCATGTGTTGGCTTCCTATTGTTACCTTGGGTATTTTAGCACAGACCGGAGTAAAGGAACTTCCCCCTGAATTGTTTCTGTGGATCACGGCATTTACTTTGCCAATTAATTCTGTACTTAATCCATTTCTGTATGCTACTGTAGATCGTGTATCAAATCATTTTGTTGACCGGTTTCGACCAAATTTTTACAATGAAATGGAGACAATGATGTAGTCCATTTCATTTAGATTTCACATTTTATCATTGTGACTTTACCAAATTCTGTGTCTCAGAACAAAATATTACAGCTGTAAATATGCATAGTATATGTATACAAGTTTATGCTGTTTCCAAATGGTAAACATATGATACTTTGCCAAACTCTTCTAAACAGGAATGTTTGATATGACAACAATAAATGTACAATAAAATAGATGGTATAAAAAGGAACTGGGCAAGGTGAATCTTGCAAAATTAAGTGGGTTATGTAAATTTATATATTCCTTATCCTATATCTGTCTCTAAATGATTTTACCATGCATTTTCTGATGTTAATGAGAAACTTGACCTTGTTTTTTGTGTTCTATAGTAAAGTTGAAACATGAAAAAAAGAACACTCATTAGCAGTGGTGGCACCATGAATCTTTTTTGAGGGGGCATTGGGGGAAAAGTGAATTTCAAGGGGGCAAAATCAACCAATTTTACGCAAAATTGCAGCAAAAGGAAGAAATATTTGTAATTTTTAGTTTTTACTGGATACCCCCTTCCCCTTCTGATTTTTGGATTTAAAAGCCCTAAAAAACTAATCTTACAGCAAATTTCAGGTCAGTTAAATCCTGGTATTTTTTCCTATGTTGCCACTGATTTCTGGCATATTATCATAATTCCATATGTATATATATGTGTATGTATGATTTTACTTTTTTTTTATATATCTTTATATATATATACTTTAATTATCATTTTGAACATTGCTAATACCAAGTAACTTTGTATAAGGTCATATTTGGAAAACAATTGTCGCTGCTTGGTAAGAAAATAATAAATAATAACAATAAATATGTTCATGTTTTCTGGTCACTTCTTACCTTTGATTGATTTATTGTTTGTTGTTTTACTCACATAAAATGGAAAGAAGCAAAGGGAGAAAGAAAAGAAATGTGTGGGGGTAATGTCAAAGGTCATTTAGTGGGCAGGTGAAGTCATTGCTGATCAGGGTACAACACTGGTTGCAAAAATAAAAAATATTAGTAGCTTAGAAAGAAGTATATATTTAGAGAATAATAATTTTGCACCATGTATTTTGAGGTCATTGTGGGATATTGGAGGGTTTTGTTTTGGACCGATGCCCATAACAAAACCTGTCATTCATTACCGTTATATCTGATATTTTGAACAAATCAAAATGGCATTTTATGTTATTTTATGCTATAAAATGCTGTTAAATATAAACAGTTTTAATTATTGTTATAACCTACCCTACAAAAAAAAAAACCGACCAGGTGAACCAGACAGAAGCGCTGACAACAAAGAGCTACCAATCACAGAAGCCAAAAGGCATTGTGTGGGCGTGTGTGTTGCCATAACACTGCACTAGCACCCGAAGTCATTGTAGCGTGTATCTGAGATGAACACTGTGTTCCAAGAACCATTATGAGTTTTTAATGACAGTGCAATAAGTGCGCATTCAGGCAATCAATTTCTTTTGATTGAATCACAGGCTTCACATATATTCAAGAGGTTTTGAATTAATTTTGAAATGTGGGATGGAGGTTGGTCTGCAATCCATAAACCCAGTGGCACGGGATTTCGTTGTCGGGAGGGGGACTCACATAATGATATAAAATACATTGAGGGCTTAGAGCCAGAAGTAGTAGCTATGTCCACAATTACATGTTACTCATTTCGACAACAAATGGATGGTTAATTCTGTCCTCCATAATAAATGCAAGTGACTTTGGGGTATATGTATGGTCACTTAAACAGTTAGCATGGTTAGTTAGACGCAAGTGACCATGTACATACCCCTTGAAGTCACTTACATTATATTACAGAGCGCAGAATTAACCGTCCATTTGTTGCCGAAATAAGTAACATTTAATTATGGACATAGCTACTTCTGGCTCTAAGCCCTCGACATGCAATGCTTCTAAACACTCTCTCGGACCTGTTATACAATCATGCACAAGATTTCCAAGGGGCATTTGAATGGCAAAGTTATCCTGTTCACCTTCTCCAATATAACTCTAGTGCTTAATAATGGCCACATTAATTAGTAAGTGGTCATAATCAAGGTAAATTTCAGGCTTAAGCAGGTTCTTGTAAATGATTATTCTTGTTGACAATTTCAGTATTTCACTATTTTGGTCTTAAAACAGGTTCCCATAATGACATGGCAGTCACCTTTGTTTTTTTATTTGCAGACCATTGGTGTTGCAATCTTTATGTAAGCTGTTTTCTCTCGTCCCAAGTCTGGCTGTGGAGACAGAAGAATATGAGGTGAGATAGAACTTTTGTACATCTTAATGTATTTCATGAAATTAGATGCCAAAGCTTGAGGTTTCTGAAATAAAATGAAAATTTGCACATTCCAGGATTTTTATTTTTACTTTCCAGATGGTAAAATACAGATTTAGTGTTCTAGGAAGACCCTAGTCAAAGCCAAGGTGGTAACCTGCAATCATGGTGCTTTGCTATGGTTCTTAGATCAACCAAAAGCCCAGGGGAAAGACCCCTGTTTTTGGACTGCGCAGCTCCAAAAGACCCCTGAAACAGAGCGCTGAAAGACTGTTGATTTGGATAATTTTAGCCCAAATTGCTCATTCCTCTCATTTGCCAGGTGATTTTAACCAGAAAGCAAAAAAGACCCTTGATATTGAGAGTTTGCAGCTTAGAGAGACCCCTTTTTTGACATGTGTCGATTGTTGTATTTTTTCCCAGACGAAGTGTTGAATTAGAAATCATTTGTCGATAACACCTCTACTAAACTCCTCAACAAAAGTTTGGAAAGTTTTTTCAAGCATCTGTGTCCAATTATTTGTGACATATTCATATCGTGTTGCATATCACTGGATAGCTACAATACTCCCCTTTACAATGACACCCCATTTGAAACAATAACAGTTTTCACGGCTGAGTACGCACCTTGTGAATGTAGTGGGGTCTCAAAAAGAATTTGCCAAATTGATCATTATTCTGTGCAGCAAGCTGCAATCCCATAACTTCACAATCTGGGACCTATAATGCAATCCTCCAAGATGACACCGCTCGTCCCACATAGCCACGGTAGTCAACGACTACCTACAGAATATGGGAGTAGAGTCAAAATGGCCTGCCATCAGGCCAGACCCGGGGGCCAGACCTCAACCCGATTGAACACTTGTGGGACCAGCTTGATCGTGCTGTGCGTGCCAGAGAAGCCCACATGCAACCGCATTGAATGACTTGCGACAAATCCTTGTTGAAGAATGGAATTCCATCCCACAGGAATTTGGCAAATTCTGTTTGAGACCCCACTACATTCACAAGGCGCGTACTCAGCCTTGAAAAATGTTATTGTTTCAAATGGGGTGTCATTGTAAAGGGGAGTATTGTAGCTATCCAGTGATATGCAACACGATATGAATATGTCACAAATAATTGGAGATACAGATGCTTGAAAAAACTTTCCAAACTTTTGTTGAGGAGTTTATTTATGCGACTGCAATGATAATGACAAAATCAAGTAAAATTTCACATGTCACAAATGTACTATCTATTAGCTGTTCTATGTGCTGGTTGACAACCCAGGATAACTCAAGCTTTGTCAATGTCAACCTTATTCATAACAGACCAAAATCGCAGGGGAACATATATGGCCAACCTGATTAACATGTCTGTCTGAATTTATAAGGAAATATTTGTGGTAGTAGTAGCATGGTATGTTTGTTTCTCACTTCAATGTATGAAAAGAATCTGTTATTTCAAGGACACAGGACACATGTCAATAAATAAAGCTGAATTGACCCATTTTTCTCTTATCATTTAGGATTTCAGATGTGATATTGTAGAATCCCTGTGGAATTATTCTAAGAGTAATGACATAAGAGTATGTATAGCTGCATTCCAAGCCTTGGCTAACTTTGGTGAAGATGAATTCTCTCTAGATGATTTACCAGAGGAGGTAAGCTAGTGATAGAGACTGGTTACTGCACATTGTGATGAGAGAATAAAGATAATTTGTGATGCATTGCATAGAAAGGTACATATGCTGTGATGGTCATATCCATTTGGTACATGTAGAGCCAGTTAAGACTATTCAAATCAGAAATTCTAATAGAATGAGATTATTATCTTGGTGTTTATTTATTGAGAAATGTTGCTCAGTTCTAGAGATACTTGTAGCTTCACCTACACCTGCTGTGATATCAGTTTGAGAAATGCAGCATCCTTCTTTTTAGTAATTATGAAGCCTGTTACCTATATTACCAATAACATTTTCAACAAGGACATCACATACTAGCCAGCACCTGGTGTTACAGCCTTGTAGTTATATATAGCTATATTTGAAATGATGCATATGTCACAGCGGATATTATGTACCTATCAATGCTACATTTGTCTTTTATTTTGGAGGAATGGGCACAGTCCAACACTGTGTAACCTTTGTCAAAGCTCTGTGATCCTGTATAATCTTTTATATTGTAATTGAAATGAATGTTTAATTTCTATACCCAAATGTGGCCTGTGAATGTTTTCTAAAACTGTATTTTGGTTTGATGAAGTTGATGAGCAATATATGCATATTTTTTGTTTTAATTAAAAATAATAATTATCATTGCACCATTCAACCAATTTTCATAAATGTATTTTTTGCAATAGGTGACAGCAGAAGTCAGAGCCAAGTTAGCAGCAGCCAAGGCTCAAGAAGAAGAGAAGAAGGAATTAGAAGCACAGGGTGGAGATGTAGAGGAAGGAAAAGAAGAGGAGGAGGAGGAAGAGGAAATTGATGTACCTGGAACTTGTTATGTTAAACTACTGCAGTTTGTGCCAGAAGATGCTTACCCAGGTACAGTTTGAGGGTTGAGTTCTCACTACCAAGTAAACAATGCAGTATATGCTCCATTATTTACCAGTAAATACTGTATTTTACTGTGAGAGTAGTAAGAAGCAAAATACTGTCACAAACCACCCAGCCATTACACATAAATTCATTGAAGTATCCTGCGCTATCTTTGAGTCACTTGGTCCTGCCGAGCCTCAAACCCACGATCCTATGGTGAAAAGGCGAGCGGGCTAGTGCATAGACCAAAGGAGAATGTCCTTGTCTGGTCTATGACACTAACGCACTTATACCTTGGTGATAATACAATATCTGTTGTATTATTTACTTGCTTGTACTGCATTTGTACCCCCTCCCAAAAAACCAAAACAACAACAACAACAAAAAAACAGGTGCATTTTTACTTTGGAAGGCAGAAATATGAAATACTTATTCTTTTAAAATCTGCTTCAGGTTTGCAGAAATTGTTAGTTTCCCTGGTAGCTCAAGAGTTGCGCACCATGCCAAGAGGAATCCACAAGACAGCAATGCAGAGCCAACACAAGATAGCCAGCCAAGATAAAGTATTGACTACCATACCAAAGGTATTACTCAACAAATATGAGAAGAACAGACAACCAGGATTGAAAGCTGCTTTAGCAGGTAATTTTGAAAATCTTATGTAATCTGATCTAACATGACCAAAGATGGCAACTTCGTTATTATTCCATCATCATGCCCAGTAACCAAACTTACTATTTCTTGAAATCCGGAAGGGTGGTCTTAACCCTGGAATTATGGAAACTATTGGGCCTCATAACTGCTAACTTGTTGGTATATAGAAGTAGACATTTATAGAATGACCAACTTTAAGAATTTTGCCATGCACCAAAAATGGTCAAAAAATGCTCAATTAAAAACAATCGTAAAAAAGCCTGATCTTCGCCCAAATTTCAAATATTGTTGGTGAAGTTGGTCAAAGTTAAAAAAAATAAAAATATGGTTCCTAGATGTTTGTACCTAATTTTTTAAAATTAATAAAAAGAATGTTTTTGTTACGTTAACAGAAATAATTTGGGCCAAAAAAACAATGGTTTTTTTTAATTTTCTCCCAAAATTCATAGATGAATTTGTCAAGTCTTTGCCATTCTAAATATTTAGGGCCTATACTTTTATATACTTTAGACCAACAATTTAGCAGTTATGAGGCCCAAAAGTTTCCATAATTCCAGGGTTCAGACCAACTTTAAATCTCTTGCATACTTACATGTAGTTGCAAAGTCATAAGCTTTTATAACAGCAATTTTTTTCTTTATATTATTTTTTTATTTTGTTTACAATTTTTGCCTTATCTCATTTCAACAATGACAGCCTTTACCCTGGTCAGATATGATCACATCACAAAATAATATCTATTTCATCTCATAGATTTGTTTATGGAAGAATTAGTTATTTGAGAAAATGAAATTGTAAGATGATGTAAAAGTAGTTCTGGAGAGTCTGGATTTCCAGGTCTGGATTCTAGCATGTTTGTATGTTGCTAATGGAGGGAATATATTGTGCATCTCATCATTTCCCCATGCACCTACAGTCATGGTCAAAATATATTGGGACACTTATGGAAAACATACACTATATTATGGCCTTATTTCCAAAGTTTTTAACATGGTGAAATGGAGGTTTCTTTGGTGTCAAGGCTATACCTTTTCCTAATACCCCCTTCCTCACCAATCAATGTTGGATGCCACTAGGCTCGCATGACCAAAAAGTAGGATTCAACATTGATCGGGGAGTGGGGAATTTTACATACCCTATCAAAACGCCCCAAGACTTATGGCAACCATTTTAGCAAAGCTGTACATTGTATGAACACACTGAACATTTCAGGTCTAGAGCTCATCTAACAGTGCCTCGCGGAACTGTATCAGATTGCTGGTGAATCTTTAATTAGTTCACTTTGTCTCATTGGACCATTTATGTATTATAAGATTATTATTTCAACACACTAATAACATTTTGATTGTATGATAATCTGTAGGAGGGTTGCTGTTCTGCTACGAACCCAAACTAGAAATTGGTCGAGATGGTCGCATGGCAAGACGTCACCTTGTGAGCCAAGGAAGAGCCTATCAGCAGATGATGGTCACACTGGTCAATGAGGTATGAATAACTCTGCCCTTCAAAATGGACCTCAGAATATCCTTTGGGGGTATGCCTCTCAGGATATTCCAATGGCAAAATGTTTAGATTTTTCACAATGTCCTCCAAATAATGCGCAAATATTCACCTTAAATAATAACATTTCAGTCTTCGGATATAGTATGAAAGTACCTTTCTCTTTAAAAGCACACCATACACATTGATATATTCACAACACAATAAAATTGGCTTATATATTTCTTGTTTCTTGGACCAGGTAACCTGTCAAACAACTGAATGGTATAGACTCCTACAGAATCCTCATGGATGGACATCATACATGGAACGAACATTCAAAGCCTTGTTAGAAGTAAGTGATGTACTAATGTGACCCTTCACAATGCAAAAATGCAGTTGTTGGCAGAAAGAGAGAAAAGCAAAATTAAATATGGGGAAAACAGCTATACTGTCCTTCTTCATAAAATCAGAATGCTGTGTTTGCACTTAAATATTGAAATATTGAGACAAATAAAGCTGATACACAAGAAGAATGGTATGATTCTATTAAGGAGATCCCAAGGTTTGATATAGGGCATATCATTTCTATCCCATGTGTCTAATTTTTCTTGGGAGGTCAGGAGGCAATACCCAAAACCTTTGTCTTGATATAGTATTTGCCTTATCAGCTCATAATCAGCAGGCCTTATAACATCGCGGATTGATATCAAAATATTTTATTTTGAGAATTGTCTTGCGACATTTGGCCAGAAGCATCACAAATTATTATTTCAAGTCCTATACTTTGTCTTCTTTCTGGCACAAAAAATATAGACCAGACAGGTCAACTAATTATTTTTCGGCGTAGTAGTAAAAGCCTAACATTTCCCGCTTATTACGAGCTGATCAAACTATAACTCAAGAATTGCAAGACCTATGACTCATTTCCTATTAGATGTGTTTAATATAGAAGTAATTGCAGGTTTTTAGTTAAATGGCTAAAACTGGAAAAATATGGCTCCTGCCAGCCCACTAGCCTAAAATATGTTAGAAAATCACTGGTAAGCAAATATTCTCAACACAGATCCAAATAGTAAATTAGGTACTCACTAGAAATATTTAGATTCCTATCAGAAATCTTGTTCACTCTGGTGTGGTGAGTGGTAGTGTTTCTATATGTTATCGGCAAGCAACCCATGTGACGTCATCAAAATCTGTCACAAAGTTTGCCGACATCTAGAAACACTACCACTCACCACACCAGAGTGAACAAGATTCCTGATAGGAATCTAAATATTTCTAGTGAGTACCTAATTTACTATTTGGATCTGTGTTGAGAACATTTGCTTACCAGTGATTTATGAACGATCCTGATGAATCTGTTACGAATTTGTGTTAGAAAATCATAGTGGAAATAGCTTTGTGAATTTGGCTCCAAATATCATAACATCCCAATCTAAATTTGAGTTAATGTCATGTTTTGTTTTGTTCATAGGGCCGTGAAGCAGAATTGGAAATGCAGCAAAGTCATGGACATAACACTGATAAGCCTGAAGAATTCCAGAACAAACTTGCTAGTGTGTGGTTATGGGTCAGAGATAAGCTAACAGATCAGCTGAAATCTGCTGCAAAGTAAGAAATGAAATTTTTGTCTAACTTTTTAAAAAAAAAAAAAAAAAAAATGAAACAAGGAAGTTTGAAAGTTTCTGACAAAGGAATTTTTTGGCTTTATTGTTCATTACATTTCGAGCTATTTGTCTGCCCGTCAGTAATTATTTGTGAAATACATTTCAGCTTGTGTTTTATTGTATATAGTGCATATATTGTATATTCAAAATCACTTACACATAGCAGCCCAACAGCTGAATTGCATAACATTTACATTGAATTAAGAGAATTACTTACATAAATTTAAAAACTCTCAATTATTAAAAACTTGAAAATAAAATATGCACACATTAAGAATTGCATTTGACTTGACTTGAAACAATATTAATAATGCCTAGCAAGAACACTAAGATACTTGAAGGAGGTTTGTGAGAAAGGGTAGCCGACTAGACTGAAATCTGTTGGTCCTACATCTAAAAGAGACAAATTTTGGTGGTCTTCTGAGGGTCATGTGGGACCGATACTCACTTGGTGGGAACCAGGATGAGGACCTCAAAGACGTGCTTGTTTCCTGGGCTCCTCTTAGACAAAGTTTGGAGTTGGAGAGTAGCTAAGAAATCTGCATAGGTAGTATATTTTCTACCAAGTTGGTTTATGCAAACACGTCTCTGAATTTTCTCAACCTGGACCATCTGGCTACTAGTTAATCCTGAATAGTGGGGCGGCACATTCCAAAACAGGGTGGAGGTATATACACCAATAATAGCTCCTCGGTGTGAATGTTTGGGATAGGTCAAGGTAAGGGTGTAGATTAGAATAAGAGTTAGGTGCAGATGATGTAACATTATAATTCACTCACTTATTGTTTTCCATTTTAGAGGTGAACCATCAGCGCAAGGCAATTCTCTACTAGCTCTGGTTGGTCTAGCCTTAGTATCTACTCATCATGCTTTGAGTCTAGGACAAACTGCCGATGATAACCAGCAAAAAGCCAGTGAACACATTGGTCATAATAGATGGTTGATGATAGTCATTGAAACACTCTTTTCAATTGTAGATGGACGTTATAAAGCTAAAGGGAAAGTCTTCAACTGGTGTCATCAGGTATGTGTCATAATTCAGCTGAGTTATAACTCATTGGGCTTTAATAAAACTATAAATCAAATGGTACCCCAGGATGGTACATACTTGTCAAAAACATCTACATGGTGTATCAAAATTCATTTCACCAGGGGAGCATACCCCATCTCTAATTTGTTCGGTTTATAATTGGTGAAAAAATGAGACTCATAAAATCGTGTATTGATAGAGAATGGCGTGCACACAGTTGGGTGCAGCACCTACGCTAGTTGCGCAATGCGAGACTGGCTTGCTAATGTAAATTCTGTGCGAGCTTAATTTGGGATTTGAATAATACGCTGAGTTACAAAAACAAATTATTTTCACCAAGTATAAGATGTTCCAATTGTAACCCTTGTATGCTGACTAGGCAATACTGTTGATGAGGTTTTTTTTTTTTTTTTTTCATAAACAACCGTTTAATCATGAAAATATATGAATGAACCTCTAAGTCATACTATAATGATTTTTTCAATCCTATGTGTTTCTTGATTCACAGCGTACAAATCGTGGTATGTCTACAGCATCTACTCTAGCTCAATCTTGTGCCATCCTTGGATTGGCCCAGCTTACACCACTAATCATCACCCTGGACTCTTCCATCATCTATCAGATGATTGATGTCATCACAAGAGGGTTACCAGGGCAAGCAACAGCTGCTGAGTCATCCGTTATTCAATTGCATCATGGGATTGGCCTTGGATGGGTGCTCAAGTCACTCTATGAGGAACGGTTTACAGATGTGTCTGGAAATGAGGTACTTTGGATAAAAGAATTTTATATAACTGGATTTTGTTTTTATTGGTGTTCAATCACACTAGATAATTGAAAGATCCGTAAAAAAGCTAAAATAAATCCTATACTGTATGATATCAAAGCACTTATCTGTAGTCCTGGAGCCTTTAGTCTAAGCATCTGGAATCCACCAGTCATGATGATTCAAACTAATGATTCAATTGTCATTCTGAAGTACATGTATACAGGTAGCCTATATATTTAAGATGGCTGCCATTTCAATTGTTACTACCGCTCTATTTTGTTTATTGCAAAGGGTCTACGTCTATCAATATCAATAGTAGTAGCAGCGACTGAGGGAAATTTGGCATTCAGATGTTCTATGTTGATCATGATATAACCACCCCTGGATGCTGTTAATTGACATTTCACACACACACACACCCCCACACACAAACCCATTGTAGTTGCACTTTTCCTGGATCAAACAAATACATCATTCCCACAAATGTCTGCTTTAATACATAATGTATCTGATCATTATGATAATTTATATCTTTGTGCAGGGATCTATGGCTATGCTTCGAGCATTGGATATCCTGGAAGAATCTGCTTTAAAATCCCCAACTGGAGAGGCCACACATGGTGCCATGTTAGGACTCAGTCTTGCATTGTCAACATTGGCTAATGAGGGCGCTGCCCATGTACGAGCTCATCTCAAGAGTATTCACAGTAAGCTGACAGCTAGATTGGAAGAGGAGAAAGAGCTTGGAGCATATTTACAGGTGTGTTACTTAACCATATGTTATATAACGTCAGCTTTTAACATTAAAGGGCTGAAGATTATCAAGTAAGATTGTATACATGCGTGTGTGTTTAAATTTTTACAGAACTAACCTGAAATATGAAATCAACAGTTATTACTCAGTAAGACTAATGTAAGCAAGACATGTGTAAATAATTATAACCTGCATAATTGATCAATTAATCCATCAATATACAGTTTACCAATTTCTATGCAGAATATTCCAAGGCACTTGAACAAGAACAAAGTATAGCAAAAAACTTAGATAACTACAAATGGATAGACTACACAAAAGATAAATAATAATAAGGGTAAGGGAACAAACCAAAAATTTGATGATATCCCATAAATGAAAGTCCTTATGTTTTAGGGGTGGGGTCAAAGTATCTAATTACGTTTGTAAAAAACTACATAAAATATTGGTCAAAGTTGATCTTTTCAGTTGAAATTCTCAACATTTCACACTTCCATTACAGGGCGGGATGGAGGGGGTTAGCCTCATAATAAAAACACCTTTGGTTTGTTTCCTAAGCAAGGTTATGAAACAGATAATTTAAGTAATGAGACGTTGATGCAATCAAAATTATTTAATAAAAATGAATGATCCGTAACCTGCAAAATGATAAATATCATGTTATAACTATTTTTTTCTTCATTTATTACTGCAGGCAATCTGCATTTGTGTTGCCTCAGTAACTTCATCTGGATTCCATAGCAATACAATCAATCCTTCAGATGCCTTCAATGCAGCAATCAAACTACAAACGGTGTGTCAAGAGCATTCACAGGTAATATACAACTAACACTATAATAAAAGTGTTAATAAAAGGAAATAAAAAGAATAGTTTGTGTCTAGCAACTCTGTCAATCAAACTTCAGTTATGCATGTATATATTATAGTGCCAGCTTGTTATATGTGTCATTTTTTCTTACCTAGGTTCCTGGTCTAGCTATCAGTACAGGATTATTGTTTCACAATCTAGTCCAAGGTGGCCATCCAAATATCCCACCACTGATGTCAAATCTCTACTCAACATGGATATCTACATTGGAAGCAAAGGTAAGCTAAATCAGTGGCCTTCCTATCAGTACAGGTTTACTGTTTCATAATCTCATCCAGGGTGTCTTGTTTATCATGTAAAAAGAATTGTGTTAGCTTGGTCAGTGATTTTTAGTGAATGGGTGGGGGAAAGAAGGATTAATGTTTGGTAAGAAAAAAATATATCGAAAAGGCAAGTAAAAGTAACTAACAATAGAGAAAATATTTCAATATAATTCTTATAACTAATATATAAATTATTTTATGTGTATAGGGTTCATCACAACAGAAGGTAGCAGCATTGAGTGGGCTTACCACATTAGTCATGGGAGCAGGAGCACTCTACCAGACTGCAGGAGAGACTAACATTTCAACTGAATTGCAATCAAACACAGGTGCAGTACTCAAGCTACTGACCCAGGTAAACTAGGATCTCATATCATGATTAATCCTAACTGTATCAAATCTTATAAAAATGTACAAAGCAAAACCACTGCACCTACATGCATCCCTCATAATGTGATGATGCAATCACTGTAAGTCACGCGGGGTTTTGTTTGCCGGGCCAGCGAAACACCCATGTCTACCGGTCGCCGATGGAGTTCTTGGCGCGCAAGGGGTCTTGGGTCGAATTCTGGGGGGAAATTCCAACTTCTTTGTTCATCCTTTTTCCTTTTTCATTCCTTCGTTGGTTTCTGATGGCCCAAAACCACTTTCAGCGTTAGGGTTAAACCTACATACCTGTATACAAAAGCATGTAATAGTTACACACTAAAAATAGTAGTTTTAATGTTCTCAGTTAAAACCAGTGTATCTTCAGGAATCAATAAGCATAAGTGCACTGTTTTGTACAAGTGTGGGGCAGAGATTACACTGACAAATAAATACCATCCTCTTTGTTATTGATTCACCATTTTCACACCCTTTAACCCCAGACGGAGACAATGACACACAAGGCAACAGCAATTTTTGGCAATACTTATTGGCCATCAGGATAGACAATAATTTTATTTTCATAAACAAAGATTTCAGCCATTTTATCATTACAAGCAAAGGGTTTGTACACAACCCTGGAATGAAACAAGAAAGGATGGGATTCCAAGATAAAAGTAAAATACTCAACCCAATTTCTGTTCGACAGTAAACACCCAACTGAGGAATCATGAATCCCAAATCAAGCAAGTTCAAAAAGGGAAAAATCAAAAGGATGGGATTCCAAGATAAAAGTAAAAATACTCAACCCAATTTCTGTTCTCCAGTAAACACCCGACCGGAGAATCTGAATCCCAATCGCAAATTCAAAGGGGAACTCCAGAATAAGAGCAAAGCTGCTCAACCCAATTTCTATTCTACAGTAAGCATTACTGAGGAACGTGGAGCCCACAAATAACCCGACAAAGGGATTTTTATAATGGCCGAAACTTTCCACTCTATCAGTTTTTCATTATATAATTAGTGCATACAGTCGATTGCTCCGAAGGCACATTCCTTGGAGTTAAGCCTCGAGGTAACAATACCTGGAAGCTACAATGACTGATATTAATATGAAATATAGAGATACAGGTGCATATAAGTGGAAGATGCAAGATAAAAGAAAACAAACATCTCCTTGTTTAATACATGTATATAGCTTGTCCTCTAAGTATTATATGTAATTAAACATGACATGTTTAACTCTTGATCGATAAGTCTGTCTTCTGTGAGGACTCCTTTCTATGTTAGAATTTTTTTTAAACAGATCTGTTGTAACAATGCAATTAGACTATGCCATAGTCTATTTTTGATGTTAATCATGATGAAAGCATTCAGTTGAACTCGAAATTATACTGATATTAATTACATCAAAATACTATAAAATTGTTATGAAAAAGTTTATATAATTATATTAGTGACAGTAAAAGTAAAATTGTACGTGAGGCTTATATTATTGAATGCAACATATCATAATGTCATAATTGTATTGGCACTTCAATACTGAACAATTCTGATTTTAGAATCTGCCAGTTTATTAATCGCGAAATTCCAGGTTAAAATAGACTATGGACTTAAGATTTTAAGCGGGCAAAGTCCCTAACACTCACACTGTCAATCATACTTGTTTATCAATCAAATTTAACCGCAAGCAAATACAAGACGCGTCCATGCACAATACTGACGCGTTCATGCAATTACACAACACAAAGGCGGGGTAGGCCACATACTTGTGTACCATGTAGTTATTAATGGTAATGACAGGTACCCGGAGGATTTAAACCATAACCAGATCGGGCGACCAATCACAAGCCAGATCCATTTAAAGATGCATTACATCATGGCCAATTTTAGTAGGCCAGATTTCCGACAATCTCATCCATAGAAGCTCATAGACAGCCGTGTTAAGCATGAAAACCGCAATCCAATGTCAGTAGTCCACTTGGGAAGCTAACAAACAGAGGGAGTAGGGTGACTGAAAAGAACAGATGTGAAAATCTATCAATTGTGCACACATTAATTAAATCAGAGTTTTAAGCTTAAATACAATATCCAGAGTATGCACAATGGGCAAGTGGACTACGGGGTAGTCTATAATGCAATAAGCTGCAGTTAAATTTTATGCTGCTATTATATATAAAAATAGCATTATAATGAATTTTGACCGCGCATGTCGGGAGCTTATCATTTATTTGCTATTTTATATCAACAAGAATATTTGAGATTCCAAGATGAAAGCAAAATGCTCAACCCAATTTCTGTTCCACAGTAACACTACTGAGGAATCTGAATCCCAAAGCAAATCCAGGGGAAAATTAATACAAATCCTCATGGGATTCCAAGATAAAAGTAAAAATACTCAACCCAGTTTCTGTTCTACAGTGAATACCCGACTGAAGAATCCAAATCCCATAAAAATTTTCTTTACCCATATAATTATTTGTGCTCAAATAGCATGCCTAAATCATGCTATATATCATGCAACTATTTAATTTGTTTTCCTTAATTATGTAAGGAAAGCAGTACCTGCCTTTTTTAAAAACAACTTATGATTTGCTTGAAATAAAGGTATGTGCTTGCATTAACATATTTGACAAACACATAGGCTCCCCTTTAATTGGGCGAGGTGGGTGGGAATTAAAATTTTTCGTCTATCCATTCTGGAAACCAATAATGTAATGAAAACAAATCACCACGACGGTGACCAGCGCTGACGAGAGGGCAGCTCTCATTGGTCAACACACGATGCTGTCACGCAGCTATGGCAACACCCGGGAAAACACAGACCCGATCGGTATGAACCGGAATTGCCTCCGCCTGGGGTCAAATTTGTTTTCTTACCGTTTCATGTTAGAAAACTTTATTATAGTATAAAACTTCTAACCCAACCCTTTTGGCCAATTTCATATCTCATTTCCCTACTCTTTCCAAAGCATGCCCTACATTTAAGTGGTTGCACTTGTTAAATTATGCCACAGATTTTCTCTCTTTTTCTATGAAATAAAGGTAAGGAATCATGTGTTTATTCATTATGACAGGGTTTACAAGATGGCAAAGACCCAGGAGTGCAGACAGCATCTCCTGGTCTGCTTGGAATCACCTATATGGCTTCATCAAGTGTCTCTCAAAGCAAAACGGGCAGTAAGTCTACAATTATGTTTTGTGCAATGAAAACAATTATGATATCAATAATATTTTATGTAAAGATATGCCAGAAAACCAAGATAGAACCCATAAACAATGTTGTCTTCATATGCTATCACTTCAGGGGAATCCTTTATCACTGGTGCACCAAACAAGCAGTATGAAATATTACAAATCACATTGTTTTATGATGCAGGAACACGGTAAAAGATCTTAACCCAACTGTGTGCTATATTATTATGTTGTCTTGACATGTATGATACTTTGCTTGAGCTATTTATATTTTACTTAACCAGTTGCAGTTATTTCTTACAAATGTGTTAATTTTTTATTTGTTTTGTTATTAGTACCATCTAGCTACAGCTATCTACCAGATACAAGTATCCTCAAAGCATGCATGGAATTACTGATAGAGAGTGGTAAAGTAGGTCCAGAACGCATATCTCATGCAACATTATTTGTAGTTCTCTCAGCTATGGTTGGAGAGACCAAGTCACTACCATCCTTACCACCAGTGAATTGGGCAGCAGTTCTAGCTCCTCTACTGCGGTTGCCTTATGGTAAGTAGAATTGGTCAAGAATAGACTGAATTCTTCATCTACCAACTGTACATGTCATTGGGTTAATACTGTAAGCGGCTATTGGCTCTAACCTTTCCAAAATTAGTATCTCAAGAACCACTGACCAGGCTTGTTTGGACTAAGTTTGACATATTTTTCATGCTGATGTAATTGAATAATTATGGAATATTGAACAATTTTGTAAATTTTGAAGGTTGTCATTACTTAAAGACAAAGTGACACTTCAACATCACTTTTTAGTTCTAACATCCAATTGTAGGAAAATTGTCACTGAGTTGTTATGATGATCATAGGTAGGTAATTGTGAATTGATGACTTTGTGTAAATTACAACTAGAACTAATGTGATGAGAAGGAACTAATGTGATGACTTCTCACAACTGGAAGTCATGTGGTGACTTCTCAAGAAAGAATTCTGGAAGCCATTCACCAGAAATATATAGCAGAACCTCACACAAAAATGGAGACAATGAAATGGATCCATTTTTTTTCTGAAATAAAAAGAAACTTGAAAAATACCGAAGGTAGAAAAAAACCCAGTTCTTTCCTTCATGATCCCCTTAAAAATGGCGCTTATGGAATGTAACTAAATTAAGTTTTGTCTATTTAACAGGAGAAGAAGTAGAGTTGTTATGTATAGAACTAGCTATGAAGCAGTGCCTCTCACAGCCCAGTGCAGCTATGTTTGTTAACTCATGGATATCACAACCTCTATTTAATGGTCTACATGTAAGTATTTAAGGGACAAGTTGTACTAATGCCTTAAGAAACATTGAATTATTTTCATAAGAAAACCCCAGGTGATTGCTCATATATATATCTTTGCATGTTGTTATCACTGAAAGGGGCAGGGTTCAATTTATGTCGTGGAGCAAACAACCTGCAACACAAATATCACTTTGTATACCAATATTTTACAATGTAAACATATGCTAATATTATAAGAACATCACCTAAATAATATTTCCGCTAAAAATTGCTATGCAAGTTTTTCAAAGTAAATCGAACCCTGGAAAGGAGCCTCCCATTTCCTACACTTATCACTAACCTATCATTTGTGAAATAGAGACCCTTTTCCCCAAGATGTTGAAAAAATGATAGGTCTATATATCCTAAGCACTGACCACCATTTTAAATTATACCCAATTCCCTGACCATCCTGCACAGCCAAAAAAGACACCCTTAACACAGACCTACCTCTTCAAGTTAGCTACGTATTCACTATCCTAATGCATGTTAGCACCTGCTAAATCCCAGATCTGAATATGTGTGTTGCTAAGAAAAATGGTATTTTAGTGATCCCCTGAAAAATGGGTATATTGAGAGCTAGTATCTACCAGTTGTGTTATTTTTATCCTTAAAAAATAAAGAATAAAAAGAAAGTTTTTGAAATGTTGCATTGTCAGATTTATAACTTTCTTAACACTTGTGTCTTTGGTTATAAGTTGAGTCCGAAGGATCTTCAGTCTGAAAACACAAAAGTATTTTAAGCCCTAACCCTAACCTTTACCCTTACCTATAACCTAAACCCTAACCTTAAACTTAACCCTAAATCCAATCTTAAGCTTAAACCTTAAACCCAGCCCTGACACTCATCCTAACTCCCACACTTTCCCTATCCTTAAAACTAACTGTAACTCTAATGATAACCCTAACCTTATCGCTAACCTTACCTTAATCCTAATCTAAAATGCCCTAAACCGTACTTTTCAGACTATCCCCAATTATTGGACTCTTCTGACTAATGGGCTGTTCTCATGTTTTTCCCATTGGTGTCACATTTGCTTGCTGAAAGACTGCATGGAGATCACATTGATGGCACATTTCTCCCAATAATTTTCTTAATGTTTCAGGAGAGGAGCAAAGAGTCAATCTATTCTAGTCTTCCTACTCTCATCAGAGCTGTGCCGTCAAATAAACTCAAAGATTTTATAGAGAGCAGCTTGATTGAGCCTTTCACTATACCAGGAGTGTATACAGAATTGTGTCAAGCAGTACTAACAGGCCTTCTGGCATCGCTCAAGGTGCGTGCATATCTTCATGTATATGAAATGTTGTTTGGATTCCAGCCAATTGTTAATTAGGGGTTCATTCATAGGATTGAGGGCATGATCGCTGTTTATGCCCGAGGCGTGAGCCGAGGGCTTAAATCAACGATCATGCTCGAATTCCTATAATTGATCCCCGTTCATACATACCAAACATTCTGAACATTGTTAGCAAACCAAAACAAATGAAAATAATAAGGGTTTACACGTTTAAATAACATTTCCATACCGTTTTCCTTCTAAAATGAGTAGGCCTACTTACAGGCAGCTCGGCTCATAAGGTCAGCGGCCGAGGAGTCAACGCGTTTATCTTTTGCGCTCCGCGTCAGATGGTAGCGGTGACATCGCGTATCGCAACACTAGCAAATCGTTGATCACGTTAATCGGGTTCCAACGCTGCGTGACGCAGCTTGTTTATGCCCTGCGTACTGGTCATAAACGGAATTTATGACCAGCAAAAAAGGGCCCAAATCCAATCAGAAACGTCCTTATATCGTGAGTATGTATGAAGTTGAATTTATACTTGATTAAAAATTATTTTCAAATTATGCTCTTACGTTTCCAGGTCCGTCAAGGTAAATGATCGATAACCATAACATTTGCAAAAGTATTGTCTCTTTAGTTTGTTACTTGATGTATCTTGTTGTGTCAACTGCATTGACCTATATTGACCTATCATTGCATATAAGCCGGCTACATTATTTGGCAAATAACCATGCAATCAACTTACAAAAGTGAATGAATCCAAAACAATAAATATCAATGACAATGGGTGCATGAAAATACAGTTTTATTTGTTCATCAAATGAAATATAAAATTATATCCCTGCAGCTGAAATGGCTGCTCCCTTGGTGGGGTCACATAGTGTTTTCATTGGTTACCACTAGCTGAACCAGTGGAATGGCTTGTTGCAGTGTCGGGTGGTCCAATCATGTGCATGCTTGTTCTGGGCCCTTGATGCTATGTTGTTGCAAGAGGTCATTCTCTGCCTTAGCAACATTGAGAATGATCAAATAAAATTTGTTTTCTATTTTGGCTGATTTCAAAAATTTTCTCAAAGCATTGCTTGAATAAAAAGATATGCGATCCTACTGAATGCCTGACAAGAGACCAAATTATGTGAGTTTCTTTATACCACTGTCTGGGGATAATGTACTTAGTGGAAATCTAAATATTTTAATGACATTTACAAAAAGCGGTTGCCTGCAAGAATCTCAAATTTGATCACTCACAATAAGTATAAATGCCAAAGCAAAGAGCAATCCATGACCTCTGAAAAAGGTTATTCGTTTCAATATTGAATAATGACAGAAAAAAACCAATTTACAATGTCAGAACACTAATCACAAAATAATAATTTTGTGGTAAAATTTCTTTTTGGTGTAGATCTCTGACCTTCCTCAGTCTGTACCTATGATGTTATATGGAGCTGTAGAAGCCATCTATGGATACATGCCTAAACAACTACAGGTTAGTATGTAAGGCAATTGATGTTTTGTGGGTATCAGTTTGGCTTCAGTCTGGTATTAGTCTCAAATATGTGATCATGCTGGGAATTTGAATATGGAACAATTTTGATAACAATTCAGTATCATATAATATCATTAGCTAACAGCAATGTTATTTATTACATTTCAGATATGCCATATTCCGTTGATGACACTTTTGTCAAACTGCCTGTGTTATCTACCAGGAGAACATATAGATAGAATAGCTAGTCCATCAGTACAGGTAAGGTTACCTTGGTTTCAATTCGAAACAAGTGCATTCAGTCACGATTTTAGTAGAGCTTGCTTATTTGGAATAATTTGTTATACCTTTACACCTGATCTTAAAACGAGGGTATGCCTACATTATTGCTGTCCATAATTTTAAATGATGGAACCTGTGAACCTATTAAGGTTCATACATTATTGCAATTCAGACACTTCAAAGTGTCTGAATCGCATGGTTATATGTGATGTGATCAAGCAAAATCAGTCGGAAGTTGGAAATATTGATTTTGAGGTATAGCCAAACAAAGGAAGTATTTCCTTGGAAACTCTTTAACTGCTCATATCTTTTGAACTGGTTGTCCAAATTCAATTGGGTTTTCTGTAAAATGTAGCATTGCAAATGCTGTTTACAATCCTATAAGAAACTGACAATTGAATATGTTCGACTTCAGACTGATTTTGCTTGATCACACCACATATGTGACATGATCAAGGGGAATGAGTCACATGTCGACCCTGGTCAAAAATGACCTTTATATGTGTTTCTAAAGAGGACATTTAGTGCTTTCAGAAACTGAAAACCCCATGTTGATACGACTTTTCTTTGCGAAGTTACATCAATATACCAATCGCTGAAAACAATATAAAACAAAAGAATTTTAACACTTTATTTGCCAAGATCGCGTCACATATATTGAATTTTCTATGATTCACGCTAATACTTTTTGCTATGGATATGATGCAGTGAGAATTTTAAATGAATGAAGAAATGTAGGAATGTTTTCATTAAAGCAGGCATGATCAAAGATGATGCATCTGTAGCCCATGCTTTGCGCAAAGTGAATGTGCTCTACAGATACATTGCCTTTGATCATGCATGTATCACATGTGGATGCTACACTCTCAAGGAAGTCAAATGAGCTATGGTTCACCTCAAGTTTGGTATTGATGCTAATTGCTTTTTTGTGGTTGCATTTCAAGCATGCCAACAAACTGCCCTTATACTCATTCAGTATACATGGTATACACTCTGTGTGATTAATATTACATACACAATTTGATATTACGACTAGCAAACTTGACGTGAACCAAAATTTAATCCTATAAGTCTGATATTTATCTTAAATATGTATTGAATTTGATTTGATTAGCATTGCCTATTGCAAATTCTTTCAGGATAATCTTGTGAAAGCAACATTTGTCAGAAGTTACCTGGTATCAGAAGGTAAACAAGGGCTTGTTTGGCTCAACCCATGCATAGGTAAGCAAGGATGGCGTGTGTCAGTTTGTAGGGGTGGGTGTGGTGGTGCATGTGGTGGGTGGGTGTGTGTGTGTGCACCTTCAGTGTCTCAAGGATGTGAATTATGATATTTTGTAACTGGAGGCACAGCAAAATTTCTACAGTTTCCGAAAATAATGTTAAAATGCAATACAGTATGACATTAATTAAATGTCAAACAACATCAAATCTTCAGAGCAATAACATCTGTTGAAGATGGTTGTTGAGCTGGTGAAAGCGTTCAGGAGAGTGTACCAAATTTTAGTAGCATAGAAGTTTAATTTGCTTTCTATTAAGGTTGGTCTGAACCCTGGAATTATGGAAACTTTCGGACCTCATAAGTATATAAGCGTATACATATTTAGAATGGCAAAGACTTGATAAGTTCAGCTGTGAGGTCAAATTTGGGCCAAAATGTTCATTTTTTTTTATTAATTTTTAAAACCTAGATAAAAATATCTAGGAGGCTTTTTTTATTTTTTTGAATTTTGACCAACTTCACCAAAAATATTTGAAATTTGGGTGAAAATCAGGCTTTTTATGATTTTTTGAAAATTCAGCATTTTTGACCATTTTTGGTGCAAATTTCGAAATTTGGTCGAAATTCAAAAAAATGAAAAACAGCTCCTAGATATTTTTATCTAGTTTTTAAAAATTAATAAAAAAAATTTTTGGCCCAAGAATTTTTTTGGTAGGATGCACGAAAAAGAAGTGGGCCAAAAAACAGTTTTTTTGGATTTTGGGCCAAAAATGAGCATTTTGGCCCAAATTTGACCTCACAGATGAACTTATCAAGACTTTGCCATTCTAAATATGTATACTTTAGACCAACAATTTAGCAGTTATGAGGCCTGAAAGTTTCCATAATTCCAGGGTTCAGACCAACCTTAACACCCGCAGGTTTTCCTTTGTCATCCATGTGATGTGTTAAAAATATATAAAATCCTTGTTTTACAGATGTAATCATGAACTTGGCCACTGAGTCAGACACACCAACCCTGCTATGGATTCTTGTAGCTGGTTTTAGATGCAGTAGTAATTCATCTAGTACACACATGGGTGCCATGAATAAGATGCAATGGTTTATGGAATTGCTAGGACATGTTAAGAGTGTAGCTTATGGAAACATACCATTGGCATCAGCACAGACCATTGCCAAGGTAAGGCATAAATAACTAAAGATATTTTTTGTTTCCATAACAAGGGAATATGTGACGTGTCATGTCAAAAGGAGACACTTTTGGGCAAGTTATCAATTTTGATGTTTTTACATATCTTAAATCTAGAGATAATTTGCTCCACAACGCCGTTTTCTCCAACGAAATCGGACATTCCTAAGTGAAGATATTGAGTTCTTAAGTTATGGTATTATAAAATTGGAAATTGAGATATCGGCCTTTAAAAATATTATTGACAATGTTGAGAGTAGGAATTAAAAAAAAAGTCTCAAAAATACAATGTGCCAGTTATATTCCGGTCTGAAACTATCAGACAATATTTGAAACATTAATATCATCACAAATTCGCAACAAACCCAAATTGTGAAGAAATCACCCAGACAGATTTTTGGCTATTTATCGATTTACAATCCTGCCCAAAAGTGTCTCCTTTTGACATGACACGTCACATAATGAGGTTTTTTCTCACTATTTGATTTCACTTTAAATTTTCAAAATACTTGTTTAATAACATCATATTCATAATGTTACCACCTAATAGGCAATGGACTGACAATTCAAAGAATGATCTATAAGTTTTTTGTATTATTCCTATTCCTAATGCTATTGGGATATTCCAGTTGAACACCACATACCCCTGTGGAAGGCATTGCCTTAATCTTCCACATAGGGAGTTTGAATTTCAAATGGAGTTACTGAATGGGTGATTCCATTTGAAATCTACATCCCCTGTGTGGGAGATTAAAGTCATGTCTTCCATGTCTTCCATAGGGGGTGTATGTATTTCAACTGGAATAACCCATCGTATATCATTGCAATTTTATTCCCATACAGGCTGTTGATCTGACTCTGCATGTGTTGTGTGGTGCTGTGACTATGTGGAGTACACCTGATACTGCATTACTTCTTGGAGTTGAGCCACAATGTTTTACATCAAGTAGAAATGGTTCAGGTGATTGTGATGTAATAGTGCTCTCTGGTGATGGAAGTAAACTAATCAATTTTAGGAATATATAAATTGAAATATTTGTAAGCTCATATGAAATTCAATGGATATTGTCTTTTACAAAGAAGAAAATTACTCAGAATTTGCATCCATGCAATTCAAGAAAGCTTATAAATGATATTTGCTTACTCTTTTTTTCCATAGGATTGCAAAACAAGATTCTGATAGGTCAGAGAGATCTTGAGAAGATGGCAGTCACCAATCTTCTACCCTTACTACCCTATAGCTTATCTCAACTACTTCAGCAACAGCCATGGCAACAAATCACTGCAAAGGTAAGATTATCACTATCAGGAGGGTCAGAGGTCATTAAGGAATGAAGTAAACAGATAGTTGGATTAAATTATAAATCTGTTCAACTGGACTTACTATTTTTGCTGACTACAGTATATGTGATTCTGTAGTCAGCATGTCCATGATGCATCATCAGGCCTAGTGATATTGAATTGGCTCTGTATTATTAACATGTGACATCACAGTGGTAGAAGTCACTGAGGAACAGATTGAACAGATTTATAATTTAATTCAACTATATTTCTGGATGATTGAGAATATTCACAAATACAAGTAAACAGATAAAAAACATTTCCATAAATTCTGTTGGACCTTGATTCATATTTAATTGCTATATTTTTCTTGCTAGGTTTTGGACTGGTTATTGGTCATGTTGGAAGCTCCTCCTGGTGCTCTGACAGAAGAACATACTACTTACATTGAAGGTAGGTCTCTAATAATATGTAGGACAATGGCCAAATTAGGATTTGAACCTGTGACCCCTGGGAATCTAGGCACTCTCACTTTAACTAACTCAGCAATCAAAGAAGTTAGTAGGCATTGGAGTGTAAAAGTAAATTAAATAGGCCCAAGGTTCCAAATCATATTGCTCCCACATCTTTAGGAACAAGTGTTTAGAGGAATAATATTTTATTAATAGATCTTTTCAGAACTTTCACAAAAAGCACAGATTGTGCTCAATCTGTGCTCGACTATCAAAATAGAGCTAACTAATCAATTTCTGGCAAGTTAAACATGTATTTGACCATGTAGTGGTCAGTCTCCATGCTCAATACACTGCATCAAGTAACAGCAATGTGGTACACAATTTGTGCGAACAATCATATCACACCACAGGCACAATGAACACGTCGTCACTAATGTGTGATTGGCTTTGGTATTTTTTTACATCTTTCCGATCAGTTGCTAAAAAGATATATTACTTAGAGTTAGAAAAAACATGGTGATTACCCTTAGCAATCAACTCCTCAATGCCAAGTAAATGTCAAGATTGAATGTATTTTTTAATTTATTTTTACAGCATCCGTACTAGCTCTACGACATACATCTGAATTCAAGAAACCAGCTTACTGGACCAGAGCTTTCAGCAGATGATATATAGACATTGTCTAGACAATGCCAACTGGGGTCTCACAAAGCATAACTTATGAGCTGTGCAATAATTATGTGCAGACCTACCTCTGGGTGGTGAATTTTCAAAATAGTCTGCCAAAAATCACTAACCCCTCTACCTTTTTGGACATTAAAAAAAATCTTTGCCCCACCCCCCTTCGACATGCAAAAAAATCTTTGCTCCTCTTTATAACATGCCAGACTTTGAGGAACCCTAATTTAAAACCTGAAATAGTCTTACCATGTTATGTGAGTGCAACGAGCAGAAAAGTTTGCATATTTGAATGTTAAAACATGTTTGTATACCTTTTTAAGGCGTAATATTAAAATGGTGCCCAAAATATCTTTGCCTACACTCTTTTGGCCTGTCAAAAATGTTTACCCCGTATAATTAACCACTTTGGGGCAAGTCTTGAAAATTATTGCACCGCTCTTGGAGGAACTTAGGACTGAAATGAACCCATGAACTATATATTGGCTCATCTCAGAAGATTGAAAGTATGTATTTTTGAAGCTGAAAAGTCAATCTATAGGGGAATTTACAGAGAGCATTGACATTTCCCCCATGTAATCATGTAGAATGTTGAATGGATCCAATCACAAACCGACTTTGATCACAATGTAGGAATAGGGCAAAGTTTGTTAATTATAAAAGAAGGGAAAACACAAGAGTCCTCAAATTTCATGCATCTAAAAATGAGTCCTCATTATGTGTTCCAACACATGTGATAATCAATTTGGATAAAAACACTACAATAAAAAGGTTGATGCAGTGTCATCTCAAACAAAAGATGAGATTTGTTTAGACAGTAGATAAACATCTTTGAGATGGGATATGCTTAGGGAACAAACCAAAAGGTTGATGACATCCTTATAAACAGAAGTCCTGACCCCCCTCCCTACCTGAAACGTAGGGCGAACTGTTGAAAATTCCAACCAAAAAGGTCAGCTTTGACCGATGCTTTGACTAGTTTTTTTTTTTATAATGTAATTAGACTTTTGACCCCTCCCCCAATGAAAGGACTTTTGTTTATAGGATGGCATTGAACTTGAACAAGTGTAGTTTGGTGGTGCCTTACAATGATTGCTGATTGGTGTAGTTTGGTGGTGGCTTACATTGTAAGGCTGATTGACTATGTTAAGGTGGGTCAGAGGAGCGCATGACCTGGCAATGTTTGTCATTTCTGTCCCATGTCAAAGAATTGTTTATTAGGAGGGGGAAAATTCCCAAAACTTGTTTGATGTATTATTGGCTGTAACTCAAGAACAGCAAGACCTGTGGGAATATGAATGCAATTATTGGCTTCCGTGATTCATTTCCTATGAGATCACTGTATTAATATTAAGAAGTACATTGCAGGTTTTTAGTTAAATTGCTAAATGAAAACTGCTATCACATTAGCCGTAACATGCTTGAATGTGTGTACTCCTTGATTGAATCAGGTGTTTACTTACTCATTTCTGATTTAATAAGAGATTTGTCAATGTCAAGGCTTTCCTTCTTGAAGAGTTAGCTACTCAGCATGGATGTAATGTTGCTATGACAACTATAATTAATGCAAATTAATGTAATGCAATCAAGCAAAATCAGTCGAAACTCGGAAATATTGATTTTGAGGTATAGCCAAACAAAGGAAATATTTCTTTTTGTTTCCTGTTGTTTTGGAAACTCTTTAATTGCTGATATCGTTGGAACTGGTTGTTCAACTTCAATGGGGTTTTCTGCAAAATGCAGATTTGTAAATGTTTTTTACTATCCTATAAGAAAAAGTTTAGGGTCCCATAATGGAACCAGCATAATTATTCTAAAGTTAGCAATACGATCATTCAGTTTGTTTTATTTACCAAAGTCCTACAAATCAAAAACAAAATGTCAATTTAAGCTGTATAAAGAGAAATCAAGTGTATTTTGCCTAAAAGGGAAAATAAAACAATTTTTCATATAATGAAAATAAACTAAATGTGTTTGTACATGCATGTTATTCATTATTGTAGCGTTCAAATGTCTGTCCTGCATTATGACAACTGAATGGTTCACAAGCTTCAAGTTCCCCTTAAGAGTTTAAAAATATATTTTTTACACAATTAACCCTAACACTGACCACTGCTTTTTGCTTTTGAAAGTTAACGAAGAAACAAAAAAGGAGAGGAGATGAACAAACATGTCAATTGGCACCTCTGGGATTCAAACCTTAGAACCCTTGTGTGCCAAGCACACAATCACGGATCATGCCATTTGTTACCAAGCACAATGTGACATGAGGGGAATGGGATTTCTAGCATAAGGAGAATGATATCTGGGTGGCATGGCAGGAGGGGATCAGGATTATATTTGATATTTGTATTCAGTTGAACCATGACCAGAAAAGTGGATTTTGAAGTTAATCTACTTGTTTAGAGTGTCCCCCCCCCCAAATGCATCCAGTCAGTAACATCAATAGGGATTTTGTAAGTGCTGTTTCCTTTCAAAAATTACCAGCTTGATGAGTTGAGGTCAGACTGCACTAGATAATAAATAAAAGTTTGGAAAGTTTTTTCAAGCATCTGTATCTCAAATTATTTGTGACATATTCGTATCGTATTGCATATCAATGGATAGCTACAATACTCCCTTTTACAATGACACCCCATTTGAAACAATGACATTTTTCACGGCTAAGTACACGCCTTGTGATTGTAGTGGGGTCTCAAAAAGAATTTGCCAAATTGGCCATTATTCTGTGCAGCAAGCTGCAATCCCATAACTTCACAATCTGGGACCTAATGCAATCCTCCAAGATGACACTGCTCGCCCCACATAGCCATACGTACATACATAAACAACATTTAATAGGGCGCCTTTCCAACTTGATCAAAGCGCCGTAAAAACAAAGCAATAACAAAAACAGAGTCAATATGATGGATAAAAATGAGACTTCAACACCTTCTTGAAACTAGGCAGTGTGCATGCCTCCCTGATGGTTCTTGGGAGGCTGTTCCAGAGTGTGGGTGCGAAACATAAAATGATTTATCTCCAATGCGATTTTTCCCGACATGAGCGGTGAGAAGAGTAGTATCGGAAGAAGAACGTGTCATGGGTCCTGTAGCAGGTTTGAGTTTATGAGTGAGAAAGTTTGTGAGATAAACTGGTGCATTACCCTGAAGACATTTAAAAACATACATGCATATCTTGAATTTGATGCGCTCCCGTATGGGCAGCCAGTGTAGAGTGTCCAGGAGAGGTGATGGGCTATCACGTCTGTCAGCACAGAAAATAAGTTTAGCGGCTTTGTTTAGGAGAGATTGTAAACGGTCCAGGTCCTTTGATTTGGCTCCATACAGGAGTGCATTGCCATAGTCCAGGCGTGAGAGAATGAGACAGCGAACGACATGATGTTTTGTGTCCTGATCAAGATATTTAGCGATGCGACGGATGTTCCGTAAGTGAAAGTTGACAGAAGACATGAGACTGTTGATGTGCTTAGTCATGGACATATGATCGTCGAAAATCATCCCCAGATTGCGCACCGAAGTGCTGGGCTTAATCCGTTCATTACCAACTTTGAGTTCAACAGGAGAGAGTTTGTTCAGTCCTTGGGTGGTTCCAGCAATGAAAAATTCAGTTTTACTGTGATTGAGTCTTAATTTATTCACAGTCATCCAATTGCTGAGTTCAGTGATACACAATTCAAGTTTTGATAGAGCAGTATGACATGCTTCTGGTATTCTAGGGTCAAACGAAATATACAATTGAGTGTCATCAGCATAAACATGGAAACTAAGTCCATGCTTACGTATGATATTACCAACAGGAGATGTGTATAAAATAAAACCCAATGGGCCCAGTACAGAGCCCTGGGGACCCCAGTGTCCAGTTTATGCATATGAGAGTAAACACCGTCTATCTGAACTTGGTACACACGACTCTCTAAATAGGATCTCATCCATTGGAGAGCCTTACCAGAAATCCCACAATTGCTTTCAAGATGTTGCAATAACAAAACAGCCACGGTAGTCAAAGACTACCTTCAGAATATGGGAGTAGAGTCAAAATGTCCTGCCATCAGGCCAGACCCGGGGGCCAGACCTCAACCCGATAAACACTTATGGGACCAGCTTGATCGTGTTGTGCGTCCCAGAGAAGCCCATATGCAACCACATCGAATGACCTGCGACGAATCCTTGTTGAAGAATGGAATTCCATCCAACAGTAACGTGTAACCAGGTCGGTGAGCAGCATGAGGAGAAGGTGCCTGACTATTGTGGCTGCCTGTGGTTTTTTCACCCGCTATTGAGGTTAGTGGCTAGCGTTGTTTGAGCACAGAATAATGGTCCATTTGGCAAATTCTGTTTGAGACCCCACTACATTCACAAGGCGCGTACTATATGTCATCCCCCCTCCCATTAAAAAAAAGCTCCCCTTCCCATATGCTACAATACTTTACAGGACTATTAAGGGTCCATAAACCATCTTATTACCATCTTGATACTAAAACAACACTAAGACAAAATTAATGTGTTTAGAAACAAAAGATTTATTTTAAGAAACTGTAAAAACTGATCCATATTATGTTATCAAATCCATTATAAATTAGAATGCAATAGAATGAAGGGTCTGATGAGACCTGGAATTACAAACTGCAGAACAAATTATATGCACTGTAAAAATAACTTGTTGGAATACAACTCTAAATTGGGGTACAACATTTATGGGCCATACTTTGGAAGGGCACAAACATTATGTTATACCCTGGGTATTCTCATTAAACCACCTGTGACATCATGCAATCACAGAGTAGAGCTGTACACTATCGTAACAGTCATGTTTATTGCGTAAGCTAAAGCAAAGAATTCTCCGCGAAAATCACAGAATTCTGAGGTAAAGCGGAAAACGCCATTTCTGAGAAAAAAATATAAAAAAATAAGCAAAAATGCCCTAGAAAAATAAAAAAAAAAACAATTGAAAAGAAATAAATAAAATACTAAATAAAATGGGTCTTCAAAATTCATCAAAATAAAGTAAAATCCGTCATAGATTTACCATGCAACGCCTGTCCTACCTCTCATTGCAGCCATGAATCCCATGATACCCGATCAGTTTTTCCGATCAGTTTATTCTTGGAAAATTACAAAGCGGAATTTAGCATTTGTAAAGCAGAAAATTCTTGGCTTTAGCGTAAGCTTACTGTCATAGGTGGTATAATGGGCTATTCCAGTTAAAATCCATACACCCCTTATAAAAGACATAACCTTATCTCCCACACAGAGTTGGTAGCTGTCAAATGGAGTCACCTATTCAGGTAAATCCATTTAAAATTCACACTCCCTGTGTGGAAGATTAAGGTCATGTCTTCCATAGGGGGTGTATGGATTTCAAATGAAATAGCTAATACAAGATTGCCAAGTTCTGTTGTAAACTATAAAATTAGAAATATTTTAATTAGTGTGAATTGCATATCTGTGACTTGATTTGTCAACAACTTATAATGTTAAACATGTTTAGTTTTTCATTCATTACAGTTCATTTGTGACATACCAAAGAAGACTCTTTATGATACTGCAGACACTCAGTTGTCCTTCATATTCCCATTTCACATTGTGGAGTAAAATTTTGCAACAGTTGCCAAAAACAATTGAGACCCAAGCATTATGATGTATGAATGTATCAATATCTGGGTACAGTCTACAGAAATACAAATAGCAGACTGGGATTTTCCTCATTGGTAAGCAAAAGTACTGCCTTTACAGTCAGTCTACTCGGAAGTACAAAGTACAGACGCGGACACATATATTGTAGACTTTGAAGGCACGCATACCTGCAGCAAAGACACAGCACTATGCACTATTAACGTGTTGTATATGCACGTGTTGTCACTTTGTACTTCAGAGTGGACAAACTGTAACTACTTTTCCCTGTAGCTTAACTAACCAACACCTGCCTATATGCCAGTGGCGGGAAACTTTGCTGTCAAGTGAGTAAAAGTACCCGCCCATATAACACACATATATCAATATTAATATTAATCCAGGAATTGTACAATTACCAGTCTGATTGGCTAATGTGGGGAGTAAAGGTACCCATGTGTCAGAATAACCTATTCCAATGTAGTATCATGTATATCACATTCATCTATGTCAGGTGTAAAGTGAAACAGTAGCCCTAAAAACAATTATTTCATGTTTTGAACTTCTGTAATATTTCTAAATTGTGTCTGCATATTGTGACCTCGATCTACATACTACAGCTGCACTGTTTTCCAAAAACTTATCTCAGCAAACACAAAAAAATGTTTTTGAAATGTTATACCGTAAACGTTCGCCTAATGGCGGTATGGAGTTCATGGAAATGAGAGAGCGCCATCCCTGTAAAAGCCGACTATTATCACTGATCATTAAGGGTGCGTGTAGTTAAAGGATGAAACCTATCGACACATACAATTATGAGCAAGATCGAACAAACATGTTCATGATAATGCGGTAATAATTCACCTGATACGCTGTGGCCCAGTGAGCAGAGCATTAGACTATAGTGCCCGGATAAAGAGAACTTGTGGAGAAGATTGATGGTTCGAATCTCATGCAGTAATTTCTGACAGATTATGATGTCTGTCAATGTATTTTTTTCTGATTTGAGGAAATTTTATTCTCTATTTTCTTGATTTTATCTTTAACATTGTTTATATTATTTTTTCATCTTGTATGTGTCTTTTTTCATGATTCTTTGTTTTTTCGTTTCATTTTAGAGTAACTCAGTCCATTCAATCAAATGTTGTAATGAACCTATTTGATTGTATAGGCATTTGTTATGTGTGTGAGAGACTTAACTGTCGCGTCGACAAGTCTTTCAATTCACGCGAGTGTCCTTGCCTATGCATCAGTGGTCATAAGAGGTATATCATTTTATTCCAAAGGGGGGGGGGGGTTCCAAATATACGGGGTCATAAATTCTTGGAAAGAATATTAGCAGGGGGTCATAAAATGTTTTATGACCAAAATGTAGGGAGTCACACGATGACCACAGAAAGTGTGCTATTTTATTCAAAAAGACTGATTTCAATACATTTATGGGGTTTGGGAATCATAAAAAAAATTTTGCCGAAATAGGGGGTGCGCAATTTTATTAACGCAGACTTTTTTTATATTTGGGACCCCCCCCCCTTCCGAAAAAAAATGATAGCCCTCTAAGAGGATTCAAAAGATAACCTCTGCCACAATAATCCCTAGCTATATTTGTTTGAAACTGTTCCACGGAAGATGTATCATAATAGGCTCAGTCTTCAAATGATATAAATAAAATTTGAATGAGTGAACGAACAAAATCATACAACGACCATCTGAATAGAGGCTGTGCATATGACGTAACATCCCGTAAATCTAGTGGCGGACTACTCAAATGCATTCAATAAAAGCAAGATTGCATCTACCGCGACAGTTCGTCTCACACACATAACAAAATGCACTACGATCAAATAGGTTGATGACAACATTTGATTGAATGGACTGCACTGCGCCATGATTACGGGAAGAAACCGGTTCAAATCTTTTGTTTGGAGCCAATCGATAAACGCAATGGCCTCTATAGCTATCATTGAATACTGGCTAGGATTCCACAACACAATGAGAACATGTTATAAGGCGCTTTGGAAGGCACACAATACCCCAATGGCTTTCCATATTATGTGCACTCAACAACTATTCAGTATCGAAGCCCGGTATCGAAGTTACGTAATGTTACTATGTCAACGGGATCACGCGCTTAAGTAATGAACCACGATCGAAACAATCAGTACACAAAAAGGCATACCAAAATAGCGTGATCGTAATGATCGCCATATAAACAGTGCTTGGTTCCGATACCATCACGGAGTTACGTAACTACTCCGTGGTCTGATGGTTATATGATCAATGGTCTGATCTACTTGGGTTCGATCCTTTTAAGAAAAGAAAAAATAGCTGATCATTTATAATGCATAAATGAATAAAGTAATGTAGTTACACAATTTGAAACATTGAGGCCGTTCTATTTTTCAAAGGTCATTTAACTGTTAAATGTAGTGGAATATATCACGCATTAATAGGTAGCAGGTTGAGCAAATTTTGTCAGCGGTTTTTGTTGCCGTTTGTTCGCAGTGCCTATTTATCTAAAAAAAATAAGAAAATTAAAATTAAATTAAAAAAATTCACAATATTCTTTTCGTAAAATGGGGACAAAATCCAAAAACACTTCTTGACCCTTCTTCACATAAAAGTGGGGGCAGAAATCAAGATTCGAACAAGTACCATTCAACATTCAAGGCGCACCCTCTACCGACTGAGCTAACGGGTCAGACAATAGAAGGGTGTAATTTTGAACTGAAGAATATTAAAAAATATGAAGAAATTACAATGTTATAAAAAGATTTACCAAAATGAGTTAGGTATAACGTATGAATCGATTTACATATTAAGTCCAATGACACTTTGAGAAAGAATACCTGAAGAAACCCCAAAACATTTGCTGCTCTAGCAACTAACCTAGTGACCTAAAGTATTGGGTCATGTCACGATATTTTTTCTGAGGCATTATGTCCAGGTTGCTCAATTTAACATACACGTATCCTTAATGCTGTTGAGATTTTACCAGGATGGCGCTCTCACATTTCTAAGAATCCAAAAGCGCCATTAGGCGAACGTTTACGGTATATGTGTCATGGTCATAACATTTAAATGTGAAAACAACTATATATAACATGTTAAGAATGTTGTCAAAATGTATTTGTAAAATACGTTTCAGCAAAAATTGTCACAAAGTATTTCGTCAACACTTAAAAACATGTTTTAGAATCTTTTGAAAAAAAGTTTTCAAAAATGTTTCTGAATGTTATTAAAATGTTTATACCCTTTATATAACCTGACATATAAACATTTTCCATGTAACATTTTGTGTTTGCTGGGATGTACCACAATTAGCAGCATTTTTTTTCAAAATCTAATTGAAATTAATACTAAGTTATAACATAGATTACAAAAATATTGTGAGTATAAAAGTAAAATCGTAAAATTAAAATAAAATACACATGAATATCCTATCATATCTACACTACAAAGAAACATGCATATATGATTGTATGTTATGGAAACTAAAATCAAGTAAAATAACAAAAAATACAATAAACAAGGACTCGTAAGACAATACTACTTTGTCAATCAAAATTTAGTTTTCTTACTCTAGGCATAAGTAAATGTTTTGTCATAGTAGTCTGTGTGGAAACAAACTTGCCATAGTACTAATCCCCATTCCAGAAAAATACAGCACTATTTGCTTTGGATTAAAAAATGATATCCTGTTTTGCCAAATGAAATATAGCTAAATCTTAATCCAAGTTAATTGTATACTAACTAGCAATAAAAGTCAAATTTGAATAGTTTTGCAATTTCAGGGGAAATGGGCCCAAAACATGCAATTTTGCAAGATTTTGGACAATTTCATTTACAGAATTCAAAGACTTGGCAAAAGTCTAACCATTCAAAATTAGTAGTATTGGCTATGAGTTTGCTCATAAATTTAATATTTTATGTTAAAATTGATAATTGGTTATATTAGAAAATTTGTCCACTGCCAGAAAATTTGTTTTCCAAAAATTAGAATGCATAACCTGAAATTAGTCTTAGTACAAGTCTTCGGGCTTGATCGTCACAGCATACCAAAAACACCCTGAAAATGCATATTTTTGGCCCTTATTTAATTTCCAAAATTGACCAAATATTAAAATTTGACTTTTATTGTCAGTTATAACTAAGGATTGGGATTAACTCTGTTTCATTTGGCAAAACAGGATAATATTTTAAAAAAAAAAAATTAGTGCTGTATTTTTCAGGAATAGGGAGTAGTACTCTCATTAGCACATTTAGAATATCAGGTGTCTGCATGTTGCTCCACTACAGGACTAAATAGTCACACTTCATTTCTATGGCTTTAAAGTTATGAGCAAATGAAGAAAAGAAACAGCTGCTAGTGAAAAGAAATATGGCGACTCATTCTCATATTATAGTTATTACTGATATTGATAGCACACATGAAAATTGTTTTACATTGAAATAATTTGTAATCTTAAGTTTAACTTCACAAATACCATTTAAAAATGGCAGTTGTAAAGGTATACAATAATGTGGGTGTTGTAATTAACACTGAATATGTTAATACTGAAAAAAGCAGGAGTTGCCATGGAGTCATACTTTCCACTTTTTCTTGCATGTTAACCATTGTTACCCACTTGAAATGAATAAACCAGAAACTGTTTTTGTGATAAAATAACAAACCTAGAAATCCCAAGGACAAACCAAAGAAGTGCGACCGCTCATGTGTTATAATTTGGTTCACCTCAAGTTTGGTAGTGACGTCAATGCTTTTTCACGGTTGTACACGTGCGTGTGCACTCAGCGCATTTTAACTTTACGCACACGATTCGATACTGCGGCGAGCGAAATATGCACATACATCACTACCAAACTTGAGGTGAACCAAATTATAGTATAGTATCTCATGTATTAACTGTTGTTCCCAAATATGTAACAGAAACAAGCAGAACACAAAAGTGTGTCTTCCTCCTATGGGGCACATCTCAAATCTGGACGACAGACTTCAATACCTACAGTTCTAGACTCCGACTCAAGATAGCTACAGAGAGGAATCAAGGATGCATATTACATAACCTATGAGGTTAATATATCTGTGAATATCCCTATATGGTTGAACCCAGGACCTCTGTATAATACAAGTATTGCCAAGTCTGAGATTGCAGAGGCTTGTTGTTGGAAGTATTTGTTGACCCTATAGGCAGAACGGATTGCCTTCTTGAATATTATATCTGTACTTTCATTAACATTGGGTTAGATCTTACTTCCCTGATTGTTTTTGAAAATTTAGAAATTGAGTTGATTAATACAACACATGGGTGTGGTTGACAAAGAGATTATACCATAAGATAACCGACTCAAAATTAACTGCGTAAGTGTAACGCTATGGCAATGCCGCCATTTTGGTTTGTCGCACATGGAGGGCAAATAGTGTACTTGAGGTTTTGCAGTAAGAGCCTGAAATTGAACAATAAATTGCTTGTGAATGTGTGTTACAAAGGTTTATGCACTCAGCTCTTGCTCACATTTTTGGCACAATGCCTTACACACAAGCAACAATGTATTTTCAATCAAAGTTTGGCGGGCGCATAGCGAAATTATCAAGAGGTGCGCTATTTGCATTCCATGAGTGGCATGCTAATGTCAGATTTAGTACTTTGGTTCTACATCATTGGTGGCACATAATGATTATGATACGCATTCTGCAGGGGTCATTGGAATATATTAAAATGTAGGTTCGGGGGAAGAACTTCAATAGTGCATAACTAAGGCTACATGTTTTCCACCCATAAAGCCTGTTGTAAATGGAATGTGTCCCTCTATTTAAGATGTGTACTTCGTAAAATTAAATTGGAGATGGTACACTCTAGATTGGCTCACACATAAATACTATAGGAAATCCACGGAAAAGGTTTGTCACATACAGAGCTAGGCCCCAATAATGCTCTCCCCCACTTGTCAATCAAAGCTCAAATTTGCGAAAGAAATGTTACATCTTATCTCGCTGTTACCAGGCTAGCTAGACCATGTTCATGTTACTTGTCCTGAACCATGATTCAAATAATCGCAACACAAAAGCTATGATTGACAGTAACATAGTCTATATTAGAAATTCCAATTGAATGATCACAGCTTTCAACAGCTGTACTTGATCCAACAGCGATCGTATATATCGCGTATTTCAAACTACAACTAGAACGCACAACCTTGGATACAATAATCAAAGTATTAACCAATCACGAGTGAGTTGGCATGGTTGGATTCATTTCTGCATTATGCACCTACAGTCGCACACGCTGGCATACATCATGCAGTGTACGCAAGAAATCCTCACGCTATGTCAGGCTGTATTCATTCAATTGAAATTTCTACTGTAGTGCAGGAGCATGCACCAGTAACCAAAGATTTATGTTCAATCACTTGGATGTCAAATTAGCTTCTGATCAAGCACTGAGTATTACCAAAGTTTGTACATGTAATATTTGGTGTAATATTGACACAAGCACATAAAATGTGCAAACAAACACTTGGGAAAAAGTTAGCCAGGCCACACACTAAAACGATTTGATAAACGTTTGGCATAATTTCCTCTTCATGAGTGACACACAAACAAAGTAGAGCCTACCATCTCCAACTAACTCTATAGTGCACTTTTAGGGTCATTCTATTTGCACCTTTTTTTTCAATTTCTAAGTAGTATGGTTTTTCTATGTTTAAGAAATTTTGTTTGCCAAAACCATTGTCGATTTAGTTCATCTACATTCATCAACTACCGTACCTGAAACCTGTTTCCTGGCAAAGTGGATCAGTTCATCATTTCTGATGAATTCCTTCTTGAGATGGACTAAGTATCAAAAAGTGTGTAAAATCAACCTAATTTTTGACAAACTAAAATTAAATCTAATCAATAAACCTACTCTACATTGTTAGTTTTTCACTACATCTACATCCCATGGCACTTTGGTTATTTTTAGTTACTTCTTTGTTAAATAAAGCTTTGAAATATAATACAAATGTTACAAAATATTACATGACTCTTACATAAAATATATATTATAATACAAAACAAGGAGAAAAAGGAGAAATCCTAGAGCAGCTTTTAAGATACGAGTACAGTATAACTGTTGATAGCAAGGTGGCTGAAGTTATCTAAAGTCAGGATTTCTACATTGTTTGCATATTATTATGTTGCCTGATAACAGGAAACGTCCTGAAAATACATTTCTTTGTATCATACTAATATGTGACATAATCAAGGGGAATGAGTCACATGGTGGCAATTTTCAATTCAAGTTTTTTACATCATTTTCTGGCAGTTCATGAATGCTACATTTTGATGCAATCCCCATCAAAATTGGACATCTGGTTACCGAGATATGAGCAAATTTTCAATGGTTGAAAACAATATAAAACAAAAGAATCTGATCACTGTTTTTACCAATATCGCAAAAACAATATTAGTGACATCCGACTCGTTCCCCTTGATCATGTCACATATATGACCCACTGTGCAGCGTTGGATTTACTTTGAAAAATTTACATCGAAATTTTTAGGCGATGTTCTTATGATATCAACATATGTTTGCATATTGTAACTATTGCAATACTAGCCGAATTTTGTGTAGCAGGTTGTCCAAAATGGGGAGCAATTTGCTCCGCTACATCAGATAAATCCAACGCTGCCACTGTGCAATGGTAGCAAGGATCTGACTTCTTGATTTTTTCTCTTTTAACATGGTTATTCTTATCACAAATGTGACTAATAACAATTGTTAATACCGTATCATGCCCATAAGTGAGTTCATCTAACCACCAAACTTAGATTGTGTTAAGGTTTTAAAATATTTCTCATGAGTAGACAGTAAAATCACGAAACAAACCCGAAACATTTTACTCTCTTTAATGCTAGTTTCATATGCCGCTTTTGATGACGATTCTGACGTTAGTACGCAATCAGGCCATCAACAAGCAGATCTATCTCGATCACTCCACCACTGTACCCAAAGAGGCAAGTCGCTTGGGAGTTGACAAGCGTTGCCACTATGGCATATGGAATAGGATACAATTTTTGGAAAATTAGCAAAGAGCGACAACACTGGTTTTCAGAGTAATGCAACTGCACCTGAGTGACTGCAGCTTGCAGAAGTGGCATGATGAAGCGTGTGGCAAGTGGCATTGAGATACAGCAAAATTGAGATAAAAAAAACAAGAAAACACACTAGAAAGTCATCATTGAAACTTTGCAACCAAGGATGCGAGGCATGTTAAGATTTCAGCAGTAGAACACAAAGTTTTCTGGGCAAGCTGATGATGATGAGAACTCAACTTTCAAAATCGCCTCATTTGGTCTAGTTTCGATCAGTTCATGTCACACTTAATCACAGATTATGATGTATTAACTTGGAATACAAATTACATGTTTATTATTCCTGAGATATTTCATTTTGCATTACCTTACATTTTCCATTATAATAATGATTAATTAATAAAATAGCCATATTTTGATTAGGAATGTCACATATCAATGACTGAAATTTAGTCAAAAAATATTAACAAACAACAACAACCCAAATATGCCCATAACACTCTTTAGTAAATGCTGTGATCAGATCTGAAAACATGACCAGAGTATTTCTCTTATTGTATAATGTGCATAGTTGGAAACTTCATAGCTGTGACTGCATATCAGCTGGACCCATGGCTATATCAGCTGGACCTACACCTGTGACTGCATATCAGCTGGACCTACAGCTGTATCAGCTGGACCTACAGCTGTGACTGCATATCAGCTGGACTCATGGCTATACTAGCTGGACCTATAGCTGTGACTGCATATCAGCTGGACCCATAGCTATATCAGCTGGACCTACAGCTGTGACTTTATATCAGCTGTACCTACAGCTGTGACTTTATATCAGCTGGACCTATAGCTGTGACTGCATATCAGCTGGATCCATGGCTATGAATGAGAGTAAAAAAATTGGGGTACACGGCAAACTGATGTTATGGATCACATATGGAATTATACATCTTCTGGTTTGGTGACACATACACAACAGTATTAATTCAATGGGTTATTCCAGTTGAAATCCATACACCCCTATGGAAGACATGACCTTAATCTTTCACACGGAAGTGTAGACTTCAAATAAAGTCACCCATTCAGGTAACTTAATTTGAAATTCACACTCCCTGTGTGGAAGATTAAAGTCATGTCTTCCATGGGGGGTGTATGGATTTCAACTGGAATAGCCCTATGTGGTTCTATTGTGACATATACTTTGACACAGCAGTGTACATGGCAACACTCGGGTTGGACATTCTGGCGTGCTTCCTTTTTGTGATGTGTGGGAAACAGTGCATACAAAGACACCAAAAGTAGCACCCATATACTGCACATGCCTATATTGGGTTTTTTGGAGCATTGTCCGCTTTGTGACATCCGCCCGAGGGAGATAATGGATGAAATGGGTACGTTTTACATCATTTTAACTGCTCAAAGTATGCTTAATTATATACCACATATGATTTTGAAATGTTTTCTTCCAAATGAAGAGTTAATTAATTTCCCTGTACCCCAACTTTATGATGCATGCTCTCTTTCGGTCATGGAAAAAACTGGTAACATCTAACACTTCAATATTTTATGGAAAATAATATGTCATACCAGCCCAAATACCTTCTAATCAGTGCAATGTTCTTATGAACCAAAATATTGTTACTCATAATCCAGTCAACCATCTTGATATTGGCCACATAAAGTATGACATTGAAGGCACTGACATCTTTTCCAACTTCTTTGTTGGCTAATAGCACCAAAACACAGCTTTACTACACAAGAATTCTGTGTTACAACTTCAGTACTGGTAAAATGCAGGCTTACATGGCCTTACAAAGCATCAATCCGTTTCCTCCTGCGTAGGAAGCCCTTCATGACCCATTTTGGATGAGGGAGCATCCAGTGCCCGTTAAAGATGCACATTATCTTCATCTTTGGCCCATAGCTGAGATTTGGTAGCAGCTGTGGAAAAGAAAATGTCAAAAAAGAATAACTATACATTTGTAAGGATTTTGTTTCAATCTGTCACTTGTAAAAAATAACAAAAACAAAAAGGTGTTGCAACAGACCTAACCCCAATTTAGTTACAACTTACACGGAAACTATACGGTCCACAACTTATAAGTCCCCCCCCCCCAATACTTTTTTAAATAAATCGAAAAATATTTGACGAAATGCAAACGTGTAAACAGAAGTAGCCTTATTTGTTTTACACATATGGACCAAATTATTGCGTCACGCGTCATTGCGTTCAGTCACAATGGTTCATTATGAAAAAAGAGAGACCGTTTTAAACAGTGTTAAAAGTGGCTTTCTGAGTCCATAGGAATCAGATCTCAAACAATTCAGTAGGCCAGGCTTATTCATGCGTTTGTTAAAGTTTGTTAAAGAAAACCTGACTACTATGGACTCTTTTATGCAACTTTTAAAACAGCCTCTTTTCTTACACAATTAACCAATGATGTGCGACGCTATAAATTGGTCCACAGGGGTAAAACAAATATGGCTATACATATCTTTTTACATTTTTTATATTTTTATATTTCGTAAAATATTTTTCGACTTATTTTAAAAAGTATGGGGGAGGGGGAACTTGTGTGGACTGTATACTATAATGCATCTTCAAATATCCATTGTTCATTTATGCGTCTACGCATACAACGCGATACAAACGCCCACTTCTATGAGCGTGTTACACGTTATCAACATCATGATGTAGGGTCGTCTACTGCCTGATAGACGACACCCAAAATTATGCGATTGTCCAATCAGATTATATGTCTACGTAATAGACCACTCCCATCGACTAAGAATGGGTCATCAACCATTGACATAAAATCAGTTAAAAGAACGTAACTTACTTTTGGTGTTATTAAGAAGTACTGTGACGTGTTCTCTTTACATGCCGTCTTCACAACCAGATCAAAAACCCGCCTTTCATTGCTTGGGTCCATGCCCTGTAAATTGGTGGAATGAATAACGTAACTAATAATGACTTCTGACTCTTATGGTGTATAGTTTTAGAGAATGGAAACATTGAGTTGGAAAGATAAAACAACAACTGTTTGTCAGATTAATGCAATAAGGTTGGAGGTGCGTAGCATTGTTAACAATGCCTGTACCACCTTATATTCAAGCGTTGAGTGTTAAACACTGTCAGTGAAGTGCAGTCAATAACAAATACCTTCACCAGCAGAAAGAAGAATTGGATCGCATTATTGGAATACATATGAGGACTCTTGCATATGTGGAATTAATTGCAAAATAACACCCACATGATCTTGTTATAGGACTGAACAATGAGACTTTTGTATTACACAATTTCCAACTTCATCTGTATAAACCACAATATTTTAAACAGCTATTTACCCGAAATTGTAGTATTATCTACTGAAATGATATATATATTTGCTGAATAAGCCAAGCAGCACTTCTATTTATCCCATAACATGCCCGTTGGCAAAAACCAAAGTTTCCTAGTAGACAGTATAATGATTTGGCATACTGGACAGTATGACTTAGCATTTAGCTCCTATTTATGATTTTTTGTGTTATATCTCACCTGGTTTATCTCATCTACTACTCTGAATGGACATCTATTCAGTTCTTGCAGAGCCATTAGATATAGTATAGTGGATACGCTCCTCTCTCCACCACTCTGATAATGTGATGTTAGTTCTCTTAATGCTTCTGTTTTACGGAACTTGACTCGGATGCGAATACCATACTTGTCATAATCATCCTGTAGAAAAATTGAAAAAGGATTTCAGAAATCTGTGTTTTTGTTTTATTATAGCAGCCAATCAGAAAAGCTGTTATAAAAATATGCTGAGTGTATTAATTGCGCATACTAATCAGTGTGCTTGAATCACACATGTTTGATTCAAACTGGAAGTCAAAAATTGTACAGGCAAGAGCAACCGCTGGCAGCGTATTGTATTGTGAACTGCGAAAATTGCTGGTAGCATTTGCCCAATCGCGAGCATTACTAGTGATTTGTCTCTCGATGGCTGCAACTACCAGTAGTATTAATAGGGACACAAGAATTAATCTCACCTCATTTTCTCCTTTGTGTAGATCCACCTCACCAGCGCAGCCCATGGCTGAGAAGAACTTAGAGAAGTTTGCATTGATTTCATCAATGAGTTTCTGTAATGCTGTCAACCATTCTGTTCTCACAGCCTGTATCTCCTGCATGTGGTTATCTAATCTAACAGCTTCTGTCTCAACCTAAAAATGGAGAATATGGCAATGTTACATTTGATTGTTTTATAATTCTAATAATAAAGAACATTGACTTATACTTTTACTTGAAAACAAATATGTTGGGGGTTGTAAGATTTTCTTACATCTGTAAAGTAAACTTACTTTGTGGAAATTTTAAAGGACAAAATCTTGCTTAAGTGTGCACTGACTGTCCAGCTGCACAGAAGGTACAATGACAAGAATGATTTCTTTTCTATCTGCCAAATAATCACAGCATTTCTCAAACATTTGCCAACTCTAGCAGTAATTCCAACTCCAAAGTTTATCTCTGGATCTCTTCCTTTCTATCTGTCAACCTTTACATTCTCCTACTTTTTTAATGAGTGTTTCAATCGCTTCATTCCTATTCTGGCAATCAGTGATCACAGTTTGAAATCCTCAGGATGATTACTTTATTGCGCTATTCCATTTGAAATCCCATACACCACCTATGGAAGACATGACCTTAATCTTCCACACAGGGAGTGTGAATTTCAAAATGAATGAACTCCATTTGACTCCACCCTGTGTGGAAGTTTAAGTTCAATTCTTCCACAGGGGGAGTATGGATTCTAACTGTAATAGCCCAATTCCTTAGCTAAATCAAAGAAAAGAATGGTAACCCTTTAACATGTCTTTCAATCTCTTCTATATATTACTTCACAGTATTAACATTACAACAACCAATTATATCTGGCAACCTTTCAGCATCCCTACCTATTGTTACCTATCATGCAATAAGTTACAATACCCGTACCCCTTCTGTGAGTCTCAATCTTGTTTCTATTTTGCTAACCTTTAGGATAACCTTTCTTTTTTCAACCTTTACATTTTGCTATCCAGTACACTCACCTCTTTGGAGAGTTTGTCAATCTCCTCCTTTCTATTCTCGTATTCTTCCACAACACTCTGGTCTGTCTCAAAGTAGCACTCTGCTCTGGCTCTCTCACTGTGGATCATCACATCCATTTCCTCTATGGTGTTTGGGTACGACTTGAAGGCCTGCAACGGAAAATATGTCAAGTGTTAGTAACAATTGCAATACTAGCTTGAGATGAAACTCCACCACTAAGTATAAGCCAAGAATTTAATTACATAATACCAAATACAACATCCTGGGCAACCTAGAGGCATCCGATGCATAATATAAGATAATCTGATCAGACTAAAATCAACAATAATGAAATTGAGATATAGGCAAAAATATAGAGAAATAAAGAGGAAACAACATAGTGGATCTAATTGTATGCAAATCTATTTGTTTAAGACTGTATCTTCACCCTCTATAGGTGTTAAAAAGCAATTGGTAGGATGATGCACTGTGAGTGTGTGGATATGCCCACAAGGCCCATTAATGCCACAAGGCCCATTAATGCTACAAGGCCCATTTTTTACTTCCACAATATAAGCTCTTGTAAGGTTATACTCATGCACATGCAAAGAGGAATAGTGACCGCATACTCTCTTTCTAAAGAAGTTCAGGCTAGAATTAGCCTCATTCACAAACCGTGATGCCTCTTGAATAGCGAGCACCAAGCGTATCGAGGTGTATTGGTGGAATATCTTGGATCATCATAGGCATTAGAGTACAGCACAGAGCCTGTGCTAGTTCAGGTGAGACAATAATGTGTTGTCTATTGGTATCCAACTAACAAGTACAGAGCAACAAAAGAATGCAGCATATATAGGCTTCCTCATGTGCCCAACAAACCAGTTACAGATTTCAATATTGCAAAGTCACTATGTTGCATTATGTCCAACTTGGACAAAGTGATTTCTCTACTTTTGCTTTTTATAAGCCTAGATACAAACCTGTGGTGTGTCTTACGACAAACCATGAAGCACAGAGCAAAAGCAACAATAATTTTTTGCACTGCTAAAAAGTAAATAACAACACCCTCATCGGTATTTGTCATTATGAAAAAATCATTAGAAAAATTAAAAAGCAATATAAAAATTGCTACATAAACCCTACCTCTTTGAGTGTATTGGACGGTTCGTCACTTCCAGTTTTCTCCCTAGCGACTTGCATTAACCGTTTTGCTGTCTCCTTAACTTCGCGTACAAGTGTCTGTAGGTTCTTAAATTCACTCTGCAGATAAAAAAAATAATTTGAGGCTCACATTTATTCACTAAAATTGAAATATGACAAGGAAATGTTATCAATGTGCTGGCGACTTCATTCATTGTTCATATATACAAGTTGTCTAACGGTGCATGAATGGTTGAGAGCTGAGATTAAACAATGTTCATGCCCGCAGCTTTAGCATGCCAATATTGGTATAAAAAACGCACAAAAATCACAGTTCAAACTATGCTAGACCTTATATTTTGTTATTATTTGAATTATTATTTGAAATTTCAATCATCAAATGTTGGAGAATGTGTGAATGGTGTGCAATAATATAATTGAGGCACAGTGGGTTTACAGAAGAGTAGTTTTGAATAGATAATCTTGAAGATCATTAGTTTACTCTTACTGCTTTGAGACTCACAATTTTGTAGTTACAAATTGTTGATCCCCTTCTAGCACTGGTTCACCTTACATCTGACCTAACATTACTTTTGCCTAACTTTACCTCAAGTGCTATTAGTTTCTGTGACATATCTCTGATGTCATTTTCAAGTTTGGTTTTCCTCTGCACAGCATAGGAATACTGTAAGCTTAGCCTCACTTTGTCTTTGGTCTTCACAACACAATCCTAGAATCAAGCAAAAACTCAACATTAAAACAATAATCCTGCAAACTAAAAACAGTGTTAGGTTGTACACCCAGGTATGCTTTCAAACAAGCCGTGATTTGCAGTTCTCAAAAGAATTACAGGGTGTCAGATACAAGTGATGAGCTCCACAAAGAATGAGTTACACCTGAGCACCATCTAAAATGCCACTTAAAACATAAATAATTATTTAAATGTTATTGCTACCGAAGGCACATTATTTGGGTGTAAATGAAAGGCAGAAACCTTTATTTCTATTCATTTACTGCAAAAAATACCATACCCCAATCACTGTATAAAAGAACACACCACATCTGAAAAATCCACACATCCCTCGTCTTATTTGACGCAAAGCAAAGTCTTGCCTTTTTTATTTGTTATTGGCATGATTTTTGTGTAATTATCTGATGCACCCCCTTTATCATTCCCATTCTTTTTCTTTTTCATTTTCTATATCTCTTTAACTCTTTCTGTTTGTCTGTCTCCTCCTGTCTTCCCCTGCTTCTGTATCTCTGAATGATTTCCATTAAAAAGCCTGTTCTTACCGCTACAAGTTTCTTGAACTCGTTGATCAGCTTAATCTTCTTGGCATTCAAGGACCGAATTTTCTTGCTGCATTGCTCTTCCTCCGCTTTAATATCCATGGCCTCTGTCTCACTCCGTTTAATGCTACGAGATAATAAAAAATGAACCAATACCTTATCATTTTGTTTGCAATGATAACTTTCTATTAAGTGTGTGGGGTGTGTATGTTACCGATTGATGGCAATTACAATACTTGTCACATATACAGACACACGTAAGCCTTTGGGCACTCCCGGCCAAATCATTAGCCTCTCAGAACTAGTGGTGTCTATTCTTCAAAAAGAATTCCTTTCCAGTCCATTCTGTGATTTTTTCACAAATGGTCCTCATCCAATGTACTCAATCAAACTTATGGAGGCCTAGTGTTGCAGGAAATGGAAGGAACTTGCACAAATTGGTTATAAATGGGCCAAAATTCATTATAAATTTACTGATGTGGGTTTTTGTCTTCATTTTTTGACCCAAGTTCCTAAAATTCTTCCCCAAATTGCCTCACATTTGAGCAAATAGGGGACGAATAGAGACCCCTCCTTAAAACTCTCTTCATCGGTTACAAAGAGGGCTATATCGAGCCAAACAGAGATTTGGCTCAGAAGATTATATCATGTAATAAGGGATGAAATCAAAACTCCACCGGCAGTTGACCGCCGGTTCCGTCCAGTCTCTAGGTTAAATACCACTAATTATGTATTACACAGGTTTCAATGGGAAAATTCCTAATTTCGGGTGGAATTTTCTCATATTCAGAACTCTCACAGTTCAATGCCACCAATATCAGGTGAAACTATACGATTTAGATGCCAAATGATCAAAAATTCAACATAGGTTGACCTGAGACTTTTCTTGTTTTAACGCACTGAACCGTAAACACCTTAAAATGACAGTGCGCCCTCGAAGCTGAAAGTTACAATATGATAGGGCGACTATTTACTAAAAACCGAAGCCGTGCGTATGAATTTTGGTACTATTACATCAAAAATGTCATATAATGAGAGAACATGTACCATTTTGAAGCATCAAACTCTAAAAAGTACTTTTTTGGCTATATACCTTGATCAATTTCAGCGATTTTAATGCAGTCTTTTCGAATGCCATGAAAACAAATAGTTACTCATCGTATTTCAATGTATCGCCCAGGCCTATTAGTGGTATTTAACCTATATTGTTCTAAAAAATGGAAACTGGTCAGAACTGGTGGTCAACCGCTGGTCGAACTTTGAATTCATCCCTAAACCAATCTAAATCATTAGCTCTGTTCTCAAGGCAGTAGTGCCCATGTGTTAAAACCTTACGCCTTCGTTTTGGCATCAATCTGCTGCATGTTAAGTCTCCGCCTATCTCTTTGTGCTAACAATCCCTGCTTGATTTCAGTCAGCTGGTTTAGTCTAGCTTGGCAGCCCTTCCTCTCGCTTGACAGGTCTCCATAGCGGCGCCTCTCCTCCCGAATTAGTTGCTCCAAATCCTGTACAAATGAAATAAATGGTAAGTGAATTCTTGGTGCAATGTAGATTATATATGCATCTAGTACAGGGTTCTCAATTATATTTGCATGCAGGCCATGGACATGAGTCTAACAAATGTCAAAGATCTGTGTTTGTGGCAAATACGCCAGGTTTTGCTATGTTTACTGCACACGGGCCATCTTTGAGAAACCATGATCTAGTACTTGAAAATTACTTTGAAATTAATATTAACCCGAACTCGTAAAATCTTACAAAGGAAACCACTGCGCATGCATGCAATGCATGTGTCGGGCATGACGCATTCAGCCCAAGTCATAAACACCCTAGGGAATCGCTGGTTGGGCCAGCTAAACCCCTGTAGCTACAAGTTGGTGATCTTGTGCATAGCACCCGAGGGTCTAAGGTTCAATCCCGGGTGCCAAGTCAAAAATTGTTCATCTTCTCTCCTTTTTAGCTCCTCCTTTCCATTCCGATAGCCCAAAAACAGGTAAAAAGGTTAAAAATAAAATTACTTTGAAATTAATATAAATCATTTAAAAAACAAACACAAACAATTTAGAATGGGGACTGAATAGAGCCATCTTGGTTACCCCATTTATTATTGAAGACTGTGTTTCACAAGTTTAATATGCTAGATATTGACCTCCCAAGGCCTTGTTTAGACTGGGTTTGATAGGTCTGGACTAGACAGGTCTTGGCAGAGTATCACTAAGCACTTAAAGATAAATGCTGGGTGTGCTTGTTGAACAAGTTCAGATTTTAAAATCAGTACAACATGCTGCTCACAAAGGCTATCCCTTACAAACTATCAAGTCTCTTAGCTTAGACTGGGCTCTTACAGTTAAACCCATTTTGATCCAAGTGGATGTGTTATGTTCTAATAGAAACTAATTACCTGGATTTGACCTTCTACTTCTCTTTTAGCAGTCAGGTCCACAGTGATGTTCAACAACCTGGCTTCACCGACAGCCGTGTTGGTAGATGACGTATTCTTGTTACCATATCGGGATTGTCTAATATTATAACATTGACCGGGCGTGTAAAAACGCCTCAATTGGCACTCCTTGATGGCCTGAAATACAAAGATATCAGTGTGCATCATTACAACTCAAATTCAACACTCAGATAATAATTAGAACTAGAAGCCAATATACAAAATGTAGCTACATCTTTTTGCTTGGATTTAAGACCTCATCCGTTTAATCGTTTAAGAAATAAAGATACAATGATCCAAAAACCCAAGGAAGATTCGCATTCAAAGGTTGCAGTTTGCTCCATTGCATACCCTACTGATTTGTTCACAAAGCGTTATCGAAAAAGCGAACTAGAGCTGTGCTTCCATTGATTAGCACATTAAAAATATATAGCACAGTGCTTTCCATTGATTAATGATTAGAACATAAAAGTGCAACATTTGATTTCCTTATTTTGTTGGGTTTTCGATCACCGTTTCTTCATTTCTCAACCAATTTCGACAAATGAGGTCTTAAATCAGAGCTAAAAAAGAGTACAGGCATTGGCTGCTTGATTTAATTTTGATATTATTATACAGATATATTTAATATTGGTCTTTGTTTATGGTATACAGGGGTGATCATAACCTTAATTCTTTTGCAGTCTGCACATTAATATACAATGGTCTTTCATTTCTTACAAGATCAACTCATCACCTTTTTCCTCTAGTCCCAATTTTACCTTATTTGACTCTTTTAAGAGTATTTTTTTATTTTTTTATTTGACTCTTTTATTTGACTCTTTTAAAAAGCAACTGTTAAATGTCTCTTTGATTATCAATCAAGAAAGTGGAAAAAATATACTCAACTCATATTATGGGCAATACCATTTGTAGAAAGGGGAGCAACAAAGCCCAATCCAAAGATATTCTCAGTTTAAATTAATGGTATCACTTACTGATGAATGCTTGTACTGCATCAGTGTTATAAAGTATCATATAGCATTAGCAATCAATAGACAGTTTCAAATCAATATCGGAAACGTTCAGAAAACCTGATCATGTGCACCAGGTGCATGGGAAGCAGCGTAATAATGTATACCTCGTGTAAATTCACATAAGTGCTCGCCAGTGACACACATTATGCTTACATGCTGCATCCCACAGATGCAATGACGACCCAAAATATTATTATAAACTGGGTCATCATAAACAAATGGCAGCCATTTTCGGAAAAGTTAGATCTGAAAACATCTATATAAATGAATAAAGTTCTTAGGCCATCTTAATTAAATCCTGTGTCTCAAAGCTGCCGCGCGCGTTATTAAAATTGTGCGCATAGTCCTCTTTTAAAATCAAGAAAATCCTTTTTTTTTATGTCTTTTTATTTTTTTTTAACAAAAAGGCAAAAATAAAACCCAAAATTCATATTTGATCATGAGTTTCAGATCTTTTTTGCAAATTTTGGACATGAAAGCAACAAAAGAGAAGAATACTAGTTTGTAGCAGTGACTTTATTTGTCTACTATTCCAACATCTGCAACATTGGATAATTTTTGCACAAAATTCTTGTTCGAAATCCTGAACTAACACATAAAAAAATAAACATTAAAAAAAATACAATAAAAAAAAACCGCATTCCCCATTAGGTTTTCAATTTCTTACAAGCTTTGAGACACAGGATTTAATTAAGATGGCCTTATGTGTAAAAGAATGTGCCACAACTTACCTTTTCCTTATTTCGTTCTGTATGCTGGGTGCCCAGCGGCACATCTTGCAGTCTGTACTGCTTACAGAGGTAAGCCTTTACAGCTTCAGGAGCATCAAATAAATCACTGAGGTAGTCAGTAAATCCCCATGGACTGCACATGAAACGAATCAATTAATTAATCTATTAGAGTCATGACAGAGGTGTCCTATGAACATGGAAAACCTCACTCCCTTGAGAAGGTTTTGTGATTCTAATCAACGGTCAACTGGAATTGAGGTAACATTGTTATATGCATATTTCAAATGGAAGAGCCCAATTGCTGAGCGACAAGTGGATGGTATTTTTACCAATGAGGTAGCTAGCTTTTCCCAACACAACAAAAAGCATGCTACCTCATTGGCTAGAAAAGAAGCTCTCGTTGCTCAGCGGTGGAGTATTAATTCAGTGTAAGCCAGTTTGTCTATACATATTCATGACACAGTTCTAGTACCTACTTAGTGCCACTGATTTCCAAGAAGTATATGTGACATGATTAAGGGGAATGAGTCACATGTCGACCCTGGTCGAAAATGAGTTTTACATGTGTTTCTAGGAAAGGCATTTAGAGCTTTCAGCAACTGGAAACCGCATTTTGATACAACTTTTCTTTGTGAAGTTATGTCAATTTATCAATCGCTGAAAACAATATAAAACAAAAGAATTTTAACACTTTCCTTGCCAATATCTCAAAATCAATATTAGCAACATCCAACTTATTTCCCTTGATCTTGTCACATATGATTACTGATATTTTTAAAAGACACAATAAGGCTAATTTCAGAAATTATTTAACTGTTACAAAATATTATGCATTTTGTTTACTTCAGTAAGTAATACCTATTTTGTTTCATTGGAAAAGTTGAAATTTCTGTTCATTCAGATTTTTTGGAAGGGTTGGAAACTCATAAATCTGAACAAATCTGATTAAATTGGACCGGTGTGCCTCAGGTAAATATAATGTTGATTTATTTGAGTGACTTACTTGAGTTGTGAGATGTTTCTTTGTGATCTGTAATTCGCCATTCCTTGTGTAGGGGCTTTGACAGCGTTTACTCTCAACCTTTGCTTGTCTCGAACCTGCAAGAATTTGAATGAATTATTGATATTTACATTTTCATATCCAACTTAAAACGACACAATCTGATCCAATCAGACAGATACTCCCGAAGTGTGAAGTTTTTCACAAACACCCATACACAATCGCTTTACTGTGGGGTGTTCATATCACAACCTAGGGGTGTTATACCCACCTCTATGGCTGAAAGACATAGTTTTTGGAGCTGTCTCACACTGTGAAGCTCCACAGATGCAAAAAGGTTATTTTGGTCTTACCGTGGACATACACTCACATACATGTAAACAAAGTCAATGTTTCAGGGACATTTCAAGGAATAAAATCCCACTTCTGCCAGCTAATCGCTTCTTGGTTTATTGGTGTGGACATACATTTCTAGAAACCATAGGTCTTAGGTTCAAATCCGGCTCTGCTTCAAATTTTTTTTTGCAAGAATGCTATTTTTTTCTTCATGTTTCAGCTGCAAACATTTGGAACAATCTGCCGTTTTCAGTTCGCTCTGCCAAGAGCTTGTGTAGTTTCAAATCAAATTTGATAAACACATTTGTTCCAAAATGCTTTTAATTGACTCTTTGCATATCATGAACTATACAACAATGATGAACTGTTTTGGTGTTAATTGTTGTAATATGTTTGTATCATTGTACATAGGTTGTTTTTTGCAAAAGCGCCATGAGCGTCTCTTGACGGATACCGGCGCTTTATTAAGTGTACATTATTATTATTATTTCTGCTATAAACAATACCCCTCTGGAATTAAATGTCAGTAGTACCCTTAACTTACCTCTCTAAGAAACAATTCCATGTCATCAGCATCTTCACACACAAATGCAATCATGTCATTCATTGGAATACAGTGCTCTATGTATCTTGCATGTTGTGTGTCCAGGACGTTGATCTGTGAGTGGTATAAAGTAATTAGTGACAAACTTAACATATACTTGTGATAATAACAGTTCAAGTAAAAAAAGGTAATGGAATCGAACCTGTATTATTTAGAGGACAGAGTGCCCATCTCTCTTTTGTTAGCGTTTAGGCCAGACTCCACCGTGAAATGTTGCTGTGGGGGGGGATCACCACACTTCCTCCACAGAATACCGGTACCCATTTATACACCTGGGTGGAGAGGAGCAATCGAGATAAAGTGTGTCGTCGGGACTCGAACCCGCAACCTTCTGATTATGAGTCGGAGCCTGTTCCACTCTGCCACCATGCTCCCCCAAAACCACAAGTATTGCCTGCTTTCACCATTACCCAAGGGGATGGATGTTCATGTTGTATTTTGGATTGTCACGTGTGAGTCCAAAATAGTGTACCGCCACTGTTTATATAAGATGATTTTAGACTCACACAATTTGTAATTAACTTACCACTAATGCAATGGGTTCATGTATTGTCCTTTTGAATTTATTTGGGTTGTTACGCAGCCATTCCACAGCATTATATGTATCCCTGTACTTATTCCTCAAGGTGTTCAAGCGCTGGTTGCGTTGATCATTTAACCTCTTTAGTCTTTTTTCACATTCTGTGATGGTAAGAATATAAGACACAAAATATATACCTTTTTCTGGAAAAAATAATTGCATCTATATCCAAAGTTGGTTGTAATGAAGATTTTTTTTGAGAGCACACATAATATAAACACACATGCATATAAATTATAATTCTAGCTGTTCACGGGTGGTGCCGACCACCAAATCTAAGGGGTCCAGAATTTTGCACTTTGAATTAGACTAAACTCTAGATAATCCTCTGGGTTCAAGCTTAGAATTAGGATTTTTAATGTTTGTGTTTAATTTCCCAATTTTGATGTTCAATGTTTTAATACGCATCCCTGACTTCACATTATAGGGGTAAAATGGTAAATCCTTTGTGTAAGTACTAAGGAGGATAATTACCTTTCATGTCTCTCTTGTAAGTCTCTCGTTCTGATCGTATTTTTATAGACTCCTTATCAATCTTCTGGACTTCTTTGGACACTTCCAAGCGAGCAAGATGATTCTCGTCTATTTTGGGCTGAAAAGAATTACATTTATTTGCATTAAAAAAAATAATACGGAGCGTATTAAAAGTCTTTGTTTATGACTGTAAGGAACAACTTCATCCTTTTCCTATATTACAGATTAATGGCCGAATGCAAGACTATCGTAAGTGCAGTTTTCATCTTTTTACACAAGAAGCAAAATAAGTAAAGAAAAAACAACAAAATAATAACAATATTGCACTGATTGTGCTGTACAGATCATGCATTTTACATTTGGCAGCTAATCATTTTAATAATGATATAGAATGCCATTTTTAGCAATCTATAATCCTCTCTTTCTGCCACTTTTGTGAAGGTTAATTTTCTAGTTTTAGCGTGTTAATGCTCAAAACTCTGAAGAATAGCTGCTCTATACATGGTCCACAACTTATAAGCCCCCCTAATCCTTTTTAAAATAAGTTGAAAATATTTTATGAAATGTAAAAATGTAAAAAGGTATGTATAGCCCTATTTGATTTACACATGTGGACCAATTTATAGCATCACACATCATTTGCTTTCAGTCACAATGGCTAATTGTGTAGAGGCCATTTTAAAAGTTGCACCTGAGTCCATAGCAGTCAGTTTTTTTAACAAACACACAAATAGACATGGCCTACTGTAATGTTTGAGAGTTGACTCTTATGGACTCAGATGCAACTTTTAACACTGTTTAAAACAGTCTCTTTTTTTTTACATAATGCACCATTGTGACTGAACGCAATGACGTGTGACTCTATACTTTGGTCCACATGTGTAAAACAAATAAGGCTACCCATACCTTTTTACAAGTGTGCATTTCATCAAACATTTTTTTATTCATTTTAAAAAGTATTTGGGGAGGACTGTGGACCCTATATTTTACCATTATGGGTTTTATTGAGCTATCAAGGGTCTTTCAGGTAGGTATCACCATGTCACAAGATAATAATATTTTTACTTCAACCTTTGACCTTACCTGCAGATCATCAGCCGGTTCCATCTCTTCTAGTTCTTTTCTCAACCCCTCAATAATTTGCTTCCACCCTTGCACTCTACAAAACAAAACATTAACCGTATTGGATCAGTATCAAATAACAGTTTGCCAATAAACTCCAGATATGGAAAGTATTTCCTGGTGGAAACGTTTTCTATCAATGGCAAGGTTCTCTAGCAACCAAGAAGGGAATTGCATTAGACCAACTTGTGTTTACCCAACAGAGCATTTAAAAACCCCATACCACTGTTTCACACTTCAAAATGGGTACCGGGGTAGTGACATGGCTTTGGCATTGATGATTGATTTCAATGTGTACTCCACTGGTCACATGTTCCTACTAGGCTAAAATCCTTCATCTTCTACACTGCGCATGTATTTGTGTTATGCTTGTAGTGACAACTATATTCTTGCCCAACTTTAATTGTGCACCACAACGTGACTGCCTATCGGCACCTTTATCTTACCATGACTGCTACTTATTTATATAGCATGCAATGTTGCTAACAATAAACTTACTGTCTAAAATAAACTTAATCTTACTTACATTTGGTCAATATTTAGGTTCCTATGCCTGATAATACAAGAGTAAATTCCTCATCTGAATTAGTTGTTTTTTCATTTACATTCTCTCTCAATATCCAACACAAAACTTACTTATTTCTCCTCTTCTGCTCTTGATTCTTCTTGTCCTTCAAATCATCCACAGCTTCCTGTACTTCACTGTTGAGTTCAGCCAGGCGATCATGCTTGCGATTTGCATTATTAGCTGCTTGTCGGACTTCATTTGTCTGCAAAATGTTATTTGAGTCTATATAACATGCATATAACAGGAATACAATGGACATTTATTATATTAGGGCACTTGGGATGGTATTTCCAGAATCAACTGGATTCCCCTCATATCTCAGATTCAATTTTCACTCCATAACTGTGACTTTAGCAAGCCTTGTGAAAAGGTTTGACCAAAATTATCATACTTTATAAGGTCAATTCTTGGATGCAGAAGAACCCCAGGTGCAGAAATGTGGGCAAATTCCTTTTTAAAAAATGCACCTTGTAAAAGTTGCCTAATTACTGCCCCTTCCACATGTCCCTTTTTTAAACTTTACTTACGATTTCCTTCATTTTCACATCAACTTGCTGTAAATCCCTCTGTGCAGCATCCAGCTTCGCCTGGAGTGGAGAGTTTTGTCTCCTAGCATCCCTCACTAGTTTTGTCAACTCTTCCTTTCTGTTTTTCTGTGTTATGTACTCCACACGCTTGTTGTCATATTCCTGATGGAAAATGATGTTCATATTTTTTCATTTGACATTCACTCTATTCACAATACAGTGTATTTGGATCAAATAAATATGTGACATGATCAAGGGGAATGAGTCACATGTCAACCCTGGTCGAAAATGAGTTTTACATATGTTAATAAAGAGTACATTTAGAGCTTTCAGAAACAGAAAACCCCATGATGATATGACTTTTCTTTGCAAAGTTATGTCAATTTATCAATCTCTGAAAACAATAAAAAACAAAAGAATTTTAACACTTTCTTTGCCAATATCTCAAAATCAATATTAGCGACATCCGACTCATTTTCCTTGATGTCACATATAAGCTTTTCTAACATGACCCAATTTTTCAGTAAAATGACTCAGTATCCTAACAGGCATTTTTTGTGTGTGTAAACTAGAGCATTGCAATTGTTGTTAAGTAAATGTAGCATAAGTATTAGCACAAGTAAATTATTCCTTGACCAGGCTAAATCATATCATGGTAGACACATTTCAAGATGAACCTGGTAGATGCAATTAGCATGTATATGTGATGCGATCAAGCAAAATGAGTCTGATGTCGATCAAAATAAAAATTCAGTTTTCAATCTCATTATAAGAGCCATTCTCAGAGATCCCATCAAAATTAGACTTAGGGTTCCAGAGATATGGCTAGTGTTGCTCAGAATAAAATACAAAGGAAGTTGAATACTATTATTGATTATATCTCAAAATCAATATTCCCAACATCGGACTCATTTTGCTTGATTGCATCACATATAGTCACCGGGCATTTTAAATCAAATATTGGATGTGTTTAAATTCCTAGCTTTGAGCCCAGTTACAGGCAAAAAACAATGCTGATTGCGCACTAATTTTGACATTTTATTTTGATATCAAGATAGTAACAATATCAATTATTATCTTTTTTTTTTCAGCTAGGATCCCCCCTTTTTTTTAAATTTCTGCAGATAAAATAAAGTAATTTTAGAAACACATGTCCTGTTCTATTGGTTCATCTAATCTGTTCTGAGTTTGGATTATTAGAGTACTATTCATTATTTGACTTATTTTTACATGACAAACAATTTATGAGACCATGCATTTCGTTAAAATCCGAGCAGATTTTGTTTTTGGCCCATGGAGCCTAAAATCTATTGTATCCATTTCGACTGCACACAAAAAACTTCACCTTGTTAGTGAAATACTTACGACCCATGCCCTTTTCTTCTCTAGTATTTCCACCCTCTCCAGGAGTTGTTGCCTTGTGTTATATCTCTCCACTTCCGTCTCCAGCCTCTCATTCTGCTGAACTAATTTTTCTAAAGTTTGTTTTTTCTCCTTGTGGTTATGTTGTAACTGTTTCTCTTCATGTCTGTAGTCTTTTAGGCGGCAGTGGTTCTCATACAGAGACGGCTGCCCAATCTGTCAAATAAGTGAGATCCAGAGAGATTAGATTTAGAGAGTTGGGACTCTGCCTTGTTTGCTTGTTGCTCATAGAGGGCAAAATAGTGTACCTCTAGATTATTTTGTCTATGCAGTATGCACCCACAACAAACTTCAGATGCATCATTGCCCACAGACTACTACAGACCATGTATCAACAGTCAAAGTCCCCATGTATTGTATAGTATGATTTCTCGCATATTCTTGAGGGCCGATTGTTCGATCGTGCTGTGTCTAACAATTACGTCAGCGCCGGGTGCCTTTGCATATACGCGATAGAGCGTTGCGTGCTTTCGCGATTACGCGATAGACCGTGAAAATACACGGAAATTGCATAGCAGTCTTGCCTGTCGCATTTCATGGAACAATCGGCCCTCATTATCGGGTGATGCGGAGACTTTGACTGGTTGTACAGCCTCTGTTTTCTCTATCCTCTGTGGTCATTGCATTATGTGTGTAATGCATTGTGCCAATAGCACACACTAAGCGCTACAGCTTAAAGACACAAATTATTGTTTGATTTCGGTCTTTTGCTGATAAATGTCGGAGGTACACTTTTCACATGGGCAAAAGATATAACAGACAAACCCAACAGCATAATATTTAAAATTATATATTTATTTTGACCTTGAGAACTATATTATTCAGAACAAAAACAAATAGATCAGTAAATTGTCCTAGCCAGAAGAGGGGGTTTCAGACTTTTGTGGTTGGTAAAAAAATTCACAAAAATACAAAATAACATATTGCAAAATGGCCTCAAGTGACCCCTAAATGACCTTTGACCTAACACCTATTGATAACACACATGTCAATGTACCTATAGGGTCATTGTGTCCAAGTCCAATTGAAATTAATCAAAGTATGTGGGAGAAATCAGCAAACGGGTTATCATTTTCTTTGCAAAAGGTTAAACATTTTCTTTCCAAACTTCAATTGGCAGGACAATTAATTGTCAAGAGACCAAATCATATTCAACAAGTTATTATTTACTTACTGCCTGTTCTGTGTTATCCAGAAGTTCAATGTTGGACATGTTGGCAAATTCAACTACCTTATCCTGTAAAACAATGCAGGCAAGAAGTTTTGTTAATAATAAGAGTAAATAATTAAAACACATGTATAGAGATAAAAGTGACTGATGATCTAGATGTTGGTCAAACATGTTCATCCTAGATAATCTTGGGTTTGTGGCAAACATTTATAAGTACCTTTCTGCAGTTTTTTTTTATCAGGGATGTAACAGATCCATTTATGAAAATCAAGCACTTGCATGCAAAATCAGGAGAACACAGAGGCTAAAGGGGTATCACCATTAAACAAAATTCAGTATCAAAATGTGTTTTAAATTAATGGTCCCATTTCCTAAAATCCACAAATTTCCAGACGACTTACTGTTGACTGTCCGAAATTTAAAAGTTGTCTTGGACAATAGGGAAGATCACAGTGCTGGTGCAAATTATAAACTTGCAATCAATTTTGATTGATTTATTATACTAGAAATTTCAATCGAATGAACACAGCCTGCCATAGTGTGACAATTGTTTGCACTTGTGCACCCGTAATACGGAAGTGAATCCAACCATGCCAACACACTTGTGATTGGTTAGTATTTTAATTATTGTATCAAGGTCGTACGTTTGCATTGTAGTTCGAAATATGCGATATATGATCACGGTTGGATCTTGTACGGCTGTTGAAAGCTGTGTTCATTCAACTGAAATCTGTTAGTACATGTATAGTTGATTGCACCACATACATGATATGATAAAGCTAAATGAGTCATTTGTCGCTCATAATGATTTTGAGATACAGCCCAATAATGGTTTTCAACTTCTGTTTTATTCTGAGCAACTCTAAAATGATCATATGTCTGGAACCGTAAGTCCAACTATGATAGCGTATTAATCAAAATAAAGTTCTAAAAATTTTTTTTTTTTGATTTTGAGCGACAAAGACTCATTTTACTTGATCGTATCACATACGTAACTTGATTGATTATGGTTACAACACACAAGATTGTGGTCATCAGCCCTCGAATTAAGGATCTGAAGGGACATGGCAACTTTTTAGGGCAAGTTGAAAATTGCCTTGGATTTTCACTGAAAAGGCAAGACAGCACGGCAGTTTGTAATATTTCAAGAGGGCATCATGGCAACTTGAAAATTTGAGAAGGGCACCAAGGCAATATCTCAAAAGTGAAGAAAACACAGACAAACATAGATAGATGATTTTATAATGAAGGGGCAGGGCTGGGGCACCGACAGCAACTTCATTAGAGGGCATGGCAAGTGACTGCCTTGATGGGTAAAGGTAAAGGACATATTTTGAGGGCATTACGGCAGTGGGGATGGGCACCCACGGCAAAATGCCATGGGTGCCGTGGGTTAATTCGAGAGCTGGTGGTCATAATACCTGAGGCAAGAATTGGCATAGATTTCCAATCTGTATGTTCAGCTCTCCCACCAACTTCTTTACTTCATTCATCGTTGAATGATGTCCATTCAATTCCCAATTAGACCTATTCCCCTGTTTATGGATCTCTCTCCGGATTGTGTAGTTCTTCCCGCTTGTATTATGCAGCTCTATTTCAACCACAGCTTTGTTGCAGCCATGTTTCACAAATTCTCCCACCTGGAAATAAATGGCAAAAGGTATCTGTATCTGTAGTTGGTACTACACAACGCTCCCTAGCTGGAACCAGGCGTGTAGGAATTGGTGTGCGCATGGGTTGTTTAGTCGTTTCTTAGATGTTCCATCACTGCAGTTTTGAAGCTGGCAGGGTCTTGAATTTGTATTATTGGGTAGGGCAGATTGTTCCAGGTGATTACCGTTTTGGGGAAAAATGATTGTTTGTAACAGTCTTTGTTGCAGGTGATAACTTTATAAGCAGCTGGGTGATTGTGTCGTGATTGACGCGGGTTTGGTTGCAGCAAGTCTTCGACCGGTAGGGCCAGGAAATTCAAACTAAAAGCCGCCTGATAAGAGGAACATCAGAGTGGTGGCAGTGGTGTAATATTGTGGCTTTGGAAGCCAATGTACATGTATTACATTGTGAAAATAATGTGAACATATTCCAAAAGGTATTTCAAAACTATGTTCTTTATGACAGGCAGTATTATGTATCTCTGAGCTATTTCCAAATGATGAATGAGAGGACAAATAATAACAGTGGTGTACACAGGTTAATGGGGCAGGGTTTTTGAGCGCTTCACTAACCATAATCAGACCACAATATATTTTTTACTTGTTGACCCCCAATATGAAAAACGAAACTGTTATCAACATCCCGCATATTTTTGTGGTATTTTACTTAAACATGAAGGCAAGCAACGCTCTATCCTCTATCGCTGGCACGCAATGCTGGCGTGATTGTTAGACACACACAAATGACCTGCCCTCATGAATATGCGAGAATTCATAGCATACAAAGCATAGGGACTTTGACTGTTGATTGACAGTCTTGCCAAATGGTGGCACAACAGGTAATAGCAAAAGTTAAAAGTAACAACAAAGATTAACAAGTTTTGAACAAAATTTTGGTATTACCTTTGGAAAAAAGCGAATAACCACATTTTTTTAGCAAATTTGGTTAGAAGAAAAAAAAAACAAAGCCCAAATGGGCTGGTTGCAAACATGGCAAAACTGATTTCACCTATTGGGAGACAATCGTTTTTCTTTTCTTGGCCTTAGTACTTGCTGACAACACCAGATACATGACACAAACTATTATTTACCAATTTTCACATACCCACCTGTAACCTCCAAAGGTGGGTTTACCTTAGTACTAGTAGTAGTGAGTAACGTTCACAGAGTAGTAGTGGTATTTATTTACCTCTTTAGCTCTGCCCAGCAGGTTGGTACTCCCAGCAAGACCAAGGCACATAGCACACACTATTGTTGACTTCCCAGTACCATTGGGCCCCATTATAACATTCAAATGGGGGCCTGGATAAAACTCGCAAGAATCATAAGTTCTGGAAGAAGAAAAAATGATAATAGTTATTTACACTGTAGATAGATTATCTTGTGGTTTTTGTTGTTAGGTTCAAAGGAGCTAAATTTATAACCCCTTGTGTATTACAACATATGTGACGCGATCAAGCAAATCAGTCGGAATATATTGATTTTGAGATATACCGTATTGTTTGTAATAAACGCTCCCCTTCTAATAAACGCCCCCCTCCAATGTTTCTGTGAAAAATTGACAAAAATGCGAACATTTCCATGACATATCGTGTAGGTAAGCTTAAAACTTGCATCAGTCATGTCAGTCACGATCGCTAAATTGAATGGACAAAACCTATTATGACTCAACTCCCATCCATTTCATTGCCTAGTTATGGTAGAATTTCACCAATTCCATGCACTTACAGGTGTAATTTTGTTGTATTCCCCACGAAAATATCATTTTCCGTGGGCGCCGCCATCATGTTTAGTGTAAATCCCTCCTTCTAATAGGAGCACCATCGGGAAATTGAACACGATTTTTAAGCTTTTTTCACTGACAATTCACTTCCAATAAACGCCCCCCTTTTGGAAAAATGCAACGCCCCTGGGGCGATTATTACAACCAATACGGTAGCCAAACAAAGGAAATATTTCCTTTTGTTTCCTCTTGTTTTGGAAACTCTTTTAATTGCACATATCTTTGGAAATACATGTAGTTGTTTAATTTCAATGGGGTTTTGTGCAAAATCTAGCTTTGTAAATGCTGTTTACTATCCTATAAGAAACTGAAAATTTGATATTTCTAAGTTCCGAGTGATTTTGCTTCAGGGTTCGGGTTTTGCCGGCAAAAAACTCACATATAGTCACTCAAATATTAAAAAGTAACACAGAAAACTCATAAACAGTAACACACAAGTTTTAATGAATCATTCAACATATTTTTTGTCTCATCAAGTTCTTAAAATTAAAAAGTTTTGAATTTGATATATGTCACATTTCGGTTAAATGCACTTGAGCAATGAAAATTCATTAAGGGGGTACTGGGGTACTACACCCCTGGCCAATTTTGTGCCTATTTTTGCATTTTTCTCATAAATTATAGCGCATTGGTGACAAGTAATATGTATATTATAGGGGCAAGGACTAGAACTACTGCACTGGAAATTTTATTTCAGCACAGACAACAGTTGTGGAGTTACAGTCAAAAATGAGGGAAAACCAATATTTGATCAATAAATCCATATCTTACTTAGGCCAAAAAAAAAAAAAAAGGTTCGTCTCAAAGCTTGTGCGCGCGCGCGCGTTTGTAAAATCCCGCGATTTGACAAAAAAGAAATGCGGAAATTTTTTTATTTCAAAAAAAGTTTTTAAAAGTTTTTCCAGAAAAAATCGTGAAAATCAGACTTTTTTCTCAAAATACCATGAAATAAAGTCGGAATAAAAAAAAAAAAAAAAAAATTGCATTTCGCATTTGTTTTAAATTTCTCGTGAGCTTTGAGACAAACCTTTTTTTTTTGGCCTTATCACCAATGCACTATAATTTGGCCTTGTTACACTCAGGAAATTATTTTTGTTTATGGGGTATGAACGTTTAGACAGTATTTATTGTGGGACATTAGAGCACATCAGACATATCAAATTGCATTCTGAATATGAAGAATGCCCTTCTGATATCAAATAATTTTGATTTTTTGAAATTACATAATGTAATACACATTTTATGGCAAATGATTAAAATTTATATTTTGATATTTAACAGTGCTTTCGAGTAAACTTTATAAATCTGATGATCTATACTTAAAGTGTATGTAGGTGGGATGAAAAGCCGACGATCAATTGAAAATTTTGACCTTTCGTATTGAAGATATGGATTTTCCCCAAAACACCAACAAATATTAGGTCTTTTGGGGAAAAAAATCCATATCTTCAATATGAAAGGTTAAAATTTTCAATTGATCGTCGGCTTTTCCTTTCAGCTACATACACTTTAAGAATATGTCATTAGATTTATAAAATTTACTTCGAGGACTGTTATATATCAAAAATGTGAAAAATATCAAATTTTAATAATCTGTCATAAAATTTGTATTATATCGTGAATTTCAAAATATTAAAATTGTTTGATATCAGAAAGACATTCTTCGTATTCAGAATGCAATTCGATATGTCTAATGTGCTCTCATGACCCACAAAAAATACTGTCGAAACGCTCATTCCAGATCCCTTAATCATTTGTTTTGAGATGAAAAATCTGGACTACAAATCACTTTTTTAGTTTTTGCCATTTTTGCTGGCAAACACTGTTTTTGCCAAGCGGTTAAAACCGCGGGTTTTTCCACCTGCGTCAAAAACCTGCGAACCCTGTTTTGATTGATCGCATCACATATATGTACATCCCAATTTTGTTAGACAAATATGTAGAGGTTATTGATATCTACATATTTATCCATCAATGACCCCTGCGTGTGACATAGTGAGGGATTACGTGGAACAATCTGGGTGTTTAAACTAAGGATATTCATGCAGGGACAGGCCGAAAACCTTACCTCCATCGTAAAATCCAGCCCATGCATGTCATAAATAAATCATTAAATTCATTGCGTAAATGTCAGCGATTGTGTCCATTTTGTTATTGCACCTGCGAGCAGGGGTAGCGCTAGAACTAAATACTCCAGTGTCCACAGGGACCCCCGAAACTTGCAGGAAATTAAAAAGTAGGGGGTCCGGAGTAGAGTTTGGTGAGTCCGAGTTGCACAAATGCAGCATAAACAGTATGTCTGAAATAGCGTTAGATTGAAAAACTGGGGGTCTGCAGGGACCCCTGAACTTGCAGAAAATTTAAAAACAGGGGGTCCGAACTCTATTTTGGTGGGTCCGGGACCCCAAAAAGCAACCTAGCGCTACCCCTGCCTGCGAGAGCAGTTGTCAAGCTGAATTTATACTCGATCGCTGGATCACCACGTGAATTCACCTCTCGAAAACCTCTACGAGGTTGTTGTTGTTAAGCATCGAGCACGCTGACTGGCTATACTACTTTGATAATTGCTAATTAGCAATTATCAAAGTAGAATTTGTAAACCAATCAGGTTAGACGTACTTTACTGGCGGGTCACATGGGGGTCACATTAATTAATACCGTAAAAGGCCGCCACGTTCATTGATTGGCTTACGATTGCAATGAATGTTTTTTGCAACCAATCACAAAACGGGTTATATGGCACCCGTCGGAAATTTTGCACACGTCCATGACGTCATGCCACGAGACTTCGCTTTTCTGCAAAAGCGAGCGAGTGGTATAAAGTCAGTTTCACACCTGTGATTTATGAAGCGCATCCACAGAGCATTTGACAGTTCTTCATAGATTTTGCAATTCTGAGCAACGGGATTCCATAAAATTGACGAAATCTTATGTAAGGTATTCTGCAGGATCGGTAATAATTAATATTTGTTTTATTTTGTGAGTAGTGCATGTTGAATTTAGTGAGTTTGTGGTTTTGTATGTTATGTGCTTTTCAGGAAGCGTAAATTGACAGGCCATTTAGCTAACTTGTCCACCTTATGTGTTCGTTTGCCGATTAGCTGGACACATCACACATGAATTGTGATGTGTCCAGACTGGATATAACGATGTGATACATAAAATGTACCGGTACATAAAAGAAGTTCAACACCCAGCAACCGTTAACCGTTGTGTTTCCACTGACAAAGATACCGGGTGTCACACCACATGGTCTATCTCATGAGGTGGATCACGGTTGCCGGGTGTCCACACCGCATTACTCTGAACCGATCTGTTTCCACTGAGCACATTAACCGGTAACACTCTAAACTAAACCGCATTACCCGCCAACCGTTCCCCAGTAGAAACATGCAGAATGACTTCTGCATGCAGGCATCCTATGCGACAGTACATTTTTGTGCAACCAAGCTCCATCAATCACACTTTTTTCATTTTTACTAGCCAAAAAACTCATTGGGGGTCAATTTTATATAATTTAAATTACCATAGCCTAGGGCCTAAATTACCCTGTGTAAAGATAAACACTTGTGCTGAACATCAAATTGGTCACTTATCGCTCACTGTTCAAAATGTGACATCTATACCAATTACAGTCCCCGAAACTGTCTACTTTTTAGCTGACCTCAATTCCGAAACATTTAGTGATAGTTAAAAATGCGATCCCCAATCCTTTGGTTACCTTTGGACGAATTTGTAGAAATCTCAGCGGAGTCTCCGTGTCTGAAATTCCCTGGTACAAACATCGAAAATGTCGCATTTCTCAGTCCCGTGATGATACCATATCCGCGATCGCTGTTTTCATACATGAATATGCATATCTCTGACCCCTGTAAGGTCAAAAACGTGGCGTTGATTTCAACCAATCCGATCCACCGATTGTGACCTTTCAGGAATATTTAATAAGCAGCTTGATACTGACGTCATATCTGAGGTGACAGGAGGCAGCAGACACCATTTTGGTCAACTGAACTCGACTTGTGCGTTCTTTTGGTTGACATAAATCGAACAAAATTTTCAATAACGAGTAATAGTAGGATTTCAATTTTTTATTAATGAAGTTACTTGTGTAGTTTTGAGGAATGACAAAGTTGTTTTTGGAAACTTAGATGTTTGTTTCAACTGATGATGTAGGATCGCAAGGTGAGTGAATTCCTGAAGAGATTTGCTTGTTTGGGTGATAGTAGGATACGGGATGTAGGCTAGTCCTCTGTGTTTGACCGGCTCCGACGTCTCAATTCACGCGGAATTATTCGTACCTGCTAACCAGACAGCAATACTGCGTATTGCTGTATGGAACCAGACATCATAGGCCTAAATTTGCTGGTAGGGTAGAACTCGTTTAGGGGGTGTTTAAAGAAAATTTGGTCAGGCATATTGCATGCGTACACTGTCACTATCATACTTGAGTGGCCCCCTGCTGGGTGCTGGGGGTTGTAACTTGTACGTATATATATATACACAAGTTATTGCTTGAGAAGTCTAGCCAAGAATTTGCTCACCGATAGCTTCACATTCTTGGCTAGAGACCATTGCATTGGCATTGGCATGCTGTGATGCATTCAAAATCTAGTCGGATTCGTTAAAGCATGACACCGTGTAAAGCAATACAAGTTCAGATTCAGAAGTAAACACAGCCGATCACGACAGGCGATCGCATTAAAATGTTGCTAAAATTACACTTCAGCAAAATTTTAGACTGTCCAAAGTAAATCTTGCTCAAAAGATACAGTTGACTCATCGAAATAACTTTCATCCAAATTTCAACATGAACAGAATAAATAACCTCCGGTAAAAAAAATTGCACCGCTGTCCGACCGAAAAATAATAGCAACGCACTCTACCATTGTCTACTGCGTAACTATCGTACAAATTCGAATCGAGAGTTCTCGAGTAAAAAAGTTGGTTAGAACTTTTCGAACAAATGTAGCATGGTAGGTCATGAGGTAGCCCGACAACCCTGTGGTTAAAGGGGCCAGAAAATAATTCCTGATATCTCATACCCTGGTTTGTATGGCTTTTCCTAATACTGCCAGAGCATGACAAGGAGTATTCAGCCCATCTAATTACTAGTAATAATCTGTGTGGTAAAACTTGCAAGTCTGCCGAATTCTGCATATTTTTCCTCACCACGACACACAAACACTTTACTTAAAAGCATTTTTATACTCGATACATGATAATCAGTAGGTATATAGGTATTACTTACACAAAATCTTCCAACTTAATCCTCACAATTGCCCCTTCCACTAAATCTTCGCTGTTTGAAGCCATTTTGCTTGTCAAAATAACGTGAAAATTTCGCGAATTTTTTTACCTTTGCAATTTTCGTGTTGGGGGATATACGATATAACCTCATCGCGTTTAGTGTTGGGCGCTGTAGTTGAACGTTGCTAATTTATACTCCATCGCTGAGCGATGAGCGACCGGGATGCAAAACGCAACAAAACGCTCCATCAGTGGCGTAACCACTCACTAACCAGTGGGGAGCTGTCCCCAGACCGTCAAAAAACTGGAAAAAACTGGGAAGAAGAGCAAAAAAATAGGGAAGGGGGTGAGAGGGGAAGGAGAGACTACAAGGGAGTGAGAAAAAAGAGGAGAAAGCAAGAGGGAAGAAGAAAAAGGGGAGGTGAGAAGAAAAAAGGAGAAAGGGAAAGTGAAACATCGGATTTTTTAGGTTCTAATCATGCCAAAAACCAGGACCTGGATGGTGGACCCTATACCAGGGACCCTAAGGCCCCCACCCGGGCTGCTCGCGTAACTTTTTATCAATTGGGAAATTTTTTTATCTTTCCCCCCAGAAGGTCAGGTCTGGGTTATGCCCGGGCTAACTATTGCTCAGCGATGTATAGTATTGGCCTATAGGCCTACTAGGCCTACTAGTAATTTCAGCAATAAAATTGTGTAAAAACAGTGGTGATGCTATGGGGGAGGGAGGGGCATTTCCCCAATACTTTTCTCCCCCAGTTTGCAGTTTGACAAAAAGCAAAAAACAAACAAACACAAATTACATAATTTTCCCTTGCGGCAATTTTGGGCAAAATTTGTTGATTTCGCCCTCCCACGCCTGAAATCCCCCCCCCCCCCCCCGAAAAAATTACTGGTACCACCACTGTTTAGAAAATCTGCAATTCAGCCTATTCCGGAATTCCGGTTGAGAATGAATAGCTGGGAATGTAATATTTTTTTCCTTTGAAAGTTCGGGATATGATGCTATGCATATATGGCCTAAGGTTAGGCATAGGTTTATGAAGGCTGGATTTGGCTAGATGGCTTCCTTTTTAGCTCTTAAAACCAGTGGCGTAGTCACATTGGGGGTGTGGGGGGGGTGGGCACCAGGTCTGATTGGGGCCGCAAACCGTTTTTCGGTAATTTTCCTATGGGATTAAAAAAATTCAGATCAATTGAGGTGGGGGGGGTACATGCCCCCGTGCCCCTATGACGCTACGCCACTGCAAGAAACACCATGTTTTAGACCAAATAGGGCAAAATTGCAACATTTTGCATGCTTCACGAACACTGGCCATACATGATTTTTTATTCAAAATTAATCAAAAAGATTCCTCACTTTGTGATCATTGTAATAAATTTCCTGAATCAATTATTCACATCTTTTGTGAATGTGATCATGTTAAGGGATCTGGGATGAGCGTTTTCAGCGTTTAGACAGTATTTTTTGTGGGACATGAGAGCACATCAGACATATCGAATTGCATTTTGAATACGAAGAATGACTTTCTGATATCAAATAATTTTCATTTTTTGAAATTTACGATATAGGCCTAATACAAATTTTATGACAAATTATTAAAACTTGATATTTTTCACATTTTTGATATATAACAGTCCTCGAAGTGAATTTTATAAATGTAATGATATATTCTTAAAGTGTATGTAGCTGGGAGGAAAAGCCGACGATCAATTGACAATTTTGACCTTTCATATTGAAGACCTATGGATTTTTTTCCAAAAAGACCTTTGAGGAAAAAATCCATATCTTCAATACGAAAGGTCCAAATTTTCAATTGATCGTCGGCTTTTCATCACACCTACATACACTTTAAGTACATTATCAGATTTATAAAGTTTACTTCGAGTAGCCTACTGTTAAATATCAAAAATATCAATTTTAATCATTTGCCATAAAATGTGTATTACATTGCGAATTACAAAAAAACAAAATTATTTGATATCAGAAGGATATGATTCGTATTCAGAATGCAATTCGATATGTCTGATGTGCTCTAATGTCCCACAATAAATACTGTCCAAAGGTTCATACCCCACCCAAATAAACCTATAGTATTTGGGATAAATTTGTTCAAATTATTCAAGATAAAAATAATATTGCTTTTTACATTTCAAACTTTGATATGATCTTTGGGATTTGTAAAGATAATTTCATTACATACTATACTTAATTTTATGTGTAAAATACTATATTATTTATGTTTGCAAATTTCAAAAAAAGAAGCCTAATTTTGTGGAATTTGTGAGTTGTAAGGCTTTTTATTAAAAACAACAGAGAGACCGAGTATTTTATTGCCAAAGTGGAGGTTCGATTTTTACAGCGATTCTGGATGTATTTGTTTTTTCTGAATGGTTTTTTTTATGAGGTTTTGTCCACTCCCCGATAGCTACTCAAGTGTTATTTACAAAATATGTTTAATATGTTTGCAAAATATTTTGTCAACATTCAATGAGACATTTATATGTTGAATATTTTACATCAAATTTCAACAAAGTTTTTTTCTGTATGTTATTATTAAAATGTTTTATTTTATAACCCGACATTTAGTACTGGGTACTTAACTAGGCCCCCTCTCCCACCCAAAGTTGTTCAAGTTGTTCAACTTTCCGGCCTGGTACCGCGGGATACCGTCACTGTCAGATCTGGTGACCGGAAGCGAAAGTAGTATGAGTAGCTATCGAAATAGAAGTATCTATGTTGCCCAATACTAATGTTGACATCGGACATCGATTGTAATCTGAATACATAGGCCTCCTGCGTATTGCTGTATCGGTATGGAACCAGACATATCATCACGCCAAAGCATAGATGATACTCGAAATAACTGCAAATTATAGTGTAATGAAGAATGTAGATCAATGTTTTTAGCAACCAAAATCGGGAGCGGTACAGAATCAGATCCAGGCATTTACACAGCACAGCTGCACAGGACCAAAACTGCTGATATCAGGTAAATTGATGGGTTGACATAAAGTTGATAAACTTCTGCGGAACTCATCTTCAATCCCTCTTCAATGCATACACATGTAGGCCTATGCCAGCGCCTGGCATATTTATGACATTAGGGGCTGTGCAATAATTATGAGCCCTGGGGGAGGGTAAAATTGGGAGGGGGGAGCAATTTTTGGCCAGCCGAGAGGGGGGGGCAAGCGATATTTGGCACACATTCATGCATGGGGCGCCTTTTAAATAAAACACTCTAAAAAGACTTAGGAAAGCAGTACGGAAATGCAAATTTTCCTGCTCGCTGCACTCGCAACATCACATATAGGTCTATCTAGACCATTACAAGGTTTGCAAAATGTGATCCAAAAAATTTGGCATGTGTAAAGGGGGGGGGCAAAGATTTTTTGGCTGGGGCAAGCAATTTTTGGCAGGCCGTTCAGAAATTTTACCTCGGGGGGGCTCATAATTATTGCACAGCCCCTTATCTGTTGGCCATTTGATACAAATCACTGGACGAAAACCAATGCTACAGGTTCTTCTTATCTGCACTTTTGGATGAAAACGAAGACTCCAGGTTTATATACAGGTGTAACCAGACCTGACCTTCGGGGGGAGGATTTAAAAATTTCCCAATTTCTGAGAAAAAGTTGCAGTATTTATGTGCGAATGATAGATCACACCGTGAGCGGCTCGCCCGGGCGGCTCGCCACAAAGCATTAAACGGGTGGGGTCCAGGGCCGCTCCTGGTTTTGGCATATGAGAAGCTAAAATTCATTGTTTCAGAGTACAAAATCTTGCATGTGTAAGGGGGGGGGCAAAGATTTTTTGGCACATCAAAAGGGGGGGGGGGCAAAGGTTTTTTGGCACGTCGAAAGGGGGGGCAAAGGTTTTTGGCACGGTTAAAAGGGGGGCAAGCGATTTTTGGCAGACCATTTTGAGAATTCACCCCAGGGTACACATAATTATTACACCACCCCTTAGGAGGTTAGGGTTAGTTTTAGGGTCCCAGGATAGGGTTATAGGATTGTATTACAGACCTGACCTCCTGCTAAGGTCTGTAATACAACAACTTCCGCATCTATAGGACTGGTGCACATCGTCATCATCCCTATATCTTCGTGTCAAAAATTGCCGTGATAGTACAGCGACTCCTCTCGTTTTTCAACAGCTACGCATCGCGATTTTGTTCGAGATAGGCCGAGCGACTCAGGCTAAGCATACCATGACTATCATATGAGATACACACAGAGTTTCTATATTCTACACAACCAGGGTTTTGTTTCCAGTACACTCACTCGAAAAGCAGTACACTAATTAGCGGGCCTTGCAGCTTGCTGTGGATATCTTTTACTGCATTTTAGAAGTAAAGATTTTGAATTCCAATGTAAAAAGTGTGATATATTTAATTTTGAGAATTACAATTCTACTTTATAGGTAAAAAGGAACACGTTTAGCCCATCCAGGTGCAAGCCATATAACACAATGCATATGTAAACTTTCTTTATCTGTGTCAATAATAGAATATTGATTTCAACGGAGTATTGAGCTGTATGGAAAAAATATATAATACAGGGTGTTGACACTGTGTGGTGAGGGAGTCTAGGTTTATATATTGCAAACTTTAGTGTGGTTGTAGCGAGCAGAATATGTTGCATATTATTATCGTTTTTGTAATGTTTTCCTGAGCCGTTTTGGAGTGTTTTATTTAAACGGTACTCATGAATGCGGGCAAATCTCCTGCCATACCCCACACCCCCGCTTTTGACTTTCCAAAAATTGCTTGTTCCCTATTTTTGCTGCGTGGAGATAAGGGACCATTCACAAACACGTGTTAGGGGGACCTGATCGCAAAAAAAATTTGGGCCCCCCCCCTTTTCAGAGCTCAAAAATTTAAGGGCCCCCTTTTTGACATGAAAATTATGGGTCAACCCCATAGAAAAGCATATATAAATTTTCCTGGTAAATTTGTGTTCAATTTTTTCAGAGCCCTTAGGATAGGAGGGTCAAAACTTTTAAGGGCCCGCCCCCTTTTTTGCATCATGCCTTCCCTAACAAGTGTTTGTGAACGGTCCCTAATCATGTGTCCCCCCCATGGGAACATTTTAAAATGGCCTGCAAATCCTTGCACCCACCTCAGCATATCAAAATCCCCAACCATCCTTAGTTGCACTTGCCAAATTTTTAGGAACATATTTGAAATCCTTAAATGGTCTATATTTTAAAAAATATGAGTGTAGTGAGCAGGAAAATGTACATATATTATATATTCAAATGAGTTTTGCCAATTCCAGAGCCCACCACATGTTTGTGTGCTACGTACACAGGGATTTTCATCACTTTTGTACTGTTTTCCTGACACTTGTGTGGGCTCTGGAATTGGCAATTTTTGGCTATCAAACTTTGTCTGTTTTGGGCCTACATTGGTTGTTTGATTTATCGTATCTGTTTATGTGCATAGTGATTTTCATCACTTGCTCTAGTGTACTTTTGTATTCCCATTGATTCATGTTGTTTCGACTTGTTTCTGTTCTGTTTAACAGTTCTTTAGGCCTTGGAACTGGTAATTTTTGGCTATCGAACTTTACCTACTTCTTATGCCTACATTTTGCTGTTTTTGTCCCCCCCCCCCTCTGTGTAATGTCTAGTCTGTATTTTACTTGTTTACCCACATCAAGTTGGTGTACCATGCTCTTTTTCTTTCCAGTCAGTCATTGATATATACCAAATAGCTGTAAATTGTGACCCATGATTGCTGCATATCCTGCATGGTGATTTGTACTGAACCCCCACCTGAGACTAAATGCATTGTACAATGATTGTATACTGTTCATCCTCTTTTATTATTCGGGCTGTCATTTCTCCTTCGGAGGAGGGGGGGGGCAAATATGTGACCCGTTACAGCAAAAGGTACCTTAAGTCGGGAGCTACATATGCCTTATTTTGCTAGTAACAAATGCATTCTAAACCAATCATTAATCCTATTGTTGTAGAGGATAATAAGCTTGTACCTGTCTATAGAACTGTTTGTTATATACAGCTCTAGTCTTTATTTGATATGGCTAATCCATGTTCAAGTGGCATGAGTGGTGGGTTACAAAAGCATTGTATTGTATTTGTATAGGTATGTAATAGCCACCCACTAACAATGAGAGGACATTCCTGAACCTCGTTGACTTGTAGATGATTTGAAACGACCGCCACTTCAGATTGTCATTATTGTTTGATATTTTCTGCCAACATTGGGGAAAAAGAGACACTTGTAGCAGCCGACATAAGGTACCTTTCGCTGTAACGGGTCACATATGTGGTGTTTTTTTCCACAAAAAGTAGGGAGGGCCTAAAATCATTATTTAAGGGCATGACAAAGGCAAGTCTTTTAAAATATTTATAATGCCATAATTCCAGATTTTACAATCAAGTTCATGGTCAAAAACTACATAATAAACTTGCAAATGAAACTAAGTTCGGAACAAAATTGTTGGATCACTGTTAATATGTGCTTTGTCATTGATGTTGAATCATTTTGTTTCTGTTGTTGTAAAAGTACCCAACATTGATTGGGGAAAAGGGGACGAAGGGGTTGGGCCGTTGGGGGATAGGGAGGGGTTTAAATTCCACGTTAGAAATCAAGATGTTTCATAAGTAAATTCCATAGTGAATGTGGGGCTGTTTGAAGCTTCAAAAACACTTTGGGTGATCCAACATATTTTGTCCTGGATTGTATGCATGCGCAAAGTGAAAAAATAATGATCTAAATTTAGTTTTTTTCTGCACGTATTTATATTATTATTAGGGACTAGTATTATTAGAGATCAGTATTAGGGACTGATCAATATAAACATGTACGGAATAGCAATTTGGAGCTATAATATAAGGCAAAAATCAAGACCTCCTGGTAAGACATGCCACTAAGTACCTAGTCCTTGATTTAGAGATTATCCACAGTAATCTATAATAGCTTTTTATCCATGTTTTATCCATGTTCATCCATGCTCATCCATGTAGTTATGATTTGCAGTATATGTCTGGAAGTATAGCAAATCACATCAGTCAGTAAGTTCTGTAGTGATAAGATAACTTAGATTTATATTAATATTAATATTATTTAAATTTATTATTATCATTAATGACAATAAATTGTCATACTTAGTGGGCACATATCTCCTATAGTTTAATATGGTAGATTGCAAAAGATTTTGGAGAGTTAGGAAAAGGTATGAATATTATAACCAGCATAAAATAATTATTCAAATCATTTTGTAATAAACAAATCACCAATTGATAGGTGGTGTAAAATATGCATACAGAATAAATATTGCACATATGAATAAAGTCCAGTTTAAGCTGCCTGTTGCTCTGCATATTAAATGCAGCCTTCATGTGTTAATCATGTGATCATGGCGATGTACTGCAGTAAATGATACTTTGGAGTAAGCAGTTGAACCGGCTGGTGTTTAACTATTGTTATCTAACCATATATTTAACCTGTGGTTCATATCTGACACCATATTGACCATATCAGCTTTTTGTAGAACTTGTCTGTGTGTATTAACTGTCAAAGAGATACGTTCCAGTTAGGTATTCCAATTGACACAAGTCGTACACCAGCAACATCAGATTGGCTTTGTGCATGTGTGTATTACCATTGTAAAATATTTCATTTTACAGATCTATGGTCAGCTTGCTTGGTTGAGTTAGGAACCAGATTGTCTGCACCATTTCTCCTCTTTAAACTTTGTATCATCCTCCACCTCATCGATCGATCACCATGGCGATAGCTGCTATTGAAGGCGTCATCTGGATGATAGTGGTAGGGTTTATCATTGCTTTCATCCTCTCCTTTGCTCTTGGTGCTAATGATGCAGCCAACTCCTTAGGAACATCTGTTGGAGCCAAAGTTCTAACTTTGGCACAAGCTTTTGCCATTGGCTGCTTTTTTGAGACTCTAGGAGCTGTGTTAGTTGGCTCCAAAGTGTCGGACACTATACGTAAAGGTATCTTTGATGTGGACATGTATGATGGAAATGAGAAGTTACTTATGGTTGGACAGATTTCTGCACTAACTGGTAAGCTTATTAAAGAAATAGACAGGATTCCTTGTATTATAAACTGACAGCAATATAAGTTTGCTTTACATATGTGACCTGCTACCACAAAATCATCGTAAAGTCGCATTGTGTTAGTCACTCAAAACGCCCTGGCTACTGCGTTGGTGTTCACTCACCTGTTAAAGCCACTAAATATAAATATGTTTGTATGTCCTTTGTGAATGGGGGTACAATGGGCGCCATTCACGAAGGATAATACTACTGGCTTGTAAAGGTACGTGGCGGTAAACAAAGAACATCAACTTAGTCATACCAAATATCTCGAAACTACCAACTCAACAAAATGAGCATAAAGTCGCGGCAACTTTACACTGATTTCGTGGTAGCAGGTCACATATAAGTTATATGTAAAGCATAACATTATAAAAGTACAAAGATTTCTGATTATTTTCAAAATGGAGCCTTATTGGACGTTGGCATTGCGATATCCCCAAGCCCAGTGGTGGTGCCAGGAATTTTTTCAGCGAGGCATGGAATTTCAGAGGTGGCAAAATCAACAAATTTTGCACAAAATTGATGCAATTTTGGGTTTTTACTTGGGGAAAATCGGGGGTAAGAGTTCTGATTGTGTATGAATTTAAGCTCATAAAATGTGGACACACAAACACTGTGGATGTCCACTGTGTTTATGGTGTCTGTTTTATGAGCTTAGGGACCATTCACAAACACTTGTTTAGGGGGCCTGATGCAAAATAGGGGGCCTTTATAGAGCCATAACCAGGATTTATTTTCAGGGGCCTTTTGAAGAAGTGGACCTTTTTTCAAAATTTGGACCTTTTTGGACTAGGTGGCGGATTTGGAAAAAGTGGACTTTTTTCCCAAAATTTGGACCTTTTTGACCAAAAAGGCATAAAACCCCCCATTTTTTTGGGCAGTTTGGGATAGGGGGGTCTACCCCAGCCCCCTGGTTACAGGTTTGGGCCATTAAAAGTTTTGACCCTCCTAGGGGGGCCTGAGAATTACCTGGGAAAATTGAGTTTATGTGCTTTTCTATGGGGTTGACCTATAATTTTCATGTCAAAAAGGGGGGCCCTGAAATTGTTGAGATCTGAAAAGGGAGGGGGGCCAAAAGAATTTCGTGATGAATTTTTGCATCAAAAACCAATACTGCTATCAAATAAAACAGCTATAATACGATGTCAAATTGAATAGAAGTATCGTATAATAAAAAATTAACTATTGTGCATGAATATAATTTACAAAGTAAGTAATAAATGAAAAAAAAAATACAGATGAGAGCTTTGAATAAAATAAACATAATCTTCCAATTATTACCACTGTTAAATTTTTATTGTCTAATTTCAGCATGTGCCATATGGTTGTTCATTGCAACAGCTCTGAAACTGCCAGTCTCTGCCACACACAGCATAGTTGGAGCTACAGTAGGCTATCACCTGGTCGTATTTGGAGGGAAAGGCATTAAAATTTCTGAAATAGTTAGCATAGGTTAGTATTGTATATGTGAATTTGGTATTTCTGAATTATGTTGTGATCATTACCGCCATAATCCAGGATAATACAATAATACTTTATTGTCCATTTTTTAAGGGGTTACTACACCCCTGTGGTAAATTTGTGACTATTTTTGCATTTTTCTCAAAAATAATAACACACTGATAACAAAAGTTATGTATATTATTGGGGCAAGGAATCCAATTACTACACTGAAATATCAGTGACTCAAGACAAGCGGTTCAGTATATATGATAGGAAATGAGGTACATCCTAGTGGTACCTTATTTCTTATCATAAATAACAAACCGCTTGTCTTGGGTCACTGAAATTCCAGTGTAGTAATTGGATTCCTTGCCCTATAATACACGTAACTTTTGTTACCACTGTGTTATTAGTTTTTGAGAAAAATGCAAAAATAGATACAAATTTATCGAGGGGTGTAGTACCCCCTTAAAGCGATCAGATTTTAATTTGATCTGGCAATTACCTTTTTCCAAACATTTATCAGCATTAATTTAGGCAAGATCTGGCCCGCTGACCAATTTTGGGTGGCCCTGAACAGCTTCGAAATGTACAGTAAATAGAACAAAACATGGTATATATGGCCCTCAAACACAAACACTTTGAAATTATTTTGGCCCTCTGTACATGGCCCACAAACAAATATAATTGAGTAAACATGCTATATCAAATTGGTATGATATGTTATGATTTTCATAGCACAAAGTCATATCTCATAGGTTGAATTACATACGTAGTACAACAGAACAAAAGCCAAAGTACAAATGTTGCTTGTGATATGCTTAGCATGGTTACAACAGCCTCACAATGATGCCGCAGTCATTGCCACTCAAACTACATGTGCACCAAATCATGGTATAATTTTGGTCTTTGCTTTTACCATGTTTACATATTTCCAAAAAGCTTCCAAAAATGGGTTCAGAGTATGGACCTATATGTACTGTATTTCCGCAGCAAATTGTTTTTATAGATTTGAGACATGTAATTTTCACAAAATTGATAATCTCCTTAAAGACCTATAAGAAAGAAATATTTGCTAACATAAAAATTTCGCTAATCTGCAAAATTTTCCATTTTCCTGGAAAATATTCATGGACACAAAAATTTCATGCCTTACAGTAATTTGACAGTTCAGTGACTGGCTGTTAATTTGATCAAGCTCAAAGGTAAATAAAATATGATAAGAAAATTAGTAGTATCATCCATAGATTGTATTTGAAAAGAAGAGCTACTATGATTCATAGGGTACCCATTGGAATAAGTCCCGAAAAGAAGTTTTCAGTGCTTCCAAATTTTCTAGCTCATTTTCCTGCATTTTTTTAAAAACAAAAAGCATATTTTGTGATTCTCTGTGATGATTTTAAAACTAAGTGCAAGGTCTTTAGAAGACATAGGACTGGGTTCCCTGGTAATTTTTGCCCAATTATTGATTACTTTTTATTTTTCAGCTCAAATATCGACCTGAATTGAACTTTAAAGATGATTTTATTTGCAGTAATTTTAAAGCTTGTATTAATTAAATTTTGATCGAAACCAGTTCCTTTAATGGGGCTCCTTATTTTGGGCTATTTTGTTATTATACCTCCTTTACTTCCAAATCATTTATGTAAGTCTCACACACTGACACAATTTCTACCAAACTTAAACACTTCCTTTGGTCAGCGTGCTGCAAAAAGTGTTTAGTCGTGATCTCCAGTGGTGTTAGAGACTGGAATCAGTTAGTCAATTCTTGTTACCTATTATGGCTAGAGCAAATAGTGTACCATCCAAAAAGGATTGTCTTGTAAAATGGCATTCCTGGAAGAAGTTGGCCTCTTAAGTTGTGTCAACTTGGGACCAGGGGTAGAACGGGGAGGGGATAGCGCGAGCAGTAACCGTCTCCTATTTGGGGGTTGTTGTCGAGTTTCCTACAGGCAGATTTTAAACAAGTAATGTGATGCCTGAATTACATGTTGTGGTATTTATTAATTTATTAAGTATCAAAATAACGATGAGTACTTATGAACTTTATTGACTATAACCGTTTTCACATCCCATGAACATGAACATTGCACTGAGTGGACATTTTGTTGCTGTAAAAGGCTGGCTCTCAACCAGTTATGCAAATGTGCTAATGTTTGAACAAAGTTTTGATCATATATCTTGACATTGTTATTTTACAGTGGTATCGTGGTTCATCTCGCCAGCTTTGTCTGGTATCATCTCAGTTGTAACCTTCTTGATATTAAGATACTCATTTGTAAACAAGGTGAGTAAAGGATGGTATACAAGAACCGACTTAATATTTTCATGTATAATCTGATCAAGTCAACATGAAGACAAAAGACCTGGGAGGTACTCCATCCATATAACTTACACTACTTGTAAATGCCGCCCTCAAGACCCTCTTTTTTGCCGCAAACATGGCAAGCATTTTTGGTCGTTTGATATATCAATGACCGCCTTTTCTAGCCCAATTTTTGTATATGGATGGATCCTCTTTTCAAAGTGTTCTCAAGCTTTTTGGAAATAGCCCAATTTTGCCTTACTGTAGCCAAACTTTTGGAGAAAAGATTGTAAGCTAAGACAATTTTTGTTAAATTTGGTTGAAAATTTTAACTCTTGGTATATCGATGGGTCCAAATTTCATGAAAAATTGGTATATTGATGGGTCCACCTTCAAATAATCAGCGGCATACACTATACCCATACCAAATTTTAGTACCCCTCCCCTACCTGGGTCTAACAAGTACCAACCAAGTATAGTAAGGATTTTAAAAAGAAATGTCTTTATTGGTGAATTTGATTTAATTTCTCTTTACTATAATCATATTCATGGAAGGCACATGATTTATTTCTAATAAATAAAATTTATGAGCACTTGAAATTCAATACAGCTCTGTGTGTTATGTTTTGCAGACCAATGTATTTATGCATGCTACATTGCTACAGTGTATATACAGAGATCTAGCAAAAATTACTTTTGGTTGTGAAATTTGATGTTTTCAATATTACTTTGGTCAAGTCAATAATATAATTATCTATCTGACTTTAACTAAATGGTGATCGGGGGCACTCATATATAAAAGTTGTAAGCATCTGTGTGAATTGACTTTCAAAAATGACCCTAAGCTAGGATGTAGAAAATTTGTCAAACTAACCTTAATCAAGGGTTTTAATCAAATAAAAACACCCTAAGCGAATTGGTTTGAAAGTTGCCCCAAAACAAGAATAGACATTGTAAAAATACACTAAGCAAGGAATTGGTTTGAAATTTGCCCCTAAACAAGGATAGACATTGCATTTATCGGTATTAGTGTCATTCAAAATTGTTTTAAATCTAGTTTGTAAAATTACTCAGAAGCCACTCTTTTGTGTCGAATAACTTGATCAATATGTCACCACAGACACCACTATGGCCGTTAATTGGGTCATTAAAAAAACTACTCTTGGCAAGGATCGTCCTCGAATAAAACACTACTTCTTTTAGTAAAATGAGTTTTGAGACCCTATTTGCGGATCCGCACGGATCCCTGTTTTGCTTTTCAAAACCACCCTAAATATGTATTTTCTTTGACACGCATGCTTACAACTTTTATATATGAGTGGCCCCCTCGAAGGGGGATATTATGAAATTACATCCTGATATCATGGTACTGTCAATTGCAGCATTAATTTTATCTTTAAATAATTTATTTATTTGTAAGACTTAATTTACCTTTAATTTGCTATGCCTATTTAGTAATAGCTTCCTGTTTTCCTATATTATTTTGTCATATGATTTGTGCACATTGTTACAGGATGAGCCACTAGAACCAGGCTTGCGGACATTACCATTTTGGTATGCATTGGTGTTTTTGGTCAACAGTTTTTCTATTTTCTATGAGGGTCCAGCATGTGAGTATCTATATAAAACCTTCAAATTGAATTGAACTTAATTTCAAGTAGAGTCAGTCAGTCAGTTATTGTGCCACAGTTGATATCAATATCTTGAAGTGTTAGTTCAGTCACTTTCAGGGCCAAGCAATAAAATGAAAGTGAAAAGGGAATTTCCCACATAAATTTTAAATATATAATGTATCTGAAGTCAACCGCATCAGAACCCTAAGCCACTTAATAGTTATTTATTTAGATATTTGATGGAATTTTGTTGTACAATTGCATTGAGAACGGGGTGGTTGTCATTTGAAAATTCCATAGGGGCATTTATTAGGGGAGTGTGGTTCTAATTGGGTAGAATATGGGTATCATGATGTATGTTACCTTTCACTTGATTTCTCATCATTTATTTCAAACCTTAGTGGTACTATATCAAACCTGAAAAAATCCTAAATATGATAGGTATGTCATTTACCAATGTCAGTAGCCAAAAATGACTGATGTAAATGTTTCAGTAAGCAAATCATTGTGCAATCTGTAGGAAAATAAAATCATATGATGATGATTGCCATTGACAATGGGTGATTACTTCGCATGCAAAATTGATATAATTTAATTATTGGTTAGAAAAGGCCGTTGATAGGTTATCAGTGATGAAACTTTCATTTGTATTATAATATGAAATCGATAATGATGACAAATATTTGAATTTGATAACATTGATGTCATACTGGGACTATAACACTGTCAGATCCAGATTTGTCTGGATTGCATGGAAACACAATGGAAGAAAATTGGGTGATATTTAAGTCAAGGTTATTAAAATGAAAGTACCGTACCCATGTGTGTATAAGCCTACCTTTGGCTATAAGCCCACCCCTATTTTTCAAAATATTCTGTGAATAAGGGTGCACTCGAGTATAAGCCCAGTTGCAATTTCGACTAAGTTCTTAAATCAAATCAATGCCTTTCTCTCACATTTGAACAAATATAAAAGAATATCAGTTTTTAAGTTAAAGTACTAGCCCCTCCCTGGTTATAAGCCCACCCTCATTTTTGAAGAGAAATCTGCCATCTTTGGGGTGGGCTTATACCCGAGTGGTTACAGTAATTGCAACTTATCATGGTCAGGCTATATAGCAAAGTTTATGTCAGACCATTATTATCATATGTGGTATCAGTGATGACACTTTCACTTGTATTGCAATATGAAATTGATAATAATAACAAATATTTGAATTTGATAACAATTGATGTCATACCGGGAGCTATTACACTTTCAGATTCAGATCATTATAGTAATTGCAACTGTCATGGTCAGGCTATTTAGAAGCACAGTTTTTGTCGGACCATATCTTCACTTGAAATCAATGTATCTTTAAAACTATACACACACAACAAAACTATACATTTCCTGAAAGCATTTGTTTCAAGGAACCCAACTGTCATAAAATCTAGTAGGTACAGTATAGAGGGTGATGAGTAAGAAAACATAGGGCGATATCATAAAACATACCAGATTTTACTTTTAAATTGATATATTATTGCATTTTCAATTGTACTTTCTTGAGCTTCAATAAAACATATAATTTTGCTATGTTATGATTAACTTAAGTGGTGATACAGGGTGTGAAAATATAAGTATAAGTCATGCAAATAAAGTTTGTTATATTTTTTAACATATTTTCATCAGGGTGTATCCTACATTTTAACTGTATATTTAGATTTCTGTTGGTAAAAAGCTTTCAAAAATGTACACTTTCCCCCATTATATAGGTTGTATAATCCTCATATCCATAAGTATGGTAATGCAGTAATTCATGAGGTCCATCCTCTTCCTCATCATCATCCTCTTCCTCTGACTGCAGAACAGGCAACCATAAGTTTCCTCCAACTGTTACATTCTTGAGCTAGTGAAACAATTTGGGTACTCTTATTCCCGCTCTTATTTCGCCATTTTGTATATCAATGACCCCTTTTATGAAGTCTATTTTATAATAGAGAGCTTGCGATTTCCAAACGTACATTTCAAACGCCTGTGCATCTATTCAAAATCCCGTCACATGAGAGTGATTTTGAATAGATGCAGGGGTGTTTGAAATGTTCGTTTGGAAATTGCATGCCCTCTATGGATTTTTTTCAGAGGTGCCTTCCTATCCAAACATGCCCCCCAATTAAATGCATAATGAGACAATTCAAGGATAGACTATACACTTAAGGGACTTGTTTCGCTTTTTAGCATGTACACAGTGTAAACATGGAAGTGGGGTCCTGATCGGCTATTCAAATCATCCTACAATCATAACAGACCCGTAATTTGATTGGCATATTATGCATCAAAGCAGGTTATGCATTGGATCAGGTTATGGATCAAAGCCAGTGGCATAGATTTCTTTTTGACATTGGGGGGGGGGGGGGGGGGATTGGTAAAAATTTCTTGATGTATAGTGAATCCAGCACCTTTTGGTGACAGAATAAGTTAATGGTACAAATGCGCGTGAAGCCCACAAAAATTTTGCCATTTTGAAGCTAAACTATTGAAATATGGTACAAGAAATTGAATAAATGCGCACGAAGCACCCAAAAATTTGCACTCTTGGGCGAAAATGGCCAAATGTGAGGTTAATTTGGTCAAAAACCCACATGTGTCAACATTGGGGGAGGGATGATTGTATGGACCATACCCCCTGGCAAAATGTTGAGGGATTTAACCCCCACATCCCCCCGGGATCTACGCTTATGATCAAAGCAGGTTATGCATCAAAGCAAGTCAAAGCTTTGTTCGGCACTCATGAATGGAACACAAAGTCCCGCATTGCATTTAGTACACACATACACACTGGTATTGGATTGTTATGGCACTGGGACAAACTGATGGGTAGTAGTGTACCTCTAGGGTCAGCAGCAATAGGAAGCTGGTAGTGTAGAACATGCATCGCCCTTCTTTGGTTGTACCTTTGGTTTTGATTAAATCTGCTCTACCCAACTCTCAAATCTTTCAGCGATGAGGGCTATCACTGATGAATTCTTGTTTTAAGATTGAGCAATGATTTTTGTTCATGATAACATCAAAATGACCTCATCTTTATCAATTTTTGTAAATGGAGCAATGATTTTCATACTGCCAGCTTTCTATTTGTGGGATATTACCTGCTGTTGTTTGAATTGAATAGTGATAGCCTTCTTTAACCAATACCAGTGCTGGTCAGTCTAGACTCTACATATCTTCATTATTTTGTAATCTTGGCTGTAGCTGTCACTAGCCAGCTGGACCAGAAATACTATGAAGTTGCTACATGTACACCTACTAAAAATTATTGGCCCAAGCTCTGGATTAATAGATGTACAGAGAAATGTGTTTTCCCCCAATCAAATCCTGATCAAATTCACAATTTTACCAAAAAATCACCATTGAGAAATGGTTGAAAATGGCTGAAAATGGCTCCCCCACCGCTCATCATGGACTATCGGTACATCTTAGGCTGTCGGAACATGACAGGCCTTAGTGAAAAAAAAATTGGGGTCAACAGCAGACAATTTTGTGTGCACTGCTTGTGCATGGTGAAGAAATAAAGTACATTTTGCCCCAATCTGCCTGTTTATGTTGCCACCTAATTAGTTAATAGTATATAAACGTGCATTGAAATTTTGTGAAATTTTGCTCTGCACCAAATTGCTGGTGATTAAATGCTGGTAGCAATTGTGCAAATGCTACCAACAATTTGTTTGTGACCTAATTGGCAGAGTGAATTTGACACAAGGTGTGCTAGTGACTTTTCATTAATATAATATCGACTAGTTGCTTCAAACAAAAACATAGCGATAGAGCAATATAACCAAGGCTCAAAAACTTGTTCTTGAAGGTCCCACATCTCATTTATTTCTTACAATGCTTGGTAAATTTAAAAAGAGTTCTTTCAGGCATAGAAAATCTAGATAAGCCTGGGAATGTTTTCATGAAGGTTGTCCAGGCCTGTTTAGTGTATATCCTATTGTATTGATGATGCCACTTTATTCACATTAATCACACATTTAAAACCACACAAATGATATAAAATAAATAGCAACAATAAAATACACATAAAGTAAAACACACTGGCAGTATTAAAATCTAGGACACGATGATACCTGACCAGAAAGTCTCCGGCAATATAAATATGTTTAAAAATGTTAAAAAACATTATATTTTAAACAGAGATGGATTAATCCATGATGGCTCAGAATTAGATGTTGATCAATTTGATGTATCAGTATAGTTATATAAAATGTACCAGAAACTAGTCTGCCATTAATTATGAGCACAGAATTGGACAATTTTGTTATAGAAATGTCAACGGAAGTAGTGGAGTGGAAATTTAGAAATCCTGTTAATAATTCACTCATTAAGAATCTTTATCATCCTAATTAAAGAAAAAAGATTTAATATTTGCTCTTTATGATTTTTATATCCTTCTTATTTTTAAAACCTTTCTCTCTCTTATTTTCCTTTTCAGTACTTCACTTGGATGAATTGCCAATATGGGGATCATTGATAATTTGCTTTGGTGGTGGGCTAATAGTAGCTCTGTTTATATGGTTTGTTGTAGTACCATATCTACGAAAGAATATCAATGGTAAGATTTCATTATCAAGTATAGTGATAATTAGTAGTTACACACAATAAATATGTTAACATGATATTGTATCATATCTAGACAAATTAGTTAATATAAGACAGCTTGGATTCTGTTAAAGCTGTATTGTAACATTTGCTGAGGAGGATGCCCTCAATATTTTTTTTAATTCTTTTTTTTACACAATTGTAATGTACTTTAGTAATCAAAAATACTCTGCAAGAATCAAGACTTTAGGTGCTGTAGTTTTGTCAGAATCTGAGATTTTTAATAAACTGTCTTTTATAAGACTGTTTATTATTATGATGGAAATATTATTTGAACACGTATACGATGTTCATAACACAGTACGTACATGGTGTGCGGAATGGTAATACACACATCAAATCATTGTACTGTATTACGACCGCCGGAGTAACATGCATTGGTGCTGGTAGTAAATTCCAATTTTCTTTGCTTTACCTCAGTTGTTTGGCTCAAAATTAAAAGGGCACATATCTGACAGTAAAAGCTAACATTTTATAGAAAAGAAATACTGATCTATTTTTATAGAAATGTTACAATATTGCTTTAAGCCCTGCATATAATAAATGTGTGGGAAACCCACAAATCTGTCAATAGGCAAGAGTTCTTAATATGTGACGTGTCATGTCAAAAGGAGACACTTTTGGGCAGGATCGTAAATGGAGAAATAGCCAAATATCTGCCGGGGTGATTTTTTCACAATTTGGGTTTGTTGCTTGAATTTGTAATGTTCTTAACGTTTAAAATATTGTCTGATAGTTTCAGACCGGAATATAACTGGCATCTTGTATTTTTTGAGACATTTATTCAAGGCAATTCCTACTCTCAACATTGTCAATGATATTTTTAAAGGCCAATATCTCAATTTCCAATTTTATGATACATAACTTACGAACTCAATATCTTCACTTAGGAATGTCCGATTTTATTGGGGAAAACGGCATTGTGGAGCAAAATATCTCTATATTTAAGATATGTAAAAACCTCAAAATTGATAACCTGCCCAAAAGTGTCTCCTTTTGACATGACACGTCACATATACTAATGGTATTTTGCATAACATTACAGAAAAAGAAGAACTTGTAGAAAATGAAGAAAAGTTGGAAAGTGAAGAAGAATCACAAAGTATATTTAAGAATGGCCAAGAAAATAGCAATTATAACAGTATTGACAAAACAGGTAAGTTAGAATATTCCATATAAAATCTGCACACTCCCTGTGGAAGATTTGTACTGTCATCTCAATCCCAGTTGCACCTTACTTTCAATCCAGCTGGAAATGTTTGTTAGTTGAATGGTGAATTCAATTCTTAAAAAGTTGTTATTTTTCCTTTAATTTCACTGATTCCTGTCCATATTATATGAGACATTCATAACCTCATGAATATACACGATGTGTGATCAAATCATATTTTATCGTATATGGATCGCACACTACAATATTTGCACAGATTATGATACGCACTTTTGTTATTGGTTGTCCTGTTTTAAACTGTTCGATCTTTAAAAAGGGAAACTTTTGAGGAAAATTTTGTGTTTTTTTTTGTAAAGTGGAGAGAGAAGTATTAAATGGTTATGAATGAGGTTAATAACTTTGCATTGGTAATATGTCGTGCATTGTGAAAAATCTAAACATTTTGCAAATAGAAAATATGCAGATATTTGAATAAGGGCTGTCACTAACTGTAATTTAGTATTTGTCAAAGGAATTACAATTACCCGTCCCAGGAGCAAGCTTTGTGTCCAAAATGAATGGTGGCTAGCTAAAACACTGTCAATAATTGTCTTTTTTGTTTGTTTTGACAAGTGTGATTAGAGACAGAAAGTACAATTCAGCTACCAAAAAGGTGTTTAGTTGACCATTTAATCACAACCAAGCCATAAAAAATATAGAATGCAGTGAAATATATCTTTGGTCGATGATATTCTTCTTTCCTAGAATTTGCTTCAGATGGACAATATGACAAATTACATGAATCAAGCAAGGAGGTAGAAGACAAATCATATGAACTGACAAGCAGTCAAGAAACAGAGGACAAATCTGCACCTAATAGTAAAAACACTACAGGTTGTCTGCATGTTGCTGAAAAGGGACTCTTAGATCTATCTGATAAAATCATTGGACCACCTCCATCTGGACCTGTTGCCAAGGATCATCCTCATGTCGTCAAACTCTGCTCACCTCTACAAATTTTATCAGCTATGTTTTCTGCTTTTGCTCATGGAGGAAATGATGTGAGGTAAGAATTCAGAATTTTTAAGGGATCTGGAATGAGCGTTTTGACAGTATTTTTTGTAGGACATGAGAGCACATCAGACATATCGAATTGCATTCTGAATACTGAAGAATGTCTTTCTGATATCAAATAATTTTCATTTTTTGAAATTCACGATATAATACAAATTTTATGATAAATTATTAAAATGTGATATTTTTCACAGTTTTGATATATAACAGTCCTCGAGTAAATTTGATAAATCTAATGACATATTCTTAAAGTGTATGTAGCTGGGAGGAAAAAGCCGACGATCAATTGAAAATTTTGACCTTTCATATTGAAGATATGGATTTTTTCCCCAAAAGACCTAATTTTTTTGTGTGTTTTGGGGAAAAAATCCATATCTTCAATACAAAAGGTCAAAATTTTCAATTGATCGTCGGCTTTTCATCCCACCTACATACACTTTAAGTATAAATCATCAGCTTTATTAAGTTTACTTCGAATACTGTCAAATATCAAAAACAATTTTTAATCATTTGCCATAAAATGTGTATTACATTGCAAATTTCAAAAAATCAAAATTATTTGATATCAGAAGGACATTCTTCGTATTCAGAATGCAATTCGATATGTCTGATGTGCTCTAATGTCCCACAATAAATACTGTCCAAACGTTCATACCCCACCCCTTAAGACCGATATTAAAAAAGTACAGAAATCAAACAAAGAAACAAACAAAAGGATGACACTGTTGTGCATTTTCCTCTCATGTCAATGGAGATTGAAAGTCAATTATATAACATCATAGGTACACTAGGTGTGGATATCTGTCAATTTGTAGATTTACAATACTACCTTGCCATGAGATATTATTGGTAAGGGGACGAAGAAAAAACCCCTGATTTACGGGTCAGACCCACCCAGGGTTCGGGTATTTACAATACTACCTTGCCATGAGATATTATTGGTAAGGGGACGAAGAAAAAAACACCCTGTTTTACGGGTCAGACCCTCCCAGGTTTCGCGTTTTGGGAGAATTTTTTTTATGTTGCTAAATGTAAAATCAGCTGTTTTTTGGCCAAAATTTATTGATTTTGAAGAATAAATTTTTGCCAGACTTTTCAAGCTTTCGATTATATTTTAGGGACTCCAGAAAAAGCAAATAAGAAAAAAAGTTTTGACTGACCTTACTTGAAAAATCTGTCCACCCATAAAACAGTATTTTTTCCATTGCCTAATGGACAAAAATAGATATAGATATGTACACACAAGCTAATTGCAAAGGTGGTTTGAAATGCGGGCATTTCAGATATTACAGATAAATACCAATTATAGTCTGATCAGCTCTTAATAGGCAGGAAATGTTAGGCTTTTACCACTACGCCCGAAAAATAGACCCACGTTAAGAGTGCTATAATTAGTTGACCTGTCTGGTCTATATTTTGTGTGTTAAAGAAAGTAGACAAAGTGTATGACTTGAATTAATAATTTGTGATTATTAAAGGAGGATTTAAGTGATCCTAGCATCCTCTTTTTATGACATTTTTCAGTAGATATCCACAAAAAAGCTTATTCCAAAATTTCAGTTGATTCCGATTTTGCGTTTGCGAGTTATGCATGATTATGTGTATTACATTGCTCCATAGACAATGTGTTGTAATTTCGTTCTGGTGCACCAGAACGAAATTCAAATTTGACGATATTTTTGCTAAACGAATTAATCTGCAAGAAATATTTGGTACATAAACATTATGTAGCCAGAGGTATCCAGTGGTGTAAAAATCTGAACTTTTTTTGGGAAAAGTGGGGGGGATGAGGCTGTGGATCACGAAATGCCCCTTTAATTCTGAATATGAAATATTTTGATATTGATCCACGTTGTTACAAGGCCTGCCGATTATGAGCTGATCAAAGTATATACTACATTTCACCGTGGCGAGTCGGACGTCAGTGTGCATTTTTTTATGCAGATTCAAATCGTGATGTCTGGCCCTCGCCCAATCACCTGCACCGTTAGATAATGCGTGTGGTGTTTTTAAATCCAATAAAACAAATGTCACCTTGAGTGAACCAATTTGCCGGCATTAAAAAAGAAAACCTGAAACGAAAATGGAGCATCCAATCATACACACCTTTTTAGAATTTCATCCCAAGTTGTGGAGCAACATTGAAACATTTGTTTGCCTCTTATAATCATACATGACACTAGCTGAATGTGAATCGTAATATATTTATTGGTGATAGAGCCCTCATCTGAGTTAAACTATCATTCCCTGTTAGTTTGATCTATTTTTGCCTTATTGTACAACATTGGGAGGGCAGCATTTCATGTCCATAAAAACCAAAAAGAGGATAGACTAGGACTCTCTGACTCTGTACAGCTCTGTTTGTAAAGCTATGGAAATAATATGTGATGTGGTCAAGCAAAGTGAGTCGGATGTCAGGAAGATTGATTTTGAGATATAGCCAAAAATGGTACTCGACTTCCTTTGTATTTTATTGTTCTCAGCAGCACTAAAATGGTCATATCCTTGGAACTGTATTATTATGATAAGATTTTCAGCAAAATAAAGCTCTGAGATTGGCTCATGTAATGAATTGAAAACTGAATTTTGATTTTGATTGACATCAGCCTCATTTAGCTTTATTGTATCACATATGGTTACCAGATAAGTAGGGTATCTCTTGCAATTATCAGTCTGGTCCATTGTCGCTTTTGCACGACCGCAAAGAGCACAAATTTATTGGCAAATGCCGGAAATGAAATGATAATTTGTGTCTTTAATAATGCTTCAGTGTGACAGGTTTGGCATGAAGCATATAATTTTAGCATGCAAAAATTGGCACACCTTATACACAGATCACAAGCAAGCATGCTATAAGCAGGCACGTAGCAAAAGAATGCAGAGATATCACAATTCTGTACCTGGCAGGAATGACCCAAACAACTCTTTTCCTATACTTACTTCTTTTGTTAAAAAGAGGTAAGACTTGGATCGGTCATTTATAATTATATAGAGGTTATCCATGTTCTATAAGCTGCATATCCTATCAGTGAACTGGTATACCTTGTTTAGGACTTTCAGAAGAAGTACCTGCATGTGCAACCATGACTGTTTCAAAATAGCCCGCCTAAGTCATGCAAGTAACTCTGAGGTCGTGCATTGAATTGGTTTGAATGAGGAATACTACGGGAACCAGCGCCTTTTGTTAGAAGTCACACATGAGTAACGTAGATAACCTCTATTAACCCAACTCAAAATGAACTTTTTTTTCTGACTTATGGCACATTTATTTTTGCTTCTTAGAGAAAGATTGTGTGGGAATAAATGTTAAAGGACAAGCAATGCTTTACTAGACCAGAACACCATAAAATTTAATTAGAATTCAGATTTTGTCATTTTTGGAATAGACATGCGTATGGCAAACTTGAAGATCAAATAAAAAGTTTGTAAAGGGATCACACCACCAAATCAAGTTCCTGATCTTTTATGTGTTATAAGGTACAGTAGAATTTGTCATTTTCTCATGGTTTAAATGTCGTCATGCATTCAAAACACCATTTTGCCAAAAGTTTATGGTATATTCAACAACTCTTCCTATACCTTTGTACTGGAGCCAACCGTTGTTAAACCGTGATGAACCCACACTTTTACTGTAAGCGTATACGCTGACGCGAAGTTAGACTACGCGTTACGCGAGAGCGTAAAATTCGTCATGCCTGGAACCTTTGTGCGTATGCCAGCTTACAAGTTGAATTCAGTATTTTTCAGGTAGCGGCTAAACATTGCCGTTTTATTCTGTAGTTTTATTGCTGATATCAAAAGAGAAATCATCAAAGTTTTTGTAAGGCTGAGTGGCAATGATTAACTGAAATTCCTCGTAAAATAATCGTGAATTATACGATATTTAGCTTCTTTTCGTTGTTGAAAGGAATTCAATCATGTTTCACCGTTGTTCATCACCGTTTAACAACTCGCGTCCGGCGCATCTGCGTGGTTTACTTCGCTAAACCACGCAACACGGCCGCATCGATGTAAAACGGAGATGAACAACGGTGAAACATGATTGAATCCTAATTCTACCTTTTTTGGTAGTTGAGCAGTGGTGCATTGAACATGATATATAGGGCCTACCATACCAAACTCTATGTTGCGATGTCATGCTTCTATGTTGTGATGTCATTTGGTCAACTGAACCAAAAAAAAACTTCCTAAAATTTCAGAATTGTAATATTTTCCACCTTCTTATAATTATTTGAGAAAAATATCGACAGAGGACAACTATCACAATTTTCACATCAGGAAAGGGTCGGTGTCAGTCTCCTAATGAACATACTTTCATCTAGAGGACATCATCAACTGTTACTTAAGACTTTTTTTGTACAGAAATTCTTTGGTTGTCCCTTTGAATACATTGTGTAGCAATGGAGACTGGTAGGAATATGTCATTTTTCCTTTCATCGCTGTTGGGAGTCTGCTGCTCTATATGTTTAAATACATTCTGTAACAATGCAGACTTGCATAGTTATGCGTTTTTCCCTTTCATTGCTATTGGGAGTCTGCTGCTCTACATGTTTATGGCCAATCATGCACACAGTGAATTATGGAAGTAGAGACTTATTATGAGCACTATGTTTCATACCTTAGCGCCACACACGATATTAGTGCAAAATAAAAATGTACAAAAGCAGAATTTTAGTAAATTTGTATGTATTCCACCAACTAAACACATAAAAACATTTGTTTGAGTATAAATTTAGTTTAAAAATCCCCTGTATGAAACTTGTAAATAACAAAAAGAATATGTTTCAAGCCCTGGATTTGGAACAATCTTAACATTAAAAGTTACCAGCATGAAAATTACTATTTAATAATTAAATATCTACCAGATGTTTTCACTGGAAACAGGTGCATCATGAATAAGAGTTTTCTGTTATGGGAACAAAATTGAAATCTGATTCATTGTGCTTTGCTTTTGTCAGAGGATTTTATATTTAGTGTTCTTTTTATTTGATATTAGTGCAATGTTGGGTTGTAAACTGAGTTGTTTTCAGGCACTTCATACAATTCTAATTCAAGCCATTCATTATTACGCAACAGCTCTAATGCACACTAACACAGTGCTAATCTTTAATCTTACTCTAACCCTAAAACCCTTAATCTGATCAAAAGTGGTGGTGCGCTGTTGAATATTTTTTCCCTACTCTGCAGGGACTACGTCTCGTCCAATATTTTAAATCTCATAGCTCGACCAATAAATATGGGCTCAATCAATCCAATTTTATATCAAACTAGGATTTGCAGAGCTTCCAGCGGAACGTTGCTTGCACTCTTGATACCAACCCATCAGTATTACCTTAATTGATAACTGCTTTTAATATCTAGATAAAAAAATAGAACAAAATGGATGTCAAAAGTGTTGAATATGCTTTGTTCTTTGCAATATTTCTCGCTCTTCACAATATATCGCATGTGTTACACTACTAAATTATTAAAATGATGAGAAACTCTGCATATGCTATTACCTCATGACAATTGCATCAAAAAATGCAACTTTATTTTTAGATACAGAGAATAAAGAAGCATTGTGTGGATAATTAAAATGCACATCTGATATTATATTGAACATGTGTGATGTTGCTGGCTGTTTTATTGTTTTAAGGCAGAGGTGGCCAACCTCTATGGATTCAAGGGCAGGGGTACTTGGCGATCTTTTCCTTTAGACCACCCTCGCTATATAGGGACTAAATTATTACTTTTGCATCAAGGTTTACTTTTGCATCAAGGTTAAACAGTTGCCAAACACTTTGAAGTCCAGGTTTAATGTATTGGAAGGAGGGCAGGGCTTCGATAAATGAGGGAAATTATGGGGTAAAAAACAAGGTTAAAACAACTTTTTTGAATAATCGAAAAAGCAAGAAACATACCTTCATAAAATCAGCATCACTTCCGTCACATGAAAAGATGATCAGATGAGTGGAAAGTGGCAGAGAATTTGTGAAATGAAGTAATTTTGTAAATAAAAAACATCACGTTTTTGGAGAATTCCGCCATCTTGAATAAATGCAGAATTGCGTCAGGCAGTGAAAAACTGTCAAATGCGCTTGAAAATGCTTGATACGCATAGCGTAAACCCATGATCAAAACGAGCTTGTATCAAGCGCTCGTGCTACGCGAAAGTTTTAAAGTTTGCATCACAGGTTTTGCATTCAGCTCTTTTACGTCAAAAATTGCAATAAAAACGTGGAATTTGGAACAAAATAAAGCTTGTTCAACAAAGTAAAAGGTATGTTTGTATAGCTAAGAACATGTTTAACCTTGATGCGAAAAGTTTAATTTGATAAATTCGTAATTTTAACCATATATAGTTCGGGTGGTCTAAAAGAAAAGATCGCCGGTACTTAGTATACCTTGCATGATAGAAAAGTGCCACTCCCATGACCCCCTTTACAAGTCCTTTTTCTAATCTGGAGACCCCCCCCCCATCAATTTCTTTTTCCAATCCCGGAGTTCCAAGAGCCTTTTGGGTAAATTGTCCTTCAAATACACTTAATATAGCTTCAAATCTGAGCTCCAAGCGCTTATTCTTGCGAAACGCTTGGAAATTTTCGGCAAAAGAGATCTGAAAAAAGCCCTATTTTGGTTCTGGAGACCCCATTTTATGAACCTGATGTTTTATTGCCTAATTCATATAGTGTTTTTTTGTAAGAAAAGTTTTCGGTTGACCACCCTTGTTTCAGGGGTAATTTATTTTCCTTTTCAAAATACATAATTCATGTTGTTGATAGTCACAACCCAAGTCAACTCAAGTCGTCAATGTTTCTTTGTTATTTATCTCTAGTAATGGTATTGGTCCCCTGGTAGCTCTATGGATGATATTTACCACAGGAGAAGTAGCACAGGAAGAGGAAACGCCATTATGGATATTATTCTATGGAGGAGTGGGAATATCTGTCGGTCTCTGTCTGCTCGGAAAACGAGTTATCGAGACAATTGGTGAAGATTTGACGACTTTGACGCCATCTAGGTAAGTTACAACAACATTGATTAAGATAATGAGTTGTTTTGTAATACAAGTGTGAGAAGGGTTTCCAATTTGTTGACCTAATTGTGTTTGAAGTAATGTTTATTTGTCGCCTCTTATAATGTTCGTTCATAAGGCTTAAAAAATTCTATGTCTCAAAACCGCTGCACACGTTCATCTTTCTTAGCACGTCCATGTCAGCTGAAACAGCAAATTTATTTTTCATTTCCTTTTTTCTTTTTTTTAAATAGTTTTTTTGCCATAAAATCATGAAATTATGTAACATATTTTGAAGAAAATTTACCTGGTTATAGATACTTGAATTGTTTAGGTATAAAACTATTGATATATGTACTTCAAATGTGTAAATCAACCACAATTTTATGATGTGTACTTTTGAACACTCGAAAAATGACATCTTTAATTCAAAATTAAGATTTGAAAAAAAAAAAAAATCTGTAAAAAAACACATTCCGCATTCATTTTTGAAACTGCCATTGGCTTTGAGACATAACATTATTTTTTTTAGCCTAATGAGAACAACCTTTCAAGTTAAGTTTCAACTGTTATTTAAATATCTTACATACAGAAGCACCGGGGCAAAAAACACAAAAACGTATTTACTAAACAAGGGCTTGAAAGGCCAATAAGGCCTAATGGATATAAGTTCTTCCCTAAAAACAGAAGTAGTCCAAAACATAAATGATAATTTAGGAGACAAGACTGTGCTTGAACATTCTTGCATTCTTGACTAGTAATCTTGCCATTTTATTGGAGCTGTGTTTAGTCACATTACTTCAAAAGACCAAGAGAGCGGACGAAAAAAGTGGAACAAAATATTGAGTTTCTTTGTATCTACTGAAAGAACAGGGTTAATAAGTCTGAAAATCCAGACACAAAAATGTCATGGCTTCAAACCCTATTAATCAGCAGTTTAGAAGCCCAAAATCTTTGAAAAAATCTTTTAAAATGCGCAAGTTCTTGGGGTGATACACCAGTACCAAGGTATACCATCTGAATGAAACATAATATATTCCTTAAATTTGACTGGGGTTATGAGCTAGGGGGATATGGCTGTCAGTAGGGTCACCCATAGCCTTGATCCAAGTCTAGGTCACCCACCTTTAAACACTTCAATGTTGAATTTTAATTTTAATTGGACTCAGACTCAAATATGTCTGTCTGCGCTTTCTGTTTTTGTGTGAGTGATGAATTTTACAGAATAGTTTGGTTTTGTTTTCCTTTTACTTGCCATTGTTTTTGATATTTTGTTTTCATTTCTGACAGTAGGTGCTTTTATTTGCTGTAGTCTTGTAGGACAACCATAGTCAACATTAATGGGTAAATTTTCACGGGAAAATTTTCTGGACATGTGACCAATGCGTATCAATGTGAGTGTAACCTCAAGCCTGATCCAAATCTTTGTCATTTTGAATTGGAATAGTATACTTGGCCGCAATTTCGATAGAAATTTGTGCATTGCAAATATATTGAATATTATGCAATCTTAATTTCTTCAAAACGTAATTTGTAAAATCTACCTATGGAAACTCATACTATAATATTATTAACTTGCGACAAGTTACTTATTTTGCATCAAAGGAGGCATTCTTCCTATTCAAATACATTGGTAGACCATCCGCTGTGCTCGGGGACACATTCCATAATGCTAATATATGTGACCGTCCATCACAAACCGCTCGTAAAGTCGGCAAATTGTATTTCGAGTTACAGTGCAAAATGTGCATAAAGGTTGTATTCATATGTACCTAATGTTTGTCCTACATGTTTCTCATTTTAGTCCAGTCAAACACTAATCTTCAATCATATTGTTGAAGGGGATAACAAGCTTATACTTATGTATAGAATTAGTAAATAGCTTTAGTCTTTGTTTGCTTTTGCTAAATCCTGTTCAAGTGGTGGGTTAACCAACAATTAACAAAGAGAGGACATTCCTGAACCTCGTTGACTTGGGGATGATTTGAAGTGACCGCCAATTATGACTATTTGATATTTAATACCAGCAATGTGGAAAAAGAGAAATAATGTAGCACCAAAATAATGCACCCTTTTACTGAAGGAGCAAAGTTTAACAAGCCATAACTCCGCTTCTGGATATCGTTTGAAGTCAAATGATATATCATTGTAAAGCTTATGATATATATTTTCTAAACACAGAAGAAAACAAATTTGACCAGGGGCCGACTTTACGAGCGTTTCGTCGTGGATGGTCACATATCTGCGCCTATGGGTGTCACATGTCCAGAATATTTTCCCGTGAAAATATACCCATTAATTTAGACTGATAGAATAAATATTATTTACTGTACCTCCATTTGCAATTGGCCTTTAAGACCCAGTGGCACAAGGATTTGCAAACTCAGTACTCATCTCGTTTTGTATAAAAGTTTAATCTACTTTACCCGATAAGTAGAGAAAGACAAGTAGACAAGCGGTAATCCACTTATCACTGTTTTAAAAATCTATGTAAGTCTTAAATGTCAGACTAGTTTCCTTGGTTAGAAATGAGAAGGAAGTATTAAAGAGAGTATCTTATAAAGTCATATTTTCTTATGTCTGCCTTTAGCATTTTCACTTTGAATCTGGCCTACTTCTTTCTACAGTAGATAAGATTGAATTTTCATTCCACAATTTACTGCATTAATTACGGTATAAATTTTAATTTTTTATATGTTTAACCTTTGCTGTCGTCAGTAGATAATATTTTCATTAACGCTAAAAATACTACTTGCTGATTGGTTACCAGAAGACTGTTGTGATTTATTGAGCCAATCAGCTAGACTGCTGCCCTCAGTCGTCAACCGTCTGTATTGATGACTGAGAAAACTACGTTGAAAAAAAGTGACGGATTTTGCAACAGGATTCCTGTGGCATAGAGCGTGCGCAGTTGTGTCCAAATTTAACTTTTGACCGAGCTTGTTGTTTTAAGAACTTCAGAGCGCGATCTTGTTACAAATGGCGCGGTACAGCGATGCGGTGCACAGGCGCCGCTAGTCAGTCGCGCTATAGCGCACAACCAAAGTCGCAATTAATATTTTCAGAAGTCCGTCACGATATGGCCTGTAAGATAATCAGTCGTCACTACGCAACATAACACAGTACATGTGAAGTGTAGACGGCTGATTGGAATTAGTCTACCAATCAGCAGCATGGTGGTAGGGCTGAAGAGGATTGAACTTAATAGAAGCTGGTAGTCACTCTAATGAATATTTATTGCACAATTATGAATTAACTAATCAGAATTACAGTAAGAAAGGCATTAGCTATCTGGGGTTAAGCTTATATTACCGCTACTCTCTCTGTATTCTAGATACTACTTTCATTTTAAAATCACATTACTGTTGTTATCTACAGTAGATAAAGAGTATTGTAAAAATGGTTTACTGTTGCTATCTTCTGAAGATAGCATTTTCATTTGAAAATAATTTTACTCTTGCTATCTACTGAAGATAGCATTTTCTAAAATCACTTTACTGTTGCTATCTACTGAAGATAGCATTTCATTTGAAAATAATTTTACTCTTGCTATCTACTGAAGATAGCATTTTCTAAAATCACTTTACTGTTGCTATCTACTGAAGATAGCATTTTCTAAAATCACTTTACTGTTGCTATCTACTGAAGATAGCATTTCATTTGAAAATAATTTTACTCTTGCTATCTACTGAAGATAGCATTTTCTAAAATCACTTTACTGTTGCTATCTACTGAAGATAGCATTTCATTTGAAAAGCTCTTTACTATTGCTATCTAGTATCTACTGAAGATTGCATTTTCTTTTGCAAATTGGTTTACTTTTGCTATCTTCTGAAGATAGCATTTTCATTTGTAACTCGGTCTACTGGTACTATATTCTGAAGATAGCATTTTCATTTGAAATTCAGTTTACTCTTGCTATCTACTGAAGATAGCATTTTCATTTGAAAATCCATTAAAAAAAAGCGCAGTGATTTATAGTGTGCTACGCACAGGCACAATGCTTAGACGTTGATCCACAAGCTTCAGCACACTTTACATTTACTGTTGCTATCTACTGAAGATAGCATTTCATTTGAAAAGCTCTTTACTTTTGCAAATCGGTTTACTTTTGCTATCTTCTGAAGATATCAGTTTCATTTGCAACTAGGCCTGCTTTTGCTATCTTCTGAAGATAGCATTTTTATTTGAAAATCAGTTTACCCTTGCTATCTTCTGAAGATATCATTTTCATTTGCAACTCGGTCTGCTTTTGCTATCTTCTGAAGATAGCATTTTCATTTGCAAATCAGTTTACTGTTGCTATCTACTGGTGATAGCATTTTCAGTTGAAAATCAGTTTACTGTTGCTATCTACTGATGATAGCATTTTCATTTGCAAATCCATTTACTGTTGCTATCTACTGATGATAGCATTTTCATTTGAAAATCCATTTACTGTTGCGATCTTCTAAAGATAGCATTTTCATATGAAAAATCTGTTTACTGTTGCTACCATCTGAAAATAGCATTTTCATTTAAAAATAATGTTACTCTTGCTATCTACTGATGATAGCATTTTCTGAAATCACTTTACTGTTGCTATCTACTGAAGATAGCATTTTCTAAAATCACTTTACTGTTGCTATCTTCTGAAGATAGCATTTTCATTTGAAAATAATTTTACTCTTGCTATCTACTGAAGATAGCATTTTCTAAAATCACTTTACTGTTGCTATCTACTGAAGATAGCATTTTCTAAAATCACTTTACTGTTGCTATCTACTGAAGATAGCATTTCATTTAAAATAATTTTACTCTTGCTATCTACTGAAGATAGCATATTCTAAAATCACTTTACTGTTGCTATCTACTGAAGATAGCATTTCATTTGAAAATAATTTTACTCTTGCTATCTACTGAAGATAGCATTTTCTAAAATCACTTTACTGTTGCTATCTACTGAAGATAGCATTTCATTTGAAAAGCTCTTTACTGTTGCTATCTAGTATCTACTGAAGATTGCATTTTCTTTTGCAAATTGGTTTACTTTTGCTATCTACTGAAGATAGCATTTTCATTTGAAAATCCATTTACTGTTGCGATCTTCTAAAGATAGCATTTTCATATGAAAAATCTGTTTACTGTTGCTACCATCTGAAAATAGCATTTTCTTTTAAAAATAATGTTACTTTTGCTATCTACTGATGATAGCATTTTCTGAAATCACTTTACTGTTGCTATCTGCTGAAGATAGCATTTCATTTGAAAAGCTCTTTACTGTTGATATCTACTGATATTTTCAGTTTACTAAATCAGCAAATTGTTGGCATATAAGGTAGACTGTATTTTCTTGACTGTATTAAGCTCTTTACTGTTGCTATGAAGATAGCATTTTCTAAAATCACCCTTATGGCATTTTCATTGAAAATCGGTTTACTGTTGCTATCTACTGAAGAGAGCATTTTCATTTGAAATTCCATTCAAAACGGTCCTTGTTTAATCATATTTACAACTACTGGAATGGTCTCCCAGCTGATCTTAGAAATCTCTAGAATTTTCCTCAATTTAAATTGGGTCCAATTGACTTTTATCTTAACATGTAACTTCCTTGGTGAAATATAGCTATTTTCGATGAATTCTATTTATTGTGTTACATCATATTTTAATTATGTATATATTAATATTCTCCTAATTGTATTTGTATTTTATACTCTGGTCAATGTACTGTATAATGTTCATATTTTGCTCTTTTAGTTTGATGTGTGTATAAGGGACCCCAGTTTGTGGGCCTTGTGCCTGTTCGGGGTTACCCTTTTGCACCACACATGGTATTTTGATGTTTTTGTGCAATAAAGGTAATAAAATAAATAAAATAGTGTTGCTATTTTACTGATGATAGCATTTTCAATTTAATAAATCAGCAAATTGTTGCTATATAAAATAGGCTGTATTTTCTTCTGAACATTAGCTTGCTGCTGCTATCTGCAGCAAATAGCATTTTATATTTGAAAAACCTGTTGTTACTTTCTACTGTTGATAGCAGTTTCATCTCAAAATAGATATAATCTTCATTTTAAATAGCTTCAAATGTTGCTATCTGCAGCAGTTGGCTTTTGATTTCAAAATTGGCATGCATTTGCCATCTCTGTAGCGATTTATAGTTTTATTTTTGGTTCAGCAGTTTAGTTTTATTTAAAATGAAAGAAGTTTACTACCCATATCTCAATGTAGGTAGTATTTTCATATAAAAACATGCACTACTGTGATTATCGGTGTTTAAACAGTTAATATTAGTTTCAATGTAACTGTTTTCATTTCTGCCGGCCATTTATTGTTATTTCTAGTTTACCCCAAACGCCACAATAACATTTGAAATGTTTAATAAAAACAAACTACCTCTATTTACAGTAGATAGTATTCCATATCAAATTGTTTAAACAATTTCCATGCTTCACTGTCAATATGGAGTGGATATATATCATTATCAAGGTCTATGATGTTCAAGGTTTTTAAAAACAGGAAAAGAAGTGGAAGAATCTTAGCCCCATGGGCACTACAATGGAATTATCGGCCTTTAAGATATGGTAACAAGGGTTAGTAGGGTTGAAGGGGTTTAAGCATAATATTGCTGAGAGGTCTAAAAGTTCTATTTTGATTGGTTACTCAGATGATTGTATCATGTAATTAGCTAATTACTGGTAATGTAAAACAGGCAGTAGTGCCTGTGGGGTTAATCTCATGCCTGTATCATACTATTAATATTATACTGTAGTATTCAGCAAATTCCTTCAGCAGTGTCAGTCTGCACTTTCTGATTATCGCATAAATAGAACTAGGTCACGAGACACTACACAGCTTGACTAGCGAATGAGGTGCATATGTGATGATGACATGATTCAATTAGCCAATCAGAACCCCACTTCTGTGTTTATGCCATAAACAGCCCCAAATCAACAGACTGCTGAAGAACCTTGCTGAAAACTATAGCAGTCATAGCAATCAAAACACAAATCATCCAGTGCTAGTGGGATTGTGCAAAGCCTTCAGGCAGTTTGCTAGCAACTGTGATTTTTGTCATTCACAAGTTGATTTGAGTTCAACTGAAAGCAATTTGATGCTGGGCATGCGAGGGACTTCTGATCAGTATATCAGCTAGTCACTTTTCCGATATAGAGTGACCTACTGTAGATGCTGAATACAGGCCCGTAGCCAGGATTTTTTTTTTGTGTGGGGGGTGCTGATTATGAAAAAAGTGGACTTTTTTCCAAGAGGGGGGGGCAATTTTGTGAAAAGTGGACTTCCTTCCCCAGATTTTGACCTTTTTGACCAAAAAAGCTTTAAAACTTTTGTATGGCTGAATATATTTCTGTATAAATGTATAACCACAACTCTAAGTTTTATTTAAGCTTGATAAGTCTTATATAGCCAGACCAGCTGTGAAATTCAAATTATTTCTTAAGTGAGTAATCAAAAATTTGACCTGACCTTCTGACATGGCAAAAGGATGGAACTTTGAAAATTGAGTTATTATCATCATCAACTTGCCTGTTAGGGGCAGATCCAGACCCTGCCTCTGAAAAACCCAAAGACAAGCAATAGTGGACAGCAGCTGAAAGGACTATTCCATTTTACAGTATATGATCCCATTATGCATTGCATTACAATAATAGAACTGCACTTGCCATAGAAAATGCTCACAAAATCCTTCACTTCAGCTTCCAATTACTCACATAAATCAGGGGTGCTTAGACTTTTGTTTGACCAAATATGACCCTAAAGTATTGTGAAACTGTCCATAACTCTCAATATTTAAGCAACTCTTACTTATTTTTTTGCAACCATAGTATACTTGGATATGATCAATAATTATGCCAATTTTTCACATGTATGGTGGAATGATATGGGTCTGTAGTGGACAGCGACAACCTGTAAAATGTGCTGAGGCATGTGTCTGAGCATTTTGCCTATGTGTAGCGCACTATAAATCACTGCACTATTCTTTTCTTTTTTCTATGGCTTGATTGGTGCACCTCAAATGGGATTTCATATACTGTACTTGATCATCATAGTTATAAATTTGAGTGATCCTTGACAAAAAATCAGTTGTTCAATGACCTTTCTTTTAACAAAACAAAGTATTGAAAAGGACCTACAATGCAATTAAATTGATCAATTGTATTCTATTGTCCAGGTAGGGCAGAATGAGTAGGATATTTCAATATTGGTTTTCTCAAATAATGAGGAATACTGTTGCCAGTACACATCTATCTGTAAATTTCACATTAAAAAACAGCAGCAAAATTCTAGCATTTCCTGAAATTTCAAGGTCCGTTTGACTTTTCTAGTTTGATGAAAACATAACAACCCATTTAAAGTCAATGTACGGAGAAGCCTGTTGTTTTGAAATCTCTGTTTTGAAATCTCTGTTGTTTTGAAATGTACCAGTGAGTACCACCCATCTCTTGATTTCAACATAATGACACATTACACCAGTGGTAATCGTTATTGTATATGCTGGGTCCCTGTTGATTATTTCAACAATTATTTAGATAGCTTGAAACATTATCACCTTGATGTACGAAGTACCAGTGTAACCAAATACGAATACGTTTTTGGGGAGTTCTGATATAACTTGTTATATTGGTAATAATAAATAAGGGACTACTGGGCAGAATAAATTGGTAAATTATGTATTAAAAGAGAAAATAAAGTGGAAATTCAATCCTTGTTGCGTTAGTAATATACCCTTTCAGTGCTAGTAGAATTAACACATCAACAAAAATACAAAGATAATAAACAAAATTTTAAAAAAAAGTTTTTATTTTCCATGACCATACTTAAATCTGTATGAAAATTGCATTCAAATGAGCACAGGTATGCATAGTATCTATTCATTGACTCTTTATACACACTTTACTTAAGTTGTAACAAATTTAAAACCTTGAGAGAATTGTTTGTATGTAAATAATATATTCCCAGTGGAGTACAATATGAGAATGTTATCACATTCTTGCAATTTGGTGTCATTATATCTCATTTAGAATAATATTTCTGCAGTTCAACTTCCTATTTTAAGGACAAAGGCCTATTTTTCATATGTCTCAAATTGCTAACAGCAAATTGCCGCAAATTTCCTCACCATTTTACTAGATCCAATAACATATTCAAGTTTTCATGGACAAAGGTGGCAAATTTGACAAACTAAACTAGTTTTGTGTAAAAAAGGCTTTGAACCTTTATTACACTGTGAGTATTAATGCCATGTCATGGATACAGTCAATTGTACCAACGCTGTAAAACTTAAAGGTATATTTCGTGATTCGCTTATACAGAATTATCGTAAAAATAATCAATTCAGTTTTTTGCACCTTTGTTAGTAGCATAGATGTACTAACATAGCATGCAAGTGCTAAGCCGAAAGTTGTGTATCAAAGACAAAATAAGACATTTTACATGAAACTGTAATTTCTCAACTTCAGTAGAGAAATTAGCTGATGTTTTCAGAAATTATTAAGTAGACAAATCCAGAATATTACTCACATCTTTATTTTCGCCATCTTGGATGATGGCTTTCTCAAAAGTGATTTGGTTCACTGCTCCTGTGGAACTGGCTGTAGCCTCATTCCCAGTGTGCGATGGTGCAAGCAGTGAATCGTATATATATATATACTTGATGAACTTTTGAACTATAATTTTATGGACAATCCTGATGAATCTATTTGCGGCATTGATATATTCTACTCTATTTGACGCTATGCAATTAAGTAAGATATATGATGTTGAGTTAGCAAAGTTGACAGGGGTGCTTATTAGGAGATAGCATTTATCCCGTCAAATACAGTATAATAATAATACTTCAAGCAGGAAGGAGCCAGAGTCACACCCAAGAGGCATGCAAGGGAAAGTAAGACATGTAACAGGGGAAGGATGGTCCTAAAAATGATGCAGGAATAACTTCCACCTCTCCTCACTGATAGATAAGAAAGTATTAAGCATATAGCTACTTGTAAAGAGCATGAAAGATATACAAACAAATTAATTGAAGTTATGCACCAAATAGCATGGTGCAGCATTTACGGTACTCACTGTGGTGCATGAGGTGTCGGGTTTAATTCCCGGTGGTGGCAACTTACTGTAGTATTGGCCTTGGGGAAAATAAAAGTCTGACCTTATTTGGTAGCATCTACAGATTGAATTCAGATTTCCATTTGGAATTGGGTAAATGAATCTCCTTCAGAGAGGGCTGTTAAGCCACAGGTCCCATGTACATCAGAAATTGTACTAGCTGTCCCATTCTTTCCTAGCTGTGGGTTTGTTAAGGGATGTTCCCTGTATAGTGTTTCACATTGAGATACCTCTGAGACATTGTCTTATAATGGAATTGTGTCATGTGAATATAGTAAAAGTGGTGGCAATGAACTGAACTCTCCAAGGTCAACCCAAATTTAAACAGTATTATTGATGTTTTCCTTATTTATGTCTATGCATGGGAGAAGCCAGGGGGCAGAAATATGTCTTTGTCTTTAATGTTACAGTGTCACCGCTATCAAGTGATTAAGATTCAGCTCTTCAGCTTGATATTTAATATCATTTACATTTTGTTTGTAACATTGAATGGGTAAAGAATAAGCTGTAATTTTACAATATTCGCTGTTGTAGTGTGACATCAAAATCAATTGTTATCGGGTCAATCAATCTATGTTCAGAACCACCATCAATATTATCTTACACAAAGTCATGTGTTGCTGACAGGTGCGCAAATCAAGCGTGAACCAATAACTAAGGTATAAATCATTCAGTGCGATAGTGAATTGATAAATATTGTCATTAATATTCTTCAAAAGTTGGTGACTTTACATCAACTCTTATTTTCAAGGACACTCCATGCATCTTAAGCTGCCAATTATCTGATCAGTTCCAAGCATCATCTGTACTTTGATGTTTCAAAATCAATATTACAAAGCAATTTTACTTTTAGTAATGAAAGATCCTCCAAGGTTTCTGATATTAAATGATGCATGGGTGGGACTTGTGAGAGTAATAGGCGTCTAAAAGGCGTCATGTTGTTTAACAATGCCATTACTGATAGTAACAGTTTAACAATGGTCATCACTGTTTTTTTGTTTAATCTTGTGCATCCCAATTGCAGCCTTTGTATCAGGACACAGGATAATAATTTCCAGTTTCTTATTTTTTGCACCAGGGTCAAAGAGCAAAATTGTAATATTGATTATTGGGAGTAGCCTTGTTGGTTTTCTTCTATTTCTTGCTCTATTTTCTTCCTTTTAACATGGAAAGAAAGGATCTGTGCTTGTAACAATAAGGGCAAGCATGCTTTTATAGGCTAAGCTAGCATGATTTTTGCATAGGTATACATGCCGATTGTGGATTTTTCATGCACCAGATTTGTTTCCACAAACAAACAAATAAATCATGCCATATAAGTTTAGTGATTGAACTTTGAATACTTGCACAGAAGTGAGCTAGGATTTCATTTTCAAAGAAGTTCAAAATGATTTAACTTTTGGATGAACAATTAAATTGTGGTATTTTATTTTCTTAACAATATTGTGTTGAGTGATTGAAATTGATCAGATTTTTGAAGTGTTGGTTATTATTTAGGTTTGCATGTACTGCAGGACATCTAGGAGCTTCTTCTGGGGCATAATAGTAGTGTCAGTAGTTGCATGTGCCTTGGATTTCACAGGTTGTAACTTAGATAACTGAAGTATTACAGCCTTGTGGGACAGGCACTGTTGTAAGAATATCCGTTAGAGGCAGTTATGTGTCTGTAAGAAATCTAATGTGGATATTATAAGACCAAAGGATGCTGTTCACTCATTCCTCATCAAAACAAAGTTGTTGTTAATATTAATTTAATATATCCAACTTCCTATTTGAAAGAAATTGGAAGCCAAACTTGTAGGTGCTCTAAGCAGTTGATAATTAGAATTGGGTCACTTACCATGCATGAAAATGTGAAACTGGTTCATTGCTAGAGTGAAAATGTCATAATGGCATTGTGGAACTGGGAAAAGCAGTTTAAAATGTGAAAGTGTTATAGGACCCATAGTGTGGAATTGGATAACTTTATATGTGTTTCTTAGATTTGGTGATATTTGACGATAATTTGGACTGGGTTCCCATAGGTGCTTGAAAAATCACTGAATTTTAAAACAGTAAAACTAAACATTGTGGAATTAATTTCAAAGATAGCAGGCAAACTTTATAAAATAGATAGAGAAAACAAAACAAAACATTGTTTGCACATTAAAGTGGGAATGGAGGTTGGCTTGAGGTCGGTTAGTTGGAGACTGATTTGTATGTAACTCTGTTGGGTCTGGAATTTTGGCATAAGATCTTTGAAAAGTCATGGAATTTTATCATTTAAAGTCTGTGTTGTTAAATTTGCACTGAAAACCCGGACTTAAGTAGCAATAATTGCAATTTTATGTTGAGGTCAAAACCAGTTTTAAGTGCACTTATACTTACCTGTCTGTATCCATCCGTAATCCGTACCTCAAGGTACGTATATTAGACAATACTATATGCATACTGTTTGTTATCCTCTTGTGTTTTAAAGCATAACCTTTGACCCTAGTTGATCTAATCATTGAGAACCACTTACATTATATTTCGGCCATGATTGAGGAATCTTGAGCCTTATGGGTCTGTCTGTGTCCAGCAGCATATTATTAATGATTTCCGTTAGAGATGATAATAAATATAGTCTGCAAGGAAACTGAAGTGGATAAATACAAAATCAAATAGGAAGTGGTGATTTGGTCCATCTCGGTTATTTTCTTCTAATGAAATAGGAATTAATATGTGGGTTTATTGGTGTACACAAAGATCATGATAAAGAGTTCTTGTTACATACAGAGGATATTATTTTGTTTATAAAAAAAACAAGTTGCATTAACCAAGTATTTTATCAATTTGATTGGATTGTAATAAGATTGAAATCTTTTGCACCTATTAGTAACAAATAGTACTTGGTTTAGGTGCATTTTTTCTTTTTTATAAAGTTCCCAATTTGTAAAAAGTTGTACTTTCCTGAGAATTTAGATTTTGACAAACAGTTTTTTTTTTCAAGAGCCATACAAAGTCTTTCAAAAATTTTCAAAAGTACAACTCATGAAGTCAACAGTATAAACTGCAAGTGCATTAACATACAGAGTGTTTCTCAATACAGCAAACCCATTACCAATATGCCTTTCACTGGTATCCAGGCGGTTTCCATTTACGAGCACTGGAACATTGTATGCTTAGCAGTATGCAACATGGTTCAAACTTAGATTGATTGATTTTGGCATGCTTTGTTGAGCTGATATAACAGTATGGGCAATTCTACAGAGCTGCAACAGGTTGACCCATATTGGACATGGTAAAGGTTCTCAGTTGAAACTGGCTTCAGAGGGAAAAATGAATTGATAACATAACAAAATATTATACATTTCTAAGACTTCCTTTTCCATTGAAATTCTACTGAAAATGTTCATGCATTGCCGGGTCTGCTGTTTAGGGTGTTGCTATGGGTATGTGATCTCCTTTCAGCCAATGAGAGTTGCTCTCACTCATCGGTGCTAGGTCACACAGATTGCGAATTGTTTTCATTACATTTTTGGTTAGCAATCGGATAGATGGAAAAAATATCATGCCTTAATTTTGACTGGGGTTATAATAGAGTACTTTTGATGACAACTAAATTAATCCAGGTACCCTGCATTCACAAAATTATCACAAAATGGAGTTTGAGCAAATAAATTACCGATACAAGCATATACAAAAAAAGTAGTATTGAAAGACCAATCTATTGTATTGGAATATTTATGGCTGCTTGGTATTAAATTAGCTTTCATCACAAACACTGTATATGCTTGTAGACAAGGTTTTACGGTACTTTGTTTTTGTTTTCATTTTGTGTTCCATTGTCTTTGGCATTTCGTTTTCATTCCTGACAGTCTATTATTTGCTGTGCATGTAGTCATGGAATCAACTATAGAATTAATGTTATTTTCTGTACCACATTTTGCAATTGGCCTTTAAGGCCCAGTGGCAAGAGGATTTGCAAACCCAGTACTCATCTTGTTTTGTATAAAAGTTTAAGCTACTTTACCCGATAAGTAGAGAAAGACAAGTAGACAAGCGTGGTAATCCACTTATCACTGTTTTAAAATTCTATGTAAGTCTTAGTTTCCTTGGTTAGAAATAAGGAAGTATTAAAGACAGTATCTTATATAAACTTATATTTTCTTATGTCTGCCTTAGATAGCATTTTCACTTTGAAACTGGCCTACTTCTTTCTACAGTAAATAAGATTCCACAATTCTACAATTTACTACATTAATTACGGTATAAAGTTTCATTTTTTATATGTATACCCTTTGTTGCCGTCAGCAGATAATATTTTCATTAACGCCAAAAATACTACTTGCTGATTGGTTACCAGAAGACTGCTGTGATCTATTGAGCCAATCAGCAGCATGGGAAAAATGGTGGTAGGGCTGAGAGGATTGAAACTGTATTTTAAGTAATATTTATTGCATAATTATTGCATAATTATTATTTATGAATTAACTAATCAGAATTATAGTAAAAAAGCATTAGCTATCTGGGGTTAAGCTTATATTACTGCTACTCTCTCTGTAGTACTTTCATTTTAAAATCACATTATTGTTGCTATCTACAGTAGATAAATATTATTGTAAAAATGGTTTACTGTTGCTGTCTTCTGAAGATAGCATTTTCATTTGAAAATTAGTTTACTCTTGCTATCTACTGAAGATATTATATTCATTTGTAACTCGTCTACTTTTGCTGTCTTCTGAAGATAGCATTTCATTTGAAAATCAATTTACTGTTGCTATCTACTGAAGATAGCATTTCATTTGAAAATCAATTTACTGTTGCTATCTTCTGAAGATAGCATTTCATTTGAAAAGCTCTTTACTGTTGCTATCTAGTATGTACTGAAGATAGCATTTTCATTTGAAAATAATTACTTTTGCTATCTTCTGAAGATAGCATTTTCATTTGAAAATCAGTTAACTCTAGCTATCTACTGAAGGTAGCATTTTCATTTGCAACTCTCCTTGTGCTATCTGCTGAAGATAGCATTTTCATTTGCAAATCAGTTTAATGTTGTTATCTACTGATGATAGCATTTTCATTTGAAAATCAGTTTACTGTTGCTATCTTCAAAAGATAGCATTTTCATTTGGAATTCTGTTTGCTGTTGCTATCATCTGAAAATAGCATTTTCATTTGAAAATAATTTGACAATTTATAGTTTTATTTTTGGTTTGGCAGTTTAGTTTTATTTAAAATGAAAGAAGTTTACTACCCATATCTCAATGTAGGTAGTATTTGCATATAAAACATGCAAGTCTGTGATTATCGGTGGTTAAACAGTTAATATTAGTTTCAATGTAACTGTTTTCATTTCTGCCGGCCATCTATTGTTATTTCTATTTTACCCCGAACTCCACAATAACATTTGAAATGTTTAATAAAAACAAACTACCTCTATTTACAGTAGATAGTATTCCATATCAAATTGTTTAAACAATTTCCATGCTTCACTGTCAATATTGAGTGGATATATATTATTATCAAGGTCTATGATGTTCAAGGTTTTTAAAAACAGGAAATGAAGTGGAAGAAACTTAAACCCATGGGCACTACCAGTGGAATAATCGGCCTCTAAGAACTATTTTGATTGGTTACAAAGAAGGCTATATCATGTATTGAACCAATCAGAGATATGGTAACAATGGTTAGTAGGGTTGAAGGGGTTTAAGCTTATAATTGCTGAGAGGTCTAAAAGTTCTATTTTGATTGGTTACTCAGATGATTATATCATGTAATTAGCAAATTACTGACAATGTAAAACAGGCAGTAGTGCCTGTGGGGTTAATCGCATGCCTGTATCATAGTATTGTATTCAGCCAATTCCTTCAGCGGTGTCTGTCTGCTTTTTCTGATTATTGCATAAAAAGAAGTAGATCATGCGATACACAGCAAATTATGTGCATATGTGATGATAATGTGATTCAATTAGCCAATCAGAATCCCACTTCTTTGTTTTTTATGCCATAACAGCCCCAAATTGACAGACTGCTGAAGAACCTTGCTGAAAACTATAGCAGTTGTAGCAATCAAAACACAAATCATCCAGTGCTAGTGGGATTGTGCAAAGCCTTCAGGCAGTTTGCTAGCAACTGTGATTTTTGTCATTCACAAGTTGATTTGAGTTCAACTGAAAGCAATTTAATGCTGGGCATGCGAGGGACTTCTGATCAGTAGTCACTTTTCCAATATAGAGTGACCTACTGTAGATGCTGAATACAGTATTTTGTGTGTGTGTGTGTGGGGGGGGGGTTGCTGATTTTGAAAAAGTGGACTTTTTCTGGGGGGCAATTTTGTAAAAGGTGGACTTCCTTCCCCAAATTTGGACCTTTTTTGACCAAAAAGCTTTAAAAATCCAATTTTTTTGTGAGTAATCAAAAATCTGACATGACGTGATCTTACATGGCAAAAGGATTGAAAATTGAGTTATTATTATTATCAGCTTGCCTGTTAGGGGCAGATCCAGGCCTCTCCTCTGAAAAACCCAAAGACATTAAGCAATAGTGGACAGCAGCTGAATGGACTATCCCATTATGCTTTGCCTTACAATAATAGAACTGCACATGCCATAGAAAATGCTCACAAAATCCCTCACTTCAGCTTCAAATTACTCACATAAATCAGAGGTGCTTAGACTTTTGTTTGAACAAATATGACCCTGATGTATTGTGAAACTGTCCATAACTCTCAATATTTAAGCAGCTCTTAATATTTTGTTGTATACATAATATGGAGCAATCAGGTCCTCTACAATGCATGATGGGATCGTCAATATTGGTTTTCTCAAATAATGAGAAATAATGTTGTCAGTGCACATCTGTCTGTAAATTTTACATTAGAAAAACAACAGCAAAAATCTAGCATTTCCTGAAATTTCAAGGTCCGTTTGACTTTTCTAGTTTGAAGAAAACATAACAACCCATTTAAAGTCAATGTACGGAAAAGCCTGTACAAATCTCTGTTGTTTTGAAATGTACCAGTGAGTACCACCCATCTCTTGATTTCAACATAATGACACATTACACAAGTGGTAATCGTTATTGTATATGCTGGGTCCCTGTTGATTATTTCAACAATTATTTAGATAGCTTGAAACATTATCACCTTGATGCACAAAGTACCTGTGTAACCAAATACTAATACGTTTTTGGGGAGTTCTGATATAACTTGTTATATTGGTAATAATAAATAAGGGACTACTGGGCAGAATAAATTGGTAAATTATGTATTAAAAGAGAAAATAAAGTGGAAATTCAATCCTTGTTGCGTAAGTAATATAACCCTTTCAGTGCTAGTAGAATTAACATATCAACAAAAATACTAAGATAATAAAAATGTTTTTTTAAACTTTCTTGTTTACCATGACCATACTTTAATCATATGAAAATTGCATTCAAATGAGCACAGGTATGCATAGTATCTGTTCAATGGCTCTTTATACACACTTTGCTTTAATTGTAACAAATTTAAAACCTTCAGAGAGTTTTTTGTATGTAATAATATATTCCCAGTTGAGTACAATATGAGAATGTTATCACATTCTTGCAATTTGGTGTCATTATATCTCATTTACAATAAAATGTCTGTGGTTCAACTTCCTATTTTCCTATGTCTCAAATTGCTAACAGTAAATTGCAGCAACTTGATCCTCACCATTTTACTGTATCCAATAACATATTCAAGTTTTCATGGACAAAGGTGGCAAGTTTGACAAACTAAACTAGTTTTGTGTGAAAACAGCTTTGAACCTTTATTACACTGCAAGTATTAATGCCATGTCATGGATACAGTCAATTGTACCAAACACTGTAACACTTAAAGGTATATTCAGTGATTTGGTTATTCAAAATAATCGTAAAAATCATCAAAATTCAGTTTTTTGCACCTTTGTTAGTAGCATAGATGTACTAACATAGCCTGCAAGTGCTAAGCCCAAAGCTTTGTAAAAAGACAAAATAGGACATTTTGCATGAAACTGTAGAGACATTAGCTATATTTTCAGAAATTATTAGGTAGACAAATCCAGACTATATTACTCACATCTTTAGCTTTCACCATCTTGGATGATGGCTTTCTCAAAAGTGACTTGGTTCACTGCTCCTGCGGAACTAGCTTTAGCCTCATTCCCAGTGTGCGATGGTGCAAGCAGTGAATCGTATGATGAACTTTTGAACTGTAATTTTATGGACAATCATGCTGAATCATACTCCATTTGACATTATAAGTGCACTTGGCAATTAAGTAAGATATCTGATGTTAGCAAAGTTGACAGGGGTGCTTATTAGGAGAGAGCACTTATCTGGTCAAATACGGTTTAATAATAATACTTCAAGCAGGAAGGAGCCAGAGTCACACCCAAGAGGCATGCAAGGGAAAGTAAGACATGCACTCAAGAACTATAACAGGGGAAGGATGGTCCCAAAAATTATGCAGGAATAACTTTCCTCACTTATAGAACAGAAAGTATTAAGCATAGCTACCTGTAAAGAGCATGCAAGATATACAAGCAAATTAATTAAAGTTATGCACCAAATAGCATGGTGCAGCAGTTACGGTACTCACTGTGGTGCATGAGGTTTAATTTTCTTTGGTGGCAACTTTCTGAAGTATTGGCCTTGGGAAAAATGAAACATTTAAGTCTGACCTAAATTGATAGCATCTACATATTGAATTCAGACTTCCATTTGGAATTGGGTAAATGAATGGGTGCCATCCTTCAGAGAGGAATGTTAAGGGTAGATGTGATATTGTTGGTCGAAGCAGCCAAAATATCAATTTTCAATATCTAAATCAATATATAATTGAAATATAACACTTTGATGTTTTGCAGAAGTTCATTCTACAATCATTCTTTGAAAACTTGCTTGATTTATTGTTGTTTATGAGTTATGTACATTTTACAAAAGTGTTGTTGTTCCAGCCCTCTTTACAACATAACTCAAGAACCACAAGACCTACAAAAGTATATTTGTGATATTTGAATTCTTCTACACACTTACTATGAAATGATCAATGCAATTTTTGCCAAAGCTTACTATCATTACGCAAGATGATGTGAACTACCAAATCGCAAAAGTTTAAAATAGTTGCTAACCTTAAGCCACAGGTCCCATATACATCAGAAATTGTACTGACTGTCCCAATGTGTCCTAGCTGTGGGTTTGTTAAGGGATGCTCCCTGTATAGTGTTTCACATTGAGATACCTCTGAGACATTGTCTTATAATGGAATTGTGTCATATGAATATAGTAAAAGTGGTGGCAATGAACTGAACTCTCCAAGGTCAACCCAAATTTAAACAGTACTATTGATGTTTTGCCTATGCCTTTGAGAAGCCAGGAGGCAGAAATAGGTCTTTGCCTGTAATGTTACAGTGTCACCGCCGTCAAGTGATTAAGATTCAGCACTTCAGCTTGATGTTTAATATCATTTACATTTTGTTTGTAACATTGAATGGGTACTGAAAAGAATATGCTGTAAATTTACGGTATATAGTATGACATCAAAATCAATTGTTGTCAGGTCAATCAATCTATGTTCAGAACCACCATTACAATTATCAAACACAAAGTCATGTGTTGCTGACAGGTGCGCAAATCAAGCGTAAACTAATAACTAAGGTATGAATCATTCAGTGCGATGGTGAATTGATAATATTGTCATTAATATTCTTCAAAAGTTGGTGACTTTACATCAAATCTTATTTTCAAGGACACTCCATGCATCTTAAGCTGGCAATATCTGATCAGTTTCAAGCATCATCTGTACTTTGATGTTTCAAAATCAATATTACAAAGCAATTTTACTTTTAGCAATGAAAAATATCCTCCAAGGTTTTTTGATATTAAATGATGCATGGGTGGGACTTGTGAGAGTAATAGTATCATCTACGAGATGCCATATTGTTTAACAATGCCATTAATGATAGTAACAGTTTAACAGTGGCACGGGATAAGAATTTCCAGTTTCTTATTTCTTTCCCCAAGGTCTATAAGAGTAAAATTGTTATATTGATTATTGGGAGTAGCCTTCTTGGTTTCCTTCTATTTCTTGCTTTATTTTCTTCCTTTTAACAAGGAAAGAAAGGATCGGTGGTTTTAACAAAAAGGGCAAGCATGCTTTTATAGGCTAAGCTAGCATGATTTTAACATAGGTATACATGTAGATGTGGATTTTTCATGGACCAAGTTTGTTTCCACAAACAAACAAATAAATCATGTCATATAAGTTTAGTGATTGAACTTTTAATACTTGCACAAGTGAGCTAGGATTTCATTTTCAAAGAAGTTCAAAATGATTTAAATTTTGGATGAGCAATAAAATTGTAGTATTTTATTTTCTTAACAATATTGTGTTGAGTGATTGAAATCGATCAGATTTTTTGAAGTGTTTGGTTATTATTTAGGTTTGCATGTGCTGCAGGACATCTAGGAGCTTCTTCTGGGGCATAATAGTAGTGTCAGTAGTTGCACGTCTCTTGGATTTCACAGGTTGTAACTTAGATAATTGAAGTATTACAGCCTTGTGGGACAGGCACTGTTGTAAGAATATCTGTTGAGGCAGTTATGTGTCTGTAAGAAAACTAATGTGGATATAATAAGACCAAAGGATGCTGTTCACCATAGGCGTAGATCCGGGGGATGGGGGGATGGGGGGGTTTATTGTTATATTGATTATTGGGAGTAGCCTTCTTGGCTTCCTTCTATTTCTTACTCTATTTTCTTCCTTTTAACAAGGAAAGAAAGGATCTGTGCTTGTAACAATAAGGGCAAGAATGCTTTTATAAGCTAAGCTAGCATGATTTTTGCATAGGTGTATACATGCTTCATGGATTTTTTATGGACCAGGTTTGTTTCCACAAACAAACAAATAAATCATGCCATATAAGTTTAGTGATTGAACTTTTAATACTTGCACAAGTGAGCTAGGATTTCATTTTCAAAGAAGTCCAAAATGATTAAAATTTTGGATGAGCAATAAAATTGTAGTATTTTATTTTCTTAACAATATTGTGTTGAGTGATTGAAATCGATCAGATTTTTTGAAGTGTTTGGTTATTATTTAGGTTTGCATGTGCTGCAGGATATCTAGGAGCTTCTTCTGGGGCATTAGTAGTGTCAGTAGTTGCACGTCTCTTGGATTTCACAGGTTGTAACTTAGATAATTGAAGTATTACAGCCTTGTGGGACAGGCACTGTTGTAAGAATATCCATTAGAAGCAGTTATGTGTCTGTAAGAAAACTAATGTGGATATTATAAGACCAAAGGATGCTGTTCACTCATTCCTCATCAAAACAAAGTTGTTGTTAATATTAATTTAATATATCCAACTTCCTATTTGACTGAAATTGGAAGCCAAACTTGTAGGTGCTTTAAGCAGTTGATAATTAGAAATGGGTCACTTACCATGCATCAAAATGTGAAACTTGGCAAAACTGGTTCATTGCTGAAGTGAAAATGTCAGAGTGGCATTGTGGAACTGGGAAAAGCAGGTTAAAAAGTGAAAGTGTTGTAGGGTGTGGAATTGGATAACTTTATGTGTGTTTCTTAGATTTGGTGATATTTGATGATAATTTAGACTGAGTTCCCATAGGTGCATGCTTGAAATATCACTGAATTTTAAAACAGTAAAACTTCACATTGTGAAATTCATTTCAAAGATAGCATGCAAATTTTGTAAAACAGAGAAAACAAAACAAAACATTGTTTGCACATTAAAGTGGGAATTGAGATGGGCTTGAGGTGGTTTAGATGCAGACTGATTTGTATGTTACTGTGTGGCCACACCTGTTGACATTCTGTGGGTCTGGAATTTTAGCATTAGATCTTTGATAAGTCTTGCAATTTTATCATTTCTGTGTTGTAAAATTTGCACCGAATGCCTCGACTTAAAGTAGCAATAATTGCAATTATTTGTTGAGGTCAAAACCAGTTTTAAGTGTACTTATACTTACCTGTCTGTATCCATCCGTAATACGTACCTCAAGGTACGTATATTAGACAATGCTATATGCATACTGTTTGTTATTCTCTTGTGTTTTAAAGCATAGCCTTTGACCCTAGTTGATCTAATCATATAGAACCACTTTATACATTGTATTTCGGCCATGATTGAGGAATCTTGAGCCTTATGGGTCTGTCTGTGTCCAGCAGCATATTATTAATGATTTCCGTTAGAGATGATAATAAATATAGTCTGCAAGGAAACTGAAGTGCATGGATAATACAAAATCAAATAGGAAGTGGTGATTTTGGTCCATCTTGGTTTTTTTCTTCTAATGAAATAGGAATTTGAGGGTTTATTGGTGTCCACAAAGATCATGATAAAGAGTTCTTGTTACATACAGAGGATATTATTTTGTTTATAAAAAACCTGCACGTTGCATTAACCAAGTATTTTATCAATTTGATTGGATTGTAATAAGATTGAAATCTTTTGCACCTATTAGTAACAAGTAGTTCTTGGTTTAGGTGCATTTTTTCTTTTTGATAAAGTTCCCAATTTGTAAAAAGTTGTACTTTCCAGAGAATTTAGATTTTGACAAACAGTAATTTTTTTTCAAGAACCATACAAAGTCTCTGTAAATTTTCAAAAGTACAATTCATGAAGTCAATAGTATAAACTGCAAGTGCATTAACATATAGAGTGTTTCTACTGACAATACAGCGAACCCATTACCAATACGCCTTTCACTGGTATCCAGGCGGTTTCCATTTACGAGCACTTAAATGGAACATTGTATGCTTATCAGTATGCAACATGGTTCAAACTTAGAATGATTGATTTTGGCATGCTTTGTTGAGCTGAAATAACAGTATGGGCAATTCTACAGAGCTGTAACAGGTTGACCCATGTTGGACACGGTAAAGGTTCTCAGTAGAACTGGCTTCAGAGGGAAAAGTGAATTCATTGATAATGTTAGAAAATATTATACATTTTTAAGACTTCCTTTTCCATTGAAATCCTACTGAAAATGAGGAACATCTGATTTAAATATTGATAGATTCATTTGGCCTAGAAACCCATTTTCTTGGTTAATCAGTTCTATAATCTTCACAAATTTTCTGAAACTTATATTTTGAATCAGTTCCTTATACCACTCTTTTCAGATATTGCTATTTCAATTCTGCTTCTGACAAGCAAAAATCTCTTCTGGATGAAAAACAAAAATCTGTTCTTGGGCCTGACCGACCCAGATTTTGCATTTTGGATATTAAAATATTTTTTTATCTGTATGAACTTTCAAGGACCCATGTTTTGGCCGAAGTAGATTGATTTTGTAGCATCATTTAGCCTCTTTAGACCAAGCCTATTAAGTCAATCTGCCCGTATTGTCTTGTATTTATTATGTACATGTATTTTTAATGTGTTTATAATTTGCCAAATCAAATCTATCAATCAATTAATCCATCAATCAATCAGTCAACCAATCAATCAATCAATCAATCAACCAACCAACCAACCAATCAATCAATCAATCAATCAATAAATCAATAAATCAATTTATCTATATATCTTATGCACACTATTACCAAAGTAGCAGATGAGTTTTCCCCTTAAAATTGCTACAAGTTACTTATTTCTGGCAACTACTTTTGACAAGTGTGAAGATAATATGGTAGTAGCTATGGGGATAGCAAGCCAAATATAGAACCAGCAAAGCCAACTATAAAATGCCAAGTAGCTTGCATGAGCTTGGAGCAATGCATCTCACAAATGAAGATGGTTAATTTCTTGTCAGTGTTTCATAGTCATCAAGCAAGCTAGTCCACATATTTTTGCCTCATGGTAGAGTTTATTTCTATAGGGAAGCAACACCACCAATATAGTGACAGTGGGTATGTATAGGAAGCAGTCGGGGGGGGCTTGAATTATTTTATGACAGACGTGTACCTCACAAGCTTCAAAATCTTATTCCATTTCTAGGGGTAATGCTTACTAAAAAACAGCTGAACTTTGCTCTTTTAGTGAATTCTATTGAAACATTTACCCATGTCTAAGGATTTTCTATAAAAAAACCCACATCCCTATATACTTCATGGCAGACTGGCAGTAACCTTCGGGAAGTAGTCCTCCCAGCAGGGACTGACCTCCCCCATCAGAAAGTTTTGAAATTTGACAAATACCAAAAATGATTTTTCGTGGCATTCTGGTACTCTGCAAAACTCAATTTGGCCATTGATGTTCTATTTTGAACATAACCTGTTCTAGTCTAAGGTTACAGCATTACCAGTCACAACAAGTATGAACTGGGTCACAATGTCGGTTAAAAGTGTGAAACTCCAAGGCAAAATTAGGTTCCATCATGTTCATTTTAAAATGTTCAATAATGGTTCCGGCTTTCAATACATGAAATCATGCAGTAAATGCTTTAACCAGCTTACTATCAACTGGTACACTTCCTCTTGGTCTCAGCACTAAACGAATTAACTCTTGTAACTAAATGCTTAAAAAAGATTTTTTATTTGAAATTGAATAAGCTTTTTGTAGATCAAAATGTACGATCAAGTGGCGATAACAGGGAATGCTGCAGGGCTAGTTTGAGATGTCTGGCTGTCGTCTTGAGTGGTTCTGACGTCATGACAACATGAATGAAGTGGTCCGGTAAATTTTGTGAAGTCAGGAACACTTGTGATAGATTGGCAACAGTGGAGATGTTCACAATGTCTGATAATGTATTCTTTAGACTGTAAACCACTTAAACCTGTCTAAATGCTTTTATACGAATTGTAAGCATGTGCAAATATAAAGGATGACCATTTAATATTGTTTTATTCCTATGCTTGACCCATTATGCTACTCTTAAAATAGTATTTGTGTTTACAGCAGAATGAGCGCAATTCAACTTTAAGGTTTAACCCTAATGCTGCTAGACCATGTAAAACAATACAGCACAAAGTGATTTAAAGACCATGTATCCCAGGTGATCCGATTGTTCAATACTACATATATATGCATGAAAATGTTAATCGGGCATTGGCAACTCTCACATGCGTGGCTTGCTATAGCCATAGCTGGTCAGTGGGTCAAATCCCGGGCAGGAAAAATAACTTTTCTCTTCATCTTCTTTCTTCAATCCTTCATTCCTTCCTTCCACTTAAGCAAAAAGCAATAGAAGTATGCCTCAACTAACCCTAACACTGCTAGACCTTACAAAACAATACAGCACGAAGCGAATGTAAGACCATGCACCCCACATGATCCTATTGTGCAATACTGCCAACCTACTTATACGCATGAAAACATTGGCCAGGCAATACTTACAAGCATAGCTTGCTATAGCCATTCTGCTGATTGGTACCCGAGGGGTCGGTGGGTCAAATCCTGGGTGGGGATCTCTTCATCTTCTTGCTTTGTTCCTTCCTTCATTCCTCCCACTTGTGCAAAAAGCAGAGAGGGAGTTGGAGTTACCAAAAGAAGTGAAGATATATACAATATCTGAAAGTTGCAATACTCCCCATTGGATCCCTTATTTTGATGGTTGCTTTTTATAAAGACAGTTTAGTTTTTTAACTTGTACTATATAGTTTGCATAAATAAGGTTATGTGGATATTGATGACTATAAGTAAGCAGACTTGTACATTTTTTTTGCCATTATTTGATATTTAAATACAACCATCATGAAGTGATGGATTCAACTGATGTATTAATTTTGTTATTGCTACCCCATCAAACAACACACAACAGATATTGCTCATGTTAATTAACCTTCTTCGGCAAGTAATCTTATAGGTTATAGTAAGTGATGAATCGTTCACTGTAAATAAACTGCTCGCCTCAAATGTACTGGCTTGTGTGTACTACACACTGTGTGGTCTTTATATAATTTGTCATTGTTAACAAACACAAATGTATATATTATGTTTTGATTATGGAAGCCAAATTGGCATTGAAATTTGCAATGCATTGTGGGACAGTTTTTGCAGTTTTGGGACACTTTGCCTCTGACCTATCAAAAAAAATTGGTTTTTTGTGCGTACAAAATAATATTATTTAAAATGGTTTACTAGAATAAAAGCATGATTATTTCATAGATTAATTATCTAAAATATTAATGATTAATGAATGAATAATATTTACAGCAGTTTCCCTGATATGTCAGAGGTCAAAGTGTCCCAAAACTGCTCTCAAAAACCGGAAGTTACAATGCCGATTGTCATAATGTGAACAAGCATGTATATATATATCCCTTATTGTTTTTACCTCTAAACTCTTTCTTTAATTTTTGTTTGTTTGTTTGTTTGTTTGTTTATTTACACAGTGGGTTTTCTGTTGAATTAGGAGCAGCAACCACAGTACTAGTAGCATCTAATTTAGGTATACCAATTAGTACTACACATTGTAAGGTGAGTTTATTAACAAGATTGTATATAGACCACTTGACATTATCAACAAAGGCAAGGGATTGGTCTATCGATATGCTTGAACGAACCGCTACACTGTTCAATGGCTTTCTTATACTATATGAAATGTGGTGGGCAATTTAAAATGCACATGCCCTGAGCAAACTTCGATGCGTATGCACACTGCAGGGTAAAGAACAACGGAAATTGCCATAATTCACACGCATACTGCCGGGCAATGACGTCACATGTCAAGTGGTCTACACAATCATCTCTATTCGTATGATATGATTTAGCAAACTGAGTCAATTATTGGTGAAATTGATTTTGAGTTACTTATAACCAACGGATGTGTTATTTTGTATTCCCTGTTTTCTGTTCCATATCACAAAACTAAGTATATCTTGTGAACAACAAGTGTAACTTGGAGAGGCAATGAGTTTGAATGTAGCATGTAATATGGGCAATGGTACATAGTGAAAACATGAATATTGATTTTGCCAGATACATTATTGACTAATTTTTGGTTGATTCTATCATATTTTGTATCTGCAGGCAGTGTATGAGGTTTGTGTCGGAAAGAAGGGCACAATGTCCCGCATTTTGATAATGAAAAGCTTTGGCTGCTATTCAAAAATTATACTGAAAAATTCTTGAAAGTTATGGTATTACTATGAACTACATTATAAGGTGGCCAGTTTTTGTACCTAGGAAATAAACAGTCATGTCAAGTTGTGTAGGTTCATCTAATATTCAAAAATGTCATCAGCCTGGAAAATTAGTTGCTCTTAAAGGTTTCTGACAAGATCAACAGCCGTATCCCCTATTCTTCCAGATCAAAACTGATATTTTAGTATGAGAAGATGGTTCATTATTGTCCATTAAAAAAATTTAAAGCCCAACATTTGTTTCATTTAGATTTTTTAAACAAAAATGTGGTAAAAAGTGGTAGCCACCACTGTATGTATGTACTATCCTATGGGACATTGTTTTTTGTGTCTAATAAAAATCGCTGGAAAGCAATATAACTCACATTTTGGAAACAGATTGTTTTAATAGTAGGCCTCAATGTAAGATAGAAAACAGAATGTGAACGAATTTCACCACCAACCTTTAAGATGATTGTTAATAACATTTGAAAGACTTTTTCTAAATGATCAGGAGCATTGTGAAAATTAATTGAAAAGGCTCTAAGAAGCTCATATTGTGCATATTCACCCTAACAACACATACAATTCTTGAGATAATATGTCAACTTGTGGGAAAACTGCTTACGCAGGAGCCACATGACATACAGAACTGCAAGTGCAATATTTGAGTTCATAAACTCCCTTTAAAATACACTTAGTTATTAAAAATAAAATATTTATCTTAGAATGTTTCATGAAGCTGTCATAAGGACTGTCAGGAGTATTGAAGGTACTATCAGTGATCTCCATCAAAGTGTAAAATTGTTTAAAATATGTAAGAATAGCTTAAAGTGATGGAGACATGTGTATTAAAGGTGTTTTTTCAAATGAAAAATGAAAAACAAAAACCCAGCATGACAAATGTGAATCCCCATTCAGTTCAATGTACCTGTGATGTGTTCATAGAGAAACTCCTCCAACATTGACCAAAATGTCATATATTGCCTTAATTGGGCCGGTTTTGGCCGTATCTCTTGCAGAGTATGTTAACACTCCTTTGCTTCTTACAATAATGCAAAAATAGGATTTTGATTTGTTTAGATGTTGTGATTGGTGCATTATTATTTTATTTTGTTTACTTTATTCATCTGGCAATCAATAACAAAATTGGAACAAAACAACAACATTGAGGTCTGCTGAGTGGCCGGGGAGCACTGAAGGCACGAAAGAGCACTGTCACCACAAAACGTGGTGCTCTCTGCTCAGCCCAACACTACACAAAGCATATACAAAAGAATACAAAAAAGGAATCAATACAATTTAATCATCATGGCCCATATAGTGAGATTTTAGTTGAGATTTAAAAGCAGAGTTGCTACAGGTGAGATAGCTAGGAGTCTCAGAGACGGAATTGCAGTCCATAAAACTGGGAAATTGATTGAAAGACAGTTTGTGTATACATTCGTTTTAGGAGTGATGGACTGTATAAAAGTTAATTTATAGTATTGATTGACACACTACCTGAAAAAAGAATGAGGTTAGCATAGGTGAAACATGAAAATCAAAGGAAATCAGTAAATAAGTCCTAGTTTTCAAAGTTGTGAGATTAATTAAAGTTCTGAGTCTGTTCTCATATGGTTGATCCCCCTACACTGGCAAAGAATTGACCTAGCAGCACAATGCTGGCTTTGTTCATCAACATGGTATTTCTTGTAAACATTTCAAACAATTCTGATAAAATCAAGTAATTTATTGCACTTTATGACGATTTTGCTGATATGACAATTCCATGAAAGATACAGGTTATCAGTAGTATTGCAAGACTAGTGTTATTGATGTGTGATGTGGTGCAAGCTGTATGATAATGATTGGTACCCATCAATTTTCATTGATAATAGATGAGCCTGACACATCAATGTATTTACAGCAGAATGTGAAATAATTACTCATCTTTTAATCTGTTTTAAGTGGGAAAAGAGAATCATTATACCTGTATCATGATAAAACAGTAAAAACAGTAATGACAATTTTGTATTGTTGTGTAATTGATGCATTCTTTTGATTTCACGAAGGAATTCTTGATAAAACTTGATGCTATCATCGATTTACATGTACAGCCCTCTTCCCTAGTAAAAGTGGCACAATTGCGATTTTACCCGTTTGTTGTTAACTAAACATTTGTAGAGATTAAAACAAGCAAATTGAACAGAACAAACAGCATTTGAGAGCTAATTAAGACTACTCCCTTGACGTCAGGGCCGTAGCAAGGTCGAAAAATGTGGGGCGGCCATCACAAATATGGAGCGGCCAGATTACAAATCTATGCCCATATTGAAATTAAGATACAAAGAAAAACAAAACAAATTTCTCAAAAAGTGGGGCGGCCATGGCATCCCCGGCCGCCCCGCTTGCTACGGCCCTGCTTGACGTTGATGTAAGCATCATGTCTTAACAGTATTTTCTAATTGCCAAAGAGGGAGCTTTTTTACTTGCACAATTTTTTTTAGACAGGCTGTACAACCCAAATGTTAGCTTTATCTGCAGCTAAAATTGTGTAGAACCATTTCATAATTAAACAGTTTCAACTACAAGTTCTGGAGATGTAATTTCCATTTTATCATCAGTATTCAGTATGTATGAAGAAACTAGCAAAAGATCATTGAATCCCTGAGCGATTTTGTCTAGAGCAGTGTATAGTTAGTTACCAATATTAAAGGTGATATTTTCAAGTTGAGAGTGAGATGGCTTAACAAAACTCCAAAATCATTTCTTTTTCATGCCTATTAGCTTTGGAGCCTGTAAGCATCACTTTAAGAATTGTCCCTCTTCTGACATATTCAAAAATATGGTTTGTGTTTGATATCAAAAGAATCAAGTAACTGCTTTAAAAAGTCAGTAATAATTATAAAGGGACATGTAGGAGCACGAGGTTCCTTAAACTTGAGGATGAATGATAAGAGAATGCCCAAAGTCAAGTGATTCACTTTTTTCTGCAAGGGACATAATTCATACCATTCACAGATATTTATAAGGGACAGTCATAGGAATGAACATGTGCCTTGATATAAGAGATTCATTTTGCCTTGATAAAGGAAACACTTTACCTTATAGAGGGAAACTTTGCCATATAAGAAAAACACTGAGGCAATTAATAAAAGGATAATTGTTCCCAGTTTAATGGATTATGAATAGAAATACTGCACTCTACTTATTAACCGTGTTTCATGAATTAGTCTCTTAAAACTTCCTATGTACAAGTTTTGGTAAATCAGAAACAGGAAAGCTTCTTCCGTTAAACGTTCCATATAGTGACATGTACTAAGCAGGAATTGGGCATTGAGCCTGGGGTGAAGTACTGCACCATGGGTTTACCAATTAATATATATACCCCATAATGTCACAGGCTAAGCAGTTTCCAAGTCTTGAGATGTACCTGAAGATGAATTTTCTAGCAGATGACTTAACACGTACATTGTGATGGGCAAACCTGCAGGCTGCTTGTAGCACATTTTGTTTAATTTATTTGCGGTTTATTGGAAGTATTTCAGCAGAAAAGTATGTCAAACCACACTAATTGGGTTTCCCTAGGGACAAATGGCATAGTATATTGATTGTTTTGGCTTTTGTTTTATTGCTCATTGCCTTCTTATTGATCCCAATTGGGTTAATATAGTGAATCATATAAGAAATTTGAAATCGATAAAATTCAACATGTGAATCTCTAAATTGCATGTGTTGAAGAATTGGTCAATAGCTGTTCTAGTAAGCAAAAAACTGTTTCAATGTTCAAAAAAGTAAATAATATAGTAGCCAAAAGTGATCTATTATTAAATAGATTAATGGTTGACAATTGAGAGGGAAAAAGATTCCTGTCACGAATTTGAAATAATAGAAGCGATATGAGTAGCCAGTGGCATATCAGTGGTCAGTGGTGGTGTACATCATTTTGACCCATCATGTGGCATATACTGGACAATGGACAAAAGAAGATGTACTTGGCAAATGTTGTCGGTTGCCTGGCAGATTGAACTGGCTTGCCTGGTAAGAGAGCTGTGCAGGGGAGGAGGGAGTAGTCTGGCCCCTTTCATGCAACATTTTCTAAGCTCAAAAGAAAAAAAATACTGTTCTCTTCCCAGCAAATGATTTATAGGTTGCAGTTCAAACACACATTGTTTTGATGAATATTCAATTGTACATGAGAGTTGTAATATTTATGTGAGAGTGTTTGAATTTTTAAACAAGTCCCAAACAGAATATTCACATGGTATATATCGGCCAAAAAGGTTTACAGCCTGAATAAGGTTTGCTCTGTCTAATATGAAATAAGGTTTCCTCTGTCAAATCTACACTAACTGAGTACAGTCGAGTGTAAGGTCAAGCTCAAACGATAAGGGAATCGACTATGGTGTGAGGGGTTGCGAGTTCGAACCATGGCGTTGGTTAAGAATGCCGGGGGCAGCATCCCCCCATAGGAAAAAAATCCATGAAGGTCCACTTTTTGCTATTTTATCCAATAAAAAGGTCCAAACATTGGAGAATATTGGACAAAAAGTCCAGTTTATTTTTCGTGATAGGACCTGATCAAGGTACATGGCAAAATAAGAGATGGACATGTCATGCAACCTCTTGGTTATTCTGAGGGGACAAAAAACCTGGTAATTGAGAAATTTGCCCTGATTGGAGGGAAGCAGTGTACAAAAGGGGTCATTTGGCATAAAATTTCATTCTTTCCATCCTGTGACCTATTTTTAACCTATTTTGCATCATTGCTAACTTGATAAGGGATGTTCTGTTTGTAATTTTATTTTACCAATTATTAGCATCCTCCTAGTTCCAAGTGTAGTGTATTACCACCATTAATCAATTTTTTGCCATGGAAACTGTTACATTGTTTCCTGACCACACTTCTAGACCCAGACTAAATTGGAAGATTCTGGCCTTGCTATCTGAGATACACATTGTGGTACTACATTATGTTACTGGTGATCAAATACAGCTATTAAAGTGTGTCATATAATATCTATGTTGAATACAAAGTTTTATGAGTACACCCGACAATGTGAAGAGTCATATTGAGAGTCATATAGATACCGTAAAACCCCGTCTACAAGCATATATAGTGTTTTTTATAAAAGCTTAATTAATTCGAAGCAAGCGTTAATATACCAATACATTTTTTTAATTTTTATTTGATTTGTTCGGGTTTTGACAACCCTGGATAACCCAAGAAAGCCTCTATTGAAGCTTATTTCCATTGGGGTCCATTTGAAAACCGGGACGGCTTGGGAACAGTCAGGGGTTAACACCCTACTCTTTTCGAAACTGGCTGCGAGATACATGTACAGGTATGACTCTCTGCACACAGGACCGACGGCTTAACGTCCCCTCCGAAGGACGGAGTACTTTCATGATTCATTTACCCAATTCCAAATGAACCATGGGGAGAGCGGAAGTCTGAATTTACAATTGATCGGTCTTAAAATAATACTTGTTTGCATATGCTTGGATCCGTAATTTATTTGCTCAAACTCCATAATGGCGACTGGATTAATGTAGCTTTTATCAGAAGCACACTGTATGCTTGTAGACGGGGTTTTACGGTATGTCAAGTAAAATTTAGTTTTCTGCTTTCATCATATTATTTATGCTTTTAGAGGCCACATTTAACTGATCATCCGTATTCCTGAAATAGGACCATTAATTTCCATACTGCTGAAAACAATAATATTCAAAACAAACTGCGTACTACTTTTGGCCGCATCTAAATTGAATTATTTGGACATAATGCTTCTCATTTGGTTTGATCACATAACATATCGTGCTCAAGATATCAATACTAAATCCCCAGTGAGAGATAGACGTTGATATTTAGATTGATGGATGACACAGAGGGATATATGGATGAATTTAAAGTATGTTAACATGATCATTTCTAGCAACATGTAATGTTAACAGTGCTCAATCTGTCTTATGAAGTTATGATGACATAAGCTGGAGTGGGGAGAACCTGAGTTTGATAGTTGTGTTGTCATAAAGATATTTTTTATTGACTTAATTTGTGACATCAGGTTATTCAGTTAAATCTATGCACCCCCCTATGGAAGACAAGAATTTCATATGGGGTTACCTGAATGGGTGACTCCATTTGCATTACGTTTCACTTCCTGGAGAGAATTGATCAAAATTGAAATCCCTCCTGAGGTTCAGTATCTGTCCATGAGTTGACCAGATCACAAGGATGTCATTATAGCTAGAGGCAGTATATATGGGTCAATGAGTTACATAAAAATGACCTTGTGTGATATTAGGTTCCCAAGAGGCGAGTTTTGCCTGTGGCGATTTGTGGTTAAATGTTGATCCCTCACTATTGATTTAGTTGAAAAAGGAGGTGAGACATGATCAAATCTCTCCAGGTAACAAAACGTAATGGAAATCTACACCCCTGTGTGGGAAGGTCATGTCTTCCATAGGGGTCTATGGATTTTGGTTGAATATCCCAATTTGTCTAAATATATAAATGGATTGCCAATCTATTACAATCTGAATTAGTTTGAAAGTAGTTTACTATGCACATGTATTTAATTTAAAAAATGTATCCCAAATTACATCTGCTGTATTTGATAAAAGAATATTCAATCATACATGGATCTTGCAGTGTAGCAATAGCAGCTGAAATGTACTAATCCATTTGAAAATCTGCACCCACAATGAGAAAGAATTTAGAATCCCAGCCAAATACAAAAGTTTGAATATAAATTATAATTTATCCACATACAATGGAAAAGGTGTGGGAGATTTTGGATATTTTCCCACAATTAGCCATCAACTACAAAATTGCATGGATATTAATTGTGTACATCCATATCAAAAGGATGCACTTGTCGGCTGCTACATGTGTCTCATTTCACATAATAACTGAGAATAAATACCAGACTCATTTCAAGTGGGGGTCACTTTATATCATCCCCAAGTCACATGGCTTATTGATACAGCTTAACATTCCATAACCATGTCACTTGGAGATGATTTGAAGTGACCTCCACTTGAGATGAGTCTGGTATTTATTCCTAGCTATTATGTGAAATGAGGCACATGTAGCAGCCGACAAGTGCATCGTTTTGATATGGATGTACACAATTAATACATTGATCTTATAGGAAATGATTCCACAAAGGCAGTACTTATATTTATATTTGCATAGATCTTGCACTTCTTGAGGTAAGGCCAATAATATATTAAAATGGTCATTTTTTTCCTCCTGAGAAAAATTCACACAGGGCAGAAATCTCCTTTATATAACCCATACCATTTCTGTTTGTGTCAGCTTTATTATCTCAATATTTGAGTGCAAACACCACTAGGTCATACCCCCTCTGACCCATCACAAATAAATCTTCTTTGTAATGTATTGTCTAAGATGTCCAAATGTAATCTTTTGCTGAGTAGAATCATCCTGAAATATTGATGATTTGAGCCTACATTGACCAGGGGCTGATGATGTCCTTGCTATCAAAGCCCAAATTCGTTTAAAATGTATGGAAGCCTCAGGGGCTTTTGATGGTTGGACTATATGAGCTTACCAGACTTTGCCGTCTTGACACCCACTTTAAAGGCTCATTTGGAGATTTTTTTCCTCAAAAATTTGCTGAACTGCTTCACAACGCATAATTGGAGAATTTGATCATAATAGATAATAAAGCTGCTTTATAACAATGCCCAACAATTACTGTAATGTGAAATTTTATCCCCAGTATTGAATTCTCATGGTAAGCATATGCTCCAAGATTGACAACCTTCCTCAAGCAAGAACATTTATGTTTATATTATTTTGGGGGATCACTCTCACACAAGAGTGCTATCCATCCAGGTACGACTACCTCTGAAATGCACCGTAAATGGTGTATCACAGGCAATCAATTTTGTACCCTTAAATGGCATCATAATACTGCATAAAATACCCTAAATAGCGTATACTTATATAGTTAAATAACAAGCTTTACTTATAAATTTCAATATCTCCTGCAGAAGGTAAAGAGAAGCCATGAGTAGACAAACAAAAACACTACTTTTCTTCACAAAACATTGATTTCACAATTCACATATATACTTCTAAGTCAATCAGCCACCCAAAACGTCTCTGCTTTTTTTATTGGCTATCAGGTAACCCTTAAGTGTGTTTTCTTTTGAAAAGCACCCCTTTTAAAAAAAGATGGCTACACCACACTATGCTGAAAATGACACCCTTTTCGACCCATTTTTTGGATGTTGGTGTGTAGCAAGTCACATAGTAAGTGACCCCCGTAGGTAATTAGTCTGACTTGACAATATACCTGAAATTTGATAACTTACCATGCTTACAGATTTTCTATTTGCACTGCTATAACAAATGCATGCTTGCTCCAGAAATAGCAAACATCTGAATTCTGATTATAATTTACGGGTGTTTTGATCCAGCAATGCAGTGAGTGTATCTTTGAAGTGAAGGCAACCCATATTTCACTGTTTGAAAGATTTTAGGATCTTTTTCACAATTCCCATTAGTATAGGGAAAGTAATATTGAAGATGCTCTGGGAAGTACAAGCACCACTTTCAGCTCATAAATAGGCTTCACAGTTCTTGATCCCTGTAGAAATATGAAAAAGAAACCCATTTTACCACTTTTGTTGGTCTTATATTTATTAATGCAGAAGCTGCAAAACTCCGTAACAGATTCCTTCTTCAGATTTAAAAAAAAAATCTGTAATTTTCTTCAGATATGTCAAGGGGCCATCAGAAGGGATGTTAAAGTTTAAGTATTGCCTGAAGTGCCCAAATTCATTGAACATGTATGAAAGATTCTGGCTGGAGCTTAGAGAGGGTTGGACACTTCAAATGTTAAGTTCTCACTAGGGTTTACAGTAAACACCAGAGGAAAACTGGATCATGGTATTCACAGCTGCAATTGCGTTGTTTTTGGTGCAATTGTGTTTTTTGTTCAATTTTGAAATAAGCAACCAAAATAATTGTGCTTTTTCTGGAAGCTTTTTTTGCAGAATCAAGGTGCGTTATTTGGCTTCCAAATCATGTTTTCCTCCGGTGCTTAGTATACACTGTGCAAGATTGTGCAATAAAAAAGAAGAAATGAATATAAAACAATTAACATTCTGAAAAATATCTATACTAATAAAATAATAAGCTCTGTGTGTCTGTCTGTCCGGCAATGCGTTTCGCCACGCTTCGACGCATCGCTCCGATATTTCGGATATAGATAGAGATCGGGCATTCCATGTTTATGGGGTGGTTTGAAAGGTCATCGGAGGTCAAGGTCAAAGGTCAAAATTTCAACTTTGTCCGATCGGGCCCAAACTTGGTAGGTAGAATCCTTGATACGAGGCGAATATATGCGCGAAATAAAATTGAGGTCAACCGAGGTCAAAGGTCATTACGGAGGGGGTCAAATTTCAAACTTTGTCCGATCGGGCTCAAACTTGGTGGGTGGAATCCTTGATGCAAGGGGAATATATGCCCGAAATGAAATTGAGGTCAACCGAGGTCAAAGGTCATTACGGAGGGGTCAAATTTCAAACTTTGTCCGATCGGGCTCAAACTTGGTGGGTGGAATCCTTGCTACTGAGGGGAATATATGCAAAAATACCATTGAGGTCAACCGAGGTCAAAGGTCATTACGGAGGGGGTCAAATTTCAAACTTTGTCCGATCGAGCACAGACTTGGTGGGTGGAATCCTTGATACGAGGGCTTAAACATGGTATAATTCTCAATATGACAGGAACAGGAAGATTTCACCACTCCCTGTGAGGATTGCAATGTCTTCCCAGCATTCATAGCTGAAAATGATTTCTAAATTTCAAACGGATGTATCAAATAAAACTGAGGTCATCAAAGGTCAAAGGGTATCAAGCCAAGGTCATCTAGGGTCAGATGTCATATGGGGTCATTGGGGGTAAAACAGCATCACTATCTGATGCTGGTGGTGCTCTCACGTACAGCTACAGAGCCCTCACAGCTACAGGTACTCTAGTACTTGAAATAACTTATCTTCACATTTTTCATGGAGAATAAAGGTGAAGTAGAATACTTAACAAAAAACATTTAAGTATGTTGCTGCTGCAGTTGTAAGATTCATATTACCTGGGAACCAAGGGAGAACAGTGCCAGTGCATTGATTGGTCACCCCAGGTTAATTAAGAAATAAATAAATAAATATATATCAAGTCCTACTTGTGTATGAAAGTAGGTTAGACATTGAAATAATGGTGTTCAAATATGCAGGAGCAGCATGTCTAATGTGTTTGTTTCAAATCCCATGAGTGATTATGGGATTTGATAAAAACACATGAACTCGGTTCTATGGCCTTGATTGGACGCAATCTACAAATTTTTGGAAAAACCTACCCAAAACAAGTATTATAAGTAACATGATCAGAATAAAGTACCTTTTTTTGAAATCGGTGTTCTGCAACCACTAATGTGAAAATGTGAATGCAAGTTACTTACTATTTTACCTCTTATAGCCCCCTAGTACAGATGGCTACTGTTGTTTGATGCAATTATTTATTATTTTGTCTAACAAAACATCACATAAGTTTCCATTTCTAGACCTGGAAAATACAGAACAGCTTTTACACTGATACATATATTTGTTTGAAAATTGAGGGTGCTATTTACATATGAATGCTGAGTTATTCCTTTCATTTCAAATTTGTAATACTGTGATCCAAATTGATCTCTTTGAAATGGCACAGTTCAATAACCTTTAATATAATGTCAAAAGTTGACCTCAAGTTGAAGAGTATGAGTTTTTGTACCCAATACATTCTAAAGTTCACAAGCATATCAAGGTTACGGAATTGTGTCCATGTGGTTTCATGTTTTAGATCAAAGAAAAAGGGCAATGAATCAGTTTTGGTACTGTTTGAAAATTAATTTACAATCTATATGAAGATGACTGGTGAGGAAGAAAGTTATTTTGATAGTCATAAATAATGGCTTCATTTACAATGATACAATTCAATAACCCACATATAAGCATAGCTCAAAATTTGACCTCAAGTTATAGAGGATGAGGGAATGCTTTTGGTTGGAGAGGATTCCAATAGCACTAGCATTATATTAAAGGAGAGAAAAAATCAGAAGCGTTCAGATTCGAACCAGCACACACTCACAATTACATATCGTTGAGTTAACCATCACCTGCCGATGAATTTAACATGTAATGATTTTATTCGCTCGAAAATGTCTCACAGGCACTTTATTATGAGTGCCAGTTTGTTTGAGCTTCATTTCTTTATTTATTATATTTTATCAGGCATGTATTCTCTGTGATCCTCACATTTAATATCAGTGTCTCACATTGACTGATGTCCTGCTAGGACACAGCAGATATGTTGCCCCCTCTATGTATAGCCTATATAGTTTTAAAATAGTTTACTATGTACATGTATTGAACAAAAAAGTATCCCAAATTACATCTGCTGGATTTGATAACAGTTGCTTATTCAATCATACATGGGTCTTGCAGTGAATCAGCTGAATTGTACCAATCCATTTGAAATCTGCACTCACACTGAGGAAGATGTTAGAATCCCAACCACATACAAAAGTTTGAATAGGTCTAATTATAATTCATCCACATGCAATGGAAAGGTGTGGGAGATTTTGTATATTTTCCCACATTAAGCCATAAAAATTTGCATGAATATTAATACATTTACAGGAAATGATTTCACAAACCCAGTACTTGCATTTACATTTGCATAGGTCTTGTACGCATACTTCTTTAGTTTAAAGGCCAATGATATATTACAATGGGCATTTTGCCCTCCTGAGAACAATCATGCAGAAAGGGCAGAAATTACACCCCTTATATCAAGCCTTGTAATCTCCTTTATATAACCCATACCATTTCTGTTTTGCGTCAGCTTTATTATCTCAATATGTGAGTGCAAACACCACTAGGTCATACCCCCACTGACCCATCACAAATCTTTTTTGCAATGTATTGTCTAAGCTATCCAAATGTAATCTTTTGCAGAGTATAACCATCCTGAAATATTGATGATTTGAGCCTACATTGACCAGGAGCTGATGTCCTTGCTATCAAAGCCCAAATTCGTTTAAAATGTATGGAAGCCTCAGGGGCTTTTGATGGTTAGACCATATGAGCTTACCAGACTTTGCAGTCACCCACTTTAAAGGTTCATTTGGAGATTTTCTAACTCAAACATTTCCCGAACTGCTCCACAATGCATAGTTGGTGAATTTGATCATAATAGTTAATAAAGCAGCTTTATAAAAATGCCCAACAATTACTGTAAAGTGAAATTTTATCCCCAGTATTGAAATCTCACGGTAAGCATAGGTTCCAAGATTGACAACCTTCCTCATACTCAAGCAAGAACATTTATGTTCATATTATTTTTGGGGATCACTCTCACACAAGAGTGCTATCCATCCACGTACGACTACCTCTGAAATGCACCATAAATGGTGTATCACAGGCAATCAATTTTGTTCCCCCAAATGGCATTATAATACTGCAAAAAATTCCCTAAATGGCGTATACTTGTATGGTTAAATAACAAGCTTTACTTATAAATTTCAATATCTCCTGCAGAAGATATTAAGAGAAGCCATGAGTAGACAACAAAAACACTACTTTTCTTCACAAAACATTGATTTCACAATTCATATATGTGACATGATCAAGGGGAATGAGTCACATGTCGACCCTGGTCGAAAATGAGTTTTACATTTGTTTCTAAAGAGGACATTTAGAGCTTTCAGAAACTGAAAACCCCATGTTGATACAGCTTTTCTTGACAAAGTTATGTCAATTTATCAATCGCTGAAAACAATATAAAACGAAAGACTTTATTTGCCAATATCTCAAAATCAATATTAGTGACATCCGACTCATTTCCCTTGATCGTGTCACATATATACTTCCAAGTCAATCAGCAACCCTAAACGTCTATGCTTTTTTTATTGGCTATCAGGTAACCCTTAAGTGTGTTTTCTTTTGAAAAGCACCCCTTTTAAAAAAAGATGGCGACACCGCACTATGCTGAAAATGACACCCTTTTCGACCCATTTTTTTGGATGTGGGTGTGTAGCAAGTCACATAGTAAGTGACCCCCGGAGGTGATTAGTCTGACTTGACAATATACCTGAAATTTGATAACTTACCATGCTTACAGATTTTCTATTTGCACTGCTATAACAAATGCATACTTGCTCCAGAAATAGCAAACATCTGAATTCTGATTATAATTTTCGGGTGTTTTGATCCAGCAATGCAGTGAGTGTATCTTTGAAGTGAAGGCAACCCATATTTCACTGTTTGAAAGATTTTAGGATCTTTTTCACAATTCCCATTAGTATAGGGAAAGTAATATTGAAGATGCTGTGGGAAGTACAAGCACCACTTTTAGCTCATCAATAGGCTTCACAGTTCTTGATCTCTGTAGATATATGAAAAAGAAACCCATTTTACCACTTTTGTTGGTCTTATATTTATTAATGCAGAAGCTGCAAAACTCCGTAACAGATTCCTTCTTCAGATTAAAAAAAAATCCTGTAATTTTCTTCAGATATGTCAAGAGGCCATCAGAAGGGATGTTAAAGTTTAAGCATTGCCTGAAGTGCCCAAATTCAATGAAAATGTATGAAAGATTCTGGCTGGAGCTTAGAGAGTGTTGGACACTTCAAATGTTCTCACTAGGGTATACAGTAAACACAGGTGGAAAACGAGATCACGGTATTTATGGCTGCAATTGCGTTTTTTGTTCAATTTTGAAATAAGCCAAGTCAATTTTTTTACGGTTGCGTTATTTGGTTTCCAAATCATGTCTTCCTCCGGAGCTTAGTATACACTGTGCATTGAGTTTACAAGATTGTGCAATAAAAAAGAAGAAATGAACATAATTCACATTTTTTATGGAGGATAAAAGTGAAGTAGAGTAAAACATTAAAGTATGTTGCTGCTACAATTGTAAGATTCATATCCAGTCCTACTTATGGACGTAAGTAGGTTAGACATCACATTGAAATAATGATGATCAAATGTGCAGGAGCAGCATGTCTAATGTGTTTGTTTCAAATCCCATGAGTGATTATGGGATTTGATAAACACACATAAACTTGTTTTGTTGGGTCAATCAAGTATATGATATATAGCCTATGTGTTTTGGACTCAATCTACAAATAATTGGAAACAACTACTCAAAACAAGTATTATAAGTAACATGGTCAGAATAAAGTACCTTTTTTGAAATCGGTGTTCTGCAACCACTAATGTGAAAATGTGAATGCAAGTTACTTGCTTATATTTTACCTCTTAGTGCCTCCTAGTACAGAAGGCTACTGTTGTTTGATGCAATTATTTATCATTTTTTCTAACAAAACATCACATAAGTTTCCATTTCTAGACCTGGACAATACCGAACAGCTTTTACACTGATACATATATTTGTTTGAAAACTGAGGGCGCTATTTACATATGAATATTGAGTTATTCCTTTCATTTCAAATTTGTATTGCTGTGATCCAAATTGATCTCTTTGAAATGGCACAGTTCAATAACCTTTAATATATGTAAAGTTGACCTCAAGTTGAGGAGTATGAGTTTCTTGTACCCAATACATTCAAAAGTTCACAAGCATATCAAGGTTACGGAATTGTGTCCATGTGGTTTTCATCTTTTAGAATATAGAAAAAGGGCAATGAATCAGTTTTGGTACTGTTTGAAAATTAATTTACAATCTATATGAAGATGACTGGTGAAGAAGAAATTTTGATAGTCATAAATAATGGCTTCATTTACAGTGATACAATTCAATAACCCAAATATAAGCATAGCTCAAAATTTGACCTCAAGTCCGGGCCTCAAGTTATAGAGGATGAGTTAATTCATCCCACAACAGGCAAAATTGATGTTTAGGGCTGTTATAACATATCTATGTTATTTAATCTATTCCCATTCTATTTCTAGTAATGTTTAAGTTCTAACAAATGTTTGATGGTGTAAAATCAATAATAATTATTGATTTTACATCATCAAACATTCGTTAGAACTTAAACATTACTAGAAATAGAATGGGAATAGATTAAATAACATAGATATGTTACATCAAATATTATACGTCAAATAAAAAGTCTGTAGGGCCACTTAAGGTCCGAGCTAGTGAATGCTTCTGGTTGAAGAAGATTCCAATAGCGTCTTATGATTCTATTGCTTTCGTAAAAGGTGTGAAAGGTGCTATGATAATATGAATACATGCATGTATATTGATGGATAATGTGATTTGCTTGTATTTGTAAAACACCATTGAAAAGGGTTGATATGGACTCAGCTGTTTGGGTGGAGACAGTGATGGAATGAATTTAAACAATTTGTCAAAGCTAAAATCTTTTTGTTTTTAAAGCTGTGTGATGTAGCTGAGACTAGATGTAGTAAATTAGCACTGATTGTAATTACCTTGAATGATGGACTACTGTGATGAATGATGATACAGATGGTACTTGAATTTGTCAAGCATATTACACAACTATTATTCTATTCAGCTACCAGTTATGGCAGAGCAATTAATTAACAAACACTTTGTACAGGTGGGGCAGGTGTATAACTATATTCCAGTTGAAATCCATAAACTGCCTGTGGAAGACATGACCTTATTTTAAATGGGGTTATGTGCATGAGTAACTCCATTTGAAATCTACACTCCCTGTGTGGGAGTTTTAAGGTCATGTCTTCCTAAGGGGTGTATGGATTTCAACTGGAATAGCCCATTTCAAAGAGCCTGATCAAAGGCAAAAGTACTCACAATTCTGCAATTGAGAAAATTAATCATCAAATTTAATAACAAGTGCTCATTATATTGGTTGTAAAATAAATTTGGGTTGGTCGTTCTCGTAATTATGTCAAGCAAGCTAACCCTAAACCCTAATCCTAAGCCTAATACTAACCCTAACCTTACCATAATTTTGTGTAAATGAACCTGAATTGGGCACTAAAAATATTTGAAAAGAGGAGAAAAACAAAGAGGAATTGTAACTTGTATATTTATCACATCATAAATTCAATGTAACTATCTAATTGTCTGACAACTCGACTCCCATTTGTCATCTGAATTGATCCATTTTTTCTTCTTTTATCTTTCAGGTTGGTTCTGTCGTAGCCGTTGGATGGGCTAGGGATCGCCGTGCTGGTGCAGTTAACTGGAAGTTATTTGGCAATATTATTTTGTCATGGGTAGTTACATTGCCTTGCACCATTGGATTAAGTGCTGGTGTAATGGCTCTTTTAAGAATGACTGTTTAGATGGCATCCTGTTTTGGTTCTTCCTGTTTCATTGTTAATGTTGTCCATTACCAACATTAGGGGCATAACCAGCTGGTGCACCAAGCCGGTAACCCACAAATATTTTTGGGTTACACAAGGACAGGAAGAATGACAGTTTATGTCATGGTCCCTTTTGGATTTGGACCATATTCCCCCTCCAAACTGGACAGATTTCTCAATTACTTGATTCTACACAGCCAGTGTTGGATTGGGATATTCCTTTTAAATCCACACTACCCCTGTGGAAGATTTTCGAAATATTTTCCACAGGGGGAGTATGAATTTCAAATGGAATTAGCACATTAGGCACTCCCCCTGTGGAAGATATTTCCAAAATCATCCACAGGGGTAGTGTGGATTTCAAATGGAATAGCCCATTGGCAGCATTTATTTTGAGTAGCAAAAAGTGCCTTGCAGTATTGTTTTGTGTAGCAATTCAGTTCCTAAATTTTGTGTAGCATTTTTCTGTATTAACTTAGTACTAGAGGGGGAAAATAACAGAGATCCAGTGGCGGCGCCACAGGGGGCATGAGTCAGAACTCTTCCCCCCCTGTTGCCCCCCAGTAAAAAACCAACACTTTGAAAATTTCCACTTTTACAGTAAATTTGCAAAAATTTGTTGATTTTATCCCCCTGAAATTCACTTTTCCCTTCAATGCCCCCTCCTCCTGGCGCCGCCACTGCGGAGATCTGCCGATAACTGTCAAATTGTATACCTAAAAAAAATCTGTGTGTGATCATTATTTTGTAATGAAATTGGACATGTTTTGCATCACATTTTCATGCTATGCAAAATGAAGACCAAGTATTAAAATTGTGTAGCATTTTGCTATGCAAATTCAGGTAAATCCAAGGCTGTAGTGTACATGCCTAACCAACATTTTATTTTCAATTCTAACATAGGTGCATGTTGTTACTTTTATTATTTAATATAGAAATATAATAGCAATATAATTGACAATCTATAGTATAATTTATTGTAATTACGATTATAATATTTTAACAGCATCATTATGTCTGTCTGATACAGGGAGATATTATTGCACCATACTTTTTTTTTATTTGAACTGTTGCTGTTTGATATTTATAGATTTTATTTGCAAATACACCTACATTTCTTTCAACTAACAACTTATATTTATGCAAATAAGTCAATGATATCAATCAATTGTCTTCCAATACTTCAGGATATTATATTATATTATTTTATGTGTATGTTTTTATGTTATTTCTATGGATTTGTTTGTGTCAATTATCTGTATAGAGCTGGAAAGCGGATATATCCACTGCTTTAATGTAAATATTGGTTGTTTTGGTTTCATTTAGGGAACAAACCAAAAGTTTAATGATGTCCTATAAATGAAAGTGCTTCCTTTAGTAGCAGGCCTTGAAAAAATGTTGAAAGTGGGAAGCTCCTTCCCGGGAAGTTTGGAGGGAAATGAAGGTCCTTAAAGAAAGAAATACTTAAGAATTTGGAGGAAAATTTGTCTTTTTGAAGGGAAATTTTGATCATCTTCCAGGGGAATATTCATTTTTTCCAGCCCCTTTAGTAGATGAACCACATCCCTCCCTCCCTGAAACATAAGTGGGAAATGTTGAAAATTCCAACCAAAATGATCAACACATAAATTATGTTTAAGCACCACTTCATCTCAGGTCTTCAATTGCATCCATATCGAGTCACTGGGCCATCACTTTTACTTGGACAAAGTCAAAAGTTTGGATAGGGAGCCCATTGGTTTGAGAGAGGTGATTAGGAAGCCATCCACATCATATATTAATTGGGTCATTTGGTGGTGAAGGCTGCAGTAAGAAAAGCTGAAAATTACTGAGGTAAATATTTTTGTATTGAGATCAAGAGTTAATATACAGAAAGATCATCTTTGTCTGATATTTTAACCAGTTGTTTACACATGTAATTGGACCTTTTGACACCTCCCCCCTAACGAAAGGACCTTTGTTTTATTGGATATAATCAAACTTTTTGTTTGTTCCCTTACATGAATGTCCTGTTGTAATATTGTGTTTTTTGGTTTAAATGGGTCCTTATGACGATACTGTTTTTCTTTCTATAATTGGGTGCTATCTGATACGGTTATATATATATTGCACACAAAAAGTATTTGAACCCTTAAAACAAAAGCCATTTCTTAAAGACACTAAAACTAAATTACAAAATAAAGTAGGCAACATATGGAGAATTTTGTTCTGCATATTTTGATACCTCATTGGAAACAATACAACTTTATTTCCCCAACTTATAGCAATTTGAACAAGAAAGAGAACTTTCATATAATGGCCTTTCCCTCGAAGCATACAGATGTTGAACACAGTGGAGTGAGCATTTATCTGCAAGGCTGTACTGAGGCCAGAACAGCAGAAATCACCTTGAAGGAGGAATACCAACATTTGTCACTTTTGAAACTCTACCTTATGTCATTCAAATAGTTAGTGGAATAAAGTTGCATCATGCCGAATGAGGTTTCAAAGTATGCAGAACAAAATTCTCCATCTATCAAATACTTTATTTTGCAATTTCGTTTTAGTGTCTTTAAGAAATGGCTTTTGTTTTAACTGTTTGGATACTTTTTGTGAGCAGTAATATGCCTTTACCTTTAGCAGTCAAACTGCAACAACGTACTAAATACTAGTAGTTAACAACGAAGGAAATTCAATTTTAATGTGCCTTTATGTCAATAATATAATTGCAATAATTTGGTTGATTCGCAATATGATGCGCCTCCAGCGATTGCTAGGGAGAGGTTAAAATATTCAGTGCATCATGGGAAAAGTTAACATTCAAAGCCCGCCATATACAGGAACATTATGTCATTGAGTTTTTAAATGTCAATAGTGATGTTACATGCGAATGCATACTAAAAGAGCAATTTACAATTACAGTAGATTAATTTTCTATTTATTGATCACATGGAATCCCTTGCGGAACTCTTTTCATCATTATTATTATCATACCCGCATGAAAATCCACTGGTGGCTAGAATGGCCAAAATTTGGACTAGCAAGAGTAACAGCTGGTGGCGTATCGTATTGTGAATCGCGGTATTTGAGTACCATCGGCTGTGCTCAAGTTCTGTTGTAATATGCTTTAAGTAGTGAAAATACAACAAATTATTTGTAAAAGTGAATATGACAAAAAACCTGAATAGTAATGAAAGAACTATGCAAGAAAAGAAGAGGAGAAATATAAAGAACAAGTCATATTTGAATTTTAATATTTTGATGTTTTTCTTTTATTTGCCATACTTCATAGAACATAATAGGGTTTAGAACCAGAAGGCCCTATCTGCAATAGCTGCCAGGTGTCATATTTTAGATTCATACAATACAGAATGCAGAAATTGTGAAAATGTACATAGAGAAGCTATTGCAGATAGGACCTTCTGGCTCTAATCCCTCAATATGTAAATCTTGTAGCAAGTTTATAAGACATGTTTTTAAGTATCTGTAAACTTACAAGTACTTTAGTGGTTATTGAGTGGGCTAGGGACTTATCAAATACATGAACATTGCAATTGAAATAAGGATTAGTCAATCAAGATATAACCCGTGGGATATAACAGTCAAGCTATGTTAATCCCTTTCACTCATGTGGTAGAAGTAGAACACTAAATTAACCTGTTTTTCAAAAGTAGCAATGAAACAAACACATGCATGCAAAAGATTTTTAGGACACAATTCGCTGCAAGGCAACATTGTATTGACAAATACATCAAAACAGTAGAACAACAAAAGTGTTCAGAATAAATGAGTTTTTAACAGTTTCTTGAAAGTATTTGTGGATGTTGCACCTCTGACGTGCAGTTGTAGGAAGTTCCAGGCTTTGGTATACTAAACAAAATCATCGGTGTCTTGAAAAGTACTTAAATACTTTGTTTGACTTCTAAATGGCAAAAGTTTTTTTTGTTAATACTGTGTACATCAATAAAGCCCAACTTGTGCTTGTGTAAATTCACATTATGTGCCAGTCAAGCACTGCATAAAGTGCAACTTGCTTAGGTGCTGCTCCCAATTTATCTACGATGTTATGAGTCTTTCCATTTGTAAATCGAACAAAGTATACAATTATGATCTTGCTGACATTTTTAAAGCTTATTTTCTGGTGTATTTTTATTGTATAGAAAATTGTAATTGTGATTTGTCATAAAATTCTGGGTTTGTCAAGCATGTTTACCTATTTAATACACAACTTCAAATAACATTTGAATGTAGGCCTACATGTACACCTTTTTATCTAGACTTTTAGTTAAGCTTACCTTTTCCCCAAAGTCTTTTTTCCAATCCATGCCCCAGTTTAGTATAAACATAACTTTTTCCATACCTTGATGTTTGTGTGTAACAGATATTTCTATTACCCTATATCGGTAAGGCTATATGTAAGAACTTCTTCAATTATCATGAAGCTCTGATTTACCCATTTCCTTTCTGACCCAAAAGAATAACCTAATTTTAAAAGTATTTAAACCACTTGGTTTCAGTTCTCACTTGTTAGCCTATATTTAATTCCACATAATAAATATGTTGAATGGCACTAAATGCAAGTTCTTGAAAAATATGTATACTTCCCCATGTGATTTTGTAATAATAAAGAAAGATAATGCTGAAATAGTCTTTTGCCCATTTTGTATGAGTCACTGCAATTTATTGTGTGGTAACTATGATTATTGGAGTATACAAAGATGTTGGCTAATAAGTTTATCATAAATAGACTCGGGTAAGCCTAAACCTTAGATGCCACATTCTGTTCATAATAAGGGGCTTTATATATGGCTCAGGCTATACCAGAAAAGTATATACCATATTTATTCCATTAACCGTCCAGGTAATAAGGGTGCTTAACAACATCATTTTGGGTGGGCGCTTATTTTTGACATTGTTTACCGTGTAGTAAAGTCGCTGGGTGGGTGCTTATAGGGGCATGGGTGGTTAATGGAACAAATATGGTGCTAGCTAGTGCAGGGTGTTTGGCCAGGTTGACATCCTCATGCCCCCTCTTTATATTATCCCATGAAAATGAAGATGTTGGTATCAGGTGAAAATGAAAGCTCATATTTTTCTTATAACCCCTTGTGAAAATTTAGACCTGGAATATGTTTAGTATTAACAAAAAGCCATCAATTGTTCTATGGACCACTAGGATACACATTATTTTGCTTCTAGAATCCAGATTGCTGGAGCATTTAATTAGTTATAAGAACATTTTGGGGATAAGTGAGGTAGAAAACACAATGTGTTACAATCTGATCACAATCTGGTCCCCATCCCTTTAATAGCAGAATAGATCTACAAACAATGTTACATGATATTACTGAGTCGACCACAAAATGCACTTGGCTACTAAACAGGCAAGGTAGCCAAGACCTATTAGACACTTGTCTACCATATTATATTATGTTCAGGTGTCTAGGCTGCCTCTTAAGTAATTCGCGTAGGATCAAATTTCCTATTTTGATTGTCTAGCATTGTTGAAAATATATGAGTTTTCATTGATGCACTTTATGGATATTATTAGCAATAAGATGGGCCTCTCAGTGGGCCAAAAGCCCTTCAAAATTAATAAGGACCTGCAGATTTCCTTTTTTTTGGCTTTGTTCTGACACTGCAAAATAACCACAATATATATGTGCTGAATTGTTTGAATTTTGGCCTGTTTGAGTTTTAGCCTGTATTAACAAGGGCCTAGAGAGTTTCAGACACAAGGGCCCAAATGACCCTTGAAATACTGATTATACCTCATGTGACACGATCTGGTCCATGGAGGCCAAATGAGGCATTTTTGAAAATTGAGTTACTGAGTGTAATTAGTATCTAGCATACTTGGTTCTTAAGTTATGAAGTCTTGTGATTTCCATTTTCTACATATTTTTGCCATTATCTCAATTTCAAATTTGCAGCCTTTGGCCTCCATGGACCAGATCATGTCACATATGTGACACGATCTGGTCCTTGGGGGCCAAAGGCGGCAAATTTGAAATTGAGATAATGGCAAAAATATGGACTAAAAAACTAATAAAATACATAAGAAAATAGACATCAAAAAACTTCATAACTTTAAAACCAAGTATGCTAGACCTTTGGTGTTTTCAGTAAATAATAGCCTATTGACTGTATAATGTAATAATTACAGTAACTCAATTTTCAAAAATGCCTTGAATTAGAGTGATCTCAAAAAGCTTCAAAATCATTCTATGACCGGAGGTGTTTGAAGGCCTTTGGTCATAGCATGGTTTTGAGATCACTTTGGGCCTATAATGTTAACCATGCTCTTATAGCAATCAATATTTGTATACTATGAGCTGAGATTTATACTACTGGATTTATATGTTGGTGCACCTTTTTGCTAACATGTTTTGACAAATAAAGTGTTGGTTTATATTACAATCATAGTTGATCTTTAAATACCCAAGTGGGTATGATAGAAAATGATGAATAAAATATCAGTACTCAAATATATTTGTACATGATAAATATCGCATAAAATCTTGCTTATGTTGTGTCTTTGTAAGAGTTGCATGTAGAGTTTCTGCAGTTTCCCAATTTTGTATAGCATCATGTGGACTACTTTGCTATATGTTCTAGTCTGATCAAATGATGTAGACCTAGATAATGTATAAACTTTTGTATCCACAACACTTTATTTGTGTTCAGGAAAACAAATTTGTGCCAAACTTTTAGCTGCCTTATGTATAAATTTTTTGTTGTTTTTCCAAATATTATTAGTGGAGATGATTTCGGTCAAATTTTTATTTTCTTATTTGTCAAAAAATATCACATAATATTAGTAACAACTGTCCAGGAGGTTTTCTGATCATTTTAAGCCGACATAATGAGGTGAAATGAAAGAAAACCACTTAGCCGTTTAACTGTGGAGCTCTTTGGGGCAAGTGGGGAATAAAACCGGGGAGCCCAGATTTTAATCAAAAACTCTTTCAATTTTACTGTATTGCCTTTAGGCTTAGTCTTTCAGATGGTATTTTTTGTACACCAATCATGCAAAAAGTAGACATTCAAAAAAATTGAGGGAGTTGCTGTGAGCAAATCACACATGACATCTGTCTGGGAAGGGCAGGATGGCATCAATCATCTTGCACTAAGAATCTAAGAAGAACCTAAAATGGTTCTTGAGCTGTTCTGTATGTGGAACCTTAAATGGTTCTACAAAGAAGAAAAAGAGCCATTTCAGACCTGAAAAGGATTCTGAAAAGGGTTCTGGATCTAAAATTTCAAGAACCCTTTTCTCTTGAGGGCTCTACATACAGGACAGCCAAGAACGGGTCTCCAGATAAATTGATAATGAATTATAAGACAGGGAATGTGTCATTTGGAAAGCAGGGTTGTAGACAGTGCTGTAGCTGGGGGAGGGGGAATGGCAGCTTCCCAGTGATTTTGATGCTGTGGGATGCTGGCTGTTTTTAGCCCTTTGCAAAACCTCTTAAAGGTCCTGGCTATGCCACTGGTTGGATTTTGAGTCAAAAGAATAATATTTTGACAGGGTCTTTACTATGGAAAGAATGGGCTTAAGAATTTACTGTTTTAGCCAAGGTTCAATGGAGGTACTTGAAGGAAATGTGAACAACAATTTGAAATGATATTTATGGCAGCCATTTTATTTTTGTGCTGATGCATCAATCCCAAAACACTTTATTTTGCAAATAATACTGAAAATCTAGGCCAATCTCAATGAATTATAATGACCAATGATATATTTTTGTCAGTCTGACACTCAGACATGACTCAGACAGTATCAATATTTGAAATGTGTTCAACAACTTATTTATGAGGCAACAATTTGTTCACAAGAGTCCACTCTTCAACATCTATTAATTTTTATTAATTTGTTTTGCCAACATTGGATACCTTTATAAATATATATTTGATTGTCTGTCTATGTGAAGTTTGCAAAATTTAATTTGCTTGTGAAAATGACACAATTTGATAGTGATAGTTACAACAGATACAGGGTGTCCCAGAATGATCTACACCATGCTTGAAAAAAAAATATATAAATCAACAGTGTATCTTATTTTAATATGTGAAATACAATGGCACACATGTTGCCTACTTATTTTTTTACTTTCATTGAAATAGTGTGATTTGTGTTGGCATGACATTGATAATATTGAAAATGGTTGAAATCTGGATGTGTAAATTTACAATGCAAAGGCTTCATAACATATGGATGTATCACCAAGGTGCAGCCATACTGTGCAATATATTGGAGAAATTATGCATTCGTTCATAGGAAATGCACAAAATGTGGCACAGATATTGGGCTTAAAAACGCTAAATAATTCTTGATATGGGATTAAGTGATATTTTTGAACATGTGTTCTGAGAGTTCAGTTTAAACATACTTTTTATGCAATTTTTATCACAATTTGTAGCCAAAAATGTCATTACAGAGGATATAATTTGCTCAAGGAAACCTTGCTGCAAATTAAATCTTCACCTTAACGTAGATATAGGTTTGCAATGTATAGAGATTGTGCATATGACGTATCATACCATAAATATGGCGGACTACTCAAATGGTTTCAACAAAAGCATGATTGCAATCTACTGCAACAGTTCGTCTCACACACATAACAATGATCAACTATTCGCTACTTGCACGGTTCCGCCATTATGCACTATGTGCGGGGAGAACCTCGAACTGGCAGCATACATGAATGGGAATTGAACTAGTCATATAACATTCTGTGTAAGGTTACATAATTCTTCCTTTCATGTATCCTGCCAGTTCGAGGCTCTCCCCGCACATAGTACATAATGGCGGAACCGTGCAAGTAGCGAATGATCAACTTGGTTAATAACAACTGAATGGACTGCACTGCACTATGAGTACGGCGAAGGATACCTGTTCAAATCCTTTGTTTGGAGCCAATCAATAATTTAACATGCTGTGACACTCAAATGATGAAATTCACACACCACAATCATTATCCTCAAAACTGCTGCCAAATAAAGAATCTTGTTAGGTCACTCAAGCATCACAAATCCTTTAATCCATATAAGTACAAGGAATGCTTTGTAACATGACACAACAAAAATATATGCACATTGAACTTTTTTCCAAATAACTTTGTGCTGAACGGTGAGTAATTTTATAAATTTTCAAAATAGGTTGTTTTGTTGTTAAAACTTAAGATTCACTATTTTGACATCTATTAGAAATATCCAAATTTTTAAATAGAAAATTTCGAAGAAAGCTAAAATATATATAGAACTTAGATTTCAAAACAATATGACCAATTGCAATGACATTCATACCCAACAATATTCAACTTGAATAGATCAATCTGGGTCACCCTGTAGTAGCGAATAAGCCGGGGCTCAGACTGTGCAGACAACATCCTTATAAATCATTTAATAGGAAATGATCATGTAATAAGTCAGTATATTACTGTTCCCATAAATCCCTAAACATGTGAAGAGACATACTTGGCCAATAAAAGTGTTGGCTTATTGATGAAGAGAATATAATCCTAAATACTCACTGAAATCATGGAAGAAATTAGTATTGAAACCAGGAGAATACATTCAACCACAAAAATACTACTAAACTATAGTAGTATTCAGAATACATGTACAACAGGAATATAGTCAGAAGACTAATATTGTATTCAACTTTGGTAATATCAATTATGTTTATTGTTTCCTCTCCATACCATTAAATTTGTCCAAAATCTGATTGTGTTCAGATATGATACCCTTTATTACTTATCAAAATACGAGGAGTTCAGAGAAGGTGGTTTGTTTAATCAGTAATTGCCTGTTGACCTCTGGTAATCCCCATTCAGTTCTGTGTATTTTAGACAATTTTAGTTTTATATTGCATTAACACTGATATCTAAAAACCTTTGACAAACTGTATCATATATCTTGTACTTGAGAACAAATGCCATTTGGGCTAGTACATTGTACAATATGCGTGTGTTTAGTTGTTATAAGAAACACTGCAGCCCTAGCAGCACTGCAGTAATTTTCAGCAGTTTCAGCCGCAAAAATATATCACAGTGATTAAACATTCATAAGAAGAACAAAACTAATCAATTAGGTGCAAAATGACAGTGGATATTCCAAATAAATGCAGAAGAAAACCACAAATTGTAGCATTTTATATCATCATCATCCTTCGGCTGCGGCGCAGGTCACTACCAGCTCCCTCCTCCTACGTCGGTCTGGGGCCATCGCTGATAGTCGACATTGACTAAGCATGCTGTCCATATCCCCCAAAAGACACTGGATGTATTTCCAGAACAAGCTTTGTTGCCGTCCGAGTTTCCTCTTGAGTTGGGACATACAATGCATACTCTTTAACAAACTCATCGTTAGGTAAGCAGAGTATAATAATGCGCTACAATTTTATATCACAAACAGAAATTGCTCAACAAAGTCTTACTATTATACTGACCCGCAGGTTTGAATTTAGGAAGGGAATTCACAGTCCTATCTTTGAGTGTGGTGTTACCAAGGGTGTTACATTTTGAGCCAAAGGTTAAATAACATTTGAATCATGCCAAATTATATTTTGATATCGGCGATCTATCTGTATTGGTTTTCATACTGTTTTTGAAATCACAAACTGTAACGCATCACCATAAATTTAGCGGCAAGAAAAACTATAACAATAATTAAAATTGAGCAATTAAGACGCATTAGTGAATTGTACCGTTTTGCTGTCATTTAAATTTGAATAGAAAAATCCGTAGAAGAAAATGTATTGCAAGATTAAACTATGGAGAAAATGAAAAATCAGATTTGAAAACAAGATTGAATTTCTATCAAAATTTTGACATGCGTGTCTTGATAAGGCAGTCGTTTCTGCTGTGTTGTTGCTGCTAGATATGTTATGCTCTGTGCACAGATAATGTGCTAATGGTTTTTTTGCTTCGCTAATTTTTATGTCATATTTTGTCATTTTTATTGCTCGAGATTAACAGTATTCAGGAAAGACAATGATGGTTGGTTTAATTTGAGATATTTTGATATTAACCCATAATTCAGTGCAAAATTTTGGAAAATTGAAATAGGCTGGTCATCCACCAGACCGAAGAATCAAATTGTTAAAATTGAGATATTTATAAATCAACTTGCACAGGAACCACAGGTGCGAATGCTGAAATCCTTACATGCATAAGGTTTAAGTTTTAGAGTTTTAATGGGGCACACAGGATCATTCAAGTGGTAAATTTTAGACGTTGTTTTGTATTGTTGATCAAAATTCCAAAAAATAAAAAACGTGTCCTCTATATTAATATCTAGTTTTTAAAAATTAATAAAAACATTTTTTCATGTTGTCCGAAAAAAAAACCTGTTTTTTATATCCTCCAAAATTAAGCATTTTTGCCCAAATTTGACATCACAGATGGATTCATCAAGTCTTTGTCATTCTTAATATGTATACTTTTCTATACTTTAGACCAACAAGCAAGTTATAAAGCCCGAAAGTTTCCATAATTTCAGGGTTAAGACATGCATCATGGGAAGTTATAAAATCCATCTTAAGGTAGTTTAGTCAATAATGGCTGTATTATATTATGCCTCACAGAAAACGACTTTTTTGAAACCTGTTTCCTGTAAATTATTAGCTATTAGAGGTAATTAGTTATGGATCTTAAATGGAAATATATTGAAAAAGAGTCCAATTTTGTAGTTGTTGATTACACAAAATGTCAAAGTCGTGTATGACCTTGTATTTCTTTGCAATATTTTGTTAATCATAATTGAGTACTTTCAATAGCCCAGGAAATTTGAAGTTAAATTGACTGAAAGAGTTGTATACTTTAATTAAAGTTATTTTAGAAACTCAGCCCAAGTTGTTTCATTTTCAAATGTCAGGATTACAAGGTGATACTGACCAATGTATTGTCTGCTGTAAACAATTTCCTTTTAAAGACCCATTCAGTGATCCCAGCTAAAGTGTACAAATATTAAAATTGTTTATAAATTGCTTAAAAGTGAAGGATAAGTCATTGAAATTGTCATTTGGTATTTTTAAAATGACAAATTTGGCAAAATATGAAAAAAACCAGCAGTATTGACGAAGTTGAAGCCCCATTCAAATACATATAGCTAATTTATATACTGTCAGTATATAAATTACAGATTAGTGTAAAAATTCCTTATTTTTGTCTTAAATACACAGCTTTCGGCTGAACCACTAGCAGGCTATGTTAGCACATTTAGGACCATGACAAAGGTACCAAAAGCTGAATTTTGATGATTTTTGCGATAGTTCGGATGAACAAATCACTGAATGAGCCTTTAAGTAATACGTGATGCTAGCTAGCAAAACAAGTAGAATGTTGACAAAATTCAATCAATTGGTTCTGAGAAATGAATGTTTATAGTGTAGGTTGAACAATCGGAAACAAGAGAAATGGCATACATGCTCTGGCTGAATGTTGAAATTAGCAAACATTGGACTTGTTTGCATCGGCTTATGCTATGAATGTCCAGAAGTAAAGAAAACCTTGACACATGTATTGTGCGGCAATGGTTATTGCAAGAGGATCCTGATTTCTAAAGCTGTGATCATTTTCTTAGTCATTGTATACTCTGTTTGGTAGAAGTATAGGAAGTACGGTAGGTTACAATACAAAAAGTGGCATTTTGTTGCATATACAAGGGTGTGAGCGTTCCTCTTTCAGCTGATTTCCTCTTTTTTGTTGCCCAAATTGGCGTGTTTCTTTTCCTTCCAGCTACATACACTTTAAGTACATATCATTAGATTTATAAAGTTTACTTCGGGGACATAATATCCCGCGAATTTCAAAGAAATCAAATTATTTTATATCAGAAGGGCATTCCTCGTCACGTTCAGAATGGTGCTATTCGATCCCTTAATCGTTCAACTTTTGTTTTATAAGTGTGTATGGACGGAGAAAGACATAGAGGTTGATAGTCCGAAGGGCCATTAGTCTGAAAACCCAATAAGGGTACTCATAATCATTATACCGTCACCCTAACCTAATCTATAAGTTAAGCCGTAATCCTAACCCTAAGTATAATCATAACCGTAACTCTAAACCTAATACTGACCCAAACCTGATATCCCTAACCATAATCGTAACTCAAACCCTAATATAACCGAAAAACTTAACCCTTTTCGGACTAATGACCCTTTGGAGAAACAGGTTGTTCCCATTTCAAGAGGAAGTTACATTTGAGAGAAGCTATACCTATCCAATGAACATAAAAATAATTTGTGTTGCTAATTTGATACAGCTTCTCTGCATTATATAAAATGTTTGTTAATTTGATCAAATTATATCAATTGTAAATGAGCTACAATTTCGATATAATATGGTATATTACATTCGACATCAAATTACTCGTAATTTATTTAACATTTGTCATTTATGTGTATAATACATCTTACAGTCAGTTAAAGATTTAAAGTGCCTATTAGATTATTTTAAGTATCATCATGACGGGCATCATGATTAGGTCATTAAACGTGTGTGCGTGGTTGTCTCCTTTTTGTATGTTTTCCAAGTATAAGAATACAGTGTAATTATCTGATCCAATTTCAGTGACATTTGACGCATATTATCCTGGATAGAATATGTTCACCGGAGGGGCATGTGTTGATTTTAGTTGTTAATATACCTAGCGCTTCAGAGTTATATATCAAAGTAATTTTCTAATACCTATAATAGTGTATTCAAAGGTCCAAAGCAATTATTGAGTTGTCACTGGAATTGTTAATCACATCAACTATAATTAAGTATAGTCTCCATACCTCTCTAATAAATCTTTCAACGTTCTGAGATCTTAATAACAAAATATATAGAAGTTCATTTAAATGTACCGTAGGGAAATAGTTTGGTTCCACCCGTGGATGGTCATGATAGTAGGAGGTGCAAATTAGATCGGATGAATTTGATGACAAATGGTGTAAAATGGGACTGAAATGGGATCTACAATGCATGCCAATGTTTGATAAATGTAAAATAGCACACCCACATCTATACTTTCACCCTAAGAATAATACTCCACTTCCCCTCAAAACATGTTGTATTTGTATGATGCCAAATCTTTTATTTTTACAAATTCTAAGCGTTCCAGCGCAGCGCGAATTGCTTGGTCATATGCATACGATTGACGTCGTGCGAGTAATACGCGAGGACTACGCTTGAAAAGGATTGGCAAAATATTTGAGTGATTCCACAGCTCCAGTTGTAAGTGATACGATGAAGCAAGCTATACGGACGTTACGATCGTGACAACAATGATAACCAAAAAAAGGGAGTCGTAAGCCCAATTTTTTTACAACACATTTGATTTCACTCCGCGTGATAATATGTCCGGTTTTGATGCAGATGAAAGCTTCAGCCAACACAGTTTATTGCCTTTGAACAATCTGCTCCTTTGGACAATCTTTTTGATTTATTCTCGTTGTTATTGTCATTGTCACCCATTTTAAGTATCTTTTAAGGAACACGAGAGTGTCATAAGCGAGAATGGTAGTCAAGAGACTAAGAGATAAAATAACACTGTAAACACATAGTCATTGAAATATTTGATTTTTTTATTACTTCAAGTACAGTGTATTATATGCCCACGCGTTGACATGCTCTTTCTCTCCGACTCTCAGGAGCGGGCGTAGAATGAAACATAAAACCACTGAAGCTGCCCGACCCAGAAAATACTATAACAACGATAGTTTGCTGGATTAAAGAGACACACTTTGCGATAAAAGTGATGCAAATATAAATGCTCTTTGTCCAGCTAGTGAGTGGGTCCGAGAAGAGCCATCATTTGATATTGTAATTCGAGATTAATTGAGAACGAGAGGTCTGAGTCTGCGGATTGTTCGAATGCAATATACTGTGTTGGCTGATGCTTTTTCTGTTTATCAAAAGCGGACATAATTTATTATCACGTGGAGGGAAATCAAATGTTTTGTAAAAATTGGGCCAACGACTACCCAATGAGGCTATCATTGTTGTCACACCAAAGCATAGACTAGTACAGACTATTTTCCAACAGCCAAAGTCCCCGTGCATTGTATACTGTGCACGGTTGTTTGATGGCATGTAAAACGGAATAATTTTAAAGAAAAGTTGAACAATGATGGCGCTATTTATCTTAAATCTTGTTTGCATCTTTACAAGAGGTATATACACTTGTATATTGGTAAACATTGGGATCATCAGCAAAAAGACTAACAAATGATAAGGGAATTTTCTAACAACTTTTTTTCATGAAATTTAGGGTTATAACTCATATTATTTGGCTAATTTAAATTTAACATATATGTAAATAGCGCCCTCAATTTACACACAAATGTTTGATAGAATAAAAATTATCACAGAAAAAAATGTATCATTTGGTATAGAAACGAAAATCAAGTTTAATGGTTTTTACCCATATGAATAAAATCAGGCCGCTTCTTTATTATATATTAGTAAATTGTGATTACAATTCATATGTATATCAACTTGAAATACTTAAAAATAAAAAATAAATATTTTAGATCAATTTCATCGTACGAGTAGATTTGAGCATGACATATTATTGTATTTATTATGCAAATTACCAATTTCCATAGCCCGGGAACTAACCTTTTGTTGTGTTTTCCCAATTTCACGAGAAGAAGGTCGAGCTTTATATACAACAATGACCATCAAAAAGTTCTCCGAGAGCTCATGTGTATGTGCTGCTCGTGAACATAGTGTCCTACACTGCCAGTTTGGTTACGCGTAACCAAACTGGCTACTATTCATATAATGTACGTCATCAGTCTGCTACATTGGAAATCAATTTGGCTTCGAACGCTGAAAAGGGCCGTACGAGCCAGCATTTTACCAACAGGAGAAATACGAATAAAAAAAAAATTGCAACGCGTGTCAACTTGTAATTTAATAATAATATTTTCTTCGAATGGAGTTAAACTTGTTTTTGCAATAGATATGCCCTTTAATATGAAGCTGCGTAATCACTAAAATATTTTGCGTATTACGCGCGCGACGTCAAGCGTATGCATAGGACCTTGTGCAATTCGCACTGGACGGTTAGTAGAATGCTTATAATTTGTCAAAAAAAGACTGCAAAACAATTTTATTTTTAGGGTGAAAGTATAGGTTCTGGGCTGTTGGTTCTGGGTATAATATTTTACATTTGTCAAAAATTGGCATTGTAGAGCAAAGACCTTTCAATCCTATTTTTGTTGAGCATTTTATACCATTGTCATCAAATTCATCCGATCTAATTAGCACCCCCTACTATCAAAGTCGTTTTCCTCGGCTGTTTTCTGAGCATTCGTTTATAATTAAGATCTCTGACCATTGAAATATTACCAGAGATGCATGGAGAGTGGAGACTATAGTAAATTATAGTTGATGTGATTATCAGTTCTATTGACTCCTCATACATTAACAAATTACTTTGATAAACTCTGAAGCGCTAGGTATATCACATGCCCCTCCGGTGAACATATCCTATCCAGCATAATATGCGTTTAAGTGACACTGAAATTGGAACAGATTATTGCTCTGTGTTTTTGCACTGGGACAACACACAAAAAAGAGACAGCCACGCATACACGTTTAATATTGTCACGTTAAGGGATCTAGAATGAGCGTTTATTGCGTTTCGACAGTATTTTTTTGTGGGACATGAGAGCACCTCAGACCTATCGAATTGTATTCTGAATACGAAGCATGTCTTTCTGATATCAAATAATTTTCATTTTTGAAAATCACAATATAATACAAATTTTATGACAAATTATAAAAATTTGATATTTTTCAAATTTTTGATATATAACAGTCCTCGAAGTAAATTACTTTAATCTAATGATATATTCTTAAAGTGTATATAGCTGGGAGGAAAAGCCGACGGTCAATTGAAAATTTTGACATTTCATATTGAAGATATGGATTTTTTCCCAAAAAGACCTTTTTTTTTTGGTGTTTTGGAAAAAAAATCCATATCTTCAATACGAAAGGTCAAAATTTTCAATTGATCGTCGGCTTTTCATCCCACCTACATACTCTTTAAGTATAAATCATCAGTTTATAAAGTTTACTTCGAGTACTGTTAAATATCAAAATATCAATTTTAATGATTTGCCATAAAATGTGTATTAAATTGCGAATTTCAAAAATCAAAATTATTTGATATCAGAAAGACCTTTTCCGTATTCAGAATGCAATTCGATATGTCTGATGTGCTCTAATGTCCCAAAATAAATACTGTCCAAACGTTCATACCCCAGCCCTTAAATGATCATGATAATACTTACAAAATAATTTCATGGACACTTTAAATGAAATGTGAAATAAATTACGAGTAATTTGATGTCAAATGTAATTTACAGTATAAATGATGACAATACAGTATACAAAACAGTATATAATGACTAAGAAAATGATCATAGCTTCTAAAACTAAGAACTTACACTGAGTTCCTTGCATTAAACATTGTCGCAGACTACTTGTGTCACGGGTTTCTTTCATACTTCAGGACATTCGTATGATGAGCCGATACAAACAATGTTTGTCAATTTTGAGATTCTGCCATTTCTCTTGTTTTCGATTGTTCAAACTACATTATGAACATTCATTTCTCAGAACCAATTGATTAAATTTTGTCAACAAATTGTGTATATATTGCCTAAAGGTGAAGGATAAATCATTAAAATTGTCACTAATTTAGCAAAAACAACAATATTGGAAAAGTTGAAACCCTATTCCAATACATGTAGCTAATTTCTCTAATAAGTAGAGAAATTAGAGATATAATGTCTTATTCTGTCTTAAATACACCACTTTTGGCTTAACTACTAGCAGGCTATGTTAGCACATCTATAACAAAAAAAAGTAAAAAGGCGCTGATCACTACGGCCCACATAATTCCATAAACCATTTAACAACAACTCAGTGACTTTGCAGCTTCAAGAGTTCACATCCTAGACATTCCACAATAGAACTTCGGAACCAGGATCAGCTCCCCGAGTTTCATACGGGTTACTGGACAATTAGCAGTAAGTGTCTAGGGGAATTTCAAGCTAATTCAATTTAACACTAACAAATGTGCCAAAATCTGAATTTTGATGACTTTGAAAGTGACAGAAGTGTCATCGAGGATGTAACGGATGATAACATAAATTCAATCAATACAATAATGATGCCAGTATAAAGAGATGGACAATAGCAGAATGATGCATTGTGGTATTGTGGCACAGACCACAGACATATACTGTGGTCCGTCATGTCTATTCTACACATCCAGATCAAGTGTCTGATGTCACAGTTACTAAAAAAATTAGCTACATCAGATCACTATAAGTATGGTCACTTTTCACACTTTTAAATGATCAAACTAAATCTGTTGCAAACCCACGTCGTAAGTTCTAGCAGTTTGACCCTAATCATTTTAATAATGAACTCATACAAAAATAAACCGGGACAGTATCATCATCGTTGGTAATATAAATTTAACATGGAGCGGCTTTGATGATGCTTTCTTCTCATGCATTAATAGAATATATGAGTAGGCCTACTACCAAATGCTCTCGTCATTGAAACCATGGATAACTCCTGATGTTAAAAAATCATTCACTTAAAGACCCATCCAGTTGACCAGGCAAACTTTCAAGGGCAACCCAATTAAGTAGGCTTAAAATATAATCAAGTCAATGTTCACCTCTATACCACCAAACTTTACACCGCTCCCAACTTAATGTGTTTTCCAGATATTTTGAGTGGCCTTTAAAAGCGCAAGGCTTTAAGGGATGGGTTTGTATGTGTGTAAATGGAGGAGAAATGGGAGGATTTTGGCATGTTTGCTGTGATTGTTTGCCTAGCAATATTGATCACAAGTACACAATTGATGGTGCATATCAAGGACCAAACTCTATAGTTTTATATTTGAGCACGATCACTTCTGTAAGGTCATGGGAAATTATGTAAATCGGCTTTTATATTTGATGTTGCATATCGGCTCACGCACTTTATTTTTGTACCCAGTATTTCACAAAGTCCCTGTACTCTGATGACCCTATGACTTTTTGCTGGTATGTTGAGCACTTTAAACAATTAATTATAGTACTTACCTCCTACTTTAGGAACATGCGTATGTCTTAATGTATGTCGACCATGTCAACAACCCAGTGTAGTTTTACATGGTTGGAAAAGTCTATTTCCTTTCGCTATTTTGCCAATCATAATTCATAAATTGTCCAACTTTTTGACAAAAAGAGTTTTACAACTATTCCGCCAGCAAGGAAACACAAATTTATGTGTATCCAGTGCGTCCTTTACGTTTAAATAGTTCAGTTTATTGTCAAGTTGTGCCTCTATACGCCATATTTACGGAATTGATGATACGAGCTGATACGGAATTTTTGAACCCAAATTTCTTGAAATATACATTACCTTTTTAACTTCTCGCCACGAAATTGGATTCATAAGAAGGTCAAATACAAGCCTTCCATTATGGCTGGTATCATCATCTCGATTGGTGTCTTGTGTTAGTATTATTCCATATTTTGCTGGTAGAAGTTCAATGAAACCCTCCATAATTCACGACTACTGTCACTTGTGTTATAAACTCGATGTGTTTACTATATTGTCGCTCGGGTCCGCGACTAATCGCAGGGACCAGTCTATCATTAGCTATTCTATACACTTTTCAATAGCCTTATTGTGATGTGTGGGAGTTTTAAAAGCCGAGCCATGAACAAAATATAATGCGAGCACCTGGGGGCATCAACTTTAGAGGTGACGGTATGTGCCTGTCAATATATGCCCCTCTTTTGAAGCCGACTATACCCGACGACCAGGCACCTTCAGTTTTCAAAATATTATACCCAATGACCCCTTTTTCTTTTTGATTGTACATAATTGACCCTTTTTTTATAAAAAAAACCCCAACGTTTTGTACTGATATGCGCCTACTTCGCGACGCTTGTACAAAATGTAGGCACATATACCCATCAATTCTAAAGTTGAGTGCCCCAGGGCGAGCGCATACTGCAGGCCAATGAACAATGAGATAGTGGCTTTTCTGATATCACTTTGAGGAACTGTTGAAGTATAAATCAGCCAACGAGTAGGTGTGTCCAAATTGCACATCTTGAATTGAGACCAAGACATGCTGTTATTTCAATTGTTATATCGTTCCGGTTGGTTTATTACCTACCATTGCCTACGAGATGCAGTTCTAAGGTGACAGAGGGACAGGTCTGCAATTCGATTCCACAACCATTCATACCTTTCATCTGTTTTATTGTATTATCGTGCGAATTGCTCCGTGGTACCTTACGGGTACCTGAATTTTATTTGAATGAAGATGACTCTGTCATGCTCGACGTCATATTGCATAATTTCTATACAGTATATGCAATAAACCAACCAGAACAGTATAACAATTGAAATAATAGGCAGTTCTAAGATAGGTTAAGAAGAATATAACGTCATTCTGTATTATTATTCAAGGTTGTAACGTGTGTCTATGCTGTCATGTAGGCCTACCTGGCAACAGACACGCCCCCGGTACAAACAGATGAAATTTGTAGAAAAGCGTGATTATGACAAAAACATTAAAAATGATACTTTGAGGTATTGTTTTTTAATTTTTGTATGGCAGATCATACATACACATGTGCTGAGGTCAAAAAGGTAAAAATTTTGTTTTTGACCCCTGACTCACCTGTCATTCCAAACAACCCCTTAAAACGGCTAAGAGTAGTACAAATGCTTTACTCTGGGATAAATATAAAACACTCAGAAATTATGTCAAATGTGCTCTTAAAAGGTCTTATCATGAGTACTGGCAGAACCCGGTGAACAAAATGACAACCTTAAAAGATTTTAAATAGAATATAAAAATATGCAGTTTTGATGCCTTCCGCTAAGAATGCGACGAACATTATTCGAACCTAATACCTATAGATTTAAATCTTCCGCTCTTCTCCAGTGTGCCCAAATGGCTAGAGCGTCATGCTAGTAATACGAAGGTTGCCGGTTCGAATCCGGCCAGATGGACTGGTTTTTGTTTTTTATCATCGTTTATGTGCACTGGCTGATTTTGGTAATATTTTAAATTTGTTCATTCTGGAGCTTTATAAAGTCATCCCGCTCAGAATATGCAAATCTGTCAACGATGAGCTGTGCACTGATCCATCAAAAATGGCAGAGGTTTCAACAATCTTTTTGCCAGTTATTTTACAGCTACTGATGACAACATGGTCATTAGTCCTGTGTTTGAAGTTCCCCGGCTGTCTGGGATTTTTGTGACCCCTGAAATGGTGCTCAAAAGGATAAAAATGCTACTAGTATCTCCTGACAAGGCCGTTGGACCTGACAACGTATCAGGGCGTATATTAAAACTATGTGCCAAAAATATGGCTCCAAATCGGGCAAGGATTTTTAACATGTAACTCTCATCTAGTGAATTACGAATGGGTTGGAAAACTGCCAATGTAGTTTATGTATAATTATAAAAAGGTGATCGCTCGATGTTGAAAAAGTACAAACCCATCGCATTAACTTTATTGTTGTTAAAATGCTAGAAACCAACACGGTTTCTCTCCTAGAAATCATATGCTACGGCATTGTGTAAGACCACATCTGAATGGCTTGAAATCCTTGACCATCGTTCAAACCCAAAGGCCAAATGATCGCATCGATCTTATTTCTGTGGACTATAATAGTCGGGCATTTGGTTCAATCTCGCATCAAGTTCTTATTGGAAAATCAATCGTACCTATGGAACCTGTGGTAATCTGCTGCAATCGATAGCATCCTTTCTAACTGGCCGCCTCCAATACGTGATGTTTCGTGCTGCTAGATCTGGTTGGACAAATGTCGTCTCAGGAGTTCCACAAGGATCAGTGTTGGGTCCACTGTTATTTAACATCTATGCAAATGATCTCCACTTACACCTAAATTCAACAATTTACCAGTATGCCGACGACACCTTTCTTTTAAGAAGACCGAGTGTTTGAATGTGCTAAAATATTCAAACACTTGCAAGACTTATTTTGCACGTGGTTACCTGCACGTACGATCGACAAAGATAACAGGTCCACACTGTACCAAGCTACAAAGTAGTTGGCTATGCTTCTAGATCAACGGAAATATAATGTTGGGTCACAATGTTCTCAAGGTCATTTGTCAACTTTTCCAAGCTCACTAATCAGAATTGGTTAAGTCTGTGTAGTTTGGGAAGAAAATAGGTTCTAGGCGAGATAATTATTCATTCCTACTCCAATTTCCCCAGCATTTTACATCCACAATTAGCATCTGCTGTCGATACTATATTAGGCCAAAGAAAAGTGTTATCTCTCTGAGCATGACTGTAAAAGCTCGAGGTTTCCGTCTCATAGAAATGTCTTGTTATAATTCAGATAGTAAACATTAGATCCAGTAGATTGAAAAACAAACCTTGGGAGACATAACGTGGGAAGTTTATAGACACGAAATTACATTCCCTAAAGATACAAAGTAGATTTAGAACAGATTTAAAACATGTGTACAACTTCCAAATATCGCTCGAGGCATTGGCTGAAAAAGATAAGAAATTAAATTTGATGATCGTCCAGCAAATTCTACTAAGGCCAGTAGATAGTTCGATTGTTTTTCTGTCCATCTTTTCGTTACGATAGCTCAAGTTATTACCGGTGCGCGCATCGCTTCTCGGCGCTGCGCGCATCGCTCCCCGCCGGGGAACTAGAACTAGTTCTACTATAGAACTTTTCAAATAGAAGTTTTCCGAAGTTTGTTATGGATTACCCAGTTTACAATTCCGGGTCATCGACCCTAATGCAAACGCAACTATTACGTCTGGACACAAATCTGCGTGAAAGACACGGTCAAGCGTGCAAGAGATGGATATTTATATTGCGAAGACCACACGAAAACCAAATCAAATGTGACACAGACGACAAACATTTACATTATTCTTTCTTCTACTGTTACATTGTGAAGTGCCAAATAGTATAGTGGAAATGTTAGTTCAATACCTTCAGAAAATATTTCTCGTGATGAGTCATTTTGGCTAAATACGTTGTATTTTCACTCAAAAGGGATTCCGCTTGATTCATTGAATAAATACGGCGGTTTTCCGATCTTGATATGCAAAGGTCTTATTCGAAAGTAGCTGCACGGGTAAAAGTCGGACAGGCAGTGGCGTAGATTTCTTTTTGACATTGGGGGGGATGGCGTTGAAAAAAATTCTTGAAGAATAGTGAATTCAGCACGTTTTTGCACTGAATAAGTTGATGTTACAAATGCGCGTGAAGCGCGCGAAAAATTTTACTATTTTGAAGCTAAACTGATGAAATATGGTGCAAAAGTGGAATAAATGCGCGCGAAGCGCGCGAAAATTTGCACTTTTGGGGCTAAAATGGGCAAATATGAGGTTAATTTGGTCAGAAACCTATATTCAGGCGTCAACATTGGGGGGGATGATTGTATGGAGCATCCCCCCCTGGCAAAATATTGGGGGGGGATAAATCCCCCATCCCCGGATCTACGCCTATGCGGACAGGATATAAATTTTCAGCCAGGTTTGGGCATTGCGAGTAGTTTCATTTCGCTATCATTAAAGGTAGTGGAATGCATGACTAAAATGTGTACTCCATTTGTTTGTAACAAGAGTAATAATACAAAAAATACAGACAAGAACCAAGCTAACAGAAGGCTTCAATTTCCAACCGTCGGTCGACCGCTAACGCCTTGGCAGAACCAGTAGTTTAACCATCTTCTGCAACGGTGCCGGCGGTAAACTGGCGGCTTGGTTTTGAAGCCATCCCTATAACAAGTACAACACATGCTCTTGAGAATTAAAATGTTTTGCTAATGCTCAAAGTGATTACCTCTCTTGAACGTGAATAATCATTAATCGCAAACATGTTGAAAGTAACGAAAAACACTCTCGTAAAGATCGCTAATCAGTAGAAACCCTAATCATGCCAATGTTTATTGTGCTGTGTGTATACACAATTTGCAACCCTAATGGTAATCTTGCGATAATTGGTGTTGTTTTAAGCAAAGAAGACTATTATGGTAAAATAAAGTGTCTGGTGCTGATCAATTATGATCGTATCAGAATTATGTAGAGCCCGTGGAAATTGCATAACAAATCATCAATTAAAAGCAGCAAAACCGTAACTTAAATTGCTGACATTTTGCTATGTTGTTTTTCAACACATGTAGTCTTAATAAGTATCTTTCCCTAGAGAAGTTCTTTCAGTCCTTTAGTCCATTTCAGTCTTCTGAAAAAGACTTCTCTAAAGGAAAGATTAAATCCTACTCATGTTTATCAGCATTTAATTTCAAATCGCAAATGTATTCTTTCAAACTAATTCCAGATTGAACCTCAAAAGAGACGCAGTGGCGTAGAATATTATACTTCATAATCTTGTATGATCAGACTGACTTGTGGCGATATCATGAAACCACCACACAGTGTCATCGGCCCGATATCTTCATGGCAGAAATCGCCATGATGGTAGATCGAATCCACAACCACACATGGCCATTTTGTTCCGACCTGTTTAATAGCTTTGAGACGCATAATGGGCCGAGGGACATCCGACTAAGGCTATTGACAATGGTGACTGACCTCCGTAGATGTCAGTGAGCATGATACGTCATCTGCTTTTAGACTGGCTCCACCAGTGGCCTATACGCTGCGCTATAGTACCGTGTATCTTCCGTGACCCGAGTGTTTACGAATGAGGGCAGCTGTCAGGCTGCACATATAAAATCAGAAAATCAGAAAATCAATACGCAAGCTAACGACTATCATATTCTTTCAACACATATATTCAAGTGCAAGCCTTAAAATCGGCTTCTTTAGAAACAAAAATTACGGGAGATATTCATCATTTTCTACCCCGGTATCCAAAGAAAAAAACCCCAGAAAAACCCAATTCAGTGGGGAGGGGGCATTACTGTGGAAGCGCGGAATGCGGACCCAAGGCCCTTAACGGGCAGGCCAGCTCAACTACTAAGTTATGTGCGTCATCTGTTGGCATGGTTAACACCGAAATTTTCTTTGATTATGGGCAAAAGTGAGTATGAGTAAAACTGCAAATCGTCACGGTAAGAGGGGAATAATTGTATTTCTCCCAAAAAAAAAGGAATGTATAGGCCACTGAATTTGGTCATGATTGGTTATAGAGACATCAAATTCCCCTGATCATAACCCTAATTCTAAAACCTAACCATAACCATAATGTTTGAGGGTGGCGTTCGTTATAAGTTGTGTCGAATCTTTAATTCAAATTTCAAAAGCAATTGCCAGTACACCTCTTTGCACTTTACCTACAAATAGCGTTCATAATCAACATGATCAAGACATTTTAATACCTTTGTGATCTATCAGATCTTATTTTCCTGCTCCAAATCGTCTACATTGAGGTTTTTTGACCGAATCTAAACGCCGTAAGCTTCAACAATTGTCAGGAATGATCACAACTTTACTATTATTATGACGTCTGAGATCCTGGCAGATTACACCTGATAAAGACCTGTGTCTACCGGGGGAATTACTCTTATTATATTTTGATCCAATTTTCAGCAGCATTAAGCATTATGTGTTGACATTATCCTGCAGTGTTAAACCTGAAACCTCAAAACAGCGCTTACATAACTTAGATTATGGAAGTCCACGAATCAAATACCATACAACATTTAAAGGATCAGAAACTGACAATAATAATTTGCATTCTTTCTTTGCTATGTCACTCACAATGCTTTCCATGTTTTTATCCAGCAAATGAATCTAAAAATCACCAAAATCTATGAATAAATGGCATTTGGGGGGCAATTTTTGTCCTTACTTCGCCGGCGTTTTTCAGTCAAAATAATCTACTTCTTGCCCCAAAACAGCTGAATTTACATGTATATAGCAATTTCCGTCGAACTCAATCCACTTTGGGCCCAAAAAGGCGGATTTGACATGCATTAAAAGTTTTTTCGTCGCCTAATGGGATTTTAGTGCAAATAAAATGTTCTGTTGCCTAAATGATATTGAACACTCATCTGAATCATAGTATTAATGCTGTTTAAAAACTTTCACTCTTAAATGAGTAATGTATGAGGTTTTTATAATGATGTATTTATCTTGACATTCAGATTCTTTTTATTTTCTTACAATCAATATTAATTTAACCTGAACAAAAATCATTCCTTTTGTGTGGACACACATTATGTTCTGATATTTGCACAAGCAAAACTTCAACTAATAAGAACATTGACATCATAAACTTTGCAGGATTTTTAGATTCTTTAATAAGTTAAATATTAAAAATCAGTAAATGAATATAGGTTAAAACAGCACTTCAATTTCTCTGGGAATGTTCTTCAGATCAAATTCCGCGATGCGCGTCGTCCTCATTTTGTCTGATAGCTGCGGGTGCCGTGATATAGACATGATTTTTGCTGTGTTTGTTTGGCACACGAGGCAAGCAGCTGATCATTTACTCAAAACAATACGATGTGATCTGAATATTGTAGACTATAGGATATTTAAGAATTAAGATACATTACTTTTTGAGACAGCATGACTTAATGTTACAACATTCAGCAATAGAGATTGAATAGTACTTACACTGATGAAGAAATCATATTTTATTATATTTTGTATTAAAACATTCTGTTTTCTGTCAGTCTGACTCCTGTTCCACTAATCTACTTCATATTAATGTTAAAAGTACAGCCTGTCTCAAAAAAAAAATTGTGCAAGTGAAAAGCGCCCTCTTTGGCAATTAGAAAACACTGTTGTAACATAATGCTTACATCAATGTCACGGGCGCAGTCTTAGCTCTCAAATGCCGTTTGTTCTGTTCAATTTGCTTGTTCCAATTTCGAGATATGTTTATTTAACAACGAAAGGATAAAATCACAATTGTGCCACTTTTACTAGGGAAGAGAGCTGTACATGTAAATCAATGATAGCTGATGTTGATGCGTCTAATGCACTCCCCTTTCGGGCGCACGCATTAGACGCATCAACACCAGCACGCGTGCATTATTTTGTCTAATATCTTCCCAACAAGTAATGTGCGTCCATTAACCTATAACATGTATAAGTGCGCAATATTTGCTTGTCTTTTAACATGTCTTAAGTGACTAAGAGAACAGTATTTACCATGATAAAATCATTGACATGCACATGCAAAACAGCAGAATGTGAAATCTATTTTTACAACAGAATGTGAAATATTTATTTATCTTCTAATCTCTTTTAAGTGGAAAAAGAGAATCATCATTCCTGCATCATGATAAAACAGTAAAAACAGTCAAAAACGTTTTGTTTTGTGTATTCTTTTGATTTCATGAAGGAACTCTTGATAAACTTGATGCTATCACTGTTACATGTAAAGCCCTCTTCCATAGTAAAAGTGGCACAATTGTGATTTTACCCTTTCGTCTTTAACTAAACATATCTCGAGATTAAAACAAGCAAATTCAACAGAACAAACGGCATTTGAGAGCCAAGACTACACCCTTGACGTTGATATAAGCATTATTTCACAACGGTATTTTCTAATTGCCAGAGAGGGCGCTTTTCACTTGCACAATTTTTTTTTTGAGACAGGCTGTACTTCTGTTTTCAGGAAAAATAATCTCATCTGTGTAGGCCTATATCTTAAAACAACATGTTGCGGAAACAGCTGGTATGAATGAAATAAGGCACTTGTCACAAAGCACTGACAACACAGTCAAGGCCCGGGGTCAAACACAACATACACCACTATATTGCGCTTTCCTGACTCGGGATTCCCTCTCAAAATAAATTCATTTAAAGTTTGAAAGTAATAAAAGTAACACCAATAAACATCAAAAAACATAGTTCATGCACATGGCGCTATGGGCTTGGGATTTTGTTTTGCTACATTAGTGGAACCAATGTTTTTTTGCATCCTTAAGTGATCTAAAATGAGCGTTTATTGCGTTTCGACAGTATTTTTTGTGGGACATGAGAGCACCTCAGACCTATCGAATTGCATTCTGAATACGAAGCATGTCTTTCTGATATCAAATAATTTTCATTTTTGAAAATCACAATATAATACAAATTTTATGACAAATTATAAAATTTGATATTTTTTCAAATTTTTGATATATAACAGTCCTCGAAGTAAATTATATAAATCTAATGATATATTCTTAAAGGTGAACCTCATTGAAAATAAAGTTATATATCAATGGAAAGCTTATGATGTCAGGAAGCAGAAAAGAATATTTTTTATTTGCATAGCGTACCAGGCTAGACATAATCTCCATGCAAAGATTGGATATTGGCACCCCCTAAATTACAAAACGAAATCGTTCAAATTGGGCGCTTTCGTTGATGACGTCAGCCCAGGGACACACAGTTACTTCCGGGTTTGATTGTAAACACAATGTCCGTGTATTACTGTGGCATGCATCGGGCCAATGCACGAATTCAGTCATTGTCAACTTACCTTACATGAAAAATGTCTTCAATAAAATAAGAATAACATGAAGGAAATATCATGATCAAATCAAGAATGAAGTTCCTGAATAAAGTGTGTGGATTTAAAAATGGGAAAAGTGCTGGCCGGGGTGATTTGGGATAGGCCAAGCCATCCACGATATGCATAGGGAATATTACAGTAAAGCACGAAGAGTGGAGATTCGGCGAAGAACCGGAATGAAAACAGATTGCAAAAATAACTGCTACCTACCAGTTCAGATCGTCACACCAAGTTGAGATGAACTTATCACAATGAGAAAATGAAGGAATAGAATAAGGTACATCAGTGTACAGGATTTTGTAATTATTTCTTAGCTTTACAACCGGTCATGGCCGGTCATGTAGATGATAGGCGAACACGTATATAGATACATACGGGATGAGCTCAGTGACTGACTGAGTCTCACTACGCCGAGTGTTCAGTATCCGCGACTGTACTGTACTTGCAGACAAAATGACCGATTTGATATTGACATTCTGATATTTCCAACGTATTGCTACTTCATCAGCAAAATTTATTCCTGTAAATGTTCCAAATATAAGGGAACGATTGATCAAATCTGCTGAAACACCCCATGAGACACACGCGCAAGTGCTGAGGACGAAGCCCCGAAGCGAGTCGCTGTGTTTGTGCATATCCGTCCCTTCAATTTCTTCAGCAGTGCTAGCAATTTACGCATCGTATTCGGTAATCCATAAAGCATGAATGTTTCACTTTTTCAGTACCGTACACTGATTGTACTATCATTAAAGAATCGTGACACAAGTGACAATATTTTAATTTTATTCAGATTTCAGAATTCCATCAAATAATGGTCTACTAAGCCTAAATTGTATTTATTTTATAATAAAGAATCTGACCGAGTATCTGTTTCTTTCAATCGCGATTGTGTGGAAAGAATGTATTACCGCAATGCGCTAAATATGAAAACCTTTATATGGGCTGGATTTGATGAAATCGGCGGTGTTTTTTTATTACTTTTTTGATTAATACAAGACGATATTTTTTGAAATCAGATATTTTAAAATGAATCAAGAATAGGGAATGTCACAAACAAGTATTTAATTTGTTATTCGATCATGTTTATTCAGTCCATGACATGAACGGTAGCAGCAAGCATTTGCGCATGGGATTGATCCCAGCGCGAAATTCAAACTCAATTACCCAGTTATACCCAGCCAGTTATGACTGATTTTGTCAAAAATTTACGGAAAATTTATGTATTGACAATAATTCTATTATTTCTAATATATATAGAAGGAGCCAGCAACTTGAAGATTCCTCTAATTTCAAGCTTTATTGTGAAAATCAGACTTGCCGGGCAGCTTGCAAAGTACAGGAAGCAAGTCTTGTTTACATGTTTCCGAGTAGGATCACGTGACTGCGAACCCTGAGCTTACGTCACGAGCATTCCCAAGGTCATAGACGATTGATTTGGGTGCTTTTTGGGCGCCTTAAAAACGACCAAAAATTCAATCATTTTTTTAATTTTTCAGCTTTATTGGCCATAAAAAAAATCAGAAAAAATAATTTTTAGTATCCTGACATCATAAGCTTTCCATTGATATATAACTTTATTTTCAATGAGGTTCACCTTTAAAGTGTATGTAGCAGGAAGGAAAAAGCCGACAGTCAATTGAAAATTTTGACCTTTCAAATTGAAGATATGGGGTTTTTTTCCAAAAAGACCTAATTTTTGTTTGGTGTTTTGGGAAAAAATCCATATCTTCAATACGAAAGGTCAAAATTTTCAATTGATCGTCGGCTTTTCATCCCACCTACATACACTATAAAGTTTACTTCAAGTACTGTTAAGGGGGTACTACACCCCTCGATAAATTTGTATCTATTTTTGCACTTTTCTCAAAAACTAATAACACAGTGGTAACAAAAGTTATGTATATTATACGGGCAAGCAATCCAGTTACTACACTGGAATTTCAGTGACTCAAGACAAGCGGTACGTTATTTATGATAAGAAAAGAGGTACCGCTAGAATGTACCTCATTTCCTATCATACTATACTGAACCGCTTGTCTTGAGTCACTGAAATTTCAGTATAGTAATTGGATTCCTTGCCCCAATAATATACATGACTTTTGTTACCAGTGTGTTACTATTTTTTAAGAAAAATGCAAAAATGGTCACAAATTTACCACATGGGTGTATTACCCCCTTAAATATCAAAAATATCAATTTTTAATGATTTGCCATAAAATGTGTATTAAATTGCGAATTTCAAAAAATCAAAATGATTTGATATCAGAATGACATTCTTCGTATTCATAATGCAATTCGATATGTCTGATGTGCTCTAATGTCCCAAAATAAATACTGTCCAAACGTTCATACCCCAGCCCTTAAACTTGAAAGGATAAAAAAGTCGATTGGTGCCTTTTTAAAGTCCCTGTGGTTTCTACGAAGGGTCGAAGGCAAAAACTTAAAAATAGTCCCATCGTCTTGTTATGTAGGCCCTATCTCTTATTGTTCCTCTCATCACAGGTAATAAAAAAGTCAATTGTCATATTTTTCTACGGTGCTTTGTTCAGGAGTTATAAGATCGAATAGCTCAATGTCATATAGGCCTTTCATAGGCATACATGTAACATACTGAGGTCAAAATTTAAAATGGTCCGATTTCATCGAAACTGGTGTAAAATTTAGTCTCCTTAACAAATACTACATTCACAATTTTGGTGCATTTTATATTTTCATGTCCCTTCAGAGTCATTGCAGCCCAATAGAAATATGTATTATGAATAATCTGTTACCTATTATTGCATCCGATTCCGATAGACAATTGACTTTTTTTATATTTCTAGCAATGAGAGGAACAATTTGAGGTAGGCCTAGTATAATATTGCAACACATGGTAGAACTAATTTTGAACCCCTATTATGACCTTCGACCCCTCGTGGGAAGCGATAAAAGGCATAAAAAAAATGGAACTTATTCTAGTTTAATCATTTGATTGATCTATCGATTGATCGATTGATTTGATTTGATTGGTTGAGTGATTGATTTTATTTATCTATTGACACATATTCTTTCCGTCATATTAAAAAACTTCAATCAGTTGTTACGATTTTGGGCCGGGGTATCCTTATGTACAAGAAGATGTACACAAGGTCAAGGAATGAAGTTCATAAATCCTCATTCTAATCTCTTACACCAATGATAAATGCAAACCGAATTAAAACCCGGTGGTAAAATCACCCCCCCAACATTGTGATGATCCTACTTGACCCTTCCTTTATTCATTTTCCATTTATATCCTTCTTTTGTTTCCTCAGACAGGTGTTTTCTCCTAGTTCGCATGCAAGCGCAATGAAGTGATTACGCCTACATATTCGTATCACTGCGCATTTGAATGAAGTGCCCTTTGTAAAAAGAAACATATTTTGACGAGGGATGAACTGTGAAGTTATTCACACCTAGTTAATACAATTACAGCAAATTACAAATGATTTTTCATGTTTTCGTTTGTTTATAACTGAACAATTGTAGTTGCGCGTAAGTATTTCTTGCAGAAGACACGAAGTAATTCGGTCGAGATTTCGCAATATTTTTCACAAAGTTTCGTCGTTGTGAATCGGCTGCTCGGTGTAAATGTCTTCCTGTTGAATTATTTCTAGCGGCGGTGTTTTTTCACGAATTATTTTAATACCGTCATGAAGCAGTCATAAAGTTGGAATTTGTCACATGACGTAAAAGAAAAAGTGAGTATTCTTGCATTATATTTAGGCCCTAATGCCTTATTCTAATGGTTTTTGAAGATGGCCTATACGGCCGGCCGGCCCACGGGCGCGGGCGAGGTATTATAGCCTATGTGACACTAGGCAATATGCTACAAAATTGCAGCACCTAGCATAAATAATGATTGAACCGTAAGCTTTATACATCGGCAAGTTTCTATGTAGACCTCTTAAAACTGGGTGTAGTGAAATACCAACAACACTTTACGTTGACACCTCAGTCCTCACGCTTCCAAAGCGTCAGAGTTGGGTCACAGATAAAGCAGAATTAATATACATTTATCAGATACAAGATTTAGGCCTTCAAAATAATAATTATGCCTACGACATGCATGTTATGAAAGTTTATCTGCCATATAATGTACAATAAAATGGGCAAATGAAAGACACAATAATATTCTCTAATTTCAGCTACCTTTTTCCTGAAGACCATAAGATCGAAGAAAAAGTTTATTATGAATCCAGCATGCATGGAATACAGCCTCAGTACACCCAACGATGAACAGGTAAGGATCAAATCAAAACTCGACCGCCGGTTGCCCGCCGGTTCCGGGCGGTTCCGTCCGGTTGGCAGAGGTCATTGGTATATGAATATTCAAGAATGCATGAGTAGCAACCGCCGGTTGGTTTAAGCACATAACCGGAGAGATTAACAAAATATCGATATGTTTATTTCGCGATCACAATAGCGCATACTTGAAATTTCACGCTCACAATACTTGAAAGTACTACACGATGGTCGATTTTTGTGTCTGTAGGCTTGTCACCAAAGCAAACTAATTTTGGAAATGATTTCTTGTTTATGGTTAAAATTGCTTGAATATATCACCATTGTTTACATGTAGATCAGTTAATTTCAGTTCAGAACAATGTTTCAATGATTTCTATAGGTTAAGTAATTTGGAAGTTGTGAATTTATTATTTTATGAATCACATAGGCCTGTGTGTATTGGTGATGGACAATTATTATTATTTAGGCCTATACACGAAAGGTCATGAGTGCAAATCTGCCTCAAGAAGACATGATGCGTGCATAAATCACAGTTGAAGTGATATTGATTGACTAATTTGCTTTGTACTTCAACTGGGTATTTATTGCAACTTCAATACTAAAATGAACAAAATTGAGGAAAATTATGTCCTCAAATCGTGCCAAAGGAAGATGCATAGGCCTTTTACAAATTTTGGTTATATTTTAGTCCCGGTTATATAGGCTTATTTTGATCCACCTAAAGAGTATTACATCAGAGGAGCCGATCTAGCACTAATATTATTTTATGATTTACATACAGAAAGGATAGAATGATACTCTCATTTTTTAGATTCGTGTTCAAGTTCGAGATTAAAAAAAAGGAATTTTCAAGAGGACTCACAGAATGGCATTCCCGAGATAGAAGCGCGCGGCATGATTTGACATTTTAATACTATGGGAGCTATCATTTTCTTCGGAATAGGGGTCCCAAAATTACAAAAAGTCTGCGATTCCACCTATTTCAGTAGCAACAATTCTATGATCACACCACCGACGCACCCCTAAACAGGCTAAAATTGTATTGAAATCAGCTTTTTTGAAGAAAACAAACACACTATCTGTGGTCATCTTATGACTCCCTACATTGTGGTCATCAAAATTGTTATACCCCCATTTTTCTTTCCAAACATTTATGACCCCTCCCCCCTGTATATTTGGGCCACCAACCCTCCCCCTTCCGAAGAAAATGATAGCCCAAAATGGTCCAAAATGGGGTTGATAGCTGTTGATTTTGGGTCTAAAATAGACCAAAAGGAAGATTTTGTCACAACATTTCTGACGACTGAGCAGGAGAGGGGAATGACTTGCCACCCTGCACCCTGGCTAATATCCATTGGTGCTGATGAAGGGCGCAATGCCGAGGGGTGATGGGATTCGCATATATTTTGTCGATCTTGCAAATTATAAGTTTTTCTTGCACATCTTCCCCTTCTATCTCCCTTTCTCTCTTCTTTTTTCCTCGCTTTTCCCTCTTTTAAGGATCGCCAGGGGGTGTCGTACCCCACACCCCATGGCGACGGCCCTGCTTTCTCTCTTTTTTTTCTTTATTTGCTTGCTTGCTTTCAAGTCTCCGCTTATATTTTATCAAAATAAAATGCTAAAAGTAGTCACATTGATTGAGAATAACTCCGAGAAGGAAAATCGATTATTCCTATTGTACTAAATTTGAAAAGAAACCACTTGAAATCACTCCACTCATTCACTCGATGATACCAACCGGCCATATGAACCAGGGTGTGACGACTGACCTCATTACTGTGTATAATTTAGAACCGGACGGAACCGCCTGGAACCGGCGGCAACCGGCGGTCGAGTTTTGATTTGATCCCTAAGATGATACATGACAAAACGATTTTATTTATCTGTCTATAGCCTATATTGTTTTTCTGTAATTGTCATGCTTATCTTTATATGTGACCCGGCAGCACAAACGAGCCGTAAGTTCCCTAAATTGTATTCTGAGTTATGGTGTAAAATGTGTACGAAGGTCGTATTCATCGGTCACTTAAGCTGGCGCGACATCTGTCTTATTTTGATAGTCACAACACCAATCAATAATCCTATTATTGAAGTGGATAATAAGGGTCCTTTCATCTTTTCTGTTTCTGTTTCGGTTTCCGGTTTCGGTTTCGGATCTCATTGTTATTTTGAAGTGTTAGCATGGTACGTGTGAACAATCCATTTATTCTAGTCTTTTGTTGACTACAGAGAAGTTGAACCATGAAGGTAGTAGAGAAGGAGTGAGCTCGCGTTAAGCTCATTACGTAAATTCTATTGTAAACACAATAGAGACAGATATACCTTTGATCTAATGATCATCGCCGATAAATTCTGGAATGACTCCGTCTCATGGAGGTTCATATTTAGTAACAAGTAAATCACGTATGCGCAAAACATGTATTATGGATGCGCATACATTTACTTAGCTGTTGAACTTGAATATTCATATTTCATTTAATATAATAATGATTTTTACGATTAATATGTTGAAACATGTTGTTCCAGAATGTTTCTAAACAGGTTATTATGGAATGGTGCAGTTCACACACATTTTAAGGACGGGTAAAATGGTTTTAACCACTGTTTTAAAAATACGAAGATCTTATTAAAACAAATTGCGCATTTTTAAGTTGAGGAATTCTCCCATCAAACGAGATGTATCTCAGTGTTGCCCGGTACTGCCCGGGTTGGTCCGATTTTATTTGTTTACCCAAAACTTTAACAATTGTTCCTCCCCCGAGGTTTCAAAATAAACCGCGTCCTGAGCCCTCTTTTAAACTAGGCAATGAAAGAGATGTAAAGCATAATGTGCATCATTTTCATCAAGTTAGAATGACTTATGCTGTTTCATCATATTGATAGCGCACACAAGTGTGCGACCATGCATGTATACAGCACAAAAGATTATAAGTGATAATCGGTTACATAATCAAAACGTTGATCTGAAAACCTCAAAGGGCGGCAATTATGATTGTACAATAGAATGCGTGCGAGCTTTCTCCTTCTCTACTACCTCCATGGTTGAACGAAGATAACTTCTGTTTCGGTTTCGGGAGTTATGTTAATTTCTGACATGAAAAAAGTGAGATGAGAGGGTTGATGCTAATCTAGACAAAAGAAGTGTCTACATTTTACGGTCGTAAATTCGCGATAAATTGTACGGCTTCAATTGACTTGCGTTGGGTGTATAGGTACTCCAGATCCTGTGCCATATACTGGGGTACCCAAAAAGGTGGCTTTGTTACATTTTGATGTGCAGTTTGGATTTCAAAACACTGTCTCTTGAGTATTCCTTCACTTAGAAGATTCAATTAGGTCTTAAATTGAGGCTAATTTATTCTATATTAGTCATGTTTTATCCTGTTTAAAAATATTTTTCAATTATTTTCTTATGACGTTTGGCATGAAATGTGCCATGGGTGGCTGAGGATTAGGGGAGGAGGATTAGGGGAGGGATTCATATCGTAAATTTGATTTTAAACCCCCATTAAAATTTGAATCTAGTAAAAAATGTCTAAATGAACTCCCAGACAAAGTAAATAAATACAGAAGTTCATTTAAAGGACCAATACTTGCTCAGAATGATTGTAAATGTGGCAAGAAGAGGTGGGGTTACATCCTCCCTACTTTGTGATTGTTTTTGCCCGCATTCTCTCATTTTTAACCGATTTTCATAAAAAAGGTGTCAAAATGCTCAGAAGGATGAACCACTTCAATTGAGATGTGTAGGTAAAATGTTTGAACCATTTCATTTTTTTACTATGTAACACAAAGGTACCCCAGGTTGTGACACAGGACCTCCAGCGTAAGCGGGAGTAGATTGTGAAAATAGCCCAGCGTAGAAATATACATTAACATGATTGATATAAATTAATCAATAATAATCAGTGTTGCCAAGAATTACGTATACTTGTTCGGCGTGCTATCGCGCAAAAATCGGTCATAATGATTATGTAGCGATTAAACGGGGAATTATTTTCGTCCCAAATACACCTTAAAACTTGGTAATATGCAACACCAGAGAAGTGCGTTGAAGTGAAACTAATAGGATTTCTTTCATTGGAATTGGTAATCTGATAATTGCTTCAGGCAAAATTGCCAGACTCAAATCTATTTTAAATGTATAATATTTGAGAGAGTGGGGATGATCTGGTGGAGGAGAGGAGAGGAGAGGAGATCGAGAGAAGAGAGGGGGAGATGAGAGGAGAGGAGAGGAGAGGAGGGGAGTGGAGAGGAGATCGAGAGAAGAGAGGGACGAGCAAAGAAGGGAGGAGTTTATTCCGTTTATTTTGATTTTTCCACGTTGATCATGTAGGCCTACTGCTAAAACAGTGAGAGGGGGAGAAGGGTAAAGGAAATACAACATCCAATATAATTCAGATATCCACATAATTTAAAAGATGGCACAGGTGAGAGTTGTGAAAGGGGAGAGACAGACAGACTAGAAAGAGAAGAAAGCGAGAGGAGAAGAGGTAGGGTCCTTTTTAAATGTCTTAGTTATATGGACCATAATGACAACAAATTTGCGTTCGGACCTGATGTAGGCCTATCAAATGACTGACATGAGTAAGATTGCCCACTTGAGACGCCAGTGTTGCATAATTGACTTATCCAGCCTTTATTAACAGACATAAGTGTGATTGACAGCACCTATTATTACCTCTTCAAATGAGAAGCATGATGTATGCCCCAAACGTAACAATGAAGTCAACTTACACACCATCCTACTTAATCCCTTCCGTTTTCGTTTCTGAACAATAGAGCTCCCGAAACAGAAAAGATGAAACGAGGGTAAGCTTCTACCTTAGATGGCTATAGAACTTTTAATAGCTCTGGTCTTTGTTTGCTTTTGCTAAATCCTTTTCAAGTGGTGGGTTATTTGTATAGGTAGGCCTATGCATAACCAACAATTAACAATGAGAGAACCTTCTTAAACCTCGTTGACTTGGGGATGATTTGAAATGACCGCCAATTATGACTGTTTGATATTTATTGCCAGCAATATGGAAAAAGAGACACACATAGAAACGAAAAAAGCTATAATTTTGTTGAAGGAGCAAAGTTTAACTAACCATAACTCCGCTTCTGGATATCGTTTGAAGTCAAATGATATACCATTTTTAAGTTTATGATGTTTATTTTAAACACGAAATAAAACAAAATTGACCGGGGAGGAATTTACGGCTCATTCGCCGTGGACGGTCACATATGTGATTTGTGTCTGGAATATTAATTAATCAAATCAATAAAGGGGACATTTATATTGCGCCTTTAGCAGTGGCGTAGCAACCGGGGGTACACGTCCTTTATGCCGGGGGGCGAATTGGCCAATTCAGCATCAGCACAAAGTCATTTGAAAGATCAATTTAAGACCGATATTAAACTTCATTATAACCAACATGCAACATTAATATGTGGTGGGCCCTATTTGTGCAAATTTACGCAGTTGTTCCAAGAATGGGTTGGGGCGTCATTATGTATCTTTAGCCCTTTATCTCAATCCCCTACGCCACTGGCCTTTAAAACATTTAACAAAGCGATTTACATTTATTCAGCTGCTACTAAGATATTTCAAATCATTTAGCATCCCACAATAACGGCACCAGTGAAGGCGGTATGAATTTCGAATAAACAGCGCCCCCATTTTATACATCAATGGAATCGAAATCAAGACTTTGTTCAAGGACACAACGCGTTACCATGAGGAGGTTCGAACCCACATCCTTTGGATCATGAGTCAAACGTCTTAACCGTTGGGCCACCGTGCTCCTTTTAGTAACTAGTATGATTTTTTTACTATCACTTTTGTACAACTTTTGTACAGCATTTTTTGTTGGACATGAGAGTACATCAGACACATCAAATTGCATTCTGAATGCGAGGAATATATTTTGTGTGTGTACATGGAGTACCACAACCTAAACTAAACTAAAACACAATCAGCCGAGATTTTCTGTATATTAAATGCTCATACATAGAAGTAAAAATGGGCTAGTTTCACGGCGTAGTGTTACGATTGTGAATTGAAACGATTTTCTTAAATTTGATTAAATGCTTATGGATTTTGAAAGTAGGTCGAGCAGCACTGTGTAACGAAGTTATTCCGGTATTTGTATATACATAATATTTTCAAGTGATGTGTTGACGACGGAAACTTCATGACCTCTTTTGTGCGACAGGAAATTATTACGGGTTGGTGAGCACGGTGTTACGTAACACAATGTTGAAAATTTAGCCGGCAAACGCGTTTTAGCAAAGTAGTTCCAGAAACCTTCTCTGGGAAGACACGGGTCAAATACTTACGTTACGTACCACGACCACGGATAAGATATCAAAGCTACAAATAACGTGTAAAGGATGAATTATATCGAAAATAAAGAGGCTTGATCATCATAATAGTACCCGGGAAAATGAGAACAATTGCATGTCACGACCACAAAAATATTCATATCATCAAGCACGAAAAAGCGCGCGACTCAAAAAGGGGTGTTATGTTAAACAATAACTAAAGTTAGCTTGCCTGAAAATGTCATGAAATTTGTGTTGGTTATTTACATTCAAAAATACTCCCAACGCTCAAACAATTTTAAGGTTATACGATGTATTGTTGGAGCAGCAGAAAAAAGTAGTTCACAGCATCTTGCGAATGGTAGTAAAAACTGCGAATGCCCTATTGCCTTAACATGTGTCCGTGAATGCTGCGATGGGAACCTGAGAGGACCTGTGAAGAAGACCTACAAGATCTAGATAATCAGGAGCATTGTCATGAGCATGAATACAAGAAGAAGAACCTTTTACTTGATTCGGTGAGACACTGGTAGTTAATTAAGGATGGGAGTGATTATGTTCTCTGCGTTTAGTGCATGTGATGAGACGGGCTGGAGTTTCTGCAGATCAATGTCGGGCAGGCCTGTAAAGGAGTGAATTGCAGCAGTCTAAGCGGGCGGTGATGAAACGCTCAGTGGAATTGTTATCGAGGTATTTCCTGATTTTTCCAAGCACATGAATAAATACAAAGAAAAAGAAAAAAATTATGTTACTTACATGAGTCTAAAGTCTGAGATGGCCATCAAAGGTGACTCCTAGATTGCGAATCTCCGGCTTTAACTGATGTACACATTACCAATCTAAACCGGTGGAAGTGGTTCAGTTACAACAAAACGCAAGTATTAAGTGCAATATCTCTGTCTTGTCGTCATTAAGAGTCTGTTTTTCATTGCCCATGCTTGGATGTCACTAATGCAGTCTTCCAGACGATGAATTACATCGAGTATTCGATGTGCTGCAACTTGTGGCGAGAGAGTAAATAGCGAAGCACCGCACACCGATCCCCGGGGTACACCACAGATAATCTTATGGTGCTTGGATTCGCAGTTGTCAATGGTCACAGTTTATATGAGCGACCCTTGAGGTAAGAGTAGAACCACTTTACAGCAGTGCCAGATATGGTATAGAGAAGTTGATGTCTTTGAAGAAGGACTTGGTGGTCGATAGTATCGAAGGCTGCGCTCAAGTCCAAAAGGACGAGTACTGCCTCCCGATAGCCGTCAACTGACAGAAGCACATCATTCTGAATCTTCAAAAGCGCAGTCTCGGTGAGATGGCTAGGACGATAAGCAGATAATCCTGCAACTGAGCCATGATACATCGCACAGTGTTATCGCCCCGATATCTTCATGGCAGAAATCGCCATAGTAGGTTGAATCAACCGCCACGCATGGCCATTTTGTTCCGACCTGTTTAATAGACGCATAATGGGCCGAAGGACATATGACTAATGCTAATGACAATAGCCCGGTGACTGACCTCGCTGTGTGTGAGTGACCATGGTATTCGCCATAGTTCATCTGCTTTTAGACTACCTCCACGATTGGCCTACACTGCACTATAGTTCGGCACATATAAAATCAGAAGTTTTGTCAAGTTTTTGATTTCAAGACGCTCGCTTCTTTCTCAAGACGCTAGCTAACGACTATCATATCCGTTGAACATATATATTCAAGTGTAAGGAACCAAATCTGGTTTCTTTAGACGAAATCATTTACGGGATATATTCATCATTTTCTTCCACGGTATCCAAAGATTTTCGTCTAAATATCAAATCGTGCATAGCACATTCACGTGTATCGATCCCGGGTATTGATTTTAGTATCTCTGCTGTACCAAGTAATTATTAGCCAGGCGATGTCGGTGTGCATCTTTCCAATAATTTGGAAAGAAAGCAGAGTAGCGAGACCGGTCTGTAGTTATTGTAGATGTCTTTATCCATCGACTTTTTCTTGATTAGAGGTGTCACTTTAGCAATTTTGAAACACTGTGGTTAGTCTCCAGTGGTGAGGCCAAAAAGAAATTGTCCATAGAGGCTTATGAAACAGTTTTTAATTTTTTTTTACATATATTGCACCTGAAACTGACAATTTGAAGACTGGTAAATAAGTCAAAACACACAGCACTTTACTGGTTTAACTCTTGAGATGGTTCTGCATGTTATACTGTTCATTTTCTTTACATTTTCTTTCATTAAATTTATACTAACCACTGTTTTACTAGCACATTCAACGCAAATTAAAAAAAAAAGACACAGTCGGGACCAGAGTACAGGGTAGGTCGGACGTGGACAAACAAACATTTTTTTGTCCTGAGGGACATATTTATAATCATCGTAATGACAGGGAAAAGAGATCGAGTCCACACATTTCTTCATGAGGTATTACAAACCCTGAACTACGACTGTAAGACATTGCTTTCTGATTTCACTTTAGTTGCACCGTATTATCTGTAAATCTCTTTCTAAAAAGGAAATATTTGCCTAAAGGACGATGGCACATTTACGACCTGAGGTACATTGAACGTACCTGATGTAGCAGACGCTAATGTCTTTTAATCTTTTATGGAGTATCAACATTTCTATATTAAGATGATCAATTCCGTCCACGAGATTTCTAGTAGTGTTTTATGAAATACTCCCATCTGCATGCTAACATCTTCTATTATGATATTAAAGTCTCGTTCCTCAATTTCAACCAATTATTTTATACTATGACACAAGTTAACAGATCGCAACTCTTTGATATACCTAATAAATATGACCTGTTAACAGTAATTGTTTCATTTTGTAAGATATCATTCAATTTGTTTCCCAGAGGGACCAGTCATTGTGTATGAACGCAGAATACCCTTCAGGTAGTTCCTGTTTTCAGTTGTCTGTGATACTCATTCAACGATAGTAAACGTAAAACTCGTATCATTCACACTGAATAAATGTTTTAAGGACAGTAATGTGTTCAAATGACTTAACAAATAGTTTTCCTGCAGCGAGCGATGGAGATGTGGCCAATAAATCGGATTTGTTTTTGTTGATTTGGAAAAGAAGTAAAAGTTGAATGGTTCATGATCGATCGCTCATCGCCGAAGAAAATAGTATACAATCAGCTAAAGTCAATTCTTTCCTCTTACTAAGAGAGATCATTTATTAGATTGTAAGCGACGGTGCACCGAACTGAGTTTCATTAATTTTCCTTAAAAGATGCGCCCGGCCCCTGACTTGAAACCCGATCTGTACTTGATGCACGATCTTTACTTGTACCTTTTTTAGTATTCTTAACAAATTTCAGTTTGGGGCGATCTTTACTTGAACCGTTATTTAATAGTTTTCAGTTTCAATTCTTCTTTAAGTAGCTCTGTCTGCAGCTGATGTTGCTTAGATGAACTCATTTATTTCTTCTTCGTCTTCAGTGACGTATCTAGTTTTCGTTAATCTCGTTTAAATAACGCGATACAGGAACATTATCCTTTTCCATCAGAATCAAATGTTACCACCTTAAACAAAATTCCGGTATCTATTCGACTTGGATTCGATTTAGGCGCAATTGGTAGCAATTTTATACCTTCTAGTGCGTTTGATTGTTCCTGGTTCCAACCGGTGACAGGTGACAACCCACTTGCTGTAATTTCAACGAATATCAGAATATGAAATGATGTTTGAAACAAATAAATATCACTGGAAAACGAAGAAGCAAAATAATAACTTTTTTGGTCATTGTCAACGATATAAGAAACATACACACACACACAAAAAGAAAACGCAGTAATATAGAAGGAAAATCCTTTATAGGCCTATGTTAAATTTAGTTATTTTGCTTATCGTTTTAAAAGATTATAGTTGGATTGAAATATAACCTCCTATTATTTTTGTTAAGATGTTACTTTTTTTTATGTCGAGCATATCTAGGCATTAACAGCTGAAATCTGGGAGATGACGCTGACGAAACTTCGGCCATGCACAAGTGACCTGGTGAACAAAGGGGGTCGCCATAGATAGCTGGTCGGGCAATTTTTACAGGACAGTCAAGTGTAGCCAACAATCGGGCTTATTACCCTGATCGGAACCGACTGTAACGAGGTATTTTATCATGGGTCATCTGCCCACGAAAACAAAAAAGAGGAAGTGATTGACAAATCATAAGCAGGGGCTTTAGTTTTAGTTTTAGTTTTATTTCACCATTCAATAACTTTTACATAAGTATAGCAAAATCATATGGTAGGAGACCAAACAGAGCAGGGCTCGAACAATTTTGGCCACCCTTTACAATAAGTTAAACATTTAGGACGAAACACAATCAAAAGACGTATCAAGACATAATTATGTGCAGACAAAGACCGGACAGGACACGTGAGACAGACAATGTTGGCAAATGGCAATGGTTTAAGATTACTTATTATAATACATATTAATAATAATTATGCAATTACATGATTATACAAACTAACAAAATTATTCATAACGAGATAATAACTCACATTTGTACTTATTTTTGAAACTTATCAGAGTAAGTGAATTTTTGGTATTTAAACTAACATTATTCCATAGTATAGGACCTTGTCGTCTTTAATAAAATAATTTGCAAAAATATCTGGTAGAAGATCATTATAAAATTTATACATGAACATTGCTTTCTGCAATTTGTGGATATCATACACTGTGAGACTATGTAGGCAGTTTTCTAATAACAGATCCTAGTTACTTCTTATTTCAGCAAAAAGAATAATAGAATATGTCATAAAGTATACGTAGGCTTATATTATTGAATGCAACATATCTTAATGGCATAATTATAATGGCTCACTTCATTACTAAACAATTATGATTTTAGAATATACCAATTTATTGAGCGCGAAAAGCCAGAGTACATGAAATTATACTATGTACTTTGGATTTTAAACAGGACTTTGATCGGGGACTTAGTCCATAACACCAGAGTATGCACAATGGGCAAGTGGACTACGGAGAAGTGTAAGACTACCCCGACTCGCCAATTATAAGTACATACTATAATCGGCGAAAATTCAGTACTAATATCCTTAGTCATATATCCATTACACTTTTTGGGCGAATACCTAATTCATAACTAGTCCTGACTTTACATCACAAAGTGGTTTCCCAAATAGTATCATACACCAACTCTTGCAAAGGAGGTTTCCCATCTCGCATGGATGTAGCTTTATATTGTAAACAAATAATTACATAAAATTACTCAGGACACATCACAACGTGGACACATTTTACGTACCTCGTAATTTACTGCTAAAATTGATTGAATCCATATTTGATCAAAAAGTGTTCAATCATGTTAATTTAATCATATTACTGAATGATAAAAATAATCGCACACTACACATTTTTTCGATAAAATGTTTTGGTAATTAACAAAATAGAATGTTGTGTTTAGCTGACTACGTATGTGTATCTGGGCGTTCGTAAATAGAGCACGTAACGTAGCTTTAATGATGAATTAGCAAACAAATCGTTTTGATAAGACACGTAGTCGGGTATCTACCAGGCTTTAATGTGCATCCCCCCCCAGGACTCTACCAAACCAACTTTTTTAGCTTACTTTTATGGTCCTATAACACATTCAAGATGTTAACAAAAATATTTCCCGGCACTCCGGCCATATTCAAGGTTAAAGGTCAACACAGGGGTGAAATTTCTGTTCAAATTGGAGCATTTTTAATTTTTGGCCCCTGTGTGGCCAAAAAAACTGACCACCGCCCAAAATTTGACCTTTTTGCTTATAACTCAAGAACGGTATGTCGCAGGTAGGTCAAACTATACTTTTTCTGAATCCTTGCAATGAGAGGAATAATTTGGTGTGCTTGTTAACCAGATTTGAGCAACTGAAATTTGACCCCTGTGTTGACCTTTAACCTTGAATATGGCCGGAGTGCCGGGAAATATTTTTTGTTAACATCTTGAATGTGTTATAGGACCATAAAAGGAAGCTAAAAAAGTTGGTTTGGTACAGTCCTGGGGGGATGCACATTAAAGCCTGGTAGATACCCGACTAACGCTTTTTGACTCGTTGTGATCTCATGCATTCCATGGTTGATTTTATGGTGCCATTGTGCTCCTTGGAAACAAAGATGGTAGATAGGTAAATTACTAGTTCATCAAAATGTGGTACTGTCAATAGCTATATGCTATGACTCAGTTACTTTTTTTAGTAACGAATTTTGACGGTTGGAAAATGACAAGTCTCATGCTGGAAGCAGATTTTGGCCATTTGGTTGAACGAATTATTACTGTCCTTTTCCAGTTAAAACATTGATTGTTAAAGTAGGAGCAATTTAATAGCGTGATGAGAACTGGTACAATGTATAGCTAATTTTATTACCATAACTAAGATGACTAAGTTGGATTGACTTCGGTAAAACAATCACACAATCTTGTTATTTTAACCCATATATGATAATCATGTTTTTATTGATAACATTTTAAAAGGCACTACCAAAAAGAGCTTAATTATTTTAATTTAATCATATTACTGGTGATAAAAATAATCATACGCTGCGTCTTTTTTAATTTTTTCATTGATTTTTATTGGCAATTGCCAAAATTGAATGTTGAGTTTAGCTGATTAGTGATTACAAATGTGTATCCGGGCGTTCATAATAGAGCACTTAACACATCTTTAATGATGAATTATCAAACAAATCGTTTTGATAAGACATACGTTCTTTAACTCACTGTGATCTCATGCATTCCATGCTTAGCTATGTGATGTATTTTGCTTCCTTTCAAGAAAGCTAAATAGGTTCGAAATAGAGCAGAATATGCCAAATTATTCTAATAAGGTTAAAACATTATGTGGCATTTTTTCAACCGCCTTGCATCAATCTTTGAGACGTGATGTTACCAGCTGATGACAGAATTCTGTATCATAAATAAGTTTACTGGCAAATAACTCTGTTATTACTTTTCTATAAATATAATATAATATAATATAATATAATATAATATAATATAATATAATATAATATAATATAACATAATATAATAGGCAAAATATTTAATATTTTCTGCGTACTGTTGCGTCTGTGTACTTTCCGTGGAACAACAAAATCGCGCGACCAAAGACTGATTGGTAAATTCTCAAAATATGTGCTTGCACCGTAAGCATGTGGCTTTGTGTAGACGCAAATATTTGTGCGTACCCAAGTTGGCTCTCATGATTGAGAGTTAGATATTTTGCCTATAGCCGATCGTATTGAATGAAAAAGTGAATGATGAATCTTTCTCTGTTCAAAAAACAATGACATCGTGAAAAATGTTGTCATCAAGTTTCAATTAACACATAGTCTAATCATAGTTTCTTAATAATTACCAATATCAGTTGATGGCTCCAACACCATTATCATTGATAGATTTGCTCTATAATTTATATTAAATGCTTGTATACCTACACACAATATAATATATATTTTTTGTGTTTCTTTTTTCATGTTTTTTTTAAAATTAAACGCCGAATATACACTAGGAGATATATGCAATATTTACATTACTTTACTTTTCCCTGCCTGATGCCCTACTTCTCCGCTTGCCTGCTTTCTTTTGGCACCTATTTGAGTAGTTGAAGGAGACTTAGCACTCAAACTTGACTATTGTGACTGCATATTTTTCATCATCTTGATCACCTGATTCAATATCAGTTGATGCGTTTTGAGCTTTCATATTGTATACCTCTACTTATTAGCACTGGATTTTGTGTTTATCATTAGAAACGAAGTCAACTGTAATGTAAGACTATAGAATTGCACAATTAATTGAATCACCTAACAACTGGTAAAGCTCTTTCTATAATGGAAATGCAAATTCGGGCGCATAACAACTTGAGCCAAGTTGAGGGGCATTGAATGTAATTAGTGCAATAGACACCAATGTCTTACAATCTATATGGAGTATCAAAGTTGGTAAAAGATAATCAATTCTGTCCACGGGATTTTGACTAATGTAGCATTAGTTTTAAAATACCACATCTACGTGCGCCAATCCACTTTTAAGGGTACTCGAGGTATTGTTGGTCGAAGCAGCTAAAAAATTATCTAAATCAATATATCATTGAAAAATAACACTTTGATGTTTTGCAAAAGATCATTCTACAAATCCTATACTTTGAAAACTTGCTTGATTTATTGTTGTGAATGAGTTATGTACGTTTAACAAAGCGTTGTTGTTTCAGCCCTCTTTAAAACATAACTGAAGAACCACAGGACCTACATAAGTATATATGTGATATTTGAATTCTTCTTCACACTCACTATGAAATGATCGACGCAGTTTTTGCCAAAGCTCAATACCATTCGCAAGATGCTGTGAACTACCAAATCGCAACAGTTTAAAATAGTTGCTAACCTTAATATTAAAGTCTCTAATGAATCACTGTTGCTGGAGAACATTTTTGTCAGATTTTCAGCACGGGCGCTACAAACAATGGGGTTAACATTGTCACATTTTCTGTTGTTAAAAATGACCCATGCCCCTTTGACTCTCAAAGGATTTTTTACAATGGCAACCCTGTTGATGTTGATTATACACTGTAACAACGTTCGTCCACTTAAGGTTAAATGCAATTGATTTTCAAGGCTTGATTCCAGAGGGGCGGAAGTTAATAATGGAAACAGCCATGCAAAAAAAAATTAACTCACGCGTACAATAGTGTATCAATTTGAACTAGAACACGGACAAACCGCGGCTCGTGAGTCATCCTATATGTTGCAGGGATAGGGAAGCGGCGACCATGATAGGACCATATGGGCTGATATGGGGGGTGATTGTGGGCAGCCGTTTTCGGCAATTTTCCTTTGGATTTTCTAAATTTTCAATTTTTAAAATTATCCTGGATGATATCTGTCGTGAAATAAATCAATGCTTCTACAGGCTATAATAGCCCGAGTATGCCTATTTATACTCTGATTATGCAATATATAGGCCTACAACAATAACTACAACAACAGTAACAAAACCAACAACCAATATTTTGTTAATCTAATTTGTAAAAATATATTCATAGGCCGCGCCTAGACTAGTATAGCCTTAAAATTCCTGAATTATATAATGAACAAATAAACGGGCAAAAACAATCAATCGCTGCAGTCAGAAAGAAAGAAACGAACAAGAAAAAGAAAAAAGTGAGAGAACAATAAAATAAAATAGATGGAATGGACCACATAGGGACTCGAACACGTACCAACGTTTTCCAGCTCAAAACTATAGTATTATATAGTCGAACGTAAGCCCAGCGCGCTAACCGATTGAGCTACTGAGTGATCTGTGAAATCGATTGATCTCAAACTGACTATTATGGAATAGTGCATACCAGGCTCTTATGATAACAATCTCATCACCGCTGTAAATGTCGGAGGTATCGATGGCGAAAAACCTCGATTTTTGAAAAAAGTAGCTTAAATTTGGAGTGAAATTCAAATGGGAAAGGAATCGACATACTTTTGAGAAATAATGTAGGCAGTTAGAAATCAAAATTAATGTTCCACAATCCAGATATCGATAATGTAACATAACAGTGTTTTGTGGTACAAGATTCTCGAAAATTGTTCCCAAAACGGGCGAATAAAATTTAATCGGTACTGTTTTTGGTTCTTCCCCATGGCAACATTATTTCTTTGGTCGATTTGTAGTTCAATACAAAAAGGAGAAAACAATCACTCGGCGTAGTTTTATACGGAGCGAATATTTGAAAAAAACTGCATGGAACGTGTTTTTGATCTTGTGAACACGGTGCGTAAAAATGATTTAAACGAAGGATTTTCAAACGGATTCTCAAAATTTGTATAAAGACACAAAAATAATGTTAAGATACGTCCATGCACCAACATTTGACTCACTGCGATATTTGATTGCTGAGAAAACGCGGTTTTAGAGAACAACTTTATACGTCTTTTATACGTTTTTTATACGTTTCTTCGTGAAACCTTGATCAATGGAATATCATGGGTAGATATTCATTAACATTAGTATTAATTGACAGTTATCACTTTAAAATAAACTCACCATACACGCCATTATTTCAAGTCTAATCATAAACACATCAAAAAGTAATTACCCCTTTATTACAAGATAATAATTAAAAATCTATGCATCAAATTTAAAAACTGAAATAGCAAAAAGAAAGACAGTTTTGTTTTGCAAATTTTGATGCCTCATTTGTCTTAAGGGCTGGGGTATGAACGTTTGGACAGTATTTATTGTGGGACATTAGAGCACATCAGACATATCGAATTGCATTCTGAATACGAAGAATGTCCTTCTGATATCAAATAATTTTGATTTTTTGAAATTCGCAATGTAATACACATTTTATGGCAAATCATTAAAATTGATATTTTTGATATTTAACAGTACTCGAAGTAAACTTTATAAATCTGATGATTTATACTTAAAGTGTATGTAGGTGGGATGAAAAGCCGACGATCAATTGAAAATTTTGACCTTTCGTATTGAAGATATGAATTTTTTTTCCCAAAACACCAAAAAAAATTAGGTCTTTTTGGGAAAAAAATCCATATCTTCAATATGAAAGGTTAAAATTTTCAATTGATCGTCGGCTTTTTCTCCCAGCTACATAAACTTTAAGAATCTCTCATTACAGTTATAAGATTAACTTCGAGGACTGTTATATATCAAAAATGTGAAAAATATCAAACTTTAATAATTTAGCTATCCAGACAAATGAGGTATCAAAATTTAAAACTGGTTTTTTGTTCGTAATAAAGGGGGTAATTACTTTTTGATTGCTGTTTTGTAACTTCATCAGCACCAATATATCAGAAGTTGATGGCTACATCATCAAACACTATCATTGATGGCTCTTAGCTAATTAATTAAACACCAATCCAAGCAATAGATTCGTTTAGGTGCCACAGCTTAAACACAATCAACCTAGATTTGTTGAGGCAATGCGTAATGCTACGATACCGAATTGAAAGAAAGGTAAAATGACTCCCTTCTATTTGATTAAAAGCTTGTTTGCTCTAAAAGTAGGTCTGAGAGCTTTTTTATTCCGGTAATTTTTTATGTACATAATATTGTACAAGTAAAGTGTTGAAGTGATGATATCGTACTGTTTAGAGTTTATATAGATTTATGAAATTCGGGTCACAGAATGGCCCGAATTTACCGCTCGAAATCAATCTTGTATTACATTTACATGTATATGTAAGCAAAGGTATATCATGTATTATTATTTTTTTTTTATTTGATTTCTTTGAAATTTCCTTTTAAAAGCTCGATTGGTGGTAAGCTGAGTTTGCATTATTCGAATCACTCCCTAATCATATAGCCTTTTCGTGACAGTTTCTGCCTAGCAGTTCACCTCAACATAGAATCTTGTGCTGTTAAAACAAAACAAAAATGATTTTTTGTAGATTCAAAATTGTGTTTTTATTCTGGAATACAGCATTTCGTGTTGTATTCGCTTAAACAACGTGGCTTGCAATTCTTGTTTTGGTATCGTGTACATAGTCTATTATTTCAATCAGCTTCAAAATTGTAATTATACACCTCTTAAATAAACAATTGTTTTGAATTTTTTGATAAGCGATGAAAAACCCAATCACAGATTTAGAAAAATTAAAATGTATACGAGGGGGTATCAAAAAGCAATTGAAAGGTATGTTTGATTTTGAACCTCAACATAAACACATGGAAAATGACGAGTCAAGAGATCTCTTGAATCTGTAGCTTTAAATATATACATTTATTTACCACCGGATATTGTGCTTCTCGTTAGAAACCCTTATCTATGAAGGCAACTTTAATGTAAAACATTGCATTCTGCTTTCACTTCAGTTGCAAATTTTACCATATACGATTCATTGGCTCACCTGACAAACTGGGAAATCTAGTTCTAAAAAGGAACTGCAGATTGTGCCTCGAGGATGATGGCACATTACGATTTGAGGTACATTGAATGTAACTGGTGCATCAGCCTGTAATGTCTTATAATTTATGGAGTATTAATGGGATTTTGACTTGTGTAGTATTAGTTTAATACTCATGCTTAAATCCTATATTAATATTAATATATCGCTCCTCGATTTCAACCAACTGTTTTATACTATGAAACAAGTAATAACAGATATCACAAATCTGTAAGATACCTTATAACCTGGTAAAACTAATTGTTTCATTTGTATGAAATCATTCAATTTGTTTCCCAAAGGGACTAGGTATTGTGCGTGAACACAGAATACCCTTCAGGTAGTTCCTGTTTTCAGTTGTCTGTGATACTCATTTTAAAACTAACAACGTTAGAAAACGTAAAACTCGTATCATTCACACTGAGTAAATGTTTAAAGGACTGTAATGTGTTCAGATGACTTAATAAATAGGTTCCAAGGGGCGAGCGATGGCGATGTGACCAATAAAACGGATTTTTGTTTGTTGATTAGGAAAGAAGTATTTAGTTGAATGGTTCATGATCGATCGCTCATCGCCAACGCAATATTATAAAATCAACCAAAGTCAATTCTTACCTATACCCAAGAGAGAACATTTATTAGATTGTAAGCGATGATGCTCCCAACTGAGTTTCGATAATTTTATTCAAAAGATGCGCTTCTGAGTTAAAACCTGATCTGTACTAGATGCACGATCTTTACTTACGTTTCTCAAAGTATTATCCTCAACCAAATTCAGTTAGGTGGCGATCTTCACTTTACCTTTACATGCATTCTTTAACAGTTTTCAGATTCAATTCTTATTTAAGTAGGTCTGCAGCTGGCATGGCTTATGAATGAGCTCATTTGTTCCTTCTATTCTTACCTATTCACCTCTAGATAGTTCATCTTCATAGATGTATATAGTTTTCGTTAATCTTGACGAAAGAACGCGATACCCGAAACCCTTTTCCAAAGCTAAACGCTTTGAGACAGTATGCACCTTGTGTAAGATTTCTGTCCCAAATAATCAGAATCATATGTTGCCATTTTTAACCAAACTCCGGTACATACTAGACCGTTTCGGCTTGATAGCTTCAGTTCCCAAATGAATTCTTTCAATGTCCTTTGAGACAACCAGTTACCAGTTTGTATTATACATGTATACCTCATATATAGATTCCTGTCATCTGATTTGTTGAATGTGCAGTCATTGAATTAACTATGCCCTCAAAATGAACTATGGACCGGTCCATGGAAATGAACTATGGACCGGTCACGTGCGTCCCGATGAAACTGCGCAATCACAACATCCACATATCCAGTCAGTATATAAAACAAATATTGACTGCTTTATTCGGGACATGGTTAAGATTATAGGCCCGCGGTGATCTCAAAACCATGCTATGACCCTTGGCTTGGCCTCGGGCCATAGCATGGTTTTGAGATCACCTTGGGCATATAATCTTAACCATGCCCCTTATAGCAGTCAATATTTGTATACTATGACAAATGGGGAATCAGTAATATATACATGTGCTTCAGATGACCTTGTTCAGCATGTTCAGTCCACCTTTCGTCTGAGGTAATTGGTAAGTTGTCAAATGTTGACAGTTGGTAACAGTTTCATGCTGCAAGCATGTTTTCCCCATGGTATGATTAAATTGCTTATTATCACCCTTTTCCTATTCAAACGTTAATTGTTATTCAAACGTTAATTGTTATGAGGGCACGACGGCTCAGTGGTTACGGCCTTGGACTCATAATCCGAGAGCTTGCTCGGTGTGCGTGGGTTCGATTCCCCGTCCCACCACCGTGTTACGCCCTTGGGCAAGGCGCTTTGCCTCGCTTGCCTCACCCCACCCAGGTGCAATGGGAAGCTGTTAGGGGTAGTCACAGTCGTTGTACTGATGAACCCTGCGCCACTTGTAGGCTGCAAACGTGGTTCCGACATTCTAATAACGGCGGAATAAATGTAAAGCGCTTTGAGGCTGTTTACGGCATAAAGCGCTATATAAATATCTACATTTATTTATTTATTATACGTTCCATAACTGTTTGGAGTAACCCTTGATTGACGTGCTCACTGACTCCACACAATGCAGGTAGGACGATATTAATAATACTTGACCAGAAAGTAGGTACGAAATGGAGTAAAAACATTGGCAAATTATGCTGACAAGGTTAAACCTATATTTTTTCCAGATGGCTTTAATCAATCTTTGAGATGGTATAAAGTTCAGAAGATGAATGACTTCCCGATCATAAATAACAACCGGCTTTTGATCAATCTTCGAGATGTTATAAGGACAGCCGATGAATGACTTCCCATTCATAAATAAGCTAGGCCGTTACTTTGCCATTTATAATACACTATTAGCCGATCGTATTGAAAAAAGAGGTCAGAATCGTCATTAACATGGATTTTTCTCTGATCAATCATCAAAAAACAATGTCATCATGGAAAATCGTGTCATCGAGTTTCAATAAACACACAATATACCGATTGAGACGAAAACTCATAGAAACAAAAGCACAAACGTCGAAACATAAAATAATACCTGACTTATTAGTATACATGGAAACAAGACAAGCGTATAATGTAAATGCAAATTATTATGTAATCATCCACTTAACTTGATGAAAAGAAGTTTAAGAACTTAATCCCGCCAAAATATATTAAATTATCGAAATCTAGTGAGGCGATTTGAAAGCTTTTATGTGACTTCACATTATGGTTATCATGATAATTTGTTTAAAAGAAGAAAAGAATTTAGAGAAAATATTATTAAGATTGTGATTATCATGATAATTTGTTTAAAAGAAGAAAAGAATTTAGAGAAAATATTATTGCAATTCTTAATAAAATAACATTTTACTTTCATTTAATGAGATTTTATAGAGGTTCTACACATATCCATATCGCGAATGATTAAAGTAAGGTAAAGGTAAAGGAGACGATCCTGTATAAACAGTGATCGGAGTACCCATCTATCTTTCATTGGCGATTGGGCCAGACTCCTCCATGATTAAAGTATTGGTTCCTTTTCAAAGGAAACAGACATACCAGACTTGGCCAGCCGTCAAGTCGAGGAGTCAACATTAACAGCTGTAATGCACTGACTGCATGTACAAGTTTAAGACGCATTATATAGTTCGAACCATGCTAGTCAACTGTAATCCGATGCTAAAAACGTAGTTATTACTATGTAATTGAATAAAGGTAGTCTGTTATATCTCTTTAAAAAAGTCAGTGCATTGATCTACACCAGGCACAAAAAGAAACTCGTCAGTTATATTCATACTTGCTGTTCAATAACTTGAACATTTTGGATTATTCTGAAATATGCATTTTGTTAATTGGACTTTTTTGTCTCATTTGACAACCTGTTCTTGAACATTGAGCAAGAATTGACCAAGATATGCGCCTCAAACTCTCAAACCCCAAAATGAAAAGTTGCAATTTTAACGATTCAATTGTGCCTGTTACACTGTGTGCTTTATTGATTGGCCCGTGGTGCTTGTGTGCAATACAACGTTCCCATTGAAAATCGTTGAAAATGCAACTTTTGATTTTGGGGTTTGAGGCTTTGGAGGCGCATATCTTGGTCAATTCTTGTTCGTGTTTCACGATCAGGGTGTCAAATGAGAAAGCAAAGTCCAATTAACAAAATGTATATTTCGGAATAATCCAACATTATCAAGTTATTGAACAGCAAGGATGAATATAACTGAAGAGTTTCTTTTTGTGCCTGGTGTATACTCAAAGAACCTGCGCTACGCTAAGGATTGAATGCTATGTCCCAAAGTCAACAAAATAAGCACTATTTCAATGTAATGGACACTTTTGCTTACATGCTTACTTTAGCTTCACATAATGCAACATAATGACACCCTTATTAAGATTTATTTGTTTTTGGAGCAATTGCAGCGCTTTTTAATCATACCGACTGTTAGCTTGATACGTTATGAGACCTTTCAAACGTTTCAGATTGTTCAAATTTGTATGCATTTGTCTTTAAACTAACAGTGACAGAGAACCCGAGGAGGATGACGATGTCGTGACTAAACGCACAGCTTAATGTAGAATCGTCTTTCTCATGCCTAATTCAAAAGATAAAATGTGGATTATATCCTAAGCAGCTAGAGCTCATATTCTTGACCAAGCAAGTTGATGTAACTTTAATGGCTGCCAAAATGCCCGTTAATGGTGTATATGTACTACAAATAGCTATTTTTAGTTAATTACCATAATGTTTGTGTAATTTCATTTGAGAAATTTTGTTCCGGGGTGATTCAACTCATGCTGTTTGATTGAAAGACGCTTTACAAAATTGATGTGCATTATATTAGTGCTGCATAATGGTGAATCATAGCAAAAAATTGTTAAATTTTTGTCAAAAGTGTGAAATTTGGCTCAGATGTAGTACATTACGATTGGGTTTTGGAAAGAACCTTCTGTTAAATCATGAAAGACTCAATTACAAATCTCTAAACCCCTTTCTTCTTATCTATTGATATTTTGAATAGTGTTTATCTTTCCATAATGCTGATAATAAGTCGACATGACAAGATAATTATCTTGCCAAGTCGTGGCACTTAGACGCTTCCGTAAAAATTATACACTGATTATACAATGAACTGTTTTATATACATTGAGAGGTTGATTTATCGAAAATTATAACTTACAACAACTACAGCGATATGGTGCATACATTTTCCCTAGCCTGGATGTTCCAGAACCTGAGAGCAATTGATAAAACTAAATATTGATGAAAATATCATTATGTTATTTGTTTTTTTGAATCAATACACAAATTCATTATAAGTACAAAACTGAGTTTTTGGTATTTCAGTTGATCTTGAAATGTTTATTATAAACCTGTATACCAAACGTTTATTTCAAAACACAGTATATTGGGGAAATATTTAGTGTATCAGATTACGTCAAGGTCCCTGTTTATGTAAAGATATATGCTAAAGATACACATTGACAGATATTGATTTTATTCTGGCGGGAATCATGTTTTATTTTCTTTGTAGCATATGATGGATAGAGATAATAGTCACAAGACATAATATTGTTTGCGCATGTTATACAAGTATATAGACATTGAACTCTTTCCAAAATTTTGATCAAGAAAAAGTAAATATTAGTCTGACGAGGAGAAAGCACCATATACCGTATTCACTTTCACTGCCGGTCAGGTACATACTCAAGGCAATTTGGCAAACACGCACAGAATATATCGTATCACTTAAAACGTGAGGAAATTAGCTAAAGCCATAAGTCATATAATAAGACAAAATTACAATTTTTATATGGTAATTTCTATGAAATGTATTTCCATCCGAGTTACATTTTAATAGTGAAATGTAATATTTTAAATGGAGCAAATTAAGCAAATCGCTCCTTTCTAGCGCGTTTTCACGGGCTTTTGAAATGAGCTATTGCAGCATGACAGAGAATCAAGGTACTGCAACTATGGGCACGTTTGAAGGAGATGTAATGGTAAATTTGCCATTATTAAAACACCATTTTTTCTTTTAAGATTGGAACGTGGGTGAGTGCAATCACATAAATGTGTGGTGATGTATTAATTCTTACAATTCCATACAATTCTTATTTTTCTCTTGCCTGTGTACTATATAATGTAACAATACTTATAGCGCGCGGTAAAGTAGTGTTTAGATTAATGTCTGACTCTAAGCCAATATCCACAAACCAGTTATGTTATGCTTCATAACAGCACTTGCGAACTCTTATGTAGAATCTCCCTATAGCTAGACGTGATCGTGCATCTTAATCAAGGGAGGAAAATACCAAAATTTAGACAAGTGTTGGTTCAAATGTTTGATTTACAAATAGTAAGTAACATACGAAAATGTCATTCTTTTTATTTTTCATTGTCGACGTAAATCTTTTATGTTAAGATTAGCAACTATTTTAAACTGTTGCGATTTGGTTATTCACAGCAAGTAGGAAATCAAATATCACAGATATACTTTTCTTGGTCCTGTTGTTCTTGAGTTATGTTGTAAAGAGGGCTGAAACAAGAATACCCTTTTTTGTAAAACGTCATAACTCATTCACAACAATTAATCAAGCAAGTTGTCAAAGTATATGATTTGTAGAATGAACTTTTGCAAAACATCAAAGTGCTATTTTTTAATAATATATTGATTTAGATAATGAAAATGAAAGGGTTAATTATTGTTCTATTATGTCTGATTAGAGCGCTGACATTGAGACTGTAAACATGAGTTTTTAGAGATTTTAGTAGTTTGGTGATTTTGGCCGCCATCTTGGATTTATGGAGTTGGCCCCTGTGCTTATTTTACTTCTTTCATCCAACATTGTAATTATTACTATGCAATTGAATAAAGTAAGTCTGTTATATCTTGTTTGAAAAAAAAACCCACCAAATTTGTATATTTTCCTAAAAAACAACTGCGCTACGCTATTAACAATAAATGGCGAGTCCCAAAGTCAACAAAAGAAAGGACGTTTTAAAGTAATAGGCACTTTTGTTTTATTACCTTCACTCTATATCGACATTATGCCAGATCATGCTACCCTGCTTAAGACAAGTTATATTTATTCGTTTCTGAAGCAGTGCTATTTAATCATAACGTATGTTACCTTGATAGTATGAGACCTTTCAAACGTATAAGTTATTAGTATTAAGGGGTCAAAGAAATTAGCAGTTCAGATATTGCAATACATTTCCAAGTCTTGAAATAAATTGAGTAGAGCTGGGAATCGACCACGGGACCTCCCATTTGTGAAACCAACCCAATCTCTTTAGTGCTAATATTGAGCCACATGTACATTGTACTTTAATACAGTGATAGCGCCCTATGTTTGTCAAAATTAACTTTAATACGTATTTTCAACTTTGAGGTAATACGTGACATCATAATACAAAAACAGAATATTGGTATTTTAAAAATCGAAATGAGGTATGTGGATGGCTCGTGGTGGCTACGGAGCGTTAGCTGAGAGACAATATTGCTCAAAGACAATATTGTTCAAAGTTACGCCGCAGGTTTACAAAGAAACAATATTGCTCCAAAAATAGCAAACAAGCTTAAACTATAAATTAGCTCCCGATAGAGGCAGGGCCTGAAGAATGAGGGAAATTATGCGGTAAAGTGTAAAAAAAGTTAAAAGTATGAAATGGATGGCGAGCTGTCTCTAAGTATTAGAATAGGTGATGGTGACTTTGGTACAGTGATAGCGCCCTCTGTTTGTCAAAAATCTAGGTTAATTAAGGCCCGTCAACCTTAAGTTTCTCTTGCTTTCTTGCCCTGCGGGGCCCTAATATTGGGGTCCCACTTGGAGTGCTTACTCGTCGTATGGGAGCCATCGGCCCTGCGGCCTTAATGTTCTTTGTTGATACTTGAACCTTGACCTATTTTGCGATGTTACTTTGGTGACAAAAGTTCTGAGATATGACAATCTAATCTTTGTTTAAAATGGTATTCCAAGCGGCGCAATTTGAGACCACTTTGATCAAAATCGAACCGTTTTGATTCTTTTACCCCTGTGGACAATGGAGACTAAAATATGACATTTTACCTTGATGCCTATAACTCAAGACCTGTACATCGGTGATCGGTTGAACTATACCTTTTCTGAATCCTAATAATGAGAGGAATAAATTAGTATGGCTTTTATCCATAACCAATCTGAGCCAATATGATAGGAAAATATTTCTGTTGATGACCCAATGTTGACATTGGCTGATCGTATTTTTGGAGGCTGGTTCATGTCCGCCATTTTTCTCACGACGACTTGCCCTTTTGAGCTAATTTAGTAGACTAGCTGACCAGTCGTTTTTGTTATCCTAACTACAGTTCGTACATTGAAAAGTGAACTTCGACGTACATGGTGCGAAAATTCTTGCCGTACATTTTTTGGTTTATGTTTCAGCTGGGCTGGTTACGTTTGCGGCCATGTATCAGTATACATATCACCACTTCCAGTTGTTATATTAATTTCCTTGATCAGACACTGGTATATATCTCGAAAGTATTCTCATCTATCAGGACAGTTCTTTAACACCAATAGGCTTAAACATTCATAGAATGACCTTTGAAAATGTGGGTACAAAAACTCATACTCTGCAACTTGAGGTCAAATCTTATGCTGCGATTGCTAAATGGAGGTTATTGAACAATGGAACTTTGCACCCAAAATTATATCATTTTGGCTCTCAGTGAGAATAAGCCTTTTGACTAACCTAACAGTTTGAATATAGGTCGATGGCCATACACTGCAGGCTTGTATGATTGAACATCCGTAACAGATAATATGATTTTGGCCATCTGAGCTTTTAATCCATACGAGCTTAAAATACTAAATTATATTCTTTTCCTCCTGCATGAGATACGAGGGCAGTTTTTTTAAAGTCGAGGTTCACGGCAATCGATAATTGTAGGTGAGAATACGCCATTCAGTTTTGTTTGCCTTCAACACCGCAAGTTCTGATTAAACAAATTTAGCGGAAATATTATAGTGTTTGGTTGAACATGGTTCAAGTTACAGAATCGAAATGAATTTAAGAATGTCTCATTCAATCGGGACCTCTTAAGTACACGTTCATGCATCAAATGGAGGACTTACCTCGCATATAGATATAGCGTTACACCGATATGTGATATGAGTCGGTTTACTTTATTTTTTTAACTTCTTGATCTATAGCTCAAAGTATATTAGACATTCATTTTCTATGAAGTAGGTCACAAGTCGAAGAAGAAAGAGGGTATGATAGCGACTGGGTAGATGGAAAGAGAGGGATTGAACAACGAGGAAAAAGAGAAAAAAGTGTATTTGATTTCTGGAAACTGCCCTTCATTAAGAACCCTAATCGTTCTGAACGTTCTAATCGTTGTGAACCTCCCCTTCAGCGAGTGGGTCGGACAACATATAGGATACATTTTCGACCAATCCCTCTAGCAGATAATAGGGTTAATCAAGTAATATGGTCAAAAAGTGATACAAGAAATTTGACCAAAAATACCATGAAAAGCCTGAGGCATTTGAACTTTTTGTTTATGTACTACTGACACGATGATCCCGGAGGTATATTCGCACAGACAGGCGACATGGTTTCGTTGGTCGTCTGACCATGCCTTTACTGACAACCTGTAATCTTGCCCTGGCCTACAGAGCATCCCTCTCAACACACCTGCCGTGCGAGACAGACAGGAATTATTCTTGACAAAGCCTGGATACGCTTGAAAATTACACCAAAGATATCAAGAACATTTTTTACGGTCAATGGGCTATTCCAGAAAATAGATGCACACCCCCTATAGAGGAGTTCGGATATCCGGACTTTTTGTCCAGTCGTGACTGTTGGAAATCCAGACATTTAAAGTGCCCAAAGGCAAACAAATCCGGCAGAACAATAGTTCAAAATCAGAAATCCTCAATTTGAGAGCTCATTTTTAACATTTCCGTGATTTTTCCTTCATTTGATTGGATTTCCAAGCTTTTTCCAGTAACATTGGCAACTGGAATTCCAGTCGTTTTCAGAAAGCAGACTTGGAAATCCGGACATTTCTTTGATTGAAAATTTACTCCTCTATAGGGGGTGTGCATCTATTTTTTGGAATAGCCCAATGCACTTAACAAACGCTTGTAGACATGTATTGATTTAATAAACCTCCTTTTCCTAAATTCCTTTATGCTTTGATAAGTTATGTGGGTAGATTACTTTAAACATCTTTATTGAAAGTAGATCTGTTCCGGGTAGCGGGTTTTGTGAGAACGGGTCACAATTTTACCATGAAATGAAATTTTGGGACATATTTGTTGCTCTACCTTACGCACGGTGTATGTGTATCTTGATTATAACCTAAGGATGTCGTTGAAAACATGAAAAGACTGGGAAGCTTTATTATTAGAATACCTTCATGATTGTTATTGTATCACTGTAGCAGCAATTACCTGCCAATTAACAGGTTAAGGGATGTAGTATTGATGGTGAGGATTAATGAAGTCATATTTCGTGTGTTGCATATTTTAAGTGTATCTTCCAAGTTTCATTTACGGATTTACCAATATTGAGTACAAAAACCCTTTTCCCTCCTATAAACAAGATTCCCATTTGTTTGCAGTCAAGTTAACTCAATCGATAAGGCGTCCGACTATGGTGCGAGAGGTTGCAGGTTCGAACCCTAGCGGTGCCTAGTACGCTCTCGTGGAAAAAATGAGTTAGCTTGAAATTCCCCTGGACAAGGAACTCACTGCTAATTTGTCTCGTTGTAACCTGTACGAAACTCGGGTTGCGATGGTTATTTGTGGATTGTCTCGGGTGTGCGCTCTTGAAGCAGCAAAATCCCTGAATTGTTGTTAAATGGTTTATGGAATGGTGTGGGTCGTAGTGGTCAGCGACAACATGTAAAGTGTGCTGAGGCTTGTGGAGCAACGTCTAGGCGTTGTGCATGTGCGTAGCGCACTATAAATCATTGCGTTTTTTTGTTTTTAGTAACACGCTCACTATCGTTGATATGGGCATAATACGGAGGTACCACTTAATTTGTTTTCCAATGAAAATAGTTTGTTTTACTTCATGAACTACAGTTAATTACAAATGAGCACAACTTCCTAGAAAATATATAAATACAAGAATTTAACTTCCAAATTGTAAGTAAAATATTGATATCGCCGTTATTCCACCTGTGAGACACGGACTGTTTGAAAAATGATCGGCCTCTTTTAAGGAACCGTTCACAAACACTGATACGGCGGCGGGCGGGTGCTAAAAATTTCATCGCGAATTTCAGGCCCCCTGAAGCAGCACCAGGCCCCCTAGCAAGTGTTTGTGAACGGTCCCTAACATCACCATTATTTGCTGTTAGAAAATTACCAAAATTCTTACTTTCTCACCCATTGAGCTGCTATTTTTGTCTTCTGTATTTGTTGCTTATTTATTGTTATACAAGAATGCTCGTCAATGAAATGCTCAATATTTTGTGATTTAGGATATATTTATATTTAGGATATATATACCAAACTAGGCATAGAAACCGGCACAACAGCAACTTAATTATTCATAAGCCTAATTTAAATGCATGGTTTTAACAATGGGGCTGGTCAGTATCATCTTGCCTTTACGAGATATTTAAACTTTCCCATAAATTGACTCTTGTGAATCTACTCCATAAATATATCAATTCACTTTCGCAAATTCGTGTAGTGAATTAATTTGTGTTACTGGAATGCAAAATGGTCAAAATACTTCAAATGATTTGAGTCGCCCAACGGTCGAAATTTTGTCAATTAAATCTGAAACACCGGAGGATCATGTGAGTTGATCCATCAGCTCTACACTACTGAAAAGGTTCGTGAAATGCGTGTAAGAAAATGACATTCACAAAGTATACATTCAGTCAAGTAGTATTAGTTGTGATGGGATGGCTATAGTAAAGTTATACGTATTCAATATTTCTTTGAGCGACAATTGACACCTGATACACTGTTCTGGAAATTACCTTCGCTTACAGGTACAATAATGTAGTTTGCTAAACTTTTCTCTGCGTCAAAAATCTAGTTTTCTGATAATACGAAGTTGGTAGTTGAGGTTAAGGTTTTGATGTTGAACAAGTAGTAACATAAATCAAATCTTTACCGGAAATGTTTTACACTTAGCAGTGCTTAAAATGTCCGGATATATCTTGTGATAAATTCGTGATATCTCATAGTTTTCATTTCGCCAAGCTGCTTGTCAAATTTACGACTTTCGATTGGTGGTGTGAAGCCTGTTACATGAAAGTTACATTTCGTAGTTTGAAATTTGAATGGATTGCCTTCTCTTCGAAGTAAACCCATTAGATGTTTATAAAAAGCAGTGGGGTCTTTATGGGGTTTTGCCAAAACAAATGAACTAAAATTTTTTCCCGATGACCAAAATGAAGCCTCAACCCCATAAATACGAACAATTTGCCTTTGTATTTTTAAAAATGACAATACCCCTTTTGATGAAAGTAAAAATTCATACAATGGGAATAAGGTGTGAAAACAATGATTTGGTCTTCCAGTTAGGAGCACAAGAAATTTTGTTCCATCCACAATATATTAGTCAATCAATTTCTGACTCATCGATAGGGTCTGTTATTATTTTACTTTTGGAACTGCAAAGAACTCTGCAAAAGCAGATACAGAAGCTACTGTTATTCAATACGTTCCACATCGAACATTTCGACTTATTGCCTTACAGGCATGACTGGTGTTTTTTAATACGTACATTAAGGGATCTGGAATGAGCGTTTTGAGCGTTTTGAGCGTTTCGACAGTATTTTTTGTGGGACACGAGAGCACATCAGACATATCGAATTGCATTCTGAATACGAAGAATGTCTTTTTGATATAAAATAATTTTCATTTTTTGAAATTCACGATATTATACAAATTGTATGACAAATTATTAAAATTTGACATTAATTGAAACATAGAGCAAGTACTAAAATCATAGCTTTTATACTTTTTGATATATGACGCTAACTAGTTCATCTCCTATATCTACAACACAACGCTACCAGTACGGGTTAATTGCCTATTGTGAGTGCCCCTGTGTTGTGTCACTTGTGTGCATACATGTAGATAACAATAACTACATGATGAGCATCAGATATGTGCACTTACCTATAAATTAAACCCATCATCATCAGCACTTGATTTATGCAGGCAGAACGCTATCAATGACCTCGTCATTCAATAAAGAGTGGAGACCTTTCAATTAATGAGCCCGTAAAATCGTTCACTTAATAGCGAAGAAGTCACACAAAACGTATTATCAACTTTTCCAAGAAACATTCGTTTTTTGTAACTTAAAATTAAGCTACAGACTTGATAATTGCAGGCAAGTAGAAAAAAGCACTATTGACACCTAATACACCGTCCTGGAAATTACTTTCGCTTACAGTTTTTATTTTGGTACAATTATGTAGTTTGCTAAACTTTTCTCTGCATCAAAAAGCTAATTTCTAATAATATACGAAGGTGGTAGTGAAGGTTAAGGTTTTGAAGTTAAACAAGTAGTAACGTATCTAAATTCCTTAACGGGAATGATTTCCATCAATCCCTTTTTACACATAGCAGTGCTTAAAATGGTCTGATGTTTCTTGCTTGCAAATTTGCGATAGTTTCCATTTCGTCAAGCCACTTGTCAAATTTGCATTTTAATTGCAAGGGATTTGTAAGTGAGACCATTGCACAATAATTGTTAAAATATAATTCTTTTTATCAGTTTTTGTAGCATTGTGTAATATCAAACAACGAATTAAAATAGTACGTGTATCAATTTAATTATAAAAATACCGTAAAATTCCGTCTACAAGCATATATGCCTCTAAACGAGGTTTTTTTGACACAAGAGACAAGAGGCAGACACTCTCAACAAAAACGTTATTTGGAGTTTGAACAACTATATTACTGATAAAGGCGGCTGTACAAACATGTATATTTGTAAGACCAATCTATTGCAATGTTTTTGAGAAGGGTATTGGCCTTTAATATCTTTCGTTAAAAAAACCCCTCGTTTAGAGGCATATATGCTTCTAGACGGAATTCTACGGTATAAGATATACAATAATTCCAGTGTGAACTTAATTTCGTGTCTTGTTTTCTAGTAAACCCGGTCCTTGTTTATTTTAAAGGTATTTGTGATATTTTCGGCTACCGTTTTAGATGCAATATTTGGGTTTTTATTGGCGATTATTAGATTTCTGAACGCTACCACGTTTTCAGGTTGATATCGAAATGTTTGCCTATTTTGTTTTATATTTTGGTGCCCCAACAGTCAATTAGCGGTCAAAATATAGGGCAAATAGCTGAGTGGCGAAAAGCATGTGTGTGTGTGGGGGGGCATTTTGTTCCGATGTTACTGAGACATTTGCGCTCGAAAAAATGCAGACTTTTGAAGCCCCAAGTGAAGAAGAATTTTGCTTATTGATAGATCAGTGGGCGCACAAAGTTATGCAATTTTACCCTATTTAAAAACAGTGTTTATCTTGCTAAAAAGGAAGATGCACAGGGCTATTATTGGTTGATTGCCTTCTATTAGGATTATTAGGGAGAGGGGAATAAGGGGCATAATTAGCCTTGTTTGTCGGGCTAAAAATGAAGATGCACAGGTCAATTATTGCTTTATTGTCTTCTATTAGGATTGCTAGGGAAAGGGGAATAAGGGGCATAATTAACATCACACCTCCGAGGTATGCCGTAAAATATACTATAATAACAAGTATGCTTATATATACATTGATTAATAAAATCTCCCTAATTGGCTACATAAATACATCAAATTAAAAATTGCGCGAAGAGCCGCATAAAGATTTGAAAAATGTCCGTATTTTTAAAGTTGTTCTGTCAGATCAAGAAATCTTTGTTCAGATTCGCTATGTACAGTTAGTCGGTAGGCACTTATCAGGGGTCAGTCCGTAGTGAGTGATACGAGATTATGTGTGACTTTTCCTGATGAGAAGGGCTTTTCATGGTGAGAATTATATAATTGTTTGCCTTACAAAATCAAAATATTAACAAAACAAAAAAAAAACAGGTTTTGAGAGCTTATCAGAATAAAATGAACAGGTCGTGGTGTTCTTGAAACGAAGTCCAAAGTTTACGAAATCAATGCGTTACCAGTAACTGGACAGGACATACGTGAAAGAACTCGAATGCGTAAGTGAATGCGTGATACCAATTAAGTGCTATTCAAGAGCGTCGATTGGTTATAGCGGCATCACGTGACATCTTGCGTTTACGTATCGCGTTCACCTTGGTTCACCTACAAAAGTTCATCCCCTTTTCAAACACAGACGAATCCGAGACATTATATCTCCGTGATGTATCCCGTCTTTGTGTACTTTTATAATGTTAAAGTGCATGGCCACACAATTTACAGAGTACATGAATGTTAACAACCTGCCAGACCCCATTATACAGTCGGCTTATCGCTAGTAGCATTTTTCAGATTCTGAATTGATGAAAGTTCGGGATGATATTAAATGTGAGATAGACGCTGAGAAGACTGGCTTTACCTCTAGACAAAGAGCATGATACCGTGAACCACGTAAATTTATTAGTTGCCTTGAGTACAGAAAGGCTGTCTCACGTACTCCAGGCTTTGTTTCATTTCGTACTAGAAAGTTGGTTATTGCAAATTGGTGCCATCGTTACATGTAGCGTTCATTCCTATCTCACATTAACTTTAAGCAATGTAATATTGGACATTAAAGTGATGGCTATCCGCTTAGTGGCTTTTTACAAAAAGGTGTATCCAGTGTTTTTGTTGAATGATTTTCTATTGATACTTTCTTGGTATAAATATTTGAACTACTTTCCGAAGTGTGTTATAAAAATATGCTGAAATGTATTCAAATCTGTAATAAAATGCGAGTCAAATGTCTGTCGGGTAGTTGTTGCCAAATGGAACATCTGAAAACAAAAACTATGACTATTGAATAAATTCATCAAAAACCAAATCTAGCCAAATCGTTTTTATTATCTACATTCATAGATTTTGAAATCTATTCTCCTACACTTCACAAATGCAAAATAATCAACACCGTCCCTTTGGTTAACAAGTTATCACACTTTGAATTTGTATTTGGGGTCATTAAAAACGTAAAAGTTGAAATTTTCGTAATGTTGGATTTTCCTGAGGACATAGGGGGGGGGGGCAATAGTTACAATTGGGACCATTCCCCCATACTCCCACTGCTCACTTCTCTGTTAAGGGCGTATCATTATATTTCTAGGGGGCATTGGTGTTGGGATCGGACGGAATTGGTTTTGTCTCAAAAGGTGGCATTCGTTATTTATTCCCTGCATGCCGTCGGTGGCAACATTTTTATTTGCAATCTTAAGTATACCTCTAGTTATTTTGTGACTCATAAGTGGGCACTTTTGTTTCATATTAGTTGGCGGATTGGTGAATTTGTGTTTTTTTTTCAAAAAACTTTCATATCCCCTGACAATTTAATGGTGTATTCCTAATAATAAACTATGTATAGTTTTCGTAATACAATCAGACTTTAACTCATTACTTGACGCTTTTGTGTGTCCTTAAAAAATGGCACCATTGTGATTGCTTAATTGCTTAATTTAAGGATGATTGTCCAGTTTTATCACAAGTATCTATAAATGGATTCAATGGAGTAAATAGGGAAGCAGTTACAAGTGCATTTTAAAATATTGGAAACGTTTGCAAACTTAAACTTTAAAACAACACCAATGTAATTCTGTTTGTGTGTGAAGCTATGCCTTACTACCTTATGACCCATGGTATACACTCACGCAGTGAAGCTATGTCTTACTGCTTTATGGACCATGGTATACACTCACGCAGAGAAGCTATGCCTTACTGCCTTATGGATCATGGTATACAATCATGCAGAGGAGCTATGCCTTACTGCCTTATGGACAGTGGTATATACCCACGCAGGGAAGCTATGCCTTACTGCCTTTTGGACCGTGGTATATACACAGGAAAAGGACATTTCACCACACTAGGTGAACACGTTGTTTACTATTCTGGTACAGAAAGTAAAAGAGAGCATGGAGTTGCTTTTGCAGTCAATGAAGAAGTCGCCAAGTGTGTTCTAGGTTATAACCCGGTAAACGAAAGAATCATTACCATTCGTATCCAAGGCAAACCGATGAATATGTCGGTAATCCAGGCATACGCACCCACCTCTGCATCAAGTGATGAAGAAATCCAACAATTCTATGACCATTTAAAACAGGCCATAGACAGCATTCACAAGAGAGACATTCTTGTCGTCACAGGTGACTTCAATGCTAAAGTTGGAGCAAGGAGCACCAATAAATATGTGATGGGCAGTAATGGCTTAGGAGAACTAAATGAGAGGGGAGAGATGCTTGTTGACTTTTGCCAAGAGAACAAATTTGCAATCACCAACACCTACTTCAAACAACACCCAAGATGACTATACACCTGGTCATCACCAGATCAAAGCACCAGCAATCAGATTGACTACATCTTGGTACAAAGAAGATGGAAATCTAGTTTCATATCTGCGAAGACCCTCTCAGGAGCGGACTGTGGATCTGATCACCAACTTCTGATATCTACCATGAAAATGAAACTAAGGAGAATCAAGCGACAGCGAAAACCAGCCAGATTTGATGTAAGCAAGATCAATGACCAATACAGAGTAGAAGTTAAGAACCAGTTCCAGAGTCTAATGGAGACTGACTCCGAAGAATCTACTTCAGAAGAACTGTGGCAAAACATCAAGAAAGCAGTGACAGAAACAGCTCAAGGGCCTCTTCCCAGATGTAAGAGCAAGAAAAAACCCTGGCTCACAGAACAGGTCTTCAAATTGGCGGATCAAAGAAGAAAGGTTAAAGCAAATGGTTTGAAGAACAAAGATCAACGTGGAGAGTATCGTGAGTTGAACAGGAAAATCCAGCAACAAATCAGAGATAAAACTTCTTTCATCACCAAGAAATGTGCTGAAGTGGAAAAGGATAGTGTATCAGGCAACACCAAAGATATGTATAAAAATATCAAAGCACTGACTTCCAAACCTGTTCCAAGACTCAACGTACTGAAGGATGAAAATGGAACCATCCTAACGGAGGTTGAAGAAATTAAATCAAGATGGAAACAATACTGTGAAAAATTATATGCATCTCAAGAAGACAAGGCAGAGGAGGAAGATGGGGTTGAAAGCGACGACACTGACAGTGAACCAGAGATCCTGATGAGCGAGGTAAACCAAGCAATGAAGAGGCTCAAGAATGGTAAATCACCAGGAATTGACAACATCCAGGCAGAACTGTTGAAAGAGAGTGAAGGGGAAGGTGTTGTAACAAGATTTGGCACAGTAAAGAATGGCCAGAGGACTGGAAAAAGGCAGTATTCCTACCTTTACCAAAGAAGGGAGACACAAGGGAATGTGCTAACAACCGCACCATCGCCTTAATTTCACATGCTAGTAAAGTCCTCCTCCATATCATTGCTGAGAGAATTAGAAATCATCTTGAGAATGAATTACCACCAGAGCAGGCTGGTTTTAGAAGAGGAAGAGGGACAAGAAACCAAATTGGCAATTTGAGGAAGTTAATGGAGAAAAATAGGAAATTCCAGCAACCATTATACCTTTGCTTCATTGACTACTCAAAGGCATTTGATTGTGTGCGGCATAGGCAGCTATGGAGAATAATGAAAGAAATGGGGTTCTCCGAGCATGTGACCAATCTGATTTGCTCATTATATCACAACCAAGAAGCCACCGTTAGAACAGAGAGTGGAGACAGTGAGTGGTTCACTATTGGCCAAGGCGTTCGTCAAGGATGCATTCTGTCACCGTACCTTTTCAACATATATGCAGAGTACATCATGAGGAGAGCATTGGATGGCGTTACAGGTCAGGTGTCAGTCGGAGGACGAAAGATAAACAACCTCAGATACGCTGACGACACCACCCTTATTGCAAAGTCATCAGATGAGCTTCAGGACCTCATAGACAAAGTAAAAGCAAGCAGTGAGGAATTTGGGCTGCATCTCAATGTCAAGAAAACAAAGATAATGATCTGTGGAGGAGATACAAATCAGCAAGTGAAGGTGAATGGAGAAGATGTGGAACAAGTTGACACTTTCAACTTTCTGTGATCACTTATAGACAATGCAGGGGGCAGTTCACAGGAAATCAGAAGACGCCTAGCCATGGCAAGATCATCGGCAATTGCGTTGACAGATATATATCTGGTTTTCCCGATTGCCTTGTATGGCTGTGAAACGTGGGCGGTTGGAATGAAAGATAAGAAAAAGACCATGGCGTTTGAAATGTGGTGCTGGCGGAAGATGCTGAGAATATCGTGGAAAGAACATAAGACCAACGAATTTGTAAGAAACCAAATATTATTGGAGACCATGCTTCCATGTGCCAAAAAATAGATCGTTTAAACTGGCGTATTTTGGCCACATTTCTAGAAGAGATGGTGACAGCATTGAGAAGATAATTATGTAAGGTCACATAGAAGGCAGTCGTAGAAGAGGTAGACAGAAGCTTAGATGGACTGGTGGAATTAAACAATTAACATGCCTTTCTCTCGTCGCAGCCCACCGTCTGGCTCAAGACAGAAGCTGCTGGAATACCATCATCAACAGGGTCACAAAGGGTCAGTCATGACCCATAGGACCACGACGACGACGACGACGATATACCCACGCAGGAAAGTTATGCCTTACTGCCTTTTGGACCATGGCATACACTCACGCAGAGGAGCTATGCCTTACTGCCTTATGGACCGTGGTATACAATCACACAGATAAGCTATGTCTTACTGCCTTATGGACCGTGGTAAATACTCATGTAGAGGCGCTATGCCTTACTGCCTTATGGACCGTGGTATGCACTCACGCAGATCGTCTGTTGCGTTGTCACATCACCAATAACATTTAAGACACTTAAAGAAGAATTGACCTACTTATTCACTATAGCATATAAATTCAAAGGCTACATTCCATTTTCAAGAGGGAAATGTATTCTATTACAAAATCACGTTTCCTCACGCATTGTCTTCGACCATCGGACAAGTAACGTGTAGCGAATTCAAACAGACCGACAAATTAGCAACAGTCTACGGTCTGCGTATCTAGGGTGATTCGCACCATGGTTAAAGGAAGACATCCTTTTAAAATTTCCAACTCACACTGCACCGTGCTATGCGTTTCCGTGTACATTCCCTAATGACATCGTTTGAAAGTTAACTTTGGCGTACTCTTCCTTTGACATAATGCTCTTGGGGCTGTCTGATGTTTTGTAAGTGGGAGTCAGTGCTTCATTGAAAGTAGTTGGTCAGCATAATCCCGGAGCATAAGCTATTACTTAAAGTGAAGAGCGCGGCCTTATGGTTAGGTCCTCGCCTTTTGGTGCAAGATGTTTCAGGCACAATTTCTGGCGGTTGGGAACTTGCCTAGGTACAGACTTGGGAAATTAATTGGCATAATTTGTAGATTAAATTCAGACTTCAAATGCATGGTTCATTAAAGATTATAGGAATGATAAAAAATCATTATTATGCCGCTGGTCTCGTGCATGTAAATCACAGTTAGTTTCGAGAAAGATTAGGGTGTTTACCCCTGGCTGCAGCAATATGTCCCGGTTTATTCATTGTGGCCCTTCAGATTAACATTGTTTTTCGAGTACCATTCTGGATAGATACATTTGTAGCATTTACTTCCTTAACAATGCCCCAGACATGCTTGACAATGTGGTGTGTAAACTTAATTGAAATTTCATTCGCAATAAAAGTTTATGAAATTTCATAAAAGACCTAAAAATTAAGGTGTTTTGGGAAACTTTATGTATATCTTCAATACGAACGGTCAAAATATGCACAAGATGGTCGGCTTTTCATCTCAACTGCATATACTAAAAGTACATACCATTAGATTTATAGAATTTACTTCGAGGACTGTTACATATAAAAAAAAGTCAATAATTTTAAATGTTACAGTTATTAAAATAACTATTATATTGCGAAAATAAATTGATATCGGAAGGACATTCCCTCGTATTCAGAATGCAATTCGGTGTGTCTGATGTGCTCTCATGTCCCACAAAAATACAGTGCAAATGTGAGTGATCGAGCCCTTAAGGAGGCTGTGTACTCTCAGACATGCATGTAGTAAAAGTGCCATAACTTTGTAATTATTCACGCAAGACATATAAAAGTATACATCAATGAATCTTACTATAAATACAGATTTGGTGTAAAAACAACAATTATGAAGAAAATCACAAAAAGCACACTTTCCAAACATTTTCGTTTTGTTTTTTTCTTAATCTTGAGACACCATTCCAAAAAAGCTTTTTTTAGTTTTTTGATATTGGCCTTATTTTTTGAGACATTGACCATATAAGGCATCAAAATGAACTTTTTAAAATTCACAAAATGATGCCTAAAATCGGAAATAGACCAAAATATAAAAAAATGAGAAAACCGTTTCTTAAGCCGATCATACTTTTTATGATGAGCATAATTGCTTACCTATAGATGCAGTATTTATTGAGTTATCGTGTACCTAAATCGTAATTTTACCGAGAAAATGAACATTGAAATAAAAGCCGTTGAAGTTTAAAGTGGTCACATTTTGCACTTTGATCGAAGCTCACAGGAGAATGTGGCAGTTCTCGTTTTTCTACCTTACATTACGTGAACATCGGTAAATCCACAGCCCCTTGAGAAGTTTGGGCGAAATCTATTCATATCTTGATGTTGAAATCCGGGAAAGAACTTGAAAAAATCACATTTTATCAGCTAAAACGGAGCCATTTGAACGCTAGGTTTTTATGAAATCAGTGCTTCCGTGGTGCTTCCATAAGATGCGCCGCGCATGCAGATAAGCGTTGCGTATGCGTGGCGTATCTGTGCGTTAACAAATTGCGCGTCTACCTTGTTGCGCGCGCGTATCCTGATGGCACAACAAAGATTTTCTTTCCTTTTAAATTGCGGAAACAGTGAAATAGTGAAATAAAATCCATAAAATAGAGCAGTTGAAGTTAACAAATCTGGATTTTCTTTCCTTGTATTTATAAAAACATAACAAAGTAAATGCATTTCAAAATAGCTCAATTTCGCGAAAGAAACAATGTCTAGAGTACACAGCCGCGTTAATGAAATCATAAATAGATCTCAGGCAGATTAAAAGAACCAGACGAACATACATTGAAAAAGGTTTAACTGAAAGAGACCGGAAATACCGGATTTGAACTTGCTGTCGCTTGTGAAGTTGTGCCAAAGTCTAGCGCTTCACCAAGTAATGTACGTGATACACGAAACTGCCGTTATTATGATAAGGATAATGAACTGAGTGCAATGCATTCGTCAAGATAATCGCACGCGCCGTGGAGTTATTGCATTTAGCTTGAGAGCCGATAGGCTCGAAAGCTAAATGCAATAACTCCATGGCAAGTGCAATTATCTTGACGAATGCATTTGCACGAGTACATTATCCGTCATACACTTTGAGTGTAGGCCTATTAAAACAATAGGCAATATTAATTGCTGGATTCATTATATTAGTTTTAATATTAGGGAAAATATCTTACATTTTAAAAACACCGTCAGGACATTGACCAGCTACGTAGCATTTAACTGGTAAAGAAAATCAATCCCTGTAATCAATGGTATCGATTGCGCCATACGTCATACTTAGGTAACTTATTCACGCATGGTTTAATTGACTTGACTTTATGTTGTGATCATTTAATATCGTGGTTTCGAACACAGAGAGCACTGAACCAGTTGGAAACGATCGATTTAGATGTCAGACTAGTACTACGGTGAATATCAACTGGACTTTATAGCTCTATAATTTGAACTACTTATATTAAAACACACGACATTGGGATTTAACAATTTGTTCAGTATTATCATAGGCCTTCAAACACATGTGTTTGAAGGCCTATGGTATTATAAAGCATGATCATGATATTATGCGCTAGTGTGTGTTTCCCGGGCCCGGCTATGTTATTTTAGATATAGGCCTACATGTATTTCATTTGTAAAATGCTGACTATTTTGCAATGGTGTCATCTTGTATAATTATGATCCACCTGTTTTTGGCCCTTTTTAATTAATAGAAGCTCGATTATTCTCATTTGATGTTTGATTTATTTGAGGTCATTAATCATAATTTATGAAAATGATATTTGTAAGGGTGCAACTCTACTAGTCTTATTACAAGACTGCCCTATCCCAACCCTAAACCCTAATCCTAAACTCCGTAAACGAGGACTGGACTCAAGTCTAGCGAGTTGCACCTTATTCGGTAATTGTACACTATTATTATAGTAGAACACCGTTTGTAACTATACCATTTTAACACCACAGAATGTATATTCGTACTTTTTTGTTGGTATATATATCGAACAGACAATTATATAGTTATGTGATCTCTGTGTCTAAAGCGCCACCTAACTCTACTTTATGGTTATGTGAAAGTAGTATTTCTAGTATTTGAGCGTGCACGTATTATCTAGAATCTATTGTTTAGCGTGCAGGTTTTAGATAATGCATTGTTTAGCGTGCAGGTTTATATAATTTGGGCTGTGAAGGGTAGTTCGCGAAAATATTGCACGGGAGAAGAATACATAACGATGAATAGAAACGGGCACTAGAAGTGTATGCCAATATAATACATAGTTCTACATTGACCATTGCTGACTAGTATTAAGGGGCTGTGCAATAATTATCAGCCCCCCCGGGGGGGTAAAATTTCCGAACGGCTCGCCAAAATCGCTTGCCCCCCTCTCGGCCCGCCAAAATCACTTGCCCCCTCTCGGCCCGCCAAAAATTCTTTGCCCCCCCTTGAACATGCCAAATTTTGGGATCCCAAATTCCAAACTTTAAATGGTCTAGATGTATGTTGCGAGCGCAGCGAGCAGGAAAATTTGCATATTTAAGCGTTTCCGTACCGTTTTCCTAAGCCTTTTTAAAGCATTTTATTAAAAAGGTGCCCCGTGAATGCGTGCCAAAAATCGTTTGCCCCCCTCTCGGCTTGCCAAAATTGCTTGCCACCCCCTTTCGTCTCGCCAAAAATTTCTTGCCCCCAATTTTACCTCCCCAGGGCTCATAATTATTGCACAGCCCCTAAAGAGATCAACGTTCAAAATTGAGGCTGTAAGTTTAGATTACAAGCTGTCAATATTGTGTCACGAATCATTGCTGCCCCAAATGTGACATTCTGTAAACACTTATGTACTACATCAAGCAGTACTGCGGTATTAGCATCGTACTAAGTCATGCAGGTGTTTTACGCCTTTAACCCGGGCCTTTTGCATCAAAACTTCATATTCGTTCTCAGATATTCAATCCCCTTAGCTAATATCAATATTCTGTCAGTCCGCGTCACGTCACTTCCGGTTGATGATGCGACTCACGGTCGAGTGAAAACAAGTCCTTGATTCGATTTTTGTTGATGATTTCTGTCATTGGTGTTGTGTAAATTTCGATCGCAAATAGTCAATGGAATCAAAACCGTTTCTAAGTCTACAGAGTGGAAGAAACTTTACAGGATTTACCGTGTATATACTGACAAACTTAAAATTAAATTCCATGTTTGAGTGCTTTTTTCCCGGAATTGAATGTCACTCCAACAACATTGTTATGTACATGATGTAGCCTCCTTCACAGCCGGTTTCTATCCTTCATAACAAACCGTGAGTCCATTGCAGTCTGGGCCCGAGACTAGAAATAGCCCGGATGTTGGACCGACAGAATATTCTATAATTGATATTATCTTTGTTTTATAAATGTTGCGTCACCTGTCTTTACAAATTCATGAGCAGTATTATAATGTGTCGGGACTGGAGTTTAAAGAGTAAACGTTTCGCAGATCTACTAATATGCACAGAGTGAATGTATTTTTTTGGATGTTGGCATGTTGCGCAAAACTAGACCATATTGGTGCAATGGTATACCAATGGGAACTGATGTACAATTTACTAGAAACAGCTCTTAACCAACATATTAGCAAAGTAAAGTGCTTGCGGCAATTACATGTAACGGAATGATCTAGACCAATTAACCGAATTGCAGAATTTTAAAGCGGCAACATCGTTACAAAAGTTTGTTACAATATTCTGAAACATGCATCACATTATCATTTTTCGCCAAAACTTGATGTTTATGTTTAATGAAATATTCTACATTCTAATGCGCAGTTCACCTAACAGACTGTGATACTCCAATGAAATTGAACTGTACGGTTCGTGACATAGCTGTGATATGAATAATTTCATGCAGACATCAATAAAATTTCTGAAAGTTGAAAACGTTACTCTGACATATTTCAAATCAATGTTAACATCGAACAACTCATTTTACCTACCTGATCGCGTTTCATGATTTATTTAAAACCTCAAAATGCAATCATGAAAGTCAGTGGTGTAACCAGAGGATACTGACCGCCCTGAAATTTAAGATTTCAAGACCCTTTTTGTACTTTTTAGCTATTTTTGACCACTTTTGGTCAAATTCCCCTGAAAGTTTGCATGAACTCCTTGTTGTCCCCTTTACCACCTGAAAAAGTCCAGACTACACTACTCATGAAAGACAAACATGCTTGTAGAGGGTAAAAATATTTTTAAACCCTTATTGTAGTTTGGTAAACTTATTAATAAAAATTCCTTTAAAAAAGGAATGGGGCGCCCAATAAAATAAAGCCGAAATCCGCTACAATTGCGTTCACTGCATTAACATGTGATACACGGTGGTTGTATAAAATAAACAGGAGGCACCAATAAAGTATTCTTTTGAATTCGTGGATCACTCATTACAAAAATTGGTATAATATGTGGCAGCTGGCACGTCCACAATTTCCCTTTCCTTCTTTTGTATCTCAAAGATGTTTGAGAGAGCAATAATTGAAATGCATTAACCAAGCGTTGTTTAAAAATTCAGCTGCATTAACTCGAGATCATCTGTTATTTTTGGTGGGAAAATATGGTAATGATTCCTTGTCGAACAATAACTGCTTACCATGCTGACGGAGATAGCTAACTTTAATTAGGTAAATAAGACATGTTGTACGTGTTAGAAATTGGCTAAAAAGAAGCCACCAAAGTGTTACGTATCGTCAGAGTCTGAGTAAATAAAATTCGTAATAAAGCATGGAACCTCTTATAAAAGGTTTTGCTTGAAATTAATTTAACTAAATACACAAAAGATTCAATGTATTCTTATGTGTCACCAAAGGGTATCAATCCATTTAAACAATCATACCCGTCACTCCGATATACATCGGTTTCGGGTACCCTTTCAGCGATTTTGGTATTTTGGTATATCTATGAGCTCTCCTTGCAACTTAAACTAGGACATTTTATCACTTTGCAAATGAGGCCTTTATATGCCTTCGCTAAATGACATTGACCCGAGACGAGGTTTCGGACGAATGGTGATCTGTCCTCGCACTTTTAAAGCCAAGCCATTTATCACTTTGCCAACGTGGCCTTTTTTAATATGCCCTCGCAAAATGACATTGACCGAGAAGATGATACGTGATATGGAATATCCTATAATAATTATGTTGTCTAAGATGGATTCAAAACTACCATGACAAACGCCGGAAACCTTTCATGGCTTGGCTATCAATTTTAGTGCTGCTCATCCCTTTAATGTGCAATGTATACAAGCAGAAACTTGAGTTCATGTAATTAGTGGAAGCCGCGAATTTTAGAATTCTTAAAGTTCTGTCCTGCATATTGATAAGCATGATGTCAAGTCAGCTAATCTTTTCCTGGAACGTTAAAGGTGCTAAGACGTTTGTTGATTCAATACGAATATTATAAATTGCTCAGACTCAATACCTCTAAACATGCTCTAAAGGTGTATGAATTTAATAAACATTACCATCGGGGAGGTAATTTGTCTCGGCAAATGCTGGTGGAGAGATATGGGATGTTGGGGGAACCAATAAATGATGTTAACCAATCAATGGAGTTGAATGTATTAAGGTATTTGTTGATTTACTATCTCTTGTGTGATTACGTTGCTTCGAGCTGGTAAATCTCCAAAGGCGTAACATTGGCCAATATCATCAGGAAAGATTTGTGTTAAATTGGTGGATCAAAGGATGCACAGACTCTAGAATATATGCATATAGTCTATAGTGGCAAGTTGGTATGAAAATAATTAACCAGTAATAGGACACAAGGTCACAGGTTTTAAGCTTCTCGAATTAGACGATATAAGCGACCGTTCCAATATGCGGAGAGCAATGCATGGTGGCGCATTTAATTCATAGTCTATTTTAATGAGTGTTGACTGTCCCAATCCACTGAATTTATCCAGAATTTCGTAACCTGATTTTAAGAGCTTCAAAACCCCTTACATCCACAAAATATCATAAAAAAATCACTTACATAAGGGGGGTTGCAACAAAAGCAGTTTTTGGCGGGATGCAGGGGAAGATGAGCATCCCACCAAAAACTGCTTTTGTTAAGGATGTTTTAGTTTTTTCAAATGCTCAAGTGGATTGAAACCGAGCTCTTCATTTAAAAAAGTATTTGTGCCAATGCCAATTACCTGTTAATTTCAAGCTCTTAACAGCCTAGCTCCTTATTTTGTCTTTGCCTTCATTTAACTCTTCTATTTGCAAAGCATAGGATTCCTATTATATCGTTATCCAGAATGGTGCTTTCCAGAATGGTATTGATTTCACCGAGTGATATAAATGTTTCATATAACAGGGGGTAATGGAATTAAAGAGTAACATATTTCAAAGTATCTTACCCCAAAAATGTACACAATTTAAACTATTTTCTTCTCCTTGAAGTTGCAATCATTTAATATAATGCTCCAACTATAGGTTTTGTAATTTATGTTCAAAATACGAAAATGTTTTCTTTTTTAATCTACGTATTAAAAGCACCTGCCATGCCTGTAAGGCAGTAAGTCGAAATGGTCGATGTGGAACGTATTGTATAACAGTAGCTTCTGTATCTGCTTTTGCTTTTGCTTTTGGAGTTCTTTGCAGTTCCAAAAGTAAATAACAGGCCCAATCAATAAGCCAGAAATTGATTGACAAACATATTGTGGATAGAACGTAATTCCTTGTGCTCCTGATTGGAAGACCAAATCATGTGATCGTTTCCGTCTCCAGCAGATTTATTTGGTGTTGTGATATAGCTAATGTTACTTTCGGGACGTATTCATTACCTGGTGAAAGTTGTGTTTTAATTCTTCTGATCATCATCATCACCAGTCGGCTGCGGAGCTATTGTGATTTTGGGCAACTGAAAAATTGTGTTTGGCTGCAGCATCCCTTCAGTATCTCCCAGGAGGTGCTGGACATACTGTAAGTACAGTGTGCGCGGCCGTCCCGGCTTCCTCTTCCCATGTGTGGAATATAAAGGGCATGTTCTTTCACAGGCTCGTCGTCTTCAAGACGCAGTATATATGGCCGAGAAATTTGAGTTGATGAATATTGACTCTGGCAACCAGTGAAGTGGTGTTGGTCAGATTGTAGATGGTTTCATTTGGAATCCGATCCACACGCTTGATGTTTAACATGACTCTGTAGCAAGATGTTGCAAAGGCATTGATCTTGTTTCCATGTCCTTGGTGATTTACCCATGACTCACACCCGTACAGAAAGACAGTAACACAAGTTGTCTCAAACAGCTTGATTTTTGTTTCGATTGGTAGGGATGGGCTTCTCCAAAGGCGTTCCAGTTTCCAGAAAGCTATGCAGGCTAGTGCTTTTCTTCTTTTTAGGTCTCCAGCACTAGAGCCCATCTTGGAACCCATGTACTTGAAGTCTGTGACATAGTTAATGGTACTACCATAGACTTCAAGTGCTGGTTGGGCGTTACAGTTTGCTGTCATATATTCTGTCTTAGGTGCGCTGATGACAGGGCCTAGATATGCTGCTGCAGTTGCAGTTGCAGTTCTTCTGATCATAAAAGGGATATTGTTGCATACCAGTTATTCAGTTCAGTTCAGATTTATTTACTTTATGGGTTCCATATGCAATTTTAAATTTATGATGCCCTTTCTTAAAAAGTGCGTGTATGTTAAATAATTTAGGTGTTTGGGGTGCAGATGCAATCACGTAAATAGAAGCAAGAATGCTGATATTAAGGGAATAATACCCTGATTTTCATCAGTACCCTCTTCTTTGTTTTTTCTTGCAAATTTATGAAGTACATAAACATGTTCATCATCTCATGTCCTGAACTTTAACAAAATCTCTACCTACAAAGTGCCTTTAAACCATTTTAGTATATCATTTTTGCCCTATATACTTTTTTTGTTTACCTGTTACTATGGGATTATAGTAACTCAGTATGTGTGCCTCACTCATAACAAAACATAATTTATTCTATTCAAGTAGTACTTGAATAGAATAAATTATATCCTTTGTTATACCATCTTCAGACTATGATCAACTATAGGCATGCTAGAATATCTCTTCCTCAATGAATGGTATAGCAAATTTAATACAATTTAGCCTCTATCATGTGTTGTTTGGAAAAGAGATTTCTATAAGGTTATAGGTCATCATAGTTCAGGTTATAATCACCTGGTTGAGGCCAAATTTAGGCAACCATTTTGAAATACATGTGATATATCAACATAGCTTTAAAGAGGCATCAATTTTTATATTTGGTCTAGTTTGTCTTTTACTGGATATATAATGCTATGATGGACAAAATAAAATTTCTTGGGAATGGATGTAAATGGTGAGTACAATTTAAATTGTCTAGTTGAAATAGATTGGGCAAACCAAAGGTAAAATTGGTACCAAAATCACACAAATGAAGCTTACGAAAAACTACCTAATCTGATGGTATAGGTGAAGAGAAATGCCATTTTTTTCAACATAACTGTAGTTTGGTTAGGTGAAACTTTTTACCTATGGCTTAATTAGGTTTCAGTGAAATAATGTCGCTAGTTAAAAAAAATATAGCGTATCATTAAAAATAGAAGCATTTTCACCAGTTCGTTTGTTGAAAGGTGTGGAGCACTGAAAATCACCAAGTCATCAAGAACCATTTATTTCCATTTTACATATCAACATTATTTCTCTAATGCGTTAGCAACATGTATCCAAAATTTTAACGAAATCCGTTGACAGCAAGCTTTCCACAATAAAGTGAATTTAAAACATCGGTGATGTACCACCTTTTGGCATCTACCTGTAAAAGCATGTAAGCTACACTGATACCGATGCCACCAATAGAACGAGGAGATTTGCCCCTTCATTTTGCATACTACTTTGTCCAATTTTGTTTTCTCATTTCTTCACAAAATGCAAAAAAAACGCAATGGGCGCAGTACCCCCTTAAACAACTTCTGTTTCATTTATAAATACGTATCACCGGTTGGGAGTGAAATTGTACCAAATAATGCATGTGAGCTAGAGACGTTGATGCGTCCAATACACGAACACAATGCAGGGCAACAAGTATTTGACTCAACTGATATTGAGCAGACTGTTTGCCCAAATGTTGAGCAACATGAAGTTGACTCAACTGATTTAGTCAACATGTTTACTCATCATATAGCTGCAGGTTACTCCTTCCATGTTGAGTTAAATGTCGTTCTTGAACCTCTGCTCCGGATATTTTGACTTTATATTCCTTACACTTCAAAAGAATGCAACCAAGATTCATGTAATTGTGGTGTTGTTATTTTGCTGCTTATATAACAAAATTGTCACTAAAAATGCTGGCAAACTTATGGAACTTATTATCATTTGAACTTTATTATTGCTACTAATCCGACGAAATTTAAATTGCACACCAAGTGTTCGTTTCTCACTAGCGGCAGCGTCTGAATGAACTTATGTATAAAGTTGTTGACAATGAATTGAAAAGCATATAAGAAAGCACGACTAAGATGACGAAAGCAACAACCCACACTTAACATTATTTTAACTTGGGAAGATTTCATAGATCTAATAATATTGTGAATTATGTTATTCATCAGATACGATCAGAGAAACTCGGCATGTGCCTTTTCTTTCTTTTTGATTCTGTACTAAAATCAACTTACGTTTTCCGCTACCAGAAGCACTCATATGTTTTTACCTGTAATCATAAGCACACTTCACTTTCAGCAGCACGCGATATATGAGCTTTCCCATAACCTGACTCTTGTAAACATACTCCATAAATATGTCAATTCACTTTGCAAATTAATTATCATGTAGTGAATAAATTTGTATTAGTGGTATGCAAAATGGTCAAAATTACTCGTGCGATGATTTGGGTCGCTTGCCGGTTGAAATCTTATCAATTAAATAGGTAACACCAGTGTATTATGTGGGTTGATCCATCAGCTCCAAGATACTGAAAAATAAGGTTCGTAAAGTACGCGTAAGGAAATGGCTTTATAGTCTGACTTTGAAAAGCATTGTAGTAAAGTTACCCGTATTCAATATTTCTTTGAGCGGAAATTGACATCTGATACACTGTCCTAGAAATGTCAGTGACTTAGTTGAACTGCTTTTACTTACCGATGTGGTCCAATAATGAAGTTTATTTCTTCAAAAAAAAAAAAAAAAAAGGAAAAGAAAAAAGAAAAAAAAAGCTGGGTTTCTAATAAACTGTGAAGGTGGCAGTTTAAGGTTAATGGGGTGTTGATGTTGAACATGTAACAACGCTTCAATATAGCGTTCTACTGGAACATATATATGGACCATAACGCAATATGAAGAGATGTAAATTTGAAACATGAGAATAATGCAATCTGAATTAGAATGTCAATCAACGTTGTGAGAATCTTTCTGTACAGAAGGAGAATTATTGTAATAGTACCAAGTAAAGATCAAATTACTACAATGATCAAAAACCTTTAGTTGGTAGGATTTCTCTTGTAGTTCATATAATAATATGTACAGTTTGTAGAACAGAACTTGATGTTTGTTAGCTGATGGGGAAACATTTATTAGTTACTGCACAAATACCTTTGTTTAAATATCTGTTGTTACAGCTAGCTTTAGGGATAACTGGCGACACTGACAAAATATACCGACATTATGTTAACTTCTTCAGTTTCTTACAGATCTTGACATCGTTGTTCTTTGGCTTTGGAGAAGTGGTAAAGAAAACGAAAGGAAATGGAAGAAAAGAAAGAATATGAAATTTTCATAACATGTTATATTCCTTCATACAATTTGAGACCATTTTATTGAAAACGAAGCACTGGTAGGTTTAGGGACATTTTTGAATTTTTAAACAGATCCCATATCAGCGCTAGCAGTATTGTTCAGAATCTGCCTTGATAAAAGTCCAGGATTATATTAAGCACAAGAAGAATGGCTTTCCCTCTAGTAAGAGCGATAACGTTAAGCATGAAATATTTTAGTTGCTTGAGTAGGGGAAGGCTATCTCACATACTCCCAAACTTGTTTTACTTCGTACTAGAAAGGTGGTCATTGCAGATTGGTGCCATTATCATTCCTCACACACTGACATGTATATTAGACACTTAAGTGATGTGAAATGTAAAATTATTCAAATTTTCGATATGATGTGAGTCAAACTATTTCTGTTGGGTAGTTGCTTCAAATTGAAACTAAGGCTGTAAACGATAGTTTTAATTTTTTGAAACAAAGCAAAAAAAATAAATCTAAGTAGACAAGGAATCAAAAACTAAACGAAAGAATAATTGGACATAACAAAATAGCAAGAACGAAACGTGGTAAAATTATTTTCTTTAGCATGCTACTATCTCAAAGGAAGAATATCATGGTTATAAGCAAAAAAATATTAAGAATATCCTGGAGAATTTCTTATCAATAAATTCGCTTAATGTCAAAGAGTTTGAGGCGTTACTGGTTATATTGTACTCCCACTCATGTCAGGAAATTGTCACCTAATAAGGTTTACAAAGCATATAGAGACCCAATATCCATATTCCAATCATCGGCAGTAGGCGATTACAAACCAATGAATAGAGGTAAAATCACTTTTGTGGTCAAACCGTGACCGCTCGTCACTGTCGGATAAAGTATAGATCGGATTTTCGAATGTCTGAGTTCCAAATTTGCAGCAGCGTGTATATTGGTATGTTTCTTGGTTATATTATATCGATTTCATTCTTTATGCCAATAACTTTGCAGTTCGAACTGTGTACAAGCTTTTGCTGATTCCAGGACTGTTAAATATCAAAAAAGTCAATAATTTTAAATGTTTAATAATTGTATTATATTGCGAATTAAAGAAAATAAATTGATATCGGAAGGATATTCCCTCGTATTCAGAATGCAATTCGGTGTGTCTGATGTGCTCTCATGTCTCACAAAAATACAGTGCAAATGTGAGTGATCGAACCCTTAATGAGATCATTAAAGTATATTTCAGGCTGAATAAACGAACCAGACAAATATACATTGAAAAAGGTTTAACTAAAACAGACTGGAAATACCGGATTTGAACTCGCTGTCGCTTGTGAAGTTGTGCCAAAGTCTGGCGCTTAACCTGGTGCTTCACCAAGTAATGTACGTGATACACGAAACTGCCGTTATTATGCCAATATAATACATAGTTCTACATTGACCATTGCTGACTAGTATTAAAGAGATCAACGTTCAAAATTGAAGCTGTAAGTTTAGATTACAAGCTGTCAATATTGTGTCACGAATCATTGCTGCCCCAAATGTGACATTCTGTAAACACTTATGTACTACATCAAGCAGTACTCTATTAGCATCGGACTGTTGTCATGCAGGTGTTTTACGCCTTTAACCCGGCCTTTTACATCAAAATTTCATTTTCGTTCTCAGATATTCCACTCCCTTAGCTATATTCTATAATTGATATTATCTCTTGTTCTATCAATGTTGCGTCACTTGTCTTTACAAATTCATAAGCAGTATTATACTGGTTTTGGGGCTGGTTGAAATCTTATCAATTAAATAGGTAACACCAGTGTATTATGTGGGTTGATCCATCAGCTCCAAGATACTGAAAAATAAGGTTCGTAAAGTACGCGTAAGGAAATGGCTTTATAGTCTGACTTTGAAAAGCATTGTAGTAAAGTTACCCGTATTCAATATTTCTTTGAGCGGAAATTGACATCTGATACACCGTCCTAGAAATGTCAGTGACTTAGTTGAACTGCTTTTACTTACCGATGTGGTCCAATAATGAAGTTTATTTCTTCAAAAAAAAAAAAAAAGGAAAAGAAAGAAGAAAAAAAAGCTGGGTTTCTAATAAACTGTGAAGGTGGCAGTTTAAGGTTAATGGGGTGTTGATGTTGAACATGTAACAACGCTTCAATATAGCGTTCTACTGGAACTATATAATATGGACCATAACGCAATATGAAGAGATGTAAATTTGAAACATGAGAATAATGCAATCTGAATTAGAATGTCAATCAACGTTGTGAGAATCTTTCTGTACAGAAGGAGAATTATTGTAATAGTACCAAGTAAAGATCAAATTACTACAATGATCAAAAACCTTTAGTTGGTAGGATTTCTCTTGTAGTTCATATAATAATATGTACAGTTTGTAGAACAGAACTTGATGTTTGTTAGCTGATGGGGAAACATTTATTAGTTACTGCACAAATACCTTTGTTTAAATATCTGTTGTTACAGCTAGCTTTAGGGATAACTGGCGACACTGACAAAATATACCGACATTATGTTAACTTCTTCAGTTTCTTACAGATCTTGACATCGTTGTTCTTTGGCTTTGGAGAAGTGGTAAAGAAAACGAAAGGAAATGGAAGAAAAGAAAGAATATGAAATTTTCATAACATGTTATATTCCTTCATACAATTTGAGACCATTTTATTGAAAACGAAGCACTGGTAGGTTTAGGGACATTTTTGGAATTTTTAAACAGATCCCATATAAGCGCTAGCAGTATTGTTCAGAATCTGCCTTGATAAAAGTCCAGGATTATATTAAGCACAAGAAGAATGGCTTTCCCTCTAGTAAGAGCGATAACGTTAATCATGAAATATTTTAGTTGCTTGAGTAGGGGAAGGCTATCTCACATACTCCCAAACTTGTTTTACTTCGTACTGGAAAGGTGGTCATTGCAGATTGGTGCCATTATCATTCCTCACACACTGACATGTATATTAGACACTTAAGTGATGTGAAATGTAAAATTATTCAAATTTTCAATATGATGTGAGTCAAACTATGTCTGTTGGGTAGTTGCTTCAAATTGAAACTAAGGCTGTAAACGATAGTTTTAATTTTTTGAAACAAAGCAAAAAAAATAAATCTAAGTAGACAAGGAATCCAAAACTAAACAAAAGAATAATTGGACATAACAAAATAGCAAGAACGAAAGGTGGTAAAATTATTTTCTTTAGCATGCTACTATCTCAAAGGAAGAATATCATGGTTATAAAAAAAAAAATATTAAGAATATCCTGGAGAATTTCTTATCAATAAATTCGCTTAATGTCAAAGAGTTTGAGGCGTTACTGGTTATATTGTACTCCCACTCATGTCAGGAAATTGTCACCTAATAAGGTTTACAAAGCATATAGAGACCCAATATCCATATTCCAATCATCGGCAGTAGGCGATTACAAACCAATGAATAGAGGTAAAATCACTTTTGTGGTCAAACCGTGACCGCTCGTCACTGTCGGATAAAGTATAGATCGGATTTTCGAATGTCTGAGTTCCAAATTTGCAGCAGCGTGTATATTGGTATGTTTCTTGGTTATATTATATCGATTTCATTCTTTATGCCAATAACTTTGCAGTTCGAACTGTGTACAAGCTTTTGCTGATTCCAGGACTGTTAAATATCCAAAAAGTTAATAATTTTAAATGTTTAATAATTGTATTATATTGCGAATTAAAGAAAATAAATTGATATCGGAAGGATATTCCCTCGTATTCAGAATGCAATTCGGTGTGTCTGATGTGCTCTCATGTCTCACAAAAATACAGTGCAAATGTGAGTGATCGAACCCTTAATGAAATCATAAAAGTATATTTCAGGCTGAATAAACGAACCAGACAAACATACATTGAAAAAGGTTTAACTAAAACAGACTGGAAATACCGGATATGAACTCGCTGTCGCTTGTGAAGTTGTGCCAAAGTCTGGCGCTTCACCTGGTGCTTCACCAAGTAATGTACGTGATACACGAAACTGCCGTTATTATGCCAATATAATACATAGTTCTACATTGACCATTGCTGACTAGTATTAAAGAGATCAACGTTCAAAATTGAAGCTGTAAGTTTAGATTACAAGCTGTCAATATTGTGTCACGAATCATTGCTTCCCCAAATGTGACATTCTGTAAACACTTATGTACTACATCAAGCAGTACTCTATTAGCATCGGACTGTTGTCATGCAGGTGTTTTACGCCTTTAACCCGGGCCTTTTACATCAAAATTTCATTTTCGTTCTCAGATATTCCACTCCCTTAGCTATATTCTATAATTGATATTATCTCTTGTTCTATCAATGTTGCGTCACTTGTCTTTACAAATTCATAAGCAGTATTATACTGGTTTTGGGGCTGGTTGAAATCTTACCAATTAAATAGGTAACACCAGTGTATTATGTGGGTTGATCCATCAGCTCCAAGATACTGAAAAATAAGGTTCGTAAAGTACGCGTAAGGAGATGGCTTTATAGTCTGACTTTGAAAAGCATTGTAGTAAAGTTACCCGTATTCAATATTTCTTTGAGCGGAAATTGACATCTGATACACTGTCCTAGAAATGTCAGTGACTTAGTTGAACTGCTTTTACTTACCGATGTGGTCCAATAATGAAGTTTATTTCTTCAAAAAAAAAAAAAAAGGAAAAGAAAGAAGAAAAAAAAGCTGGGTTTCTAATAAACTGTGAAGGTGGCAGTTTAAGGTTAATGGGGTGTTGATGTTGAACATGTAACAACGCTTCAATATAGCGGTCTACTGGAACTATATATATGGACCATAACGAAATATGAAGAGATGTAAATTTGAAACATGAGAATAATGCAATCTGAATTAGAATGTCAATCAACGTTGTTAGAATCTTTCTGTACAGAAGGAGAATTATTGAAATAGTACCCAGGGGCGTAGCCAGCTTTCTTGGTCAGGGGGGGCAAAATAAAATTTTGGGGGCACAGACGAAAAAAATTGCAGTTGTATCATACAATACATAGAGACTGTATGTCTTCGAGCTTCCCGAAAAGAGCCTTATTGGGATGGTGTGCGCGCGTAGCGCGAAAAAATGGTATTTTACACTATTTGCGCCCATTATCCGGCTAAAAAAGGGCTTTATTGTTACAATGTGCGCGCGTAGCGCGGAAAATTTTTGTATTTTACACTATTTTGGCCCTGAATTTTGCTAGAAAAGGGGCTCCTTGCCCTTTTTCTTTTCCTTTGCCCTCCTGATTTTCTCTTTCATTTTTTGTCAGAGGGGCACCTTTTCTTTCATTTTTTTGTCAGGGGGGCACTCTGCCCCACCTGCCCCCCCGCTGGCTACGCTACTGATAGTACCAAGTAAAGATCAAATTGCTACAATGATCAAAAACCTTTAGTTGGTAGGATTTCTCTTGTAGTTCATATAATAATATGTACAGTTTGTAGAACAGAACTTGATGTTTGTTAGCTGATGGGGAAACATTTATTAGTTACTGCGCAAATACCTTTGTTTAAATATCTGTTGTTACAGCTGGCTTTAGGGATAACTGGCGACACTGACAAAATATACCGACATTATGTTAACTTCTTCAGTTTCTTACAGATCTTGACATCGTTGTTCTTTGGCTTTGGAGAAGTGGTAAAGAAAACGAAAGTTAATGGAAGAAAAGAAAGAATATGAAATTTTCATAACATGTTATATTCCTTCATACAATTTGAGACCATTTTATTGAAAACGAAGCACTTGTAGGTTTAGGGACATTTTTGGAATTTTTAAACAGATCCCATATCAGCGCTAGCAGTATTGTTCAGAATCTGCCTTGATAAAAGTCCAGGATTATATTAAGCACAAGAAGAATGGCTTTCCCTCTAGTAAGAGCGATAACGTTAAGCATGAAATATTTTAGTTGCTTGAGTAGGGGAAGGCTATCTCACATACTCCCAACCTTGTTTTACTTCGTACTAGAAAGGTGGTCATTGCAGATTGGTGCCATTATCATTCCTCACACACTGACATGTATATTAGACACTTAAGTGATGTGAAATGTAAAATTATTCAAATATTCAATATGATGTGAGTCAAACTATGTCTGTTGGGTAGTTGCTTCAAATGGGCTATTCCAGATGTATTCCGCACCCCCTATGGAAGACATTTAAAAAATACAATTCCAGCTGGAATTGAGATGTGTCCAGAATTCCAGCAGTCATTTTTAACACAGATTCCGGCTGGAGGGTATGGAAGACATTGAGATTAGGTGAAATTCCGGCTGCTAAAATTAACAAAAAAACAAGAGTGGGGATTGTGAAAGGCCATGATGTGCCTATGGAAGACATTCATATTTCTTAATATTCCGGCTGGAAAATGGTAAAAAATGCTCAAATTGGGCTATTCCAGTTGAATTCCGCACCCCCCTATGGAAGACATTTGAAAAAAGTGCAATTCCGGTTGGAATATGGGAGCTAGAAGCTCAAATTCCAGCTGGCAATTTAAGCATAGATTCCAGCAGGAGGTATGGACATTTGGTACAATTCCGGCTGGTCTAAATTACGCATAAAGCAGATAACAAATCAATAAATATATGAGAAGTCTATAAAGACCCTATGGAAGACATTGACATTTTGTAGATTCCGGCTGGAAGATGGACAAAATAGCTCTAATTCCAGCAGCTCCTAATTTCTAGTACCGATGATCCTATGGAAGACATTGGCATTTATGTGATTTCCGGCAGGAATGGGAAAAAATGCTCCCATTCCAGATGGACCCTATGGAAGACATTTGCCTTACTTTCAAATCCGGCTGGAAAATGGGAAAAATTCTCAAATTCCAGTTGTACCCTATGGAAGACATTCGACTTCCCTTCAAATCCAGCTGGAAAATGGGAAAAATGCTCAAATTCCAGCTGGACCCTATGGAAGACATTCGCCTTCCCTTCAAATCCGGCTGGAAAATTGAGAAATTGTTTATATTTAGAACACCAGCATGATCAAACCTATGTAAGGCTTAAAGGGGTGTGTCATAACAGCACTTTTGGGAATTGTAATAGTGCAGTACGACATCAACACAATGGAAGGCAAAACACCTTTCTTGTTTTATTTGTTCTAACAATTAGGTCATATTTTGCTTGAGTAATTCATTTATTTTGGGTTTTATCATAAGTACATATTTAAGCAAGAAACTGACAGAAAATTAGGTATCAGAATTGTATATCTTCTGTAACTCAAGTACTATACCTCTAGCTCTGTCTCAGCCTGGAAAAATAACTTGTAGGCCTTCTACTCATGAACCACCAACAGTTGCAGGAGCATAGCATTTATGGTAATAAAAATTCCCTTTAAAAGGGAAGGCCAGCCTCAATGCAGAAGAGGTCTTGTAAATAGTTTGGGTCACCGTGAAAGGCATTTTTTAGGATCACGCTTATATCCATGTTACATGACAGTTCACCAAACCATCAATGGTGAGAACATGCACACTGAAACAGCAAAAAACATTAACTCCTATAACTCCTGTCAACTCTTTAATTCATTACTCCAAATTGTTCTGTATTTTGTCTTTACTGCTTTTTACCCATGCTTATTATTAAAATCAAGAAATACACTGCAGTTGTTAGTTAATTCGCTATGTAAACCTAACTTACATGCACATTTTATTTTAAAATGATTTTATATTATTTCGCAATGTATAGTTTGCTATAAAGTAGATAGTGGCAAGCACATGATAAAGGACTGATCATTCACTACAATCTTCACTTTTAAACTGTATTTTTTTGAATGTGTTGATTGTTAGTCCGAAACTCCTGCAATTAAGCTATGGACATGGCATCTTACCTACCCCATTCTGTAATAGTCTGCATTGTGTGTTTTCTCAGTCTTCAATCATTTTGTTGAATGTAATTTTATGAATCAAATAAAAAAGATAGAAAGTGGCCTCACTTTAGTTATGTGTCATTTTACAGTATTTATAATTTATTTATTTTCTATAAGTGCATGTCAAAATATGGGATATATATTGTTCAATATTATAGCTAGCCCCTAAAAACTTTATTTTCCATCGGATTTTCCCGTTGAAAAGACAAAACTGATGTTAAAGATAGCAATAATATCATCAATAACATTTTGAGTCAATTTTATCCATAAAACGATACAGGATAGGATAGATAATTACTTTGACTTCAATGTGGTCCATATAATGAAGATTTTGATTCTACAACATTATTAGATCTGTTATCAACATATCAATTATGCACTCACAGGCAACCAAACATCATGCTATGCTCAGTAGTCCACTGATATGACCTCATTCCAGTGATCATTCCCCGCTAATTACTAATTGTTGACCACAGTGATTGTTGACCATGTCATATTTTTGATATGCTGATTGCGGAACAAGTTTATGTTTATATGTGTAGGCCTAACCTATGATAACTTTTTAAGTCATAATTAATTCAAACATAACTTTGGCAATACTCAATCGTTTTCGTTCGTTGAAACGGCAAAACATACTTTCTTTTCCTTGCAAATCGAATTAGCAGACATCAAAAAATTTCCACCACAAGAAGTAAAAAAATAATTCATACCAATAGAAGAAGGCTATAATCTTAGCTAATCTTTAGTGTACACAAATCCCATCTCAGAATTGAATACATGAATACAAAAGCCACCTAAGTCCATGCGAAGTTATTTTGAGAGAAAAACCCGTGTATCATTTTAATTCCTTCAGTTAGATTTACCTGGTCAATATGGTAAGTTTTACGTGCGAATGAGTGGATTAACCTGTATTAGGTATGACGATTAGCATTTCAGGGACTTCGTGGGGTTCATTTTAAATTCTATACAAAGACAACAATGTTAGAATGAGATTACCACTAGTAAGATAATACAAAATAAAGCACACAGGTATGTATAATGTTGATAAGCATTCTGCCATGTAATATAAACCACACACTTTCCTTTATTAAACCCATTTTTTGTTCAAAAGTCATTCTCTAGCAATGAATGTGTTACAAGTGGACTTTTATACATACTGGATTTCAATCAATGTGTTACAAGACTCAAATCATGGAATTGGGTGATTCTTTCATACATGCTATTTTTCACATGCCCAATAGACACAGAGAATGAATTTGAGTTGTTCTTTCATGCATATGACAGGCCTATGTATAGCAACAATTTCCCATGCTTAACTCAATTTGGCCAAAGTATGGACTTAGGTATCAATTAGATACCAGCCCTATGGGCTGTCGAAAACTGAGCACAGTAAAAATCAAGCTCGGGCTCTGTCCTCGATGTCAGTTGGCCTACCATCGCCAGACTATTTTCTCAGGGGGTGTACAGAGATATTGGGCTATTCCATTTGAATTCAACACACCCCTGTGGAAGATTTTGGAATTCCAACCAAAATTCATCCATTTGAACTGTTCCAGATCCAACCATTTTTATCTAAAATTGTAGAAAAGGTGTGGAAGATTTTGGAATTCCAACCAAATTAAACGGTTTAGGCAATTCCAAATCCAACCAGAATTTGTGGAAAAGGTGGAGGAAAATTCAGAATTCCAAGCACATTTAACAGTCGAGCCATTCCAAATCCAGTAATTTTTTCAAAATGTACCTGAGAGGTGTGGAAAATTTTGGAATTTAACACAGTCGAGCCATTCCAAATCCAACCATTTTCCCAATGTACATCAAAAGGTGTGAAAGATTCAAATTTGACTATGGCCAAACATAGCCCAACTGGGAAAGTATATTGTACATCATACACAGTTACCTTAGGGGCTGTGCAATTATTATGACCCCCCGCCCGGGAGGGGTAAAATTTACATAAGATCCCCTTCTCGGCCTGCTAAAAATCCCCACCTTTGCACAAGCCAATTTTTTTAGATCTCAATTTGCAAACATTAAATGGTCTATGAATGTGTGCCCAAAATTGCTTTACCCCCCCCTGCCAAAAAGTGCTTCCCTTTCAACTAGCCAAAATTCTTGTCCACCTAATTTTCCCTCCCCAGGACCATAATTATTGCACTACCTCTAGGTCTGTGATTGAGAATCTGTGATTTAATACTAGTATACAGCATTTTATAGAATTTTTGCAACAAGCTATACATAGGTCATCTCAGGACAAAATGTTCCCCACCCAGATCTGATTGACATCTAGAACCTGAGACACAGCCTCATTTCTCATGACATAGTTCAAAATTTTTCAACTGAAATCTAATACAATATTAAACCCCAAATTACAGAGAATGAGATACAGGCAAGGGCAGATCATAATTAAATCTGACAGGTAACAAGTTTATTCTTAGTGGTTTACACACACATTCCACACAGTAAAAGTAAATCCCTGTTCATGGTCAAATGTGCTGAATGATATTCAGTATAAATATTGTGTTTTGAATGTTCATGAAATCACAGATCCTAGAAATGAAATCAAAAAATGTGCAAAATTGAGCCTGGGAAATTGAGCAAAATGATATTATTTTAGATTGAAACTGGCTTAATAATATCACAGATGATATTTTCATTGAGGCCGATTCCAGGCAATACAGTATTACAGTACAGTACAGTATTAACATTTTCTATGCCAATTAAGGGATCTAAAATGAGCGTTTATTGCGTTTCGACAGTATTTTTTGTGGGACATGAGAGCACCTCAGACCTATCGAATTGCATTCTGAATACGGAGCATGTCTTTCTGATATCAAATAATTTTCATTTTTGAAAATCACAATATAATACAAATTTTATGACAAATTATAAAAATTTGATATTTTTCAAATTTTGATATATAACAGTCCTCGAAGTAAATTATATAAATCTAATGATATATTCTTAAAGTGTATGTAGCAGGGAGGAAAAGCCGACGGTCAATTGAAATTTTGACCTTTCATATTGAAGATATGGATTTTTTCCCAAAAGACTTAATTTTTTTTTTTTGGTGTTTTGGGAAAAAATCCATATCTTCAATACGAAAGGTCAAAATTTTCAATTGATTGTCGGCATTTCATCCCACCTACATACACTTTAAGTATAAATCATCAGATTTATAAAGTTTACTTCAAGTACTGTTAAATATCAAAAATATCAATTTTAATGATTTGCCATAAAATGTGTATTAAATTGCGAATTTCAAAAATCAAAATTATTTGATATCAGAAGGACATTCTTCGTATTCAGAATGCAATTCGATATGTCTGATGTGCTCTAATGTCCCAAAATAAATACTGTCCAAACGTTCATACCCCAGCCCTTAAACAACAAGTTTACCACCATTATTTCACTTTTTCACTTTTCTATATTTTTTCCTCGAACAAAACTAAACTTAAACATGTTAAATGACAGCCCATATTTGGTAACAAGTAAATTTCTCTGTATGAAATATGTCTGCTCTATTTTGAAATTTGCTGTGAGAAATTTTCTGCTCTTGTTTGTTTCATGCAATTAATTTTACAGAATTTGTTGTTTTGTTTTACACCGATGCATAAAAAAAATCTCTACCCAACTCTGTATAGGTATAGGCCTATATAGGTTTTCTCAGTTAATTTAACACATTTTCGTTATATTTAATATCCTGTTAAGTTTGAATTCGTCCATAAAATTTGGAAGTGTCTATTTGTAAACTTAAATTTCGTCTTTGGTCAAATGAATTCATATTTTGATCAAAAAGATTCATACAATGTTCATTTTTAAAGCCCATTGAATTTGTCTCACCTGTTGCACGGACAGTACTTGCACAAATATAATTAGTCTTTGTTCATTAATTTACATGCTTTGATCAAAACAAATTTGTCCTCCATATATGTTATAATAATGCATTGTGGGCCTTCAATTTTTGGATTGCAGCTTAGATTTGAACCACTGGTCTTGAGTTCTCACCTTACAATATACAATAAACGGAATTTATATAGCGCCTTAGCATAAGTATGAACAAAGCGCTTTACAATGATCTTAAAAGTACAACTTACACTACATCTTAGGCTACAGTAAAATGTACAACTTAATTAAAAATAAAAAACTTAGTTTGGAAACAAATAGGTTTTCAGATTAGATTTAAAAGTGGCCAGACTATGTGAAGTATGAAGTTTTACAGGTAATTTGTTCCAGAGAGCTGGCACAGAATTGCAGAAGGCATTATTCCCATATGATGTGTGAGTTCTTTTACATTCAAGCAGACTGCCATCAGCATGTGATCGTAGGAACATACCACCAGAAAAAGTGTGAGATTTTGTATGTACAGTGGTGTTGTTTCATGTCTACTTTTATAAGCGAATGTGAGTAGTTTGTAGGTAATACGCTCATTTACCTGGAAGCCAGTGAAGCTCTTTCAAAAGAGGAGTGGTGTGTTCCATACGGTTTGCCTTGAAAACAAGTCTGGCAGCTCTGTTTTGTATTTTTTGTAGTTTTTGTGTGTTTTTTACAGTTGTTCCATACAGGGGTGCAAATTGTGATTTCTTCCTCAGGAGCAAGGTTTTTAGGTTAGGCTCAAGATTTCCTCAATCATACCATGAATAAAATAACTTATAGTCTGCACTTCAAAAGATGAGAATGTTTACATAGTGTGTATTTTTACAGCGACTCTATATTATATCTTCGAGCTTCCAAAAAAGGCTTTACGAGGACAATGTGCGCGCGTAGCGCGCAAAAATTTGGTATTTTACACTAGTTTGCGGTCAATTTTGGTGGGACAGAGGCTCCTTTCCCCTTTTATTTTCCTTTACCCACATTACCTCTTTCATTTTTTTGTCAGAGGGAGCACATCTTGTTCAGTGCTTTATGGTTCTCTTTTTAGATTTCCTTAATCCTTTTCTCAGTGGCATTAGTATTGATACACTGAATTCCTTCATGACTTTTGTTCCCATAAAATCCTCATTGCTGCTTCTCTATCAATTTCTTCAGAGATATGATTGCTGCCTCTCTGATAATTTCCTCAGATATGAGCCAGCTGTTTCCACATGCCTTCATCCAACTTCCTTTTTTCCTGTTAAATTACCTTGTATACTTCCTATGGTGATGAATTGTAAATTTCCTCATATGCCATTTCCATATTCTAATACCAACACATTCTTTTTTGCTCTTATTTCTTGAACAATAATGTGAATTCCTCCAAATTTTGCACAATCAGCGTCTTTAAATATTTCCTCTTTTCCATTCAGTAGCTTTACTGCCTCACAGCCCTCCCCTATTATCCTGTACCTCACTCCTCTTCTTTTTCTTTCCTCTTTCCCCCTTCCTCTCCCCTTCATCTCCCCTTTTGTTTTCTTCTCTTTCCCTCCTTTTTCCTCTCTTTCTTTTTTCTTCCCATGGCAATATTTCCTCAATTTTGACTCTCATTTCCTAGGAGCGGTGCTCCCCGCTCCCACACAATTTGCATCCCTGGTTCCATATAATAAAGAGTTACAATAATCAATTCGAGAAATAACAAGTGAGCGGACAGCATGGTTGCAAGTATCTTTATCAATATAACAGCGAATGCGTCCTATATTACGAAGATGATAATTTAAAGAGCGAGAGACAGCAGATATTTGAGATGACATAGACATGGTTGAATCAAAAAGAACTCCAAGGTTGCGCACAGAATCAGATGGTTTGATAATTGTTCCACATACGTTAAGAGTTGGTTCATATATATATTTCAAATTATATACAGAGCTAGCAACAAAGAATTCGGTTTTATCTTCATTCAGTTTAAGCTTATTTACATTCATCCAATTCTTGATTTCAGCAATACATGATTCCAATTTGAAAAGTGCAGTTACACTATCTCCAGGTATGCGGGGATTAAATTCTGTATATATTTGTGTATCATCTGCATATATGTGATAGTTCAATCTGTGTTTCTGGATAATTTTTCCAAGTGGGTATGTGTAGTAGCTAAACATCCCAGGACCTACCACTGATCCCTGGGGTAGGCCAAATTCCATTGTTTGAGTTTGAGAAAAATCGCCACCTATACCAACTTGGCTATTGCGTCCTTTGAGGTAGGATAGTATCCAGGATCGCACGGCTCCATTAATGCCAAGAGATTTTTCAAATCTATCATTCAAAATATCAAAATCAATAGTGTCAAAAGCTGCACTTAGATCTAATAATACAAGATAAACAGCTTTTTTGTTGTCCAGTGCACATAAAATATCATTTTTCACTTTCAGAAGAGCAGTTTCTGTTCCATGATTAGGCTTGTAAGCAGATTGGTAAGGCTCCAGCAAACAATTCGTAGACATATGGGAAAACATCTGTGACATAACACATTTTTCCATAATTTTTGAAAAACATTTAATATTGGAGACAGGCCTATAATTTTTAAGTTCATTAGGATCCAGGGTGCTTTCTTTATGATAGGGGTGACAATAGCTTGTTTCAAGGAGTTGGGAAAAGTGCCAGACTTTAGTGATATGTTAATAACTGTAGTTAAGGTGGGAATGATTGATGACATGCATTGCTTGAGTAGCCAGGTTGGAATAACGTCAAGAGAACAATTCTTATTTGGTAACTTGCATATAATTTTTTCTGACGATTTCTTCCTCTACCAAATTAAATTCTTGCATTGACTGTATTTGATTGAGTTCTTGCACTTCTGTATGTATTTGGATGTTATTACCATTTTTGTCCAGATTATTTCGGATTTTGACAATCTTGTTTTTGAAGAAGTCGGCAAACGAATCGCTAAGTTCTTTGTATGAGTCACATGATGGTAGAACTTTGGCACCCTTATTGAGAAGTTTATTTATAGTTTGTTGTCAGCGGCTGCTAGTTGTTCATTATAATACGATTTCTTGGCTTTACTGATATAGATCCGAACAGACTTGTCTATTAAATTCATCTGACCAAAAAGCAGTTATCACAATAATATGGCAGCGAGACAAAGCCATACAAGCACATTTGAAATATATAATGATATAAAACGAGAAAGAAAAAAATAAAGGAAAAAAATAATAATAATGAAAAAAAGAAAACAAAATAAAAGAAATAAAGAAATATGAAATATATAGAAAGGAAAGCAGAAAGAATGAAAGAAAGAAAGACAGAAAGAAAAAGAAAATATGTAGGCCTACTTCTACATGCTTTAGGCTATTTTAGCATGTGTCTAGTGTCTTCATGGGTGTTACCATATTATAGGAGAGGGGGGCTTGGGAGTTATGGTCAGGCAGATTGTTTTAATGGCGGCAATGTTTTTTTTTGGCCGCCGAAGTGGCGAAGTTGTCTTTTTTTTCATTTTTAATATAGAATTTCTTAGTTAATTTAACACATTTTTTCGTTATATTTAATATCCTGTTAAGTTTGAAGTCCATATAGAAAAATCCTCTTCAAAATCTAAATTTTTTGTTTTCAGCTTAAAAACATATTTTGATCCAATGGCCTCCATCCCATTCCCTAAAGCCTTCCTTTCTTCCTGAATCCATGACTCAAGACTGGTACTTTGCTTCTACAATCTGTGCTCATGCAAGGTGTGTGATTTGATTGTAACATATGATGTATTCTTCCTCTACTCCCTACTCCAGGAAAATACAGAACTATTTTTTTTTAAATAAAAGAAATATTATCCTGTTATGCCACATGAAACATAGCTAAATCCTAATCCTAAGTAGCGATTAAAGTCAAATTTTAATATTTAGCCAGTTTAGGGATCTGGAATGAGCGTTTTGAGCGTTTCGACAGTATTTTTGTGGGACATGAGAGCACATCAGACATATCGAATTGCATTCTGAATACGAAGAATGTCTTTCTGATATCAAATAATTTTCATTTTTGAAATTCACGATATAATACAAATTTGATGACAAATTATTAAAATTTGATATTTTTCACATTTTTGATAACAGTCCTCAAAGTAAATTTTATAATTCTAATGATATATTCTTAAAGTGTATGTAGCTGTAAGGAAAAGCAGACGATCAATTGAAAATTTTGACCTTTCATATTGAAGATACGGATTTTTTCCCCAAAAAGACTTAATTCTTTTTGGTGTTTTGGGGAAAAATTCATATCTTCAATACGAAAGGTCAAAATTTTCAATTGATCGTCAGCTTTTCATCCCACTTACATACACTTTAAGTATAAATCATCAGCTTAATAAAGTTTACTTCGAGTACTGTTAAATATCAAAAATATCAATTTTTAATCATTTGCCATAAAATGTGTATTACATCGCTAATTTCAAAAAATCAAAATTATTTGATATCAGAAGGACATTCTTTGTATTCAGAATGCAAATTTTCGATATGTCTGATGTGCTCTAATGTCCCAAAATAAATACTATCCAAACATTCATACCCCATCCCTTAAGGTTTTTGTTGTGGAAATGGACATTGACACGTACAAGTACTGGCATTAGATAGGGGTTAGGCCTACTGTGTAACAGTTTTAAAAGGCATGAGGTAACTTATGATAAGGGCTAATTAAGTATTATTTTCTTTATTTTGAAACAAGTGGTCACAGCCCAATATCAACAGTACATTTTGGAACTGCGGATTTAATTTTATTGCAATTATGGTTGATTTTATACATTGATAATAATGCAGGGGTGTTCTAAGCCCGGTAAGAAAGTAGCAAATGAATGTAATTAAAATGTCATCTAACAGAGAAAATGTCAAATAAAAATAAAATAATTAAACATTTAGGCCTACATGTAGCAATTCTCAATTTTGGATGCAAGTGGGAAACAGTACACTCAAAATCAATTGTTGAAGGCCTTTATCATTTCATTGCTACACCAAAATTGTGCTGTAAGGCATAAAACAATAAGAGGAATATAACTTAAAATATGTTTGAGAAGGGGATATTCTTGTCAAGCATATTTCAATAATTAATAATATCACATTTAGTTCAATCTGATATCATTATCAAATAATTGGTAGATAACTACAATTTAATACAACACTGGCAATTTTTTTTAAATCCCGCAAGAAAAACAACAAACGGTTTTGTCAATTTGTAATATTAAAAACTATAAAGTTACAACAATTTTTTTTTCAAATTCAGTATTCAAGCATGTTACAAATTATAATAAAATTATTTGATTACTATCATGTACTAGTATGTGTGTCCATAGACCTGTATCTGAGTATGTCTGGTACATACTTGGTACATGAATATTTTGCTTGTACATGTTCATATAAACAGAATCTCAAACTTAAATCTCAAACTTTCTCATAGATCAGGACACAGTTCTTTGACCACAGAATGTTTGAACATTCATAAAATGACCTTTGAATGTATTGAGCACAAAAACTCATACTCTGCAATTTGGGGTCAAATTTGAGCTCCAATTGGTAATACATTTGGCATTGAGAGTGTTGGGTCCCCGGGGTTGGGTCATTGTGATCATTAAAAATAAACAGGGAACATGCATGGAACAACATTTGCCAGGAAAGACCTTGGTGCCAAGACATTCATATATGTCCTTGCATATTTTAAACTGTATATACCATGTACTGGTATAGGCTACTGGGCAGACAGAATTTGGAAGTAAAAACATTTATTTATAAACCAAGGAAGAATGAACTTTCATGGATATTTTAGATTTGGTTTAAAAATTTCATCTGATACTTTTATGTATGGTTTTAAACTATTTCAATAAAGCAGAATAGCCTAAAAGTTCAGAATAATTAAAATGTAAGCACACAAATAATGTCAAATCTATCAAAGTAAAAAATATTGACATGCATGAACTTTTTAAGCCTATATATTATTAACATTTGAACACAGATTGCAGAAGACAAGTAACTTTATTTAATTTAGTAAACAACAGGAATCATGGGTAGGCCCTATTACAATATAAAGCCAGAAATGAAATTAGGGTTTTCTGTGATAAATAATTTGGTAAAACACATGGCTTCATTTACTTCACAACCATAGCTCTTGCATAGGTCAGGGGGGCACAAGTTTCATAGTGTACATATATACACATATGCGCGATCGGAGATTTCAACGATGCATCAAATGTACGTTGAAACAACGTACATTGATTCCACATAACATCAACATGTGCCTGCATTTTCCATTATCCACTCTGCAGCTTTTATGCATGAATATTAATGATCTGATTTGCATATTTTGCGTACATTTTCATTAATCCACTCTGCAGTTTAATTGCAAAGGCCGATGAACTTCAAAGGGGGAGTCACTCCCACTTCGGAGGTGACGCGTATATGTAGGGCTGTTAAGACCCCACTTTTCAACGTCGCTGTCACCCAAAGACCCCATATTGTTTTTTGAACACATGCTCTGTCACCCAAAGACCTCTTATTTTTCAATTTGAACAGCAACTTTCATTTATCACTGATATTTTTTTTTATTTTTTAAAAAAACAAAGCTACATGCCTGGGCTACATGAAGCCATTTTGAGCTAGAAATTCAATGTGCAAGGTTTCTGTGTGACATACTGTTTCAGCTTTCACCCAAAGACTCCATTTTTACGGGTCATGTTCTCACCCAACGACCCCATATTTTTTACATTTTGCTATCACCGAATGCCCAAAATCAAGCTCTCACCAATTGACCCCATATTTTTTCTCTCATTGAATGCCCCTTAGGGACGCACCATTAGATTCTCAGGGTGGGGGTAGGAAGTTTTTCAAAAAAAAAACTTCACCCACTACATGAGCAAAAAAAAAAAACTTTCCCCACCAACACTAAAAAAAAAAAAAAAAAAACTTCCCCACCTAACTGTGTATAATGCATGAAATTAAAAAAAAAATTGCCGCCTTCGGCGGCGAAAAAAAACAACTGCGCCGCCGAAAATTTCTTCCCCGACCCCAACTTTCTACCCCCCCTGAGTATCAAATGGTGCGTCCCTTACTGTGAAAGTGCCTACAACTACATGTATATATCCATTTCAATTGAATGTCTTGAGCAGATAAACTGCTCTTATACACATAGTTGTAAATTTAGTAACGTATCGAAACGTATGGAAACGTATGGAAATGGATGGAAAAGGATGGAAATGGGTAAGAATGGATGGAGATGGGTCAAAATATTCCACCATGGCTCGAAATTGATGCAAAGGTACTCGCAAAAACGTACAAAATAAACGAAGAAATGTTTTCAAATCGCCGGTGCAAGTAAACATGCACGAATTGCTATAGATCTGAATTGCTCTAGTTCTGCAGTAGCTAATTGCATGGAGGTCGGGGGGGGGGGGGTGGGTGGATTGTGACCAGAGGATCACTAAGCAAAAAGTTTGTTTTGGTTAGTGGGTCAAGGTCACCAAGGTCATTATTTTATGATTTTAGACTTGGGTGGTAAAAAAATGCATGGAGTTTATTTTATGCTAATAAGTAGTGTTATTGAGAAAAATTAAGTACAATTATTTATTTTATTTATTAATATCATTTAATATTAATCTAAAAATCAATAAAAATCAATTTATTTATTCTTAATTAAAGAACAATTGTTATTTCATTATTTCCTTCTTGCGTTAATTAATTAATTAAAACAAAATTGTTCTTTTTTCCTTCCATATATTTGAATTTTATTTGCATGAAAAGAAAAAGCAAGAAAGAAAGAAATGCAAAAATAGGGAAGATAAGAAAACAAATGAAGACACAAGAAAAGAAAAGAAAAGAAAAGAAATGAAAAGAAAAAGAAAAATGAAAGACGAAATACAAAATATAAGAAAAAAAGACACGAAAAAAGAAAAAAAAAAAATTAAAAGGTAAGGCAAAAAAATGTATTGAGAGAAAAAATGAGAATGAAATTAAGGTATTAACTATTATCCCTCCTCCGTGAAAGAAAGCCTCCGGAAAGAAAGAAAGAAAGAAAAAAAGAAACAAGAAAGAACGCAAGAAAGAAAGAATGAAAGAAAGAAATAAAGAAAGAAGGAAAGAAAGAAAGTTAGTTTATTGATTTAAATAATTGAATGAAGTTGAAGAAACTTGATAGTGTTTGGGTGTTTCCATGCCGCTGAAAGCATGGAGGAAGCTATTGGTATCACGTATCGCCTAACACTACATGTAGTCATGGTAGTGGTGAAGTCTTCGGAGACAAGCTTTGTATTTAGACCGATGGATGCCCGGGGATGGATGAAACACATTCTGATGAATTTAAGCTCTTATTGTACCCATTTTAAGATGTTCGAGTCATATTTTGATCCCGGGATTTTGATTTATTCCGACCCATTTTCATCCTTTTCGATCCGTTCCTATCTTATTTCCATCCATTTCCATCCTTTTCCATCCATTTCCATACGTTTCCATACGTTTCGATACGTTACTAAATTTACAACTACCCATAGCAAAATATTAAATTAAACAGCACTGAAAACTAAAGTATAAAAAACTAGTGGCAAATCTAAATTGATGAACTCAGTTGGAACAACAAGCTGGAGAGGTATATTCATCTCAGCTCAGAGCAAAAAAAATAACTTCAATGAAAAGGCAAGTTCACTACCATAAAACTTTATATATAGCTAAAAACTGGTTTCAAATTGACCTATATCTCCAATTTCTTGAAATAAATGATGAATGGTGGATTTTGTTCTCAACTTTTTGATATAAAAATATTTGATCATGTAGTGTTGAATTTCGATTTTCATATTTCAGCAAGTTCCATGCTTTTTGTTTTTTTGCCCGTTTTTTTTTTACATTTAATTAAATCTAATAGCAACAATGAATATAGAAATCAGTAGAAATCAATTCAGAAGAAAAACTGACTATTTTTATATTTATATTAAGAAAAATAATAAGGTCTAAAATCAGTGAAATCAGTATCAGTATTTAATATCATTTTTGTACTGGTTTAAAACCAGTAAAAACATGTTGCAAACTTATATGACTATGAGACACAAGGCTGAAATGATAGCCAGTTGAAAATCCTAGAGTGAATGAGAATTATATGTGCTGTAGGATAAATAAAGCAGATTCTGTAGAAGACACAAAACTCCAATACTTGCAATAGAGGACCCACTGGTCAAGGTTATAGACTATATCAGACATGGTCTATGGGGTTATGTAATAGTGTATCTCGGTTTACACCTCACCTTGTTCACTGGTCTTTTCGCCAGCCCATTCGGGGCTGGTACCTGTTTCAGGTTTGGGGTCAGTTTACTCAAGAGATTATATTTTAGTGGTATTGGAATGATTTTTTTTTTTTACTTTTTGTGGTTAAATGTTTTTTAAAAATATTTTAATTCGATTTGTTAGGAAAAGTAAGTATGTTTTGCCGTTTCAACGAACGAAAACGAGTGAGTATTACCAAAGTTATGTTTGAACTAATTAATTATGACTTTAAAATTTTAAAGGCCTAAATGTAACAATAATAGTTAATATATATAGCATCATATGGTCAGCAGAAGAAAATCTGACATCACCTATGATGTCATATCAGTGTCCTTGACCGGGGGTCCTTACTCCTTGACCACTGAACAGCGTGATATCATGTTGATAACAGATCTATAGAATCAAAATCTTCATCATATCCCCGGATCATATCACAGATTCTCAACAATCTGTGATCATATGGACCATATTGATGTGAAAGTAGTTATCTATCATATCCTGTGTCGTTTTATGGATAAAAATGACTCAAAATGTTATTGATGAAATGGTTGCTATCATAAACATCAGTTTTGTCTTTTCAACGGAAAAATCCGATGCAAAATAAAGTTTTTAGGGCCTAGCTATAATATGGGCATAATTTATGCATATAGTATTGAACAATGTACCCCATTTGACATGCACTTATAGATAAATAAATTGTCTTACTTTATTAATTTAATAACTTCTTTATTATAAATAAAATGACACATAACTATTTGATTCATAAAATTACATTCAACAAAATGATTGAAGAGAAAACACACAAGGCACTAGGCAGACTGTTATAGAATGGAGTATGTAAGATGCCATGTCCATAGCTTCGCAGGAGTTTCCGACTAGCAATCAACATGATCAGCACATTCAGAAAAACACAGTTTAAGAGTGAAGATTGTAGTGAGTAACCAGTCCTTTATAAATGTGCTGGCCACTATCTATTATAATATAGTAGGCTTAAACTATACATTGCGAATTAATTAAGTTATTTTAAAATAAAATGTACATGTAAGTTAACTCAAACCGGCAGTGTATATATCGAAAGCAGTGAAATCGGACATTCCTAAGCGAAGATATTGAGTTCGTAAGTTCTGGTATTACAAAATTGGAAATTGAGATATCGTGGGTAAAAAGCTGAAAAGACAAAAAAACCAACGACAACAACAACAACAACAACAACAACAAAACAAACAGACCAGAACAATTTGGAGTACATGTAATGAATTAAAAGAGTTGACATGAGATTAGGAATTAATGTTTTCTGCTGTTTCAGTGTGCATGTTCTCATCGTTGATGGTTTGGTGGACTGTCATGTAGATGTAAGCGTGATCCTAAAAATGCCTTTCACATTGACCAAAACTAATTACAAGACCTCTTCTACATTGAGGCTGGCTTTCCTTTTAAAGGGAATTTTTATCTATTTATAAATTATGAAGTGTAAATTTATGTGGCATAATATATTTTTGCAAATTTCTGTTCTTGAAACCAAAAGGCTTCTTCAATCATTACATATAGACTGTAGAAATACAGTCTATGCTTCAGAGTGCAAACACAAAACTTGTTGAAAATTACACTGAACAAAAGGAACAAAAACATGTTTTGGGGTTTGTTTTGTTTTTACTAGTTAATTTCGTTAAATAATAAAGTTAATCAATTAACTTATTTATATGCATTCATTTATATTTTATGATTTAATTTCATAGGCCTATGTATTTTTATTTTTAAAACATGCACCACATACTGCGCGCTGATCAATGGTATGCGTCAGGATGTGTTTTTGTTATTATGTGTTACCATGCCAGTGAAATTTTAGTATAAAAAATCCCAAGAAGCTAGCTAAATCACAAAGAAAAAAAACTAAGTGATTATTAAATAACTATCAAAATCCCCTGCTAAATCCAATAAATCTGAACATAGACTCTATTTCTATACAGACAGTCTATGATCTGAATTGGAGCAAAAGACAGACATTCTATGATCTGAATGGGAGCAAAAGGGGGGGGGGGGCACTCCCACTTTGGAGGTGACACCGTATAGGGTGTCACCTAAAACTCTGCATTTAAGCACATGCTCTCACACCCCCGGGTTCACACCCAAAGACCTCTTTTTCAATTTGTTTAGCAACTTTCATTAATCACTGATTTTGTTACTTATTTTGAAATAAAAAAGCCACCATGTTCAAGACATTCTTATGCACTACCCTCTACAGTCTATGTTCTGCAACTGGGACTATTTTGGGTCTCATTCAAAATTCTCATTTTTAAAAAGGTCATGTTCTCACCCAAATCTCCCCCTAAACCATCCATCTCTCACCCAATGACCCCATATTTTTTACATTTTGCTCAGGCTCGATTTTGCTCAATTTTTGGCAGGCCGAGGGGGGGGGCAGCATTTATTGCACAGCCCCTTAATACTGCAACACCAAGCCATTTCATTTTGAAGTAACCCCAGGTCAAAATCATAATCAGGGTCCATTCAGATGAGTCTAAATCAAACTATAGTAATTCCAGCAGGTAAATTGTATCAATTCCGACTGTAAATTTCAGCCCTTAATTTTTGATATCCAAATTCAAACATCAAAATTCCAGCAGGTAAATCAATAAATTGTACAAATTCCGGTTTTGTCTTCCATAGGGGTTTTGCTAGGGTTGAATTCCGGCTGTCCATTTTGGATGTGTCTAAATTGTTGTATCAAAATTCCAGCAGGTAAATCAAAAAATTGTACCAATTCCAGCTATGTCTTCCATACAGCTTTTGCTGAGGGGTGAATGTGTAAACTGAAAAAGGTCCAGCTGGAACCCTATGGAAGACATTTACATATTACCACAATTCCGGCAGGGTCTTCCATGGGGTTTTCCTGACATGTGAATTCCGGCTGTCAATTTAGCCCCGAATTCCGGAAGTGTCTTCCATAGGGGGGGTGCGGAATACATCTGGAATAGCCCAATTGAAACTAAGGCTGTAAACGATAGTTTTAATTTTTTGAAACAAAGCAAAAAGAAAAAAAAATCTAAGTAGACATGGAATCCAAAACTAAACAAAAGAATAATTGGACATAACAAAATAGCAAGAACGAAACGTGGTAAAATTATTTTCTTTAGCATGCTACTATCTCAAAGGAAGAATATCATGGTTATAAGCAAAAAAATATTAAGAATATCCTGGAGAATTTCTTATCAATAAATTCGCTTAATGTCAAAGAGTTTGAGGCGTTACTGGTTATATTGTACTCCCACTCATGTCAGGAAATTGTCACCTAATAAGGTTTACAAAGCATATAGAGACCCAATATCCATATTCCAATCATCGGCATTAGGCGATTACAAACCAATGAATAGAGGTAAAATCACTTTTGTGGTCAAACCGTGACCGCTCGTCACTGTCGGATAAAGTATAGATCGGATTTTCGAATGTCTGAGTTCCAAATTTGCAGCAGCGTGTATATTGGTATGTTTCTTGGTTATATTATATCGATTTCATTCTTTATGCCAATAACTTTGCAGTTCGAACTGTGTACAAGCTTTTGTTGATTCCAGGACTGTTTCAAAAAAGTCAATAATTTTAAATGTTTAATAATTGTATTATATTGCGAATTAAAGAAAATAAATTGATATCGGAAGGATATTCCCTCGTATTCAGAATGCAATTCGGTGTGTCTGATGTGCTCTCATGTCTCACAAAAATACAGTGCAAATGTGAGTGATCGAACCCTTAATGAAATCATAAAAGTATATTTCAGGCTGAATAAACGAACCAGACAAACATACATTGAAAAAGGTTTAACTAAAACAGACTGGAAATACCGGATTTGAACTCGCTGTCGCTTGTGAAGTTGTGCCAAAGTCTGGCGCTTCACCTGGTGCTTCACCAAGTAATGTACGTGATACACGAAACTGCCGTTATTATGCCAATATAATACATAGTTCTACATTGACCATTGCTGACTAGTATTAAAGAGATCAACGTTCAAAATTGAAGCTGTAAGTTTAGATTACAAGCTGTCAATATTGTGTCACGAATCATTGCTTCCCCAAATGTGACATTCTGTAAACACTTATGTACTACATCAAGCAGTACTCTATTAGCATCGGACTGTTGTCATGCAGGTGTTTTACGCCTTTAACCCGGGCCTTTTACATCAAAATTTCATTTTCGTTCTCAGATATTCCACTCCCTTAGCTATATTCTATAATTGATATTATCTCTTGTTCTATCAATGTTGTGTCACTTGTCTTTACAAATTCATAAGCAGTATTATACTGGTTTTGGGGCTGGTGTTTAAAGAGTAACCGATTCGCAGATCTACTAGTATGCACAGAATGAATGCATTTTTTTTACTTTCACAGGTGGAAGTTGGCATGTTGCGCAAAACTAGACCATATTGGTGCAATGGTATACCAATGGGAACTGATGTACAATTTACTAGAAACAGCTCTTAACCAACATATTAGCAAAGTAAAGTGCTTGTGGCAATTACATGTAAAAGTCGTACATTAGTTTCAGAACGGAATGATCTAGATCAATTAACCGAATTGCAGAATTTTAAAGCTGCAACATCGTTACAAAAGTTTGTTACAATATTCTGAAACATGCATCACATTATCATTTCCCCCCAAAACTTGATGTTCATGTTTAATGGAATATTCTACACTCTCATGCGCAGTTCACAGAACAGACTGCGATACTCCAATGAAATTGAACTGTACGGTTCGTGACATAACTGTGATATGAATAATTTCATACAGACATCAATGTAATTTCTGAAAGTTGAAAACGTTACTCTGACATATATTTCAAATCAATTTTAACATCATTTTACCTACCTGATCGCGTTTCATAATTTATTTAAAACCTCAAAATGCAATCATGAAAGTCAGTGGTGTAACCAGGGGTACTGACCGCCCTGGAGTTTAAGACCCTTTTTGTACTTTCTAGCCATTTTTGACCATTTGAGTCAAATTTCCCCTGAAAGTTTGCATGGACGGACCCCTTGTTGTCTCCTTTACCCCCTGAAAAAGTCCTGGCTACACTACTCATGAAAGTACAATGTACAAACATGCTTGCAGAGAGTAGTACAGCTAGTCTGTATAGTCAGTGATTTCCTGTTCAGCCTTATGATGTCATATCATGATATATCTAGGAACGCTTAAAATCTAAAGGCGTTTGAAATCCAGAGGGTTATAAGGTATCTTGGAGGAACAATTAATTAAGGATACGACTATGGATAAATCTGATTGTATGCAGATATTACCCCGTTTAACTAACTGGATATATTTCACTGTCCACTGCACTATAATCGAGAGGGAAATTAGGAAGGGGGGTGTCTTGGGAGAACTCTCTAGGTATATATCTTGAAGGAACAATTAATAAAGGTGGACTGACCGTCATGACGGAATTGCTAATTCAGTGAGTGATATAGATAGGGTAGTAGTGGATGAGATATATAAACTAGGAAGTCAATTAACGTCAAATTATAACCCTCTGGATTTCAAACGCCTTTAGATTTTAAGCGTTCCTAGATATATGACATCATAAGGCTGAACAGGAAATGACTGACTATACAGACTAGCTGTACTACTGCAGAGGGTAAAACATTTTTAAACACTTATTGTAGTTTGGTTAACTTATTAAAACTAGAAATAAAGCCGAAATCCGTTACAACTGCGTTCAATGCATTAAATATGTGAAACACGGGGGTTGTATAAAATAAACAGGAGGCACCAATAATGTAGGTATCGAAGTATTCTTTTGAATTCGTGGATCACTCATTACAGAAATTGGTATAATATGTGGCAGCTGGCACGTCCACAATGTCCCTTTCCTTCTTTTGTATCTCAAAGATGTTTGAGAGAGTAATAATTGAAATGCATTAACCAAACGTTGTTGGAAAATTCAGCTGCATTAACTCGAGATCATTTGTAATTTTTGGAGGGAAATTGTGGTAAAGATTCCTTGTCGAACAATAACTGCTGACCGTGTTGACGGAGATAACTAACTTTGATATTAAGGTAAGTAAGACATGTTGTACGTGTTAGAAATCGGCCAAAAAGAAGCCACCAAAGTGTTATGTATCGTCAGAGTCTGAGTAAATAAAATTCGTAATAAAGCATGGAACCTCTTACAAAAGGTTTTGCTTGAAATTAATTTAACTGAATACACAAAAGAGTATTTACTTTAAAAAAGTATGTATTCTTTAGTGTCACCAAAGGGTATCAATCCATTTAAACAATCATACCCGTCACTTTGATACATCGGTTTCGGGTACCCTTTTAGCGATTTTGGTATATCTATGAGCTCTCCTTGCAACTTAAACTAGGACATTTTATTCACTTCGCAAATGAGGCCTTTATATGCCTTCGCTAAATGACATTGACCCGAGACGAGGTTTCGGACGAATGGTGATCTGTCCTCGCACTTTTAAAGCCAAGCCATTTATCACTTTGGAAACGTGGCCTTTTTATGCCCTCGCAAAATGACATTGACCGGGAAGTTTCGTGATATGGAATATCCTATAATAATTATGTTGTCTAAGATGGATTCAAAACTACCACGACAAACGTAAAACGCCGGAAACCTTTCATGGCTTGACTATGAAATTGTAGTTAAATGGGTGTTGCTCATTCCTTTAATGTCCAATGTATACAAGCAGAAAAGCTGTGCGCTCACTATGCACTTATTTCATGTAAGTAGTGGAAGCCGCGCATTTTTGTAGAATTCTTTTAAGAATTCTGTTAAGAACTTTAAAAAGTTCTGTCCTGTATATTGATAAGTATGAGGTCAAGTCAGCTAATCTTTTCCTAATCTAAGATGTTTGTTGATTCAATACGAATATTATAAATTGCTCAGACTCAATACCTCTAAACATGCTCTAAAGGTGTGTGAATTTAATAAACATTACCATCGGGAAGGTAATTTGTATCGGCACATGCTGGTGGAGAGATATGGGATGTTGGGAGAACCAATAAATGGTGTTAACCAATAAATGGAGTTGAATGTATTAAGGTATTTGTTGATTTAATATCTCTAGTGTGATTACCTTGCTTCAAGCTGGTAAATCTCCAAAGGCGTAACATTGGCCAATATCATCAGGAAAGATTTGCGTTAAATTGGTGGATCAAATGATGCATAGAGTCTAGAATCGATGCATATAAGTCTATAGTGGCAAGTTGGTATGAAAATAATTAACCAGTAATAGGACACAAGGTCACAGGTCTTCTTGAATTAGACGATATAAGCGGTCGTTCCAATATACGGAGAGTAATGCATGGTGGTGCATTTTATTCATAGTCTATTAAGTGTTACCCTTGAGTGTTGACTGTCACAATCCACTGAATTTATCCAGAATTTCGTCACCTGATTTGAAGAGCTTGGTTTCAAAACCCCTTACATCCACAAAATATACAAATCACTAATATAAGGGGGTTTGCAACAAAAGCAGTTTTGGACAGGATGCCTGGGGAGGATGAGCATCCCGCCAAAACCTGCTTTTGTTAATGATGTTTTAAAGTTTTCTCAAAATTGCTCAAGTGGATGTAAAGGGTTTGAAACCTCTTCATTTAAAGAAAGTACTTGTTCCAATGCCACTTACCTGTTAATTTCAAGCCCTTATTTTGCCTTTGCCTTCATTTAACTCTTCTATTTTCCAGGCATAGGATTCCTATATTATATCGTTATCCGGAATGGGGCTATCCAGAATGGCAATGATATCACCCGGTTATGTTTCATATAACAGGTGGCAATGGAATTAAAGAGTAACATATTTCAAAGTATCTGACCCCAAAAATGTACCCAATTTAAACTATTTTCTCCTCCTTGAAGTTGCAATCATTTAATATAATCCGACAACTATAGGTTTTGTAATTTATGTTCAAAATACGAAAATGTTTTTTTTTTTAATGTACGTATTAAAAGCACCTGCCATGCCTGTAAGGCAGTAAGTCGAAATGGTCGATGTGGAACGTATTGAGTAACAGTAGCTTCTGTATCTGCTTTTGCAGGGTTCTTTGCAGTTCCAAAAGTAAATAACAGGCCCAATCGATAAGCCATAAATTGATTGACAAATATATTGTGGATAGAACGTAATTCCTTGTGCTCCTGATTGGAAGACCAAATCATGTGATCGTTTCCGTCTGCGGCAGATTTATTTGGTGTTGTGATATTGCTAATGTTACTTTCGGGACGTATTCATTACCTGGTGAAAGTTGTGTTTTAATTCTTCTGATCATCATCATCGTCAGCGGCTGCGGAGCAGGTGACTACAAGCTTTCTCCAACTATTGCGATCTTGGGCAAGTGAAACAATTTTGTTTGGCTGCAGCATCCCTTCAGTATCTCCCAGGAGGAGCTGGACATAAGGTACAGTGTGCGCGGCCGTCCCGGTTTCCTCTTCCCATGTGGTGGAATATGAAGGGCATATTCTTTCACAGGCTCGTCGTCTTCAACATGTTCAAGACGCAGTATATGGCTGAGAAATTGAGTTGATGAATCTTGACTCTGGCAACCAGTGAAGTGGTGTTGGTCAGATTGTAGATGGTTTCATTGAAGAGATTCATCAGGATTGTCTATATAAATTATTACTAGAGTTCTCATAACAAATCCAGGTACTCACATATGGCAAGCCAAACGGCCCATTACGTATTGCGGCAACGCGTTGCTTTCGAAAGCAACGCGTTGCTTTCAATAAGTAAGGCGTTGTTAAATCAGCCAATAGAAAGGGAGCTTTTGGCAACGCGTTGCCTTCGAAAACAACGCGTTGCTTCCCAAGCAATGCGTTGTTTTCATTGCTCAACTCACTAGGTCGGCAACGCGTTGTTTAGGTTGGCCAATCATCTCAATGCTTTCAAGAGCTGTTGACTTCGATGTTTCTGATGATTAATAGTTGTATGTAACATACATCGATCTGCATCATCACCTGTAAGCGGAGAGAATATTTTAGGATCACTGCCTTCACTTGGACATAAAATAAGTATACATGTTCAGTACGTGTGAAAAAATAAAGCATTTGAACAGCACCAGTCATGTTTTCAGTTATTTTAACCCAGTTACACCCATATGTAATATGCTGTGTAGTTGAAGGAGAAGGTCACTCCAACCATGCTCCAACGGGTCACTACACGCAATCGCTGTGTGTATAATAAGGCGAAGGTCATTGTCCGTTGTTGTTGTTATCTTGGGCCGGTTATAAATGTTATGATGTACATGTAGTACAATACATAGACTTACAATCACTGATATAATTATTAATATATCCCTAACATGCATGTGTTCCAATTAATATAGGCCTATGCATAAATTTAGGATTATTATATGGGAAACAATGAATACAGAAAGCATAGAAACCACGTGGTATCGCCGACGACCGAGTCTCCTATAAGATTCGCTGTGATTGGTGCTCTTCGCAACACGCTCTAAAATGAAAGCAACGCGTTGCTTTTGGCATCTTTAACCAACGCGTTGCTTTGGAAAGCAACGCGTTGCCAAAAGCTATGTTCTTATTGGCTGGTTTAACAACGCGTTGTTTATTGAAAGCAACGCGTTGCCGCAATACGTAATGGGCCCAATAGCTTGCTATACTCACAATTAGTAGTGACGTTTCGCAACCTTACTGGCTGGTTGCTTCTTCTTAACTGAGCTGTATCCAGTACTAGCACTTGCTGTCTTAGCTGTAGTGATGCCAGTTTCCTTATTTACAAATACACCCATAGACAAAGCACTTGAAGTTATCAGAGATCGACTTGCAGGAGACAAGACTTTAAAAAAGCGGACACTTCTTAGCGTAGATGACATCATGGAACTCCTGAAATTCATTTTAACAACGACATATTTTACTTTCAAAGGACAAATATACCAACAACTTTTTGGAGCAGCGATGGGAAGCCCCGTGTCCCCAATAGTGGTCGATTTTTAAGAAACACAGTGTCTCTGCAGCAGTTAAGCCACACCCCACATTGAGGAACATGCTAGTTCACCCTAAAGATAAAAGGGACATAAGTGAAACATCAGGATGTGTGTACGAAATTCCATGTCGCAACTGCACCCACACATATGTTGGGGAAACAGGAAGACAGTTTGGAACTAGAATGAAAGAACATCAGAAAGAAGCAGATAAAATCAGTCAAAGGACATGCACCAGGCCGCTCGGTTATCATCGGTTTCAGAACAACACAAGTCTGCCATTTCAGATCACGTTGCAGAACACAATCACATCATAAACTGGGAGGGGGCCAAACTTCTTCATCGGGAAAGTGATAAGTTTCCAAGATGGATAAGAGAATCAATCTGGATCAGGAGGCGCAACGAGCAAGCTATGAACAATGAGGGGGCGCGCAGCTTATTTTCTCAGTCATGCATACAACCAGCTTATCCAGGAAAAATCAACTGGCAACACTACAGCTAAGACAGCAAGTGCTAGTACTGGATACAGCTCAGTCAAGAAGAAGCAACCAGCCAGTAAGGTTGCGAAACGTCACTACTAATTGTGAGTACCTGGATTTGTTATGAGAACTCTAGTAATAATGTAGATGGTTTCATTTGGAATCCGATCCACATGCTTGATGTTTAACATGACTCTGTAGCAAGATGTTGCAAAGGCATTGATCTTGTTTTCCTTGTCCTTGGTGATTTACCCATGACTCACACCCGTACAGAAAGACGATAACACAAGTTGTCTCAAACAGCTTGATGTTTGTTTCGATTGGCAGGGATGAGCTTCTCCAAAGGTGTTCCGGTTTCCAGAAAGCTGCCCAGGCTAGTGCTTTTCTTCTTTTTAAGTCTCCAGCACTAGAGCCCATCTTGGAACCCAAGTACTTGAAGTCTGTGACATAGTTGATGGTACTACCATAGACTTCAAGTGCTGGTTGGGCGTTACAGTTTGCAGTCATGTATTCTGTCTTAGGTGCGCTGATGACAAGGCCTAGATCTGCTGCTGTAGTTGCAGTTCGTCTGATTATAAAAGGGATTTTGTTGCATACCATTTATTCAGTTCAGTTCAATTCAGATTTATTTACTTTATGGGTTCCATATGCAATATTAAATGTATGATGCACTTTCTTTAAAAGTGCGTGTATGTTAAATAATGTAGGTGTTTGGGGTGCAGATGCAATCACGTAAATATAAATACGTATCACCTGTTGGTAGTGAAATTGTACCAAATAATGCCTGTGATATTGAGATGTTGATGCAAACACAATGCAGGGCAACAAGTGATGCGCATTAGCCAAGGTAGAAATCCCGTGATATTTGCTGTTTATAACTAAATTATCACCACAAATGCTAAAAAATGCGAGAAAGCACTAACCACAGTGCCCGCCCGTGCATTATACAAAATCTAATGTACTCGTGGCACGCTTGCATTATATAAGTTGACCATTCGAGGTGTGCAAATTGGGTTGGCATATGCAAAAGGGAGGGGGATGTTTTTGCAAGTCGAGAGCGGAGACGAGGGGGAAACAAATGACCTTGTATTAATATATGAAACTTATTATCATTTGAACGTATTATTGCTACTAATCCGACAAAATTCAAATTGCACACCAAGTGTTCGTTTCTCACTAGCGGCAGCGTCTGAATGAACTTTATGTATAAAGTTGTTGACACTGAATTGAAAAGCATATTTCATATAAGAAAGCACGACTAAGATGACGAAAGCAACAACCCACACTTAGATTATTTTAACTTGATAAGATTTCATAGATCTAATAATATTGTGAATTATGTTGTTATTCATCAGATACGATCAGAGAAATTCGGCATGTGCCTTTTCTTTCTTTTTGATTCTGTACTAAAATCAACTTACGCTTTCCGCTACCAGGAGCACTCATATGTTTTTACCTGTAACCATAAGCACACTTCACTTTCAGCAGCACGCGATATATGAGCTTTCCCATAACCTGACTCTTGTAAACATACTCCATAAATATATCAATTCACGTTGCAAATTAATTATCATGTAGTGAATAAATTTGTATTAGTGGTATGCAAAATGGGCAAAACTACTCGTGCGATGATTTGAGTCGCTTGCCGGTTGAAATCTTATCAATTAAATAGGTAACACCAGTGTATTATGTGGGTTGATCCATCAGCTCCAAGATACTGAAAAATAAGGTTCGTAAAGTACGCGTAAGGAAATGGCTTTTTAGTCTGACTTTGAAAAGCATTCACTATATATTATATGCAACTGGACTACATTGATTGTAGTAAAGTTACCCGTATTCAACTCGTATTTCTTTGAGCGGAAATTGACATCTGATACACTGTCCTAGAAATGTCAGTGACTTAGTTGAACTGCTCTTACTTACCGTTGTGGTCCAATAATGAAGTTTATTTCTTCAAAAAATAAAAAAGCTGGGTTTTTAATAAACTGTGAAGGTGGCAGTTTAAGGTTAATGGGGTGTTGATGTTGAACATGTAACAACGCTTCATATGGACCATAACGCAATATGAAGAGATGTAAATTTGAAACATGAGAATAATGCAATCTGAATTAGAATGTCAATCAACGTTGTGAGAATCTTTCTGTACAGAAGGAGAATTATTGTAATAGTACCAAGTAAAGATCAAATTACTAGAATGAACAAAAACCTTTAGTTGGTAGGATTTCTCTTGTAGTTTATATAATATTATGTACGGTTTGTAGAACAGAACTGGATGTTTGTTAGCTGATGGGGAAACATTTATTAGTTACTGCACAAATACCTTTGTTTAAATATCTGTTGTTACAGCTAGCTTTAGGGATAACGGGCGACACTGACAAAATATACCGACATTATGTTAACTTCTTCAGTTTCTTTCAGATCTTGACATCGTTTTTCTTTGGCTTTGGAGAAGGTGTAAAGAAAACGAAAGGAAATGGAAGAAAAGAAAGAATACGAAATTTTCACAACATGTTATATTCCTTCATACAATTTGAGACCATTTTATTGAAAACGAAGCACTTGTAGGTTTAGGGACATTTTGTGAATTTTTAAACAGATCCCATATCAGCGCTAGCAGTATTGTTCAGAATCTGCCTTGATAAAAGATCAGCACAAGAAGAATGGCTTTCCCTCTAGTAAGAGCGATACCGTTAAGCATGAAATATTTTAGTTGCCTTGAGTAGGGGAAGTCTGTCTCACATACTCCCAGCCTTGTTTTACTTCGTACTAGAAAGGTGGTCATTGCAAATTGGTGCCATTATCATTCCTCACACACTGACTTTAGTCAATGTATATGTGAAATGTGAAATTATTCAAATTTTCAATATGATGTGAGTTAAACTATGTCTATTGGGTAGTTGCTGCAAACTGAAACTAAGGCTGTAAACGATAGTTTTGATTTTTTGAAACAAGTAAAGCAAAAAAACAAAAACAACAAAAAAACAACAACAAAAAAACAAACCAACAACTTTGGCTGTATTGTGAAAAATAAATAAATAAAAAGACAAGGAAAGAAAACAAACAAAAGAATAATTGGACAATGACATAACAAAATAGCAAGAACGAAACGTGGTAAAATTGTTTTCTTTAGCATGCTATACTATCTCAAAGGATGAATATCATGTTTATAAGCAAAATATTAAGAATATCCTGGAGAATTTCTTATCAATAAATTCGTTTAATGTCAAAGAGTTTGAGGCGTTACTGGTTATATTTTACTCCCCACTCATGTCAGGAAATTGTCACCTAATAAGGTTTACAAAGCATATAGAGACCCAATATCCATATTCCAATCATCGGCATTAGGCGATTACAAACCAATGAATAGAGGTAAAATCACTTTTGTGGTCAAACCGTGACTGCTCGTCACTGTCGGATAAAGTATAGATCGGATTTACGAATGTCTAAGTTGCAAATTTGCAGCAGCGTGTATATTGGTATCCACCAAAAAATCGTTGACAACGTAAAGAAAGCAGCAAGTTTAAAAAAAAAAACACCTCTGCTCACTTTTTGAAACTTGGTCCCATTTGTAAAAGATACTGATTTAAACTTTGTCATAATTATCAACTATTATGTGTTATGTATCTTTAATGAGCCGATGCGATATTAAGTTGTTAGCATTCTGGAACGATCAGAAAGGTTATTTTGTTGTTCTATACCGTAAACGTTCGCCTAATTGCGCTATTGGATTCATAGAAATGTGAGCGCGCCCTCCTTGTAAAATCTCATTTGAGTCAAATTTCCCTGAAAGTTTGCATGGACGGACCCTTGTTGTCTCCTTTACCCCCTGAAAAGTCCTGGCTACACTACTCATGAAAGTACAAACATGCTTGCAGAGGGTAACAATATTTTTAAACACTTATTGTAGTTTGGTTAACTTATTCAAACTAGAAATAAAGCCGAAGTCCGTTACAGATGCGTTCAGTGCATTAAATATGTGAAACACGGTGGTTGTATAAAATAAACAGGAGGAACCAATAATGTTGGTATCTAAGTATTCTTTTGAATTCGTGGATCACTCATTACAAAAATTGGTATAATATGTGGCAGCTGGCACGTCCACAATTTCCTTTCCTTCTTTTGTATCTCAAAGATGTTTGAGAGAGCAATAATTGAAATGCATTAACCAAACGTTGTTTGAAAATTCAGCTGCATTAACTCGAGATCATCTGTTATTTTTGGAGGGAAAATATGGTAATGATTCCTTGTCGAACAATAACTGCTGACCGTGTTGACGGAGATAGCTAACTTTGATATTAAGGTAAATAAGACATGTTGTACGTGTTAGAAATCGGCTAAAAGGAAGCCACCAAAGTGTTACGTATCGTCAGAGTCTGAGTAAATAAAATTCGTAATAAAGCATGGAACCTCTTATAAAAGGTTTAAATTAATTTAACTGAATACACAAAAGAGTATTTACTTTAAAAAAGTATGTATTCTTATGTGTCACCAAAGGCTATCAATCCATTTTAAACAATCATACCCGTCACTCCGATGCATCGGTTTCGGGTACCCTTTCAGCGATTTTGGTATATCTATGATCTCTGCTTGCAACTTAAGGTTAGCTGAGAGTTTTTCATGCGCTTGATTTCAGAGGGCGTAAGTTCATAACAGAAACAGCCATGCAGAAAATGAACAAGCGTACCGGGACGTAGGCCTACTTACAATAGAATATTGATCCACGGTCAAGACATGAAAAGGCTATGAAACTTGGCTTAGCTCGTGCCCGGAGCTCGGATGCCGGGGTGGCACAAGCCGTTTTCGGCAATTTTCACAAGGATTTTATATATTTTAAAATTGATTGGGGGCATTTTGAATTTATAGCCTTGATATCTTTGATGAAATCAATGCTGCTATTCCCCTGATTACAATGTAAGGGTAGGCAACAACAACAATATCAAAAAGCAATTATTTGTAAATCGAATTTGGGGTGAAAATCAACAAGACAGACTTAGCAGGCCTACAAATTTCTGAATTATATAAAGTGAAAAACAATCAATCACGATTCACTGCACTCAGCGAATCAATCAAATAAAACTAAAAAGAAAGGAGCAAGAAAGAATAAAGAAATAGTGAAAAGAGAAAGAAAGAGAGAGAAAGAAAATAAACGAAAAAGAAAGAAAGAAAGAAATGAAAAAAAAAGAAAAAAAAAAGAAAGGGAGAAAGAAAAGAGTAAAGAAAGGAAGTAAAATGAGAAAAGAGAAAAAAAGGAAATTCAGCCACACGGAGACTCAAACCCACTAAAATAGTTCATATTAGGTTCCCAGTCCAACGCTCTATCCACTCGGCCATAGATCAGCTTACGCAATTCAAAGCGGATGATTTAACTGTAATTGGATGCAATTACATGATTACAATCGCGTCCGCATTATGGCTCTTAGAATAAACACGCATGTCGGCGCTGAAATTTTGAACGAACTGATGGAGGAAAACCTCGTTTTTTTTTTTTTAGCTTCAATTTGGAGTGAAAATCAAATGGAATAGCAATTGGCAGAATGTTGAGAAATAATGTAGGTATTCAGATGTCTAACGTCTCGTAATCAAGATATCTATAATTTCACAAACTAGCTTTTTCTCAAGCAAATTCTCCAAAATTTTCCCCCAAAACGGGCTTTTAAAATTTAATCGGTACTGTATTTGGTTCTTCCCCATGGCAACATTATTTCTTTGATCGATTTGTAATACAATACGAAAAAGAAGAAAACAATCCTCGGTGTGGATTTATACGGAGCGAACATAAAAAAAAAACCTCATGGAACGTGTTTTTGATCTTGTGAACATGGTGGGTAAAAATGCTTTAAACAAAGGATTTTCAAATGTATTCTAATAATTTGTATATAACACACACAAAAATGTTAAGCTACATCCAATGCACCAACATTTCACTCGCTGCGATATTTGATTACTGAGAAAACTCTGTTTTAGAGAACAGCTTTATACGTCTTTTATACGGTTTTTATACGTCTCTTTGTGTAACCTTAAACTAGGACATTTTATTCACTTCGCGAATGAGGCCTTTATATGCATGCCTTCACTAAATGACATTGACCCGAGACGAGGTTTCGGACGAATGGTGATCTGTCCTCGCACTTTTAAAGCCAAGCCATTTATCACTTTGCCAACGTGGCCTTTTTATGCCCTCGCAAAATGACATTGACCGCCGAGAAGATGATACGTGATATGGAATATCCTATAATAATTATGTTGTCTAAGATGGATTCAAAACTACCACGACAAACGTAAAATGCCGGAAACCTTTCATGGCTTGACAATCAAATTTTAGTTAAATGGGTGCTGCTCATCCCATTAATGTCCACAAGCAGAAAAGTCGTGCGCTCACTATGCACTTATTTCATGTAATTAGTGGAAGCCGCGAATTTTGGAATTCTTAATGTTCTGTCCTGTATATTGATAAGCATGATGTCAAGTCAGCTAATCTTTTCCTTGAATGTTAAAGGTGCTGAGATGTTTGTTGATTCAATACGAATAGTATAAATTGCTCAGACTCAATACCTCTAAACATGCTCTAAAGGTGTGTGAATTTAATCAACATTACCATCGGGGAGGTAATTTGTCTCTGCAAATGCTGGTGGAGAGATAAGGGATGTTAGGAGAGCTAGTGTTAACCAATAAATGGAAGTTGATTGTATTAAGGTATTTGTTGATTTAATATCTCTAGTGTGATTACGTTGCTTCAAGCTGGTAAATCTCCAAAGGCGTAACATTGGCCAATATCATCAGGAAAGATTTGCGTTAAATTGGTGGATCAAAGGATGCACAGACTCTAGAATATAAGCATAATTATAGTCTATAGTGGCAAGTTGGTATGAAAATAATTAACCAGTAATAGGACACAAGGTCACAGGTTTTAAGCTTCTCGAATTAGACGATATAAGCGACCGTTCCAATATGAGGAGAGCAATGCATGGTGGTGCATTTAATTCATAGTCTATTAAGTGTTACCCTTGAGTGTTGACTGTCCCAATCCACTGAATTTATCCAGAATTTCGTGACCTGATTTTAAGAGCTTCAAACCCCCTTACATCCACAAAGTATCATAAAAAATGTAAGGGGGCTTGCAACAAAAGCAGTTTTTGGTGGGATGCCTGGGGAAGATGAGCATCCCGCCAAAAACTGCTTTTGTTAATAATGTTTTCTTTAAATTGCTCAAGTGGATGTAAAGGGTTTGAAACCTCTTCATTTAAAGAAAGTACTTGTGCCAATGCCACTTACCTGTTAATTTCAAGCCCTTATTTTGCCTTTGCCTTTATTTAACTCTTCTATTTTCAAAGCATAGGATTTCTATATTTAATCGTTATCCAGAATGGTCCTATCCAGAATGGCAATGATATCACTCGGTTATGTTTCATATAACAGGTGGCAATGGAATTAATGAGTGACATATTTCAAAGTATCTGACCCCAAAAATGTACCCAATTTAAACTATTTTCTTCTCCTTGAAGTTGCAATCATTTAATATAATCCGCCAACTATAGGTTTTGTAATTTATGCTCAAAATACGAAAATGTTTTCTTTTTTAATGTACGTATTAAAAGCACCTGCCATGCCTGTGAGGCAGTAAGTCGAAATGGTCGATGTGGAACGTATTGAATAACAGTAGCTTCTGTATCTGCTTTTGCAGAGTTCTTTGCAGTTCCAAAAGTAAATAACAGGCCCAATCAATAAGCCAGGAATTGATTGACAAATATATTATGAATAGAACGTAATTCCTTGTGCTCCTGATTGGAAGACCAAATCATGTGATCGTTTCCGTCTGCAGCAGATTTATTTGGTGTTTTGATATCGCTAATGTTACTTTCGGGACGTATTCATTACCTGGTGAAAGTTGTGTTTTAATTCTTCTGATCATCATCATCATCAGTCGGCTGCGGAACAGGTGACTACAAGCTTTCTTCAACTTTTGCGATCTTGGGCAAGTGAAACAATTTTGTTTGGCTGCAGCATCCCTTCAGTATCTCCGAGGAGGTGCTGGACATAAAGTACAGTGTGCGCGGCCGTAAGTTTCCTCTTCCCATATGGTGGAATATGAAGGGCATATTCTTTCACAGGCTCGTCATCTTCAAGACGCAGTATATGGCTGAGAAATTTGAGTTGATGAATCTTGACTCTGGCAACCAGTGAAGTGGTGTTGGTCAGATTGTAGATGGTTTCATTTGGAATCCGATCCATACGCTTGATGTTTAACATGACTCTGTAGCAAGATGTTGCAAAGGCATTGATCTTGTTTTCCTTGTCCTTGGTGATTTAACCATGACTCACACCCGTACAGAAAGACAATAACACAAGTTGTCTCAAACAGCTTGATTTTTGTTTCGATTGGCAGGGATGAGCTTCTCCAAAGGCGTTCCAGTTTCCAGAAAGCTGCCCAGGCTAGTGATTTTCTTCTTTTTAGGTCTCCAGCATTAGAGCCCATCTTGGAACCCAAGTACTTGAAGTGACATAGTTGATGGTACTACCGTAGACTTCAAGTGCTGGTTGGGCGTTACAGTTTGCAGTCATATATATATTCTGTCTTAGGTGCGCTGATGACAAGGCCTAGATATGCTGCTGCAGTTGCAGTTGCAGTTCGTCTGATCATAAAAGGGATATTGTTGCATACCAGTTATTCAGTTCAGTTCAAATTTATTTACTTCATGGGTTCCATATGCAATTTTAAATTTATGATGCCCTTTCTTAAAAAGTGCGTGTATGTTAAATAATTTAGGTGTTTGGGATGCAGATGCAATGTAAAAATGCTTTTATAAATACGTATCACCGGTTGGGAGTGAAATTGTACCAAATAATGCATGTTAGATAGAGACGTTGATGCGTCCAATGCGCGAACACAATGCAGAGCAACAAGTATTTGTCTCAACTGATATTGAGCAGACTGTTTGCCCAAATGTTGAGCAACATGAAGTTGACTCAACTGATTTAGTCAAAATGTTTACTCATCATATAGCTGCAGGTTACTCCTACCATGTTGAGTAAATTGCTAAACCTGAATCTCTGCTCCGGATATTTTGACTGTATATTCCTTACACTTCAAAATAATGCAACCAAGATTCATGTAATTGTGGTGTTGTTATTTTGCTGCTTACATAACAAAATTGTCACTAAAAATGCTGGCAAACTTATGGAACTTATTATCATTTGAACGTATTGCTACTAATCAGACGAAATTCAGATTGCACACCTAGTGTTCGTTTTCACTAGCGGCAGCGTCTGAATGAACTTTATGTATAAAGTTGTTGACACTGAATTGAAAAGCATATTTCATATAAGGAAACACGACTAAGATGACGAAAGCAACAACCCACACTCAAGATTATTTTAACTTGGTGAGATTTCATAGATCTAATAATTTGTGAATTATGTTGTTATTCATCAGATACGATCAGAGAAACTCGGTATGTGCCTTTTCTTTCTTTTTGATTCTGTACTAAAAGCAACTTACGTTTTCCGCTACCAGGAGCACTCATATGTTTTTACCTGTAATCAGAAGCACACTTCACTTTCAGCAGCACGCGATTATGAGCTTTTCCATAACCTGACTCTTGTAAACATACTCCATAAATATATCAATTCACGTTGCAAATTAATTATCATGTAGTGAATAAATTTGTATTAGTGGTATGCAAAATGGGCAAAATTACTCGTGCGATGATTTAAGTCGCTTGCCGGTTGAAATCTTATCAATTAAATCTGTAACACCGGTGTATTATGTGGGTTGATCCATCAGCTCCAAGATACTGAAAAATAAGGTTCGTAAAGTACGCGTAAGGAAGTGGCTTTATAGTCTGACTTTAACAACCATTCACTATATATTATATTATGCAACTGGACTAGGACGATTGTAGTAAAGTTACCCGTATTCAATATTTCTGTGAGCGGAAATTGACATCTGATGCACTGTCCTAGAAATGTCAGTGACTTAGTTGAACTGCTTTTACTTACCGTTGTGGTCCAATAATGAAGCTGGGTTTCTAATAAACTGTGAAGGTGGCAGTTTAAGGTTAATGGGGTGTTGATGTTGAACAAGTAACAACGCTTCAATATAGCGTTCTACTGGAACTATATATATATATGGACCATAACGCAATATGAAGAGATGTAAATTTGAAACATGAGAATAATGCAATCTGAATTAGAATGTCAATCAACGTTGTAGGAATCTTTCTCTACAGAAGGAGAATTGTAATAGTACCAGGTAAAGATCAAATTACTAATGTAGAATGATCAAAAACCTTCAGTTGTTAGGATTTCTCTTGTAGTTTATATAATAATATGTACGGTTTGTTGAACAGAACTGGATGTTTGTTAGCTGATGGGGAAACATTTATTAGTTACTGCACAAATACCTTTGTTTAAATATCTGTTGTTACAGCTAGCTTTAGGGATAACTGGCGACACTAACAAAATATACCGACATTATGTTAACTTCTTCAGTTTCTTTCAGATCTTGACATCGTTTTTCTTTGGCTTTGGAGAAGTTGTAAAGAAAACGAACGGAAATGGAAGAAAATAAAGAATACGAAATTTTCACAACATGTTATATTCCTTCATACAATTTGAGACCATTTTATTGAAAACGAAGCACTTGTAGGTTTATGGATATTTTTTGAATTTGTAAACAGATCCCATATCAGCGCTAGCAGTATTGTTCAGAATCTGCCTTGATAAAAGTCCAGGAATATATTAAGCACAAGAATAATGGCTTTCCCTCTAGTAAGAGCGATACCGTTAAGCATGAACTATTTTAGTTGCCTTGAGTAGGAGAAGCCTGTCTCACATACTCCCAACCTTGTTTTACTTCGTACTAGAAAGGTGGCCATTGCAAATTGGTGCCATTATCATTCCTCACACACTGACATTAGTCAATGTATATTAGACACTTAAGTGATGTGAAATGTCAAATTATTCAAATTTTCAATATGATGTCAGTCAAACTATGTCTGTTGGGTAGTTGCGCTTCAAAGTGAAACTAAGGCTGTAAACGATAGTTTTGAAACAAGTAAAGCAAAAAACAAACAAACCCCCCCCAAAAACACCCAAACAAAACAAACCAACAACTTTGGCTGTATTGTGAAAAATAAATAAATAAAAAGACAAGGAAAACAAAATAAACAAAAGAATAATTGGACAATGACATAACAAAATAGCAAGAACGAAACGTGGTAAAATTGTTTTCTGTAGCATGCTTCTATCTCAAAGGAGGAATATTAAGAATATCCTGGAGAATTTTTTATCAATAAATTCGCTTAATGTCAAAGAGTTTGAGGCGTTACTGGTTATATTGTACTCCCACTCATGTCAGGAAATTGTCACCTAATAAGGTTTACAAAGCACATAGAGACCCAATATCCATAGTCCAATCATCGGCAGTAGGCGATTACAAACCAATGAGTAAATGAATAAAGGTAAAATCACTTTTGTGGTCAAACCGTGACCGCTCGTCATTGTCGGATAAAGTATAGATCGGATTTTCGAATGTCTAAACTACAAATTTGCAGCAGCGTGTATATTTGTATGTTTCTTGGCTATATGTGACGTGTCATGTCAAAAACAGACATTTTTGGGCAGGTTATCAATTTTGAGGTGTTTACATATCTTAAATATAGAGATATTCTGCTCCACTACGCCGTTGTCCCCAATGCAATCGGACATTTCTAAGCGAAGATATTGAATTCGTAAGTTATGGTATTATAAAATTGGAAATTGAGATGTCGGCCTTTAATCTTGAAAAATGTCTCAAAAAATACCAGATGCCAGTTATATTCCAGTCTGAAACTATCAGGCAATATTTTAAACATTAATAACATCACAAATTCGCAACCAACCCAAATTGTGACAAAATCACCCCGGACAAATTTTTGGCTATTTCTCCATTTACGATCCTGCCCAAAAGTGTCTGCTTTTGACATGACACGTCACATTATATCGCATTCATTCTTTATGCCAATAACTTTGCTGTTCGAACTGTATAAATGTACAAGCTGACATCGCCAAATTAATGTTTTTGTTGATTCATGTGTATCAATTTTGTTTCGGCAAATTGTACTTTTATTAGCTCTTAATTTGGGGCGTATTTGAAAATACTGTCGCCCCAAAATAAGAGAACAAACATTAGTAATTTAATAATAAAGAAGTGAAGCTCAGACAAACTAACAATAAAGGAGAGAAAATTAATAGTTCTGATAGTGCCAGTTTGCCGGAGCTTCACTTTGTTAATAGAAATATTTGTTTGAAAATCAATCAACATATAACAAAACAAAGAATAAGGTACTATAACTATATGTAATAACAGCTCTTAAACATTTAATTAGTTTAAAAGTAAAATGCTTGCGGCAATTACATGTGAAGGTCATGGATAAGCTTTTAGAATGGACTGATCTAAACCTGTTAACCTAATTGCAAAATTGTTAATGGTCCAATATTATTACAAAACATCACTTTACTGTTCATCGACATGTTCAGTTTAATGGAGTATTCTACATTCCAATTCGCATTGCAGAGGACAACAAAATTGAGCTTTTATACGGTTCATAACATAGCTGAGATTGAATAATTTTATACCGACATCAATGAAATTAATAGAAGTTGAATGCATTACTCTGACATATTTCAAATCAGTTTTAAAATCAAACGACTCAGTTTACCTACCTGACATCGCGTTACATATATAACATCTTCTGAAAATACAATCAAGAAAGTACAAACAGCAGATGGCAACTTTTAAAAAAAGTCTTTTGGTAAACTTATTGAAACAGTGATTTGTTATTTGGTCTAATACCATTTCGTCAAATACCCCTATCATCTACATACATGTGCTCCAAGTCCACTACGTCCAATACTTATTTTGTCCAATAACCATTTGGTCCGATAACTATTTAGACCAAAAACATTTAAACACTTAGTCTAACAACCAATAAGTCAAATAACCAACATTTGGTCTGATATCCATCTGGTCTATAAACATTAAGTCTAATAGCCATTTAGTCTAATACCCATTTTGCATACAAACCATTTGGTCTAAAATGTCCCTTTCACCACAGATTATGTCGTCATCTTCTTCTTCCTTTTTAGACCTAATTTAATTGGTAAATAGACGAAATGGTATTACACCATACAATAATTGGACCAACCGATCATTAGACCAAATTTGTTACTGAAATATTAGACCAAATGGTTATTAGATTATATGGTTAGTAGATTTACTGGTTATTGGACCAAACAATATTAGACTAAATCGACATTAGACTAATGATTTTATAAGGGAAAGAAAGCTCCAAACTGCTACGTCTACATGTAAGTTCATACATTACACGTTGTTTTAAGATAAACCGGCGACAACCAGAATTTAGATATCTCAGTAAGGATCTTAGAATCTGTACTCTTTTGAATTCGTGAAACTCGTTACAAACTTTGGTATAATATTTGGCAGCCAACATGTCCGCAAGCTTTTTCTATTAAAATCTATGTTGTTTAACTTTCATTCTTTTCGTATCTCAAAGACATTTCAGAAAGCAACAATTGAAATGCATTAACAAAACATTTTGTTCGCAAGCTGAATTGACTTGATATGATTCTTCAATTACCCTGTTGTCTGGAATTCCACTTGTCTAACCAAATAACTGCTGACAGAAAGAAAGAGAGTTAACTATTATGGTATTTAGGTAAATAAGATCAAGTCGTACGTGCTAGACCTGTCATACAAATCCGCTAAAAAGAAACCACTAAAGCGTTATGTATCCGCAATTAATGTATCGACAATGAAAGTCTGAGTAAACAAAATTCATAAACAAACATGGAATCTCTTACAAAATGTTTTGCTTAAGATCGCAATTTCATAAACATAAAGTTTGAATGTATTCATATGTGTCACTTTAAGGTATCAACCCATTTAAGAAATTATAGCCGTCACTCCGATACATCGGTACTTACAGTTTCAAGGTGTTCTGTTGTGACCCATGATCTCTCTCACTTTGCATCACAATGGCCTCATCTCAATGACATAGTTCAATAACTTCAATTCAATTTTCAATTCAATTCAAGTTTATTTGGTTTCTTCTCACATATATACAAATTATTATTAAATACAGATAATCAAATACATTATAAATTATATGAGATGTGGATGCCATCAAGAACGCTGAGCGTGTGGCTGATGGCACCCAAGGTTACATGAAAATATTACAATGAAAAACATAGAATTTAATAATTTATTAAATATGAAAATAACATTTTTGCAAAGAAAAGAAAAACAGTAAATGGATGTCATATTAGGTACATATACATATACCACATGAATATATTTGACTTTGATATGAACTAGAACATCCATGAAAATGAGGGTGCAGAAAAAAAAAAAAGCATCAAGGGGGGGGTAAGGAAATTTACATGATTGATGCGTACTCGTTATTGACGGTTTCAGAGTGGTATTGATCCAGAATATAATTTTTCATTCGTTTTTTAAAGGAGGATAGGGAGCAAGAGTTTTTAATGTCGTCGTTCAGTGAATTCGAAGTGGTAGGTCCCTGGGTTTTAATTGTGTTTTTGGCTAGCAGTGTGTTTGTCGTCGCGATGTTAAGGTCAAGGGCCTGTCTGGTCTCATAATTATGAATTTCAGAATTTGTCATGAAATGATTATTTGGTAAGTCCTGTGGGAGGAGGTCATGGTGGTAACGATACATATGAGTTGCTAGTTGAAACGTGTAAATATCACGAATTTTTAGTTTTTTAAAGAAATGAAAAGAGGGGTTGAATGATCCAGCCAAAGTGAATAAGTGCATGTTCTGATGATTTTCTTTTGCATAATGAAAAGGGATTCCAAGTTACTATTATTTTTATCACCCCATACCACAATAGGATAGGTATGGTAGCACCAGAGTGTTGTAAAGTGTTTGGAGGGAATCCTGGTTTAAAAATGGTCTGACTTTCCTAATTATGCCGTTATATTTTGAAACAATTTTTGATATATGGGATGTATGGGTCTTCCATGAAAGGTTGTTATCAATTAAAATACCTAGGAATTTAGTTACTTCTACTTTTTCGATATCTTTATTATCAATTTCAATGTTAAAATTATGGTCAGGTTTATTGTTGTATTTATTTTTAAAGATCATGAAGTTAGTTTTATCTATATTTAATGAAAGCTTATTGAATTTAAACCAGTTCGAAATTTTCTTGAGTTCTTTATTTATTAATTCTTCAAGTTGTTCTGGGTCTTTGTGGGAAAAAAGAATGTTGGTGTCGTCAGCAAAAATAATAAAATGGGAGGAAGGAGATGAACGTGGGAGGTCATTTATATATAAAAGGAATAAAAGTGGCCCAAGGATTGATCCCTGGGGGACACCGCATATTATGTCACCTTCTGCAGATTTCTGGTGGTTATAAACGACATACTGTTTTCTTTCACAAAGATAATTTTTTATCCATAGATTGGCAAGACCTCTGATACCGTAGCTATTTAGTTTGTGGAGAAGTATATCATGGTTGAGGGTATCAAAGGCCTTGCTTAAGTGTAAGAATATCCCAAGACTATGCAATTTTTCGTCTAACGCACCTGTAATTTTGCAGTAAAGGTCATTTATTGCCATGTATGTGGACCGGTTTGGTCTAAAACCATATTGGTGGGAACTTAAGATATTATTTTTAGCAATGAAATCAGAAAGCCGGGTGTATATTATTTTTTCAATTAAACAATCATAGTGGAAATTTGACCTCAAGTTGCAGAGTATGAGTTTTTGTATCCAAATTTGTAAAGGTCATTTTTAATGAATGTACAAATGTACGGGGTTAAAGAGCTGCACTCTGATAGATGAACATGTTGTGGATCCTAGTGTCTTATCAATATATCATCCTATTTAGGTATACACTTCATTTGGTTGGATTGTCCATGTTGTCAGTATTTGCATGGTTTCGAACCATTGGCATCGAGCTCTCCTCGCAATTTAAACCAAGACATTTTTTCACTTTGCAAATGAGGGCTTTTTATGCGGTCACAAAACGATATTGAACCGACAAGAGGTTTCGAACCATTGTCCTTGCAATTTAAAGCCAAGCTATGTTTCACTTCGCAAACGAGAAGATGTTTCAAGCCGATGGCGTCGAGCTGTCCTCGCAAGTTTAATCCGAGACATCACTTCGCAAACCAGGACTTCGAACTGACTATGTTTTGAACCAATAGCGTCGAACTGTCCTCGTAAATTTTAAGCCAAGCCATTATTTCTTCGCAAGCAAGGCTTTGACACGCCCTCGTAAAATGACACTGACCCAAGAAGATAAATCCCCAAGACTGTCTTACATTAATGAAATATCGCTTGACAACAAAATACATGATTAATATAATGGATTGAAAATTACCATGGCAATTGTAAAACGCCAGAAACCTTGTTGTGACAATCAAATTTCAGTTAAATGCGTGCTGCCCATCCATTATGAGCTCACTATGCATTTATTTCGTGTAATTCCTAAAGTTCCGTCCTGTTTATTGATAAGTATGATGTCAAGTCAGTTATTTTTTTCTTTGAAAGTTAAAGGTGATAAGGTGGTTGTTGATTCAATACGGATCGTTGGATGGTAAGATAAATTGTGGGAGAGATGTTGGGGGAGCTTCTGCTAACCAATAAATGGAAGTTGAATGTATTATGGTATTTCTTGATTTGATATGTCTAGTGTGAGATGTTATGGGAGCTTCTGCTAACCAATAAATGGAAGTTGAATGTATTATGGTATTTCATGATTTGATATGTCTAGTGAGAAATGTTGGGGAGCTTCTGCTAACCAATAAATGGAAGTTGAATGTATTATGGTATTTCTTGATTTGATATGTCTAGTGAGAGATGTTGGGAGAGCTTCTGCTAACCAATAAATGGAAATTGAATGTATTATGGTATTTCTTGATTTGATATGTCTAGTGAGAGATGTTGGGGGAGCTTCTGCTAACCAATAAATGGAAGTTGAATGTATTATGGTATTTCATTTGATATGTCTAGTGAGAGATATTGAGGTGCTTCTGCTAACCAATAAATGGAAGTTGAATGTATTATGGTATTTCTTGATTTGTCTAGTGAGATCAGTTGCGTAAATAGCTGGTGGACTGGACGGTGCCCCAGTGGTTCATGTCCCAATTCCCAAATCAGATACACATGAAAAGGTATAGGTCTACACACTGACTGGCGTATATCTAGGATAAGTTTACAAGAGGTGGCAACAAGTAACGCATGTTAAACACAAAAAAATAACGCACATATATAGCGACCGGTATAGGGAATGTTGAGAGAAAAAAAAATTAGAATATTCATTTTAAACGCTTCTACCAACACACCCCTCTACACCTGTAAGAAACTGCTAACCTTTTAATGCCGGATGTTCACCTAACAATGAACATATTTCTCTCATTGCCTTTGATTACACTGCGAGATTAATGGACATCTTTAAATTGGGCATGTTGTCTACGGTGGATCTCCCATGTAGTTACCACCATTTAAAGCTAAATCATTCCACACTAGTATACTTCACAGTAGTCTACTCCACATTATATAACCGATTTCCCCATTTTCTTCAATTTTAAGATTTTCAAACGTTATGTTGTACGCAACGTTATTCGTGAACACAGACATGACAGATAGCTAGAAAATGGTGTTAACATGATTAACAGCAAGGAAGCAAGTTAAACGTTCATGCTAATGCTTCCTTCCGCGGGGAACAACATGAATACAACCATTTATCACGACATCAGATAGTTTTAATATGTTTTATGGCTCTCACATTTATCTAGACTAATGTAGAAGAGAATGCGAACATAGAGATGTTAAAAGATAAATTGTTTACGTAGATGGCAATTAAATTAATTGTTTTGCTAACTATTTAATGCTTTGGGCCACTTTTTACCAAATTGATAGTATCGTTAGGCCCTACTAGCTATTACAATAAAAAGTGTATGACTTATTATCACGATGGCCACATGTAATGGCAAATAAAGTTCACTATAACCTTTTTGTAAATCTTGTGCCTTTTGAACTTGTTAGTTTTATGTGATATTTTCTTTTATACTTTTTTGCTTTGATATGTAATGTGTATACCACAAAAAAAATCAACCTAATTCTGAAAATTTTGATTTTGTTATGGTGTGTATCTCTTGTATTTAATGAAAGCTTATTGAATTTAAACCAGTTCGAAATTTTCTTGAGTTCTTTATTTATTAATTCTTCAAGTTGTTCTGGGTCTTTGTGGGAAAAAAGAATGTTGGTGTCGTCAGCAAAAATAATAAAATGGGAGGAAGGAGATGAAAGTGGGAGGTCATTTATATATAAAAGGAATAAAAGTGGCCCAAGGATTGATCCCTGGGGGACACCGCATATTATGTCACCTTCTGCAGATTTCTGGTGGTTATAAACGACATACTGTTTTCTTTCACAAAGATAATTTTTTATCCATAGATTGGCAAGACCTCTGATACCGTAGCTATTTAGTTTGTGGAGAAGTATATCATGGTTGAGGGTATCAAAGGCCTTGCTTAAGTGTAAGAATATCCCAAGACTATGCAATTTTTCGTCTAACGCACCTGTAATTTTGCAGTAAAGGTCATTTATTGCCATGTATGTGGACCGGTTTGGTCTAAAACCATATTGGTGGGAACTTAAGATATTATTTTTAGCAATGAAATCAGAAAGCCGGGTGTATATTATTTTTTCAATTAAACAATCATAGTGGAAATTTGACCTCAAGTTGCAGAGTATGAGTTTTTGTATCCAAATTTGTAAAGGTCATTTTTAATGAATGTACAAATGTACGGGGTTAAAGAGCTGCACTCTGATAGATGAACATGTTGTGGATCCTAGTGTCTTATCAATATATCATCCTATTTAGGTATACACTTCATTTGGTTGGATTGTCCATGTTGTCAGTATTTGCATGGTTTCGAACCATTGGCATCGAGCTCTCCTCGCAATTTAAACCAAGACATTTTTTCACTTTGCAAATGAGGGCTTTTTATGCGGTCACAAAACGATATTGAACCGACAAGAGGTTTCGAACCATTGTCCTTGCAATTTAAAGCCAAGCTATGTTTCACTTCGCAAACGAGAAGATGTTTCAAGCCGATGGCGTCGAGCTGTCCTCGCAAGTTTAATCCGAGACATCACTTCGCAAACCAGGACTTCGAACTGACTATGTTTTGAACCAATAGCGTCGAACTGTCCTCGTAAATTTTAAGCCAAGCCATTATTTCTTCGCAAGCAAGGCTTTGACACGCCCTCGTAAAATGACACTGACCCAAGAAGATAAATCCCCAAGACTGTCGTACATTAATGAAATATCGCTTGACAACAAAATACATGATTAATATAATGGATTGAAAATTACCATGGCAATTGTAAAACGCCAGAAACCTTGTTGTGACAATCAAATTTCAGTTAAATGCGTGCTGCCCATCCATTATGAGCTCACTATGCATTTATTTCGTGTAATTCCTAAAGTTCCGTCCTGTTTATTGATAAGTATGATGTCAAGTCAGTTATTTTTTTCTTTGAAAGTTAAAGGTGATAAGGTGGTTGTTGATTCAATACGGATCGTTGGATGGTAAGATAAATTGTGGGAGAGATGTTGGGGGAGCTTCTGCTAACCAATAAATGGAAGTTGAATGTATTATGGTATTTCTTGATTTGATATGTCTAGTGTGAGATGTTATGGGAGCTTCTGCTAACCAATAAATGGAAGTTGAATGTATTATGGTATTTCATGATTTGATATGTCTAGTGAGAAATGTTGGGGAGCTTCTGCTAACCAATAAATGGAAGTTGAATGTATTATGGTATTTCTTGATTTGATATGTCTAGTGAGAGATGTTGGGAGAGCTTCTGCTAACCAATAAATGGAAATTGAATGTATTATGGTATTTCTTGATTTGATATGTCTAGTGAGAGATGTTGGGGGAGCTTCTGCTAACCAATAAATGGAAGTTGAATGTATTATGGTATTTCATTTGATATGTCTAGTGAGAGATATTGAGGTGCTTCTGCTAACCAATAAATGGAAGTTGAATGTATTATGGTATTTCTTGATTTGTCTAGTGAGATCAGTTGCGTAAATAGCTGGTGGACTGGACGGTGCCCCAGTGGTTCATGTCCCAATTCCCAAATCAGATACACATGAAAAGGTATAGGTCTACACACTGACTGGCGTATATCTAGGATAAGTTTACAAGAGGTGGCAACAAGTAACGCATGTTAAACACAAAAAAATAACGCACATATATAGCGACCGGTATAGGGAATGTTGAGAGAAAAAAAAAATAGAATATTCATTTTAAACGCTTCTACCAACACACCCCTCTACACCTGTAAGAAACTGCTAACCTTTTAATGCCGGATGTTCACCTAACAATGAACATATTTCTCTCATTGCCTTTGATTACACTGCGAGATTAATGGACATCTTTAAATTGGGCATGTTGTCTACGGTGGATCTCCCATGTAGTTACCACCATTTAAAGCTAAATCATTCCACACTAGTATACTTCACAGTAGTCTACTCCACATTATATAACCGATTTCCCCATTTTCTTCAATTTTAAGATTTTCAAACGTTATGTTGTACGCAACGTTATTCGTGAACACAGACATGACAGATAGCTAGAAAATGGTGTTAACATGATTAACAGCAAGGAAGCAAGTTAAACGTTCATGCTAATGCTTCCTTCCGCGGGGAACCACATGAATACAACCATTTATCACGACATCAGATAGTTTTAATATGTTTTATGGCTCTCACATTTATCTAGACTAATGTAGAAGAGAATGCGAACATAGAGATGTTAAAAGATAAATTGTTTACGTAGATGGCAATTAAATTAATTGTTTTGCTAACTATTTAATGCTTTGGGCCACTTTTTACCAAATTGATAGTATCGTTAGGCCCTAAGCTATTACAATAAAAAGTGTATGACTTATTATCACGATGGCCACATGTAATGGCAAATAAAGTTCACTATAACCTTTTTGTAAATCTTGTGCCTTTTGAACTTGTTAGTTTTATAGATATTTTCTTTTTATATTTTTTGCTTTGATATGTAATGTATACCACAAAAAAATCAACCTAATTCTGAAAATTTTGATTTTGTTATGGTGTGTATCTCTTGTAAGAGAAACACACCATAACAAAATCAAAATTTTCAGAATTAGGTTGATTTTTTGTATATACATTACATATCAAAGCAAAAAACGTATAAAAGAAAAGATCTCATACAATTACGAGTGAGTGCCCCAAAACCTGCTCAGATGTTTTAATAGGCAGAGAAACAAACCATAAAAGGCCTTTATTATTATTAAAAGTAGATCTGCCGACAATTGTACTGTGAAATTAAATTTTGGGATATATTTATTGCTTTACCTATTTGATATCAATGGGGTTGACAACCTTTTTTTAGCACCTCTGTTTTAATACCTCGGCGATGTATTTTGTTTTTTTATCTCTCGGTTTAAAAAAAAAATTTTAATCGTGAAGTTGTCTGTTTAATTTTCAACAATTTGTTTTGGGATTTGTGAAACGAATTTTGGTTAAAGGGGCATTTCGTGATCCACAGCCTCATCCCCCACTTTTCTCAAAAAAGTTGAGATTTTTATATCACTGGAAACCTCTGGCTACATAATGTTTATGTACAAAATATTTCTTGCAGATTAATTCGTTTTGCAAAGATATCGTGAAATTTGAATTTCGTTCTGGTGCACCAGAACGAAATTACAACGCATTGTCTATGGAGCAGTGTAATACACATAATCATGCATAACTCGCAAACGCAAAATCGGAATCAACTGAAATTTTGGGAATAGGCTTTTTTTCGTGGATATGTACTGAAATATGTCATAAAAAGAGGATGCTAGGATCACGAAACACTCCTTTAATATAAGTTTTATTTTTACCATTTTTACCATTTACCACTTAAATATTTCAAAGGAGACCCATGTCTATAGGATTATTTTCTTCAAAACATACCACATCCATTGCCACGTATGGCTCACAGCGTGGCATGCGCTATTTTATGCCTAACCAATGATTCTATGCGAAAGATTAAGCGCATAGATCATATTCGACCAGCCAACGTCAAAGTGCATCATCAATATCATATTGCATCAACAATATACACAACACATGCTGGGGTGCTGTTGCGTATGTATACTAATTATTCAGGTCTGCAATTCGATCGATTCAAAATAAGATGAGCCTCCAGCGTTTGCTGGGGAGAGGTCAAAATACGCAGGGCATAATGGGAACATGTCGACATCCAAAGCCCGCGTAATACGAATACAACACAGGAACGTAATGTCATTGTGTGCTTAAGGTTACGGAAAGAAACGTATAAAAAACGTATAAAAGACGTATAAAGTTGTTCTCTAAAACCAAGTTTTTTCAGCAATTGAATATCGCAGTGCCAGAAATGTTGGTGCATTGGATGTAGATATACATTATTTGTGTGTGTATTATATGCTTTTTACGCACCATGCAAACAGACCAAAACGAGTCTCATTCTATGTGTGCCCCTATAAAATCACGCCGAGGGTTGCTTTCTCCTTTTGGTATTGTGCTACAAACCGATCCAAGAAATAATGTCACCATTTATCAGAACCAAATATAGTACTGATTCAATCTTAGAAGCTCGTTTTTGGGGAAGATTTTGGAGAACCTTGCATGAGAAAAACACTGTTTTATTAAATTATCGATATCTTGATTTACATTGGGGACTTTTGTGAAAAGTGAATCAAGTGTTTTCGTTTACAGCATAACTTTTTACAAACAAATGCGCACACATACCTACCAGTTTGAAGCTAAAATATTAAATATGATTGATGGACATCGAACAAGTTCGGGCAAATTCAAAAGCTAAAACAGTAAAATATGAGGTTAATTTACCCTTCACTAAATGTGATAAAAATTTTCACCCTGGGTATCAATTTTGTTTCCTCGTCCGAGGTTCAGCAATTTTGGAAAGATGGCGAGACAATTTTTTTTCTAAAAAACTGAAAATAAAAAAAAGCTCCCTTACACTCGGTGTATGTAAAGCCTTTGGCGCAGATTACATCTTGATTGAAGTCTTAGGGTTTGAAAACAGAGAGACTGGAAAGCTTTATTATAAAATCTTAATTACTGTTATTGTATCACTTTAACGGCAATTACCTGCCAATTTAAAGCTCGTAGCAGCTTAACTCCTTAGTTTTTTCTTTACCTTTATGTATGTCGTTTATTGACAAAACACGGGTTAGAAAAACGAAACCTTAATCCAACAATCCGTCATAAGAATGTACGGTTTGAGAACTATATATTTGAATATTGTTATCTATATCCAGAATGGTGTCTCTCTATCAGCGGGTGATAAAATGTGATGCGATCAAGCAAAATCAGTAGAAAAAAGAAAAAATAAATTTTCAGTTTCTTATAGGATAGTAAAAAGTATGCACAAAGCTGGATTGTGCAGAAAACCCTATTGAAATTGAACAAGCAGTTCCAAAGATATGAGCAATTAAAGAGTTTCCAAAACAAGAAGAAACAAAAGGAAATATGCTCTTTGTTTGGCTCTATCTCAAAATCAATATTTGCGAGTTCCGACTGATTTTACTTGATCGCATCACAAATGTGTTATAAAGCGACCAATGGGATAATTGAACACATTTCAAACTAGCTTACCAATTTAAACCATTTTGTTCTCCTTGAAGATACAATTAAATCATTTAATATCATCCACCAGCTACAGATTGGTAATTTATGTTCAAAATACGAAAGTGTTTTTTATTTTTTAATGTACGTATTAAGAGCACCTGTCATGCCTGTAAGGCAGTAAGTCGAAATGGTCGATGTATGTCGTATAGCATAACAGTAGCCTCTGTATCTCGTGTTTCAGTCCCTATCGATGAGCCATAAATCGATTGACAAATATATTGTGGATGGACAAAAAATCTTGTGGTTCCTGATTTGAAAACCAAATGTTTTCACAGCTTATTTCCACTGTCCAATACTTTTACCCGAAATGGTATTGTCATTGAATTAAAGAGATATTGCTCGTATTTATGGGTTTGGGCTTCATATCAGGAGTCAGAGGCAACTTTTAGTTTATTTGTGGTTGTCTGACCCACATAAAGACCACACTGCTTTACAATATTTTTATAAACATCTAAAGGGCTTTTAAGCGAAGGCGATCCATTCAAAGTTCGAAATTGTGCTAAATATTTGGGAACCAATTATTGAGACATAGCTCTGTAATTTGATTTGTTGAACTCATTTTAATACTTAATAATTTGAGGTATATTGCAACATGATAGAACAACTTAAACATTTTGTCCGTATTATGACCTCGTGGGAAGGATTGGGGGCATAGAAAAAAATAAATCAATTTTAGTTTTATTATTTGAGGTTTAAGGAGGCCAAAAATCATTGGTTTCACTGATGTAGCAAACCAAAATGCTAACTCAAATATCACATAGCGCCATGCACTGATTACTCTGCTGCATTGTAAAAGTAGTGTCATTTCATATTCATAAGATTTAGCAGGTTGTAGTAGAAAGGATATCGTAAACCAAATATCTGTTAATTTGTAACTTGTTACCGGGTTTGTTACCTTTAACTGTCTAGTCATTTTCGTCTGTTGTAGGTTTATTTAGACTTGTGATATTGCTCATGTTACTTTCGGGACGTATTCGATACCCCGGGTTCGTTACCGGGAGAATGTTTGGTTTCTATTCTTCTATCATCATAAAAGAAATATGTCTGCACGGCATCCTAGAAATTTAGGATGCATCATTTAAGTGCGAATATATTATAAAATTTTTGGATGAAAAATCAATTGCTAGTATTATTTTATATAAGCATCTTCCTATTGTAAGTACAGTGACGTAAACATGGTTTCAGAAATCCTCAGGGAGAGATGACATGATAAAAAAGAATTCACCAAGCTCATGTAGATTTTTATCTTCAATAGGCTCTAACAAATATATCAGCTTAAAGAAAATCTGTTTGTGCGCTCCCAAATCAATCACAAAACTATGATAAGAAACCAATCAAGCAAACAGAGGCACAAATGCTCTTTGCCTGATATTAAAGTAGTAAAACTTCTGTTTTTATGTGTGCACGTATGATATTCTATAATATATAGTTAGGGGCTGTGCAATTATCTGGCCCGGACAAAAAAGGAAAAGTTTCTCTTACTACATTCGCTTTTTCAATGACAACAAATTTTTTCCCTCTCTCTTTTTTATTGGGGGGGGGGGGAGACTTTCTGTGGCACCTTTTTAAACAAAAACATTGTAAAATGATTTGTGAAAACAGTAAGGAGATATTCAATATGCAAAATTTCCTAGCTAGACTGATACCCTTCTGGGCATTCTCTGTACCAAAAACCTTGCACTTCCGCCATTTAAGCTGTTGTAAAGAAACGTATAAAAGACGTATAAAGTTGTTCTCTAAAAAGTGTTCTCAGCAATTGAATATCGCAGTGAGAGTGCGTTAGAATATCGCAGTGAGAGTGCGTTAGATGTAGCTTTAAATTATTTTTGTGTGTTAACCTAATTAATGGTATTTTGGCGGCCATTTCGAAAAACGTCCTCTAGCGAGAGTTCCCCACATATTCACTCTCGGTCAACTTAGGTTTGCTTTAGATTCTCAGCATCGTTCTGCAAATTAAGTTGTTATAAAAAAATCATTCTCTTTTCAGACACAAACTAATCTTTTTTGATTGATGATATCCTCGCTTTATGTATATCTACAAACTGGACAGTACGTGAATGCGCATAACCTGTCAGACCAGAGACAAAACGCCTCAACGCTATAACAGTGTTGTTCAAAGTCTGCCCAAATGGAAAAGTTCAGGATGATATTAAGTGTGAGAAGAATGGCTTTCCCTCTAGTAAGAGCGCGATACCGACAACCATGAAATATTATTAGTTGCCTTGAATAGGGAATGCTCCCAGTTTCATATCGTACTAGAAAGGTTGTCATTACAAGTTGGTGCCATTGTTCACGTTCATTCCTCTCACATACTGACTTCAGGCATTGGGTGGGTTTGTGGTGTTTTTGTAGTATGATTATATAATGACTCTTTCGTGTCATACATATTAAAAATTACTTGGCGCAGTTCGATGTAAAAAGATGGTGTAATTTCAAATTATTCGAATCTTCAATAAGATGCGAGTCGGGTAATGCTGCAAACTGAAACATCTGTAGACAATTTTTTAATATTTTTTTTATAAAGTGAAGCAAGAAAACAAAAAAAACATGAGCGTGTTATGAAAAAGACAAAAAAAAAAAAAAAAAAAAACGATCAGAAAAAAGACAAGGGGAAACAAAATAAACAAAAGCATAACATTATTGAACATAACAAAGCAGCAATTACAAGTTCCAAACTTAAAAGGGAAATTTTACTTATCATGAAAGGATGTTATCATGGGTAAATATTAAGAATATCCTGGAGAATTTCTTATCAATAAATTCGTTTAATATCAAAGAGTTTGAGGTGTTACTGGTTTAATACGCCCACTCATGTCTTTACTAGATACCGTAGTGCTATCTAAACACAAAACTGTTACAAAACACTAAATAGGGACTCATGTGTCTATAGTCAAATCATTGGCAGTGAGCAACTACAAACCAATGAGTACTAGTAAATGGCGTTCTGAAGCTAATATTAAGTTTCTGAAACTTAGTTTGCGTTAATAATTAGAAATATTTGTTTGAAAATTAATCAACATATTAACAAGAACAGATTTATATATTACATGGATGGGATATGAACGTTTGGAGAGTATTTATTGTGGGACATTAGAGCATCAGACATTATCGAATTGCATTCTGAATACGAAGAATGTCCTTCTGATATCATATAATTTTGATTTTTGAAATTCGCAATGTAATACACATTTTATGGCAAATGATTAAAAATTGATTTGTCATAAAATTTGTATTATGAAGTGAATTTCAAAAAATTTAAATTATTTGATATCAGAAAGACATTCTTCTTATTCAGAATGCAATTCGATAGGTCTCTTCTGCACTCATGTCCCACAAAAACTACTGTCGAAACGCTGAAATTTATGGTTCAAAATTATTACGAAACATCATATTATCATTTACCGCCAAATTTCGATCTTCAATTTGTTTGAATATTGTACATTCTAATGCGTAGTTCAGAGTACAGACTGCGATACTCCAACAAAATTGAATTCTGTGGTTCGTGACATAACTGATATATGAATAATTTCATGCTGACATCTACCAAATTTATTTATCAGTTGAACGAGTTCACCCTCTGCATAAACGGCCATATTGGACTTGGACTTGGACTTTTGGGGACTTTTGATATGTTCTTTAATATATTTTTCTGAAACGAATGGTAATTAAATGGTTTCTGTTGCAATTAGTGGTGGGTTAAGCCCTGATTTTGCTTAATTTGACTAATTTGAATTTATGCCCTTGTAAAATGACATTGACCCGGGAAGATAAACCCTCAAGACTACCTTACATTAATGAAATATCACTCGATAATAAACTAAACTAATAAATCATTCTTTTTAAAGACACAAACGAATCTAATACTTTTTTTGTATCTCTCTTTGATGATATCCTTGCTTTATGTATATCTACAATTTAAAACTGGACAGTCACGCAAGAGTACATGAATGCGCATAACCTGCCAGACCCGAGACAAATCGCCTCAAAGTTATAGCAGCATTGTTCAGACATGAAAGTTCAGGATGATATTAACTATGAGAAGAATGGAATGGCTTTCCCCCAGTATGAGTGCGATACCGACAACCATAAACTATTATTAGTTGCCTTGAGTAGGGAATGCTGTCTCACAAACTACCAATTTCATATCGTACTAGAAAGGTGGTCATTACAAGTTGGTGCCATTGTTAGCGTTCATTCCTCTCACATGCTGACTTCAGGCATTGGGTGGGTTTTTGTGTGTGTGTTTTTGGGCGAAAAATGCAAAGCATTTTTCGTCCTTATTGCGATGGGTTTTGGCATACTTATTTCCTCACAGCGTTGCAGAATAAAAATAAAATAATCGTGCTGTCTATGTAATCAGGAAACTACAGAGGCGATAGTGTACATTTAAATTTGTCATTACTACTTCATGTTGATATTCAAACAGTGCTATAAAGTTGTCTTACCAAGGCATGTGTTTGTATTAAAAGAAATAATTGTTTTACAACTTGGATGAACTAGAATTACTTTTATGCAAATCAGAAAATTGCAACAGATATTTTTCATTTCTTCAAGATTTAACGGTATTGCCAGATTGTACGTACAGTTGGGCTACATTAATAGCCTCATTATAGTTTTATTGATACTGGCAAACTACTTGTTAATGATACTTTAAGCACACATCCCGGGCACACATCAATTAATTTATGTCAACATGTCCATTTCACAGGCTGTGTTTATATAACTGAATTCATTTATACAAACACAACCTTGACTAAATTAAAGAGAGTACGGTACTTAAGGGATCTGGAATGGGCATTTCTATAGTATTTTTTGTGGGACATGAGAGCACATCAGACATATGGAATTGCATTCCTAATACGAAGAATGGCTTTCTGATATCACTAATTTTCATTTTTTGAAAATCACGATGTAATACAAATTTTATGACAAATTATTAAAATTTGATATTTTTCATATTTTTGATAATATAACAGTCCTCGAAGTAAATTTTATAAATCTAATGACATATTCTTAAAGTGAATGTAGCTGGGAAGAAAAGCCGGTCAATTGAAAATTTTTGACCTTTTCCCAAAATGACCTAATTTTTTTGTGTTTTGGGAAAAAGATCCATATCTTTAATACGAAAGGTCAAAATTTTCAATTGATCGTCGGCCTACATACACTTTAAGTAAAAATCATCATTTCCGAATTTCAAAAAATGTAAATTATTTTATATCAAAAGGACATTCTTCGTATTCAGAATGCAATTCAACATGTCTGATGTGCTCTAATGTCTCACAATAAATACTGTCTAAACGTTCATACTCCATCCCTTAAATGGTGAAACTTAGGCAGGCGATAAAGAGAAAATATATTTACTTTAGCACTTATAGATCCTGTCAATTGAGACTAAAATGTCTGTTAAGTGAGGGCTGTAATTTGAACAGTTATGGGATTAGTTAATAATATTATTTTGATAGATTTCAGGTGGTGGTCGCAGTGCATTCTCTAAATTCAGTAAATTTCCACTGTCAACCGTGTAATTGAATGGGATTATTTTGAAATTTTAAAACGCTTGAAATATCACAAACAAATAGGCCTATGTTAATAAATAATATAAATACAAGCTAAAACCGTTGGGGTTCGATAATGAACCCCACAAAATTAACCGAGTATATTGGAAAATGCCATACGGCCGGGCAAATTGTTATACGTTTATGAACATTAATAAATAGATGTAGGCCTAGTAGAACATGATTTTCAACATTGTTAACAATATTGCTAGTATGTCAACAAATGAAAGTTCTGTGATTTGTTGAAATTCATCAATACTAAATTATTTTGAATGTCATCAAATTGTAAATCTCGAGTCACATTTTCGATGTATTAACAACTAGCTATGTAGCAAAGACGTTAACTTCATGTACAAAACATTAACGCTCTTATTTTGTAAACATTGTATACCCATAGCTACATTAATCAACAATAAATGTTCTGTAATTGTTCATTATCCTTCATTTTTATTAGACTTTCAGTGTATTGGCAAGTAGATGTATATATTATGTATGTATAACAGATGTTATTCGTTTGTAAACACTTTATTTCATAAACATAGGATACCCAAAGCTACTTTTTATGCTAACAATGAATGTTCATTGACTGTTAGGCTAAGTAAACGTTACAGGATAATATGTAGGCCTATTCAAATTCTGCCTCAAGGTTCCTGCTTAAATTGTGTTCAAGAATCAACTAAGATTTATTTGGCCCACCTTTTGCCAGTAAATAGGCTGTCATGAATTATCCAGTGTATTTTTATTATACGTGCCCGGTCTTATCACTTGGTACACAATAGCTCACCAATCTGAAAGCCTGTTTTAATCACAATGGTCAGAATTAAATAGCCAAAATGATTAGACAAATAGGCTACACTGTCCATACACTGAGTACAGTCTCATTGCAAGATCATAGGCTAAGTACCGTAGTCCTTGTCATTTGAGGTACGTAAAAACATACTCATTATGATCGATGCGAATTATAGAAACAGTTCAAACAATAAAATAACTACACCTTTATCTTGACACTTCCTCATTTGTTCGCCCTGTTCCTTTTTAAAGGAATTTTTATTGTAGCATGATTATGTCATACACATTAAAACTACTTGGCGCAGTTCGATGTAAAAAAAGTGGTGTAATTTCGAATGATTCAAATCTTCAATAAGATGCGAGTCGGGTAATGCTGCGAACTAAAACATTTTTAAATATTTTTTTATTAAGTGAAGCAAGAAAACAAAAAAAAACATGACCGTGTTATGAAAAAGATCAGAAAAAAAGACAAGGAAAACAAAACAAACAAAAAAAGCACAACATTATTGGACATAACAAAGCAGCAATTTCAAGTTCCAAACGTGTTAAAAGATTAATTTTACTTAGGCACAACATCCAATTTGGTCCCAGAGCACTATCGGTTCCCCGATGGGTACCGATGTCTGTTTTGAGTGTATCCTGAACATTTACACAGTGTTTTCGTTTTTTATTTTAAATGAATAACGATAACACTATGTTAATTATTATGCTTGATACAATTAATTATATCACCATGTATGACTAAAAGAGTTATCGGTACCTAACCGGACACCGATTGTGCTATAGGACCAAATAAGATGTGGTGCCTTATCGTAAAGGATGTTATCATGGTTATAAGCAAAATATTAAATAATATCCTAGGGAAATTCTTATCAATAAATTCGTTTAATATCAAAGAGTTTGAGGTGTTACTGGTTATATAATACTCCCACTCATGTCTTTAGGAAGGTGTCACCTAATAAGTGTTAGAAAGCAATAGATAGATACTCATCATGTGTCATATCATTGGCAGTGAGCAATTAAAAACCAACGAGTAAATCGCGTTCTTTAGTAGTTAAATTTTGCTCGCTAATTTCCGTATGATTAAGTATGGATTCGGATTTTCGAATGTTTAGACTACATAATTTGTATATTGGTATGTTTCTTGGCCATAAATGTACAAGCTGATATGACACCTTTTTAAATGTGTGCAAAACAACTTGTACTATCAAGTTCGTTTCGGCAAATCGTGCTTTTTGGGGGGCGAGAGTATTACAAACATTAATTTTAATTTTAATTAGAGAAGCGAAAACAACATCACTTGCAGAAATAATTGTTTGAAAATCAATCAACATACTAACTAGAACAGATTTATATCTTACATGAAACAGCTCTTAACCAATAAGTAAAGTAAAAATGTGTGCAGCAATTATGATGTAAAAGACCGGGATAAGTTTTTAGAACGGAATGATCTAAACTTAACCTGTTATGTTAACCTAATTGCAAAAATTATTACGAAACATCACATTATCATTTACCGCCAAAATTCGATGTTCAATTTAATTGAATATTGTAATATTCTAATGCACAGTTCAGAGAACAGACTGCGATACTCCAATTAAATTGAACTCTGCGGTTCGTGACATAGTTGATATATGAATAATTTCATGCTGACATCTACAAAATTTATTTATCAGTTGAACGTGTTACTCTGACATATTTCAAATCAATTTTAGCATTAACTACTCAGTTTACGTACCTGATTGCGTTGCATATTTAAAATTGTCTGAAAATGCAGTTGAGAAAGTAAAAACATGCTTAGCAGACGGTAAAAATAGCTTTTAAACTTCTGTATTTGGTAAACTTACTGAAACAATAATGTTTCATAAAAGGGAAAGAAAGCTGAAAAACGTCACAAGTACGTTCACTGCATGCTAAACATGCTAATGACATGTCTTAACATAAACCGGCGGCAACAAGAATGGAGACATCCATAAGTAAGGATTTTATTTAAGATTTGTGAAATTCGTGAAATTCATTACAGAATCTGATATATGTAGTATACATGGCAACCGGCATGGCCGCAAGCTTTTTGTAGTAAAATCTGTATAATAAGATGAGAAAGCAACATTTGAGATGCATTAATAAAATATTTTGTTTCCAATTTAGGATTTAAATATCCCATTGTTCTAATCTTTGGAGGGGAAATTAATTCCAACATCCAAGCTGCGTTTTGCCTAATTGGAAGGAAGGGAGAGAGAAAGAAGATGAAGAGAAAAATTGTTTGCTCCGACCCGGTTTTGAACCGACCAATCGGGTGCCAATCACCACATGAGAAAGCAAGATTTGAGATGCATAATAAAATATTTTGTTTCAAATTTAATATTTAAATATCCCATTGATTAATTGATTGATTGATTGTCTCTAATCTTTGGAGGGGAAATAAACTCCAACATCCAAGCTGCTTTTAGCCTAATTGGAAGGAAGGAGAAAGATAGAAGATGAAGAGAAAATTGTTTTCTCCGACCCGGTTTTGAACCGACCACTCGGGTGCCAATCACCACATGAGAAAGCAACATTTCAGATGCATTAATAAAATATTTGGTATTTAAATATCCCATTGTCTCTGGAGGGGAAATTAATTCCAACATCCAAGCTGCTTTTAACCTAATTGGAAGGAAGGGAGAAAGAAAGAAGACGAAGAAAAAGTTTTCTCCGACCCGAGTTTGAACCGTCCAGAGGTAGCAAGCCACGCGTGTGACCGTCGCCCGGCCAACGGTTTCGTGCGTATATGGCAATTGACAGGATTATATTACGCAATCGGATCACGTGGTCGCTTCGTGATGGTTTTGTAGGGTCTAGTAGCGTATAAAGGGCTAGAGCAGACTTTAGTCATAATTAACCCAACATCCAAACTGATTTTTGCCAAAGTAGAATGAAGGAAAGAAGGAAGGGAGAGGGAAGGGAGGAAGACAGACCCAGCATTGAACCACCGACCCCTCTTTGGTATTAGGTAAATGAGAACAAATCGTACATGCCAGACATTTTTGTGATACAAATTCGCTAAAAAGTGAAAAACATGGGATCTCGTTTGCTTGAGATCGCAATTACGACAACAATTTGTCACCAAACAGTATCAATTAATATTTGGAACGATTGCCGAATAGGGTGCAACTTTACCAGTCTTATTACAAGACTGCACTACCCAAACCGTAAACCCTAACCCTAGTAACATGGCAAATAATTCCATCGAGCCCTGTTGACCTCGACCTATTTTGTAATGTTACCTTTTATCAAAACATCCAAAACATTGCAACTTTTTAATTTTGATTTATTTTTGCCAAAGGAACAGTTTTAGACCAGTTAGATTAAATTTGGAGCACATTTCAATTGTAAACGACTGTGGACTCCATTTGACATTTGACCTTTTTGCCTATAACTTAAGAACTGTACGTCGAAGACTGGTCAAACTATACTTTTTCTGAATCCCTATAATAAGAGCAATATATTGGTATTGTTTTAAACAAGATTTGACTAACTTTGAAATTCCACCCTCTGCATAAACGGCCATATTGGATTTATGCAAATTAGGCACTGTTCCACTACTTTTGGGGACTTTTGATATATTCTTTAATATACTTTTCTGAAACGAATGGTAATTAAATGATTTCTGTTGTAATTAGTGGTGGGTTAAACCCTGATGTCCCTTAGTTTGACTAGCCTATTAGGTCTACACTTCGTTTGGCTTTTACGGTCTATTGGTGGGATTGGCCTTCATGTGTACAACATGTTGTCAGTGATGAGTTTTGAACCAATGGCGTCGAGCTGTCCTTGCCATTTTAAGCCAAGGCATTATCATTTTGCAAACGAGGCCTTTTTATGCCCTTGCAAAATGACATTGACCCGGGAAGATAAACCCTCAAGACTACCTTACATTAATGAAAAATCACTTGATAATAAACTACGTGATAAAGAATATATATATTGTTGATGATGGATTCAAAATTACCATGATAATCGTAAAATGCCGGAAACCTTTCATGTCTTGACAATCAAATTTCAGTTAAATGCGTGCTGCTCATCCCTTTTAATGTCCCATGTGTACGAGCAGAAAAATTATGAACTCACCATGCACTTTATTTCAGTGGAAGCCGCGAACTTTACAACGAAAAGTCCTGTTTGATGTCAAGTCTTTAAAGTTAAACGTGCTAAAGAGGTTTGTTGATTCAACATGTCCAATGCGGATAGTAAGATAAATTGCACAGACTCGAAACCTCTCAAGGTATATGAGTTTGATCATAAACATTACCATCGGGGAAGTAATTTGTATCGGCAAATGCTGGTGCAGAGATATGGGATGTTGGGAGAACCAATAAATGGTGTTAACCAATAAATGGAAGTTGAATGTATTAAACTGTTTGTTGATTTAATATCTCTAGTGAGATTGGGTTGCTTCGAGCTGCAGGTAAATCTCCAAAGGCACAACCTTGACGAATATCATCAATAACGCTAATTATGTCTGATTAAAGGATGCACAGACTCTAGAATCTATATATGTATAAAATAAGTCTAAAGGACTGGTTGTGTGAAAATGGTTAACCAGGGGGAAGGTCCCATGTTAACCCCTTCGAAGTATACGTTGTAATCCATCGGTCCCGTGTACGAATGCATGCTGATGCATTTAATTCGTAGTCTAATTGTTACCCTTTTGAGTGTTAATTGTCAGAATCCAATTCATCCAGAATTTCTCAACCTGATTTAAAGTACTTAAGAAAGTTTAAACGCGAGTTTATGGTAATAGCTGTGGCGTAAATATCCGATGGACAGTGCCCTGGTGGATTATAGGCCCTAACTTTAAGATATGCATATGAAGAGATAATTCTGTATATACACTGACTGGCGCGGCGTAGGATAAGTAACCAAGAAATGGCCCCTTGTAACGTGTGGTAAATTAATATTTATTCTATCAATACTTAAGGGTACTTGCCCATCAATTTCATTCAGGGGCGTGTTTGAAAAACGGCACAGCGCATTAGCAAAAAGAATAAAAAAATACTAACATTTACACCAAGGTTCGAACCTGGGTTCGAACCACTGCCAAGGCACTATGAATGCTAAAGATGCCTACTGTGCCACGGTGACTGTGGTTAACATTCGGCGATTTTCAAACATATACATATCAACACGTTTCTAGTGTATTGAAAATCAGATTTTGGTAGGAATACAGTCATAGAAAGACATATGACTCTACTTGTCTGTTTGTTTTTCATTTAATACAAATTAATTTTGATGAATTGAACTGGTATGACTCTTAGGACTCGTGATAAATGACGATTAAATTTGTAATAATAAAATGAAAACGCTGGGCCATTCACGACGTCATTGTAGTTCATGTCAAAACCTGGGGAGTGACCACGCGCATACGTGTATACTTGCGCGATCGATACTCAATGATCCAGACATTTGAATATACCGCCCTTATGTATGCACCTGCTTGACACAGCTGGTCACTTGCGGAAAGATATACTATACCCAATAGCTTACAATAGATACCCCACCGTAAATAGCTCTCTTCATTACCTCTCTGTGCCAGTATATACGCGTAGTGTACGTAATTTTGAACCATATTTTGTTCAAAAATGATAGGAAGGGACTGTTTTCAGCTAAAATGTTGGGTATCAGCAGATGCCCAATGGTATCAGGAAGTGTTGCAGAAAGGTAAGCGTACTCATTATTTATTCCAAATTTATTTATTTATAAAATCCGCATGGGAAATCCGATAAAAAATTTCCGATAGAAATATTGTGAAATAAAATCGAATCAAATTTAGGCTCCGCAAACAACATCCAATTATTCCCAGAGGGGTTTGCTACACGCGTATCTAATAAATTATGATTTGGGGTTACTTTGAGAAGAGTATAACAAAATACACCGAGTGCACCTTATTTGACCAAAAACCTCGACAATTCAACACTCTGTAAAAACAAATCAAGAATTATCTGGGATAATTGTAACAAAGTATATGAACGTTATGATCTAAGCTACCAGATGCATCATTAATTGCATGACTATGGTATTTAGTTGTGGAAAAATATTACTTTAATATTTTGGCGGGATTATTTCCCGCCAAAAATTCAAGCAAATAGAGAAAGTACCCTTAACCAGCGGTCTTCTTGTTAGTGATCCTAGAGTTCTTGCAATGTTCTGGACGACTGATGTATATATCCTTGTCTTGCGAAAATCAGCGAAGTCCATTGTACACTTGCGTTTATAAATATCCTTGCGTATGAAATCCTCACACGAAAATGAAGCTGCTTTCTCCAATCACTTATCTTCTTGCGCTACTTTCTCCAAAAATATATCTCCTTGTGCTGCTTTCTCCAAATATTTATCTCCTTGCGCTGCTTTCTCCAAAAATGGTGTTTCTTTCACCAATCGCTCTTTCTCCAGGGAACAGGCTTCTTTAACACTGCTCCGCTGTATTTGACAGATGTGTGGTTTTCATAAACCCAGCAAACTCCAGCAATTCGACAGAAGAACTTTAATCCTTTGATGAGGACGAGCACATTTGTGTACTCGAAATCTCCTTCGTTGCTGTATTAAAAATAGATCAATTATTGGCTATGTAAAATGGTTAAAATGTACTTCTTTTTTTGAAGCACGAAGACCACCACACACATGTGGAGTTTTACAATCTCTCATGACATTCTGTAAAGTCCAAAAAAAGCCTCCAGCTTTTATACCAGTACTCATGCAAAACCCATCATCTATTAACCCTAACACTGACCCATGCTTTTTGGTATCGGAAGTCAGAGAAGATCCGATTTTTTCAAGAAGAAGAAGAATTTTTGACTTGGCACCCCCGGGATTCGAACCTTTGACCCCTCGCATGCCAAGCGAACGACCGCGGACCGGTAGCTGCTCGGGTTATTGCTGCCCGGCCAGCAATTCCGTGAGCATATCACACTTCGGGTGATTGCGTCATCGCAGACCCTGGGATGCATGCATGTTATGAATTTTTCATCGTGGTATTTTGTGGTTTTTACTGGTGTTAGGGTTAATACACCATCACTTCATTCACATCTTCACAGATGATGCAAACTTGGGATTTCCCAAGATTAATTATACACATTAACTTTTCTTATTACATCACTTCCTGGTTTTTTTTCCTGTGGTGCAATACACTGAACTGGGGATTTCCAAGTTCCAAACATAGATCTCACTTTGTTTACAATAATTTAGGGGGAATCCCAAAATTACTTTCCACACCAACCCTTGCAAGTACAAGGGGTTTCCCATCTCATGAAATACTTTCAGCTTGTAAACAAAGCTAAATAATTAAATTAAATTACTCAGGGCACATCACACTATACGTACATGACGTACAGGCTGTTCATGAGACATCAAAAGGACCGCCCTCATTCTTGATCGACGTAGTAACACATTGTCGACATCGGCGCTGAAATTAAAGAGCGTTTACTGTGTTTTGTCTCATTTGTTCGGCTAACATTTAGAGTGGCCGCCTCAACGCTATAACAGTATTGTTCAGAATCTGTCTAGATCGGGATGATATTAAGTATGAGAAGAATGGCTTTCCCCCAGTATGAGTGCCATGCCGACAACCATGAAACATTAGTTGCCTTGAGTAGGGAATGCTGTCCCACAAACTCCCAGTTTCATATCGTACTAGAACATTTAGAAAGGTGGTCATTGCAAGTTGGCGCGATTGTTAGCGTTCATTCCTCTCACATACTGGCTTCAGGCATTACTGGGTTTTTTGTGTTTTTGTAGCATGATTATATAATGACTCTTTCGTGTCATACATATTAAAACTACTTGGCGCAGTTCGATGTAAAAAGATGGTGTAATTTCAAATGATTCAAACCTTCAAAAAGAAGCGAGTCGGGTAATGCTACAAATTGAAACAAAATTAAATAACATGACCGTGTTATGAAAAAAGACAAAAAACATCAGAAAAAAGATTCGGAAAACAAAATAAACAAAAGCATAACATTATTGTACATAACAAAGCAGCAATTTTAACGTGTTAAAAGATTAATTTTACTTAGGCACAACATCCAATTTGGTTCCAGAGCACTATTGGTTCCCCGATAGGTACCGATGTCTGGTTTGAGTGTATCCTGAACATTTGCACAGTGTTTTCGTTTCTTAAATTTCAAATGAAAAAGGGTAACACTATGCGAATGTTAATTATTATGCTTGATACAATTAATTATATCACCAGGTATGACAAAAAGAGTTATCCGTACTTAACCGGACACCGATAGTGCTATAGGACCTAATAAGATGTAGTGCCTTATCTAGACTATGCCATAGTCGATTTTTGATGAATAAAAAGATGTTATTTGATCATTATGAACGCATTCAGTTGAACTCGAAATTTCACTGATATTATTTTATTACATCAAAATACTAGTAAATACTGGTTATGAAAAAAGTCTATATAATTATATTAGTGACGGTAACAGTAAAGCATACGTAGGCTTATTGAATGCAACATACTATAATGACACTTCAATAATGAACAGTTCTGATTTTAGAATCTACCAGTTTAATTATCGCGAAAGCCCGAGTTAAAATTGACTATGTACATTGCATTTTTAACGGGGACTTAGTCCCTAACACACACTGTCAATCATACTTGTTTATCAATCCAATTTAACCGCATGCATAAAGCCTGTACGTACAAGACGCGCTCATGCACCTAGTACACAAAGCACCGCATAGTGGTGCACAATGTATTTATCAATGGTAATGGCACATGCCCAGAAGATTTAAACCATAACGAGATCTGGGGGACCAATCACAAGCCAGATCCATTTAAAGATGTTAAAATCTATCAATTGTGCACAAATTAATTCTAAGTTTTAAGCGTATGCACAATGGGCAAGTGGACTACGGAGAAGTCTATGCCTTATCATGATACTATCGCAAAGGATGTTATCATGGTTATAAGCAAAATATTAAAGAATATCCTAGAGAATTTCTTATCAATAAATTCGTTTAATATCAAAGAGTTTGAGGTGTTACTGGTTATATAATACTCAAACTCATGTCTTTAGGAAGGTTCCACCTAATAAGTGTTACAAAGCACTAGATAGATACTCATCATGTGTCTATAGTCAAATCATTGGCAGTGAGCAATTACAAACAAATGAGTAAATGGCGTTCTTTAGTAGTTAAATTTTGCTCGTTAATTTCCGTATGATTGAGTATGCATTCCGATTTTCGAATGTTTAGATTACATAATTTGCAGCGTGTATATTGATATGTTTCTTGTAAATGTACAAGCTGTTATGACACCATTTTTTAAATATGTGTAAAACAACTGTAGTTAGGTTTACAAAACGACTGGAAGTCTAAGACTAATTCAATTAGTGTTGACCAGGTCAACTTTTACTTTTACTTGTCAGTGTTTTGTGTCACATAACGTAGGTTTGTCAACTTTTACTTTTACTTGTCAGTGTTTTGTGTCAAATAACGTAGGTTTAACTTCAGTAAACTTATAGTATCAAGTTCGTTTCGGCAAATCGTGCTTTTTTGGGGGGGGCGAGAGTATTACAAACATTAATTTTAATTTTAATTAGAGAAGCGAAGACAACGTCACTTGCACAAATAATTGTTTGAAAATCAATCAACATACCAACAAGAACAGATTTATATCTTACATGAAACAGCTCTTAACCAATAAGTAAAGTAAACATGTGTGCGGCAATTATGATGTAAAAGACCGGGATAAGTTTTTAGAACGGAATGATCTAAACTTAACCTGTTATGTTAACCTAATTGCAAAATTGATGGTTCAAAATTATTACGAAACATCATATTATCATTTACCGCCAAAATTCAATGTTCAATTTAATTGAATATTGTACATTCTAATGCACAGTTCAGAGAACAGACTGCGATACTCCAACTAAATTGAACTCTGCGGTTTGTGACATAGTTGATATACGAATAATTTCATGCTGACATCTACAAAATTTATTTATCAGTTGAACGAGTTACTCTGACATATTTCAAATCAATTTTAGCATAAACTACTCAGTTTACTTACCTGATTGCGTTGCATATTTAAAATTGTCTGAAAATGCAGTTGAGAAAGTAAAAACATGCCTAGCAGACGGTAAAAATAGCTTTTAAACTTCTGTATTTGGTAAACTTATTGAAACAATATGTTTCATAAAAGGGAAAGAAAGCTGAAAAACGTCACAAGTACGTTCACTGCATGCTAAACATGCTAATAACATGTCTTAACATAAACCGGCGGCAACAAGAGTGGAGACATCCATAAGTAAGGATTTTCTTTAAGATTTGTGAAATTCGTGAAATTCATTACAAAATCTGATATATGTAGTATATATGGCAACCGGCATGGCCGCAAGCTTTTGTACTAAAATCTGTATATAAAGATGAGAAAGCAACATTTGAGATGCATTAATAAAATATTTTGTTTCCAATTTAGCATTTAAATATCCCATTGTTTCTAATCTTTGGAGGGGAAATTAATTCCAACATCCAAGCTGCTTTTTGCCTAATTGGAAGGAAGGGAGAGAGAAAGAAGATGAAGAGAAAAATTGTTTTCTCCGACCCGGTTTTGAACCGACCACTCGGGTGCCAATCACCACATGAGAAAGCAACATTTGAGATGCATTAATAAAATATTTGGTTTCCAATTCAATATTTAAATATTCCATTGTCTCTAATCTTTGGAGGGGAAATTAACTCCAACATCCAAGCTGCTTTTAGCCTAATTGGAAGGAAGGGAGAACGAAAGAAGACGAAGAAAAAGTTGTTTTCTCCGACCCGAGTTTGAACCGTCCAGAGGTAGCAAGCCTCGCGTGTGATCGTCGCCCGGCCAACGGTTTCGTGCGTATATGGCAATTGACAGGATTATATCACGCAATCGGATCACGTGGTCGCTTCGTGATGGTTTTGTAGGGTCTAATAGCGTAAGGGCTAGAGCAGACCTACACGAAGGGAACTTTAGTCATAATTAACCCAACATCCAAACTGATTTTTGCCAAAGTAGAATGAAGGAAAGAAGGAAGGGAGATGGAAGGGAGGAAGACAGACCCAGCATTGAACCACCAACCCCTCTTTGGTATTAGGTAAATGAGAACAAATCGTACATGCTAGACATTTTTGTGATACAAATTCGCTAAAAAGTGAAAAACATGGGATCTCGTTTGCTTGAGATCTCAATTAAAACAACAAATGTGTCACCAAACGGTATCAATTAATATTTGGAACGATTGCCGAATAGGGTGCAACTTTACCAGTCTTATTACAAGACTGCACTACCCCAACCCTAAACCCTAACCCTAGTAACATGGCAAAGAAGATCGAATTCCATTGAGCCCTGTTGACCTAGACCTATTTTGTATTGTTACCTTTTATCAAAACATCCAAAACATTGCAACTTTTTAATTTTGATTTATTTTTGCGAAAGAAACAATTTGAGACCAGTTAGATTAAATTTGGAGCACATTTCAATTGTAAACGACTGTGGACTCCATTTGACCTTTGACCTTTTTGCCTATAACTTAAGAACTGTACGTCGAAGACTGGTCAAACTATACTTTTTCTGAATCCCTATAATAAGAGCAATATATTGGTATTGTTTTAAACAAGATTTGACTAACTTTGAAATTCCACCCTCTGCATAAACGGCCATATTGGATTTATGCAAATTAGGCACTGTTCCACTACTTTTGGGGACGTTTGATATATTCTTTAATATACTTTTCTGAAACGAATGGTAATTAAATGATTTCTGTTGCAATTAGTGGTTGGTTAAACTCTGATGTCCCTTAGTTTGACTAGCCTTGCTTTTACAGTCTATTGGTGGGATTGGCCTTCATGTGTACAACATGTTGTCAGTGATGAGTTTTGAACCAATGGCGTCGAGCTGTCCTTGCCATTTTAAGCCAAGGCATTATAATTTCGCAAACGAGGCCTTTTTATGCCCTTGCAAAATGACATTGACCCGGGAAGATAAACCCTCAAGACTACCTTACATTAATGAAATATCACTTGATAATAAACTACGTGATAAAGAATATATATATTGTTGATGATGGATTCAAAATTACCATGATAATCGTAAAATGCCGGAAACCTTTCATGTCTTGACAATCAAATTTCAGTTAAATGCGTGCTGCTCATCCCTTTTAATGTCCCATGTGTACGAGCAGAAAAATTATGAACTCACCATGCACTTTATTTCAGTGGAAGCCGCGAACTTTACAACGAAAAGTCCTGTTTGATGTCAAGTCTTTAAAGATAAACGTGCTAAAGATGTTTGTTGATTCAATGCGGATAGATAATAAGATAAATTGTTCAGACTCGAAACCTCTAAAGGTATATAAGTTTGATCATAAACATTACTATCGGGAAGGTAATTTGTCTCGGCAAATGCTGGTAGAGAGATATGGGATGTTGGGAGAGCTAGTGTTAACCAATAAATGGAAGTTGAATGTATTAAAGTGTTGATTTAACATCTCTAGTGAAGTGAGATTAGGTTGCTTCAAAGCTGGTAAATCTCCAAAGGCGCAACCTTGACGAATATCATCAATAAAGCTTTGTGTTTGATTAAATGATGCACAGACTCTAGAATCTATGCATTTAAGGGCTGGGGTATGAACGTTTGGACAGTATTTATTTTGGGACATCAGAGCACATCAGACATATCGAATTGCATTCTGAATACGAAGAATGTCATTCTGATATCAAATAATTTTGATTTTTTGAAATTCGCAATTTAATACACATTTTATGGCAAATCATTAAAATTGATATTTTTGATATTTAACAGTACTTGAAGTAAACTTTATAAATCTGATGATTTATACTTAAAGTGTATGTAGGTGGGATGAAAAGCCGACGATCAATTGAAAATGTTGACCTTTTGTATTGAAGATATGGATTTTTTTCCCCAAAACACCACAAAAAAATAGGTCTTTTTGGGAAAAAAATCCACATCTTCAATATGAAAGGTCAAAATTTTCAATTGACCGTCGGCTTTTCCTCCCTGCTACATACACTTTAAGAATATATTATTAGATTTATATAATTTACTTCGAGGACTGTTATATATCAAAAATTTGAAAAATATCACATTTTTATAATTTGTCATAAAATTTGTATTATATTGTGATTTTCAAAAATGAAAATTATTTGATATCAGAAAGACATGCTTCGTATTCAGAATGCAATTCGATAGGTCTAAGGTGCTCTCATGTCCTACAAAAAATACTGTCGAAACGCAATAAACGCTCATTTTAGATCCCTTAAGACTCCCTCATTTCAAATATATAGTTTTGGTTTCTCTTTTGTTCAGAAACCAAAAATCAAGGGATTAAAAAGTAGAGCTGATCTGATCTGCAATCATAACACTATTATGCTACGAGGACACAGTATAGGGTATATAACCAGAAGTATACAATAGCCTATTGTGCTAACATAGTTATTAGGCCGTGTAAAATTAATATTTTGGTTCTCGTCCCTCCCTCCTCAATTTCTGGGATTTGACAGATTTTTTATTTTTTTTTAGATTTTTCAATTTTTTTAGACTTTGGAATGATTTATGAAATCTTCATACATATAAATAAGTTTATTAGAGAACAAGCATAACTTCCAAGTCTTTTTGTGGTACTCTAGGGGGTTTATCCCTCAGAATCTCACATTTGAAAAAAAAAAAAAGCCTCATCGTTTCCTCGAGCACTGTTGGAGAAGACCGAAAACTACTGACAATGCTAATTTTACATTGAAAAAAAAAAAAAAAAAAAAAACACCTCCCTCCCTCATCAATTCATGAAAATCCTCTGGACGAGAACCAAAACATTAATTTTATACGGCCTTATCATGATTGATATCGGAAATCTATCCCGCGGACGACAGTTGATGCTCTCTGTCGAAGGTATTCAGTATCGAAGTTACGTAATGTTACTATGTCAACGGGATCACGCGCTAGAGTAATGAACCACGATCGAAATGATCACCACATAAAGTATATGGCACTCGAAGGCATACCAAAGTAGCGTGATCCGGTAACCAAGAGAATTACGTAACCACTTCGATGCTGAATAGGTGGCATATTACACTCACGAGTTCTAGGCCTAGAAATCATATACATGCGCGTATACTGAAGGATGGGGTGGGGTGGGGGAATTTGTTTGTTTGTATGAAACATAAACGATGCATGGAGATGATTTGATTATGAATTAGTTTATTATCCCCGGAAGCACAACCCATACCTCTTTAAGAGGGGCTCCCTCCTATATAACCACCTCTTTCCTAAATTACCCCTTCCCCCTCCTCCTCCCCTACATTCGATATCTTCATCTAGAGCTCTCCTCCCCCTTCTCTTTCACTTCCAATGCTCTCTCTCATATGTTCTCTCTCTCCCGGCCCATATCCCTCTTGCCTTCCAACCCCGCCCCCCACACACACACCCCAATCTTCTCCCTCTATCTTCTACTTTTTGCAGTAAAAATTGCTTCAGTAAAAGTCATTAGGTTATTAGAGGTCATATAATGGCCTTCCATCGATTCTGGTACATGGGATTAAGGACATGAATCGATTTTGTTTATAGCACCTATACAATTACAGTAGTAGCCCTTTTGTAATGTCGAATGCAAATATTTCGATGGTCTATATATTTTCACAGTGAAATCAGCTTAGGCTATTTCGTAGTCTCAAGCCAATGCTTTCAAACTAAATCAATGCTTTCAAATGTAGACTGTTTTGTTCGACTTCTCTGCTCGTGAATATTGCACTGCGAAATTTAAACATTTCTTTTGTATACTTAGATGAGGTAACTCGAAAATCCTGTAATTTTATTCGTCACACCACTTATAAGAAACTGAAACCAAAACCGAAACTACCTGTCACAAATGTTTAGTTTTAAACAAAAGGTAGAAACAAAGAGTTCGATATCTTGTGATTCAAGTGGTTAGGCAGGACAATAGGAAACCACGTGACCAAAACCAAAACCAAAACTAAAACTATATATTTGAAATGAGGCATTCCCTCATTTCAAATATATAGTTTTGGTTTCTCTTTTGTTCAGAAACCAAAAATCAAGGGATTAAAAAGTAGAGCTGATCTGGTTTGCAATCATAACACTATTATGCTGGAAGGACACAGTATAGGGTATATAACCAGAAGTATACAATAGTCTATTGTGCTAACATAATTATTATCATGATTGATATCGGAAATCTATCCCGCGGACGACAGTTGATGCTCTCTGTCGAAGGTAGGTGGCATATTACACTCACGAGTTCTAGGCCTAGAAATCATATACATGCGCGTATATTGAAGGATGGGGTGGGGTGGGGGATTTGTTTGTTTGTATGAAACATAAACGATGCATGGAGATGATTTGATTATGAATTAGTTTATTATCCCCAGGAAGCACAACCCATACCTCTTTAAGAGGGGCTCCCTCCCTATATAACCACTTCTTCCCTAAATTACCCCTTTCCCCCTCCTCCTCCCCCTACATTCGATATCTTCATCTCGAGCTCCCCTCCCCCTCCTCTTTCACTTCCAATGCTCTCTCTCATCTGTTTCTCTCTCTCCCCGGCCCATATCCCCTTGCCCTCCAACCACCCCTCCCTACCACCACCACACACACACACCCCACACACAATCTCTTTTCCCTCTATCTTCTACTTTTTGCAGTAAAAATTGCTTCAGTAAAAGTCATTAGGTTATTAGAGGTCATATAATGGCCTTCCATCGATTCATCGATTCTGGTACATGGGATTAAGGACATGAATCGATTTTGTTTATAGCACCTATACAATTACAATAGTGACCCTTTTGTAATGTCGAATGCAAATATTTCGATGGTCTATATTTTTCACAGGTGAATTAGCCTAGACTTATTCGGTTTTGTAAACCACGTCTTTCAATGTAGATTACCATGCTCGATTTCTCTCCTCGTGAATATTGCACTGCGAAATTTAAACATTTCTTTTGTATACTTAGAGTAGGTAACTTCAAATCAAATAATTTTACGATCCACACCACTTATAAGAAACTGAAACCAAAACCGAAACTGACTGACACAAATGTTCGGTTTTAAACAAAAGGTAGAAACAATGAGTTCGATATCTTATGATTCAAGTGGTTAGGCAGGACAATAGGAAACCACGTGACCAAAACCAAAACTAAAACTATATATTTGAAATGAGGCAATGACTGCCTCATTTCAAATATATAGTTTTAGTTTTGGTTTTGTTTTGGTCACGTGGTTTCCTATTGTCCTGCCTAAACCACTTGAATCACAAGATATCGATCTCTTTGTTTCTACCTTTTGTTTAAAACTAAACATTTGTGACAGGTAGTTTCGGTTTTGGTTTCAGTTTCTTATAAGTGGTGTGACGAATAAAATTACAGGATTTTCGAGTTACCTGATCTAAGTATACAAAAGAAATGTTTAAATTTCGCAGTGCAATATTCACGAGCAGAGAAGTCGAACAAAACAGTCTACATTTGAAAGCATTGATTTAGTTTGAAAGCATTGGCTTGAGACTACGAAATAGCCTAAGCTGATTTCACTGTGAAAATATATAGACCATCGAAATATTTGCATTCGACATACAATAGTGCCACTACTGTAATTGTATAGGTGCTATAAACAAAATCGATGCATGTCCTTAATCCCATGTACCAGAATCGATGGAAGGCTATATGACCTCTAATAACCTGATGACTTTTACTGAAGCAATTTTTACTGCAAAAAGTAGAAGATAGAGGGGAGAAGATTGGGGTGTGTGTGTGTGTGGGGGTGTGTTGGAGGACAAGGGGGATATGGGCCGGGAGAGAGAGAAACATAGGAGAGAGAGCATGGGAAGTGAAAGAGAAGGGGGGAGGAGAGCTCGGAGATGAAGATATCGAATGTAGGGAGGAGGAGGGGAAAGGGGTAATGAAAGAGGTGGTTATATAGAGGAGCCCCCTCTTAAAGAATGGGTTGTGCATAATTTTCATAATCAAATCATCTCCATGCATCGTTTATGTTTCATACAAACAAACAAATTCCCCCACCCCACCCCATCCTTCAGTATACGATGTATATGCTCGTGATCAGAGAGCATCAACTGTCGTCCGCGGGATAGATTTCCGATATCAATCATGATAATAATTATGTTAGCACAATAGGCTATTGTATACTTCTGGTTATATACCCTATACTGTGTCCTCCCAGCATAATTTAGTGTTATGATTGCAGATCAGATCAGCTCTACTTTTTAATCCCTTGATTTTTGGTTTCTGAACAAAAGAGAAACCAAAACTATATATTTGAAATGAGGGAGAGCATGAAAAGAATACAAAAAGAATATGGATTAGTTTATGCAGCAATGCCAGGTGGTGATCAGTATGATTAAATGTATTTTTCATATCATCGTTTATTTGAAATTTAAAGTCTAGAGGACTGGTGGTGTGAAAATGGTTAACTAGGGGGAACGTCCGTTCCCTCATTTCAAATATATAGTTTTGGTTTCTCTATTGTCCAGAAACCAAAAATCAAGGGATTAAAAAGTAGAGCTGATCTGGTTTGCAATCATAACACTATTATGCTGGAAGGACACAGTATAGGGTATATAACCAGAAGTATATACAATAGCCTATTGTGCTAACATAATTATTATCATGATTGATATCGGAAATATATCCCGCGGACGACAGTTGATGCTCTCTGTCGAAGGTAGGTGGCATATTACACTCACGAGTTCTAGGCCTAGAAATCATATACATGCGCGTATATTGAAGGATGGGGCGGGGTGGGGGGATTTGTTTGTTTGTATGAAACATAAACGATGCATGGAGATGATTTGATTATGAATTAGTTTATTATCCCCGGGAAGCACAACCCATACCTCTTTAAGAGGGGCTCCCCTCCCTATATAACCACCTCTTCCCTAAATTACCCCTTTCCCCCTCCTCCTCCCCTACATTCGATATCTTCATCTCGAGCTCTCCTCCCCCTTCTCTTTCACTTCCAATGCTCTCTCTCATCTGTTTCTCTCTCTCCCGGCCCATATCCCCCTTGCCCTCCAACCACCCCCCCACACACACACATCCCCCACACCCCACACAATCTCTTTTCCCTCTATCTTCTACTTTTGCAGTAAAAATTGCTTCAGTAAAAGTCATTAGGTTATTAGAGGTCATATAATGGCCTTCCATCGATTCTGGTACATGGGATTAAGGACATGAATCGATTTTGTTTATAGCACCTATACAATTACAATAGTGACCCTTTTGTAATGTCGAATGCAAATATTTCGATGGTCTATATTTTTTCACAGGTGAATTAGCCTAGACTTATTCGGTTTTGTAAACCACGTCTTTCAATGTAGATTACCATGCTCGATTTCTCTCCTCGTGAATATTGCACTGCGAAATTTAAACATTTCTTTTGTATACTTAGAGTAGGTAACTTCAAATCAAATAATTTTACGATCCACACCACTTATAAGAAACTGAAACCAAAACCGAAACTGACTGACACAAATGTTTGGTTTTAAACAAAAGGTAGAAACAATGAGTTCGATATCTTATGATTCAAGTGGTTAGGCAGGACAATAGGAAACCACGTGACCAAAACCAAAACCAAAACTAAAACTATATATTTGAAATGAGGCAATGTTTTAACCCCTTCGAAGTATACGTTATAATCCGTCGGTCCCGTATACGGAGAGAAATGCATGCTGGTGCATTTAATTCGTAGTCTAAGTGTTTCCCTTGAGTGTTGATTGTCACAATCCAATTTATCCAGAATTTCATAACCTGATTTAAAGTACTTATCGCGAGTTTGTAAAAATATGATACTAGCTGTGGTGTAAATATCTGATGGACAGTGCTCAGGTAGATTAAAAGCCCTAAATTTAAGATATGCATATGAAGAGATAATTCTGTATATACACTTACTGGCGTAGGATAAGTTACCAAGAAATGGCCCCATGTAACGTGTGTTAAAGCAATATTTGTAACATTTACTGAGGATGACGGCCTCAATGATTTTCAAAATTGTTATTTTTACACAAATTATTGTAATCTACTTTAAAAAACTAACATACTTTGCAAAAATCAAGGCTTTAGGTGCTGTATTTGTGACAAAACAAGAGATGTTGAATAAATGACGTGTTTTATTCATATGAACATTATTTCATAACGCTATACGTACATGACGTAAAGGCTGGTCATGAGACATCAAAAGGACCGCCCTCAGTCTTGATCGACGGAGTAACACATTGGCGATATAGAAGCTGAAATTAAAGAGCGGTTACTGTGTTTTGTCTCATTTGTTCGGCTAACATTTAGAGGGGACATAAATTTATCTGACAGTGAAAACGTGTGGAAAAGAAATGCATCTCTATAGGGGGCTGTAATTTTCTTCGGAAGGGAGGGGTCATGAATATACTGGGGGTCATAGAATTTTTAGACCAAATATAGGGGGTTATAATTTTTTTTTAACACCCAAATTAGGGGGGGGGGGTATAGAATTATTAAGGGCTGGTGGCTCAAAATTTTCGCATTCTTATAATTTTATAATGGTATGACATTTTTGTTGTAATATTACCAAAATTCATCCGCACGGCATCGGTTTTAGTAAATTTTCGCCCTACCATATTGTAACTTTCAGCTTCGAGGGCGCACTGTCATTTTAAGGTGTTTACGGTTTAGTGCGTTATAACGAGAAAAGTCTCAGGTCAACCTATGTTGAGGTTTTGATCATTTGACATCTAAATCATATAATGTCACCTGATATTAGTGGCGTTTAGCTGTGAGAGTTCTGAATATGAGAAAAGTCCACTCGAAATAGACATTTTCCCATTGAAAACTGTGTAATCATGGTAATAGATAATTAGTGGTATTGAACTACTAACAAGCTTTTAGTAAATCAGGTTGTTTAAAAATTTGTAGTGACCCGTATTAAAAGCAGCCGAGTTTTAACAATTTTGCATACTACATCATTTCGCTTGTTACTGCCACATCGCCACATCTACAGACTAAGATTTATCACCAGCAAATTACGAGTAAACATGTTACCGTGGTTTTGAGACTCATAATATTAAGGGATAATAACTGAAAGTAAGAGAATAAACAGTGATAAACGATGCTCGTGGTGGTTGTAAGTAGAATATTTGTTACAGCCAAAAATGGGTTGCGTGCGAAGAATGTTTACTCGCGTAATTGCATACCTCTTCAATGAATAACTCACTGACAAAATTTCAATTACATTGTCTTTTACCAGAATCAATTTTATATGCATATTATGTTTGAACAGGTTACATAAGCTTACAAAGACCAGTTTAATTTTCTTATTGCCTTCTCTGTCAAGGGTAAGAAGAAGTTTGTTAGTTAAAGGGGACATGTTTAGGATATGAATTTCCTCCATACTCGCAATGTAAAACAATACAATTAGAAAATTAACATGATTTATCATTATACCAATATTTCATTAATTATAATGTAATTCGGTGAAGGAGACTGTCGATCGGGTCAATGATTAGCATATGGTTAGATGGGTTTTTGGTAGGGCTCATGGATAATCATGATAATCACCTAGATAGAACATTAGAGAAAGGAGAGGTGGCAATGCATGTTAATGATAATAAACTTATTTTAGTCCTTTTATACTAAATTTCAAATTTTACACGTTTAAGAGGTCCTGGAAATGAGTATCTCAAGACGTCTTACTCTGTGCTTGTTCGAGGATGGTTACGCTTAAGGGATTGTAATACATGATTTACCGACAAGTGACTCGTTTCTGAATCAAGCATTATGAAAAATTATCATTCGAAATCGACAAAAGATATTTCAATAATAAATGGTCCCATTCTTTCTCTGGAGCTTTTTTTAACATGAATGTGAAATAGCTTCAACAATGGTTCACTGGAAAAATAGTAATTGGCCTAAAAAAGGGCGAGAGGTATATTGACAAATTCATGCAGGCTAAATTCAAAATTGATAGAAAACGTATGTTTGTTGAAGACAACGTTTGTGCGTAGAACATTAAAACAAGCCAGTGTGTGTGCGGGGGTGGGGTACATGTGAAACATGAACTTCTTCAAGTAATTATCTTTACTAACTGCATCCTTACCAAGAGAACACAAATGTGAAATAGCTTCAACAATGGTTCACTGGAAAAATAGTAATTGGCCTAAAAAAGGGCGAGAGGTATATTGACGAATTCATGCAGGCTAAATTCAAAATTGATAGAAAACGCATGTTTGTTGAAGACAACGTTTGTGCGTAGAACATTAAAACAAGCGTGTGCGGGGGTGGGGTACATGTGAAACATGAACTTCTTCAAGTAATTATCTTTACTAACTGCATCCTTACCAAGAGAACACTATTAAACATTGTGGTTAAAAACCTCTGAGGGCATCGTTTTCTAGGTTAAGGTGAAGTTTTACACCACATTTATCACTGTCGACAATCAATCATAAATATGTCGATAGTGAACCAGATAACAATTAAAATCTAGAGCTCGTGAACACAAGAACTTAGGATTTAAAATGCAACAGATGGTTTGTCTTTTTGTTCACGATTTGCCATAGATATGCCAGCTGGTGCTAACATGTGGATTTCCGTGTCTCGCTTACTACTGTTCGCAGTTTATTGGTTACTTTATGTGTTGCTTTTAGGTGACAAATGAATGTGAGGGTGTAACATTATAATCATCATCACCATTATCATCATCATCATCATCATCATCATCATCATTATTATTATTATTATTATTATTATTATTATTATTATTATTATTATTATTAGTAGTAGTAGTAGTAGTAGTAGTAGTAGTAGTAGTAGTAGTAGTAGTAGTAGTATTATTAGTGTTATTATTATAATTATTATTATTATTATTATTATTATTATTATTATTATTATTATTATTATTATTATTATCTTGATTTTCATTCCCAATCATATGAGCACGATTTATCAAGTAAATTGATAACTTGATTGGATAGAGCTTTTTCATATATTATATAACAGAATATTATTTGTTAATTTGAAAAACTTCTGTATTTTTCTGGGATCTTTGTTTTGTTTTCTCACAGAGATTTTTTGTTTGACATATGACCGGTCATGAGCACTCCTATGGTTCACTAAGAAGGCTTATCTTCGGTGTACTTCTGAAATGTTATTTGCATTTCTTTATATAAATACCTTGTCAATGATTTGTATTTCAAGGCGAATTATTGTAGCAATGCAATATGCGAGGATTTCTTTCAATAACACATTCAAATTATTTTTGTTTTGCAAGCTCGGTTACCTGTATCATATGTCACTATTGTTTTGTGGGTTTGCGGTTATATAGATATACGCTTTAAATGATCTACTCATATTTGAATAGAAACTTCACAAAGTAAACTATTCAGATGGATACATAACAGATTTCTCTTCAATATTTCTCTATCGGATATTCTAATCAAAATGACAAGAAACTCGTAAAATGTGGCAAGATTGCCTTGCCGTTTAAAACGGCGATCTGGTCAATAGGATGAATAGATTCTTGTCAAAAATGAACCAACTTCAAATCAAATCAAATTTGAGTAGTCTTGTCAGTACAGAGGGAGACTAATAATGAGTTGCCGATCTTGTCAATATGAATAGTTACTTGTTAAAATGAAACGGTAACTATTAATTTGGAGAATATTGTCGGTTCAAATCAAGTGATAAAAAACCTAATGAACAGTATATCTCATTAAAATGAATAGATCAAAAATAAATGAGTAGGGATTCTATTCAGAAACTGAATAGTTCGAAATTAGGGTGTAGGCGGTAGAATGTCATAAACTTACGATATCCTAATAAATACAATCACACAAATCAGCGTTTCTTTATCTTTTGGAAACAGATATATGTGACGTGTCATGTCAAAAGGAGACACTTTTGGGCAGGATCATAAATGGAGAAATAACCAAAAATCTGGCCGGGGGTGATTTTTTCACAATTTGGGTTTGTTGCGAATTTGTGATGTTATTAATGTTTAAAATATTGTCTGATAGTGTCAGACCGGAATATAACTGGCATCTTGTATTTTTTGAGACATTTTTCATAGTAATTCCTACTCTCAACATTGTCAATAATATTTTTAAAGACCGATATCTCAATTTCCAATTTTATAATACCATAACTTAACAACTCAATATCTTCACTTAGGAATGACCGATTTCAATGGGGAAAATGGCGTTGTGGAGCAAATTACCTCTATATTTAAGATATGTAAAAACCTCCAAATTGATAACCTGCCCAAAAGTGTCTCCTTTTGACATGACACGTCACATATGTACATATTGCACATGAGTATACCATTTGGCGAATTAGATGCATTATACACTCAATATTGTAAACTAATGGGTCAGTCCATGTCGAAACAGATTGAGTGTACACCCACCCTCTTGGATTTTGCTCTCTTTTGGCTCAGGGGTACCTTTCATGGATCCCTAGGTGAGGTCACAAGAAAAAAATTCAAATTTCATTTCGTTTGCGAATGGCGGGCAATCAAAGTTTGGCGACCTCGACCAAAATTGTGAATTTAAGGGGTCCAAATGACAAAGTGCTCTCTTTGAGGGGCACTTTCTTCTTAATTGAATCAGTTGTGATCCTCTTTTTGAATGTGGTCACTCACTGGCTATGTCTGAAATACCTAATGCCAAAAAAGATAGATTTCGGAATTTCGTTGGGATTTCAGAGGGGGTCAAAATCAGCACTTCGTACTGTTCAATCAAATTATCTTGATTTTGAAGGACACATGATAATGTCACAGTGCACTTATAGGTCCTAATTATGTTCAGAATGGATTAACCATATGCCAATGTCTATGAGCAATTAAAAAAAAAGAGAAATTTCTAGACCCCTACAGAATTTTAGGCCACCCCTAAAGTGGTTCAGCCACAAATGGCACTTAAAGTCGGCAAATTTTGACCCTAATAACTTTAGGTGTACACCAGATATGAATTTCTAGTCTTTTGCATCTGAAAGAATGTAGTTTAATGTTATTAGGAACATAAGATTTGTTTTGTATTTTTGTGTTTTAGTATTAAGTTGACGCTTTCAAAAATAGTCATTTTTGCCTAACATACCATGCATACAGGATACGGTACAAAATGCCAATTTTAGTATGATATTTTTTATATTTTTGATCACTTTATAGCCATTTGTATTATTTATCCTGATATTTCAAGTTGCTCTTGAGTCAAGTAATAAGAAAAACTACTTTCTAATCCTCTGTATGGATTTTAAGGGGTCAAAAATGCACTTCCTGGCAACGATGCACATGCAAAGTACAGGTTATGGGGGTCAAATTTTCAGAATGCTCCCAATTATGTCAAGTAATATATCAAATTACTCGTATGGTCATGAGGATTCCAAAAATGTATAGTTTGTTATGTGTCAGACCTTTCAGGAGGGCGCTATGACGAAAAAATGTTCATAGGTCAACGACCTTTTGAAAGTATCAAAACACAAAAATACAAAACAAATCTTATGTTCCTAGTAACATTAGACTACATTCTTTCAGATGCAAAAGACTAGAAATTCATATCTGGTGTACACCTAAAGTTATTAGGTGTCAAAATTTGCCGATTTTAAGCGCCATTTGTGGCTGAACCACTTTAGGGGGGCCTAAAATTCTGTAGGGGTCTAGAAATTTCTCTTTTTTGAATTGCTCATAGACATTGGCACATGGTTAATCCATTATGAACATAATTAGGACCTATAAGTGCACTGTGGCATTATCATGGGTCCTTCAAAATCAAAGATAATTTGATTGAACAGTATGAAGTGCTGATTTTGACCCCCCTCTGAAATCCCAACAAAATTCCGAAATCTATCTTTTTTGGCATTAGGCATTTCAGACACAGCCAGTGAGTGAAAAAAAAAAAAAAGAGGGTCACAACTGATTTAATTAAGAAGAAAATGCCTCTCAAAGAGAGCGCTTTGTCATTTGGACACCTTAAATTCCCAATTTTGGTCAAGGTCGCCAAACTTAGATGGCCCGCCATTCGGAAACGAAATTGAATTTGAATTTTTTTCTTGTGACCTCACCTAGGGGTCCATGAAAGGTACCCCTGAGCCAAAGGAGAGCATAATCCAAGAGGGTGGGTGTACACTCAGTCTGTTTTGACATGGACTGACCCTAATGTAAAAAAGACCTGATAAATGTATTCATGAATGTTTCCAATCACATCATTGACATTTCTAATGATAGTAAATCGGTAATAATATAGCCTTATAATATAGATTTCATGAATTTATTTATGAATGCTCTGATTAAGTTATTGACATGTGAAATGATAGTGCGTTGGTATTAATTATACTCCTGTGTTATGGATTAACTGATAACATTTAGTAAAGTAGGTAATGGGGCTACGCATCCTGCACAACAACAAGTAAACACAATGTGGAACGATTGCTAGCTACGAGAGGAAATTGAATATAATCAATAAGAAACAAAGAACGGTTTACCTACCCAAAGTGTTACTATTAAACAAGACAACAAATAAACGCAAAACCCAACTTGAAAAAAAAAGCAAGAGAATGGGGAGTACCAAATGAACACTGCGTTTTTACTGGGTTTTACAAATGTCTTATACACACTTGTCTAAGATATAAATGTCATGGTGTTAAAACAGATCGTAGTCCAAACGTTAACAACTCTGTGGAATTTACATTATTCATTAATCATTTGAATAACGATGGTCACGAGGTGAATAAGCTCCAGCGAGAGTAACTATGTAAGTGATTTAACTACCAAACAACTTCAAATACAAATCCCCCCACACACATTTCAAGCCAGATTGGTGCTAATGACCATGAATGATAGAAATGATATTTTATGATTTTGGATAAAAAATGCCTCTGGTACCGATGATCTACTGACTGGTACATTATAACCTGCCGGCGCATCTCGCTACATGTCAAGGCCAACAAAAAATAAAAGAATAAACAAAATTCTTTGGCGATGTTAAGGGATGAGTCTATAGGAATAACGACCAAACAAAGAAATTCTTGTTTAAGCCGTAATATTGTAGTCTTTCAACCCTTTCACAACTTCAGCTGTGTAACTTACAAAAATTCCCGCTAAAAAGTGGTTCTTTTAATTTTAGAAAATACATTAATAATCGCATTGGACTTTTCGTACTGATCGTACTATAAGTGACCACCAGCCTATAATGTTCTAATCACACTATAGACTGGGATTACATGTGACGTCATTGCCAGGCAATTGGTCTCTATTGTTCCTTGTCCGGAAATATGCCCACGCAGTCAGGGACCGTGCTTTTAAAACTCCCGCCAGATCACAATAAGGCCATTGAACTGCGTAGTAGCCATACGTACTCATTGAAGTATAACGGTAGCACGTTCCTTACCGACTCATTATTAATGTGTGGAAAGGGGTCAGGGACGGCATTCTGATCATTCTAATCCTTTCTTTTGAGGTCAATAGATAAAAGAAAGGCCTTGAACACAGGTGCCGAGTTGTAGATAATATTTAATCATCAAAGCTGATGGCATAAGAAATTTCGAGGAGGCAGCGCTTATTATTTCTTGTAAACACAATCTAATGTGGTACTCACTACATGTAGAAGGCCGAGCGGTCTGCAAATTAGTGCATGAAGCTAGTAAAGATATAGCTTTATGTTCAGTTTAATCAATTAAAATACTATGGCTGGATATCAAAAAAATCGCGAGGCATTAAGTATTAATTTTTATATTATTATGACAAAATCCAGTCCCTTCTCAATTGAATAGGCTCCGAGATTAGACTTTCCTTTCCAAAAATAAATTATATGGCCTAGAGGGACATGATATAGGCCTAATCTAAACCCATATTCGGTATCCAGAAACCTTCACAGTCTGAGCGGCGCTTGCACTCGCATCGCATTAAACTAGACAAAGTTCGCTAAACTGAGGCCTGCTTCAATTGCCAACCTTTATCGAGGGGCGAGTTTGAGGTTTCATAGTCATCTATTACCTATACCATTTTTCACCCCGATGTGGCAGTGATGTCAACGCGTTGTGAACAGCTGTTTCGCTCGCGCATCTATGCGGTGTCTTTAAGCGCGTGCGTATGCACACCAGCGCGATCGAACTCCATGAGTGTCGCAAAATACATCATCTCCCCGGGGGAGTACAGAGTTATGTTCATTGCATTCTGGAAAACGGACATTTCGGCTGGTGCCTTCATCACAAAAAAGGAATCCCCGATCATCACGATAATGGCGCGAGATCACGAACACCCGGCAAGCGGCAGAGCGTTTCAACCAATGACAAGTCTTGATTGTGTCCGTTTGTCTGCAATGCGCGTGCGCCACGCCGCTCATTGCAACCGGCATGGTAGTATGAAACCAGCACAGAGGAGTAAGATATGTGGAAACCAGCTTTATACTGACGTGACCCCGGATGTGACGTCACTGTCACATCAGGGTGAAATGTAGTCTCGGTACCAGCCGGTTTGTGCTCCTCCGTCACCGTTAGTGACGGAGGAGCACAAACCGGCTGGTACCGAGTCTAGGAGAAATGGTATTGAACAACGCAAACCAGCCAAATTTGATTCTAGTGTAAAATCTGTTCATCACATGTAGTCCGATTTGGTATCTATGGTCTCATCAAAGTCTTGAGAACTCTTTTGGATGTTATGTTGGTTAACAAAAACGATACTGTTAAAAATAGCGGTATTTATGCAAGCGACGTATCTATTGTGTAAAATGCATTGAAAATTGTCGGCTAAAGAGGGCATAACTCGCGAAGAGTAATAGCAACAATAACTATCTACATTCCAAGCGGAAACGCTTTTCAAAAACATACCACCTTTTTCGGGCAATCGCTGAAACCGAAATATGAAATTCCAGGCCATCTGTAAAAAAGTGCGTCAGCATTAATGACCATGAACTTGGGTCACCGAAACAAGTGTTTATATTGGTGTCAGGCCTATTATAGTGATACAACAATTAGCCCCCAATAATGGCTTTCATTTGAACCGTTATTTGTTAAACTGCGATTTTTACTTTTTGAGAAATCAATGAATGTATCAAAAAACTTTTCGAAAGTCGATTTAAAATGGCATAACCCGTTAAGAATGTTTGATAACATAGTCACGTGAAAAATATTTTTAATGTGGAATTACCTGAAAATCATTTTCTGGAACATTTTCAATTTTGATCCCATTCATTTTTGAAAAGTTCCTTGCGTCAATGCGTTCACGAACATGACGAACGGCGAAGAACCTCGCGTCTTGGCGCAATTCTTGGCACAACACCTACAGAACGGTATGAATGTAATGTTTAAGTTGCTTGAATAAGATGCGCAACAAAGTTGTCATAAAGGGCTGCCAAAGTTACGCATCGCGTCAAATCGAGGTTACCACTCTATTGGAACTGAGAAAAAACACATCAACCTTTGCAAGTGTGAATTGTATCATATGAAACAAACAGCTCAATCAATTTGTGACACCAGACACCAGAAGTATATTACAATATGAGCGGAAAATTGATAATATTATATATATTGCTATGTGGGTGTAAAAGTATATAATATCATATTTTACCTTTATGTACCTGTCGCAGCCTCCTAATTGTGATATAGGCCTATATTGAAACACCTGCACATTTGTCTGTTCCGCTTGATTTGAATGTATATAGAGATGCCAGAGCATAAACCAGAAACTTGAATTTGTCTACAATTTGTCAAGATTGATTAACCACCAGTAGCATATGTTTTAAAGTCAGATTGATTCAGATCGTGCAGGTCTATATTCCGAATTGTTTTTGCTTTAATGGTGTTTGCTTCGAAACTATTTGACTAAGTACCTTTTGGAAAAATGACCATTTGGAGCAAAAATCTTGAGGGTTTATGACCTTTCATATAAAAATGTGTTCGGACAAAGTTCCCTTCGGAATAAAAACACTTCGGAAAATCACACTGTTCTTCAATTTAGAGATTGTGATTTCTCAGCCTTCTATGTTAAGCGAACACTGGTTAAAACATTTGAAAATCAGCCACAGTACAAGTATTTTGAATTGATTTAACTGGCGTTTGCGTTGATGTTATAGCGTTGGCGCTAGAATTGTGGACTACGTGCTCTACATGTCAGAAAATTAAAATCAGTCATGAACTTAAAAGTAAGAACAAGTAGCGTACTGAACAGCTGTGAATCAAGCAGGCAATAGTGTGCAAAAGCATTTAAGTTTCCATTCTTCATGTTCTTGACAACTTATAAATGTTTCTAGAATGGTCATTAACGCCGCATTCGGTAATGTGTTTAGAAGCTGTGCAAATGCGCAATACTATAGCGCATTGGTCCTATTTGACGTATCTGTCCATGGAAGTTTAAAGACTGGATGATATAAGATCCTAAAGGACCGTGTGGATAGCCCAATGTAACTTAATCATAAAGTTGATTACAGCTTTCTACCTTCAACGGTTCATGCTTACGAGAACACAAATGTGTCGAACGATGGAAATCACAAGGGAATTTTAATGTTAAATCGTTTTAATTCTAAGAGAATTAACATTTTCTTGAGATTCACCACGGCGACATAACTATAGGGATCGTCGAACTAATTATTTGATAAGAAAAAACAACTTACTAATTGCATTGAAGACAACAACTGTAATGCTGCGTGCTCCTATAATTATGATAATAAAATGATGTTTGTGCGCTTAATACTATAGCCTCTCAGTAATTATGTTGAACCCCGGAGAATGAAAGCAATAAAAATTCTTTGTTGCGGTATCTTCCCGTAACCTAGGGTTTTTTGTTATTGTCATTTTATCTAGGCATTCGATAGTAGGTACGACACTTCATATTTGTTTTGTTTTTAAGGAAATAGAGCACGTTGCACAAATTACAATGCGTGTTATTGATTATTTTAACCTATTTTTATGGCAGTTTGTTAAACATTTCTTAATACAATTATTGTTTAAGGGGTTGGTCACCCACCTTTGTACAGTATTTTTGTGGGACCTGAGAGCACATCAAACACACCAATTTGAATTTTGGTTTTATGAAATTGGCGATATAATACAAATTTTATGGCAACTTTTGATTCTTTTTTTAAAAAGTACCTCAACTTTTTAAATCTTTTATGAAATTTCATGTTTATCTTCGATACGAATGGTCAAAATTTTAATTGATGGTCGGCTTCTCATTTCAGTTATATCTGCGCTTTGAGTTCATATCATTAGCTCTATAAAGTTTACTTCGAGGACTGTTTAATGTCAAAAATATCATTTTTAATAATTTGGCATAAAATTTGAATTATATCGCAAAACTGTTTGATACCAGAAGGATATTCCTCGAATGTAATTTAGTGTGTCAGATGTGCTCTCAGGTCCAACAAAACAACAAAATACTGTGCAAACGTTGCTCTCCGAGCCCTTGAAACCCGTGTCATTTTGCTTTGATGTGAACCGTTTGTTTGTCGCAAGAAGGTGTAGCAATATCGTTAACATTTACATTACTTTCAGGGGACATTTCCGATTACATTTTGGAAATGCATGTTGGGAATAAACCTTTGTGATCTGATATTTACAATGGGCATAGATAGAAATAATAATATTTTGAAGATTACAGGGAAAATGAGATGTTGTCTGACGATATTGTGTCATTTTGTCGATTTTCTTTTATTTGGTGGCCTCGGTTGATCTAATTTGAGTCCGCTTCATCATCTATTTATTTCTTTTTTCCTTTTATAATTTGAAAGTTAAACTTTTATTTTGGTTTCTTCCAAGGTTTTTCATATGGCTTAGGGATCTCTAAAAATCACAATTCTATATTTGCAACTTGTAATTTGTGGCTTGGGTACTAATTCTAAAGACTGAAGAAAATCTGAATTATGTATCGGCAAAAAATAAAATAATTATTTGTTTTCATTTTAAAACATAAAATATTATTCAGACCTGTAACTCATGTAATAGATTAAACTTGTAATCTGTAAATGAGCTCATCTGTACCATTGATGAGAATGTTGATCCAATGACCTTGATTCTCCCTTGCGGGAAAACAAGGTTTGGTAACAACAAAATGCAATCAACAATCTCATAGCTACTTGTGAACACTTTCATCAGGCATTACTAAAAGGCTTTTCTTTTATATCAATGTTCAGTAAGAAAATATCGCTTCTGATCTGTCATCGAAAAGGCGTTGATTGGTGCAAACGGGGATATTCAGAGTTCGAAAATGTACCAAAGTGCCCATAGCATGTCATTATGTCATTATTCTTTGTTATTATGTTTCAAACATAAAAGTAAATTATTCGTTCTGTTCAGTCAATGTCAGAATGTGTTTATTGCTTTATTGTAAATTTGCATCGACAACGCTTCTTGATGTAAAATAATTTATTGAAATTACCCCAATACTTTAAGGGGTCAGTTACCCACCTTTGCATAGTATGGTGGAACCTGAGAGCACATTAGACACACCAAATTGCATTCTCAATACGAGGAATGTCCTTGTGATATTAATTCTTTTAATGTGCGATATAATACAAAATTTTTGACATTAGTCCTCGAAGTAAACTTTATAAATCTAATGATATAATACTTGAAGTGTATGCAGCTGGGATGAAAAGCCGATCATCAATTGTAAATTTTTACCTTTCGTGAAGATATACATTTTCCCCAAAAGTTCTACATTTTTAGTGTTTTTGGAAACAAAATGTATATCAATACGAATGGTCAAAATTTTCATAAGATGGACGGCTTTTCATCTAAGCTACATACGATTTAAATACATTCCTTCAGATTTATACAATTTACTTCGAGGACTCTTAAATATCAAAAATGTCATTTTTTATGATTTGCCATAAAATTTGTATTATGTAGCGAATTTCAAAATATCCAAATTATCAGAAGAGCATTCCTCGTATTCAAAATGCAATTTGGTGTGTCTGATGTGCTCTCAGGTCCCACAAAAAATATGTGAAAACTTAACTATCCGAGCCATTAACATACTAATTTACATAGACTTATTATCAATATAAACTGAGCTCAAAAAGAAACTTATAATTTTTCACAAGGTCATATCTTGAAATCCTGTCTATCAAATTCCACCAAAATTACACACAAGTTTACTTCAATACTCTACTCTTAAAACATGTCAGTAACCACGCAGTTATCCAACTGACACAACAGCAAAATGTACTGACATGGAACAGCTTCCTGGAACACATTCACAGCCCAGCCCTGTTTCATGAAAAAAGTGTATGAAAAGCAGAAAGCAGCACCGTTTTATCATCTGTGCAAGGATCTTGTGTGCATTCTCACAGATTTTTTTGTGCTGGGTGCCAAATGTTGGGCTGTGAAAGTGGAGGAAGTCCAGGAAGCTGTCCCATGACAGTGCATTTTGCTGTTGTGTCAGTTGGACAACTGCTTGGTTACTGATATGTGTTTTGAGTAGAGTATTAAAGTAATCCTGTGTGTAATTTTGGTTCATTTTGATTGACAGTATTTAAGATATGACCTTGTGATTCACGCGTTGTAAAAAATTATAAGTTTCTTTTTGAGCTCAGTTTATTATGCTAGAGATAAAGTTGTCCTATAAATGAACCTGTATTGATATGTCGCTATTGTTCACTGTACTTAATAGAATGGGAACGAGTGAGTGTTATTTAAATGGAGTAATTGTGACAAAAAATTATATCCCTGTGTCTAACAGGTGCGTGATTATTCCCAATTTCCATGAATCCATTGTTTTTCCTGTATACGAAGTATTGCATTAAAAACCTACGTGCCATTCATCTGCTTCATTTAAGGTAACACTTAATCTCAAAATCAGTATTACCGTCATGTAAGCATGCCCAGAATTAGCTTAATAGTAAGACAAGGGATTATATAGCTTACTGTAACGATAACGCTGTCTAAAACCTCAATTAATTCTTCATAATAGGCTAATAATATCGTGTGTGCTAACAGAAAGGATATACCCTAAAAGCCTTTGGTAGCTTCTGGACGTATTCTGGGAAGCTTTGAAATATACTTTGCTTTACCCGTACCATTATGTTGATACAACAGTTCCATATTGTGTGTAAAATCTTGTCGATTCTAATTTTGCAACAAAATGAGGTACTATACTGGAAATTAATGCTAAATTTATTGAACTGATTAGCACTGCAGAAGAGTGTAGCCATTAAGAGATACCGACAGACGTGCAATATTTTCGAAATCACGTCTGAATTTGGGGTAAATGGTAAAAAGCTCAATGTTTCTGAAAAAAAAAAGACAAAGAACAATAAGTTTTATTTTAACACATTTTAAATCACTCAATTTGAATTCAGCGCTATACCTCTAAATACAGTATGAAGGAAAAACCACCTGAAGCACTGATGTGTTTGTTAGCGCAGATTGCTTCAGGTTTCATCCTACAATGATGTGAATAGAAAAATGTAAATTACAGGCCAAATGTAAGAATGTTTCTTTTACCGTTCGTATAAGATTTCATGTTATCATGTTGCCCCACTGTGTAACATTCTAATGTCATGAATGTAGTTAAGCACATCGACGTAAGAGTACATGATTAGAAGAATATATGAATAGAATTTTATATCGATAAGAACATAAGAGTTGCTGCCATTGAAAGAACATTGTTTGAGTTATTTTGAGTAAAATGAATCTTTATGAATTCCTTACAGCTAGTTTATTTTTACAATGGCGTGTAGAAAAGACACTTGTCCTTTGTTTTTATCATACGGCCTGCAGGAAAGATTGTATGGTTGCAACATAGAAGTATTGAGTAAGCGTTATAAACTCTACGATTCCTTGTAAAAGTTGCATTACTGTCTGTAGGGTGCTACGAGAAATAGCCGGGTATGCGGTCAGACACATGACGGACCCGGATCTGTCACAGACCTGCAAATTCAACATAGAACCATTTCAGGCATGAATACCTCGTTGGTATTAACATCAACAGGCCCGAAGACGAGGAATACATTTTTGTAGTCACGATGGACCCGGCTGTAGGTGGGTGTGGGTGCGATGGGTGATTGAAAGTCACTTGATCTTTTCAGTTTTCGTTTTCAGTTTCGTTACGGTTTAGGATATCATTGTTATTTGAAAGTGTCAGCCTGCTATGTGCCTGCGATGTCGCCCAATAGAGCTTCATAGAGCTTTAAAGACGCGTGCATGGTGATATGCAACACAAAAGGTAATTGATTCCATACATTTTCGTAACAATTACGATTACTAATCTGATAATTGCTCCAGCCTGCATGCTTTACTCGACTTTATTTTAAATGTTTATATTTTAAGAGGCGGGGAGATTAGAGGAGCGGGAAAGGAAGTGTAAGGATTCAGAAAATGTATATGACCAGAGGAATACATTATGGAATGAAGCAGACGGATTGACAACACCCTTGATTATCCAGCCACCTCTATCGAATTAAGGTACATTGTTACTCCAAACCTAACAGTCGGTCGAGCTACGTACATGTCACGTGGTTTCCTTTTCTTGACTGACGTTATGACCCATATCTTTGTCTGTACCCCATTACCTCGAGTGTTCATGTCAGAAATTTACATAACTCACGAAACCGAAAACGAAAATCCACTTCCTTCAACATTTCAGTGAGCTACAAAACACGAGAATTAAAGGATTGATCACCCTTAACAGGCTAACACTACAAAATAACAATGACTTCCGAAACCGAAACCAAAAACGGAAACTGAAAAGATAAAAAGGAATTTAGTATTATTAGGATACTAAAGCAAATTCTGGATTTTCTATTTTTTCTATTTACAATCCCCCAATGCTCATGATACCTCACATATTATGTGATTAACGTTGATTTGAATAAATAAGCGTGCTATACTCTCGTTGTTTACAAAAATATACCTGATCACGTCAGCATTTTCTCTCACAAGTCATTAAACAAAAGTGTCAGCAAGTGCATGCTATATTAATACCATCCTCTTTTTGATGAGAAAAGTGATGCGTTTTTGTTTATGTTGTTTCCATTATCTTTGATTTATAGAGTTAATCGTGATGAGCACTCAGTGATACATAAATGGGATGGTCAGCTTATAAGCGCATTTCTTTTACGAGAAAAGTGAAAGTAAAGGTTTTGTGTAATTTCCTGAAAATGAAGAATTGTTCCCTTTATCATATGTTAACCTGTATTCAACGGGAAATGTGTCAGGTTATACTGGTTGTTCGGTAAAGTATTATTCAGATTTCCTTTTACCAATTAAGCGTACTGCTAGCCGTCCAGCGCGTATTATTTTGCACATGGTCCAATGCACACGCTTGACGTCGCGCACGTATACGCGATGGTTAATTTGTAAAAGGAAATCTGAATAACACTTTAGGTCTTTCAATCCACTTCCTGAATACAAGCAAAAACATAATCCTGTTTCATAATTTATACTGACCCATATCACGTCGACGAGCGATTGTTTTGGGCCAATGAGGTACAGCTCCTTTTGCTTCTTTGTACACTGATTGGTCGAAAACATTGAGTCGCTCATCGCCGCTTAGTTACTGAGTACAAATTCTCTTTTTCTTAATTCATGCTGCTGTTGCAGTGATTTCTATAAAAGGAGTTCCACAAAGGTTAAATAAGAACCCTTGCTATCGAATCCACTGGAAGTGTTGTTTTTGCTCATTTGATTTGAAGCACAGACAGGGTTTAATTACAAGAAAAACACAATTGTACGAGATAATTCATTGTTTGTTGTTTTAATTTTTCTACAACGTGTATTGCACAATTTTGACATTGACACATTAACATACGATATAGCAAGTGTTATGTAATAACACTTATATATACTACTACGTAACTATATACATGTCGAAATGTAAAACGCTAAGAAAAAACATTCCACATAAGCCTGCTAATGTTTTGCAATGAATCTTCACCTTTAAATTCAATGTCAAAACACACGCCCCCAAATTTGGGTTTTAAGTCGTCTATTGTTTAGTCGATTCACGTTTTGTATGAGACAAACATTCATAATTACGTAAACTGTTTTAGTGCCATGTCACAAAATGGCTTGAATTGTATTTAAAAATTCTATCGACCACTCTATTGACGCAAAATCACAAACACTACATCAATAGTTTGTGTTCTACATGGCTTTATTACTTGTCTTGTTTAAACTGCGGCTTCTCTACTTTGATTGCTCAGTACCAAAAGTGCAATAGCTACCATAATGTTGCTGTCATGTGTAGATGTATACAATATACGGTGTGTAATTTGCCAAAGGTTTACAGGGCAGCTATTGCACGGGCACTGAGCAGTCGACTTATGAGTCACACATTGGCTCGCTCCCGGTTCGCATTTCGGTTCGCGGCAACATTGGTTAAGGTCCTTTGGCATTTGCCGCCGCGCGCGAGTAATCATTTTTATATTATATATCCGGTTCACAGCAACATCACGCGATGCTACCGGCTTCAGCAAATGAGGGGTCCATGTATCCTATCGTGGTCCATTCAGCTATTCAGAGCTTTTTTCGTGTTTGCGCAGTCAACACGCTACAATGGCAAAAAAGATGCCGAAGAAAGAATACGTTTCACGTTATAATCACATTCGTTAGGACATATTAAAATAACGTAACAGTTGCCTCTATCTTTAATCTTTTAAGAAGCATAGAATCACTGTCATGTCTTTCCCATACTCCGGAAAGTTTTTTTTATAATATTATATATTTTAATAAAGCCATAGAAGCTTTACATAACATGTTCTTATACAAAACACCCATCTTAGGGCAAACGATTTGTACACAATATTATTATCCTATTAACGATTAAGAGCAAAGACAGATACAATAATAGTTCTTGATAAATTGAGGTAAAAAAACATATGTTACCTTCGTTATAGGAGATTGAATTGATGTCCTCTAATTGGACAAGTTTCACTTTGCTATGAACTAAAAAAAAATTGTGACCATAACTTATTCCATGGTTGAGTAATTGTCCCAAAACAAAATGTGCCAAATCTGCTATTGTCTGCGCCATTTGCATCACTAAACATGAATAAGGAATATCACACTGTTTCATTAAAAACGGTTTCAAAGTGCTGCCAGTCTGATGTACCGGTCTTCTGCAGCCGTTGTTTTTCTTGGGTGGCCACTTCTGGGTCTGTCTTTGACATCTCCGGTCTAACGAAACTTGGCTTTTAGCTTGGAGATCATACTGTAGAGAACTCCAGAAGTTGCCGCACTTTGATTCTGAGGTATGCCAGCCTCAAGCTGACCAATAGCTCGAGCCTTATCCAGATCTGATAATCGAACCATGGTAATATATTTGAAATTACATCTATTTATTTACTTATTATATATTCACAATAAAAAGGTATTACAAAGACATTTCAGTTATATATATATAGGATAACAATGACCACTATGAAAACGTGACCAGCAAGAGAGATTGACTTGCATTGATCCATTTGAATCCACATATAGAGCCATCCTAGCACTTTTTAATTCATACGGCAAACAACTGATCATTCATTCTTTTATTCATGCATTAAACTACTCGGTCATTCATTCAAAGAAATAAGATAAGCGCAGATAATGGTCAGTTTGGCACATTTCTTTGAGACCTCTCTGTCTTTCAAAGAAAGTTACTCAGCCGTGGTATAAGTTATCGTCACAAATGAGGTGTCATTGTTGACAGGAAAGAACAATGGTTTCACTGATATGAAACAATGTGGAGATAGATTTCACAAAAAAATCCGATATACAGCCGTTTTTGAAAGTTTCCAAACTGAGGAGTTTATAATAATAATAATTATAGAACAAAAATTGGCACTGACACAATTACATACACGTCACCACTTTTCAAACTGATCACGTAGATAGGCTTTCTCAACGATAAGTTATAGCATTTCTATACGAGTATGCCAACGGTTATCACAGGTACCGCTGCACCGGTACCTGTGATAACCGTGTGTGAGTGTTTGAGCTTTCGTCAGATGTGTCTCTGACTTCATCAGCACTTATAAAGTCAGACACACATCTGACGAAAGCTCGATCACTCAAACAAGACTGACTGTAACCAACGGCGTACTTGTAAAAATACTATAACTTATTTTAAAAAAAAACCCTTTTTAACATCCCTTCCAAAAACAAAAACAAATACAAAAATTCCGTGAACCATGTCTGGTATCAGTAAGAAAACTCCATTCTTAATATAAGAGAGAATTTGCAAGGTAGTAGATGCACTTTAAAAGTTAAACACCCTTCGATCTTTGCCTTATGATATTAGTCAATGGTTAGCGTTACAAATGTGACGCGATAGAGGTCAATGAGTCGTTTTTCGCACAATGTTGAATGTTATTTTGATTAAATACGATGAGTATGATAGATGCTCAACAGAGCCAGAAAACAATACATTTATTCCCTAAATTCAATACTTTGTACATTTATATCACATGAATTCGACATTCTTTGAACCTTATATTAAAATCGATTTCAGCGACAAATGATTCCTTGTGCATGGTTGCGTCATAAATGTGTTTCTTTTGCCATATTGTTAACCCAGGCTTAGTTAACCTATCTTTGAGATAATATTTAGTACACTATTTCTAGTCTTCTTCTGTCCTCTTGGCAATGTCCTGGAGCTTACTATGGCTCACTTATTGATCGTTTGATCATGGTGCAGTGCAGCAGTAATTCATCCCTTCTTACAGCTTCTATTTGAGTCGGTATTTGGAGGAGTATACAGAAGAAATAGATGAGAGATTTCGATACAAAACCGCTTTTAAAATTCCTTCTCATCACTTATCTTCATTTATACAGTTTTTGTCTTAAGTTTCTTAAAGGTCATCAAATGTCATCGTCATTGTACCCGTTGAGCCAATTTTATAGCTATGAGGGACTATTGACCCCGGCTATTGACTTTGATTTGACAAACACAACTTTCCGCGCAAGAGGAAACGATCTGTCTACCTAGTCAGCGTGGTCAGTGACATTCCAATCGGTAGCAATGGGGCAATGGAGCTAGCAGTTCAATACAAAAGGTGAACAGGTGTGTGATTACAAACCCATGGACAATCATGGTCTCAGGCAAAGTCGATTAAAGCAAGCGTCTCTATTTTAATGTCTTAGGGTATAATTTATAGGGAACATCATGTAGTGTTTTTGGTTGGTTACATTAATCTGCAGTCATTTTCGTCAGGGAATATGCATGTTTAGAGTCCACACCACTATATTGAATGTTGATTCGTTCTTGTTAAAATAGCATCAGTGGCCCTCTCCAAATTGAAACAAAAGCTTTTTGGAAGGTTTGAAAACATCGATCCATTTGACGGATAATATCTCAAAATGTTAGCCTTGACCATTATGTTTTATTTTAATTTTATTTTGTTGACTGCTAGATCTCGGTCTTCTAATGTAGATTTGAAAGCAACCAGTCGCCGAGAATATTTCATTTGAATGGCTATAGCGTATAGGTGATATGGACCCTTAAATTCACAGCTTTAGTCAAGTACAGTATTAATATTAAAATAGTTCCAGTCCTTTTCTTTTTTTTAAACTGTTTCCCTTTCTATTTCCTTCCGCATAATGTTTTTTGTATGTGTGCGTTGTACAAAGTGTGTGTTGGAATGTAAATTTAGTCTAGGTTTGTTGTTGGCTTTAAGTTGTATACGTTTAGGCTAACAATTCCCTGCTTTATACCAAAGTACAGTTAAGTCAGCAGTCAAGTTAAATATGAATCTAAAAACCTACGCGTGTTTATAGGAAAAGATCAACGCAAACCTTACAAAACCCTTCAGACAGACTTAACCACGGTGAACCTCCGTACTTTAATTTCTCTCTCGATGTGATTTCATTTGGTATAATTGGCCTCTGTCAGTATAAACATTCAAAGACCCGGTTTTGGCAATGATGCCTCCGAATGTTATGTATTATGACATCTATGCTAGGTCAACTGAACAAATAAAGCAAATGAAAATAGCAGTTTGGATTTGTCATGTATCGTCAGTAAGAGGAGGTACGAGGGAGGGACACAGAAAAACGCCCGTATAGTCAGAAACGTGCTGTATTGTGACTGTTTTTCAAACTAAACTTGCATGGTATCAAATATGCCGCCATTCCATATGTTAAGAATCATATATCTCCCCATAAGAATGGTAAGCAGCATTATAAACTTGGCATGCTGTACTCCAGAGGAATGAATAACCTCAATGCCAAATTGATTATCATGTGATGCTATGGTATGTATGGTAGGCATATTCAATATGTTTTCAAGTGTATGTTGACATGCAGTTGTTGGTGTGTGAACATAGTGCTGATCTACTATACGCTGGAGAAGTTATGTAATAATCGGATTAACAACCATAGCAATAGGTGGAAACAATTTGTATACCGCGCTGCACTGGTATGTTCACGCGGTACCTCTTCATTGAACCATATCATGCTGATCACTCGCACCTGTAAGATTCGTATCTTTGGAAAGACCGGCATTGTATTCAATCTATGATTGCAAATATACCCAGGTGATGAGTGCAACCTGCTTGTAGTGCAGTGTGATATATTCAAAATTGTTTTCACCTATTGCTATGGTAGTTAATCCGATTTATTACGTCACTTAGCCAGCGTATATTGCCAGCGTGTGGGGGTGGTCGGGTGTGTGTTGGGTGTTGATAGAGAATAGGATGAGAGAGTGGAATGTATTAAAGGTTACATGTGTATTTTTTCAGTGTTTTGTGCGTGGTATATTGTAACAGTTCGTAACAACTACATGGCACTTATGAAACAATATTTGTCTTCTTTTCCACAGTGGCGCTGGATTGGTGTTGTTTTCATTTAACCTTCAAATCGAACATTTTTAATTAAAAATGCAAAAGTTGACATTTAAGACAAACGTATGCACCTGTAAACTTTAGACATTCGTATGAAATCAATACAGTTTGATGAATTGGATTTCATGCAATACGTAAGGCGCACGCGGATGTTTTATAGCAAATAATCACTTCTTCCGCTTATCAATAAAATAGACGTCATAATGTGATCGTTACAGGTGCTTACTTGTGGTATATGTTTGTGCAGACTCACAAGAAATGATGCTTTGGTTGCAGACTGACGTATAGTCACGTATCCACGATACGCAACACGTGCTTATCTTGTCCAATATTCTTTGTGTAGAGATATAGTCCAACGTTTTTGCGGGAGTATTTTTCGTTACCATTGTTTGTGGCTTTGTTGGCTTTGTTGACGTCTGTCTGTCGAGGACAAAATATAAGCACAAAGACGTTGGACTATAGGCATATACCCCAGCCTTCTTTGAAGTGTTTCAGGAAAAGTGTTAAGTGTGTTTATGACGCTACGGTAAAAGGAAATCAGCATACTTTTATGCATGCAAAACCATGATATAATACCGTCTGCTTGAAGGGGTGTATGGGGTGTGTAGGGGTGTGCATGTATGTGATGTGTAGACTGTATGCGTTTATTTATGTGACTACAGGGTGGGTGAACATATTTGTGACATGTTAAAATGCATGTATACTGTGCACAAAAAGTATCCATACACTTAAAATAAAACCAATATCTTAAAAACACAAAACTTAAATTTATCAAATAAAGTATTCAATAGATGGAGAATTTTGTTCTACGTATTTTGATAGGGGTACCTCATGCTGCGCAATGCGACTTTATCTCAACTTCTATACCAATTTGAAGAAGAAAAAAACAGAGACTGTTGATTTGTTACGACGTTATAATGAACCCGTTACAAAAGCTGGTGGGAATCGCCTTAGAGGAAAAAATCTCTCAAATGTGTTACTTTTGAAATGCTCTCTTTTTCCATTCAAATGTGTTTAACTTGAGAGAATATTAAGTCACAATGCGCTGAATGCAGGTGTCAAAATACGCAGAACAAAGTATCCATCTATTGATTACTTATTTGGTAATTTAGGTTTAGTGTCTTTAAGATATTGCTTTTGCTTTATGTGTTTGGATACTTTTTGTGCCCAGTTTTTATGGGTGTGTATGTGCTATATTTTGGGTGAACGGCTTGTCACAGTGCCGTTTGATATTATGCAGGTGTGTGTTTAAGTAATATGGTGCTGTGGGTGGGACGTATGTGTGGGTGGGGAGTTGTTGGGGTATGCTTGTTGAGTGTTTTCACATTATCCCCAATATAACACGTGTTGTGGAATATGCCGGTCTATTAAAGGTCCAGTTATGTCGAAAGTCAGTAAGTATTTCAAGTCGTCAAGGCTGAATAGCAAATTCCTCAAAATGTAGTAGTAAAGGGGAAATATGCACCGAGTAGCCATGGTCTATTTGACAGTGAAATGCAGTCCACTTGACCTAAATTTAAAGGAATTAAAGGGATGTTTTTTGTATAAGACACACTGAGTACCTGCACAAAAGAGTATACTTGACCCTCAGCTCCTGAGGTATAATTAATGCAAACTGTAATGGTTTCTGATTTTTACAGTGCAAATTAAGAAGAAAAAGGGTCATGACACACCTCTTAGAGATTATTTACTACTTCTTGCAACCACAACTATTAGTACCCGGCGCTGTGTGTTTGGGGTATTATATTGCTACATTAGTGGAACCAATGTTTTTTGGCATCTTTACACCTCAAATAATAAAACTAGAATTAGTTTCATTTTTCTGTATGCCCCATTTGCTTTCCACAAGGGGTTGAAGGTCACAATGGGGCCAAAACGTAAAATGGTCGCATCATGTTGTAATGTATCCCAAATTGTTCCTCTCATCGATAGGAATAAAGAAAAGTCAATTGTCCTATTGTTTAGTCCAGGGGTTATATCGTCGAATAGGTCATATGTCAAAAATGTTCATACGCAGAGGTCAAATTTTAAAAATGGTACGATTTAATCAAAACTGGTCTCTAATTACTCCCCCTTAACTTAAGAAATCTCAAACATATACTAATTCACAACTTTAGTGTAATTTGTATTACCATGTCCCCCTTCAGAGTTAATACAGCCAAAGGCCAATAGAAAAATTGTACATGCACAACCTTTGACTCATGATTTCATCCGATTCTGAGATTAAACATTTCTCAAACAAATTAATTTCCTATTTCGTTTGCCAAGAGGGGTAATCTGAGACAAGTTACGATTGAATCGGTGGATTTTGAAAATTGGACCACTGTGCATGAGATACATGTACTGATAGTAATTTTGACCTTTGAATTTTTGTAACTCCTGAACTGAACACCCTAGTGACACATGACTATTGACTTTGTTTGATCATAGCAATGAGAGGCGCAATTTGAAGTATATTTTAACATGATAGAACAATTGTTAAATTTCATGCGAAGCATAGGGGGCATAGAAAAAATAGAACCATGGTTCCACTTATGTAGCAAGACAAAATGCTAACTCAAATGTCACCAGCGCCATGTACTATATTCCACACCAATGGCCCGCCCCCATTAGTTTTCTTCACCTTAACTTGTATTACTTGCCGTTCCTCCACGAACAAGCCTTCAAGTTTTGCCGTATACACCATCATGTAATAAAGTTCATCCGATTTATGAAAACTTAAATCAAACCGGAAAGTTATAATTTGGAAAATATCTACAATGTAAATGTTAATTAACAGGTTTAGTTTATGTTGTTTTTATGTTGTTTCCCTCAAAGTTTCTGATTGGTTGAATTATGTTGTGTTCTAATCAATAACCACTAAAGAAAGGAGGGCAAACAAGCAGGGTGTTTGCCGCGATTATCACATCCAATGATATCAACTATATGGAATGTACGTCATCTTAACAGAATACCAAATATGCTAATCTCACCGTGCACCCCATGGCACAGTTTTGTAATTCGCAAATAAACATATATTCTAAGGTAACTTTGGCAAGTATTACATATTCGTCATGTTCGTACTTCAAAACACGAGGTTAGTTTGAATGATGTTAGCGATGAATGCATCGGTTAAAGTCGATTGTTGACGTGAAACTTCAGTGTGTTTTGGCACATGTGGTGTTTCATTTCGATGATGCAATTGACGGTTTAATGGCTGAACAATGTTCACGTTGTGAGTTGATACCAAAGTCGATACTTAAAGACTTACGAGCTTAACCCAATTTTACGAAACTTGATATCCCTGATTAGCACCTTGTTTGTACTGTGGATTGTATGGATCCGTTTTTTTCGTTGAAAGGTTTGAAATACAAGAAGAGACATTTTACAGTTTGTGTAAATCAGTTCAATCCGTTGTAGAATTCCATTCACATCGATTTCTGCAATGGAATCCCCAGTATTAAGCGGTGTCGGGAAAGAACAATCCTGGGGAAAATGATGAGTGTGTTGATTGATGCTTGGTGAGAGCAATACATCATGTTAACCTAATAAAAAAACAAAAAAAACAACAAAATGTTTGGTAAATATTAAAATAACATCTCAATAACATATTTTCATAAGAAACTAGTTTCTGCAAAAGAACTGCGGTAATCATTATATGCATTGTGCACCAATATTATCGAAAAACAACATGAAATTTATTAAAAGTTGTTGACGCAGCTTGACTCATGTACTATAAATCACATTACAAAAGATGGCACACATAAACTACACAAATCAAATTTTATTCTCGCCTAATTGTTACCTTCTAAGCCTAAGGCATTTAATGTATGTCTGAAACAATTGAAAATATCGATAGTTTATTTTCAATCCTACACACTCTAAATAAAACAATAAAAAGTACTCAAAAATTGCTCTGTTCCTTTTTTTATTTAACATTGAATGATTTTTATGTACTGTGCACTAGCTTCTAGAGAAGAACGCCATTCTCTTCCCCGCGGTGATTTTACAATAGGGTGTGGCAAAAAACAATTTTAGACTTGCATGGAACTCTCGGAGAATTATACTAAGGTACATACTACTATTATAGTGAAGTGTCGGTAAGATCGGACCATGTTTCGCACAGGCAGTAGATTTTCACAAAAACCTTACTTATTTGCTATTTCTTACTGTGTAACTCTATAATTATAGAGAAATCATCAGGCACACCCCGGGGAAAATAGGCATTCAGATGACACCATAACCAATATTAAACACTGTGGGTACTTTGTTTGGACCCTCTAAAACATCACCAGGTTGTATATAATCTCAAATTTGTTACAAATATAGTTACAGACAAGTATGTAAGTAAATATCTGGTATTAAGGGGGTACTACACCCTTCGATAAATTTATGTCTATTTTTGCATTTTTCTCAAAAACTAATAACACACTGGTAACAAAAGTTATGTATGTTATAGGGGCAAGGAATCCAATCACTACACTGGAATTTCAGTGACCCAAGACAAGCAGTTCGTTATTTATGATACGAAATAAGGTACCGCTGGGATGTACCTCATTTCCTATCATATATACTGAACCGCTTGTCTTGAGTCACTGAAATTTCAGTGTAGTAATTGGATTCCTTGCCCCAATAATATACATAACTTTTGTTACCAGTGTGTTATTATTTTTTGAGAAAATTTCAAAAATAGTCACAAATTTACCACAGGGGTGTAGTACCCCCTTAAGAGTGGCTAAATTAAGGGGTAGGGGTAGTATTCAGTAGCTTTGTTTTACTCATGCTGCTCGAACTGCAAAAATACACACAAAATGATAAATGATTTTAGAGCAGCTCTGACTTGACCAAGGATTAAAGGGTCATGTGACATCTGATTTGCAGTTTTTTCAAGGCCATGTGACCTTTTGACATTTGGTCAAAACATGGCTATCCAAAAATCATATAATCATTAATTATTTGGCAAATGCTGCAGTTCATATCTTTGCAACAATACCCAAAGTGTGAAATTTGACTGAGTAGAACTGGGGAAATGCTCCATAATGCTACCCCTACCCCTTAATTTAGCAACTAAAATGTCATCAATATTTAACTACATACCTGTCATTAGCAAAAAATAATTGTATCTAATTGGAGACTGCTTGCTGTTTTGTGATGTTCTAGAGGGCCAAAACTGCAAACAAACTAACTAAAGTGTTTAATATTGGCTGATGTCATCTGGATGCCTACTTTTTCCAGGTTGTTCCTACTGATTTCTCTATATAGAGTTATACAGTAAGAAATAGCAAATAAGTAGGGATTTTGTGAAAATCTACTGCCTGGGTGAAACATCTTACTGATATTTCAGCACAATAGTGACATGTATCCAGTAAAATTCTCCGAGAGTTCCAAAAAGGTGTGTTTTTTTTGCCACACCCTAATGTACACAGCGTAAACAAGAAAATGGGGTTCTGATTGGCTGATTATTTAATCATAACGACAGACTGGTAATCTGATTTGTCAATTACGCCTCAAAGCTGCGTCTAGCTCATAGCAGTGATCATGAAGGGCGCACACCACTAAATAAAGACCCATTGAAATACACGTATGTAAATATACATAAAAGTAAGTTCGATTTTCTACCCCATGTAAAACCATTTTTCATATTTTGGTGGCACCAATGTCTTTAATAAAGACTAAAATTTAATTTAACATTGGGTTTTTGGGACCTGAACAGCGCCACCATTATTTTCAGCTTGTACGAACGCCTCCTTACCATGGCCGCACGCGGATTAGTTTCAGAAGCCAAACTTTTGACCAGATCGAGATGTACCATTTTGTGATATTCTGAACATTTATCAATATTGAGCATATCTATTAATTTAATTATTATAACAAACAATGATGGCTAATCATCTAGCTCCCAAGGGACACCCACTTGTTTGCACTACCGACATATGTTTACCGGAACTATTAAGGGTTACACCAAATGCCGAAGGATTTAGTGGTGTGCTGCGTATGTCGATCATTAACAGGTCGTGCGTCGATCAGAGCAATAGAGTGTCGTACTTCTCTGGAAGCTAGTGTAGGATTAAGAGATTGCGTCTTGCATTTACACTCGACACTTCAAGTATTTTATGATGATCATGATGATTGTTCAATTTCCGTCTTATGTTAGTTCCTCCTTAACCGAATGAGGCTTAAGAAAATATTTCCCGGAACATTTGCACCTGCATTATGAAAAACCAGCCGACATGGAAATCTCCCTGCTAAGTATGATTTGCTTTTCAATCTGCAAACAATAAGTTAATATTACGTCAATATATTATTAAACAGCTAAACTAATCTTCTACTTCTTCTTTTCAGCCCTACCAATGAAAATGCGATGTATCTGCTCCGTGAATGAGCGGTTCGATTTCTTACTCCATCTAACTATTCAAAACCACTCTCACATGACGTTATTTTGAATAGTTAGACAGGTGAAACCATCAAGGCGTAAGAAATCACAAACCTCTCAAATTAACAGCATATACTGCCTTCTATTTTCGAAGCTCACTGATTAAAATTATCTACTTCACAAATAAAAGGAACATTCAAGAACATCTGTTTCCAATGTAGAAAGACAGTATCTATTTTGTTAATAGTTTGCAGATACTTCGAGCGAGAGGAGAGTGAGCTCCGAAAAGAGCTTCACCCTCTTTCGCTTCCTTACACGGTTTGCCACATTATAAGATGTTTCTTCCTTCATTCCATTTTTTGACAAGCTGTAATTGATTATAATAGTCATGTCAAATGCTCTGTTAACCCTGATAAGTTATCATGTCAAATGCTCTGTTAACCCTGATAAGTTATTTTAATTATTTACAACCAAAGAAACACAAATATTAGAAGACAGCTGGGTAATGTAGTCTGTATTTACTACCGAAAAACATATCTATCTTTAATATGGTGAACACGAATATTATATACTCGTATATCGTATTGCGCAATGTCCGTGCTCTTTATTCAAAATGATTATAGTGTCTGAGACAGCAAGGTAAAACACAACGCTCATAATATATTGCTTAAGGGGGTACTACACCCATTGATTTTTTTTTGCATTTTTTTGCATTTTGTGAAGAAATTACAAAAAAAAATTGGACAAAGTGGTATGCAAAATGAATGGGCAAATCATCTCGTTTTATTGGTGGCATCGGTATCAATGTAGCTTACATGCTTTTGAAGATAGAAGCCAAAAGGAGGTACATCACTGATGATTTAAATTCACTTCATTTTGGAAAGCTTACTATCAACGGATTTCGTTAAAATTTTGGATATGTGTTGCTAACACATTAGGGAAATAATGTTGATATGTAAAATGGGAATAAGTGGTCCCTGATTTCTTTTATGACTTCATGAACTTGGTGCTCCACAACTATCAAAAAACGAACCGGTTAAAATGCTTCTATTTTCAATGTCGAGCTATATTTTGTATTTTGAACTTGCAACACTATGTCACTGAAACTTAATTAAGCCATAGGTAACAGGTTACCACAACCACACTACAGCAATGTTGAAAAAGATTGTATTTTTGTCACCTATACCACCATATTAGGTAGTTTTCTGTAAGCTTCATTTTTGTGACTTTGGTAACTATTTTATATTTACTTGCCCAATCCAACTCAACTAGGCAATCTAAATTGTACTCACCATTTACATCCCAAGGTATTTTAGTATATCCACCTCACACATTTCCATTATATATCCAGTAACAGACAAAATATCAAAATTGATACCTCATTATGACATGTATGATATCACAGACTATCACATGTATTCAAAATTGATGCCTGAATTTGACCTGACCCAATTGACCTATAACCTGACCTTTGATGACCTTATAGCCTTTTTAATCTCTTTTCCTAACAACATATTATAGAAGATACATACATGGTGTACTATTAAATTGTCTATGTGGAAGAGATTATTTAGGCCTATTTAATTTATTCAGTGTTATAATCTGAGTATATTTCTATAGATAGTATAACAAAGGATTTAATGTATTCTATTCATGTATTCTACTTGGACAAGTTCAATAGAATAAATTATGGTTTGTTATGAAACACACATCTCAGTTACCAGGATACAGTAAACAAAAAAATATATAGGGCTAAAATGATTTTCTAAAATGGTTTAAAACCACTTTGTATGTAGAGATATTTTATAAGTTCAGGACATGAGATGATGAACATATTTATATACTTTATAAATTTGCAACAAAAAAAGAAGATGGGTTCTGATGAAAATCAGGGTATTAAATCGCCTTAAAGCATCGAAAATTAAATATGATATAACACTCCATGTTTAATGCTAAAGCTGGTTATCCGTAGTTGCACGTTTTAGTGCTAAAGGACAAGGATAAACATTAAAATATTATTGAAAAATTATGTTCAATGGTTGAAAACGGCTTAAAATTATGTATATTAAGAGAAGTGGCTAAACCCAGCAAACACAAAACGTTTTGGACATCATTCGCAAAAGGTTAGAAAAGGTGACCAGAAAACGTTTAAATGTCGATTTAAAAAAGGGCATATCAAAAACATTTGTTGATAACCTACTGCAAATATTCTAACATAATGTTATTTAAGTGTTGACAAAATATTTGGCAAAAAATGTTTGTAAAAATATTTTTCAATAACATTTAGAAAACATTTTTAAATATTGTTGTTGTGTCTTTTCATACAAAACGTTTTAAAATAATTTACTTAACCTTTATATAATCCGACATTTAATGTTATTAAAATTATTAAAATATTTTATCTAAACCAAAACCCAAACTATAACCTGTTTTTAAAATGTGTTTGTGTTTGTTGGGAACCTACGACATTGCTCTAAATTTGCCGACTAATTTGCAATTAAAAGAGACATCATTTACATCATCGGTTACCTGCCATCTCATCACGCATGATAAAGTAGCATTTAAACTGAAATACCGATTATCCAAGGTTTGGATCCGGAACCTTCTGAGATTTGGATCCGGAACCTTCTGCCTGATGTTGCTAATGAGTAAGGCGGAGAAAGTCGGGTAGTACTATTTTTTGTTCAAATTTGTAGCAGAATCACAGAAATTTGTTTGTGTTATTAAATCTAAGTTAAGCCTAAGTTTGGCAATTTAATTTTGGAATACAGACTTATGGATATCTTCCCAGCAAACACAAAAACGTTTTAAAAACGTTTGAAATAAGTTATATTCTGGCTTTTGGTTTAGGTAAAAACGTTTAAATAACATTAAAATGTCGGGTTATATAAAGGTCATGAAAACACACTACAACAATATTTATAAATGTTTTCAAAATGTTATTGTAAACTATTTTTGCAAGCTTTTTTGCCAAATATTTTGTCAACACTTAGATAACATTATGTTATTTGCGCTCAGCAAATACAGAAATGTTATAAAAATTTTTTTAAAAACTTCTTACTAACATTTAAATGTCGGGTTATATAAAAAAAAACGTTTTAAACGTTTTGTATGAAAACGCACTACAACAATATTTTTAAAATGTGTTCAAAATGTTATTGTAAACTATTTTTGCAAACATTTTTGGCCAAATATTTTGTAAACACTACATTATGTTAAAATATTTGCACCCAGCGAACACAGAATTGTTCTTAAATGTTTTATTAACATTTAAATGTCGTGTTATGTAAAGGTCATGAAAACGTTTTTAAAACGTTATTGCAAATATTTTGGGCAAAAACATTTCGCAAAATATTTTTTTTAACCCTAAATAACATTCTCTTTAGAATGTTTTATATCAAGTTTTCAAAAATGTTTTGGAATGTTATTAAAACGTTTTAATACCCTTTATATAACCCGACATTTAAAGGTGGGTGACCTGATTGACAGCCTCATCCTCAACTTTACCCTATCAAAATGCAGATTTTGGTATCAGGTGAAAGCTCATATTTTTTCTCATTCACATATTGAAAGTAAGCGTTCCAAATCGGTATATTAACGAAGAAATCGTAAAAAAAACCTGCCGAATTACTAGTAGTCTCAAATGTGGTATACCACATTTTTGACTAATTCAGCAGTTTTTTTGATGATATCTTCGAAATACACCGATTTGGAATTCATAATTTCAGTATGTTAATGAGAAAAATAGGATCTTTTATTTGATATCAATTTATTACATGATCATGATGACTATCATTAATAAAAACACTACAGACTACCAGTTTTACGCAGTATTAAATGTCAGTAATTCCATGAATAATTAGTCGCCTTTACAATGAACATTTACATGATCTTTTTGCGTGAATGCTTGAAAGGGACAACAGTTTATGTTGTACATAAGTTTTGATAAGAATAAGAATTTGATTTTTCAAATATATCAGGTCACCTTCCTTTAAACGTTTTCTGTAAAACATGTTGTGTTTGCTGGGCAGTAGATTATCAAAAAATGTTATGAAAACGTTTTATAACCTAAATATACCCTTTATAATATAACCCGACATTTAAACATTTTCTGACAACCTTTTTATAACCATTTGCGAAACGTTTTGAGTTTGCTGGACCACGTCTCTTTTTGATTAGATTTGATCATTTGAGCGAAGGCTGGTTGCTGATTGCTTAATCTTCTCTGGTCAGCATAAACTCAACTGTAATACAACAAGGGTCTGTTAGTAGGTTATTGCAGTTTCACGCATAAGTGGATTATACGCAACTTTACACCGATTTCACCCGCCGCTCGCCTTGTGATCTGGTGTTTGATTATTCTTAATTAAATCTATGATATTAAAAGAGGGAATGCGTTAACCTGACTCTAATTAAATTCAACGCAGTACCACAGAGTGATCACAAACTCCAAATGGTCATTTTGAAATATGATGTGATATAATTTTGTCAAATACGCCACAAATATGACATTGACCAGACGTTAAGCGTAATGTTACAAGCACTGTTTAAGGAACATAGACAGAATCCTCCAATACATTGATAAAGATACAAGAAACATGATGTTAGATGTTATTTCTAAATGGATTAAAGTCTAACTTCAGATTTACATTTACATTGGAAAACCTGTAACTTTACTTTCCAAATACAAACGACGCACTGTAATCGCACTCCTACTCATCTGTGGTATTGGTCAGTTGTTACGAGTAACTGTATACAACTGTTACCCACTCCCACACAACAAGGACAAGTCATATTTTTCACATTTACAGCATTTAGTATAGACGAAACATCAGCAAATAAGCTTTTAAAAGACACCAAAATCATATATTATTTTATAAACAGCATAAAAAGAAGAAAAAAAATTCAAAATATGATTGCTTTTGTTAATTATATCGCGGTTCTTCATCGTCAGTAACGGGAATGTATGTGTATATCGTGATTAGCATAATTTAACTAATATTTTGAAAAATTAAATTAAATTAAAGGCTGTTGTATGCATTTGAATGGAACAGAAAGCCGAATTTTTATCTCCAAAAAGATCTTGCACACACTAACACGGTGCCTCATATTTGGAACGTTTTGCTTCACCAAATATGAAAATGAAGATAGCTGATTTAAATTTTACTTTTGTCTGCCGAAACTTTATTAAATTCTCAAAAAGTTGCAATTAAACGCTGTAATTCATGCGATGTATATAATGTACTTTCATTGTAACCCTGATCCTATAGTATCTACTCAGTTGGAAAATTAATCAAAAAATCTTGATGTTGAAATCGATTTCAATATCTTAAAGTGGTTTAACTTTCCTTTTTGTCTTCAAGTAATATCAAAATTTTCAGTCGTTAGTGGCTAAGGCTGAACACTGTTTGCCACATGCTAAAAATTTTCCTCCTAAGTGGGCATACTTATGAAGACGATGGTCAATATTTCACAAAACAATAAAACAAAAATGACTGTGGGTTTTCTTTTGTGTATAATAAATTTACAGTCGGGTGTTTGGATTGGAAGTTTTACGGCAAATTTTAGGCGAAATGACCAGGGTAGAAAAAAGCTCAAAGATAAATTTTGCATCCTCTTGCAATAATCTATTGACAATTGGCTCGTCTCTTTTGCAACTTAAGTACCTGCCAGTTGATTGACAGAAAGCAATAAATCGTTCTTAGCTAGAGAGTGAACTATGAAATCAGGTTAACATCATTGTTTTGAATTGTTTTAAGTAAACAACAATACTTTTACCCTTTACTTACCCATACATTTTCTTCATATTTGTGTCTGCTGAACCGATGTTGAGGTTTTGACTCCCGCTCTATAGGCCCCAGTTGTATTTGACATGGAGATACCATTGCTTCGTGAGGATCCCAACTCATGTGGTTCTAATCTGTCTTTATGCACGCATCCCTTGCATGGTTTTAAAAAGTACCGCCTGTGGGTTGTACTCAGTACAAATAACAACCATGGAGACATAGCAGAGTTAACAAGAGCCATGAAACTTTGAATGATGCGGAAACTCTCCAGAATGGCAGCAGGTTGAGTGCCTCCATTGTCTTCCGTAAAGACCGTACTCAAATCAAATTGGGCCCACATTGTGTATGCATAATGTGGCAGCCAGAATATGGCAAAGAAAGCTGTGATGGCAAGACAGATCATTGCTAATCGTTGCCGGTTAGCTTGTTGCCTTGTGTTACTGGTATGACTGTCCTGCCCTTGTAAAGTAGATGCACTTTTCAGAAGCGCTGCGGCAACTTTCGTATAAAAGATGGAAATAAGTATGACGGGTATAAGATAAAAGAAGAGCGCTTTATACATTGCAAACACGACATTTATTAAGTCATCGGCTGTATCATAACAACCGTACATGTCAAGTTGAGCAAAAACTGCAGCTGGTACTGCCAAAAGTATCGATAATGTCCACACTAAGGCAACGGCTAAAAGAGTGCGAAGTTTTTTACGAGATTGGCGAGTTTGCATTCCACGTACAATAACGCTATAGCGTTCGAAACTTAAGACAGTCAGGGAAAAGACGCAAGCACCTTGGCTGATTAATGTTATGAAATGTTTCATTTTACATGCAAATTCGGACAGTAGAAATATTGGGTCGATTTCCATTTCGATCCACGCTGGTCCGACGCATATTATGTAGAAGAAATCACCGATCGCTAGATTAAGAATAAGAACATTTGGAAGAGTTCGTAGTTGTCTATATATTAAGACCACACCAATTAATGCTAAATTGCCGACAACTCCAATTGAACCTAGTATTGCAATACTTGCTATACTGGCTACGTTTGGAATATATTCTTCGGTTTCGTTAAAAAACATGTTTGAATGGTTTGAATGTTTCAAATCATAAAAAAACGTGTTTAATTGATGAATTGTACAAGGGCGTATATAGTAAATGTATAAACCCACACCAGGGCAATCTGCGCCAAAGAAGTCACAACCGTGGAGAATGCTCCTCAAGTTCCCGCTAGATAAAATGAATAAAATTCACAGAATATGTATAAAATCTCACAGCATCCATCTGGTTATATTGATGAGTGGAAATGTAAAGTCGTACTACCATGGCGCATCCCAACGCGTATGTGAGATTTTCAGTGGACTGCTGTCGAGCTGTATGCAAACAGTTCAGTGACAATGTCTCCGCCCTGTTTAAATCAATGAATGAAATGACAGATGAACTACCATGGCGCATTTCATGTCTCTAAATAAAGATACACGCTAATTCATTTCTTCCTCCTGGCATCTGCTAGATAGCCGTACTCATAAGCCGCAATCAATTGCATCGGGCCAGCAAAAATAGTTTCATATGAAAGATTCTTGTCTTTTTACACTAAGTGGTATCTCCGCCGATCCACCCTAATCGAATCAACTATGGTTAAATAATACCGATAATTTATACGAATTTATATCACAAATACTTTGCCAAAAATCCACATCGATAAAGAAAACAATCAAAATGTATCTCCTCTAGGCGAAATGTTTGAAGCCAAAATGCAAATCCGCTGAGCGTGTGCTTGATATAGCAACTACATTAGCACACAGAATGTGCAGCTCCTTTACTTCGCGTGTCTGATCGGAGATTTGAGGGTCTCAACAAGTTGTTTAGCACAGAAAGCGACCACGCAATTACACAAGCACGGCGTATAATACAGGTTTTTACTCTCTTCCAATACCTTGCTTGTTAAATCGAGTCCTTCAAGCGTATCAACTAGGACCAGCACGCTGTATCACGGTTATTAAAGTGAGTGTGATGTCTATATAGAAATATCCATCAGGCAGAATGTGAAACACTAGAATCCATGTCCTCTAAGTGTATGTTATAGCCTACAGTTTCCAATCGGCTGCGTTGATAATGTCTTTTTTCCACTATAGTGGAATGAGTCCAGTATAGTGGAATGAGCTCTTACACTCGTTTCTTAACACCGAATTGCCGACCTAGTGATTCAATTGGTTAATTGGTAAATTGTATCATAATTGAACTGGAACTAAACAAAGCAATAAAACGATTTGTCCATTGGGCATTCAAATCATCAAACAGTCTACAAATGCTGCTGCAATACGCTCTCATAAGCTCAAATCGTTTCAGGTTATAAGGTGATGATGTTGGATGACGGAAAGATCACTAGAGCATCAAATTAATTTTTCAAAAGGTTTAACAAATTGCTGACAAATCAGATGGTAGCCTATATAGTTTCGATTTGACGTGCGAGTGAAACAGCGTGTCGTAAGCTCTGAAGTTAAGATGTTTTTGACCCACAATATCAAGTATTTGATTTCAGTTTGAAAATCCAATTGACCCGGAGATACGGCTCACAATAAGATGAAGTCCATTAAATGATGAAGAAAGGAATCAGGATAACCAAACTAGACGGAAGAAAGTGATATTTCCTGTAAATGGGAAAAAAAGAAAATGATATTAGAACATTCATCTGTAAAATTAATTCCGTTTCAGCTCTGTTTCACCTATTTATCCGTTTTCTCTTGTCATTTATTTAGTTATTCATATCTCACCAAAATGCACGCTATTGTACGTGTAACGCCTAGTACAAGGTGTTGCTGAAACGGAAAAGATTATGCTGTTTCCATTTATCCATCCTACAACCAATCCACACACACACCCAACATACCTGCACATCCACACAGTTTACACACCCACCCCCACACACCCCCACGTTACATTTTTATTGTCATAGTTGAAATTGTAGATGCTTTAACGGATAAACCATAGCAAATTGTAGGCACGCCATTCTGTTTGAACAACTAATGGTGAATGTCATGTGCGTGCATGGATACATTATAAGGTAATCAATTATTAAATGCAAATGGTCTAGTGTGTCCCTGAGGCAAAAATACTGACATATTGTTCAGCCATGCTCCCTGGGTTTTGCACACAAGCAACGTGGGAGTGTTTGTCACAACGATATGTCATTTTTTCAATCTTATCTCATGGTGTTTTTGATTACGTGTATGTATTTTAACATTTGCTTTCTAAATGTTTTATATGTTTGCTCGTCCCCCTATCCATTCTCTTTCAAGGCATGTACCATTTCGGCGAAAAGACAATTCTACATGTGGGAGTGATACATTTTCAAAATAATGACATTCTTCCAAATCATTTTGAAAATCTGTGAGAAAGAGAGAGTAGCGTGGGATGTGGTTTAATAACGTGGGACATCATTGAAGAATAGTGTTTGAGCACCGATTGGTTCACTGGGTATAATGGCCCTGTGAAGTCTCGGCAATTCAATAAGTAAGAGTGCCACAACTTCTTAATTATTCACGCACGACATTCGAAGGTATGCCTTTCGAAAGGATAAGTGTCAAGCAAGAAATCTAAAAAAAAACCCATAGATTTGGTGTCAAACCCCGTCATTTTGGCGAATATCACACACACTCACCCCGACACAAGATATTGCTTGACCTATTTTTTTGGAACAAGCTATACAAAATGTTTTTGGGTGATCGTTGCCTTTTTTTCTTAATCTTAGGGATTATTTAAATTTTGTTGGATATTGGCCTTAATATTTGAATTACCGGCAAGTACCAAAAAAATTTCTTGGTCAAAAATTTGGCTTATTTGGTCAATTATTCAAAATAAGGCTAAAACCTAAAATATAGTTTGTGCCTTGTTCGAAGCAATAGATCAAAAGGTGTTTTTGTGTGATATTCTCCAAAGCGGTTGATTTTACATCCAATTTGGGTGTATGTTTACATTTCTTGACTACTTGTCAATAGAATTAAGAAGTTATGACACTTTAACTTATTTCTGAGATTTGACAACCGCCAAAATAATGAATGAATGTGATTACGATTAACGGCTCCTAGAGATGCATCTGCAAAATTCCCCTCTAAATTATGCATCTATAGACATGATAGATATCATTATGGTTATGACTTGCAAAATACCACAAGTGATGTACTATCGCAACATGGCAACCTTTCAAATGCACTTTCAATTATTCTACTTCATAAATTAGAACATTTTGGATTCAGAGGAATTGTTTATGACTGGTTCAAGAGCTATTTAAGTGATAGAAAACAATATGTGAACTTCAATAATAAAAATTCCAAATATAAAAGTATAATTTGCGGAGTCCCTCAAGGCTCAATATTAGGTCCTTTACTATTTATTTTGTACATAAATGATATAACGAATACCTCGACTATATTAGACTTTGTATTGTTTGCTGATGATACGACAATTTTATACTCAAGCAATGCTAATCAAATGTCATTAATAAATAAAGAGTTATCCGAAGTGAGTAACTGGTTTAAAGCAAACAAACTTTCTGTAAATGCTAGTAAAACTAATTACATGATTATGGGTACCCCTAGAATGACTTCGATAAATAATTCACAAGAAAACAGAGATATTACTTTGGATGGTACAGACTTGCAAAGGGTAACCGAAACCAAATTTTTAGGTGTAATTATCGATGAAAATCTCACATGGAAAAACCATATCAACGGAATCTCAAAAACAATCTCACGGAATATAGGTATGATAAACAAGTTGACATTTTTTATACCTGGGCGTGTTTTGCACACGCTTTATTGTACGCTTGTCTTGCCTTATATTAATTATGGTATACTTACATGGGGGAATGCATGTAAAACATATCTTGATAAAATACATTTGCTCCAAAAATGGGCCATGAGAACTATTTCAAATAGCCATTATCGAGGCCAATCTGGACCACTATTTCATAAATTCAATATGCTCAATGTATATGATATATTCAAACTAGAACTAGGTGTATACATGTATAAATATTCTATTAAACAACTGCCATGTTCATTTGACAGTTTCTTTCTAAAACGATCCGATATTCATAGCTATCACACAAGAAACAGTAATAAGTATAATCAAACAAGAAACAAGAAAGTATTCACTGATCATTCAATCAGGACTACCGGCCCACTGTTATGGAATTCCCTGAACGATAACCTTAAAGTAGCAAACTCAATCAAACATTTTCGAAACAAATATAAAACACAGCTAATCTCATTTTACAACTAGTTCTTGGAGCCCCGTTTTTGTTCTTGTGTGATAGGCTTAATATACTCTGTTTGTTTGTTGTTGTATTAATTTAGTTCTGTAAGGGGATGTTCAATGCTGGCCTTATTGGCCTTTCGATCATCTCCTCCATAATTGTCTTGTTTTATTTTTGATGTTGAATTTCTTTGTATTTTGTTGTTTTTTATTATGGAAATAAAGATTCATTCAAAGATTCATTCATTCATTCATTCATTCATTCATTGCACATGTTCCACTTCATAAAAACGCTTCAGGAAAGAATGTGGAACACATGTTTTGCTATGTCACAATTATGGGGTTTATGTATCGTGACATTTATTATTTTCAACAAATTAATGTAGCGCGAAGTACACTGCAATCAATGTCAATTGAAAGATTTTTAAATATATATTTCTCAGTCACGTTCAAACCATGAATCACAGCAATACATGTTTGTATCCCGTTTTATTTTGAGTTTGCTTGGCGTAACATTAAACAAAACAGGCTAGATCGGTCAGCAATTATTATTATTATTATTATCATTATTATTATTATTATTATTATTATTATTATTATTATTATTATTATTATTATTATTATTACTATTATTATTATTATTATTATTATTATTATTATTAGTGTTATTATTTAAGAATATTATTATTATTATTATTACATTTAAAGCTGTAAATTGTGTATGATAAAGGCTTTGGAACTTTTATCTTTTTTTAATCTATGATTTTTTTTTGCAAAAAGTAAGACAAAATGTCTAGGTCGGCCCTTTTTAAGGGTCGGTCGGGTTACGCCAATCAAACAATTTTGTAGGCCTTAAATGAGATTCTAAGCAGAAACCAAATAGGTGTTTTGATGTGTAGCATATGGAAATTAGACAGTAGTCTTCCAGTTCATTAAACCATGTTTGTTGGTCTGTAAATGTTTTAATTTATTTAAACAAAAAAAGGCCTTTCTTCTATAAACATTTGATATTGCCAACAATTTCCGGAAATTTAAGTTTTCTTGCCAGTTCTATTGACTAATCCCCAAACATTAAAACGGGAGTCTCCCTAGAAAATATTTGAATCCGTGATTAAAATATAACTGTTATTCTACTATTGTTACATTTGTGTGATCATTGCGAAATGCCATGAAAACAATCCATATATGGCGTCACAAGTCAACTCTTATTACATACTGACCCACCCTCGTAATTATTAATATCTAACGCACAAGATTTAATGGTATGGGTTTTATAAAGGAGATCCCAAGGCTTGACATAAGGTGTGTTATTTCCGCCCCATGTGGAGGAAGAAACTGTCGAAAACTTTCGTTTTGGTGTTTTATTAGCCATAATTCAGGAACCGCAAGACCCAGTGGAAATAGAAATGTGATTATTGGCCTCTTTATCATTCTTCATGTATAAGATTAAGTTATTAATATAAAAAGTACACGGTAGATTTTTTAGTTAGAGCCATATTATAACATTTGCTGTTGAGGACGCCCTCACTGATTTTTAAAATTCATTTTTACACGATTCTATGGTACGTTATTTAACCAATATACCCTGCAAATGTCAAGACTCTAGGTGCTGTAGTTTTGTCAAAATCCGAGATTTTGAATAAAGCGCCGGAACCAGAACTTTATTATTACTATAGAATTATTAGTCGAACGCATACACGATGTTCACAACACACAGTACGTACACGGCGTGCGGGACGGTGATATACACAAACAAAGGGTCGTACCACAACATGACCGAAGGAGTGGTACGTATTGGCGACATGTGCGCTGGTAGTAAATTCCAATTTTCTTTGCTTTGCCGTAGTTGTTCGGCTCAAAAATAAAAGGGATATATCTGACAGTAAAAGCTAACATTTTATGGCAAAGAAATGCTAATCCATTTTGTTTGAAAATGTTATAATATGGCTTTAAATGACTAAAACAGGAAAAATATGGCTCTTGCCATATTGAAATATTTAGGATCTGGAAAGTCTCCATCACGATTAAATGATTAAACGTTGCACAAGAAGGTGGTATGATATTGTTATCGTTAACATTTTTCAGACCAGTCGTAGAATCTTTCGAAAAAATATTCCATACTAAATGTCAAGTCTGTATAATTAACGAAAATGATTACGATAAACGACTCTTAGAGTTGCATACCCATCATTTCCCTCTAAATCCTTCATCTATATAATGTCATTATGGTTATGACTGGCTAAATACCTCAAGTGATGTTTTATTGAAACATGGGCAATCTTTAATGCCCGCTTCACTAAAGGGAAGAATGCGGAGCATGCCTTGCTATGTCAAAGTTACAGGTATCGTGATATCTATTATTTTTAACAAATTAATGTAGCAATGTCAATTGAAATGTTTTTAAATATATATTTCCGAGTCACATTCAAACCATACCATCAATCATAATAACAAAAGTTTGCATTCTGTTTTTTTTTTATATTTCAAAATGATTTTGCTTATAACTTACTCCAAGAATATAGTAGTTGACATGCTAAGCAGAAACAAAATCTTTTTAAATCTTTAGCAGGTGGAGATAAGGTCTATCTTAACAGTCATTGCGAAAGTAGTCATTACCTGACCTACGTATTAGATAAAGGGTGTCTTGTATGGTGAGCATGTCAGTCGCTCAGAAGTTGAGATCAGGTAGAAAAATAGTGGTTTTTATGTGGGATTTTCTCCAAAAAGGTTGATTTTACACCAAATCAGTGTTCATAATTATGAAGATTTCCTGACACACAAGAGGAATGATATTTATGCAGAAGGGAGATCCAAAGGCGTGATGTATGTGCTGTTATTTCTGCAACATGTGCATGATTTTATCTGGAGTGGGAAAATGCCCAAAACTATTGTTTTGATATGTTATTGGCCTAAATTCAAGAACCACAAGACTTACGGAAATAACAAATTTGATTATTGGCTTCTTTATCATTTCCTACATGTGTAATACCAATGCAATGTATTAATATTAAGAAATACACTGCAGTTTCTAAGTTGAATGGCTAAAACGGGAAAATATGGCCCCTGCCTTATTTGAAATACTAGTATTTACTAACTGAAATGTCTTTTTCACAGATTAAATGATAAAATATTATTTCGTTTTAAAGATCATTTATTTTCTTTAATATTCAGATAAAGCAATCAATAAGCGATATTGTGGATAATAATGAGAAATGAGAGCAATATGTAAAAATGCTTTCTACTAGTGTCTTGCACATTGCTTGGTCTACAGCCTACACACAGCAAAAGAATTAAGGTATCAAATATGTTCCCCTGTGTTTCGGGACTTATGCTTGGATAACAAATGACACAAATCACACAAATGATTGTTTAAATGTCTGCCATGTTGTTAACAAAGATTTACCGTATCATTGATGCATAACTATACCGTGCACTTGATGTTTTACTTAAGGGCGCACAACACTGGATATTACATTTCTCCCTTTTTTTTTTTATTTGGCTTCCAAACAAAATGTTAACCTTAACATCACATGCCTGTTTAAATTTGGTTCCAAATACATTTATCTCATAGTCCAAATTCTGGTTCTGTATGTATAGTCAATAACAGTAATATCTAGATACTGTTTTAAAGTTCTTGATGCTTTAAGACAATGTTTTGTCTTGTAAAATGTTCTCAATAGCTTGGCTTGATTATCTAAAAGTTCTTCAAACTGATAAATGTTTGAATTTCAAAATGTTCATAACTTTTAAGTATAAAAGTTTAACATGTAACTTCAAATGTTCTCAACTTTTAACTGTTAAATCAGCAAGTAGTTTAAAGTTCTGCTTTCTTTAAAGTCTCTGTTTGTCTTGGGTTTTTTCAAGACATTTCTTATTTCAGTCTTTAAACATGTGTATTTTCACATGTATCATTGTGTATTTTCACAATGTTTACATTGTTAAATAAACTGAAAGTAAGTTTCAACTTAACTTGATTGTCTCTTGTATGATTATTTCACTTTTCTGGTTATTTTGATGGCTTTTCAAAATATTATGAGAAAAATTTATTTCCTGAAAACTAAATTTCTTTTGCCTTTTAAAGAAATTAAAAAATATTTGCAATTTTTTGTTTGTTTTGCAAATAGCTTAGGCATTTTTTCCTGCCTATTTTTTCCTTGTTTTTCTCTCTCCTGATTTTTTTTTCAGGATTTTATGATGAAGTAAGTGTCCTTTCACAGTTCTTCATCCAACAATCTTCAATCTTGCACTGATGATTCTCAGGTTTCGTAGTCACTCAGGTATGCTGGTTTCCGTCGACTCCTTTGTAGCCTCGGTGTCTTTGTCGTAGCCACTGGTTCCGGATCTGAAGTTAGTTGTGATGGTTCTTCTGTTGTTTCTTGTGGTTCTTGATTTTGCTGAACCGTGTCTTGAACAGGTGCTTGAATATTTGCCAACATGTGTTTTCTCCAATCTGGCGTTAACTCAGCTTGAACTTCATCTTCTCTGTTTTGCACTACAGCATTTGCCAACTTAAATCTAGCTGCATCACGGTAGATCTCTCTTCCATCCGTGACTCTTCTGGCTGCAATAGATGATCCATCAATTCTATATATAACATAGAATGCTGGTTCATAAGCTGTTGTCCATTTAGTCTTCTTTGTTTGCTTCAGCAATACATAATCTCCAACAACAAATGTATGCTGTTTAGTGTTCTTGTTTTCTGCCCGGTGTTTCACCTTGTCTTTGTAATCTTGATCTCGCTTGTTGATATCTTGCTGAATGTCTTCTTGATCAGGATTTGTGATTATCTGATCTAGCTTTGTTCTGACTTTTCTGTTCATGAGCGCTTTGTATGGTGCTATTCCAGTTGCTGGGTGTGGTGTTGAGCGATACCCAATTAACATGTCTTGCATAGCTAGAATGCTATTTCTTCCTTGTAACTTGGCAATTTGTTCAGTCTTATTCACCATCTTCATGAAACTCTCTGCTTCACCATTAGCTCTAGCATGCTCCGGTGTCACTTTGTGATGTGTGAACCCCTCTTCTTTTGCAAAATCTGCAAATGCTTGTGAGTTGAACGGTGGGCCGTTATCACTTTTGACTCTTCTCGGAGTTCCGTGCGTTGCGAACATCTTCTTTAGTGCTTTCTTGGTAGGTTCCGCACTTGTCGAATAGGTAACCTCAACTTCAGGATATCTGGTCCTCTTGTCAATGCATACAAAATTGTAATGTCCATCTGGATATGGGCCTCCGAAATCTATCGCAACAACATCCCATGGTTTCTCTGGTATCGGTGTCATTTTGACAGGTTCGGTCTTGTGTTCTTTAGTTGTAACTCTACACTCGTAGCATTGGCCTATAATCTCTTCAACCATAGTGTTCATAGTTGGAAACCAGTATTTATCTCTCAGTAGTTTCTTGGTTTTCGTCATGCCAAGGTGTCCTAGACTATGTGCCGCCTTGATCACCTTTCTTTGAAGTACTCTTGGAATAACAATCCGACTCATTCTGAAGATTATATCTTCCTCGATGTACAACTCATATCTGACGTTGTGGAATGGCTGTATGTCTTGATCTTTCTTGTAACAATCCCAGTCATTCTTCAGGATTCGCTGCTTCACCTTCTGCAGTTGTTCATCTTGTGCTGTCTCTTCTTTGATTCTATCTATCACTACTGCATGATCTTCTTCAATGTGCTTAACCATGTGCTCTGTTTCCTCGCTTTCTGTTTCTGGCAAAGGATGTCTTGATAAGAAGTCTAACGGATCTTGCTCATCTCTACCTGGCTCATAGATTAGTTCATAGTCAATGTCTTGTAGATCCATAACCCACTTCTCAATTCTTGGTGGTAGCTTAGCAGTTGCCTTATTGAACATTGGAATTAATGGCTTGTGTGCTGTTATGATCTTGAACTTCGGTGCTCCTAACAGGTACATTCTGAATCTGTTCTTCGCCCACTTGATGGCGAGAGCATCTTTCTCTGTCTGACTATATCTCTTCTCAGCATCTTCCATTGTTCTACTGATGAAGTGCACAGGCTGAACTCCTTTACCAGTTTCTTGAAATAAGCCAGCTGATAAACCTTCATGGAAACTAGCCTCTGCTCTAACTATGATAGGCTTCCTTGGATCAAAGAACGCTATAGTCTCTGCGCTTGTGATTGCTTCCTTGATTTCATTGAAACATCGGTCTTCTTCTGGACCTGAACTTTGCATCCTTATGTGTGATAGCTCTCAGTGGTGCTGTAAGACATCCCGAGGAAGCTCATCACTGCTTGCTTCGACTCTGGAGGTTTGCTTTCTCTCACAGCTCTCACTTTCTCTTCTGTTGGTTCTAGGCCTTCTTTTGTGAACTTGTATCCATAAAACTCCAACTGGTCCACGCCAAATTTACACTTCTCTGGGCTAAATGTAATCCCATATTCTGCTGCTCTTTACAGAACATTCTTCAGTGCTTCATTATGTTCCTCTTCAGTTGCTCCACCAATCAGAATGTCATCTCGTTGGTTCAGACAATTTGGGATGTCCCCAAATATTCTGAAGATGGTCTCATCAAACATATCCTGTGACGATTTGGCTCCGAAAATTAATCTTTTCGGTCTGTAATTGCCCCATGGTGTACTAAATGTAGCTACCTTCCTGGACTCGGGATCTAGCATAAGCTGGTGATACCCTGCTTTCATGTCCATCTTGGAGAAAATCTTACAGTTGTGGAATTTGTAAGCAAAATCTTCCACTACCGTTGCTTGCGAAATTCTGTTACGGTCCATATACTTGTTCGGTACTCGTAAATCAACACTTGCTCTGATCATGTGTGGCTCTTTCGGTGTTGTCTTGAATCTTGGTTTGGGTTGGACTACCAATGGGCTACACCACGTTACCGACTCGCCTTCCGGTACCCTCTCAAAAATCTCTTGCTTTTCGCTGTCATCTAACCATTTCTTCAACGGTGCTTGCAAATAATATGGTACTTGTCTCGGCTTCTGAGCTACTGGTGCCACTCCAGCTTGCATATTCAGCTTTGCGTATATCTCTTTGTCTCCTTTAATGTCTCTAATTTTTCCCTATTCCATTGAAGACTTGTGGATACCCATCAACGATTTCTTGGATTGATGATCCGCTTGTCTTTGCTGTATACTTCACACTTGAAATTTCATCTGGAATTCTGAGGTTATTTATCTTCCCAAGTGATCCATCTGGTCTTATCTCCAGCATGCCTAGATCACGTAGTGTGTACTTGCCAAGGAGTGGTGGTGAATTTATTCTTCCATAAACCACGACGAACTTGGTCTTGACTCCCCGTGTGCTGTTTCTCACCACGGCTTTGAACTCTCCTTTCACTGATAACTCGCTTTGAAGAGCACTCAGTTTGACTGTACTTTCAGTAAGTAATTGTTCATTCTCTGATCTGTGAGTGAATGCCTTGTATTGATGTTCGTTGACATCTGCACCGCTATCTGGGTCTATTTGAACTTCCACGTCATTGATCATTACAGTTACTGTCTCACTACTATTGTCATTGTCATGTATCTTCTTCACCGGTCTGACTAAGTGTTTTGCTGACTCTCTGAAAAACTCATCATCGGAACTGGTTGATTCCGTATCTTGATACGCTTTTCTGACTTTGTGTTTCTTCTTCACACCTTGTGTTTCTTCTTTCTTCTTGCTTGTATCCTTGTGATAACTTGCTTCACAACATGTGGCGAAGTGGTTATACTTGTTACACTTTCGGCATCTCTTCCCGTATGCAGGGCAATTTTCACCTGGAGCGTGGCTGTCGGTTCTACCGCAGTACTTGCATGCTTGCCCTGTCCCTTGCTTGGGGTAAGACTTCTTGTACTTTGATGTGTATGGCCTCTGGTATTTCTTGTACTTTGATACTTTGGCTGACTTGACATCGCTTGACTGCGCACCCATCTCTTTCAGTTGCAGTTGAGTATCTTCCAGTTGACCTGCTTCCTTGAGAAGTTGGCTCAGGTTCCACTTCTTGTTAATTGCTTCCTGTACTAGACTTTGCTTTTCTATCGTTTGGATTAAATGTTCCAAAATACGTTCCTCGTAGCTATCGCCAAACTCGCATTCTGTTGCTTTTTCTCTCAGCCTGGCTGCATATGCCACAACTGTTTCCTTAGGGTTAGGTTTCATCTTCAAGAACAGATACCTGGCATGGTGTTTATTTTTCTTAGGAGTATAATAGTCATTCAACTTTTCTCTCACTTTCTCGTACTCATTACCCTGTGCTGGATCTGGTAGACTCTTTGCTAGTCTAGCTATGTCTTTGCCTCCATAAATTATGAGAGCATCTTTCTTATCTACTGCCTCAGTTATCTTGAAATATCTGAACTCCCTCTCTATCTCTTCTAACCAATCTTGCCATGCTATACCAACGCTAATGTGATCATCCACCGAGTGTGTAAATGGATCTATTTTCAAGTTCCTATTGACTACTGTAACGGTTGCTTCTTGATCACCCATTTTCTTGTCTTCTTCTTCTCTTATTTTCTCTAATTTCTTAGCGTCGACTCACCCTAACAATGCTTCTGGCGATGGAGGAAATATTGCTTTACCTTCCGATGTAGGAATTGTTCATCCTCGTCGCCAATTTCGGGACTTATGCTTGGATAACAAATGACACAAATCACACAAATGATTGTTTAAATGTCTGCCATGTTGTTAACAAAGATTTACCGTATCATTGATGCATAACTATACCGTGCACTTGATGTTTTACTTAAGGGCGCACAACACTGGATATTACACTGTGTGTATCCTAAGCGCAGACAAATATATCAGTTAAAAGCAGCAGCCAATACCTGTACATTTTAAATTTAAGAAACGGTGATCGAAAATCCAATGAAGGAATAAAATCAAAAGTTGCATTTTAATGTTTTAATGCAAAACACATCGCTTGTTCGAGAACACTTTGTATATAAATTGATAGGGTTTATTTCCATGAAGCAATCTGCAACTTTTGATTTGGCATCCGTGTTTTTATTTCTCGTCTGATTTGGTTAAATCCGAGCTAAAAGACGCACCTATTCGCCAATCGCACGGTCATCTCTGAACCAAAATGTACTCTCAAAGTGCGTGTTGCGTGTGCGTACGCCTGTCAAATGAGTGCTTTAATTGCCGCGCTAGACTTCTCCGTAGTCCACTTGCCCATTTTGTATACTTTGGCTATTACATTTAAGCATAAAACTCTGATTTGTATTAATTGTGTGCAAGATGGCAAAGGGTGAATAGTTTGCTGGTTCTATTATAACATATCTGTCTTTTTTATGATATAAAGGGTACCTGAATTATTTTAAGTCTGTATATAAGTATTAGTGTTGGGTGAGCCTGGTTATAGCACTGCCAATGATGTAATTGACAAGTAAAGTCACGTAAAATCCCAACGAGTCGCAGTTTACCAGACGGCCAATGGAGACAATTGTGTTATTTCTCACACTTGATCGTTCTTTAAGTAATATTAATCACAATGCACTATGTTTTGAATTATCACCATCGCTGAACTTGAGCTGTGAATTTACAATAGAGCGTTGAGCGAATTTTGCGAATTGTTCGTCGCTTTTGCATTTATACTAACCACAGCGATTGCGGTTGCAGATAACAAAATGAATTCAAAATGCCAAAATAAACATTTTTACAACATTCATTGCGGTCAATAAATGTTTTGAATTAATTCTTCTCCGAAAGTGAGTAGAGAAAATTAGATAATTAGCAAAATTATAGATCCAGTATGATTGGTTGAAGCATTCACGTGAGAAGCGACATACCAAGAGCAAGCGTTAATTACTTTTAAGAATGGACTGGATCGTTTGTTGTTGCTCTGTTATCGGTCAAAACAATCGCTTGTCGTCAACGATGAACCTCATGTTGATATATTTTCAAAATTCAACATAATATCGTTACATATTATAGACACTTAATGGAAAATTAACAGCAAAAAGGATCCCTTTTAATTGACCTTAAAAGGTCAATTATTTAGACCAATGACACTTTCACATTTACAGAAAGGGTATTCTTAAGAGCTTTTTAGCTCTACATCTCTTCAAGGCTGATAACACCTTGGTCTGGGGCGGACATTTTAAAAATGAATTTAGAAGAGCAGCAACGACATAACTTGCATTACATTACAGATGTTAAATCTACATCATATGCAAAATTTGAGGAAATTCGCACGAGTCCGTTTTATTTTAGGGCCATTTGTCTATAACTGGTCTTTACATGTAGCCCTATGGAGAGAGTGCCCGTTGAGGGCGCTATACCCCCATTTTAGGAACAAAAATGTGATTTTTAAAAAACGGACTCGTGCGAATTTTCTAAAATTTTCAGAGTATGTAGTATGAACATGTAGAAATATAATCAAGTAGTTGCCCTACCTGCTCTTCTCCGAAAAAATAAAAAGTCCTATACCTCAATGATAATGAAACCTAGGTGATAACCCCCAGATTATTGCATGGAATGATTGCATTGCATGGACGGTTCATCGATCTTCTATTATGTAGACATTCAGTGCTTCAACAAAAATGCAGCACCTGTGGTTTGTATGAATTGAAAAGTAACTGTTGATGCAATCAGACATTGCATGGTTAAATGATACGGGGTTTTTTCTTCCCAACCTAAAGCTCAAATTACCGTGAAACATTTGATCCTTTATAGAGTGGAGAATCCTATCAGACAGGCAACTGTGTAAATGCTAGATTGAGTATATTGATGACGTGTTCTTAATGTTTACAGAATGTGTTGACCGTTATCAATGATTTTCAAGATTCCGATGAACGGGATATACTATTAAAGTGTCTTATTGAGTAGTCAATTGACTGCATAAATAACAAATCAGCGTCTGTCATTGCAGCGTTGGAACATGTTGGAGACAAATAAAGGTAGAAATAAAGAGACGCCAGGGAAGGGGGGGAGAGGGAGAGGAATGGGGAGGGGTGAGATAGGGAATGAAAGACAGATCGTGAGCTAGAGAAAACATAGTAAAGGCAGCAATAAATATGTATACTATACATTGTATAGCATATATAAGCAAGCGGGTTAAGTAAGCAAGCAAGTAGGTAAGTAAGCAACCAAGTATAGACAAGTAAATAGACACATAGGTGGGTATAGGTACCGGACGTATATAGGTAGATAGAACGGAAATCCCTGGGTAAGTGGGTAGGTAACTGGGTTATGTAAGTATATGTAATTAAGTAGAGAAATAACTGTTATGTAGGTAGGTCATAAATAAGTAAGTGGTGGAGTTAGTATAGAATTGGTAAGTTGGTAAAACGTAGCAAGAAATAAATGGTATAGAAATAAAAGCACTTGTTTTAAAATACAGTGTGAAGGAGCAGAGCGAAATGAAAACGACACCGTTACCTGAATTCAAATTAACACCCTTCACGTTACTGTCAATAATCTGATTAGTTATATTAGCAGAATTGTCACTATAACACATTCATGAATACGATGGCAACATTATATTTCACAGATTTTTAATGTAGCCAAGAAGTACGTAGAGCTGACTGAGTTTCCTAATCATTATGGTTGTGTAAAACATGTTCCATGTCAATATAAAATTGCAAATTGCAAATTTACATATCCCCAGTCACTAGCTGGCAATGTCATTTGTAACTCAATTAGGTATTGAATTGACAATGTTGCAAATATGATTCAAAGAAAATTGCTTTTAAGCAACGAAATCATCACGAGATGCCAATAAAATAAATGCAATGAAACAATGTATACAGGCAATTGATAAATTTGGTAAGTTTGCCTTAAGCTATAGCACTGTAGCTGAAAAAATTGAAGTCATTTAATAACACCTACAGCTTACGTAGTCGACATTATGATAAGCACAAACCGCAATTTTGTTTCAAGTACTGGTTAAAGTTATTTGATGACATTGTCACAACAAATTAACGCATTACGTTAAACTAATTTTGAAAAATTAGTACAGTTTCCCAGCTGCGCGCCAGTGTTTATATTACCCACTTTCTTTCTACGGAAATCAATGAAAATAGAACCATAGAGCATAAACATCAGTGACGGTAAGAAGTTAAATTGCAAATGTTAATGGAGTCGGAACATGTTTGGAGAATAAGTATGTTTTCAAAACATGAATTGAATTCGTTATTTTCTCGTGTACTTCTTGTGGCTAAAGCTATTCTTGTTCGAATGATAATATATCTGGATGATACCGATTATTGTTTTACAGTTACAACGCTAAAATAACATGCTTTTGCGCGAAGAATATAGATTTATTAATGTCAATGTAGATGGCAACAATTTTGGACAGGACGCATACAATTAAATACAATTTTTCTAATCTGTCAACAGCCTGTTGTAATATTCTTCCTCGTCAGTTCATATTTTGCATTTTATAGCACATTGATCAACGATTTTGCTCTAAAAAGTAAACAGGGTACTATTTATATGATAATGGGGTTTATTTCTTGTTGTTCGAATAATATGCACCATGACGACTTCCAAAGCTTAATGGGTCATCCAACACCAAATTCTGTTTAGACAAATAGCATACACATGTGAACAATACTCATTTTCCAATAGCCCGCAAAACTCAAATATCGCTAATATGGACTGAATGCTTGCGCAATAGATACAACCAGTCGTTTTTGCATATCAGTACCGAGGAAAGTGAGTTCGATCAGTGAAGATGAGAATCTTTTCTGGTTCGATGCACCCAAGGCGAATGAATGGAGCTTCCTATCTCTTTAGATATATTTGTCTCAGCATAGCGCCACCGTGAGCTTATTGCAGTTGTGTTTGAATGTAGACACTGGCCAGTCTGTATGCGGCTATCACGAATATACTAGGAATGACGAGCGTTAGGACAGACACAAAACTGGCTGTGTAGGAGACTAGTTTGTATGCGAACGGCATCTTGACGTTCCACCGCACAATGTCGTTATTCGTAAACCGTATAGCGTTAACAGTGAACGCCTCTTCGCAATTTCTCTATTGTGTGAGTTGTTGATGCCTACAAATGTACGAACCCTGCAGGGGGAGTGCATTTTATAACAAAATTGTCACATAAAATACTGGCAAATATGAGCAAAAATAAATGCATCAAGCCCCAAAGAGAATACACAATCAATGCATGGTTCCCATTATTCTCACTTAAGAGTGAATAAATAAACAATTAATATACTTTTGCTCTGATTGGTTCTCACTATCTAAGAGTGTATGAATTAGTTTAATGACTTTAAACGCAATGATAATCAATCATATGCAGTTGGTGGTATCACAAAAATATCACGAGGGTGCGTTTGTGGCACAGTGAAGAAGGGTTCCTTAAAAAGCGCTAGTCTAGAAGGTTCAAGATCTTCGTTTCCGGTCCTTTTTACCCCGGATAATTTTGCGATCGACAGACGAGGTTGTGGAAAATAATTTAAAAGTTTTTATCCAGTACCATACGTATTACATTATCGGGGTACGCCAATTTAAAACTAGATACATTATGTGTGTCGTATTCAAGCTTTTGGAATATATTTTTCTATACTTTCCTATTTACTAAACTGAATTTGATAACGTTTTTCACATCTTTGATTTCTCCTCGTCATTTTTTTTGTATGCGTGACTTACATTAATTTTGAATCATATAATATGGTGTATCATTTGGTGTCAAATCTTTCTTTGATGATTGTTTGGAGCATATTACAACCGGAAACATGTGCACTAAATTGTGTCAATAGATATTATTGAAAATGGCCGATTATTGAAAATTGCTGTCACCATGTTTTGTGTGTTATTTGTACGAGCAAACACATTGGACATCTCGTTTTCATTTGGTTTGCAACGAAGACAACTTTATTGTTATCGAAAAGTCAGCTTAAAAGAGAATAGAAAACACTTTCACCAAACTTAATGACATCTTTATCAAGCATGTTTCCTGACTGATTCTTTAAGCAACTACATGTTTGACATAAAATAGTAACACGTTTGAATGTTGGCGTAAGGCATTAACAACAGCGAATTTTATACAGTAACGTGTCTCGTTTTTGTATTTATTTAAAACTAGCTGACAGGCGGAACTCTGTCGAGCCCAAGCAAGTCTGATGTTCAAGATAGTAGCCAAATAGCGATGGATAATGGAAATAAAGAAATGTTATTGAATACTTTCAACATGTTCAAGCAGGATACATACGACCATTATTGAGTGTCACAGTGGATATTAAGGAAGGTTTTGGCTTCTCACAGAATTATTAGACTATCGAGATTTAGCTTACCACCTGTAATCGTAAACGTGAGGTGATCATCTAGTTATATATATATATATATATATATATTAAACGTGAGGTGATCATCTAGTTATATATATATGTGAGTTCTTTAAGGGATCCAAAATGAGCGTTTATTGCGTTTCGACAGTATTTTTGTGGGACATGAGAGCACCTCAGACCTATCGAATTGCATTCTGAATACGAAGCATGTCTTTCTGATATCAAATAATTTTCATTTTTAAAAATCACAATATAATACAAATTTTATGACAAATTATAAAAATTTGATATTTTTCAAATTGTTGATATATAGCAGTCCTCGAAGTAAATTATATAAATCTAATGATATATTCTTAAAGTGTATGTAGCAGGAGGAAATGCCGACGGTCAATTGAAAATTTTGACCTTTCATATTGAAGATATGGATTTTTTCCCCCAAAAGACCTAATTTTTGTTGGTGTTTTGGGAAAAAAATCCATATCTTCAATACAAAAGGTCAAAATTTTCAATTGATCGTCGGCTTTTCATCCCACCTACATACACTTTAAGTATAAATCATCTATTTGATATGAGAATGACATTCTTCGTATTCAGAATGCAATTCGATATGTCTGATGTGCTCTAATGTCCTAAAATAAATACTGTCCAAACGTTCATACCCAGCCCTTAAGCTGCAAGCCGATCCTGATATTTTATCATGGCCGGATTCTTCCAGCGGCAAAAGGCGTTCCTACCCTGCTGAATTTATACTTTTTATTGATCAATGCAATAAATCGATTTTTTGTGTGTGGTCAAAACAGTCGTCGCGCAGCATTTTCGATTGAAATAATTATGAAGTGTCTTTGAATCCGCAACGAAAAAAAGTTTTAAATAAACGTATTTTCAAATACCTTACTATGAATACGATTTCTCGGATGTTATCAAAAACACATGTGTCGATCACTCTGTTCTGTCTGAAAACTTTATATTGCTTGTAATAATAGCTATCTCTGTTGTGATTTACAGCACTTTCACCAGAATAGTTATAGAATAGTCTGAACTTGATATTGAAAACCAGTCATTGAAAATTAATTATGGTGTTAATAATAAACCTTTTGTGTTATCAAAAACACATGTGTCGATCACTCTGTTCTGTTGTGATTTACAGCATTCACGGTGTCCATGGGCTGCAACCATAACGGGACGCAAAATGCTATACTCATGTTATAACCCGTAGGAAAGGCATTATGGTTAGGGTTAGGATAAGGGTTAGGGTTAGTGTAAGTGTTAGGGTTTAGGGTTAAGGTTTAGGATGATTCAAGATGCCATTCTCACCGATTTCGTTTGCTAGGTGTCAATAGGGCTGTGAATGTGGTCCACGAAGCTGTTCCATATCAGTGCATTTTGCTATTGTGTCAGTTGGACAACTGCTTGGTTACTGACATGTGTTTAGAGTAGAGTATTGAGGCAATCCTGTGTGTAATTTTCGTTAATTTTGATCGACAGGAATTTAAGATACGACCTTGTGAAAAATTATAAGTTTCTTTTTTGGCTTAGTGTAGTATATTAGTACTAGTAAGTACGTATATAATCTCCTAATCCTAACCCTAACCCTAAACCCTAACCCTAACCCTAAACCCTAACCCTAAACCCTAACCCTAAACCCTAACCCTAAGACTCTAACAATAATGAACCTTGCCTCGGACTGTGCGGTTAGTGATATATTGCGTCCCGATATGGTTGCAGAAAGAAATTAAGCGTCCGGAACGGTTTGGTTATAGAATAGTCTGAACTTGATATTGAAAACCAGTCATTGAAAATTAATTATGGTGTTAATAATAAACCTGGATATTTGATAGTAACAAACATTATTACACAGAGAAAAGGTAAGTAGGTAAACGGTCATGGTTAACTGTCAAAACGTAAGGTTACAGACTGTTCTACTTTCAGCTGTAAATTAAAAGGACGATTTTTTAGGTTTTAAAACTAGTACATATTAATTATTTAAAGGCAAGATATAAACACCTGTTGCTCACAAATAATTGACCCTGATATCTTGTAAAATATTTAAAATGTAGGTTGTCGTTTGCTCTACTTCCACGTCAATAAGTGTTAGCAGTTATTCAGACGAATAAGAATGCCTTTATCATCTAGCAAAGCAATCAAAACCCCTATTCTAACTACAGAACACAATTGAACAGACCTAAACGCACGGTCAGAAATTGAAGTAGTCATTGGTCGAAGGGTCAGACCAAGGAACTTAAGACTGAGAGAACAGAACACATGCATTCTACAAGAAATTGAAGGTCAAGTTAGACCGACGGAAGGAATAACTCGAGGAAGTCCTGAACAGCCAAGTCCTTGTCAGCCAAGACGTACTAGACGAGGAGGAAATTCATGCTGAGGCCAACGACGAAGAGCTAGTACCCATTCTTTCAGAAGTCCAATCAGCTCAGGCATTTGAGAAGCTTAAACAAAGGACGGCTCAGGTGTTTACAAAATGACTGCTGAACTAAGCCGGTGAAACAGAAATGGCGATTTGGATTCATCGTGTAATCCATTCGGTTTTAAAGCAACAAAATGCTCAATAAACTGAATGAAGGATATAATTATCATCTAACACAAGAAAGGAGATTAATTACGTTTTAGAGACAAATATTTTTGGAAACCTTACCAATGTGAGAATTGAAATCAGGTTTCTACAAAAATGTCGAGTTTAAGTTAAACAAGGTGGGCGCTTTTTTCAAAGTGGCTGGCAAAATATCATATAATGGCATTTATATAGCCATTTGAAGTCATTCCTATTTTTTAGAAATTTCTTGCTGTTGCAAATATGGTGTAATATTAACTACACTACTTTTGTAAAGAAAAGCAATTATAGAGGGCGAATTTTTCAAAATGCCTTAAAATCCCATATAATAACAATTTGTAGTCATTGTTAGATTAATTTGTTTTAATTTATTTTATTTGTAATTATGGTGTTTTATTGACTCAAGATTACTTTAGTAAATGAAAAGCAATGATAGTAGGCGCTTTTCTCAAAGTGGCTTCCAAAATGCCTTTTATTGACTTAAATGTACTACAAATAGCTATTTTCAAGTTATTGCCATATACAGCCTAATATATATACAGAGCTAAGACAGCGCCCTTAACGTTGGTGTAAGCATCATGTCACAACGGTATTTTCTAATTGCCAAAGAGGGCGCTTTTCACTTGCACAATTTGTTTTGAGACAGGCTGTAGTTCAGTTGAAAGGAGGGCCTAGCGTGACACCCTCGGAAATATACTTCTAATCAACCTTTCTACATCAGAAAACATGCGTGGAAAGAGTTTAGGGTTGGGGTAAGGCAGTCCTGTAATAAGACTAGTAGAGTTGCACACTATCCGGCAATCGCTCCGTTAAAAACATTCAAAAAGTGTCCCTAGGGGTCAACAGAGGTCAAGTTTCATACAACAGGGCTGAAATCTCAAACCTGTTCAGATTTGCTCAAAAACCACGGCAAAGTATTCCCCTGATCTAGAAATGTTGATTAGAAGTATATTTCCGAAGAAGCACGCCAGGCACTCTGTGTTCCAACTAAACTATATAGCTTTTGTGTAATTCCATTGTAATGCAAGTCATGCTATTCAATTTAAAGGTGCTGCTAGAGGGCACTTTATAAAACTGGGCACTCAACCCATAGAACATCAACCTTCTTGAAGTGTTTCAGAACCAATCCTTAAGATCACTAATGGAAACCGCATTCGAACAGTACAGAACCAATAAGGCATAAATTCAGACAACATCATACGGTAGCAAAGAAGACTACGTTGGTTGGATCGTGTTAGACCTCAGCGGAACATAACAGCGGCAAATGCTTTTCTGCACCATGCTGGGCTCACGACCCAAGGGAAGACCAAAAACCAAATAGAACGACGTAGTACGAAAGCACATTAAGATTGGAAACTCCAAGATTGGTGGAGAAAGAGCAAAACCGTGATGACAGAAGGGAGCTCTAATCTGTAGGTGGAACTAGTCCTAGGATTGGACATCCGTAAGTAACCAAATTAGTAAGCAACTCTGATCTATTTTGCGTGCTACGTATAGGATGGTAAATGGAATACCTCGGATTATAATGCATGCGTGCGGCAACCTTCTATTAAAAGTGTGTGTGTTCTCTCTGATAATGTGTTACACCAAAATTTCGTAACGTTCAAGCTCAAGCATGCCGATTATCGTCCGGGATTATCGTTCGCTTTTCCACTTTGCAGATAACCGCGGAGGTACTCTTCTTTTGGTTTCAGGTGTGGCGATACCTTGACATAGCATGCATAGGGAGATAAACCAGAGAAAACCTCCGGACATACCTGACTGTTTCCATTTGTAATTTCAAGTTTCAATGTGCTAGTGTGTGATGCATGATTCTCCTTTCCCTGTATAATTCTTGATATAGGCCTATATTGAAACATAAAACAAATGGCTATTATAGGAAGTGTGTCTGGGAATTCGAAAGTAAAAAAGGTGTCAAAATGTCCATATTTTGACACATATTGAGAACGCTGAGCTGTAAATGCATTATTTGAATATTCATAAACCTCTAAAATAAGAACCATGCGTTACTTTTCACACTGGTAATGATTAAATTTCAAAAACGATCCTAAAGACTGGTTGCATTCTACCGACACCTCTCTTGATTATGTCTGTACCATATATAGAGCTCTGTTGATAATCGAATAAAAATGTCAAATAAGTAACCTTACCAGTACTTACGACGGTACATAAGTACTTCAAAATAAAGTTCGAGATATTTGGGTCAACTGTAGACAAAATAATTTGTAGACATCCATTTCACATAGGTCAGGCAGTAGTTTTCACAAAAATATTTTGAGGGTCGATTTGTATTTACGATGACACAATATTGCGCAAAACATTGCGGGGCCCAAAGATTTCGGTCAATTATGCTGGGGGAGGGGTGGGGCTTACCAAAACGTGGCACCGCTACTGCATTTGACCAAATGTGCACACCACTTTAAAATGGATAGCTTCTTGGACTTTTTGAAAAGCTTGAAAAATATTTTTCTTATTTAAAGTTGAATATCTTAATCGAGGCGAATGACAGGAGCCATATTTTACAAGTTTTAGAACTTGAATAAAAAAACGCAGTGTACTTTGTAATATCAGTATATTGATCTTACAGGAAATTCGTTGAAGAAGCCAATAATCGCATTTATATTTTCCATAGGTCTTGCAGTTCTTGAATTAAGGTCAATAATATAAATTTAAAAAACAACAACATACACATGGGGGCGGAAATGACAACCTTTATATCAAGCCTTGTAAGCACCTTTATTGACCATGCCATTCCTCTTGTCCTCAAATAGCTGGAAGTTGTTTGTTTCCAATTTCAAAGTATACAAATCATTGTCATCATATCAAGCAAAATGATAATATAGGCATTATGAGATTTTTTTTATATTATACTCGTCTCCGTCCAACTGCCTCTGTGGCCTAGTGGTAAAGACATGAATTCATAAACAAGTACCGGATTGCTAGTTTGAGTCCCATGGAAGCCGCAGAAACTATTTTTCTACACAGCGGGTGGTCTTCCTGTACATTTGAATGCAAAGGCGGTAAACAACACGAGACTACTGTGCAGCAAATTTTTTGTTCAACTTTGTGATTATATATATTTTTATTCCGTCGGCAAATACTTTCAAAATGTTGTTTTTGATAACATATTACAAATTTGGAAAATTGCTTTTCTGTATAGTGGTCAATGGCATAAGGATTTGGTCACGCTTGCTGGTCTTGGTATGTGGTACACATGGATCACGTGCGTATCACGTGCGTATTTATAAATACGCATTTATAAATGTAGTCGAAGCATACTGTTAACACATTATTCACCTGCTCCAACAAAATGAACATAAATTCGACAGAGCACTGTGGAAACATGGCAAAATTCAGTAGAAAACAAAAGAAATTCCAGAGGAGGTATTGATTTTTGAAGACCAAAGCAAGGTGCCATCCTAACATGTTTGGTATGAATTTATAGTGTATAAAGTACGAAATTCAAATCTGAAATATCTCAGAAAGTTACTTTGTCAACTTTATAGTTATTTTGTGATCATTGTGAGGTTTAGGCGTTCTGGTTCTCAAACCTCGATTTGTCACTTTGAATTAAAAAGCTAGTAAACAAATTGAGGATTCGATTTGTCACCTTGCTGAAAGTAAGTTTTTATTTCTTACGTGTTATATCAAAACTGATGAATAAAGTGAGAATGTGATTCAGATTTGTGGTAAAACTGTCCCCAAACAAACTTGTTTTCCTAACATATGTACATCTTTATTTTCATGAAATAGAGCTGCACTAAACCTATACAGCCCTTTTTTTAAATAATTTTTTTCCAATAAAAATCGCTATCTATATCCCAGCAAGTAGGGATTAAATTTCGAAAACAATCGTAAAACGTTTCAAAAACTGAGCTGCCTGCTAAATGGTGCTTTGTCGATTATGTTTAAACTTTCTGTATGTAATATAATGCAAATATTTACTTGCCACCATTGTTAACCGTAGGTATTGCAAAATCTGGATCAACTTTTTGCTGAATCAAGCTCGAGATATTTAGGACAATAGAAAAAATGTGTTATTGTAAGTAAATTTCCACTAACTGTTTCGTCGATACCCGATTGTTTGGGATGCTTTGCATCATGACGCGTACTTGATAATATTGAACGACCGCATTGAAAACGTATTTGACATATTTACTAAATGTATTTGGTACTACGTGGTGAGAAGATTATATTTATATAGAAAACATTCGACACAAGGAGCAACTTTTGACTTTTCAACGAGCTTGCCTTTGGCATTGTTAAAGGACATTGCGAGTATTATGGTTCATTGAGATTTAATCATCTTAAGGGCTGGGGTATGAACGTTTGGACAGTATTTATTGTGGGACATTAGAGCACATCAGACATATCGAATTGCATTCTGAATACGAAGAATGTCATTCTGATATCAAATAATTTTGATTTTTGAAATTCGTAATTTCATACACATTTTATGGCAAATCATTAAAAATTGATATTTTTGATATTTAACAGTACTTGAAGTAAACTTTATAAATCCGATGATTTATACTTAAAGTGTATGTAGGTGGGATGAAAAGCCGACGATCAATTGAAAATTTTAACCTTTCGTATTGAAGATATGGATTTTTTTCCCAAAAACACCAAAAAAAATAGGTCTTTTGGGGGAAAAAATCCATATCTTCAATATGAAAGGTCAAAATTTTCAATTGACCGTCGGCTTTTCCCCCCTGCTACATACACTTTAAGAATATGTCATTAGATTTGTATAATTTACTTCGAGGACTGTTATATATCAAAAAATTGAAAAATGTCAAATTTTTATAATTTGTCATAAAATTTGAATTATATTGTGATTGTCAAAAAATTAAAATTATTTGATATCAGAAAGACATGCTTCGTATTCAGAATGCAATTCGATAGGTCTGAGGTGCTCTCATGTCCCACAAAAAATACTGTCGAAACGCAATAAACGCTCATTTTAGATCCCTTAAGCACGTAAAACCTTTAAGGTGTTTGTGCGTTATTGGGTTACGGCGTGACATTTGACACAAGTACATTGAACTTACATGTGATAACACTCCACCCTATTTAACATCAAATAAAGTATCATAACAATGAATGAAATTATCAATTGCGGTTTTATACGTGTTTAAAAAACAACCTGTTTAAAAAATTTGAATATTTTAAAAATCATGTCCTAAATGTTATTGTTTTCAAGAATTGCCAATGACAACACACGTTCTGTTACAGATTCTCTACAATTAACTACGACAACAAAGATGATGGGTATGGCTGCTTTCCAAACCCGGGATGTAGTATTCGCAATTCAAATTGAAGAATTGATTTATCACTTGTTCAAAATGTTCTATTTCTTATATGTATTCTATCAAAAGTGATGAAATGAAGTGAGGATTTACATTCGGAAACGTGGTAAAATGACTCTAAACAAACTTGTTTTCATAGCATATGCATATCTTTGTTTTTATCTTGGATCAACTATTTGCTTAATCAAGTTCGAGATATATAGAATAATAGAAAAAATGTGTTATTGTAGTTAAGTATCCACAGACTGTTTTGTCGATACCCGATTGTTTGGGATGTTTTGCATCATGACGCGTACTTGATAATAATTGAACGACCTCATTGCAAACGTATTTGAGACATTTACGTAATGTATTTAGTACTACGTGTTGAGCAGATTATATTTGTATAGAAAACATTCGACTCAAGGCGCAAGTTTTGAACATTGATAGCTTCTTTTGACTTTTCAACGAGCTTGCCTTTGGCAAATTGTTCAAGGACATAGTGAGCATTATAGGTCATTTATATTAATCTTAAACACATAAAGCTTTAGGGTGTTTGTGCGTTCTTGGGTTACGGCGCGAGATTTGACACGAATACATTGAACTTACATAAAATAACACTCCATACTTTTAAATATCAAATATAGTATCATAACAACGGATATAATATCAAAGATAGTGTCATAACAATGAATACATCTATAGTAATTGTCAATAGCGTATTTATACGTGTTTAAGAAGCAACCTGTTAAAAGAATTTTAAAGAATATTTAAAAAGCATGTTTCAATGTTATTGATTTCATGATTTCAAGAATTAACAATGATAACAGTCAGCAGTCTGTTACAGATTCTCTACAATTAGCTACAGCAGCAATGGCGATGCTAATGGTCGCTTTCCAAACCCTGGTTGTAGAATTCGCCACATTATTTTGTATTAAAAAGCTAGGAAATAAATTGAAGATTTGATTTATCACTTGGTCAAAATGTTCTATTTGTTATGTGTGTTCTATCAAATCTGATGAAATAAATTGAGGACTTGATTCAGCAATGTGGTAAAAATGTCTCCAAACAAACTTGTTTTCATAGCATATCTTTGTTTTCGTCTTGAAATGTTATATTGAAATATTATTTTTTCTCAACTTACTAAACTGTACAGTTTATACAGGCATTACGAGATAACATTATATCAGTAATGTAAACCTATACAGCCCTTTAGCAATTCTTTGATATTTTTAAAAATGTTTGTTTGTTTGGATTTTTTTCAAATAAAAATCGCTACCTATATCCGGGGAGGTCTATTCAGGAATTCAAACAGAGGTGACAACCCTGTCTATATTTAGCAAATGCTGTTGATCTGAGAATGCATTATTTGAATATTTTTGAGCTTCTAAAATAAGAATCATGTATTATTATCTTTAACGCTGGCAGTGATTAAATTTCGAAAACTATCCAAAAGCGTTCCAAAAAATGTTTAAACTATCAGTAGATAATCTGATGAAAATCTAAACAAATATTCCTTCCAGTACTTTTACGCATGTATTTCAAAAGTATTTGGTCAATCAAGTTCGAGATAATTGGGACAATACAGAAAAACGTGTTATTGCAAGTAAGTATCTACAGTACAGACTGTTTTGTCCCGATACCCGACTGTTTGGGGTGCAATGTCGGATTCTAACCGGTGACCTTCGTAATACTAGCACGACACTCTAGCCAACTGAACCACAGAGGCACGCTGGAGAAGAGCGGAAGATATAACTCTATGGGTATTAGGTTCGAATGATGTTCGTCACATTCCTAGCGAAAGGCGCAAATACGCAAATTCACATAGGTATGAAAGTATCCTCGTTGCAAATGCATTTGACACGTTCTAAATGTATTGGTAGTAGGTGGTGACTAGATCACATTTGTATAGAAAACATTCAACCCAAGGTGCTACACTTTCAAATGGATAGCTTCTTGAACACTTTTCAATGAGCTTGCCTTTGGCATTGTTCAAGGACATTGCAAGTATAATAATAGTTCATTGAGATTCATCATCTTAAGCACATAAAAGCTTTAAGGTGTTTATGCGTACGTGGGTTACGGGGAGAGATTTGACACAGATACATTGAACTTACATGTAATAACACTCCGCTTTAGTAATGTATTAGAAAATATAGGGTATCGTAGTAAGTAAGTGTTTGTAGGAAATAGCTTTTTAAAACATTTTTACAAGCCTGTTTTGGAGTAAAGTACCTAATCATTTAAGAACGATGTGTAAATAAATGTTTCGTTTGCTAAAAACAAACATATAAGAGTATTGAAGAAAATTGTTTCACAAATTCTGCTAGTATAACATTTTAATAGTCATCTTATGATCAAATAATTTCTTTAGAGAAAGTTAAAAACAGGGAAAATATGACACCACATCCAATGGGGGAGTAACACAAAGTATATAAACAGAGTTAAAAACCCGACGTTTCGAAAAGACAAAACTTTTCTTTTTCAAGGAGTAAAAAATTAGACCTGCTCTCAATATAGTGGAGACCAGCTCTGAAAAAAGTGTCGAGTGGAAAAACAAACTTGAAAGAATTACATCAACAAAGTCTAGTTTCTTTTTCTTGTTCTTCAATCATGATGGAGTTTTCTGTCAAGACAAATTACAAAGTCAAAATATTCAAAAACAAATTATCATAGCGTGATGTGCCCTGAGTCATTTAATTTGATCATTTAACTTTGTTTACATTTGAGCTATTTCATGGAAGATGAGAATCTCCTCTTATGTAATCATAATAACAAAGTCAGCCATGTCTATTTATGGATGAGAATTTCCCATATGATATGATGTTATCATTGTATTGCTACTATTTAAGTGAATTTAGGCTTATCCTTCAGACAGGACAGGGAATATATTATTCTGTCAATTTGATGAAGTCATGTTTATAAGACAACACATATGTGACCGTCCACCACAAACCAGCCGTAAAGTCGTCAAATTGTATTCTGAGTTACAGTGTAAAATGCGCGACATGTATCTCATTTTGATAGTCAAACACCAATCAATAATCCTATTGTTGAAGAGGATAATAAGCTTCTACCTATATCTATAGAATTCTTAAATAGCTCTAGTCTTTGTTTGATTTGGCTAAATCCTGTTCAAAGTGGTGGGTTACAAAGCATTGTATTTTGTCTAGGTATGTATAAACAACAATTAACAATGAGAGGACATTCCTGAACCTCGTTGACTTGGAGATGATTTGAAATTACCGCCAATTATGACTGTTTGATATTTATTATCATCATCAATGGGGAAAAAGAGACACATTTATAAACGAAATAAAGGACCATTTTCTGTAAATAAATTCATTTGCAGTAAATCAGAATACAAATTTCATTTCCAAAACCAATTAGATTTGTTTCAAAGGTACCATTTTGTTGAAGGAGCAAAGTTTAATAAACCTTCTGAATATCATTTAAAGTCAAATGATATACCATTTTAAAGCTTATGATATATATTTTCTAAACACGAAATAAAACAAAATTGACCAGGCTGGTTTGTGGTGGACGGTCACATATGTCACTGAGTAAGTGTAAGTGGAAATATGGTGGAACAAGGCCTGTTTTCTGAAGATGGTGTGCGTGAAAGCAGCAACGTTTTGGTAATTATCATCTGTGCAAGGATTTAGTACACAAAAGATACATATTACGCAAGTCAACAGTGGTCCTCGCTGGACAAGTTTTAATCAGATATATATCAGTCGTCCAGAACATTGAGCATTGTTGAGCACAACAGAACTTTATATCCAACAACAACAAGAAGGTTGCCGGATAAGTTATAGTATTGTATGTTTATATGCAAGAACATTGTGCAACCATACTCTGCTTTTAATTACAGATTCAAATCGTGTTAAATTACATACAGTATGTTCTATTCTAAAGTGAATCTGGGTAAAAGCTGCTTTTTGGCTCTGTGTTATTGCGATCTACAACAAAGTACAAAAAAAAAAAGCGTAGATTATCAATTCTCATGGTATAATGTGTTCATAATGAGATAAATCAAATCCGATTATGATAGCTTTTTTTAAGAGTTCATGCTTAGTTTTGCAAAAAAGTTACAATAACAGACTAGATATTAATGAATGTCATTTAAAAATTGCCATTAATACGAACAAATTCGATCAAACATGATAAATGTCATGACATTCTGATATGAAAGTACTTATTTATATTCAGGAGACGATTCAGCCAAATTTTGTCATAGATTATTGTCTGTTAAAAACTTGAAAGGTTAATAATTTGATGTCTTACTATCAGTTAAGGTAGTCTTGCCTCGCCATTTTCGATATAATGCTGTACAATTCATACTGATCCAACAGATCTCTTTCAATAGATGATGTGTCAATGGTGGCAAACGGAATCGGTTGTAGCTGTTGTCACCTGCCCAGCTTTATTATGCGGACAATTAAAACGACATGTCATTTTGATCGGAGAGATAGTAATTATAAAGCAACCCCGATCTAAAAGATTTAACGAGTGCGGTATTTTTCATGTTCATGTTGACATTTAAGCTTTTGAATCAATTTATCGTCTGAATATCAAATCGTGCATAGCACATTCACGTGTATCGATCCCGGGTATTGATTTTAGTGTCTCTGCTGTACCAAGCAATTATTAACCAGGCAATGTTGGCGTGCCTTTGCTTCCCCTACAGGTCGGTGAGGCAACCCACTTACAAATTATTATCAATTGCCCTGACGCCGACGCGCACACTCCACCTCCATACTATCCACCCACTTTCTTCAATTGGGAAATTCGTAAGTTGCCTATTTATGTTGTCCTCTCCATGAATGCATCTTCTCTCCCACTCTCAACACATCCTCTATATCATCATGCATTATGACAGCTCTTCATTTTAACCGTCTAGTTTAGTTGTCTAGTGTTCACATTAAGCTTTTATTTTGATTGGTTTCTCATTAAACTCATACCAATACATACAGTGCTCGAATTCTGCGTTAGCATAAATACACCGAAAGTAAATTGGTTTTTCCAATAATCGACCTAAATAATTTAGTAACTTAGCAGCTGACGTACACATTCAACGTAAAACTCATTCTCATAAAACAAGCATTTCGTGACAATAAGTGCATTATCAATGCAAATAGAAATACATTAATTGCAAGAAAGAAATATTTAAAGATGAATATCTTTCCTTTAGCAAAACACACAATAAAAGAGTGTTCGTAAATACTTTGGTGGTGGCGGAGGAGTATGTTCGGAGAATCTAGAATTTGACGTCAAAAATAATACTGAACCTTCCTTCCGGAAGAAAAAGATCAATCTAAAAAGGAAAAAAAAGTAAGACTGTAGGTGTGTAATATAATAATATATTGTAGGCATATATCCTTTCCCTGTAGACATAACTTAGGTCTGTTTTTTGCTATTTTTACGAAATATTTGAGCCTGAAGTCCATGAAGATGATTATACAAGGCTAAAAAGAATATTCACTTTGCAATTTCTGCCCGAAATAAGTTCAGAAATTACAGATTAGCCTTTCAAATTGGGTTACGTTTTTTATGGACCACACTGTATTTGTGATAAACATATCAGCAATTAAAGTTTTCAGTTTATTTGCAACATTTAGCGTAGGATGGTAAATGATATGATACAAAACATGTTAAGTATGAATTCAGTAGTTTTGAAATAGATCCTGATAAATGATATGATACAAAACATGTTAAGTATGAATTCAGTAGTTTTGAAATAGATCCTGACAGTTTGATAACACCTGTTATATTGCAAATGTATGATAACACCTGTTTAGTTTTGAGACATTGTATTATTTTCAAAGGATGGGATTTGCAGTAAAATTAACAGCTGTAGTAGTAGAGTACATTCGTATTTTCTATGACTCGCTGAAACAAAACTGCTTCATGTGAATTAATAATGATAAGAAACATAGATGCTTTTACATATTTGTAATACTTTTAACACTTTACTCTATAAGTTAAAACCCCATAACGTGTAGGCCAATCTATCATTCTATATATTATTTAGGAAATCTTCGTTAGAAGTTATGAAAATAATTTAACACAAAGCCTATGATTAAGCACAACATTATATTAAAGGGTAAGATCGTCAAGTTATTTTGAAGGTTCTTTTTACGGGTTGACACATTGATATTTGGAATGATAACTTATTGGAATCATGTTTATTTTTAATATACACACATCACAGAATATATGGCTTCTGTATAGCAGAATGAGCCATTTTATTACATACAAATAAAGGTTTACCGCTAGGAGAAGATAATTATATGTCATGTACTCTGTAATAATGAACATTACCAACGATACATATTTTAATTTGGAATAGGTATGTGCTGCTGCAAACATTAAACAGCCGACTTTCTTGTCTTTTTAATTTTAAGGCTGGACTACTGAGTCACTGAATTCACTTATCAAATATATAATCAAATCTATAATTGACAAAATGATATCACGTATTCAAGAAATCAGTTGTTTTCAGGTCGGTAAGGTGGGTGACAGAGTCATCTCACTAATTTTTCCCATTGCAATTTAGACTTTTGAATCTAATGAAAGTTGTTTTTTTAAACCGTATAGCCTCATCCACCATATGGCTCTATGGGTCATTGCGATATATCCAAACTACTGGAGCAATTCAACTCAAAATTGTGATGCGATCAAGCAAAATCAGTCGGAACTTGGAAATATTAAATTTTCAGTTTGTTATAGGATCGTGAAAAACATTTCCACAGCTGCATCTTGCAAAAAAACCATTGAAAACGAACAACCAGCTCTAAAGATATGTGCAATTAAAGAGTTTCCAAAACAATAGGAAAGAAAAGGAAATGTTATCTTTGTTTGACTATATCTCAAAATCAATATTTCCGAGTTCCGACTGATTTTGCTTGATCGCATCACAATTTGGACCGGAGAAGCTTGGTGATGATTTCCATGTTAGCCTTAAACAAAAAGGAATAAAAGATAAAATCAGACCACACGCCTTTTAAAGGGGTTAACTTAATGTACTCTAGCATGAGCGTTGTTTTTGCCACCAACGTGAAAATAACATGATAATGTTCATAATTTGGTTAGCGTTCGTTTACAAACGCTTGGGAGATGTTTTGAAGTAAAAGAAATGTGAATGTGTGAGCCATAACGCCAGCATGTTGCCACCCGGGAGACTTACTCGATAATATGGTCAGCTTAATCCTATAACTAACACTTGGGAGCTGTTCCTAAGTAACATTAACAGTCCATTTGGTCGGATCAAATAAGGGTACTCGGTTGCTGACTTCAGACTAGACACTGTGAACAAACATGAACATTGAAAAAACATTTGAAATTATATCAATTTATGTAAAAACTTTTAAATGGTGATAAAGATGAAGTAACAGTCGAAATCATGGTAAGTAACTTACGGGATTTATGTTTGTCGTGGTTACCATGGTTACAGAAATGGTCAATTTGGTTCAACTCCTGAACAAATACCAAGTCGTAAGGAAACACTCGCACAAAGTGTTTAGTACAATGGATATACATGATAGATAGATATAATAAAGTCCGAGTATGTTTTCTATTTCAAGCTGAGCAAACTCCTCCATGGTACTTCGCAAATGTTATTCATGATAAAGATACCGAACTTTATCAAGCGCCCCAAAATGGATTATTCTGGATTTTGCGGAATCCTGGTATCAACTTAGTTTGAGCATATTTTGCATGTTATGCTATGAATAAATAAATCAATGTGCGAAGCAGTCATTACTTGAGTGTAATGTTGTATGCGGCACAGATGTTGATAATGAGACTTTCGTGGAGAGTAGTATAAAATGAAGTGCGAGAGCAGAGACTTTAAAATCAAATTCAGAATATTTTGAGTTAACTTCATTGCTTGGAAAAGGATGTGAATTTAAGCTCAAGTTAAATCGCACTATCCCCGGGAGGGTTGTTTTAACGACTTCTTGAATCAAACTCTTGTTGGAAGGATTAACAAAACCCTTCCCTTAAAATGTTTCCTTGGCTACCGTAGGGATAAAACAAAGGAGCATTTTGCCTTACTGCTTGTTGTGATTTTTTGGCTATGAAATTGAATATAATCCTATAACCTCGTGTTATGATAAGATCATATTAATCGTTGACATTTTCCCTACTATCGGTACTATGACATGCAGACCCAATTATTTGCCAAACATATATTTTGGGCTTTTCAGTTTGTTTAGGCATCACAAGTAAAAGATGTATTATCAGCAACTTACAAAATAACCATGATAACTGATATTTGTTTTATTTATAGTTGTTCCGTGGAAACAAACAAGCGAACAAATCCAAGCGTGAATGACAATACACATCTCAAAAAACAATTATTGATGAGGTACAAAATTGAACTTATTAAATGCATGGGTTCATGTCAGTTTATTTCAATCGAGATGAAAATACATGACCAAGTACATTATGTGACATTAAGGACATAATTATGACACCTTCTTCTAAACTGTAATGTGATTGATATAATGAGTAAAATAAAAGGTTTAAAGCGCGCACCTCCAGGTGGATTGCATCAAAACAACATTATACATACACCGCTATGTGTAAATTGTTTTTTTGTCAGACCTTATGTTACCTTTGTGTTTGGGTTAAAGAAAAATGGTACGATTTCATCATAATCCCCTTTGCCCTCTACTTTCATGTTGGTATTTCACTTAAATGTACTTGATACGAAAGTCAACATGTGTTTTTGAAGACATAGGATACAGTGTGAAAATATATGGGATAATCTACTTAAGACACAATCGGCTACAAAATCCGAGCAACTTTAGTCATTAATTATTAACCATGAAAGGGTAAAGGGTCAATGAGGCAAGTATGAGCCTTCTATTGAGACATTTTCTATCGACAAAAATAAAGCTTACGAATCAATAAATTAATTTTTGTAATGTCAGATGGCAACCATTGTTGCCGGGTAGGAACATTTGCAAATGAAATCCTCACTCTTCGTCAATCTATTATTATGTATACACTAAGGGATAAATTGTGAATTCCTTAGCTGTCTCCTCATGTAAACCCTTCCATCATGCTTGCTTCTGTCATATATTGCGCATTTATTTTCTTCTTTTGACTTTAAACTATTATGGGCGTTTGATGAGGTTTCAGCTAACGTTTCCTTGTGATTATTTAAAAAAGTATATATTCATGTTGTATAAACTATATTATGTTTATATATATATTATGCGCTATATTTTTATGTTGTATATTATTGTTTTGTCACTCATAAGCCAGCATTGGCATTATCTCTATGTGATAGTGTGACGTTAATAAAGATTAAACTAAAACTGAACTAAACTAAACTATGACATGTTAACGACGCAGTGATAGCTGGAACAGCATCATCTCCCTACTTTACCCAATTGAAATGTAGACTCTGACATCTGATGTAACAGCCCTGCCCCTTTACACACTGTCAAAACCAAAAATGCCTGTTTTTTGGTTTAGAATACGCAAGAAACTCTCATGATAAATCCAATACTGCGTTAACCATGTTACAGATCAATTTAATATACTAGGATATTACATAAATCACTAAATGTAATTCAGAATAATATTATCTTTCACTTTGGTTGTTTTGAAAAGCTTGGTCGTCTTTATAGTCTTGCTATACCATCTTTTTGGCCCGCTGTGTTTAATTTATGAGCAAATATCGTTTTCGTTTTCAGAACATCGTCGTCATTATTTCTCGTGTGGTACTTATATAGAGTACTTAAAAACAAAATAATTATAGGAAGACTACTGGTAAAATGCTTATACATAAAAGTAGTTTAATAGTTCAAGATAATGGGTATCATAAACAGTAAGTAATTTATATATAGTTCTTAAAGAGAGGAGCTGAATAACTTAGGTAATGACTAGTTGATACAATTCAAAGTGCCCTTTTATGCAGCTTGAAATTTGTTCTATTATTATGTGAGTGCTGCTCCATGCTATAATACCGTAATTAACATAAGGAAGTATCGGTATACAATATAATGAATGAGAATATGCTCGGGTACGAACTGTTTAATTTGTTAATGATTCTTATATTATTAGCCATATTTTATGAGATGTCATCGAATTTCCATGTCAGGTTCTCGTCAATTGTTACAGCGTATTTGCTTTGAACCAATTGACCTCTTGTACAGTAGTTCTTTGTTAATGAGATCAAAATTAAAAATAACATCTGCATGCAGGTAACAATAGTGTCGTCTGCAAACAAAACAAATTCTCGGACAGAGGTAGTATTTATGATATCATTAACATACAATATGAATTAGTAAATGGGCATCAAAACGACCCCTGAGGTACACCACATGAAATGTATTTGTTCAAAACCTCGTTCAAAATATTCTCTGAAGGATTTTTAATGCATCTCCACGTCTCTGGAACAAACTACCAACTCAAGTTAAATTAAGGATATCTCTAGCGCAGCTTAAAAGTTCTTTAAAAACTCATGTAATGAAATAAGCATTTTCTTGAGGTACGTCACCACACTTAAATCCAAAAAATTGTAGGCTTTGAGATGGAATGAACAAACTAAGTAGCCGCATGGTCACCCACCATACGGCTCTCTGGGCTATTGTGATACATGTTTTTCTTTCTTATATCTAATACTGTGGACCTTTTTATTTTGTATCTCAAAACCTTTGGTGATAAACCCCCATGTACGGTATAAAACATCGTATGAAAAGGTGGTTGGGCAACCTTACCAGCTCAACTGTGCATTTGATAAGAAAATGCTAATTTGATACCATTAGTGTTTTAGATTTTGATTTCGCATGACACTTTTTGTCACAATACACTCTGATACTGTCCCCACTCCATCTTTGCTCCTAAATATTCATCTATCTTTATCGATACATCGTCAATCTGTTTTGGGTGACCCGATTAGAAGCCTCGTCCCATTTTTCACTAACTAGTGTTCAGCGTTGTCCCCCGGTTTTTCCCACCAGCGTGAGTATATGTTGATCATTATAAACTTGATTTGCGTCCCTTTGGCACGATCGGGAGATGTTCTGAAGTAAAATAAATGCGAATATATAAGCCATACAGCCAGTGCGTTTCTTTTGCTACCCACGGGACTTAATCGATAATTTGACTAGCGTAATCCTACCTAACAATATTGGAAGCTGTTTTTAAGTAACATTAACAGTCCATTTGGTCTGATGTCTGAACAAATAAGGCTACTCGGTTACTGACTTTTGCTATTTGGAATCAGACTAGACACTGAACATTGCAAAAATATTTGAAATCATGTCAATATGTAAAATGACGATAAAGATGATACAATTTTTACTCATGGGATTTATTTTTGTTGTTACGGTAATGGTCAAGTTGGTCCAACGCCTGAACAAATACCAAGTCGTTAGGAAACACTCGCACAATGTTTTTGGTACGATAGATTAAGTCCGAGTATTTTTTATCTTTCAAGCTGTGCTAATTTTATCATCAAACTCCGTGGTACTTTACAGTAATTATTTATGCTAGAGTTACCAAATCAAGTACCCTCAAAATGGATTATTCTTGATTTTGAGGATTCTCGGGTATCAACTTATTTTCAGCTCATTTTGCATGTTATGCTATGAATAAATAAACCAATATAAGAAGCAGCCATTACTTGAGTGTAATGCTGTATGCTGCATAGATGCTGATAATGAGGCTTTCTTGGAGAGTAGTTTAAAATGAAGTAAGAGAGCAAAGACTTATTAAATTCACAATATTAATATTTTGAATTAAGTTCATTGCTTGCAAATGGATGTGAATTAAAGCTCAAGTTTAATCGCACTATCCTTGGGAGAGTTGTTTTAACGACTTCTTGATTAAAGTTCCTGTTGGGAGGATTAACAAAACAGTTCCTTTCAAATATTTCACTGGCTACCGTAAGGATAGAAATAAAGGGACTGCTGAAACCTTCGTCTTACTACTTGTTGCGTTTCTATATTATGAATAACACGGGGTCATACAATCCTATGGCCCCGTGTTATGATAAGATCGTATGAATGAAGATAATGAAACGTTTCGTACGTTGTTGAGATGCAAAATAACCATGATAACCAACATTTGTATTTATTTATTTATTTATTACTGTTCATAACTGTTCAGTAGGATCATTTGCATTTGAGCTACCTGACAAATTATAGACGCGAACAAATCAAAGCGTGAATAAAACACACACATCCCAGCAAACAACAATTGATACCAGGTACAAAATTGATAAATTTTTAATTGCATGAGTTTCTTATTTCATTATTTCAATCGAGATGAAAATGCAGGACCTAGTGCCTGTCGTGATATTAAGGAGATATGATACCTTCTTCTTAATTGTAATGTGATAATATGACTCATGAGGGTATACATGTAGATTGTTATAAAAAGTTTAAAACCAAACATGTGTTTTTGAAGGCCAGATAGAACCGTGTGAATATAACATTTGGGATACTGTTATCAATTTTAAACACTTGGCTTATAAAATCTGAACAAAACCATTTTCAGGCCTTCAAATTAACCATCTTTTTATTGATCCCATTTCTATGGAGAAAAATTGGGTTGAGGTTGTTGATCGTTTAATGTTGCTATGATATGTTGACGACGCGGTAATAGCTGCAATTGTTTTAACAACATGAAAGAGGCTTGCCCTGAGGTTCCTACAATTTGTAAAGCATTTTATTTCTCGTCTATCTTTCCATCCATCTATTTCTCTCTCAAAGGGCACAATGTACGTATTTGTATCAATGATGATCGGTATTGCTGAAAGGATGAAAACACATTATGTCTTCATCACAGTATAAAGGAACAATTGAAAACAAAACAAAACGGCAATTCTGCAGCGTTTGATACAAGGTATTGATGACATGGCTGATTGAAATGGATAGGACGTTTTAAACACGAAAGACGAAAACATTGTTCACTTTTTAGATTCAGGGTGACTTAACAATATATCTTTGCTTCGCAATAAACCCCAAACACACACCAATTGAACACACCACACACACATAGACAGACACATACTTTAAAGTAGATCAGAGGGGAACATGACCTAGTGTTGTTTGCACTCGGAAAAAGTTCAAGTTTTGAAATATTTTCTCAAAATATCAAGAGCTATCTTAAGAACTACTGAGCCAATACTAGGCTTGTTTGTACTCATTTTAATGCAATTTTCATGTTGATTCCAAATATGGTCAGGAATGAAATTTTCTGAAATTTTTGAATTGATAAGAAATTTTTGAAACATGTCGTCTGTAGTCGACACCCGCGTGAAGAGAGTTAAGACAAGTAAAGCTTGTCGCATGTTCTTTCTCCACAGTTTGTAACAATTGATTACAATTAGTTTTGAAGATGCGTTAGAAAATGGGAATCAATCCTTTTTTACTTAACATTAATTTTGAAATTTAAAAAGAATCTGTCACAAGAATGCTCAATTGATATCAGTATTATCCCAATTGATGGTAAAATTACCAAGTTTTATATTCATCCTTGCATTTAATGTCTTTTGCAATGGCCTTCTATAGTAGACATGATATAAACGGAAATGGAGATGCACTTTTTGGCCAATGAATGTCCCCAGAGGAACGCACTCGTAGAAATCTGGCTCATACTACACAGCATCTTCATAATACAGACAGCAAAAGAGCAGCAAAGCACGTGACCTTGGAAAACGGACAACTTTCAAAGATAATCCGAGCCCACGCGCACACCTCTTACATAACATAAAACACTCTAATTACTTTTAAGACTGCCACATCAAAATGCAACATTCGTTTATTTCCATACATAAAAATATACAACAACATCAAAAAATATATCAATAACAATAAAGTACAAAAGAAACACAATATGGCGGAAAAGGCAGGAAGGCCAATAAGGCCTGAGAATTGCCTTTCCCTGACGAAAAAACCAAACAAAGATTATGAAATCAACAAATATAAATAAAAATGACTAACATTACAGTGACATGACAAATTACAGTGCTCGAGAATGGCCGAATTGTACTTTATATAATTATAAAACTACAAATTCTGAAAATTTCAAGAGAGCCTAAATATTACATTTGGAAAAAGCAGGCTTTTCAATAAACATCAAAACTTATGTATACAATATTAAAACAGAAATATATCAAAGTAGCTGGTCAGGCATTGTTCAACTGGCAAATCAAAACTCTTAAATTGTTCAGACTTTAAGGACCTATTACTTACAGATGATTTTTTTCAAGCACGATAAGTAAAAAAGTCGATATCAGAATTAATTTTGTTTTCTCTGTTACTTCAAATAGCTTTTGTTACTTCCCCATCTGCACATCTCAACTCCATAATGCACCGTTATTCTAATAAACAACAAATTGCAGGTTACCTGAATGACGCCCTTTGAACGCAAAATCCTTATTTAGTCTATATACTTTTAAGATCTAAAATTAATTCAATGCTTTTAACACTCCCGGAATTTGGTTAATGTACTGAATGTATTAACTTACTTTATATAAAAACCTGTACGCTTTCAACAACTCATATCGCGATATGCTAGTATATAATATAGAATAATTAATGTAGTTCACTGTACGTCGTCACAATATTAAGAGTACTGTTTAACTCATACGGCCCAGTTTTATCTTTTATATTTCAATTCTAGTATAGTGTATTATTGTGGTTGGAGCCTAGAATAATTGAATATGTACAATGAAAAAGTGAACAATTGGATCAGCATGTGGTGAATCTTTGCATGAGAATCTAACTGTGCCAACGTTTTTTTCTGACGAGCTACAAATCAGTTGTTGTTCATTCACATACTACTATGGTAAATCTTACGGTAGGAAAATACAGTATTCAATATGCTAAGCTATATACCATCCCCAAATATGAAATCCTACCTTGAGAAGCGTTGAATCCATATTAGGTATATTGCTCTCATCTACATCTCGAATCCAATTTTGATGCAAATGAAAATAAGGTAAAAAGAACCAAAAGTGTTGCGTGTTTCGTGTAATCCGCTTGGCATTCATGCCTTTCTAATAAACACATGGTGGCACCTCATATCGTATATTTGTGTTTTGTGTCATATTTTATTTGTGTGTGTAAATAAAGCACAAACGCAAAGAAATAAAAGTGTAATGAACATTCTATATATTTTGTTACTTCCTCATCTGCACATTTCAACTCCATAATGCACCGGTGTTGAACCGAATTTCTAAAAACTTAAATTCAATCTTGGCCCTTACTAATAGCTTAAAGTATTGTATGGAAGGTTTAAATGAAATACACATCAAAATCAAAATGCAGCTTGCACTTCTGATAAAGCCTGATAAAGGTAAGGAACCATTAAAAGTTTATTAAGTAGATATAAAAAGTAAGTTACTTTGCAAATACTGTATAATAAGTTTGCTTATATTTTCAATTTTATCCATGAAATCGTGCTGTAAGTTTTTAAAATATTTACGTTACCGGAAATTTGATTCAGGCAATCAATTTCCATCTATATTTCATTTTAAAGTGTTCAGAGAAAGGTTAACTTTTGTGAGAATAAAGGTATAATTTTGTGACACCACAAGGTTTCTACAAAAGTCATTATAACCGTAATTTACGATACCGTGTTTTGAGATCTTCTTTTTGCACCACAATAACAAGCTCCATATTTTAAATATTCAAAATATGTTTCAAAGGATAAATTTCATCACCACTTTTATAATGCTCTTAAGGGCTGGGGTATGAACGTTTGGACAGTATTTATTTTGGGACATTAGAGCACATCAGACATATTAAATTGCATTCTGTATACGAAGAATGTCATTCTGATATCAAATAATTTTGATTTTTTGAAATTCGCAATTTAATACACATTTTATGGCAAATCATTACAAATTGATATTTTTGATATTTAACAGTACTTGAAGTAAACTTTATACATCTGATGATTTATACTTAAAGTGTATGTAGGTGGGATGAAAAGTCGACGATCAATTGGCAATTTTGACCTTTTGTATGGAAGATATGGATTTTTTTTCCAAAAACACTAAAAAAATTAGGTCTTTTGGGAAAAAATCCATATCTTCAATATGAAAGGTCAAAATTTTCAATTGACCTCCTGCTACATACACTTTAAAAATATATCATTAGATTTATATAATTTACGTCGAGGACTGTTATATATCAAAAATTTAATTTTTTTAAATAATTTGTCATAAAATTTGTAATATATCGTGAATTTCAAAAAATGAAAATTATTTGATATCAAAAAGACATGCTTCGTATTCAGAATGCAATTCGATAGGTCTGAGGTGCTCTCATGTCCCATAAAAATACTGTCGAAACGCAATAAACGCTCATTTTAGATTCCTTAATATTGTAAATACATCTTGTATGTTTTACAAGATAACGTTAAATACTGCATGGTTTTCATGTATATTTCTTTGATGTGGTCTCATTTTAATTAATTAGGAAATATGCTTTGGTTGTTCATAATAGACAATTAAACATTCCATTCCTTTTACAGAAATTATAAAATAACATTTAATCTAAAAACTCTTGTCGTAGAATAATATTATAACGCATTATATGTGTAAGAAAAAAAAAAAGTCAATTTTGACTATGATATTTTTGCCAAAAGTTAACAAAGTCAATATGTATTTCTTTCAGAATTATATTTTATTTTTGGTTCTGATCTGTACCACCATAATTACAAAATATTGGTCGGCATTGTCTTTTCCATATTCATTTTTTTTCCGGAGTCAGGATCTCTATCGTGTGATGTTTTCCATATACTTTACGTTACCATAATTAGGAACCTGCGTATCTAATTAAACATTGAAACTTACTGATACAAGTCATATTAATTGTATCGCTTATTTCACTATTGAACCTTAGCATTACAAACATTTCCTGAAGCAATTACAGTTTCCATATGCGTTGATTACCAATCCCTTTGCAATGTTTACTTAAATTTTCATTTTAAATTTTTAATTCCTAATTTTTGGATAGTGGACTAGAGGTAGTTCATAAAATAATAAGTGCTTTAAAATATCATCACCATCCTCTATGGATACGTGAGTTGTCGTGGGGAGTAATCGTACAATTTTTATCGTCATTTTTATCGTGATTTTATCGTCAATATTTTCTATAAAAACTTTTTTTAATAATGTGTTTAGTTAGCCGTCATTTGGCAATACGAAGGAAAAAAAAAGAAGAAAAAATTTACATCATGTTCAAACATACTACCATCTGACAGCCCGTCAATATGATTAAAACTGTTTTCAAAAGCAGAATTAATAATAATATTTAAACACAGCCAGTGCCTTAAAATTCTGCTATTTCCTGGAATGATTTTTTAAACACTTTTAACGTATTTACGTGTCAGTGATTTATTTGTAATAGTTATGTGAAAAACGTCAATAAATATGAAAAATGCAAAAGAAATATTTACGTTGTCACCCAAAAATGTTGTAATTTCATTCAATTTAGTGCTGAAAGTAACTACACATTTTGGATGGAATACATTCAATATTGTGTGTAAGTGCTTCAACTTATTTACGATAGCTGATAGTAACTCATATTTGTTATACTCATTGGGAGAAAGACGTGACGACATAACGGCGGAAACATTGTGAAATGTTTAATAAAATAATGTTCATGAATACACACTTCACATGAAGCATTACTAACAAGATCAATGTTAGAAGCAACATTATTAAAAAGACTGTACTTTTTGAGGTTTAAGAAATGTCACAATGGGTTAGAGAGAGAGAGAGAGAGAGAGAGAGAGAGAGAGAGAGAGAGGGTAAATGAATGAATTCTTAGCAACAACCTCAAAAAAAAAAAAAAAAAAAAAAAAAGATGAAGAAGAGGAGTATCAAACAATGTAGAATGGAAACAAAGCACATACGTTGCAAATCAATAATCTTACGATATACCAGAAGTGGCTCTTGCCTGTTAAAACACATGTATGCATGCATGCATGATAGGAAATTTATTTGTAAGGCTCTACGCTACAAAATAATTGGTAACACTCACCGGAGCGCTTTCACCTGCCCAACCAGCGTCTTCAGTGGATGATATTGCTCTGATAATCTGTTGAAGAAAAATTAATTTCTGTTTACCGCTACGTAAATATACATGATATAATTATAAGATAACAATGTTCTGTGAGCTAAATGGATGCAAATACTGTTTGTTTTGGATCGGTTGTATATATTTAAAATCGTATCTTCTCCTTGGCATATAAGGCGAAAGAACCACAATGAGAACCACTAGTCTAATTGAGCTCTTTCTTCTTCAAAGGAAACCTATCAGTGTTCCATCCTTTGGAGGAAAAATGTAGTAGCATCCGTCATGTCCGTTGGTGATGTTTATTGAAATCTACAGATAAAATGTAACTCAAAGTTACTTTGAAAAAAAAAAAGAAACCAGGAATGCCTCCCCATCCATGAGGTCAGTGGCGCAGCGTCATATCCCCCAATCGATCTGAAATTTAAAAAAATCCCATAGGAAAATGGCCGAAATGGCTTGTGCCCTCCCCAATCAGACCCGGTGCCCCCCAATCGGATGACTCACGCTACGCCACTGCATGCAGTCACTCTCTGAACAGGAACATGATCAATAATACCATTAATAAGACCAGATTCGTACCATAGAGTGAACAGTGGTATCTCGATTTACATTTATTGGGTCAGTGGGAAGCGAGCCCATATTATTGGTCGAATATTGATTTCTGTACCCCATTTAAAGTTATATATAACATATATAAACGTATAGATATATAATTACCGGCAAACATGATGTTGTGCTGGTAAATGAACACTTGTTGTGTATACCAGACTTTTTGACCCCTTCACTGAAGCAATTACACAACACCATGATAAGAAAAAGAGATGGCCTGTAAGCATCGATTTGACACTACCTCACTGTAGCTTAGATTACGTATGGCGTCATACGAAACTGGCAAATTTTGAATTTTATACCTTGCGGGTAATTAAAACACACGGGAATCTGATCATGTTCTTACTAATGTTATAACCTCTAAAGGCGAAACTCCTTGCATCAATCAAACTTCACACAAAGATGAGAGCTTGATTGTGAGATATTTCTTACAATGGATAAGAAATGGAGAAGGCAATTTTGAAAAGTTTGGTAGCGATAAAAATGAAATAGTTTCTTGTGCATTACAGATACTTGTTGAATCATTTCCATGCCAGTGTTACATCCCTTCTGGCGAATACATATCAGAATACCACAAATAAGGTGTCATGGTAGCCCCAAAGCGATCAAATGCATCACCCCATATTAATTTGGTTTCAACAATTAAATGCTTCATCTTTTCTATGTTACAATGTAAGAATCATATGGGAAATACCATTCCCAAGCACGTTTTATATATATTTAACTTTTTTGAGTATGTTTGGCATTGAGTCAAAACAAATGGCTTTTATGTTTTGACACCAACCTCAAAAATCAACATAGGTTGTCTTTTTAAATTGTGATAAAACACATCTTTCCACGGATTTTAAATTACATGATTGTGTGTGCTTGGATGATCTCCTGAAATACACTCATCATAAACACCTTTATTTTTCTGTAAGCCACGATAGATAGTGTCAGGGCAGTGACATTTGATATTGGATTGACAACATGAATCATGATGAACTTTGACTGCACTATTTTTGAAAGACATATTGAAAGAAACAGAAATTGGTACATTGCAAAGGTAGTTCTGAAATATTAAAAATACCCTTAAGGTATATTTTAAACAAAATATTCATTTTTCTGGCAGAAATTGCTTTGAATGTTTCATAGCAAGTGTGTAGAAGAATTCAAATATATACAGATATAATTTTTGTAGATCCTGTGGTTCTTGAGTTATGTTTAAAGAGGGCCGAAACAACAACACTTTTGTAAAAACGTACATAACTCATTAACAACAATAAATCAAGGAAGTTTTCAAAGTATATGATTTATAGAATGAAATTTTGCAAAATATCAAAGTATTACTTTTCAATAATATATTGATTTAGATAATGAAAATCGCCATAGAAGACAATTTCCATTTACGCCCATTTTTTGGTCAACTGTGGAATCGTGCTCAATTCTGTTTGGAAATTTGCTTAAAAAGTAGTAGTATATCTCTATAATAAGCCAAATCGCTATTGTAACTTCCGGTTTTTTTAGGACACTTTGCCCTTTGACCTATCTGGAAAATTCAGAAAAATTCGGGTTTTGTGCGTACAAAATATAATTTAAAACGTGTTACTAGAATAAAAACAAACTTAAAAAACATTATTATTAAATGAATGAATTATTTAAATATTTTTAATGATAACATTATGACAATAATAAATAAATTATTAATAATTACAGCAATTTTCCCGATAGGTCAAAGGACAAAGTGTCCTAAAACTGCAAAAACTGTCCCACAATGCATTGCAAACTTCCAATGCCGATTGGGCTTATTCTCCATGAAAATCTAGAACTGACTAAGAACATATCCATAAGTGTTCATATAACGACTCGACATTTGAAATCTGTCATATACCCCTGTGGAAGATAAATATGTGATGCGATCAAGCAAAATCAGTCAGAACTCGGAAACATTGATTTTGAGATATAGCCAAACAAAGGAAATATTTCCTTTTGTTTCCTCTTGTTTTGCAAACTCTTTAATTGCTCATATCTTTTGAACTAGTTTTTCAATTTTAATGGGATTTTCTGCAAAATCCAGCTTTGTAAATGCTTTTTACTATCCTATAGGAAACTGAAAATTTATTATTGCCGAGTTCCGACTGATTTTGCTTGATCGCATCACATATAAGGAAAGTCTTCCATTTATTTTGAAATCCACACTCCCATATGGCTTTACTAATATATTCCGCGACTGATGTATTTAAAATGAAAGTTACCTACTAGTCTATGTTATTTGAGACCCTATACGCCCTCTGTAAGCGAAGCGACTGTAGCTAAATCTTTCACAGGGGGACTGTGGATTTCAAATGGAATAGCCCATTGAATCGAACCACATGTGTGCAGAACAATCAACGTTATTAACTCGATAAGTTGCGATGAAGAAATAAAAACGTTTAGTGTTGAGTGCATGGAGAGAAGATGATTGATTCAATACACACATTTTCACAGGCAGTCAATTCAAATGATACATTTTATTTCCAGAGTTCATGAATTAAAAATATTGCTTATTGAACGTCAAAAACGCCCGTTGTCATAAAATCAGTTTCTACTACCCGAACAAAGAAGGGAACGTAAAATAGTGTTAGTTTTGCACATTAATCTTTCTTTAAGGGGGTACTACACCCCTGTGGTAAATTTGTGACTACTTTTGCATTTTGCTCAAAAAATAATAACACACTGGTAACAAAAGTTATGTATATTATTGGGGCAAGGAATCAAATTACTACACTGAAATTTCATGATTGGAAATGAGGTATATCCTAGCGGTACCCTATTTCTTATCATAAATAGCAAACCGTTTGTCTTGGGTCACAAAAATTCCGGCGTAGTAAGAGGATTCCTTGCCCCAATAATATACGTAACTTTTGTTACCAGCGTGTTGTTATTTTTTGAGAAAAATGCAAATATAGACACAAATTTACTGAGGGGTGTAGTACCCCCGTAAACATGGTCGAAAACCGATTTGCTTTTGTGAATGTCATTCTTTCCGATATCATTTTATCCAACTGCCATTGTTATAGCTGAAAAGAGGGCGATTGTGTTTAACGTGTTGATAAACTCTTAAATAATTTAAATATAACCATTTGTTTCAAAACCAATACAAGCATATGAACATGTTGTTTATTTTGTTTTCCTTTCGGTATAATATGTGGTATATATGTACCAAGATAATTGTGCATGAAAAACAAATTGTTTAAAATATACCTTAAGGGATCGGGAATGAGCGTTTTGAGCGTTTCGACAGTATTTTTTTGTGGGACATGAGAGCACATCAGACATATCGAGTTGCATTCTGAATACGAATGTCTTTCTGATATCAAATAATTTTCATTTTGTGAAATTCACGATATAATACAAATTTTATGACAATTTATTAAGATTTGATATTTTTCACTTTTTTGATATATAACAGTCCTCGAAGTAAATTTTATAAATCTAATGATATATTCTAAAAGTGTATGTAGCTGGGAGGGAAAAGCCGACGATCAATTGAAAATTTTGACCTTTCATATTGAAGATATGGATTTTTGTTGTTGTTTTGGGGAAAAAATCCATATCTTCAATACGAAAGGTCAAAATTGTCAATTGAACGTCGGCTTTTCATCCCACCTACATACACTTAAAGTATAAATCATCAGATTTATAAAGTTTACTTCGAGTACTGTTAAATATCAAAAATGTCAATTTTTAATCATTTGCCATAAAATGTGTATTACATTGCGAATTTAATACACATTTGCCATAAAATGTGTATTACATTGCGAATTTCAAAAAATTATTTGATATCAGAAGGACATTCTTTGTATTCAGAATGCCATTCGATATGTCCCACAATAAATACTGTCCAAACGTTCATACCCCATCCCTTAAGGGCATATTTTAATGTTTCAGAACTACATTTGCAATGTACCAATTTCTACTTCTTTCAATATGTCGGGTAAAAATAGTGCTGTCAATTTCTATGACACATCATTTTTAGAAGTTCACTACAATTTATATTTATTCATTATAAAGTTCATCATGATTCATGTTGTCAATCCAACATTAAATGTCACTGCCCTGGCACTATCTATCGTAGCTTACAGAAAGGTAAGGTGTCTATGATGAGTGTATTTCAGGAGATCACCCAAGCATACACAATCATGTTATTTAAAATCCACGTAAAGATGGGTGTTTTATCGCAATCTAAAAAGACAACCTATGTTGATTTTTGAGGTTGGTGTCAAAACATAAAAGCCATTTGTTTGGACTCAATGTCAAACATACTCAAAAAAAGTTAAATATATATAAAAATGTGCTTGGGAATGGTATTGTATTTCCCACATGATTCTTACATTGCAACAAAGAGAAAAGATGAAGCATTTAACTGTTAAAACCAAATTAATCTGGCGTGATGCATTTGATCGCTTTGGGGCTATCATGACACCTTATTTGTGGTATTCTGATATGTATTCGCCAGAAGGGATATAACACTGACATGGAAATGAGAAATCCAACGAGTATCTGCAATGCACAAGAAACCATTTCATTTTTTTGCTACCAAACTTTTCAAAATTGCTTTCTCCATTTCTTATCCATTGTAAGAAATATCTCACAATCAAGCTCTCATCTTTGTGTGAAGTTTGATTGATGCAATGAATTTCGCCTTTAAAGGTTATTACATTAGTAAGAACATGATCAGATTCCCGAATGTTTTAATTACCTGCAAGGTATAGAATTCAAAATTTGACAGTTTCGTATGACACCAGACGTAATGTAAGCTACAGTGAGGTAGTGTCAAATCGATGCTTACATGCCAAAATGTCCATATCTTGTTCTTGGCGTTGCGTAATTGCTTCAGTGAAGGGGTCAAAAAGTCTGGTATACACAACAAGTGTTCACCTACCATGTATGCTGGTTACTATATATCTATACGTTTATATGTTATATATAACTTTAAATGTGGTAAAGAAATCAATATTCGACCAATAATATGGGCTCGCTTCCCACTGACCCAATAAATGTAAATCGAGATACCACTGTTCACTGTATGTTACGAATCTGGTCTTATGAAGGCTGTGTGTGTGTGTGGGAGGGGGCAATTGACAGTCGATAACAGATAATCAGTGATCAATCAGTTATCAACATTCGATTCTAAAACATGACAAGCAAATTGTGATGACAGATTCTCATGTTCAATGCTGAGGACGATTTCCTTGTGTGTAGGGGGGGATGAGGAGGTTTGGATTGTTGATTATCGATCAAATTTCAAGCAATCTTGAGCTGAATTTTGATTAACTATAAAAGGTCTATTGCATCATGATTATGTTGTATTCATGGTAATATCTGGATAATAAACAGCCTAGTAAATTCGTACAATGGCTTGTAAACATAATAGTTGTACACAATACAACACAATTTAAGCACTATCTAGGCTCTATCGTAAATAAGCAATTTTATTTTCCCGTGTATTTTACATTGAATTAAAAGTTTTATCTTCTTTATGTTATCATGATCACCACCAAGCAAGGCGATAAAGGCTAAATGTTCATAACAAGATTCAAATTTGAAATTTCAATATTGTTAAACCTATTATATGTGGGATAATTTGATAGCTCTCATTGTCAGATAAATACAGATCATAATCGATAATTGTAACAAACGGTGGCTAAATTATATATATTTTTAGCTGAAGCGTAACTTGTTACAACCGAAATGATTCAGGAGATTATGATTTTGTAATTTTAGTTTATCCTTATTGTAAGGTGTTTTTCACGAAGAGTATTATTCAGATTTTTAGCCCCATATCATCGCGCAATATCTTGTCTTTCGCAAGGAGAGAATTAATTTTTGCTTCACTATCATGTGAGATATTGGATTGGTTGATTATATCTGCCATTTGAATATTAAACGTACCTAGTTCGTGATTAAGCCGGAATTAACTAACGCACAGTATTCTGCAAGGCTGTCGAATTCACATTTCGCTCTCTCAAATGAAAATACAAAGATTATTTTACACCAAAAAAGATTATCACCACATCACTACAATACACCATGCTTTTGCAGAAGACCCTAAAACTGGTTCCTAATGCATGCGAGTTCCCATTGACCATGTACAAGATGGAGGGCTTTACTGGGCTCTTAGGTTTTGGAGGTTTTGGTATTTATGAGTAACTGTGAGTAACTGGGGTTCTCATATACTCATTACAAGTGTTCAAAAATTAAGAGTTCGTGAAAGAAAGACAAAATAGGATACACTATAAAGTTCATCTTGTCAACTGACCTGACAGTTGGCATGGTTGGGCGATGGCCATCTTCAGAGTGATATTTTTTTATTCAACTTCTGTACGCCAACAGAGGGCGTACCAGCGCCCAGAAGTGGATCGTATGCGTGATGGGTCCTTCGTCTCTGTTTCTCTTTTGATATTCACGGATATATGTGACGTGCCATGTCAAAAGGAGACACTTTTGAGCAGGATTTTGGAAGGCTATTATAGCATAACAAAATGGCAGTTCCTGGTAGATGCATAAATCCACTAGATTGTGAAATTGGTATTAATTTGAAATGAAAAGACCTTACAGACCTGGCATTAAGTATGGAATATTTCTTCACAAAAGGGGTTGCATAAACCGCACAGGTTAAATATTTATTGGGGTGTATCGGGAGATGGTGTCAAATAATATTTGATAGAAAATGTGCTTTCCATGAGTTTACATTATGTTGCTCATTAATGTATCATCGTGTGTGTACAAACGATGTCATGTTTGGTTTGGCTGAAAAAGGTCACATTTTACATAAGTGGCATGTGCCGTACATGGTGTATTCCGGGATGCAGTGAAATTATCAGACAGAAAATAGATTATGAAGAAAATGAAGATGATTCAATCTTTTAGAACCAAAAAACTAGCCTTGTTCGTGTCTTTTATCTCTTGCGAAGAAAATAGTGCAGACAATCTAAATGACACATCACTCGTCAACTTCAACTTACATTTGTACATTTTATAAAGTTCATCATGGTTCATAATATCAATCCAACATTGTATGTCAGTGCCCTGACAGTATATCCTTCTTGGCTGACAGAAAAGTAAGGATTTTATGTTGTGTGGATTTCAGGTGATCATGCAAGCATGTTATTTAAAATCCGTGGACACATGGGTTTATATGTAAACAGCCACCATCCGTGACAGACGCGACATATCAATGAACAATCTAAAAAGACTACATGTTGATTTTTTTCAGGTAGGTGTCAAAACATGAAAAGCATTTGTTTGCCTTAATATCAATATGAAACGTACTCAGTAAATTAATATATATATATATATATAAATATGTGGTATTTCCCACAGGATGCATACGGTGGCATATAAAAGATGTAGCAGTTTAATTGTTAAAACCAAATTAATACGGTGTGATACATTTGAATCGCTTTTGGGCGAGCATGACACCTATATTAGGTATCCTGATATACATCCGCCAGTAGGGCTAAATCACTGGCATGAAAATGACGAATCCGTAATGTACATGAAACATTTTACTCTTTCATTGCTACCAAGTTTTTAATGCCTGTGGTTTGCTCTTCATTTTTTTTTATACATGGTAAGATATATCTCAGAATACAGTATCGTCGTGTGCAGTTGATTGATGTAAAGAGGAAAAGGCACAAATTTGACTTTAAAATATTAAAGTTATTTGTAGTTTTTCCTTTAAAGAGTGTAACGTTAATAAGAACATGATCAAATTTCCCATGTGTTATAATTACCTGCGAGGTTATCCAAAAGGAATTAGAATTCAAAATTTACCAGTTTCGTATGACACTAGACGTAATTCTAATGCACGACGAAGTCGTGTCGAATCAATGCTTACAGGCCAACATGTCCATCTCCTTTCACTTTTCATGGCGTATAGGCCAGACTCGTGAGAGTAATTTGCTTCAGGAGATGAGATCGTCTCCTTTACACACCAAGTGTTCATTTACCAGCCCAACATCATGTTTGCCGGTAACTATATATATACCTGGATGGAGAAATAAAATGCGGTGAATGACCTTCCTCAAGGTCACAGAATATCAACTTTAGGTTTCTCTACCGGAAGTAAATTGCATAACAATACATGGGTTAATCCATGGAGTTATTATATTTGTGGAGAGGCAATGTGCTGATTTGATTTACCGACAAGCTATTCATCGAGAGGTACCTTTCCTTCAGGACAAAAGGGGTTCAGCCATTAAATCGGTAACTAACCAGACAGCGTATTAATGCTTTATCAGGCAGGCTATTGTCAATAAGTGATCAAAATGATGTCATGTGAAAGCGCCTACTTGAGTGAAATGTACATTTTGTTCTCGTACAGCACACGTGTGTGACTGAGTCTTCGCAAACACATAAAAGCACATTTTACCGTCGATGTACAATTATTTACCACCCACCTAAATTGAAGTATAATGAATCCAGCACCTTTTGGCGACAGATCAAGTTTATGGTACAAATGTTCCCATATTGAAGCTAAACTGATGAAATATGGTGCCAAAGGGAATATATTCGCGCAAAGAGCGTAGAATTGACACTTCTGCGGCTAAAATGGCCATATTGAAGCTAAACTAGCGAAATATAGTGCAAAAGTGTAACAAATTGGCACTTTGGGGGCTAAAATGGCCAAAAATGCGGTTAACCCAGAAACCCACATACAGGCGTCAACATTGGGGGGATTGCATGGACCACCCCTGGCAAAATATTGAGGGGATTTATCCCCATCTCCCCAGGATCTACGCCTATGGTAATCGAAAATAAAGGGGAGGGGAGAAAGACAAAAAAAAAAAGAAAGGAGAAAGAGAGGGGGAGAAGGGGAGGGAGAAGAGAGTGAGGGAGTAACAGGCCCTTAAAGTGTAGCATATGAAAGAATAAGTACAGAGAAAGGAAATTTACAATTTACAAATTGAAACATAACATATGCATGTCATGTTTCCATTTGTAAATTCATGTTTAATTGTGCTAGTGTGCGATGCGTAATTATTCATTTGATTTATTAAGTTTACTTCGAAGACTGTTTAATGTCAAAAATTAAAATTTGCATTATTTCGCGAAAAAAAAAATCAAAATTATTTGATATCAGAAGGATATTCCTCATATTCAGAATGTGTCTGATGTGCTCTCAATTGCCACAAAAAACTGTACAAAGGTGGAACACCGACCCCTTAAACAGGCAAAGAAAATTAATATTTGATAAAATGTTACTCGTAATCTACTAACCTAATGATGTAAATCGGGATGTAAATGAACGATAATGATTTCAATGATGTCATTACTTATTGCACGGATTGTGGGGACTTTCCTGTTATACAACATCTGTCGTTTTTTGAAACTGACTTTGAGTTAAATTGTTGCGGTAGATATCAAAAGACATCACCGACGGATACTATACAAGTACTCCTCCAAAGAGTGGAACACTGAAAAGCGTTCGTTTGAAGGAAAGAGCTCCATTAGAGTAGTCATTATGGTTCTCTTCCTAATTCCAAATATGCCATAAGGAAAATGTGATTTTAGCTCCATCTTTTCAACCAATTTAGAACAAACCAAAGTTGCGTCGATTCAGTTCAGAACATTTAAGGACGAAAAATGTAAAAACTGGTTGTATGCCGATCCGGCTTGGTGGTGGTTGTGGGTTGGGAGGGGGGTGTCGGGGCGGGTGGTTGAGTGAGGGGTGGATGTGTGTGCGTGGGGTGGGTGTGTGTGTGTGTGTGTGTGTGTGGTGGGGTGTAAATATTGGAAATGAGCTAGAAACACTTCCGGTATCGTAAGATACTTGATTTGCAGCGTATTTGCTTTGTGTCTATTCTACAAATCGTTGGCTAACAATACTTTCTCTCGTATCATCTCTCTTTTGTTATTTTGTTGCTAGGATTCCATTCATTAATTTAATAAATTAAAACTATATAGGGTTATTATGTTGCCTTGCCATTGGGACATTTCTGCTGAACTCAAAAGCAGTCTTTCTAATATTGTTGCTTTGTAACCGCTTCTAATATTGATCTTTTGTAAGTTAAAAATGCTTAAAGCCTGCATTTATGAACATTTATAAAATTATCTCACAATGTTTTCCGCTGTAATATCAGCACCTCTCTCTCTCGTGGTTATAAAAGTGAGTTGAAATGCATATCATATACATTTACACTACTGACTGTCTACCTCCATTTGTCGTCATATTATTCGTTGTCTTATTAGTCTTCTTCTTCTTCTTTCTTCTTCTTCTTCTTCTTCTTCTTCTTCTTCTTCTTCTTCTTCTTCTTCTTCTTCTTCTTCTTCTTATTATTATTATTAGTCTTCTTCTTCTTCTTCTTCTTCTTCTTCTTCTTCTTCTTCTTCTTCTTCTTCTTCTTCTTCTTCTTCTTCTTCTTCTTCTTCTTCTTCTTCTTCTTCTTCTTCTTCTTCTTCTTCTTCTTCTTCTTCTTATTATTATTATTAGTCTTCTTCTTCTTCTTCTTCTTCTTCTTCTTCTTCTTCTTCTTCTTCTTCTTCTTCTACGTGAAAACGTCGCTATCCGATCCCATAAGTGCAACATTTAAAAAAAACCATATCATTTCTCTATACCCATAACTGAAATGGATTTATTAGATAGTTTTAACAGGGTCTCGGTGCACAAATGTTTACAACAAATATATAATCAAAGGAGATATAACTATTCTACTGTAAATATAGTCCAAACACATGCCCACTTCTTCCATTATGCATGCCTTTAGTATTGTTTCTCAATATATCCCATACAATCAAACCTCTGAATTATTATGAAATAGTACACGACCACAGGGGATTATAAAGGCGGCTACGATACCTTCGCAAATCTATCATAATGCTGGCTTTCGCGGTTTCCTTCATGTAAGTACAAAGCAGATGTTACGTGTATTGGAACTCTTCGAAATAGATGTCCATGTCATGATGTGATTCAAGATGAAAGACAACTAAGTCTTCATAAGTATAAATGCCAAGCTCACGCCCCAAACTATTATAACGATTACATTACAGTTGTAACAGTTAGCCGTTTACATCTTTTTGATGAAAATGTGATTTTTAATAGTGTTAAGATGTATTGGTTAAAGCGAATATAGAGATTGATACGTCAAAAACGGTTAAAAACTGAAGCCAAAAGTTTAGTCAGATGCGGTTGTCCAAGTGCTTTCTCATGATAAAAGTATTGTTCTTATTTGAGCTACCTGACATGCCTTGCTTGGAACTTCAAAACAAAATAAAACATGTTTTTTTATGAGAAGAAAACATCGAAGGGCTCAAATGTTAGTAAAATTTGCCAGATTTGAATTAGGCGACATTTAAGGGTATTTCGTTATTACGGCCTTATTTTAAGCAATGGATACATTTTGACATAATTAAATAAACAGTCTGTTAATAACCCTGTATATACACCAGGCACAAAAAGAAACTCGTCAGTTATATTCATCCTTGCTGTTCAATAACTTGATAATTTTGGATTATTCTGAAATATACATTTTGGAATAATTTTACAAGAGCGAAATGCAAATTATTGATTTTACTGTAAACCAATTGTGGTTTCACCCCCCTTCCACCCCCCTCTATAGTAAATATGATCAAGTATGGATGGTTTGTAATGGCCAAATGTTGGTTGAGAAACGTGCTGATCAAGATGAATACTAGCACTTTAATAGATTTCTTAAAACATTAAAAAAAGTTTTGATGGATTTATAATAAGCTCACATTGAAGTCCCCATAACACGGTTGATGAAGGGTATTAGAGTTGTGTGAGACGGTAGTACAGTATATAGATACCTACCATGATGTTAGTCCATTTAGACTTGCATTTGGCCCATAAAATTTCTCCTGATGGAGTATTGAGGACAGGGAGATGGGTCTAAGGATTTATGTATAACAAAAGAAACACCCGCCACCCCGCTTCATCTGCGATCATTTCTATAATAATACAAAATGTAAAAAGTTGAAAGCATTTTGGAATATTCAACTATAGTCAGATGATCATACAGTAGCAGTAGCTTGGTTTACGTGACGGTATGGCAAAGAATGACTAATCGGGAATTGGTGAAGTCTTATTGGTGTACTTTTCATCGACGACACAATAAAAGTAAAGAAAAAGTTTGTAAACTTCGGTTCCATTTTAAAATGTTTGAGTGCAATAATGTACTCTACAAACCTACATACATCCATAATCATGATAATATAGGCTGTATGATCAACAAAATAGCTATCCTAAGTTTATTCACATTTAGATAATATTACAGTTGGCAAATATGCTGGTAAAGTAAACTACTAGCAAAAATGAAATATTCATGTTAAAAGGTGGTTTGGTTTTCATTTCAAAATGAATCTATGAATTATGGATGTTAGTTGTTACGATTCGTTATAAAATTACACCAGTATCACCAGTTAGAATATGTTGTAGCATGAACATATATTTGAATGTCCTTTTCAAACTTTGTTGAGTTGGTGCTCCATTCATACAAAAATAATAGGACAATGTGGTGTTCCATTTTTATGCTTATTTCAAGGTATAACATTATGACTATAACACGGGTACGCGATTTTCATTTCAAAATGCAATTCGATATCTCTGATAGTTCTCGAGAAAAATCCTGTACATGGGGCGGAAATAACACCCTTGGTTATCTTCTTTATAGAACCCACACCATTCCTCTTGTGTGTCACCTTATTTGTTTCAATAAATTTTATGCGCACACCACTAGCTCATGCTTTGGCACAGTTTCACAGTCACCATTATATTCTCGTGCTGATCGAATTGTTAGCTTTTTCATTGTATTATGTTCAATTATGTTTGGCTGAACCAAAGTGTACTTTTAAATACAGGCGACGAGCATCGAGCGGCTACATTAATTATTCAATAGTTGAAAGTATCACGATATGAGTTTTTGAAAGTATATATAAAGGTTTCATATAAAGTAAGTTAATACATTCAGTACATTAGTACATTCCGGGAGTGTTAAAAGCATTGAATTAATTTTAGATCTTAAAAGTAGAATAAAGTAAGTAAGGATTTTGCATTTAGGTAACCCTTTGTTTGGTTATTAGAATATTTGCACAAAGCGGACTTGAGATGTGAAGATGGAGAAATAACAAAATGGAAGTACTATTCTATGGAATGAAAATGACCGAAATGGACTTTTGGTCACTTTTCGTAAACAATACTGGAAATATAGTCAACTGTAAATGGTCCTAAAACCACCAGTCTGAATATTATGACTGATCTGCATAACCACTAGTGTTGGAATTATTTTATCATTACAAGACTCTAAACCACTTAGCACTAGATTATCTGAATACTTGTCTCCATATTTATCATCCAACCCGTAATCTCAGATCCGGCAATGATTTCTTTCGTTTGGATTACCCCAAGGCTCACCTTAGAGCAGGCTACAGGACATCTACTTTATGTGCTTCACAAGAATGGAATAAACTTCCCATCATAATAAGACAATCATCTTCCATCGCGAGTTTTAAAAAGTCAATTAAGACCTATCTGTTTTACTTTGTTGATCTGTATATTTTATGACTTGTATTATGTAAATTTAAAGTATGTACTCTATAATATATTTGATTTGATTTGAGTTTATTTATGCATATCATTTACAGAGTTACATTATAAAAACATAGAATATAAAAAAGACAATACAATTACATTTATATTTACAATATACAATACAATTACAGATATGCATAGGATAACCCTTTAAGCCCTAAAAAGGGCTTATTTCCAAAGGGCTCCTTTAAAGCTTTTAAACATTGCACTCATTAGCAACAAAAATATCAACAAAAAAAATGATAACATCAAAAATCAAAAATTATTATTGCACAAATTTTAAATCATAAAACCAAATATGTGTACATCTATATCAAAACGATGCACCCACCGGCCGCCACATGTGTTCCACCTCACAAAACAGGCAGGAATGAACACCAGACCCACCCCAAAGCGAAGGCCACAACAAACCATCCCCAGTCACACAATTTAGGAATACAAAGGACATTCCCCAACTATGTGACTCCGGGACAGCCAAAGCGACCCCAACCCGGAGACGAGTCCTGCACCCATTGCCATAATGTGAAATGAGACATATGCAGCAGCCGACAAGCGCACCGCCCCGATACGGATGCACACATATTGCAGACGTGTATGAAAAGGCAAGTCCACCATGATTAACTGGGGTTCAATGCCAGACCCCACCCCCACCAACCCGCACAACAAGAACACACAAAAACACACCAAACACCCCCACCCCTCCCCAGGTACATAGGGGAATTGCCTTTCCAGAATTTCACATCTACAAAGTAATTTGCAAAAGATACTCTTTAACAGCCTTCTTAAAGTTGATCCTATCAGTTATCTCCTTGATTGACTTAGGGAGATCAGCCCAATCATGAATACTAGCTTGATAAAAGGAACCTGAGTTTGAGCTGTTGTTTTTGTGTGTATAAAAATTATGCTGACTGGACCTAGTATTGTGGTTATGAACCTGGGATATTTTGGTGAATTTATAATCTAAATATGGTGGCCCTTGCCCATGGTTGATATTAAAAATATGATTAAGCCGCAATTGTTTTGCCCTATTGCAAATGTTCAAAATCCCCAAACCTTGGAAGTCCTTAACATCAATGTGATAAAAAGAGCCTATACTTAGTATAAACCTAATAACCTTGTTCTGGGCACGCTTCAATTTTATACTTGTAGTTTTAGATACTCCGCCATACCAGGATGATATGGAGTATTCAAATAGTCACAAAATTAAAGCGGAGCAGAGTGGGTTTTTTATTTTTTGATCAAAAAAATTAGCCTGCCTATACAGGAATTTAAGTCTGGATTTGACTTTTTTTTTATGTCAGAACACCGTTTACATTAACAACTTGGGATCTCTGAGACAAATAAGAATCAAACCAGGCAGTGGATTTAACCCCAAGTGCTTTTAACTTTTTCAAAGGATCTAATGGTTGACACTGTCAAAAGCTTTTTGAATGTCTAGCAAGACCATCGCGGGTAAGCAAGCTTGACCACGCTTAACAATTTCGACCTCGTGTATCGTTTTGATTTGTAACTTTTGAAAAGGCATCAACTTTTATATATATACTGGTATCAAAATCTTTGTCAATATAGTGTACCTGGTAGCAAATTTGGTATAAAATTGAAACTAACTACATGTAGATGCGGCACACGACCTTAACAATCAAATAATCATAACAAGATCAGGTTTTGGTGTAGGACTGGTTACATAAGTGCGAACTTTCTTTATCTTAAAAAAATTATATAATCATATATACATTACAACTTGGAAGAAGATATATCTCCTTATGTCACGAACTGTACTGGCTCGTGTATATATTTTCATCTCCATTGAAATAATGAAATAAACATGTCCTCATGCATTTAAATTCACATCCTTTTGCATCAATGTACTTATAACTCAAAATATTGCGACCTTGACTTTAAAATATCTGCTCTGACACGTCAAACACAAATAAAATAACATCACCAGGAAAGCCTCGTTATCAACATTTGCGCCGCATACAGCATTACACCCAAGTAATTACTGCTTCGCAGTGAAGTTCGCACATTGTTTCATTTATTCATAGCATAACATGCAAAATGAGCTCAAAATAAGTTGATACCCAAGAATCCAGAATAATCCAATTCCAGGACGCTTGATGTAATTCGGTAACTCTATCATGAATAATCACTGCGAAGTACCATGGATGTTAGATGACAAATTTGTTCAGGTTGAAAAAGAAAACATACTCGGACTATTCTATCTAACTAAAGTCATTATTCGAGTGTTGCCTTACGAAGTGGTATTTGTTCAGGCGTTGGACCAAATTGACCATTACTGTAACTACGACAAACACAAATCCCATGAGTTACTTACGGTAAAGCTGTCTGTTCCTTCATCTTTATCACCATTTACCAATTTTACATACAAATAAAATACGAACATGTTGATATATTTTTCAGTGGTTATGTTTGTTCACTTCAGTGTCTAGTCTGATTCTTAATGACAGAAGTCAGTAACCGAATAGCCTTATTTGTTCAGACATCGGACCAAATGGACTGTTAATGTTACTTTAGAAACAGCTCTCAAACGTTACTTAGGATTACGCTGATCAAGCTACGCTATCGAGTTAGTCACGTGGGTGCCAAAGGAAGCACACTGGCTCATACATTCATATTTTTTTTTTTATCTAAACGTAAGCTAAGGGATGATGACCAAATTTATAATCATCAACTTATAACAGTGAAGTTGGTAGCATGGCGAAACAACCCTGCACGCTAGTTTTAACATTAAGTCTGATTTTAGCTTTGATCACATTATGTTTATTTTACACGGAGGCTATCGCCCAAACTTTGCCGTTTTTAATTTTGAGTTGAATTCCTCTATCAGTTTAGATATTACCTCAGCCCTAAAATGTTGACAAATCTTAACGGGATGAGGGTGGGTCAGTTTTAATTTTAGGGTGGGTCAGTTTTAGTTTTATGTGAGAGATGAGGCTTTTCCGTTTAATTCATTCCATATCAAGAAAACATGTCTCAGGCCTAAATTTTATGGGAGATATAACTCAAAATGGGGTCGCATACCTATGAAATAAATGATTATAAAAGTCATTTTGTCAATAGATTTGATAAGGAAATGATTCAGTGACTCATTTAGTTCTGCCTTAAAAAGTCGGCCACTTATTATGTTTGGTACATCTAACACACTCATTAAGATTTGTAGATCTGTATCGTTGTTAATGTTCATACATGTAACTCAGCGAACTACAATAAAGATTAACTTTATCTCCTCGAAGCGGTGAATTAGGCAAACCTTATTTTGTATTCTTTTAAATGAATTGACTTATTTGCTCCAGAAACTCCTGTCATTCATTCTCTGATGTGCACATAATCCAATTCATTTCAAATATCAATGTGATAACACGTATTTGTGTTAATTTGCAGTTGTAAGTCATATACCTATGTAGAAGCTATGGACTTTCGGAAAACTACTTCATAAATGCAAGACCAGCCTTCATCAGAGTACAACAATGCCGTAAAACGTTCTTGTATGATGTTGTGCTTATACAGTTTATAATTCGTCGGTCGCAACACATAGTGGCGTACGTGCAGGACAAACGCAAAATAAATTTCCGAGAAAAACGCGTTTGAAGGATATGCTACTAATAACATAGTCAGTACTCCTCCAATATTATCTCTCAGTGGACCGATTACATTTGAAATTGAAGTTAAAGGATTAAACTATTAAATTGTAACTTAAATAGCTAAAAAGGAATAACTTTTATATGATATATCTAGCTCTAAACTTATACGCCACTATGTGAAACGGAAGATTTGGGGATTTCGGCGGATTTTTGAAGCGTAAGTCGCACGTACGCCACTATGTGAAACGGAAGATTTGGAGGTTTCAGCAGGTTTTTGAAGCGTAAGTCGCACGTACGCCACTATGTGAAACGGAAGATTTGGGGTTTTCGGCTGGTTTCTGAAGCGTACGCCACATTATTGACGGATGATGTGCCTAAATGTCATCAAATCCGATTTTCGCCGTTTCACATAATGGCGTATGATGATCGTACATCAGTTTGTGAAACGGAAGATATTGGATTCATACGGGATTGTTAACATAAGTCAATTAATTTATTAACTTCATTTATTAATTAAGTATAGTTGAGCTTTCTAACTTGGTATACTTGAAGAACTTGATATATGAAACCGTTAGGCCAAATTTCATAAAATTGACCAAAATCACCGTACGCCACTATGTGTTGCGACCGACGAATTGTTATAGGATCTGTGCTTAATTATTTTCATTAACATTAGTTTGACGAAACTCGCCTGACACGTAAGACAAAAGACACTCGATCTTTCACTACGAGAGTTAAGTATAACAAAATCAATAAAAGCGAAATTCATAGACACCTGTGTGGTTCCATTTCTTTTATCTTTCATATATTATATTAAATCAAATTCATATTTAATTCATTCATATATATTTAATAGGTTTACAATGTTTCAGTCACAGCAAAAACGAATGCCACTATAATGAAACATACTAGACATGAATTTTGCTGCAAATCCAATCCTTTAAATATAATACAATACACCACAACTAAACAGGTGTTAAAATATATTTGTAATATAACAGGTGTTATCAAACTGTCAGAATCTATTTCAAAACTACTGACTTCATACTTAAAATATTTTATATCATATCATTTAGACATCCTACGCAAAATGCAAGTGAACCAACAAAGTGCCAGTTTAATTGCTGGTATATTTATCACATAGGTATTGAAATGTCAGCCTGTCGATTGTAGTAAACATTTACATAGATATGTTCACAACATATTTCCTATATACACTGTTAGTACTACTGACAAAGGGATGTAACAACTGCCAGTTGCAAAATTCAGTTATAACAAATATGCTAATACCTCGATGCCAAGCAAATGTTCCAACGTGATTAGATGATTGATGAGAATTTCAATTTATTATACAATATTCAACGTAAATCAAGGAACATTTTGAATGTAAAAAAAGCTGATTATTATCAGTATGAAGAAGACAACATAGAAATAATAAACATACCCATTTTATCCAGGTAACGTATACACGTCTTTTCTACACATATTCCAAAAATCCGTCACGAGTATGTATTATTGTTATGGGAGCATTGATATTAAACTGACCATCTTTGACATACATCTAGCCCAAATCAATCTAAGATTAAGCCAACAACACTCTGATGCACTTGCATTGAGCATGTTGAGTCAAAATCACATTCCAGTATGTCTAAAATGCTACTTTTAACTTGCCGCTTCAAGAGGAGAGCGTGGCCTAGCGGTTAAGGCGTAGGACTGCGAATCCGAGGGTCAAGGGTTCGAATCCCAGGTCCGGCTCTTTGTGTCCTTGAGCAAGGCACTTCACTCTACTTGCTTAGTGCTTCGGAGGGCACTTTAAGCTGTCGGTCCCGTGTACATGCATATTTTCTCACATTAATGTAGTGTGCACGTTAAAGAACGTCACAGGCTATTCGAAAAGAGCAGGGGATCATCCCGGTACTGTTGACTGTACTTCAAAAATACAATCATTAACTCTAGGTTCCAGAGTTCTCCTCGCTTGGTTACAAATGTAGCGTTGAGGAGAAGCAGAAGCAGAAGCAGAGTCAATGAGTGAAGCTACTCCACGGCGCCACCAACAAATGATTGAAGGCCTGAGAATGAGGTAGATTATTTATTATTGAAAGAACAATACTATCATATTTGTGGCCACAATAGCTTACCGCTGCGTCTGACGAATCCAGGAAGTAAGATTTCATCTTTAAAATGTCCTTTTTACTCTTCATGTATTTCAATTTGCATTGTAACAAACCTACAGTCACGGAATGCATGAGAATTAGTGTTATGTTGCGTGTGTATATGGTTACTGGAAATTGACATTAAAACAACAGTCAGCTGCTAATTACTAAATTATTTAAATTGATTATCGGGAAAAAATGCTTGGTTTTTGTTTGTTTGACGCAGAATTGGGACGTTGCACTAATGATATTTTCAATATATATTTACAATCCATGAGAAACCAATAAAAAGTACAAATTAATATGAAATTAATGTAAAATCGATATAGTCCGTCCTACGTGTTCTATATAAACAAGACAGTTAACAGAAAAATGAGTGTTAGAAACATATTAAAATGATGTGTTGAGAATTTCTGAAGTGACGGAAGTTTCTATCTGATCTCTGTTTGGGCGCATGCGTGGCGATGATGGGTGGGTGGGATGGTGGGATGCGTGTGGAGTGTACGCCCACGCCCACGTGTGTCGGGGTGAGTCGATATTAATTGACATGTTGAAGGGTACCTAAAGAAGTATGGTGTACACTTGTGTATACAATATAACAATGTGTATTAGGGAAGCAAAAATATCAGGACACCACAGAACCCCAGCATCGCGTTTGCTGTTAAAGATAATTGCACAGAATGTGTAACAGATTCTTTGTTGCAATATAAATGCAACCCAACCTGTGTTATTTTGTCTTTCTTATGATCAAGAATTAGGATTAGGATTACAGCTAGGATAAAGATAGGGCTATCGTAAAGAGTTGAAATCTGTTGAAAATGCAGTAAGCTAAGATTTGGACAGCAATGATGTTTCAAATGGAAGCAGAATAAAACAAAGTTTATATTCTATTACACACATTCAGATATGCTTTCTTCCCATCCATTGTGTTTTGAAGGCTGATGGATGTCAACCGTATAGGCTGCAAATATCTAGCTAAAAGTCGTAAGAATTGTAAGTTAAACTTTTCTTCTTGTTATTGTTAATATGTTTTATTAACAACGGTGAAGCAGTGAACCTTTTGTATTAAAACATTACCGGAAAAGTTGATTCGAAAGAGCTGAAAATGTCTACATGAACATGAAAAATACCGCACTCGATAAATCGTGTGAATTGAGGGTGGTAATAACTACAATCTACACAATCAGAATGGTGTTTGCCCACGTATCGTATTAATTGTCCGCATAATAAAGCTGGGCAGGTGTCAACACCTTCAACTAATTCCGTTTACTTCAAATGATACGTCACCTCCTGAAAAGCTCAAAGACCTATTTTAGGATATCTCTGTTGGATCAGGATATAATATTTGTACAGATAACATTATATCGAAAAAGACAGAGGCAATTATACTACTATAGCTTATAGTAACACATTATATCATACACCTTTAAACAGTCTTTCAACCGACAATGTAGAGGTTTGACTAAAGTGTGTCATGAATGATGTACGAATAAAGTACTTTTATTTCAGAATGTCATAACGTTTATTATATTGATCGAATTCATTCCGAAAAAATGGCAATTTCAAACGTGACATTCATTAGTTTATATTATGCTACTGTAACTTTGATTTCATTAAACGAAACTAAGCATGAAATATATCAAGATTAAAAAAGCTATCATAATTCATATATCTCGCTATATGAATACATAAGCCATGGAGAATTGATAATCTACACGTTTTCCCGGGTGCTTTGTTTTTCTTGTATATGACAATTCATTTTCCAATGTGTCAATGACTTTGTATCACTGATCAAGAATATTTGTCTTGGCAAGGAAAACTCGGCCAAGATTGAAAGAGAAGAACAAGAAAAATAAACCAGACTTATTCATACAATTCTTTCTGGTATGTTTTTCCAATCGACGTTTTCCCTGAATAAATCATTGTTTCATACAACGAATATTAACCTGTTAGAATTTGTGTATAAACAATTGCCTTTAATATTTTTTAAAATAAAAAACAGCAACATTTGGTTTTTTTTGCAGACGATGCATCTGACGAACAGTCGTTTATTTTCACATCATTCTTAAATACAATAACAATAGGTAGTGAACTTCAAACCAAGTGTTTAAAATTTACTTTAAATTGATTAAAAACCCTATTCCCTAAACACGGGTTTTAAAATTTAGCATACTTTCGTAAAACCGCCATTTGTTATTATGTATTTTCTATAAATTGTATCTGTGTCATATTTCGCGCCGTAACCTAAGCACACATAAACTCCTCAATGATTTTATGTGCTTAACATGATGAATCTCAATGAATTATAATACTCGCGATATCCTTGGACAATTTGCCAAAGGCAAGCTCATTGATAAGTCAAAGAAGCTATCCACTTTAAACTGTTGTGTCTTGGGTCCGATGTTTTCAATACAAATATAATCTGCTCACCACATATCAAATATATTTAGTAAATACATAAAGCACGCTTGAAATGAGTCGCGAACCACGAGTCTATTATAAAGCGTCCAAGACATTCTGGCCTCAACAGGACTTTTTACTAATGTTGAAGTACTTACGTATCGCATGAGTATTAGAAGACTACTTCTTTTATTTCATTAGATTATCTACATACGTAATTGGCAAAGAATCATTAGAATCGTTTTAATCATCACCAGTGTGAAAGGTAACAAATGGTACTTTTGTAGAATATTCAAATAATACAGTTACAGCTCTACGGCGTTTGCTGGTCATTTTGATTAATCTGATTCAGTTTGTAGAAAGTAAACCTAACATTTTATGTATTGTTCACAGTCTAGTAAGCAAGGCGACATACGATCATGAAGCCAGGCACGTCACACTAAATATGCTAAACCTGAGCAGGATCATCGACAGAGGAAAGTTTAACCTCCAGGCAGGACAAATGCAATTAATGTTGTACTGATGTCATCATCCGCAAAGCCGGGTTGGATTTTCCTTAAACCAAAATTAATATAAAGGTGGACATGCCGCCAGTCACCAATGGATTATGCATCTTGTTGTATCCCAGTTAGTTAAGTTCCTATGCTAAAAAAGATAAATGTGATGTGATCAAGTAAAATGAGTCAGATGTCGGAGAATATTGATATTGAGATATAGCCAACAAAAGTATTCAACTTCATTTGTATTTTATTGTTCTTATCAATACCAAACTGGCCATATCTCTGCAACCGTAAGTCTAATTACAAGGGGGTTTTCAGCAAAATTAAGCTTTGACGATGCCTCATGCATGTCATAAAATTGAAAACTAAAATTTGCCTCAACCACTTAATCATTTTTCCCACCCAGTAAATTCAACTTTCCCATTACCCATAATATGCCCGCCCAGTAAATTAGTTTGCCCACAAAAATATACAATTATCTAAAACTATAGTCTAGTTCAACGCCATTGTTCCCCATACACCCAGATGCTTTTTTTCTAACCTACTTCTGTGTAATCCTTAAAATCCCTACTACACAAATTTTGTTGTTTTCAAAATAAAATATCGTCCCATGGGTGGGGGAAAGGTCACTAAACTTTACATGGGGTCAACTACCCAGTTGAAACAGTTTTAGAGCTCGGGTATTATGGTTTTTATTTGGCTCGCATGGGTAAGACTGTTTAAACTTTAACCTGGACTTCATTTTAACTGGTTTTTCCCTGCCGTTATCATAATAAATTGCTTTCTATAGCATTAATTGTTCTGTTCGATGGGCTAAACCTTCATTCTCATTATTCATCCATGCGTTTCAATTAATTATTGAATAAACCGCGCACTTGGGGTGGTCGGCAGGGGCCCATTGCGCTTAACAATTGAATATATGAATACAAAACCCACCCAAGTCCATACTGTGGCCAAACTGAGTTAAGCATGGGAATTTGTTGCTATGCATAGGCCTGTCATATGTATGAAAAAACAACTCAAATTCATCCACTGTGTCTTTTGAGCATGTGAAAAATAGCATGTATGAAAGAATAACACAAGTCCATGATTTGAGTCTTGTAGCACATTGATTGAAATCCAGTATGTAAAAAAGTCCGCTTGTAACACATTCATTGCTGGAGAGTGACTTTTGAAAAAGAAATGGGTTTAATAAAGGAAAGTGTGTGGTTTATATTACACTAGCGGGATACCCGCGCTTCGCGCGGGTCCCCGCTAGATGAGTAAATGGGAGCGTTCACTATAACAGGAGGAATTACTGAACAGGTAGAATCATTTGAAAAGGTACATTTTATTTATCTAAATCTGTCTCTTCTTACATTTTCTTTTTTTTTAGTTTCTTCTGCTTAGCTTGTGATTTGCCGTTTCCATGTTATTTATTTATTTACTTAACCCCGTTCCCATTATTTACTAAATCTGTTCTTTCTTACATTTCCTTTTAGCTTTTTTTTTTTTTATTTGCTGCTTGTGATTTCCCGTTTCCATGTTTTTTTATTTAATTCTGTTCTCATTATTTGAGCTTCTTTTTTTTCCCTTACATTTCCTGATTTGTTTCGTTCCCGTTTCATTTAGTTACTTTAACCCGTCTATGTACCTTTTTGTCCTTTATTTTCTATTTAGTTTTCCTTCTTTCTATATTATCATGTCCACTGGTCTCTGGCTCGCATGTCGCGTGGCTCTGCGCCGTTTACGCGCGCATTGGTGTAGTGCGAATTACGCACGCGGCGCTGACGCGCTGCACGCGGCGCCGACGCACTGCCTGCCAGCTGCAGTGACGCGTAGGCTGGTAACCGATTTTCATAACAAAAACCCTGTTTTTACCCATATTTTCACTGTTTTTGCAGCCAATTCTTGACCGATTTCAACCAAATAAAGTCCAGGCAATTTCCCGTATATTCCTCGATCTCCCGTATGAATTTGGCGACATTTGGATCGAAACTGACGGGGCCTTTTACATAAACCACATACATACATACATACACACATACATACATACAACATTCCCCTATTTATAGTAAGATGGCAGAATGCTTACCAATATTTTACATACCTGCGTGCTTTATTTTGTATTATCTTACTAGTGGTAATCTCATTCAAACAATGTTGTCTTTGTATATGATTCAAAAAACCACCCAAGTCCAAAATTTAAAATGAACCCCACGAAGTCCCTGAAATGCTAATCGTCATACTTAATACAGTTTAACCCACTCATTTGTACGTAAACTTACCATATTGACCAGGTAAATATAACTGAAGGAATTAAAATGATACACCGGTTTTTCTCTCAAAATCACTTCCCATGGACTTGGGTGGGTTTTGTATTCATGTATTCAATTTCTACTTTTGAAAATGTACCAACTTTTTAGAGTGTTTGGTAGCAAATTTGGTATCAAATTGGAGCTAACAAGATTCTGCACACGACCTTATCAATCAAATAGTCATAACAAGATCAGGCGTTGGTGTAGGACTGGTTACATAAGTGCGAACTTCTTTATCTTAAAAAATCATATACACATTACATATACACATAACAGCTTGGAAGAAGACATCTCTCCTTATGTCACGAACTGCACTGGCTAGTGTATTAATTTTCATCTCGATTAAAATAATGCAAAATATAATTCAAAATATTGTGATTTTTAACACCAGGAAAGCCTCATTATCAACATCTGCGCCGCATACAGCATTACACCCAAGTAATTAATGCTTTGCACATTGATTCATAGCATAACATGCAAAATGAGCTCAAAATAAGTTCATCCGCAAGAATCCGCAAAATCTAGAATAATCCATTTTCTAGGACGCTTGATGTAATTCGGTAACTCTATCATGAATAATCACTGCGAAGTACCGTGGATGTTTGACAAATTTATTCAGATTGAAGAAGAAAACATACTCGGACTATTCTATCTAACTAAAGTCATTATTCGAGTGTTGCCTTACGAAGTGGTATTTGTTCAGGCGTATGGACCAAATTGACCATTACTGTAACCACGACAAACACAAATCCCATGAGTAACTTACAGTAAAGCTGCCTGTTCCTCCATCTTTATCACCATTTCACAGTTTTGCATATAAATAAAATGTGCACATATTGATATAGTTCCAAATCCTTTTTTTTTTCAATGTTCATACTTATTCACTGTGTCTAGTCTGATTCCTAATGACAAAAGTCAATAACCGCGTAGCCTTATTTGTCCAGACATCGGACCAAATGGACTGTTAAAGTTACTTAGAAACAGCTCTCAAACGTTACTTAGGATTACGCTGATCAAGGTATGCTATCGATTTAGTCACGTTGGGTGCCAAAAGAAACACACTGGCTCATACATTCAAATTTATTTTTATCTACCAAGCGCATAATCATCAACATATAACAGTGAAGTTGGTAAAAACAACCCTGCTAGTTAAACTGCTCAAATAAAGAAAGTCCGCAGTCATGTAACCTGTCCTACACCAAAACCTGATCTTGTTATGACAATTTGATTTATACGGTCGTGTGCAGAATCTTGTTAGCTCCAACTTTATACCAAATTTCCTTCCAAACACTCAAAGGTGACAAATATTGATACCAGTTTATGGCATTTGGTGCATTTTCAAAAGTTGCAAATCAAAACTATGCACGCGGTCGAAATTGCTTAGCGTGGCAATGTGGTCAAGCTTGCTTGCCCATGATGAGCCCCTGTCGACTATCCAAAGTGCGCGGTTTATTCAATTGCTAATTTAAAATGCATGGATTGCTACACTGCTTTACTGGTGGATACTAGGGCACGATGCGATCGATATGACCTAGCGGTTGTTGCGGGCTATACCCGGCTATGTCAATGGTCGCGTTCTGCTATTCAGCTATACAGGTCCGCGTGGTCCGTTTTTAATTTGCAACTTTTGAAAATGCACCAAATTTCATATACTGGTATCAATCTCTCTGAATTTAGAGTGTTTGGTAAACACACTAAATTTGGTATCAAATTGGAACTAACAAGATTCTACAGCCTGTCTCAAAAAAAATTGTGCAAGTGAAAAGCGCCCTCCTTGGCAATTAGAAAATACCGTTGTGACATGATGCTTACATCAACGTCAAGGGCACAGTCTTAGCTCTCAAATACCGTTTGTTCTGTTCAATTTGCTCTTTTTAATCTCGAGATGTGTTTAGTTAACAACGAAAGGGTAAAATCACAATTGTGCCACTTTTACTAGGGAATAGGGCTGGTTCATGTAAATCAATGATAGCTGATGTTGATGCGTCTAATGCACTCCTGCCCTTCGGGGTTCGTGCATTAGACGCATCAACACCAGCGCGTGTGCATTATTTTGTCTAATTTCATTAATTTGTCTAATTTCATGAACATGTCAAAGTTCATTAACCTATAAGTGTGCAATTTTAACATGTCTTGAATGACAAAATGAGAACAGTATACCATGGTAAAATCATTGACATGAAGATGTATTTAATTTTACAGCAGAATGTGAAATATTTATTTATCGTTTAATTTGTCGTATGTGGAAAAAGAGAACCATTATACCTTTATCATGATAAAACATTAAAAACAATTATGTATTGTTGTATAATTGATGCATTCTTTTGATTTCACGAAGGAACTCTTGATAAACTTGATGCTATCATTGATTTACATGTACAGCCCTCTTCCCTAGTAAAAGTGGCACAATTGTGATTTTACCCTTCTGTTGTTAAGTAAGCATATCTCGAGATTAAAACAAGCAACTTGAACAGACTAAACGGCATTTGAGAGCTAAGACTATGCCCTTGACGTTGATGTAAGCATTATGTCACAAAGGTATTTTCTAATTGTCACAGAGGGCGCTTTTCACTTGCACAATTTGTTTTGAGACAGGCTGTACACACGACTTTATCAGTTACATTGTCATAACAAGATCAGGTTTTGGTGTAGGACAGGTTACATGACTGCGGACTTTCTTTATTTGAGCAGTTTATTACATTAAGTCTTTGCCGTTTTGAGTTGAAGTCCTCCATCACTTTAGATATTATCTTAGGCCTTAAATGATGGCAGATCTCAACGGGATGAGGGTGGGGCACTTTTAATTCTACGTTGGGTCAGTTTTAGTTTTACGAGATGACCCCGGAGTCGACAAATGAAGAGGATAGATGAGGAGAGAAAAAGTCGCCATCCAAAATAGGAGATAAAACTCTATAAATACACGTTATTGAATTGACATTTTTTCTTACCGACTATACACTGAGCAGTAGAAATGAACATGCAAAAGATGTGTTCTACCTGATCTATGGGTCTGACAGACAATATTTAACACAGTATTAACACGTGCTGCGTTTGGAACATCGCAATCTCTCTATTAAAACAACTGTCAGCTGCTAATGACTAAATTATTTAGATTATCGGGCAAAAATTGACATTACTTGGTTTTTTGGGACGTTGCAGTAATAGTATTTTAAATATATAATTATTTACAATTGAATGAGAAACCAATAAAGGAACCAAAAAAATTAATATGAAATTAATGTAAAATCGATATACGTGATCTATATATTTAAACAAAACAGTTAACAGGAAGAATGAGTGTCAGAAAAATATTAAAATGATGTATTGATATGATTGAGAAATGTTTTCAGTGACGGCAGTTTCTATTGAGCAGAATTAATCCCTTTACCGTCTTTTTACCGGTAAATGGTCCCAATAGAAACACGCCTTATGTGATCGCCGCTGTTTGGTCGTGGTAAACAGCAATGGTGGACATACAAGATATTGAGTTGAACCATTTTTACCAATAGTTACAAACCACCAGGGCTCAAATTATGACACTTTTGCTTCTCCTGTTTTTAAGTGTTATTATTGGTATGTTCCATGCTGTCTTAATTTGTAGAAAGCAACTTCTTATAATACCCATTTGAAACAGTTTTAGAGCTCGGGTATTATGGTTTTAATTTGGCTCGCATGGGTAAGACTGTTTAAACTTTAACTTGGACTTTATTTTAACTGGTTTTCCCCCGCCGTTATCATAATAAATTGCTTTTCGCCAGCCCATAGGGCTGGTACCTAATTCTGAGATGGGATTTGTGTACACTAAAGATTAGCTAAGATTATAGCCTTCTTCTATTGGTATGAATTATTTTTTTACTTCTTGTGGTGGAAATGTTTTTGATGTCTGCTAATTCGATTTGCAAGGAAAAGAAAGTATGTTTTGCCGTTTCAACGAACGAAAACGATTGAGTATTGCCAAAGTTATGTTTGAATTAATTATGACTTAAAAAGTTATCATAGGTTAGGCCTACACATATAAACATAAACTTGTTCAGCAATCAGCATATCAAAAAATGACATGGTCAACAATTAGTAATTAGCGGGGAATGATCACTGGACGAGGTCATATCAGTGGACTACTGAGCATAGCATGATGTTTGGTTGCCTGTGAGTGCATAATTGATACGTTGATAACAGATTTAATAATGTTTTAGAATCAAAATCTTCATTATATGGACCACATTGAAGTCAAAGTAATTATCTATCCTATCCTGTATCGTTTTATGGATAAAAATGACTCAAAATGTTATTGATGATATTATTGCTATCTTTAACATCAGTTTTGTCTTTTCAACGGGAAAAATCCGATGGAAAATAAAGTTTTTAGGGGCTAGCTATAATATTGAACAATATATCCCATATTTGGACATGCACTTATAGAAAATAAATAAATTATTGTCTTACTTTATAAATTATAAATACTATAAAATGACACATAATAAAGTGAGGCCACTTTCTATCTTTTTTATTCGATTCATAAAATTACATTCAACAAAATGATTGAAGACTGAGAAAACACACAATGCAGACTACAGAATGTAGTAGGTAAGATGCCATGTCCATAGCTTTGCAGGAGTTTCGGACTAACAATCAACACATTCAAAAAATACAGTTTAAAAGTGAAGATTGTAGTGAATGATCAGTCCTTTATCATGTGCGTGCCACTATCTACTTTGTAGTAAACTATACATTGCGAAATAATATAAAATCATTTTAAAATAAAATGGGCATGTAAGTTGAGTTTACATAGCGAATTAACTAACAACTGCAGTGTATTTCTTGATTTTAATAATAAGCATGGGTAAAAAGCAGTAAAGACAAAATTACAGAACAGTTTGGAGTAATGAATTAAAGAGTTGACAGGAGTTATAGGAGTTAATGTTTTTGCTGTTTCAGTGTGCATGTTCTCACCATTCATGGTTTGGTGGACTGTCATGTAACATGGATGTAAGCGTGATCCTAAAAATGTCTTTCACGGTGACCCAAACTATTTACAAGACCTCTTCTGCATTGAGGCTGGCCTTCCCTTTTAAAGGGCATTTTTATTAGCATAATTGTTCTGTTCGATGGCTAAACCTTCATTCCCATCATTCATCCATTCGTTTCAAATTAATTATTGAATAAACCGTGCATTGTACAGGCACTTGGGATGGTCGGCAGGCTTAGCAATTTCAACCGCGTGCATCGTTTTGATTTGCAACTTTTGGAAATGTACCAACTTTTATATACTGATACTGGTATCAACCATTGTCCATTTAGAGTGTTTGGTATCAAATTGGAGCTAATAAGATTCTGCACACGACCTTATCAATCAAATAATCATAACAAGCTCAGGTGTTGGTGTAGGTCGGGTTACATAAGTGCGCACGTTCTTTATTTGAGGTGTTTATTTCCTGATTAAAGCACATATTGATCCGGACACTATCAGATCAGGTATTCGGACTGAAATGGCTTTTTTGGATTTTGATAAGCCAAGCTAAAGTTGATTATCACATGTATCACAGGTTATTCTATGTGGTCGCGCATTGTTTGCTTTCAGATTAAGAGAGTGAATTTCAGTATGGTGCGGAGAGTGTGATAAATGAATCATTTCCCGTTAAACCAAACATTTCAGGTTAGAAATTTAAAGGTAGGGCAAGGTCTTATCAAACTACTTGAGTTCATTTCAGAGCTTCCTATTATATTAACATTTGTAGGTACAATATTGTTCTGGGGGAAACAGAATACTGGAACAGTGCGCGCTCTAAACTTTCGATAAAAATTTATACAATCATACACGTTACAGCTTGGAAGAAGATGTCTCTCCTTAATGTCACGAAATGTACTGGCTCGTGCATTTATTTTAATCTCGATTGACATAATGAAATAAACATGAACTCATGCATCTAAATTCACATCCTTTTGCAAGCAATGCACTTATAACTCAAAATATTGTGACTTTGACTTAGAAATATCTGCTCTGACACGCCAATTTAAATACAAACTACATAACTAAGGAAAGCCTCATTATCAACATCTGCGCCGCATACAGCATTACACCCAAGTAATGACTGCTTCGCACATTGATTTATATATTCATAGCATAACATGCAAAATGAGCTCAAAATAAGTTGATACCCAAGTATCCGCAAAATCCATTTTCAGGACGCTTGATGAAACTCGGTAACTCTATCATGAATAATCACTGCGAAGTACCATGGATGTTAGATGACAAATTTGTTCAGATTGAAGAAGAAAACATACTCGGACTATCTATCTAACTAAAGTCATTATTCGAGTGTTGCCTTACGAAGTGGTATTTGTTCAGGCGTTGGGCCAAATTGACCATTACTGTAACTACGACCTGGAACTACGACAAACCGCGACAAACACGAATCCCATGAGTAACTTACGTTAAAACTAGCTGTTCCTTCATCTTTATCACCATTTCACAGTTTTACATATAAATAAAATGTGCACATATTGATATAATTTCAAATGTTTTTTTTGTCAATGTTCATGCTTGTTCACTGTGTCTAGTCTGATTCCTAATGACAAAAGTCAGTAACCGAGTGGCCTTATTTGTTCAGACATCGGACCAAATGGACTGTTAATGTTATTTAGAAACAGCTCTCAAACGTTACTTAGGATTACGCTGCTCAAGGTACGCTATCGATTTAGTCACGTGGATGCCAAAAGAAACACACTGGCTCATACATTCAAATTTATTTTTATCTACCAAGCGTATAATCATCAACGTATGACAGTGAAGTTGGTAGCATGGCAAAACAACCCTACATGCTAGTTATTACATTACGTCTGATTTTAGCTTTTATCACATTATGTTTTATTTTACACTGTGGCTATCGCCCAAACATTGCCGTTTTGAGTTGAATTCCTCTATCACTTTAGATATTATCTTAGGCCTTAATAGACTATAAGCCATGCGTCTGTACGGCCCTTGGTTTTCCACTTTCGTAGTCCCCTCTTGGGCAGAACATTAAAACACAACAAATCCAGAGTAAAGATATGTCTGAATTAATATCCAAAAAGTTCCCACGTTTTACTTTTCCCATTTAGGAGTTATGTAGGGTTAAAAATGTGTTTTTCGTGATTTTATTCCATTTTTGCCCAAAATGTCAATTAAAATAGATATAACTTTATAAATAAATTGAGTAGAAATTTGATTTCTATTGTAGATGTTACATGTCACTTGGATTTCTAACACTGGTAAATAAAAATGTCACAGCACAACTCTAAAATATATAAAAAAATGGCAAAAATCATCTTTTTGTGCTATTTTGGCCATTTTTGACCTACCCATTTTCTGGTATACAGTATACATTGTGGCCTGTGACGAAACTTCAAGTGTTGAGATCAATAATGCTCCAGAGTTTTGGATATAAGAAACAAAACCATAGCACGGAAGCCAAACAAAGGTTCCTGTGTTTTGGAAACTCTTTAATTGCTCATATCTTTGGAAATGTTTTTTCAATTTCCTTGGATTTTTCTGCAAAATTCCAGGTTTGTAAATGTTTTTTACTATCCTATAAGATTTTCCTTGATGGCATCACATATAATGTTGTGCGTATACAGTTTATAATTGTTATAGGATCTGTGCTTAAGGTTATACGAAGAAACGTATAAAAAACGTATAAAAGACGTATAGCGTTTTCTCAGCAATCAAATATCGCAGTGAGTCAAATGTTGGTCCATGGATGTATCTTAACATTATTGTTGTGTGTTTATACAAATTTTTAGAATCCGTTTGAAAATCCTTCGTTTAAATCATTTTTACGCACCATGTTCACAAGATCAAAAACACGTTCCATGCAGTTTTTTTCAAATATTCGCTCCGTATAAAACCACGCCGAGTGATTCTTTTCTCCTTTTTTGTATTGTACTACAAATCGACCAAAGAAATAATGTTGCCATGGGGAAGAACCAAATACAGTACCGATTAAATTTTATTAGCCCGTTTTTGGGAACAATTTTCGAGAATCTTGTACCACAAAACACTGTTATGTTACATTATCGATATCTGGATTGTGGAACGTTAATTTTGATTTCTAACTGCCTACATTATTTCTCAAAAGCATGTCGATTCCTTTACCATTTGAATTTCACTCCAAATTTAAGCTACTGTTGCAAAAATCGAGGTTTTTCGCCAGCGATACCTCCGACATTTACAGCGGTGATGAGATTGTTTATCATAAGAGCCTGGTATGCACTATTCCATAATAGTCAGTTTGAGATCAATCGATTTCACAGATCGCTCAGTAGCTCAATCGGTTAGCGCGCCGAACTCACGTTCGACTAAATAACACCATAGTTTTGAGCTGGAAAACTTTGATACGTGTTCGAGTCCCTATGTGGTCCATTCCATCTATTTTATTTTATTTTTCTCTCACTTTTTTCATTTTTCTTGTTCGTTTCTTTCTTTCTGACTGCAGCGATTGATTGTTTTTGCCCGGTTTTTTTTTCATTATATAATTCAGGAATTTTTATAGGCTATATACTAGTCTAATATGCGCGGCCTATGAATATATTTTTACAAATTAGATACACAAAATATTGGTTGTTGGTTTTGTTACTGTTGTTGTGGTTATTGTTGTAGGCCTATATATTGCATAATCAATGTATAAATAGGCATACTAGGCCTATTATAGCCTATAGCAGCATTGATTTATTTTATCATCCAGGATAATTTTCAAAATTGAAAATTTAGAAAATCCAAAGGAAAATTGCCGAAAACGGCTGCCGGCCACAATCACCCCCCCCCCATCAGCCCATATGGTCCTATCATGGTCGCCCCTTCCCTATCCCTGCAACATATAGGATGACTCACGAGCCGCGGTTTGTCCGTGGCCCTAGTTCAGATTGATACACTATTGTACGCGTGAGTTCATTCTTTTCTGCATGGCTGTTTCCATTATTAACTTACGCCCTCTGGAATCAAGCCTTGAAAATCAATTGTATTTAACCTTAATTATTTTCATTAACATTAGTTTGACGAATCTCGCCTGACACGTAAGACAAAAAGATACGCCTTATGGTCTTAGTAACTATGTGTCGATCTTTCACTACGGGAGTTAAGTATAAAAAGTCAATAAAAGCGACATTCATAGACACCTGTGGTTCCTTTTCTTATTATCATTCATAGGTTTACAGTGTTTTAGTCGCAGCAAATGCAAATGCCACTGTTATTAAACATACTACTGTCTGTTCAATTAGCTTAGATTCTTGAATTTTTAAGATATTTGAAAAAATAAAAATTGCGGACAAAGTCATCAAAGAAAGGTGTTAGCACAGCCTTAGACCTAACGTGATTTATACTTTTCAAATTCCCAAGTTCAATTTAAAACCCCATTTCTATTCAATTTTGCCTCATTTTAGGCAGTTACTTGGGTCCATCAAAAGGGTTCGCGACCTTTTTACAAATCGAGTGGGACGGTCCATTCTCAACTTAGGGCATATACCCTATCCAATTTAGCAAAACAATCTGTCCACCAATCTGTTCTGCCATTTCAATTGTTATACAGTTCCGGTTATTGGATAGGTTCTATAGGTGATGATGGTCCACCGGTTTTTGTTACATGTATATACATGAAATTATATGGCGCGATTACATTTTATGCATAGCATTATTCTGAGCATTATGTTTTTTCTAAACAATGACATTAAAATTATGGATTTCGTTCTTATTTCAACTGGTTTACAATGTAAATTGAGTTTTGTTTAATACCATTATTCCTTCCCAAGAATATCAGCATTCGCTTGACATTTTCAGACAGTGACTTTACAAGATTACAAGAATTGTTTTCTGTAACCTGATTATTTTAAATACTACCATATTTTCTTGTACAAAAGTTCTTTTGTTTCCAAATGTCCTTCTCATAGTTTGTATATATTCAACAAACAAAACGAAATAACAAATTGAAAATAAATGTGTAGTTTTATAATAGGCCTACACCTTCTCAGATCCATTCGCAAAATAAATAAATAAATAAATAAATAAATAAGCAAGGAATGTATTTATATAAGCTCTGCCTATTTTAGACAACTTAGTTCATAAATAATAACGTAATGTTTCAACAGTAGGATTTCAACACAAATAGGCATACTGGCAAATATACGGTATCTATTTTGCTGGACAATACTTCTTGATGCGGATGGTCGAATAAATACTATCTCAACGCATTATGACATTCGTCCCCATTGCTCTAAATGGATTGATTCAAAAAGTTTATGGTACCCGACGTTCTACGGCTTTTTATAAAAATATCGCGGGAAAAGACCAAAATTGAAAAGAAATGGGGTTTTAAATTGAAGTTTAGAATTTGAAAAGTATAAATCACGTTAGGTCTAAGGCTGTGCTAACAACTTTCTTTGATGACTTTGACCACAATTTTGTATTTTTTCAAATATCTTAAAAATTCAAGAATCTAAGCTAATTGAACAGACAGTAGTCATGAAGCTCACTAGAAATCCTATCCTTAAATAATAGAATGTATTACAACTAAACAGGTGTTTAATAGCTTTTAATACAATACATTTGTAACATAACAGGTGTTATCAAACTGTCAGAATCTATTTGAAAACTACTGACTTCATACTTAAAATATTTTATATCATATCATTTAGACATCCTACGCGAAATGTTGCAAGTGAACCAACAAGTGCCATTTTAATTGCTGGTATATTTATCACATAGGTATTGAAATGTCAGCCTGTCGATTGTAGTAAACATTTACATAGCTATGTTCACAACATATTTTCTATATACGCTGTTAGTAGAATTAAGTCATTTAGGTAGAAGAAAGATACATATCTACTAACAAAGGGACGTAACAACTGCCAGTTGCAAAATTGAGTTATAACAAACATTCTAATATCTCATCGATGCCAAGGAAATGTTCCAATGTGATTAGATGATTGATGAGAATTTCAATTTATTATACAATATTCAACGTAAATCAAGGAACATTTTGAATGTTAAAAAAGAACACAACACAGAAATAATAAACATACCTATTTTTATCCAGGTAAAGTATATATACATGTCTTGTCTACACATATTCCAAAAATCCGTCACCTGTATGTGTTATTGTTATGGGAGTATTGATAACTGACCAACTTTGACATACACCTTGTCCAAATCAATCTAAGATTACGCCGACAACACTCGGATGCACTTGCATTGAGCATGTTGAGTCGAAATCACATCCAAGTATGTCTAAAATGCTACTTTTAACTTGTCGCTTCAAGAGTCAATGAAAGAAGCCCTCCACGGCGCCACAAGTGATTGAAGGCCTGAGAATGCATGGAATAAGGTGGATTATTTATTATTTAAAGAACAATACTATCGTATTTTTGGTCACCATCGCTTTCCGCTGCGTCTGACGAATCCGGGAAGCAATATTAAAAGTTTTCTTTTAGCACTTCATGTATTTCTATTTGCATTGTAAGGAACCTACAGTGTTGCGTGTGCACATGGTTACTGGAAATTGACATTAAAACAACTGTCAGCTGTTAATTACTAAATTATTTAGATTGATTATCGGGCAAAAATTGACATTACCTGTTTTTTTTTTTTTTGTTTGACGCAGAATTGGGACGTTGCACTAATGGTATTTTAAATATATATTTACAAATACAATTGAATGAGAAACCAATAAAAATTAAAAATTAATATGAAATTAATGTAAAATCGATATACGTGATCTATATATTTAAACAAGACAGTTAACAGGAAGAATGAGTGTCAGAAAAATATTAAAATCATGTATTGACATGATTGAGAAATTCTTCAGTGACGGAAGTTTCTATGTGATCTTTTTTTGGGCACATGCGTGGCGATATTGGGTGTGTGGGGTTTTGGGGGTGGGGGTGTGTGTGGGGGGTGTGTGGTATGGGTACGCCCACGTGTGTCGTGGGTGAGTCGATATTAATTGACACACTTAAGGTTACCTAAAGAAGTATGGTGCACACTTGTGTATACAATAATATTTATAACAATGTGTATTAGGGGAAGCAAAAATATCAGGACACCACAGAACCCCAGCATCGCGTTTGCTGTTAAAGATAATTGCACATAATGTGTAACAGATTCTCTGTTCCACCCTGTGGTATTTTATCTTTCTTATGATCAAGAATTAGGATTAGGATTACAGCTAGGCTAGCTTTTAGGACTACCGTAATACTTAAGATATTAAGTGGCATGGTTAGATTTTACATCTGTTGAATATTCAGTAAGCTATGGAAGATAATGAAAACAGAATGAGGCAAAATTTATATTACACACATCTTTCAGCAGATGAGCCAAAACATATTTTCTTCCTATCCATTGTGTTTTGAATGCTGGTGGATGTCAATCGCATAGGCTACACAGATCCAACTAAAAGTCGTAAGAATTGTAAGTTAAACTTCTTCTTGTTATTGTTGATATATTTCATATTGACAACGATAAAGCAGCTAACCTATTGTATTAAAACATTGCCGGAAAAGTTGACTCGAAAGAGTTTAAACTTTCTATATGAACATCGCACTTGATGAAATGTTGTGATTTGAGGCTGGTAATAATATCTACCCGATCAGAATGATGTTTGCGCACATGTCGAATTAATTGTCCGCATAATAAAGCTGGGCAGGTGACAACGCTTTCAACTAATTCCGTTTACTTCAAATGACACGTCATCTCCTGAAAAGCTCAAAAACCTATTTTAGGATATCTGTGTTGGATCAGGATATAATATCTGTACAGATAACATTATATCGAAAAAGACAGAGGCAATTATACTACTATAGCTTATAGTAACACATTAAATCATACACTTTAAACAGACTTTCAACAGACAATGTAGACATTTGGCTAAAGTGTGTCATGAATGGTGTACAAATAAAGTACTTTTATTTCAGAATGTCATAACGCTTATCATATTTGATTGAATTTATTCTGAAAAATGGCAATTTCAAACGTGACATTCATTAATGTATATTATGAAACTTGATTTGATTTCATTTAACGAAACTAAGCATGAAATATATCAAGATTAAAAAGCTGTCATAATAATCATATATCTCGCTATATGAACACATAAGCCATGGAGAATTGATAATCTGCACGTTTTTCCCGGGAGCTTTGTTTTTCGTGTATGTGACAATTTATTTTTCAATGTGTCAATGACTTTGTATCAATGATCAGGAATATTTGTCTTGGCAAGTAAAACTCGGCCATGATTGAAAGAGAAGAACAAGAAAAATAAACCAGACTTATTCATATAATTTTTTCAAGTTTGTTTTTCCAATCGACATTTTCTCTGAATAAATCATTGTTTTGTTTCGTACGATGGATATCAACCTATTTTGTGTATAAAACAATTGTGTTTAATATCTTTTCTTTATTTTTTAAATAAAAAACAGCAAAATTTCGATTGTTTTTAGCAGACGATGCATCTGACGAGGAGTTGTTTATTTTCACATCATTCTTAAATACAGTAAGCCAAAAAATTAAGGTACCAGTTACGTTCACCCCCTGTATATCCTAAACAAAGGCAGATATGTCATAATTGGAACCAACAGCCAATAGCTGCATCTTTTAGCTCGAATTTAAGACCTCATTCGTTGACATTGTTCAAGAAATAAAGACACGACGCTAGTCGTGCTTTCATTGATTAGAAAACAAAAGTGCAACTTTTTATTTCGTATCTTCATCAGATTTTGGACTACCGTTTCTTTAATTCTCAACTAATTTCAACAAATAAGGGCTTAAATCAGAGCTAAAGTGTACAGGCATCGGCTGCTTGTTTTAATTTTGACACATTTTTTTTTATTTAGGATATACAGGGGTGAACACAACTGCTACCTTAATTCTTTTGCTTACTGTACAATAACAATAGGTAATTAACTCCAAAAAAGTTTTTAAAATCTACTTTAAATTGATTAAAAACCTATACCTTAAAAACGGTTAAAAACATTTAGCGTACTTTCGTAAACCGCCCCTTAAAATTGCATCTGTGTCATATTTCGCGCCGTAGCTTAAGCCCACATAAACTCCTTAATGCTCTTATGTGCTTAACATGATGAATCTCAATGAAGTATAATAATCGCGATATCCTTGGACAATTTGCCAGAGGCAAACTCATTGAAAAGTCAAAGTACGTATCCACTTCAAACTGTTGCGTCTTGGGTCCAATGTTTGATATAATCTGCTCACCACATACCAAATACATTTAATAAATGTATAAAATACGTTTGAAACGAAGCGTCCAAATACATTCGGGCCTCAACAAAACTATTTGCCTGCCTTATGTGTAATGGATGTGTATATAGCACACTTGTCTACATTATGCCCCAAATCCCGAACTTGATTTAAGGTGGTACTACACCCCCTGATAGATTTTGTGATTAATTTTGCATTTTTCTCAAAAAATAACTACCATGATGCAGTCATGTCTACAGTCAACTCGACCTTTGCAGGACTTAAACCCCATTAAAAGCTATTAAACCAAGATAACACTCATTGAAAACAGCTCAACTGATTAAATCATATCTTCGCTGGTTAAATACACACAACATATGTGTCTGCTTTACACGTACAATGGAGCAATGAGCTGGGATTATACTTTCAGTTGGATGAACGATTACAATATTGATTTTGAGATATAGCCAACAATAATATTCAACTTCCTTTGTATTTTAATGTTCTTGGCAAAATCGGGCCCCTGCAACCGTAAGTTGAAAAACTGAATTTTGATTTTGTTCGACATCAGACTCATTACATTTGAGCTTGATGGCATCACAAATATAATATGGGTCGGAAATGATGCGAATTGAACAGGTCTAATCATACACAACGAAAACGTAAAAGGCTAAAAAATGCGAAAGGGGCACTTGTGTTGATAAACACTGGGAAGAAGTCATACCAATGATTGGTATTGGTACTGATCCCAAGCACATCTTCTCTGTCCCAAGAGATTAGATTGAAATAGTCCCGTACGTGACACCAAGGCAAATCCACAAATTTGGATCGCCACCCCTGGGTACCAAAATATAGTTCTTCCCGCAGATATTTCTAAAAGCTCAAAATCGAACGATGAGCGTCAATGTTATACATTATTATGTTTTCAGAATCTTAGTCTCTATACTTTGTACAGAGTTAAAGAATTCAATTTTTTCACACACTTGGACGCTATTTATTCAAACCCGATGCTGTTTTTCTTATGCTCTTACCCAAATATTTAGAATGAACATTTTTAATTTTAAATTTCTCGTTAATGTACGCGTAAATTTAAGGACCACTCGTATGGGGACCATAAATTGCATAAACGAGAAAAATTGTACCGTGTGCAAATGTGTGTGTAAATTGAAATTGAAAACTGTCAGCGCCGGCACATAGCGGCAGAGGATTCCCAATGGTCAAAGAACAAAAAGGCAAAGATGTGGCATTTTGTACTTGTTTACAACTTGGAAGAGATAAGATAAGTGCGGTTTGGTGAAATTTCCGCAACAAACGTTAAACGTTAGTTGTAAAATCGGCACTAAATCTCGATGTAAACACAGACAGTAACAGCTTCCGAATTCAGCACCCTCGTTTTCTTAACAAAACCTGAGGACTTAATTACCAACTATTTTAAGCTGTTGCGATTTGGTAGTTCACAACATCTTGCGAATGGTAGCGAGCTTTGGCAAAAATTGCATTGATCATTTCATAGCCAGTGTGTAGAAGAATTCAAATATCACAGATATACTTTTTAGGTCCTGTGGTTCTTGAGTTATGTTGTAAAGAGGGCTGAAACAACAACACTTTTGTAAAACGTACATAACCCATTAACAATAATAAATTAAGCAAGTGATTTGTTATCAATTTGTAGAATGAACTTTTCGAAAACACCAAAGTGTTATTTTTCATTAATATATTGATTCAGATAATGAGAATCGATTTTGTGGCTGCTTCGACCAACAAAACCTCGTATACCCTTGAACCTGTCAATCAGTAGCGTAGCCAGCGGGGGGTATTATATTTTGGTTCCACGGGTGGCGATCTGACAAGGAAAATAAAAGGGGCAAGGAACCCTTTTTACACAAAAATTCACCCTGATCAATAGTGTAAAATACAAACTTTTTGCTCGCTGCGCACGCACATTGTAACAGTAAAGTCCTTTTTTTTTTATCCCGATCAGGTGCAAAAATAGTGTAAAATAAATTTTTTTGCGCACATCATAAACTGTCATACAGCTTAGATAAACAATTTCATGTAAACAAAACCAAATTTAACTCACGAGTTTGACGGTTTCGCTTTTCATCGACGAAAAGCATCATCAGAATATTGATTGATGATCACTTCTTCCGGTTTGACGAATTCCGACCACAGAGGGTGTAGAACTGTCACTCAGAAGAGGATCATATACGTGACTTAGATGGTGGGCCCCGTCGTCCCTGTTCATGACGTTGGGTCCTCTTCTCCGAATCCATATGGACTCCTTGATGCGTCTTATGTTTGTGTTACACTCCTTGCCAACCATCTAAGTCAATTACTTTTTAAACCAATACAAAAGTGAGACATGTTACCGCTTAAATTTCGTTATTATTATTTTCATAAACATTCATACGCGTTACATTTTATATCAAAATACGTAGTTACTTAAAGAATCAGCCAGGAAATATGTTTAATAAAAATGTCACCAAGTGTGGTTGAAGTTTTGCTTTTCACATTTTAACCTGAATTGTAGATAATAGTAAAGCTTCTTTGTTGTAACTAAATGATTATGGTCAATATGTTTGCTCATACAAACAACATGCAACACACGGTGACAGCCTTTTACAGTAATATCGGAGTTATATGTATTATGAACCATTTATTGACACAATTTAGTTCGCGATTTAGTGTCCTGTTTCCGCTTGTGATATTTTCCAAACAATCAGCAAAGAAAGATTTGACACCGAATGAGACAGCATATTATATGAATTAAATAGAATTGTCACGCATACAGATAAATGTTGAGGAGAAGTCATTATGTGTATAACGCTGCGAAATCGAGTTTCGTACACAAACAAGTGAGAAAAATACAGTACGGAAGCGTCACAAAATATGAATCTATACAATATAGAATATAAATTGTGCTGGTATGCGATGCGTGGATCTTCTTTCCCCTGTTTATTGATGTAGTGAGAATAACGATTAAGCATCATTAATTTGATCTTGTGCGCCAGTTGTGTTTTTTGAATGTTTTTTTTATGTCCAAGTGTACGATGCATAAGCCTCTTCTCTTGTTTACAAGAAATACACGAGACAATAACAAATTCTTATACTTATTCATACTTATTCTCCAATCAGGTTGCGACTCCATTAACATTTGCAACTTAACTTGTTACCGTCACTGATGTAAGTGCTCTACGATTGTAATCGATTTCCTTTGAAAGAAAATGGGTAATATAAACACTGGTGTGCAGCTGGAAGTACATATTGTTCAAATGCTTAAACTGTACTATTTTTTTTTTTATAAATTAGCTCACCGTAATGCGTAATTTGTTGTGACATTTTCATCTAATAACTTTACCAATACTTGAAAATATTGCAGCTTATGCTTATTTTAATTTTGCCTACGTAAGCTGTAGGTGTTATTTAATAGCTTTAAATTTGCCAGCTTCGGTTCTAATGCTTAAGGCAATTCATCAACTGCCTGTATACCTTGTTTCATTGCATTTATTTCGTTGACATCTCGTGATAATTTCGTTGCTTAAAAGGAATTGTCTTTGTATCGTATTTGAAACTTTGTCAATATAATACCTAACTGAGTTTCAATGAACATAGATTGAATATGAAAATTGGCAAAATACACAAATTTATATTGATATCAAATATGTTTCATAGCCGCCATCAAAACGAAGAGAAATGTTCAATATCTGCTAACTAATCACTCGTCACTTCTTTTTTCTCCTTTACGCTGTAACTATTAAATCAACTTCTTTTATTATCTGTGTCGTTTATCGTTGTTTATTGTTATATACTTACTCACCAAGATACTCACATGTAGGAACTCATCTACCTACCTATTTTATTCATCTACCTACCCACCCCACCCACCCACCCACTACCTACCCACCTACCTACCTACCCACCTACCTACCTACCTACCTACCTACCTACCTACCTCCCTACCCTACCCCTACCTACCTACCTACCTACCTACCTATCTACCTACCTACCTACCTACCTATTTATTTATTTACCTACACACTTACCTACTTAGCTATTTTCGTATCTACCTATGTCCAATTACGTGCATACTTATTTTTTTGGCTCCACTACTTTACTCGCTGGCTTACATACTTCTTCTATCTTCCACGACCCAACTCACCAATCAGAAAAGCCGAGTTGTTATGTATGCAGTCAATGGAGTACTCAATAAGACACGGCGATAGTGTAGTTGATAATCTTTAAAATCACTGATAACGGTCAACACATTCTGTTAACATTAAAAGCACGTCATCAATATACTCAATCTAGCTTTCACTCTAAATGAACACAGTTGATAGTCTGATACACTCTCCACTTTACAAAAATGTTACACAGTAATGTGAGCCTTAGGGTGGTAAGAAACCCCGTGTGATTTAACCACGTAATGTCTGATTGTGTCAATGTTACCATGAAAACAGAATAAAAGTTGCTTGTTAATTCATACAAACCACAGGTGCTGCATTTTGTTGTTGAAACACTGAATGTCTGCATAACAGAAGATCGATGAACCGTCCATGCAATGTAATCATGCCATACAATAATCTGGGGTTATCAGCCTTGAAGAGACGTAGAGCTAAAAGCTCTTAAGAATACCCTTTCTGTAAATGTGAAAGTGTCAATGGTCTAGATCAATCGCTAGCCAATTAATTGACCTTGGGACAAGGGAATGATGTGTATAGTCTGTATCAGTAGACGCTTCATTTTGAAAACAAAACAGATATAATAGAAAAGACAATGTTTTGCTATGCACAACGTCATACTTTCAGCTAACATTGCCTTGTGTTTATTTTTTTTTAAATGTATATGCATGTTATTGTTTTTAAAAAACCTTGACTATATTTACATGTATTATTATGTGCTATTTATATGTATTATTTATGTGCTATATTTTTATATTATTGTTTTGTCACTCATAAGCCAGAATTGGTTGGTCTCTATGTGAGAGTGTGACGTTAATAAAGATAAACTAAACTAAACTAAACTAAACTAAACTAAACTGTGTGTATTGTATGTATGTAACTATGTGGTCTAATAGGAATACACTTCTTCTTGTTATTATTATTGTGCACCGAGGCTGTCAATTCTATAAACACAGCGAGTACAAACTTCAATTCGTCAACAATAGGATTTTGACTCTGTTAAATGGATTTGGAAAGACATCCCTATAGCTGAATTTATACTACCTCACTGAGCGATAGCGATTGCTCTTTAGCCAATGAGATAGGACATATTTTGTTGGATTAGGAAAAGCAAGTTACCTTATTGGTCAATACCAATGGTTTGTTGCTCAGTGACGGCTAAACGTGCTTCGCTGCAGGGCGTATTTATATTGGTTAGTTTTCGTCTGTGCAAATATATTCATTTACCTGGGGAAGATGCTGCACATATTAGGTTTCTACAGTAAAATCATTTTGCTCGTTTAAAATCCGAGATTTCTGAAATTGCAAAAGTGGTTATTATGCCCCAATACAAGCTGTGTATATGTACCAGGCTAAATCTAAAGGCAAAGTTTCCACGTGAACCAAAATGTTAAAATCGTCATGAAGACTGGCTGCCAAATAACTTCATTGGAACAGAATCGCGCGATTTCCCCCTTTAATACTATGGGCAAAAATCCTCAGGACTGGGGTTTGTCTTCATAGTCAGACAAGGCGAGGTTTACGCCAATGTTGACAAAATAGAATCCATTAGATTTTCAAAAAACAGTTCCTATGTTTTACTCTGCTTTAGTGGCCAGACTCCCTCCATATTCTCCGACCAGACCACCATAGTATGCTCTGTTCTGTCATTTGTTGCTGTCTATAATTTACAACAAATAAAGAGAATGGAGTCAAAAGAGATCGGAAACTTCCATCATTTGTATCAAGTAATGTGGCGTAACCCTAGTCATGATTTAATCACGAACAGAGAAACTCAATATCGAATCATTTTAAGGTTACTCCGATTAAAGGGGCACTTTGACTTTGTGATCCATAATCTATCCCCAACCTACTCTAAAAACAATTGAGATTTTTATACCATCAGAGACCTATGACTACATAATATTTGTGTGCATAATTTTTCTTGCAAATTCGGTCGTTTGACAAAGGAATCGGGCTGTCGACAGCCGTGAATTATAACATAGTGGCATATGAAGCACGGTAATAACAATTATGTGTATCTCACAAATGCAATGTCTGGAAATAAAACAAGCAAGGTACACCAACTGGATGTGGGGAAATAAGTAAATAACAGACTAGACAATATGCAGGGGGGGTAAAAAAAGCAAATATAGGCATTAGAAGTAGGTTAAGTTCGATAGTTGGGGTTACCAGTTCCAAGGCTAAAAGAGTGCTAAATCTGCTCCTTGTTGTTTGGCAGGTTTAGCACTTTTGTTAGCCTTGGAACTGGTCATTTTTGGCTATCGAACTTCATTTGCTGTTTTTGTCCCCCTGCATATGGGCGAACTTCGCTATTCCGAAGATTTGCTATTCCAAAGGTTCGCTATTCCGAAGGTTCACTATTCCGAAAATTAAAAAGGTTCTCTATTACGAAGGTTCTCTATTCCGAAAACAGAAAAGTTTCTCTATTCCGAATATGAAAAAAGGTTCTCTATTCCGAATATGTTAAAATGGGTTCTCTATTCTGAAAACGAAAGAAGGTTCTTTATTCCGATATAAGCCACCGTGTTCTCTACTCCGAAAATGAAAAAAGGTTCTCTATTCCGAATATGAAAAAAGGGTTCTCCATTCCGAAATCTGGGTCCTGTCACCTTTGACCTTGGGGCCAAGATGGGCAAAGGATAAATCTACGGGGTAGGACCCGTTAGTGTACCACATATGGGCGCTGGGGCCTTTGTAGTTTTAGCGCTAGCCTTGACAGAATGATGTGTTTGATGGCGGAGGAAAAGGCCCTAAAAGAAACCAAGTAAAGTTTTTCGGTCAGCCATGATGTTACGAATTCCACTGCATCGGAATAGAGAACTTTTTTCATATTCGGAGTAGAGAACACGGTGACTTGTTTCGGAATACAGAACCTTTATTCGTTTTCGAAATAGAGAACCCATATTTGAATATTCGGAATAGAGAACCTTTTTTCATATTCGGAATAGAGAACCTTTCTGTTTTTGGAATAGAGAACCTGTTTGTGTTTTGGGAATTTTCGGAATAGAGAACCTTCGGAATAGCGAACCTTTAATTACATTCGGAATAGCGAATGGTAAAATCGGAAAAGCGAACCTTCGGAATAGCGAATCTTCGGAATGGCGGACCTTCGGAATAGCGAGAGGACCCCTGCATATTGTCTAGTCTGTTTTTACTTGTTTCCCACATCAAGTTGGTGTACCTTGCTTGTTTTCTTTCCTGTTGTTCATATTCAAGGTATCCTCGTGTATCATTTATTGATCCTTGATGTGTTTTGTGTCCTCGTCCGTTGGGTTCACCATTACCCATTTTTTTTACAATGTCTGGATTTTTTCGTGGATATCCATTGAACCATACCCTAAAAAGAGGATGCTAAAATCATAAAATATTCCTTTAAGATGAGCAAATAAATATTAGGTTTCACTTTGACTCGACGCTTCAGTGTTAATATTTTGCACACACAAAACCAAAGTCGTTAGTAAGTTTTGTAAAGACGCACGGCCTTGAAAATTCAACCTTCAGATGCAATAGGCTTTTTTTAATTGGTTGGTAAGATTCACAAACGTAACAAAAAGAAACCTTTTATATTCATGTGATGAAATGCGATACAAAGGAAAGTATTTAAGGGTAGGGTATGTTGTTGTATAGGTATCTATCTAATGCATCATTACAATACCCGTGTTGTTTACAATATGTAAGAGACAAAGCAGTCGGAAGTCGGAAATATTGATTTTCAGATACAGCCAAACAAAGTAAACAATAATTTCTTTTGCTGTCTTTTGTTTTTGAAACACTTCAACTGTTCATATCTTAGGAATTAAATATTCAATTCTATGGGATTTTGTGCAAAACGTAGCTTTTCAAATGCCTTATACAATCATGTAGAAAACCGAAAACTGATTATGCACAACTTCAGACTGATTTTGCTTGATCACACCACATAATATGATACGGTCAATAACACTTTTGCGCCACAAGGATAAATGTCACTTATATGTAGCTAGGGCTAAAATGAACACACCACTGTCGCTATAAACTATTGATTGAAACATGTAAATCCTCGTAACACATTGGTTGAAAAATTATTTCTCCCTCTAAGCAAAATAGTTTTAACAGGAAAATATTAGGTTAAGAGATAAACGTTAGCTTTTTCGTGACTATTTTTAGTGCTAGTAGTTATACGGGGGACAAACATATTTTGTCATTTTATTTAGGAAGTGGTTTAGGGGCAGCCGAAACTACCAAACTCTCTAGCGTCAAAGAAAAGTTAAGAAAATGCAAGCAATTTGCACGACCAATTCTCTTTCAGTCAGGTTAGCTCATAATTGTTGAATGTTTGAATTGTTGACGTTTTCTCCGACTTCTTTAAACAACTTGACATATTCCATACAAAGCAAAATGTTACCATGTGGATCTCAGAGGGAATATCTCGAGGAATTCATCTTGATACATAAGCTATATCTCGAGCATAGACAACTTAATCTTACCGTCCATGATACAAAATTGGAATAGAATAATCATTTGTCCATAAAGTTAGAAGATATTGGAAACTTTCCGCATTTGTATCAAGCAATGATGGCCTTACCTTAGTCGTGACTTAATCATTCATTGAAGGAAACTCAATATCGAAACATTTTAAGGATACTCTGATTAAGGTGAATCTTGGGTTTCATTTTGACTTGACACGAGACACTGTTGCGTTAATATTGCACACACAATTATCTCAACAAGTGGGCCTATATAGTCAGTTATAGTTTAATAAAAACACATAAAATGTATCGTAAAATTTTAACCATTATGCACTACACTGGGTTTCAGAGAAGAACGGTGCTCCCTTGCTCAGATTGACGCGAGCGCCCAGTTAATGAACGACATACGCGGGCTCTGTGTTCACCATGTTCACTTCAAGGCGCCGATCAACGATTTGACGCACAATCAGCCAATCAGATTATTGGTATGTTGCTATGATTGTCAGACGATTGATTCAGCCAATCAGAAATCCACTTCCGTGTTTACGCTTTGCGCGCTTTGTAAACAAGTAAACAAGTGGCGTTATTCTCTGACAAAAAATTTAGCCTTTTCTGTTTGACTGTTAAAGGTCACAAACGTACCAAAAATAAACCTTTTCCATACATATGGTGAAACGCAATACTGAGTAAAGCATTTAAGGGCAAGTTCAGAGGCACTTTACGTTGTCCTGCTAATGCATCATTACAATACCGTAATGTTTGTTTACAATACAGGGTGTCCCAGAAAAAATTACCGGGTGAATGAAATTGATTGTAAGTCGAGAAATAGACACCAGTATCAAAAAATGTAAAATAGAGCGGATAGCCTATTTTATTTTGCATCACATACGAACATTTTATTTGATTCGTTTGACAGGTTGCGAAGAAATTAACGATTACATCATGCGCGCATCAAAGCAGTTCATTCCAAGTTTGATCAACAGGCGCTTTTTTCATACTCGCTCACCGCTTCCTAGAGTTTTGTGTATCTCATTACTTTTAGTCCACATTATCTATTTTATAATCCGACGGTGTTATATTATTCATGCCTTAACTGAAGATGAATAACAGTTTGTTCGAGAAAACTTTTGCAATAATGGAAGCTTTCCAACTTTAATTCTTTAGGTTGTGCAAATATGTTATATGTCAACTTTTCACAGAGCCAAAAATGACAATAATCAAGTGCTTACATGCCATGCTTTACGTGTGATTTTTGATACCATTGTTGAAATTTTAAAAGATTTAAACTTTGAATTACAATTTCGTGGAAATATTCCAAAAAAATTAACGTGTTTGAGAATTTTTAAGCCAGCTGGAATTCTGTATGCAATAATTCTTTATGCAACATTTTATATCAACATTAACGAAAAAAGATATTTACAATTAACAAGCATCATCTTTCATTTTCCATATTGTGCAGGTTTTCAAATTTTAACAAAACCAAGAACAAAAACAAGAAACAGATTGTTTAAAAAGAACGCATTGTGTTCAAATATCTTTTATTCAAACTTGGATTTTTGGATTTTGATGTCTATTTCTCGACTTACGTCCAAGTTCATCCACAAAGAAAATACAATAGTGTAATTGATTTCAGTTTACATGCACTACAATCGTACAAATCATGTTAAAGTTGTCATAGTTGTCAGATGAATAGTGCTTATAGTGCTAATTAATCTGGGCTATGGAGGCATTTTAACATTACCCTCATTATACATAGTAGAAAAAGGTCATTGAAGATTGCACAAAGGGTCAAGTTCAAAATTACTCAGACCTGTACGAAACTCACACCATCGTGATCGACTGGTAATAAGGATTCAGAAAAGTATACTTTGACCTATCTATGATGTACGGTTATGGAGTTATGTGCAAAGGAGTAACATTGTGACGTCAGGTCCAATTTTTCCCCCGTTGGGGCGAAAATGAAATTTGCTCTGATTTTGATGAAACTGGTCTCGAATTATTTGTCTTGTTGCAAGAAATCAGAAAAAGGATAGTTTTAACTATCTTGGGTGCTTTCGTATCCAGGTAACACAGTAATTTGCCAAGGTCAAATTGTTCAATTGTTCAAACGTTCAATATCGTGCAGGTTTTCAAATTTTAACAAAACCAAGAACAAAAACAAGAAACAGATTGTTTAAAAAGAACGAAAAGGATTCACAAATCAAAATATGAAGCACATTGACAAGTACGCATTGTGTTGAATGATCTTTCATTCAAACTGGGAATGAAGTGAATTGACGCACGCGTAATGTAATCGCTCATTTCTTCGCAATCAGTCAATCGATTCCAGTAAAATTAGCGTATAAGTTGCAAAATAAGAAAGGCTTCACGCTGATATTTAAATTTTTGGATTCTGATGTCTATTTCTCGACTTACGTCCAAGTTCATTCACCCGGTAATTTTTTTCTGGGACATCCTGTATACGGTCAATAACACTTTTGCACCACAAGGATAAATGTCACTTAAAAATGTAGCCAGGGCTAAAATAAATATAATAACTATTGATTGGAACACGAAAATCAATTATTATTTCTCGTAATACATTATTTGTTAAACAGTTTCTCCCTCTAAGCGAAATAGGTTTAACAGGAAAATATTAGGATTAGGTTAAGAGATAAACGTTAGCTTCTCATATAACTCTTATTCTTACACATGGGCATGAATATAATCGTTATTTTATTTAGGTTTGGGACAGCCCCGAATCGGAAACTACCGATTGTCAAAGAAAATACAATAGTGCAATTGATTTCAGTTTACATGCACTACAATCGCGCAAATCATGTTAAAGTTGTCATATTTGGCAGATGACTAGTGCTTATAGTGCTAATTAATCTGGGCTATTGCGGCATTTTAACATTACCCTCATTATATATAGTAGAAAAAGGTCATTGAAGATTGCACAAAGGGTCAAGTTCAAAATTATTCAGACCTGTTCAAAATTCACACCATTGTGATCCACTGGTAATAAGGATTCAGAAAAAGTATACTTTGACCTATTTATGATGTACGGTTTTGGAGTTATGTGCAAAGGAGTAACATTGTGACGTCAGGTCCAATTTTTCCCCCGTTGGGGCGAAAATGAAATTTGCTCTGATTTTGATGAGACTGGTCTCGAATTATTTGTCTTGTTGCAAGAAATCAGAAAAAAGATAGTTTTAACTATCTTGGGTGCTTTCGTACCCAGGTAACACAGCAATTTGTCAAGGTCAAATTGATTCAATAGAGAACTCAATGCGACTCAATAGGTATTGTCGATTTTGATGTGTTACTGAGGTAACTAAACATCCTACATAGCACAAACTATTATGTCTCTGAATGATCATGGAAAGGCCAATAATTTGGGGCCATTTTCAACAAAATCGGAGCAGTTTACAATTGTGCTCCATGTGGTGTCAAAATTAGACATACGACGTCACAATGTTACCTTTTTGCTCATAGCTCCATTACCTTGCATCGTAGATAGATCAAACTACATTTTCTGAATCCTTATGACTAGTGGAACACGTTGCTTGTGTTTTACAAAATCCAATTTTGAATTTGACCTCTGTGTAAAAGTTACGACCTTTTCCCGCCAAATAAAGTGCTGTTGAAATGCCTCCATAGCCTATAATGATAAACGCAATAAGTACTCTATCTCTGCCAAATACAGCAAATTTAACATGATTTCCACGATTTATTGGACTATAAGAATGTGCAATGTGCTTGACCAATATTATCTCTTGCAGCCAGGATTTTCGAATGTTTGAATTGTTGATGTTTTCTCCGACTATTCTTTAAACCTCAAGCGTAGCTCTTCTGATTTACCATTTCAAAGTCTTGAAAACATCGATAAAATCTTGTATTGTAAGAAATGCTATCGGTAATTTCTCGAGTTTATCTAAAGATGGTCCTCAATAAGTTCGGACAAACATCTCGAATCTGCTTATGGTGCTTTTCTCCCTGCGCAAGGTTCAACGAACAAATGGATGCAACACAATATAACCTCCATATTAGTACACCATTGCATGTTATTGGACAACATTTCAGGGCTGAAAACTGGGAACACGTAAATGCTTGAGGTAATCATTTAATAAAGAACATACATAAATCAATAATTCTTCAGAATCTAACGAATGGGTGAACATTAGTGCCTTTAGGTACAGACACAACTGTTCAACTAACTTTCTGATTCAAACTTGTTCAACATTTCTTCCACGTAATTATAATGTACTAAAATATTTGTGTCTAAAAATTATCTGAAACCGAAGGTCATATATTATTGTTAAAATCTATATTCCATTTACCACATGGACATCTTTTTAAATGTTGCGTGATGTTAAAACGGAGGCGCTAAAAATGCTAATTTTGATTTCCGTCGGCGGTGTCCTATATTTAATTTAGGTTATCGACTTTTATTTAAATAGAGTTGAATGTCCCTTTAAAGGAGAACCTTAATGGGAGTATATTATTAGTTACCCCCTGTTTGTGCACGAAATACGGGAAAATATCTACGATCTGGTGCCGTATTCCATGAAGCCTGAACGTCCATTAAAAGATAACCTTAATGGGAGTATTGGTAGGTACTTGAAATCGTAAATAAATCAATGGCGGTTGCTTACCTCTATTTCTATATCCCATTGCACATTCTTAAAAAGCTAAACGATGACATGAAAAGGTGACAGTCTTTCTCACTCTCCCTCCCCTCTGCCCCTTTCTCAGCACAAGCAGCATGATAGCAAAACTGTTTGACCTCTAAATGACCCTTTTGAATTATTGACCGGAGGAAAGAATGAGCCTCAGAATCTAAACACTTCATCATAGACAACCGTATTGAGGTTCTGATTCTTAGAATTGATGCTAACAGGTATTAATTAAAATAATAATAATAAAAAACGAACGGGGTACAAGATTGTAATTGGCGTGGAAATCCAAAAGAAATTTTCTGAGTAAATTAATTATATGTATGCAAATAACAAGTCTTCGGTTGAGACACTAGAGTGTTCTTTAAAAAAAGCGCAGTGGTTTATAGTGCGCTACGCACAGGCACAACGCCTAGACGTTGATCCACAAGCCTCAGCACACTTTACAGGTTGTCGCTGACCACTATGGCCCCACATCATTCCATAAACCATTGAACAACAATTTAAGGAGGAATCACTTTAGGAGGAATCACTTAAAGATGAAGCAAAATTGATTTTGTAATCAACAAGTCTTCTTCTTCCTAACCTTTTTACTGACATTTTTACCAGACTCGCCGTTGTTTACATGGCAACTTGACCGTGTCCTATATTTAATTTAGGTTATCATCTTTTATTTAGATATAGTTGAATGTCCCTTTAAAGGATAACCTTAATGGGAGTATATGAGTAGATATTTGAAATCGCAAATCAATCATTTACGGCCTATTATCATTATGTACATAAAGTTGAACGGCCATTAAAGGATAACCTTAATGGGAGTATAGGTGGGTACTTAAAATCGTAAATAAATCAAACGCGGTTGCTTATCTTTCCATATCCAACATTCTTAAAAAGCTAAACGATGACATGGAAAGGTGAATGGTCTTTCTCTCTCCCTCCCACTCTGTCCCCTCTCTATGCACCAGCAGCATGATAGCAAAACTGTTTGACCTCTTATGACCCTTTTGAATTATTGACCGGAGGAAAGAATGAGCCTCAGAATTTAAACACTTCATCATAGAAAATCGTATTGAGGTTCTGATTCTCATAATGAATTTTAAAAGGTATTAATTATAATTAAAAAACCCGAATAGGAGCACACAATTGCAATTGACGTGGAAATCGAAAAAAAAGTTTTTGAGTAAATTGATTATATGCAAATAACAACTCTTCGGTTGAGACACTAAAGTGTTCTTTTTATGGAGGAATCACTTAAAGATGAAAGCAAAAGTGATTTTGTAATCAACAAGTCTTCTTCCTAACCTTTTTACTGACATTTTTACCAGACTCGCCGTTGTTTACATGGCTACACACCTGCGCGGTTGTACACCAATTCTACCTCACTTTAGCACATTAGAACCCATTGATGACGACAACAATAAAAACAAAACAAACAAGCACATGTCTTTTTGAGGAAGCTGTCTTGATTTCATCTCAAGAAACAAAGCAAACTTGACCGTGTCCTATACTTCATTTAGGTTATCATCTTTTATTTAGATAGAGTTGAATGTCCCTTCAAAGGATAACCTTAATGGGAGTATATGAGTAGATATTTGAAATCGCAAATCAATCATTTACGGCCTATTATCATTATGTACATAGAGTTGAACGACCATTAAAGGAGAACCTTAAAGGTGGGTACTTAAAATCGTAAATAAATCAAACGCGGTTGCTTATCTTTCCATATCCAACATTCTTAAAAAGCTAAACGATGACATGGAAAGGTGAATGGTCTTTCTCTCTCCCTCCCCCTCTGCCCCTCTCTCTGCACCAGCAGCATGATAGCAAAACTGTTTGACCTCTAATGACCCTTTTGAATTATTGACCGGAGGAAAGAATGAGCCTCAGAATTTAATCATAGAAAATCGTATTGAGGTTCTGATTCTCATAATGAAAAAAACCCCAAACAAAAAAAAACCACAAAAAAACAACAACAACACACACACACACAACGAATTGGGGCACAAGATCGTTATTGGCGTGGAAATCCTAAAGAAATTGGTATTAATGCAAATAACAACTCTTCGGTTGAGACACTAGAGTGTTCTTTTTAAGGAGGAATCACTTCAAGATGAAAACAAAAGTGATTTTGTAATCAACAAGTCTTCTTTTTCCTAACCTTGTTACTGACATTTTTACCAGACTCGCCGTTGTTTACATGGCTACACACCGCCGCGGTTGTACACCAATTCTACCTCACTTTAGTACATTAGAACCCATTGATGACGACAACAATTTGAAAAAACAAACAAGCACATATCTTCTCAAGGAAGCTGTCTTGATTTCATCTCATGTTAAGCAAAACTCAACATTTTTTGAGTACTTGAAAGAAAACGGTAATTGTATAACATAAAGATATTTCACATATCACATACTTTTAACGTCATTACCTTTTATACTTTCTAAACTTTGATAGTCATCAACATTATCTAGAGACAATATCTAGGTTATTATTCTGATGTTCATGCGCATCATTCAGGGCGTGCATAATGAGGACTTATAATTCTGTCGGTCGGACATCCGGGCTATCTCTAGTCTCGGGCCCAAACTGCACGTGGCTCACGGTTTGTTGTGAACAACAGAAACCGGCTGTGAAGGAGGCTACATAGCGATGTTGCTGGAGTGATGTTCAATTTCGGAAAAAACGACACTCGACCATGGAATTTAATTTTAAGTTTGTCAGTATATAAACGGTAAATCAAGTAAGTTTCTTTCACTCTGAAGACTTAGAAACGGTTGTTTGATTCCACTGACTATTTGCGATCGAAATTTACATTACACCAATGACAGAAATCATCAACAAAAATCGAATCAGGGACTTGTTTTCACTCGAACATCATCAACCGGAAGTGACGTGACACGGACCGACAGAATACTACGATTGCGATGAGGAAATACAGGAAAGAACAGGAAAGTTCTAGTCTGCCTAATCATGACATTATGTGACCGAGACAATCGACAATAAGAGCTTTCAATAGTTTTTATTGAGTGTTTTGTTCGGTTTTCTTTCAACATCAATTTAAGAAGTCATCTTCAATCGAAAGCATAATCCTTTGCATATGCTTTCATGATCAGATATTTTTCTGTGTTTTAGTATTGTTGCAGATGATAACTTTAAATTATAATTTCAAATACCATGAACCGTATTTGAATGAACCTTCTTTTTAAATTTTTGCCAGTTTTCTTAGTTTCTATTCTGTCAACAATGACTATTGTCCAATTCACAGCATCAGGTAGCGGGATTAGTTATCAAAAGGCTTTTAAAGCTTCAACATGTTGCACAATAGAAGACATTTTGCACGAATCTTTAATTTTTCTGCTTACATGACTTAAATAGAGAAATTAGTTACATGTATTTGAATGGGGCTTCAACTTGTGTCAATACTGCTGTTTTCTTTTAGGCAATGTATAAACAATTTAAATTTTTTGCACTTACGCTGGGATCACCGAATGGGCCTTTAACTCCTCTTTTTTAAATCTTAATATCCCCATGACTACAACTCCAGGACCCCATGCATGGAATCGAAAGCGTATGTACGTTATTCTTGTCGAAAGTGGCAATACTGAAGTTGAATACTGATGGAGGAATTGTTCATGGTCCAAATGTCGTACAGGGCCGGGCCATAATCAGAGAAAAACGTATTAGGGTCCCTACTCTCTACTGTATTATGTAATGTTAAGGTATTAATAAAAAAAGTTTTTGTTATCGACACAAAAAGGATTACGTCAGTTGTTTTCAATATCAGATTTCAGATGTCCGGTCAAACGTCCGACAAACTAGCTAGATCAATGCGGGCTTGCCAATAGTGCATTTTGCATCAACTTTGTCCTTTTCATTTTGAAGAAGTAAAAAAAATGGCCTGAGTCAAACAAAATTGTGCACACAAGATTGTAATTGGCGTGGATATCCAAAAGAAAGCTTCTGAGTAAATTGATTATATGCATCCACAAATAACAACTCTTTCGGCTTAGAAACTAAAGTGCTCTTTTAAAGGAGGAATCACGAACACGCAAAATTGTTTTTGAAAACAACATGTCTTTTTTTTTCGAACCTTTTACAGAATTTGCCGTTGTTTACACAGAGATACATCGGCGTGGTTGTACATGTACATGGTTTTGACCCCATTGTAGCATGTTAGGAACCATTGATGGCGACAACATGCGGTAAAAAATACGGAATCTTTTTCAAGGATATGTCTTGATTTCACTTTACGACGAAAAATATAGAAAGTTTATCAAAATAAATCACTGCATGTCGTACGGATAAAATGAGATGGAATTACTTCTTTCAATATCAGTTTAAGAGCATTTTACATTACCTCGCATGATGAATAATTCAGTTGATTATCTTGAATTCAATATACTGCTAATTGGCTAAGCAATATTGAAAGCGTAATATTTTGCATGTGGCTTCATGATCATATATTTGTCGATTTGTTCGCATTGTTGTACATGGTAGCTTTCCAATACCATAACACTTTTTAGAATGAATCTTTCTTTTTAAAAATGTTTTTTGTAATTTATGTTCTATCAGCAATTTAAGTTTTCCAAGTCGCAGCATCAAAAAATGAATTATTTTTTTCAAGGATTTCAAAGCTAAATCAATATGTTGGTATATTTACTTGAGGGTCCGTATGCACAAAATTTAGATCGGGTCTAACTTTAGACCTGTTCTAACTATAGAGATTAGAACTATGGAAAAAGGAACCTTTTTTTTATTATTCACATAACTTATTCTTTATTATTGTAGATACTGTTAAGGGGGTACTACATCCCTCAATAAATTTGTGACTATTTTTGCATTTTCTCAAAACTAATAACACACTGGTAACAAAAGTTATGTATATTATAGGGCAAGGAATCAATTACTACACTGGAATTTCAGTGACCCAAGACAAGCGGTACGATACTTATGATAGAAAATGAGGTACCGCTAGGATGGACCTCATTTCCCATCATATTTACTGAACAGCAATTGTCTTGAGTCACTGATATTTCAGTGTAGTAATTGGATTCCTTGCCCCAATAATATACATAACTTTTGTTACCAGTGTGTTATTAATTTTTGAGAAAAATGCAAAAATAGTCACAAATTTACCACAGGGTTGTAGTACCCCCTTAAGGGCAATACATGAAGTTTTATTTTAGACGGATGCATTTATATTTTTGGGAAAGAAAAGATTAAAGGGATCCGCCCCCAAGCCTAACCTCCATAGTTAGACCAGGTCTAATGTTAGACCTGATGTAACTTGTTCTTGTATATGGATCTAGGTTTAAAATCCTCCTTTTTCAAAAGTGCTTTATATTTAAATCGTTGTGGAAAGCGAGCTGGGCGATTTTCGCCATTTTCACCCGTATCAAGTTTTTATCGCGTAAAATAGACCTTTATGCTGCGCACTACTCATCTTTTCATGTGTTCATATTGGTTTAATGTCTATTTTCTATCACTTCAAATACCCCGTTGTTTAAAACTACCAGTTAGAGCGCCCAAATACCAGGCTCAAATTCCAACAGTGGCACGAGTGTTTTTACACTATAGTTTAAATAATTGACCATACCTTTATGTAGTTCGACAATTTTTTACCAAAAACAGAGGGATCGTTCAATATTTATGCCTGGGGACCTCACGTCAACTGAAAAAAAAAAAAATCGGATTCCCATTTGTCTCCATAGAAAAAGAGTGAAACTTGTTTTTTTTTCTTTTTCCATATTTCTTCTACCATTCTTCATTTTTTGCTCCGGGTGACAAATACAACCGATTTTGAGCGTGATTTTATTGTGACTTTAGAAAGCTGAAAGTGAGCAGTGTTCGTGCTTTGCGCTTTTTTGTGCATGTTTTCGTGATCGGTAGTGGCCTTTTCTTTAGTGAGTCCGTAAGCAACATTTAAGTGTTTTTATTCTTTAATACTCGCGCCGTATTCATTTTAAATATGTCACCAATAGTACCCACGAGAGTCACTGATCTAATTCTTGAACACAATTTTGTCGCTTGAACACTCCGCTAAATTCCCCACAGCAGAAAATGATTTATATGACATTTAGTTGATCAGAAAGGACGAGGCTTAAATAATGCGTTAAATAGATAAATAAAAGTCATGAAAGTGTATGACATGATGCGATATTAGTGTGGTTGGGTGGATTGAATTTAAAGCGGCTGCGCTGACAAAAAATTCGTTGAAAAATTGTGTTCTTAAGATTTTTACTACTATTAAACACGTCTTCATATTGGCAATATTAAAAAAAGGACTAACTGAACTCTGTAATTACACTAGTAGCTATAGTAGGTCATTCCTTGACTAAACTAATAGTCATAGTCAAAGTAGGTTATTTCTTGACTAAAGTAGTTACTAGGCTAAGTAGGTTAATCACTGGGGGTTATTCCTTCACTAAACTTACCTAGTGTCTATAGGTGGGACTTCATCAAATTTAAGCAACTTTATTTCATAGCTACAGCAAAGTTTCATTTTCATCAATTTAAATGAGGATGGTCTGATTTAGTCATGTTCTATTTCCACTTTGGTTGTTCTAATTTACTTTGATCCACACTCTTCACATATGAATGTAATTTGAGAAAGTTTCAATAATGTGTTGAATTTGATTGACACTACACGATTATTGCCACTTTATATATTTGGGAACATCTTGTTACTTGAGTATATTTTGTGACCATCTAAAGGAACCTAAAAAGGCTGGTCTAATTTTAATAGCCCTAGGTGATGCTAGCTCCCAGTCCTGTAATGTTGTTGAACACTTCTCTGACATTTAGGCCTATAATTTACACTACCTGACATGGTCTTCTAAATCTTCTTCATCTTCTACAGTCACAAAATGTGCTAAAGTATTATGGTATTATTGTCTTTTACCAAAATTATTCAGGTATCAGAACCGAATCGAGATTGTTCAGATATTTAATAAAGGAAGTTATAGCATTATTGTAAGATGATCATTGAAAAATCAACAAGAAACTTGAATGAATATACATTATAATAACATATACCTATAATACTATGAGTTCAAGAACTTATGAGAAAAACATTTCAATCATTGTTCACCCACATGTCCGTGGCTCAGGTATAACAGATTAGTACAATTAATAAAACAAAAGTCAATATCATAATTATTGTAAAAGGAAAATGTATTGGTCAACAGTGGAAGGAGCATAAGAACACAGTAGCACTTATTTCAGACTGGCAAAGAAAATGAATAAAACCAGAATAAAAGTATATATTTTACCAAAATTAAGTAGGTCGCATTTTAAAACCATGTCTTCATTTTGATGTACTTCAGTGTAACTGAATCATTACTTTTTATAAGGAGAAACATGGTTGCTATCATTTTGATATTGAAATAGATTCCCAAATGTATACGGTATATCTAACGTATCTTAGTCTGTCTTAGAGCTAGAGTCCAAATGAAAGAAATCTATGAAAGGCCAGTAGCATTAAGGGAATAATAAAATATTAGAATATGGAGCAAAAAGCTCATTACGAGTTGCCTGAAAAAATTGGAGACACAAATTGGATGCTCTCAAAATGTCCCGATTAATCAGTTATGAAGAGTCACGCTGTCAAAACAAGAGTTTAGGGAATTTTGTCTTGAAGCAATAAAATGACGGAATTTTCTGATGCTAAATATACATTGATCTGCAAAATATTACACGAAAATACAAGATTTCACTACAGGTAATTTAACGAATTCAAGCAATAATATACCAAATTAATCTACGTAACAAAACGATTGATTTCCGTAAACAGATGCATCAGTAGGGTTGTAGATCAAACTATTTCTTATTTTGCGTAACAAACCCAGAAATATTACTGCAGGGCTTATTCTCTAAGTCACGTATATGATCCACTGCTAAAACCAACTTTTAACCCTGGGAGTGAGAGTGCATCTAACCTCCGCGCGGGAAACGCAGTGGACCAGATCACAACAGACACTTGTGATCAGCCATCAGCTAAGATGGCGAAAGCTCAAGCCGCTAGCCGTGAGTAATATTTCTAGGTTTGTCACGCAAAATAAGAAATAGTAAAAAGATTGATTTCCTATTTCTTATTGTGTTTGGCATCTGAGACTCTCATTCACTCATGCACGTAAGATGTTTATTTTCCTTTATAATAATATAATATTGATGTCAGTGAGACACTCTGTCTGTGTGGGGTGGGGGTGGGGTGGGGGTGTTAGTGTTTACCTGTTTCGTCATTTATGTTGTCGTAAAGGTAGTAAAAATGCTTACATGTAGGTTTATACTTTTGTTGCATTTCCTTTGTTTTAATTCTATTTTCTTAATTTTGTTTATTTATTTTTGGATACATGTAATTTGATGGACATGATATGAACATGAATGATCAAAATCATAACGAGGGCAAACAAATTTGAAACTATACCCACAAAGATAAACGAACACCCAATATTCTTTAATCATGATTTTAGTACAATCATATTCAAATAATGTCTTAAGATATATTAATGTATTATTTTACTCTGGTAAAAGGCTGTGACAAATATAACTGTTTACGAGGGGGTATCAAAAAGTTCTAAGGCTCACCTATAAGGCATAGCAACATCTCCACATTTACATTGTAATTAAAAAGTATGTTGCCTTATAAGGTTATGCACCGATATTCACATATCTGTCATTTATTATTTTGAGGTAAATATGGATAAACAAAAGCTCGTGCAGTGATTAAATATCTTCATAAAAAGGCATGACACCCATGGCCACCCATGAAGGCATGGTCAGAACACTTGGTGATACCTCTCCTAGCTATTCCACCGTAAAGAAATGGGCTGCGGAATCCAAGCGAAGGAGGGAGAGTTTGGAAGATGATCCAAGGTCCGGGCGCCCAAGATCTTCAACAACAGCAGATCAACTGGACGCCATTCACCGGATGGTACTAGAGGATGGACGTTTGACTATCCAACAAATAGCTGACAAGATGGGTATTAGTTCAGTACAAAGTGTTTTGACTGACACCTAAGGCATGAGCAAGCTGTCCGCAAGATGGGTGCTGAGAATGCTGACTCCAGATCAGAAACTTGCCAGGCATGACGTTTCGAAGTTACTTCTGGCGTGTTTTCAGACTGATCCAGATCATTTTTACTCCAGAATTGTCACCCAGGATGAAACATGGGTTCATCACTTCATGAATCAGAATCAAAACATCAAAGCAAGCAGTGGAAGCATCATGGATCTCCACCTCCAAGGAAGTTCAAGCAAATGGCTTCTGCTGGAAAGGTCATGTTTTGCAGAGGAAAGTTGTGGGCTCGGGTCCTTCTGCTGCAGGACACTCCCCTGCCCATAGAGCGCAAGTTGCAGTGGCTGAAGCTGCCAAGTGTGGCTTTGAATTGTTGCCCCACCCACCATAGTCACCAGATCTAGCACCATCTGACTTCTACCTGTTTCCAAAACTCAAATCCGAAATTCGTGGTCGCCATTATGAGTCAGATAATGATGTCATTGAGGCCGTGGAGTCCTACTTGGAGGCCCAAAATGAAGCTTTCTTCCATGAGGGCTTCAGAATGCTGGAACACTGTTGGACAAAGTGCATTGAGGTCAAGGGGGACTATGTTGAAAAATAATTTGGAACCATGAGTCTACTAACAAGCCTTCTTGTTGAGGATTAGAACTTTTTGATACCCCCTCGTAAAGGCCTGTACATAGTCCTGCCAGTCGTACCCATGGAATTCCTAGGATGGGTACTGCTCAAGAGCGTGAAACACACATAATATGTCTAGGAATATGCAAATCTAAGAAATCCATGGTTTCCTGCTTATCGGTATCGTTCAATGGTGTAGTAAAATGGTAGGTAATCGGATAATAAGACAAACCGGATCCTTGCTATAAGACTATATTATGTACCATTAATTGATCATCTGAAAGAATGCTAGGAAGAATTTTAATAGATCTCTAATTACATGCATAAGCATGCATTATAAGCTTATTACAAACTCCAATTTACAGCGACGAGCAATTAATCAGTGACTAATGATCTAAACGGATGGAAACGGCTGTCTATTTTATATGGATTTAGTTGTATGGGTAGATTCGTACAAACATATATACAGAGGTATCGTGTCAGTACCAGATGACCCCTTGTCGTAAATGCGGATATTTTTTGACAGATACCATAGGAGTATAATGGTGCGAGTGTCAATTTAAACAAACTTGAAAAAAACATTAACAATGTGCGTACCCCACAGAATTCCAGGTGGCTCTGGACCTTCCTTAAACAATCCACGTCACAAGAGCTCACAAGGATGGACCCTCATGTACCCTATATGCCTAGTGCGAACAAATCATGTGTTCTCATACAATATATTTATATCTTATCCTAGCTAACCCCACCTTAAAATGAACACAAATTAAACCTCCTAATTTTCGTCAGTTAAATCAACGATAGTATTGGCGTTCCAGATCCTATAATACCACATGCATATGCACCAAGTGGTTTGAGCACATAGAAATAAGATAATAAGTGAACGTCAAAATAGACGGCGAAAAAATACGGCGATGGTGAAAAAAAAAGAGAGGGGAGGGACGAGAGAGGAAAAATAAGACACATAGACAGCGTAGAGCGTGAGTGGGTAAATGAAAAATTATTGGGAGAGAAATAAGATATAACGAGAGGAGATGAATTCGATTGTCGCAACGTTTATTAGATACAGTCAAAATGTTGTGTTACCTGTGTCATCAGTGTCTTTAATTGAAGACCTGGGCGCAAGAAGACCGTAAGTCCACTTGGCCCCTCACCATGTATACACTAAAGTTGCGTATAGTTTGGCATAGTTTCGTAATGTTTTTATACATGTTCAGGGTCCAAAACAAATCTGTCATAACCTTTCATGATGTGTTCATGGAACATGTATTTAACATTATAAAACCCTAAGAAACAATAGGTAACTTTAGTGTATACATGTTGAGGGGCCAAGGGGACTTATGGTCTTCTTGCGCTCAGGTCTTCAATTAAGATTGTGATTAAACTAAGTATGTATGTATGTTGTATTTCATAGTTGCTAACACCGTTCCTATCGAGAATTTAATCTAACTTGAACATTCTATGATAATGGGGTATTGGCGTGTAAATATGACAGGGTGAAAGAGAGTTCGTGACGGAAAGAGGTGATTAAGAGAACGAAAGGAGAGAACAAGAATAAAGATTGAAAGAATAAAATAAAAGAGATGAAATAGAAGCAGATAGGAAGGAGATAAAATAGAATAGCAGAAATGACGACAGAGCCAAATTCGATAGATGGAGCGATAGAATTAACAAAGCTGTCAAAATAATCGAATAAACGAGGCAGGATAAAACACATTTTGACAATCTCTTAATATAATATGCTTTCAAAAGAAAAACCAGCGTTCAGAGCGACAAAATGCGGAAGTAATTCTACATTGTTTCTATATTAAAACATCATGATCACTACGACGTGATTCAAATAGTAAAGACAAATCACTTAACTATATATCGAATCAAATCAACTGCTGAAGCATAGTAAATCAAGTCCACCCTAGATGGCGAAGTCAATTCGGATTAATAGTTGGCATGTTCAGGGCCATAACTTAAAAGTATTAATCAATTGGCATTCGTTTTTATATTGTGTTTATTCGCCTTGATCATACGCTTCGCGCCATATATAATAAGACCCCCTTCTGTGAAAAATTTAGACACAGAGACCCCAAAACATGCTATTTGTACCCATTTTTTCAAAATATTTCTTAAGGTATTTTTAAAAACATCTAAATCAGTTATGAAAAGAAGTCATTAGATTTAATCTAAATTGATTTCCTGAAAGGTGTGTATTCAAAGATTGCCTGTTCAATTTTTCACATATTTGTACATAATTATGATTTTTTGTGATAATTTTTTGAGTGGTATTTTTTACATTACCTACGAATACAATTTTTCATAGCACTAGATATATCTTTAAAAAATGGAAAGCACTACTAAATGCGCAATTGATACAAGCTTTGATATGTCCAATACTGAAATGCATTGCATTCGGACATCTTTATTGTTATGTTTAGCTGCCAGAAATTCTAAATGGCACAAAGGTAGGTTTTGTAAAAAATATGCATTACCTCCGAATACATGTTAAAAGCTGTGTCATTTCCACAAAGTGAGAGAATAGTAAACAATAGTTAAGCAATAGGTGCAGGGTAATACACTCTTTATTTCTACCAAGTTTCAATAGCCTGCGTTTAAATATTTCTGAGATGTCAACAATAAAAGCAAGTATTCGTAGGTAAATCTCGGTAACCAAATGTTACCTACGAATACAATTTGACATCATGACAGTATTGTGAAACACCGTCATTCATGCCAATGCCCATATTGGTACATAACGAAGGCCTGCATGTTTGCTATCAAATCATATGTCAATGAAAGTTGCGAATTCACATACATGCCCACCATGCAAAACTGAATACGGCTTAATTGTTGAAAAATATGTACTGAAATAGACGACGGTCTGCTCATTTGAAAGAAAAATCAGACTCAAAGAAGATTAGAAGGGATAAATACTTGGATTTGTCAACTGTCATGTGTGCTTCATTTTAAATGTTTACCGACCTTCTGGTTTCTGAGTAATTTGTGTCCAAATTCATTTATTCGAAGGTAACTTTTGACGTTTTCGCTAAGGTTACCTACGAATACCATGGAAAAACGACTGTTCTCATTGTCTTATGATCTCGACAACACAGTGATGGACCCTGGTATAAAGCTAATTGTAGTTGCCCTCAAACGAAAGGCCACAAGACGTAACTGACTCCAAGATGGACTTCACAAGTCTGCAATAACGGTTTTAAGCGATTTGTGTGCAATTAATCAAATTAAAGTCACTTTAGTGCCTTTGTTTCTTACTTCAATCCTCTTTCAACCGCTGTGAATCGACATTATTAATACATGATAGGGTCTTAAGTATCAATAAACGCACATAAAGAAAATTATACATTCAAAGTGCTTTATAAAATGAAGTTTTGATTGCGATATCCACCAAAAGTCTAATTCTTACCTACAAATACTGAAATGTTACTTACGAATACAGCATAATACATGACATGTGTAATGAAGTGTCCCTACCAATGGATATTAATTGTCAAAAACTTTAAGCGGTACACCAGGACACTATTATTACCCATATACGGATTCATTCAACAATTATTTATTATGTAAAATTGCTGATTAACTACTTGTATATCAAAATGAAGTGGTCAAAATCTTGCTAAAAGCATCAAAATATTTGGATCTAAGGTAATAGCATTTATTCATTTGGACGTACCATCTGAAAGAGATCTAAAACTACCATTTTATTAATTCATTACCATAATAGCAAAATTTAAACCTCTAAACTCAATATAGATATTGTTAAATTGCTCATGTTACCTACGAATACCCGGGTTTCTTCACCTTTTCATTGTATAAAGCGTTAGGTGTATGCGTATAATTCCTAATATTCTTGAAAACATATATCCCACTCGTTCTTATACAATGTATAAATTGATTCATACTCATTTGATAAATAAAATACAGAAACTGACCTAAACTTCATTTTCAAAAATAAACTGGCATAAATTGACAAAGATCATATTGATCGCGTTATAAAAATAAAAACAAATATGTTCTGGTTGAGCTAGCATTTTCCTGAAACCCTGTGGTCTACATTACAAGAAAAAAGCGTTAATGGGAATATTCCATTTGTTTTAGGTTGATTAGTATTGCGATAGTGAAAGCATCCTAGTGGTATTCGTAGGTAACATTGGGTTTTGATATTACATTTACTATCACACGTCCTGGATTTATTTTTCAAGATTAGTAATGGCACTTTTGGTTCCTATAAGGCCAATATGTCATCAATCAATGGGCAAAAGGAAAAAATTGTGGAGACATTTTTATTTCGGACTTTTATTTTTGGCCCGTGGACACTTTTGGTTGATTCGACCAGTTAATGTTGGATATGTGTGTCAATATCCTAACATGTTTTTATCAGGATAATTTAAGAAATAAAAGGGGGCAACCCATGCGTAAATATCAATTGGGTCTCATTATCTGGTTAATTATTGTTGAATGTCATTTTCAGCCTCATTAAGACGACTGAATCGAAATATTAATGTCATTTTCCACTTTTAAAATTCCTTACTTAAAACAATCAACAAATAAAAATAAAGCCATTAACCAAACTGACACAGTGCATTGCTGAAATACGCTTCCGTGTACTACTTAGACAAACTAATGACAATTCATTAATATTCTATAACGTATAACATTAATTTTACGTAGATTCTGTTTTAGTCGATGTTCGTCCTTTTTTTCATCATGTTCATGTACAAAATAATAGGCTGTAATCTGACATGAAGTCAATTGTAGAAAGTAATGATTAGAGTTCTGGCGAGGCTGATGCAGTAAATAATTCAGGAATTATTAAGAGCCTGAGAGCCTTTAGTCTATTTAAGCACCTTTACCAGAGTGGTCTAATCCGGAAATATCAATCTGTAGGCAGATGGTAAACCAATAAGCTTTGTGCACGATTTTGATTTTTTGATAGACTAGACTATGATTTGATTCAAAATACCATTAAGAATTCGAAGGCTGCGTTGAAGCTGAAACTAGAGCGGATCATTTATTGGTGCTTTGAAAAATAATGGAAGTTTACTAATAAAAAAATCAACTCTATGCGCCAACGACCCAAGTATAAATTAGGAATAAGTCGCAGGTGGGGATGGACTTTCATACTATTAAAAATTATGGTAAAGTAAAGGCATAACAACTTTTACATCAAACACAAGAATAGTCGCAACACCTTCGGCGCAAAGCATTAATGTTTCATGTAAGATTTGTTTCATTTCAGGTGAGCCTGAGAGCTTTTAGTCTGTTTCAACACCTTTAAAGTGTAGTCTAATCAGAGGGGATCATTCTGTAGGCAGATAGTAAACAAAATCAAAGCTTTGTGCATCTTTGTGTTCAATTTCATAGACTTTAGGATCTGATTCATTCCGTCATTACGAATCAAAAGACTATCAAATCGGAAGGCTACGTTAAAGCTGCAAAGTACAGTCCAATTAATTGGCAAATAGACTATACTGAGCGAGTCTTTGATGTATAGGTGGTATGGAAAAGAATGCACCGGTATATTGGTCAATTGAATTTCACGGCTCTGCGCTATAGCGACTGAAATATAAATTCAGACTAAGTCGCAGGTGACGATGAAATCTGGACTATCATGCGCGTTAAGCAAGGACGTATACGCTTTTACAACAACCACCAGAAAAATCACAATAGCTTCGGCGAAATATACATCAAGAAATCACAGATAAATAAATAACATAATGCTAACTATGATAATTTTGAGTAAATCGTCCTTCGTTATGCTCTAAATATTAACTATATTATAAAACCCTTTGTAAGGAAACAAATAGAACAAAGACCTCTAACCATAACTTTAAACAACCTGGAAACAGGAATCTAGATGAAAAAGATAAAAAGGCATGCGGTTTGCTAAGTAATGTTATTTCTAAAGGTCATACTTAATATAAGCTACTTTGCAGCTGATATACAAGACACAGGAGGTTAAAATCTGCATCTAAGCTGGTGGCTATATAAAGGTACCAATCATGGTTAAGTAAAAATGTTCACACTTTGCACAATAGGTTATATAAATATTATACTAAAACCAAAATAATTCCACAAATTCTCTCAAAAGCAGAAGAGCTGCTTTAGTTCTAATTTTATCATCAACGTCCAATTCAGGATAACTTTAACAGAAAGTAATTTAACATAACCTCAGTCGTAATAATGTTAAGATCACTAACAGATATCTAACGGTTATAAAATTAGAAAGAAAAATCATTCACGATACAGGGTGTTATTGTAACAAACTATTATTACCAATGGTGAAAAACAAACTACCGTAAAAACCCGATAGTTAGCATATGTGCTTACTATCGAGTGCTTTTTAAGACATGAAATTGTACCAAAGTTCTGCGCTATACCAACTGAGCTAATGGGGTTGAGATACACATTTGCAGGTTTGCTTGTTCGTATTATAACTATATGTATCGACGATTTGCTCAAAACCCTTTACACTTTTGTGGATGGGGCTCTTGATGTTTGCATGTTTTAAAAGCGCTCGATAGTAAGCACATATGCTAACTATCGAGTTTTTACGGTATGCCATTTCTTACAGGATTTATGACAGTAATAAGTCATTTCACCTGCCGCTCGGCACTTTCCATAGCAAAACAAAATAGTTTACTTTCTACATTTATCCAACAGATACCAAACCTTACTATGAGAAGATCGTGTTTTTTATCATCCAAATATCATATCTAGAAACAACGAGCAACTGTGACCTCCGATGATGATTGGTGTTTTTTTTTTTTGGGGGGTCGGTTTGTCTCGAATTGGCTAGATAGCTCAAGAAACTGGAACAGACCCTATCTATCAGGACTACCATATGGATGAAGGTCACGCCACAACCTAAGCAAGCTGATTGTGGACAAATGTATGTCATAGCTCAATCCCTATCAGGATCAGACGATGGCTCTAGCTAAATCACATCCATTTATTATTGTCGAAGTTTTTAAAGAAACCGGAAAAATGAGTGGCTTCCCACTTATTAAGAAATTTAAATTTGAATCACAAAAAAGTCAATGCAATGACTACGTTTTGTTCGTGCGTTATTCATTTAATCATCACACAGACCAAAATTGCACAAAGATGTGCAAACACACAAACACAGTCCTCGCAGATCACACACACGCCCCATAGCCTCACCCAGCATGCAGCATAATCAGTCACGTATCAACATTCAGGATGTCAAAAAAGTAACAACCTGTATGTATGTGATCTAGATGCCCACGCAGAACACAGCTCGGTACCTCTTTGAACATACACTCGTCACCCTCAAGTGTTTACCATTATTCAATTCGAAGCGAAACAAAAGAAACAAAGGAGGTTAACTGAACCTTTTATGTTACTGTATAATTTTCACTACTTCTCAAATATCCGACGATCAAAATATCCAGGTTAAAAACTCATCGGACGTAAGCACATGATCAAAAGAGAAAGGGAAGTTGATTTTATGATATTGATACACAACAACAAAAACCCCTCAACATATGAAAAGAAGTTTAATTAATGCTATTTTTGAAAAAGTTTGATTTCCCTTTAGACATATTCCTTACTATCTGATATTTTTCATTTGTATCGGGTTTTCCCCTACTGTGATTGCGCAAATAGAAGATCATGAGAATAATTTTGCAAATTGCAATTGCTTCTGATCTGGTTTCTTTGCTGTTCAAAGGGTCTCATAGTGAGCTTTGTTTTAAAGGTTAGCACCTGTTGAAAGTAAACATGACTTACACCAACTATCATGTGTAAGAAATGTCATAATGTCACCGATATTTGTCACCTTACCAATGACAATTTGTAATTGCAGCTTATGTCAAATGATGTTTTGCTTTGCTACATAACAACAACAAAACGGCTTGCTTCCGTAACCATATGGCTCAGAGCATTACAAAAAATATATCTTAAGATACAGATCATACATTACAAATTAACAAAAGCAAAAGGAAAAAAGAATCAAATAAATACATGCTGTACACACTGTATTTATTGTTATCAACCAAAAATATACCGGAAGAGTGACTTGAAAGAAATCTTGGGAAGAATTGCCGACCATGATACATAAACTTTGGCTATGCCATTGTGGAAAATGATTCTTATAGTGAGCAGACGTATAAAACTGATACAAAAATCAAATGGAACCTAAGATCAAAGTGTTTCAGTAAATCGTGAAACTCGCTGATACTAAAACCAGAAAGGTATACTCTGTCTGTATGTAAGTCTGTCTTTATTTAAGTCAGCAAACAATAAAAACACCGTTCTGCTTTGTTGTAAAATGGTTCATCACTTGTGTAAAGGGACTTATGGTTTCATCTGTGGGACATTTCTGTTTTAATTTTAATAGCTTCTCAAGATCATTTTTAGTGGATCAAAGGATGAGCAATCACGTCCCGAATTTCTCGCCATTTTACAAATCAATACGAAGTGTTTTGTGATCGAAAAGCAAATTGCAAAGAATGACATGGGACCGATATCACAAACATTCTGAAGTTGACTGAGGTTTTAATGCATATGATGTGTAAATGACAACAACTTCACTATGTTTACAGGCAATTTGTATAGCAGTGAAGCAGGAAGGTTTTAACGATCCGCAGTGGCTGCCAAGGGATTTTCTGAGATTTAAAGGTTTAAATACTGTATTAAAGCATGGTAAGAAATAATTAATTAAAACATCTATTTGCTGTTAATGGTAATAAGACTGCAACTATACTCTTAGACAATTAGGAGCCATAAAATCTTTAGGGATAGGCGAATTTTAATTCATCTTGAAAGATCAATGCAAATGGATCAATGCTTTCTGTGCATAAAGGTACGATTTGCGTAATAAGAAATTAAAGAAAATAAGAAAGTAAAAAGAGTTGAACGCCGTGTAATGTTTTATTACGATCTTAATTACCGAGCGTACACACTTTGTTATAGGCAAAGTAGGTCCAAACTGATATATCACTTATAGCAAACACATATCATTAAACAGTGTCACATCATAAATTTGAAGCTTCTTAAGACTAGTAGCCTTCTCAGGCAATTATAGGTTTTCAGCACTAAACTATAATGCCTACAAATTATTTTAAAAAAACCAAAAATAAGCGGGAGAATGCATGGTCTTTAATCTTTCCTTCTATATGTGACAACTCCTCTCTGCGCCAAACTCCAAGTGTTTCTAGAAGGCTGTATAGAATAAGAAAATATTTAATGCTAATTTATTGCACATTCACCCCGAGTGAGGGTTTTTTTTGTTGTAAATTTTACTTCTTTTTTTTTTAAATTAGGGAAATGTGGCTGGGACAATTTATGTATGTCGTAGGGAAGAGGGATATGTGACTTGCTTCACTAGGGGTTTTAACAGACGAGGCCGCTTACAGCCGATTTATACTTCAGTATCGTTAATGAATACAATTATAATAGGGCGTATGATGTTTTGGTAGAAAAAGCAACAAAAACACCTTGTATATTAATAAAAGAAAATATTTCAAAATATAATCACGTGTTTTCGCAAATTTGATGTGATCAAGCAAAATCAGTCGGAAGTGGAAAATATTGATTTTCAAATACAGCCAAACAAAGTAAACTGTTTATTTAGCTGTCTTTGTTTTGGAAACACTACAACTATTCATATCTTATTAAATATTCAATTTAGTATGGCTTTTCGGCGAAATGTAGCTTTGCAAATGCCTTATACATGTACAATCATTTAGAAAACTAAAAATGAATATGCCCGACTTCAGAAAAATGTTGCTATTTACCAGAGCTTGTCAAAGTGGGAAAACGTTCCCTGTAGTAGTATTTAAGGAATCTAGAATGAGCGTTTATCGCGTTTCGACAGTATTTTTTGTGGAACATGAGAGCACCTCAGACCTATCGAATTGCATTCTGAATACGAAGCATGTCTTTCTGATATCAAATAATTTTCATTTTTGAAAATCACAATATAATACAAATTTTATGACAAATTATAAAAATTTGATATTTTTCAAATTTTTGATATATAACAGTCCTCGAAGTAAATTATATAAATCTAATGATATATTCTTAAAGTGTATGTAGCTGGGAGGAAAAGCCGACGGTCAATTGAAAATTTTGACCTTTCATATTGAAGATATGGATTTTTTTCCCCAAAAGACCTTTTTTGTGTGTGTGTTTTTGGAAAAAAATCCATATATTCAATACGAAAGGTCAAAATTTTCAATTGAACGTCGGCTTTTCATCCCACCTACATACACTTCAAATATAAATCATCAGATGTATAAAGTTTACTTCGAGTACTGTTAAATATCAAAAATATCAATTTTTAATGATTTGCCATAAAATGTGTATTATATTGCGAATTTCAAAAAATCAAAATTATTTGATATCAGAAGGACATTCTTCGTATTCAGAATGCAGTTCGATATGTCTGATGTGCTCTAACGTCCCACAATAAATACTGTCCAAACGTTCATACCCCATCCCTTAATGTGGCTTTTTGTTTTATTAACAAATTGTGCAAGTTTAAATCGCATTTTTGGAACAGACAAAGGTCATGTATAGCCAATAGAGCAATCAACATTCAAAAATGTAATATACAGTAAAACAAAATAACAATAATCAATACATAGGATCTACCTACATACACCCCACATAGCACCAAACCCACATACATAACCAAGCACATCTTACTGTAAAATATAAAAATTTAGGCCAACTACAAACTAAAAAATGATTATCTCGCCAGTGCCAGCATAAATAGAGAGCACTAATTAAACACTAAAGAGTACCAGTAAAATATTACACACATGTAAACGAATTATGACCACTGCAGTTTACAAAATTCAATTCAGTCAATTTCATAAAAACGGTTAAGAGTGTTCAATTTTCATGATTTTGGTATCTAAGTATATGTTTTCTGACATGACAAATTCAACTGAATAACTTAACAAAATCCAAATGACCATCTTGACCTTGAAAGTGCACAGGTCAGTTTACTATGTGTTTGAATGCAAAATCTTATAGTTGCCTCCTATAAGCTACCAGATTGAGGTGTACCCATTAAACAAACTTAGAATCAAGTAAAATTTGAACTAGTGAAACACGATCTATGTACAAAAATATTGGTCACTATTGGGGCTCTTGATGCACCCTAATATATACTCCAGAACCAGGTAGCCCGATTTTATGCATTTTGGCAGCCATTTTGAAATAACAAGGTCAAGGAGGTCCCGTGGATTGTTAAAACTTGGCATGTCAGAAAACATATAATTAGACACCAAAATCATGAAATTTTGACAATCTTAACCGTTTTTATGAAATTGTATAACTTGTATACCAAGAGTGTATGACCGTATTTTGGGGTCAAGTGTCCAAAAGGTCACTGATCCCAAACTTGGGTTGCCAGTCTCCAGATGAAGGTCAAAGTAGTGACCGAAAATTTGAGGTACGTCTTAATTTTGTGTTGAGATCATAAGTTTAAATTTCCAATTATAAAAAATAGCTAGTAGGACAATATAATTATGGAGTATCATGCTCAAGAGTTCATGATCACAATTTTAATTTTATAGCACACTGGTAGATGTCATTGTTAGCAGCGTTTCAGCGTGTGTGTGTGGGGGTGGGTGGGGGTGGGGGTGTGTGGGGGTGTGTGGGGGAATCGATAGTCGATAACCGATAATCAATAATGAAGCAGTCATCAATCTTCAATTAACATTCTAAAACTTGATGATCACAGACTCTCATGTTCACGAGTGTATGTGCGTGGGCGGGATGGGTATGTGTATAGAACATATGAAAAACTTTCGTGCATATGCCTAATTACTAGTTTACACGTTTCTTATACACGGCAATTCAGCTGTTGATTTCCCACCGGCTGTTCTGTCTTTGGTCAGTATGTGTTTATGGTGCAAAAATCTTGTGCTCCGCGCTCGGGATATGAAAGTTAAAAGCCTATTTGAAAACAAAACCTTACTTCAAAAATTTCTGTGACTACGAAAAACCCGCGATTTTACATTACAAATTATAAATCGTAGCTATAACGTCGGGTTTTCAATGGGAAAGTAGCCAAATTATCGCATGATTCAGAGGGTCTCGCACGTTTAACGTACACAGCTAATTAGGCTGTCGTGCTTTATTTTTTCCACGTACGAAACATGAATATTCATGAGAAGGTTTATCTCAACATACATAAATGGCAGCCAGTGAAAAAATTTCACTGACTATCCAGGATTTGAACCTGGGACCTTCGGATCACCGGACCGATGCTCTACCAAGTGAGCTAATGAGTCAGATGGAGTATTTATTTGTCTTTTTGTTATTTTTATTTTTGCATTTACGGCCTGCTTCTGCAATAGCATAATTTACAATATTTTACAGCCATGAATGCATTTATAGCAAGTGGAATGAGCACAGAAAAATAAGATTAAAAGTGATCGTCAAAATATGTGATGGAAGGAATGCAAGGATGGTGGCAACATGGGGGGGGTAAAATATAAAGTATATCGACAGATAAAAATAGCACAGCGCGTGAGTGGGTAACTGCGAACCTATTGGGAGAGAAAATATAAAATATAACGAGAGGAGATGAATTCGGTTGTCGTTAAGTTCATTAGATACAGTCAAAATGTTGTTTTACCTGTACCATTAGTGCATTTAATTTGATTTTAATTAAAATTTAGCAAGTATGTATTTGTACTTCAAGGTTATTAACATCGTTCGAAAAACAGTTTGTAATTAGCTTTCGAGAATTTAACCCAATACACCAATATTTAATCTGTGATCTCAGAGTATTGGTGTAAATATGAAGAGGTGAAAGGAGGTTCGTAACGGAAAGCGAGGGATGAGGAGATCGAACGAAGGAAAGAGAACAAGAATTGAAGATTGAGAGCAAAGATGAATTAAATAGAATAGATGGGCAGGAGATAAAATAGAATAGCGGAGATGACGACAGGGAGATATGCGAGAGATGGAGCGACAGAAATAACAAAGCTGTCAAAATAATCGAATAAACGAGGCAGGATAAAACACATTTTGACAACCTCTTAATATAATATGCTTTCAAAAAAGAAACCATCGTTCAACAATTCTTTTATAATAAAACATCGTAATTACTGTGACGTAATTATAGACAAGTCACCAAACTATATTGAACCAAATAAACTACTGAAGCATCAAGTCTACGCTAGATGGCGGAGTTAATTTGGATTAATGATTAATGTTGGCTATGTGTGACATTATCCTAACATGTTTTATCAGGGTAATTTATGAAATAAAAGGAGGAAATATCAATACACTTGATGAAATTTTGGATGAGAAAATGGACATTTTGGCGAGAAACGGCCGAAATGGAAAGAATTTAAATTTACTCATTCTTTTGGATGAATCGAAATATTAGTATGATTTTCAACTTACATGTAAATCTCTTTACTTTTAAAACAATCAACAAACTGACACATTGCTGAAATACAATACTACTAGACAAGCTAATGAAAAGTCATAAATAACATATCACGTATAACATTGATTTCATATTTATTTAAGGTAAGTAACTATTTTAAACTGTTGCGATTTGGTAGTGAGCTCTGGCAAACATTTTATTGACCATTTCATAGCCAGCGTGTAGAAGAATCAAATATCACAGATATACGTACGTGTGAGTTATGTTGTAAAAAGGGCTGAAACAACAACACTTTTGTAAATCGTACATTTAACTCATTAACAACATTAAATCAAGCAAGTATTCAAAGTATATGATTTGTAGAATGAACTTTGCAAAATATGAAAGTGTTATTTTCATTAATATATTGATTTAGATTATAAAATTGATTTTTTGGCTGCTTCATATAAAGTCAATAATTGCTAAAATAGAGGCCAATTACATGTAGTAAATCATTCTGTAGGTGGAGCATTAATAATTCATGTTAAGATTCAGTTATTTTCAGGAATTATTAAGAGCCTGTGAGCCTTTAGTCTATTTAAGCACCCTTACCAGAGTGGTCTAATCCGGAGATATCATTCTGCAGACAGATGGTAAACAAAATAAAAGCTTTGTGTATCATTTTAACAGACTAGAAGACTAAGACCAGTGAATAGTAAAGCTGAAATTACAGTCAAATCGCAATTGGGAATTGAACGAGTAAGCGGATCGTTTATTGGTGCTTTAAAAGTGTTATTTATTCAGAAAAATCGCGGTGGCGATGAAATCTGGATTTACATTCGCATAATATGAACATGATAAAATAAACTGTTACCTCAAACACCAGAAAAGCCTTTGGTATAAAGTAAAACATTAATGTTTCATGTAAGATTCGTATGTTTCCAGCTACAATCTTGAGCCTGAGAGCTCTATGTCTGTTTCAGCAGCAACTTTACCAGAGTGGTCTAATTAGGGGAGATTATTCTGGTGGCAGATGTGAAAACAAAATGAAATCAGCAGACTATTAAGAGGTACTACACCCTGGCCAATTTTAATGCCTATTTTTGCATTTTCTCAAAAATTATAGCGCATTGGTGACAAGTAAGATATGTATATTATAGGGCAAGGACTACAACTACTGCAGTGAAAATTTTATTTCAGCCCAAACAAATGAGGGAAAACCGATATTTGATCAATAAATCAATATCTCGAGTCACCGAAATTCCAGTGTAGTAACTGGATTCCTTGCCCCTATAAAATACATAACTTTTGTTACCAGTGTTTTATTAGTTTTTGAGAAAAATGCAAAAATAGTCACAAATTTATCAAGGGGTGTAGTACCACCTTAAAACATGTGAATCGTAAGTCTATGTTAAAGCTGCAGGTTTACAGTCCAATTACTATTAAAAAATGGACTAGTGAGCGGGCCGCTTATTGGTGGTTGAGAAAAGAATACACCAGTTTATTGGTCAATTAAAAGCAATGGGTCTGCGGTATAGTTACAGAAATATAAATTCAGTTTTAGTCACAGGTAATTATGAAATCTGGAATTTCTTGCGCGTAAAGATGTTAAAGCTTTTACATCAATCACCAATATCTTAGGCGCAAAGTGCCTTAGATGAGGAATTCGCGAAATATACATCAAAGAATCGCAAATTGATAACTAACATAGGTATGAGGGTTTTGAGGCCTTCGAGCGAAATGTTACGAGACAATAACGTTTATAAGTAATATTTCATCTGTCGAACCACAATACTTCGTTATACTCCAAATATTATCCTATATTTATAAAGACCTTTGTAAGGACAAAAATAGAACAAAGACCTCTAACCATAACTTTAAAAACTTTAAATATGATTCTAAATGAAAAATATAAAAAGGAACTCGATTCACAAAGTAATGTTATATCTAAAGGTCATTTTTGCAATAAGCTACTTTGTAGCTGATATACAAGACACTGAAGGTTAACATCTGTATCTAAGCTGGTGGATATATTAAGGTATCAATCGTGGTTAAGCGTAAATGACGTTACACTTTGCAGAATAGGTTATATAAATATTATACTAAAACCAAAACACGATCACACATTACCAAAAGTGTAAGAGCTTCTTCAGTTTTTTTTTTTAATCATCAACGTCTATATGGTATAATTCAGGATAACTTGTATACATCGTTAGCTATTGTTCAAAAATGCCGCATTTATAATTTACACATTTAGGTCATTAAAAATGCATGAATTTTGTTTCGGTAATCTTTATTTAATATCTCTAATATCTTAATTTGGTCGTGAAAAAAATATTTTGCAGTTATACCAAAAAGAAAGTACTCGATTTAATTTTCAATTAATCCGAATTTAAATGCATTTAATGGCATGTAAAATATAAGAATAGAATATACAATTAGAAATGTAAGAGAAAGTGAAATTCAGCACAAACAATTTTTTTTATCCTCCGTCGTAAAAATGTTCAGATCACTGACATGTGCCCAACGGGTACAAATTTGAAACATGAGTTACCAAATTGGAAAGGAAATGTTATTAATGGTACAGGGTGTTCCGTAACTATTGAAACAAATTATCATTATTGATGGTGAAAAAAAAAGTCATTTCTTACAGGATTTAGGACAGTAATAACTCATTCCACTTGGAGGCCACACCGTCCTTAGTTTAACACTGTCGTTTACTTACTACATCTGTCCAACAGATACCCAACCTTATGAGAAGATTGTGTTTTTTATCATTATTATAATGCTATATTTACTGTGACCTCCGACGAGTATTATATTTTGGAGGGGCGGTTGGTCTTTTGAATAGGGAGCCCGTTTAAGGAACTGTATACGTGGTGTCCCCACAACCCTATAAGGGTTAGGGTTAGGGTTAGGAAACTTATATACGTATATCACTAAGTATGATTAACAGATGCCTTTCTGGCAGAGCGACTCGAAGTACAGTGGTATAATAGTCTTTGGACTATGGATCCACAGGTTGCTGGTTCGAACCCTGGTAGAACCCGGGTAGATACTTGATACTAGATTTTGATACTAATAAATTTGATTTCTTATTTTAAGGGATGGGGTATGAACGTTTGGACAGTATTTATTATGGGACATTAGAGCACATCAGACATATCGAATTGCATTCTGAATACGAAGAATGTCCTTCTGATATCAAATAATTTTGATTTTTTGAAATTCGCAATGTAATACACATTTTATGGCAAATCATTAAAAATTGATATTTTTGATATTTAACAGTACTCGAAGTAAACTTTATAAATCTGATGATATGTACTTAAAGTGTATGTAGGTGGGATGAAAAGCCGACGATCAATTGAAAATTTTGACCTTTATATAGTATTGAAGATATGGATTTTTTTATAAAAAAAAAAAAAAATTAGGTCTTTTTGGATAAAAAATCCATATCTTCAATACGAAAGGTCAAAATTTTCAATTGATCGTCGGCTTTTTCTCCCAGCTACATACACTTTAAGAATATATCATTCGATTTATGATGGTCCATCATCAACTGCAACATATAGTTATGATATTCAAAATTAATGCTAATACGCCTAAATCCTGTTCACGTCCGAGTTATTCAATTCAAAAGTACAAAAGCAAAGCAAAGCAAAACAAAAACATACCACAATCATTTTATTCTATTATCATTTTATCTAAAACTCCAATCGATAAAAAGCTCCAAACAATACTATAATAATGATAAAACGGATCCTACTCAAGCCCCACAGCCTTACCCAGCATAATAAGTCACGTATCAACATTTGGAATGTCAAAAAAGTAACACCCTGTATGTATGTGATCTAGATGCCCACGCAGAACAAAACTCGGTACCTCTTTGAACATACACTCGTCACCCTCAAGTGTTTCCCATTATTAAATTCCAAGCGGAACAAAAGAACCAAAGGACGTTAACTGAACCTTTATTATTACTCTATAATTTTTACTCCTCCTCAAATATTAACGACCAAAATATTCAGGCTAAAAGCTCATCGGACGTAGGAAGCATAAAGAGAAGGAGAAGTTGTTTTTATGATATTAGAGGGTTTGGGAAACGTGGTTCAAAAGCACAAACTTCAACGTCTTGAGGATTAACTTAACTTAAACTTAACTAACATAATTTATAATGCGCCTTTTCCTGTGGCTACAAAGCGCAACAAGCATATTAAAAAGCACAGCAAACCATGATGCAGTCATCGTCCATGGCAAAGGCGATTCGACCTTTGTGGCATTAAACCCAGTTAACAGGAAATTAATCCAGTAAATCGATTCAGTAAAGCAAATAAGCTCATGCATTCGATCACTAACGGCAACCAGCTTCGGTCGATTACCCCAGCTGCAGCGTGTGTAAACTCTAATTTGCATAGAGGCTGTACGTGAAATTATTGATTGGCTCCAAACAAAGGATTTGAACCGGTGCACGTAATCATGGCGCAGTGCAGTCCATTCAATCAAATGTTGTCATCAACCTATTTGATCGCAGTGCATTGTTATGTGTGTGAGACGAACTGTCGCGGTTGATTGCAATCAAACAAACGATGTCTTACGTATTACTTTGTTCCGTGATGAAAATCGTGATGTTTTATTTAATCACTCTCGAAAAATGTATTTCTTTTGTAGGTCTATTACTTTGTTTTGTGATGAAAATCGTGATGTTTTATTTCATCACGCTTTAAAACAAACGATTTTTCTCATGTATTACTTTGTTTCGTGATGACAATTTTGATGTTTTATTTCATCACTCACGAAAAATTGATTTCTTATGTATTACTTTGTTTCGGGATGAAAATCGTGATGTTTTATTTCATCATCACGCTCTAAAACAAACGATTTCTTATGCATTATATTTGTTTTGTGATGAAAATCGTGATGTTTTATTTCATCACGCTCTAAACAATAATTATAGTTACATGCATTTCAAGAAAAAATCTTATTAAAACGGTAGGCCCTATGTTGTTTAGAAAAATGTAGAAAGTGATGATGATGATGATGTCGATGATGATGATGATGATGATGATGATGATGATGATGATGATGATGATGATGTCTCCAAAAGTGTCCCGGTTTGTTTTTCTTGCCCTAAATCGTGCGTATCTATTAATAAGGCACTTCAATAATCAATAATCAGTCCCGTGACGGCCTCCACTAACTAGCTACTAACTTGGGTTTATGGGCGCTGATATTTCATGTTCACTGTCACTTATTTATCAGAAAAGTGCGACCCTTTGTCAATCACCTACAGTACCCAATTTCGGCATACTATATAAGACACTCATCATGATGATTGCCAGAGAATAGTTAAGATGTAGCTTGTACCGTTTTTTTGTGGCATCCTTCAGAAGTGAGCAGTCCGATACCAATATTTTCGGTCAAATCTCCATTCAATTAACACGGGGAGTTGGCTAGCTATGCCTTGCCCTCACTCATATTTTACAAAAGTGCGACTATTTCTGAACATCTAACCTAGCTGTAATTTTAGGTCATGTTAGAGAAATATATTTGCTAGAAGTTTGGAGAATACCTAACATATTGGCTGGTTATTTTTCATACAGTGATGTTAACTAGGCAAGTGCCCATTCTTGCAACGTACATCATTTGTAGGGGTCACGCGTCAATGGTGAGAGCACTGTGTATTGTGTATAGGAAAACGGACAGTAACTGCAGTATGCATGATCAAATACAGAAAACAACATTATGGAAAAAGATATGTCTTGAGCATAGTTTTGAATGATTCAAGAGTAGCAGCATTTCTGATATGAACCGGTAAGGTGTTCCACAAACGTGGAGCTGCCACTGAAAAAGCTTTATCACCAGCACCCTTCTTAGAACGAGGCACAAGGAAGGAAATACTATCTGCCGAGCGGGTCTTCATTGCGCTCTGATATGATCTTTTCACAGTGAGGCAGTTAGATTATCTATTCAAAACCACTTTGCCATGAAAGCTCCCAGAAATCAAAGTGAACGCCTAAATTGATAGTAGAAGTAAATTGTGAACGAAAACACGTCAATTTAAGAACAATAGTTTCTATATTTGCTCATGCAGTACAAAATTACAAGTTTGTATTATCTAGTTGCAAGACCAATTATTATCTCTTTGGTTTGGGTAAAGCCACGCCATACAGTTAGCAACCTGGACAACCGATTCTTTTGTTTAGCAAGGCTCACTCAGTCATTTAATGTGGCAATACAAACGATCGAATTTGGTGTTGAAACGAGCTAAATTTTGAGTTACACCTTTTCAATGTAAAATTATTTTTCTCGGCCAAATGAAATGCAATCATTTTCATTTTTTCAGTAAATGTCCGGTCAAATTGTAGTGCTTGATACTTATTTTTTTTCAAATCCTAGTGTTAAACTTAGGCGTGAAATTCAGTCATTTCGTGTAAGATTTTCGATTTTGATAGGCTTAAACTCTGCCCGCGAGCCTTTTCTTGGATCAACCTTTTAGCTTTTCAAAGTAATATAGTTCGCTAATGAAGGATTTTTCCCAACTTTCTAACGCACATCACCGTGAGCGATATATCATAGTTTTGTCAGAATTTACGTTTTGATTTCACCATTTTTCACCGGCTGAAATTTTTTCAAAATCAACGCGTGAAATATAAGGCTAATAATACTAGCATTGTGGATCGATATCCCTGGGTTTAATAGGAATACCGGCATGATACAGTGTTGCCAGAACTTCAATATAGCAACGAAATTCCCAGGCCTAACGCTCCTATGTACTGATCATGTTTATAGCACGATGAGGATATTTCATCATCACGTGAGTGATTCGGACCAATGTGTTGAAATTTGCTTCTCCTCAAAACAACTTTGCCCGAAGGCTTACATGCAATTGGGCAATATTTAAAAAAACCCTTTCTTTTACAAAACATTATATTACGCTGTATGTGTTATGATCAAGCAAACTGTTTGGAACACACTTCCAAAGAAATAACCTTCGTAACGCCCCGGCGTAACGCCCCAGACTTTCGTTATTTAAACGCCAGAAATAGATTGTCCTTATAAGAACCATCAGAGATTGTGGCTTATAAGAACCGTTCATTATCATTGTTAACTTAAACAGGTTTTTGTTTTTAAACATCTTTATAAATTGATTGTTTTTATGTTTGTTTGTAAATTTCGTGCTTTACGCGCTTTGAGTTCCTCATCAGAGATTGTGCCTTATAAGAACCATTCATTTTCATTGTTAACTTAAACAGGTTTTTGTTATTTAAACTATTACGTTTAAGTGGCATCTTACTATAGCTTATTATAAGATATCATGCCTATAATATAGGTCTACCATCTGATACATTTTGTTGCACGGTAAAACGTGTCACTGTTACATGTACCATATAACATGTTTCATCATTATAGCATATCAACTCTGCTAGTAAAGGAATGTGATCTTACATCTCGGGCATATCTATGCTTTATCATTTTGTAGTTGAACGATATACATGAACATGCGTCCCCATGTCGTTTTGGGCCGTCCCCTTTATTCATGTATGCATATAAAATACATAACACAACGTAATTATGTTATAACAGCATGATTTATTACTCGGAGTTTCACGCCTAAAACGGCGATCATCAGATAAATAGCTGAACACTGAACAGCTATTTATCTGATGATCGCCGTTTTAGGCGTGAAACTCCGAGTAATAAATCATGCTGTTATAACATAATTACGTTGTTTTATGTATTTTAAATTAATGCTAATACGCCTAAATCCTGTTCACGTCCGAGTTATTCAATTCAAAAGTACAAAAGCAAAGCAAAGCAAAACAAAAAACATACCACAATCATTTTATTCTATTATCATTTTATCTAAAACTCCAATCGATAAAAAGCTCCAAACAATACTATAATAATGATAAAACGGATCCTACTCAAGCCCCACAGCCTTACCCAGCATAATAAGTCACGTATCAACATTTGGAATGTCAAAAAAAGTAACACCCTGTATGTATGTGATCTAGATGCCCACGCAGAACAAAACTCGGTACCTCTTTGAACATACACTCGTCACCCTCAAGTGTTTCCCATTATTAAATTCCAAGCGGAACAAAAGAACCAAAGGACGTTAACTGAACCTTTATTATTACTCTATAATTTTTACTCCTCCTCAAATATCAACGACCAAAATATTCAGGCTAAAAGCTCATCGGACGTAGGAAGCATAAAGAGAAGGAGAAGTTGTTTTTATGATATTAGAGGGTTTGGGAAACGTGGTTCAAAAGCACAAACTTCAACGTCTTGAGGATTAACTTAACTTAAACTTAACTAACATAATTTATAATGCGCCTTTTCCTGTGGCTACAAAGCGCAACAAGCATATTAAAAAGCACAGCAAACCATGATGCAGTCATCGTCCATGGCAAAGGCGATTCGACCTTTGTGGCATTAAACCCAGTTAACAGGAAATTAATCCAGTAAATCGATTCAGTAAAGCAAATAAGCTCATGCATTCGATCACTAACGGCAACCAGCTTCGGTCGATTACCCCAGCTGCAGCGTGTGTAAACTCTAATTTGCATAGAGGCTGTACGTGAAATTATTGATTGGCTCCAAACAAAGGATTTGAACCGGTGCACGTAATCATGGCGCAGTGCAGTCCATTCAATCAAATGTTGTCATCAACCTATTTGATCGCAGTGCATTGTTATGTGTGTGAGACGAACTGTCGCGGTTGATTGCAATCAAACAAACGATGTCTTACGTATTACTTTGTTCCGTGATGAAAATCGTGATGTTTTATTTAATCACTCTCGAAAATGTATTTCTTTTGTAGGTCTATTACTTTGTTTTGTGATGAAAATCGTGATGTTTTATTTCATCACGCTTTAAAACAAACGATTTTTCTCATGTATTACTTTGTTTCGTGATGACAATTTTGATGTTTTATTTCATCACTCACGAAAAATTGATTTCTTATGTATTACTTTGTTTCGGGATGAAAATCGTGATGTTTTATTTCATCATCACGCTCTAAAACAAACGATTTCTTATGCATTATATTTGTTTTGTGATGAAAATCGTGATGTTTTATTTCATCACGCTCTAAACAATAATTATAGTTACATGCATTTCAAGAAAAAATCTTATTAAAACGGTAGGCCCTATGTTGTTTAGAAAAAATGTAGAAAGTGATGATGATGATGATGTCGATGATGATGATGATGATGATGATGATGATGATGATGATGATGATGATGATGTCTCCAAAAGTGTCCCGGTTTGTTTTTCTTGCCCTAAATCGTGCGTATCTATTAATAAGGCACTTCAATAATCAATAATCAGTCCCGTGACGGCCTCCACTAACTAGCTACTAACTTGGGTTTATGGGCGCTGATATTTCATGTTCACTGTCACTTATTTATCAGAAAAGTGCGACCCTTTGTCAATCACCTACAGTACCCAATTTCGGCATACTATATAAGACACTCATCATGATGATTGCCAGAGAATAGTTAAGATGTAGCTTGTACCGTTTTTTTGTGGCATCCTTCAGAAGTGAGCAGTCCGATACCAATATTTTCGGTCAAATCTCCATTCAATTAACACGGGGAGTTGGCTAGCTATGCCTTGCCCTCACTCATATTTTACAAAAGTGCGACTATTTCTGAACATCTAACCTAGCTGTAATTTTAGGTCATGTTAGAGAAATATATTTGCTAGAAGTTTGGAGAATACCTAACATATTGGCTGGTTATTTTTCATACAGTGATGTTAACTAGGCAAGTGCCCATTCTTGCAACGTACATCATTTGTAGGGTCACGCGTCAATGGTGAGAGCACTGTGTATTGTGTATAGGAAAACGGACAGTAACTGCAGTATGCATGATCAAATACAGAAAACAACATTATGGAAAAAGATATGTCTTGAGCATAGTTTTGAATGATTCAAGAGTAGCAGCATTTCTGATATGAACCGGTAAGGTGTTCCACAAACGTGGAGCTGCCACTGAAAAAGCTTTATCACCAGCACCCTTCTTAGAACGAGGCACAAGGAAGGAAATACTATCTGCCGAGCGGGTCTTCATTGCGCTCTGATATGATCTTTTCACAGTGAGGCAGTTAGATTATCTATTCAAAACCACTTTGCCATGAAAGCTCCCAGAAATCAAAGTGAACGCCTAAATTGATAGTAGAAGTAAATTGTGAACGAAAACACGTCAATTTAAGAACAATAGTTTCTATATTTGCTCATGCAGTACAAAATTACAAGTTTGTATTATCTAGTTGCAAGACCAATTATTATCTCTTTGGTTTGGGTAAAGCCACGCCATACAGTTAGCAACCTGGACAACCGATTCTTTTGTTTAGCAAGGCTCACTCAGTCATTTAATGTGGCAATACAAACGATCGAATTTGGTGTTGAAACGAGCTAAATTTTGAGTTACACCTTTTCAATGTAAAATTATTTTTCTCGGCCAAATGAAATGCAATCATTTTCATTTTTTCAGTAAATGTCAGGTCAAATTGTAGTGCTTGATACTTATTTTTTTTCAAATCCTAGTGTTAAACTTAGGCGTGAAATTCAGTCATTTCGTGTAAGATTTTCGATTTTGATAGGCTTAAACTCTGCCCGCGAGCCTTTTCTTGGATCAACCTTTTAGCTTTTCAAAGTAATATAGTTCGCTAATGAAGGATTTTTCCCAACTTTCTAACGCACATCACCGTGAGCGATATATCATAGTTTTGTCAGAATTTACGTTTTGATTTCACCATTTTTTCACCGGCTGAAATATTTTCAAAATCAACGCGTGAAATATAAGGCTAATAATACTAGCATTGTGGATCGATATCCCTGGGTTTAATAGGAATACCGGCATGATACAGTGTTGCCAGAACTTCAATATAGCAACGAAATTCCCAGGCCTAACGCTCCTATGTACTGATCATGTTTATAGCACGATGAGGATATTTCATCATCACGTGAGTGATTCGGACCAATGTGTTGAAATTTGCTTCTCCTCAAAACAACTTTGCCCGAAGGCTTACATGCAATTGGGCAATATTTAAAAAAAAACTTTCTTTTACAAAACATTATATTACGCTGTATGTGTTATGATCAAGCAAACTGTTTGGAACACACTTCCAAAGAAATATCCTTCGTAACGCCCCGGCGTAACGCCCCAGACTTTCGTTATTTAAACGCCAGAAATAGATTGTCCTTATAAGAACCATCAGAGATTGTGGCTTATAAGAACCGTTCATTATCATTGTTAACTTAAACAGGTTTTTGTTTTAAACATCTTTATAAATTGATTGTTTTTATGTTTGTTTGTAAATTTCGTGCTTTACGCGCTTTGAGTTCCTCATCAGAGAGTGTGCCTTATAAGAACCATTCATTTTCATTGTTAACTTAAACAGGTTTTTGTTATTTAAACTATTACGTTTAAGTGGCATCTTACTATAGCTTATTATAAGATATCATGCCTATAATATAGGTCTACCATCTGATACATTTTGTTGCACGGTAAAACGTGTCACTGTTACATGTACCATATAACATGTTTCATCATTATAGCATATCAACTCTGCTAGTAAAGGAATGTGATCTTACATCTCGGGCATATCTATGCCTTATCATTTTGTAGTTGAACGATATACATGAACATGCGTCCCCATGTCGTTTTGGGCCGTCCCCTTTATTCATGTATGCATATAAAATACATAAAACAACGTAATTATGTTATAACAGCATGATTTATTACTCGGAGTTTCACGCCTAAAACGGCGATCATCAGATAAATAGCTGAACACTGAACAGCTATTTATCTGATGATCGCCGTTTTAGGCGTGAAACTCCGAGTAATAAATCATGCTGTTATAACATAATTACGTTGTTTTATGTATTTTATTACACGCTCTACTATCTAATAGTATCGAGCACTATCTTCAGCTGTTTTGATTAACTATATATTATGTATGCATATATATACTTCGGTGTGTGATCATGACATTAAAAAATCAGCTTGCGAAATGGCGTCCTGTGAAGACTTCAATGGCAATGGGTTAAGTTCACGTAAAAATAGCTTGGTTTTAATGGAGCTAGCAGTGTAGCACACTTCTGGATAGAGTATAGCAGGTACATATTTTGAATTAGAACATGTCATAGATTGTGTCTCGTAAGAAAGGGGGTAGGGAGTAGGAGAGGGAGGGTATTGGAAGTGGACACGGAGGTGAAGTGGTGACAGCTTCCCATGGAACATCTCGTCATCCTGCATGCTTGACCATTCTCCCTATGGGATGGAGGGCACCGTGATATTTTACGTTTTTAGGCATTTTCTGATATTTTTTGTCAATAATGTTTCTATTGAAATCCGCCTATCTCTTGCCCTCCTAAAAGACAAAACCGGACAACGCCACAGGAGAGGGAGGGGGAAATGGGAGTGCCCGGAGTGAAAGTGGGGTATTATAGGAGGGGTTAAAGTTTGAGAGCGAGAGGATAGACATAGAGAGGTTGAAAAAAGTTGCTATGAGACCCTTTATAAAATTACAAAATGTTCTGCAAATAAAATGTTTTGTTATAAAGGAGTAGAAGAAAACCAAGTCAACAAACAGCAAAAGCACCGTTCCGTTTTGTTGTAAAAGAACTTATCACTTCTAGTAAGGGACTTATGGTGCTGTCTGTTAGACATTTCTGTTTTAATCCAAATAGCTTTTAAAAATCGGTTATTGATCAAAACATGAGCGGTCACGTCCCGAACTTCTCCCCCATTTTGTCAAATCAATACGAAATGTTTTACTTGTGATCGACATGCACACTGCAAAAAATCACATGGGACCGATATCATAATAATACTGAAGTTGACTGAGATTTATATGCATACGCTGTGTAAATGACAACAACAATTCGACCATGAAACAGACAATTTACATAGTAGTGAAGCAGGAAGGTTTTAACGATCCGAGGTGGCTGTCAAGGGATTTTGTGGGATTTAAAGGTTTAAAGACAGTAAGCATGACAAGAAATAATTAATTGAAGCATCTATTTGCTGTTTATGGTAACATGACTGCATTAGACAATTGGGAGCCATAAAATCTATTTGTGAATTTAATTCTCTTAAAAGATCAAGGGATCAAAGGATTAACACTTTTTTGTCTAAAGCTGCAGTTCTTACTGCTGTTGACAACGGGAAGATACTGTGTCAAAAAGGCTTACGTGGCTTCCTTTATAAGGGTTTACACAGATACACATAGAGATTGTGGGAGAGAGTGAGAGAGAGAGAGAGAGAGAGAGAGAGGGGGGGGGTAGGAGGATGGCAGTGGGAACTTGTGGGTGAATTATGTGTGATATGTGGGACTTCACCTTATAGGTTGGGGTGTATGGGTGACGCTCTCCTGTTAGTATGTAGTCTACGCATGAACGCACGCACGCACGCCCCACCCATCCCCATAAACAACTACCACATCACCATAAATTACAGATGACAACAAAGGCCTCCGTTGATCAGGGCCATCGCTGGTGGAGGTGGTGGTGGGGTCACCCCGATGTGCCGTCGGCCAATTGCAAAAGGTCCGAAAAATGTTAAATAATAACAATTTTTTATAGAAAAAACTTATGATCAAAACATTGTGAGGTTTGTTTTTCCCCCAGACTAGTGGGGAAAACAATTTCACAAATTCTGCCGGCAGAAACAATTCGGGTCAACAATATCACAAATTCTCTCTCCAAAAAGGCTGTGCGTCAATATTCAAACTAGTGATGCCTGTGCCATTAATAGGACATGCGTGGGGGAACATGAACAAAAATGTATCCACGGAGCCCAATCTATTACCAGCGTCAAATATTTGGAATCATTTCCGAAGTGTTAAAGGTTATGTTCATTTCCGCTGAAAATGTTTGCCTGTAAGTTTTATAGCCCCCAGGATAATAAAATCTATCAGGCTAGAAACAAATGAATACAATATGAAAACCAATCCTTCAGTATCATTTATGCATGATATTGTATTCATACATACTCACGATATAACGACGTTTCTGATTGGATTTGGGACGTATTTTGCTGGTCATAAATACCGTTTATGATCAGTACGCAGGGCATAAACAAGCTGCGTCACGCAGCGTTGGAACCCAATTAACGTGATCCATGATTTGCTAGTGTTGCGTACACGCGCATGTCACCACGCCGGCGCGCCCATCTCACGCAGAGCGCAAAAAAGATGAACGCGTTGACTCCCGGCCGTTGACCTCATGAGCCGAGCTGCTTCCCGCAAGTAGGCCTACTCATTTTCTCCCAATTTTTGAAGGAAAACGGTATGGAAATGTTATTTAAACTTGTAAACCCTTATTATTGTCATTTGTATTGAATTGCTAACAATGTTCAGAATGTTGGGTATGTATGAACGGGGTTCATTCATAGGATTTAGGGCATGATCGCTGATCATGCCCGAAATCAACGATCATGCCCGAAATCCTATGAATGAACCCCTAAATATTCAGTGATATTAATGAGGCAGAAAATGCAACAAAAACCACTCATACAATGGGTAATAAGATGAGAAAATATTAAAAATATATATGAAACTACACAATTTCATAAATTTAAAAGAACGTTTCCTGCAGTAAAGTTTAATATGGCTTCAGATAACAAATTGCACAAGTTATAATCACATTTGTGAAAAAAAACCAACAAACATGTTCACGTCGTAGTATAGCTGATACAGCAATCAACACTTACAAATGAATCGCAATTACTTCTTACCTACTCAATACACCCCACCCACATACCTCAACACCCACACAATCAAATACAAAGTCATCTGATAAAAATATAAGCGCGCCTATTACGAACTGAAAATTAAGCATCTATTTGCAAAGAACACTAATTAGACACCCAAACGTACCAACTGAAAACAAAGTATGACTGCTGCGTTAAAAAGCTTCGAAACAAGAATCCAAATGTTTAAATTCCCACAATACACTGTTTTTCAGACGTGTACGGGGGGAGGCAAGGGGGATTTGAAGAACATTGTCAACAATGATAAAATATTATGATGGTCAGCATCCAAAAAGTATGGCAAGAGGTTTCACAGCTACCTTCTGGCTAATCACTGGTTCAGTATACAAAGGGAATAACTCCCGCAACCACCATCCTCAATGCTTATACGTATTACAACAGGTAAAATTTGAAAAATCGTTTTACTAAAGCTACTTAGCTGTGATTTTTTTCTTTTAACCGACACCCTGCAATTTATGTACATTTAAATACGTGTAGTGTGGTGTCAGCATTTTATCCCGATGGGGATGAGGTGGGGACGAACAAAAACCTCTAAGTAACATTTACGATAAAATGAAAGAAACACCATTGACCATTCAAACACTGGTGTTTTAGCCCTTTGTTTACAAAAAGGATTTTACATTAGCGTAAAATTAACCATGCTATCTACATTAAACTGTCTGCGTTGCGCATTCGAACTGTTTCATTACTTTAAAATAATGTCAATTATAAGATGTAAATATTTTCTAAAAGGAAATGTCACTAACCTTATAGAGTGCACCAGGACACCTCGTGTGAAGAACGATTGGCTGGCTAGATGCAACAGATGGTTCCTTTATATCCTGATACGCTGTGTGTTTAGTCTATCGTGCCATGTCAATCCCGTGCGAACGCTTCAAACAATCCAGTGCTGAGAAGTGTTCATCGTAAATGACACTTAAAATTGGATGTGCGCCACAGAGCTAGATTGAATAGACTTTTGAAAAAGATACACACACGTGAGTCACTCCGCCCAGTAGCAAAAGTCGTCTCGTTTGAATTAAATGAGAGAGAGCGAGAGAGCGGGGGGGGGATAGAGAAGAGAGAGAGAGGAATAGATGTGGGAGAGGAGAAAGAGAGAGAGAGAAAGGGGAGGAGAGAGAGACAGAAAAAAAGAAGACTAGAGACAACTGTTTTCTAAGACAACGAACACAACTGTGGTGTGACCGTTAATGACCTTTGACCCCAAAATTTCTGAACACCCCATAGACATTGGCTAGTGTGCACGTGGCATCACTCTGCTGTATGTTATTTGTGCCAGAAGAGACATTTTGAAGGAATTTCGTTTCGGACCGGTAGTGACAATTCAATTAACTTTGAACCCAAATAAAAAAAATACTACATATACATTGGATAAATACAATTCATGTGTTAATATACCGTTACTCTCCTATGTTTTTCTTAGCTAATAAGTATTTTTGAAGGTATTTGGTTTTACACCGGAAGTAACCCCTCAATGACATTTGAACTCATATCTGTGTATGCTTTACAGACACTGGGTAATAACAATGCGTTTTTGACCCCTGTGACCATACGTGACTTTTGACACCACGAATTTCCTATTCAAAGATTTATTTAACGTTTGCGAGACGATTTCAATATTTCTCATACCCCAAAAAAGTATGTGAATTATACTGTTGAAGTATTTCAACAGTTAGTACTAAATTAATGATTAGGATTAAGCTATGTTTCATTTTGCAGAACTTGGTAATATTTTAAAATAATCCCGTATTTTTCTGGAGTAAGGTGTAGTTAGACAATGCGTTATTTTATCACTTAGAGTGAATTAACTGACCCGGTTACTGACCCAAATACTGTGGTATCTTGATTAAAGCCGATCCAAGCAATTTGCGATTAGATTTTGCTTGTAGGAACAATGATTGAATTGTATAGATAGAATAGATTCTCCTTCGTATTTTCAATAAACAGATATATTTGGAATTGACTGATTGTTCTGATCTAATATCTTATTGCTTGGGCAAAATATGGACAAATACGTAATTTCTGTAGGGTTGATTTTATCTTGGCAACAACAAAGTTATACATAATATGCAATTAACTAAGACGGAGTTCGTAACTTAACCGATTATGTGACAAATATCCAGTAACAGCAGCGCTGCGGTCTTGATGAAACGGCTTTATTCATCACGATAAGGCCAAAAATATTGTTTATCCTCCTCAGCTGAGGAGCAGAGGAGGTGCGACCGGGTTGGTGGGCGGGCTTTTGTTTTTATTCAGTTCATCCGTATCAGAGACCAAGGTCTCTCAATGTGACCACGGTTAAGTTTTTTGGGTCAATGTAACTTCATGGGACACTTTTGGATGATCAAATCAACCCAAATTTTACTTGCATATTGGCAGACACAGGGGAACGAGGACAACACCTTTGACGTCATCTTCTTCAACATCAAATTGGTGCGGTTTAAATCTGACGAACAAACATCTTTGGTGGTGGTGGTGGGGGGGGCTTAATGCAAACGAACATAGAATGTAGGGGTGTACATGTGTGACTCAAAATACTAAAGAAATACTTCTACTTGTATATTGTCAACATAAGAGCTTCAACGTTCTCAAAAATATCGGGAACCTTAACCAGTATTGGTTCCAAACCATAACGTCACCGGGCGAGAAAAACCTCGTGTGCATTTTTAGTGTTACTTATTTTGCAAATAAGTAAGAGCAGTAAATCGTTCAATTTAACGATATTCCCAATCAACAAAAACTATACAAAATCGTGTTTTTATTTGTGATTGGTTTTGTGAAAATACCATCAAATTTAATACTTTGTTACTTTTCCACATTGCCAAATGGGTAACATTGAAGCTGCACAAATGAGATGTTTATGTGATTAAGCATACTAATTTGATTGCTCTACTTAAAACCTGCGATGCAATCAGTCGAGTCTCATTCCGGAGAACAGTACAGTAGTTTTGTAGCGTGAATAACGCGTCGAATAAATTCACAAGTCAAACTCATCTGACGAAAATCAAAGTATCTCATGCCCATTGGTCTTTATTTAACGCCCTGATCAGTGGCTTTACATGTAAGTATTGGCTACAATGATAATGCACCGCAGATATTATTGCCTCCGATGTGAAGTTATTTGCACAATGAAGTAGATACAAATTAATTAATTATTTCTGGGTACATCAAGGTTCGGCTTTTCAATTTGAGACTTTAAAGTTTTCAAAGCCAAAACTATATATAATTAAGTCTGGTCGAATTTGAAAAACAAAAATAAAATTTAACATGGCTGCCTTTCTTCTCTTTTGAATCGACATTACTTCAGTTACTCTCAATTTGACTGTAAATTTCATCAATGGTATATTTGAAATGAAAGCGCGTTTCACCATGTCCATAATACAAGAAATCAGTAATACTAATATAATTTTTTTAGCGTTAACGCCATTTTCTATAGGAAATAACAGATACAGTCACCTTTCCTGTTATGAAAATGTAATTCTCGCTATTCGCAATAAGGGCGCCGCCAGCGGTTTGCGATGTAATCGTGATGTATCATGGGAAAAGGTCGACATCCAAGTCCGCGCAATACGAATATTACCATGCTATTACATAGGAACACGTGACAATATTTTTTTTTTTTTTCAAAATAAAGGTGTTACACGCGAATCGATACTCAATAATACTTAATAATGTGATTTGAAATGTGCACAATTAATTTTTTCTCTATCGATTTGCGTGTAATACTGTTATATTGACAAACTAAAAAATATTGTCACGTGTTCCTATGTAATAGCATGGTAATATTCGTATTGCGCGGACTTGGATGTCGACCTTTTCCCATGATACATCACGATTTTCCCATGATACATCACGATTATTATCGCAAACCAAGCTTGGCGGCGCCCTTATTGCGAATAGCGAGAATTGTAAAATATTATGTTTAGTAGCCGATTCTATTGGATAGAGGTTAAGAAATGAAATAAGGAGGTAATTATTATGCTTTCATTAACGATATACAGACATGTCAAAAGTGCTCCATTTTAATAAAGTTGTACGGCATTGAATTAAACTGGCTAGGGCGTTTACCTAAGCATTCACCATAAATGTGTCTTGATGAGATTAAAAAACCGTTTTTTTTTTGTTCAGACAAAAGGCCTATTTATGTCAACTCTTTAATTTGTTGTTTTATTTTATATATCATTACATTTTAATGATCATTAAACATTTTTGAAAAGAATAAAAAAAAAATAAATTGAGAATAGTTGAAAGTCGTTCCGTAATATTAAAATGTACTTGACGATCAGAAAATTTACATGTTATGAGCGATGGATGGCGCATTTGAAATTGGGGTTGGAAGATACCTTCCCCTAAATAACAGCTAATAACAGTATTGCGAACCTTCAGCATCCATGGTTCGATGTAGAGAGTCTTTCCTATTCAGAGGAAATATTGCAATTACACACCTTATTGCCTTTTAACAATAACCAATGACACTAGCACGTAATTCCAGTCAAGCACCAATCTTTAATCCTATTGTTGAAGAGGATAATAAGCTTAGCATTAGTAAAAGTCTTTGTTTGTTTTGGCTAAATCCTGTTCAAGTGGTGGGCTAACCAACAATTGACAATGAGAGGACTTTCCTGAACCTCGTTCAGTTGGGGATGATTTGAAGTGACCGCCAATTATGACCATTTGATATTTAATACCAGCAATGTGGAAAAAAAAGAAAAAGTGCCAAAATAATGTACCCTTTTACGGAAGGAGCAAATTTTAAAAAGTTATAACAAAAAAAGAAAAGAAAATTATCAAATAAATTTAAATTAAAAATTGAGATTTTATATTTCTTTCTTTCACGAGGCGGCATTATCACAGACAAACACTGTATAAGCTAAAAACTCGACCCTCATCACTACATGCTCTCATAGCTCAATGGTAGAGCATCAGACTGCTAATGTCAATATCGTTGGTTCGAGTCCTCCTGCCAGCAATGGTTATATTTATTATTTTAATGCTACGCTACAATTTGTTCAATTTTTTTCGTTTATTTATTTATTTACTTATTTATTTATTTATTTATTTATTTATTTATTTATTTATTTATTTATTTATTTATTTATTTATTTATTTATTTATTTATTTATTTATTTATTTATTTATTTTTGTTTATTTATGTAAATAATTTGATATATTTGAAAGAGGTATTTGAGCAATTGAAATTTTGATTTTATAATCCTATGGGGTCATTTTGAACCCCCCACCCCTCCCAAATTGCCAAACGCACAACACCTATGATTTTGCATCATACATGTCATCATCATAAAAAAACACCATTCTATGTATACCTGACGCCGGCAACTAGACTACTATACAAAAAAATAGTATCACATCTTTCCTGCTCAATCAATATATTATAATACTTGCAAATAGATCATAGTTTACTAATCTAATCCTGTAATATAGACCTGTTATATCACCTGTAATATAGGTGATCATTGTTTATGGTTTGTTATTGCAGAGATTAGTGTCCGATCTCTGTACTGTAATGTAAATGAAGCATATTGATATGCAGGAAGAATCGACCAGGGCGCTATCTATTAGGGAAAGATAAACACTATTCAAAATATCAATAGACAAGAAGAAAGGGATGTAGAGATTTGTAATTGAGTCATGCATGATTTAACAGAAGGTTCTTTCCAAAACCCAAACGTAATGGGTTAACTTCATTTTATGGCAGCTAAAAGCCAAAATAATATTAGGTCAAGCGCTGCAGTAAATATTACTTTAAGCGCCCAATATTTAAAGCTATGTTTGTAACATATAAATACCTAATATTATTATGAACGATTTGCAATATTTTTAAAACAAAATGGGAAAAGTATCTAAAAACTACTTTGATACTATAATATTACATGTTGTATTTTGCGAGATCCACGAATTCTTTGAAAACATAATATTTTTGCATCACTTTCACTATCTTTTTAATGCTAACAGAGATTATATTGAGTCAACAGCTAATTCGTCAAAATACAGGGTGTCCCAAAAGTCTCGATACTATTTTAAACGTTAATTCATAACTCTAGTATACAGAAACTGACAACAAACATGAAGGTATCGTTGCAATTATTTTGATACCAAATTTGACATAATTATAAACCCACTAACATAATAAATAATCGACGGTGAAACACTTGGGCATATTACACGCAAGACCATAAAATATGTTTACCGGAACCCAGGTATCCACTATCTCCTCTCAACTTCTAGACCAATGCCCTTTCAATTCCATTGCAATATCAAACAGTATTATAAAAATAGACTATCAAGATGATATACAAAACCAAGAAATGTTTACTTATGCTTTGATTTTATTCAGAAATCAAGTCAGTAAAAGCTATCTTCTGAAGTTGTGTAATACTCCATGCTTCATTTCTCTGCTCTGTCATAAGACTCAGGACTGTAAGGACATAACTTTTAATAATTCTCAGGTGATGATGAAAGAGTCAACATTGAATGTAATTGTCGTTCAGCGTATTGTACCTGCAAACCAAAGAAAACAACCAGTTGTTTCCATTTAATTAATTAATTGCCACTTTTGATATTCAGTTGGTATTTCATCATCAGTGTGATCAGGGTCATGGATCAAATTACTATTTAAATATATAACCATTGTTAGATTGGAAATGCTATGAAAAATTACTTTAATCTATCATGATCAACCATATCATAACAGAATAAATAAGATTTCATAATTCTCAACGAGAAACACAAATTTTTGGTTACAATTATTGACGCGTCGTATTTGATGTGTATTTATTTATTTACTTACTTACTTACTTACTTACTTACTTACTTACTTACTTACTTACTTACTTACTTACTTACTTACTTACTTACTTACTTACTTACTTACTTACTTACTTACTTATTACTTACTTACTTACTTACTTATTTATTTATTTATTTATTAATTAATTAATTAATTAATTAATTAATTTATTTATTTATTTATTTATTTATTTATTTATTATGCTTCATCACTGGCTCATTACAAAGACAAATATATTATATACAAATATTACACATACAAACCAAGATAAAGTAAATAGAATAAAATGCCAGCTAGAAAGAACGGGACAAACAGGTGCAAAATCACCTCTAGGACCATCCCACCTTTCGATTTTTGAAAACAATTTATGGAAAAAACCCCAACACAGCCCCATCCCAAATTATATAAGCTTGCAATTCGAGCATCTGTAGTAAGAGCTCCAAGAGCATGTATTCAAAGAACAAATAATTTGAGTAAAATGAGAATTCAAAAATTCAACCACCACGGATTTGAAGGAAGAAAAGGAACCGGCTGTCCTTGTAGACAAAGGCAGCTGATTCCAAAGCTGCACAATGCGATTGATCATTTGTCATGTATGTCGTATGAAGGAAATTTATATCATGTTTGGTATCCAAATAATTGCATAAATTTACTATTCTCAAATATGTATGTCAGTGACGCTACTAGTACAGCGATAAATCACTAGTTACAAATCTTGCCGTCTGTCTATTATGTACATTGAATTGGACGAACAAAACTCTCAGGAGGACATTTGCTGACATTTCGCCGCAGGAAACCAAGTGTCTGGTTAGCCTTTTGATTATGGTGTTGATATGAACATTCCAGGATAAGTTAGAGATGATCTAGTTTAATCCCAGGTATTTAAAATTAGTTGTTAAGGCTAGATGTTGACCATGCAGTGAATAAGTGGTGTGATTGGGAGATCGCATGTTGGTAATACGCATGATTTGTCAGGATTAAATATCTGAAGACAGTTGAGATCTTCTTGCAACAAACTGGCATCATCAGGAATTTTTATGACTCTGTCGAGCAGAGAGTCATCTGTAAATCAAATAGGCGCGTGGTTGCTGTGACACACTTTGGCAAGTCGTTAATAAAAACACAGAAAAATCAACGGGCCCATGACTCCAGATGTTACAGATGAGACTTCTTTCTCAAGTAGAACATGCTGGGAGCGATTGGGTAAGAATTCAGTCTTCAATCCAGGTCAAGCTATTACCATATATTCCGTAGTGAGATAACTTCATGTCACGAACATCAAATGCTTTGGAGACATATCAATATGTAAGCGCTCTTTAGCAAAGTCATAGTTCATTGAATTTACAACCGTATGACAAAACAGGCGAAAATAGTAATTTTGCACAAGATTTGCAATTTAAAGAGAATTGGCCATTGCTCATTCTAATTCTAGTGACGCTAGAGTATGGACAATATAAGTGTGCCTTTTCATTTAATGACATAAAATTTGACAAATATTGTAAGGAACACTTGAGGTTTTGACTTTTAAAACCTACATTTTGGTCAAAAAAATGTCCTCGGATAGGTAGTTTTCAACAGATTTACCACATTCGTCTTTAAATAAAAAAAAAGCACACTTATACGAGGGGATATCAAAAGTTTTTGAAAGTGAAGGAGCTATATTGATGAAATGTTGTCAGTGTAATCACTGGTCCTAATGAACATTATGGTCCAAAAATGGTCACATAAGTATGTTTACTTTCTTTACAGGTGGCGCTAGATAGGCGGTAAGTGCATATCCTGCATGATAAAGAAAATTGAGGCATGCAGGGTGAATAAATTCCTGCATTGGAAGGGTTGTGCCTACAATGCCCAGAAATCAATGATGAAACGAAGGCTGTCTACGGTGATGATTGCCTGACGTATTACTGTTGCTTTTTTTTTTTTTTTTTTACAAACTGGCCATATGTCCCTCACAAATGAGCCAAGAAATGGACGTCCATCACTTGGTGATGACGTGGCCACAGTGAAGATAGTGGGGATCAAATCATGAAAATCTAGCACCACCTGTTAAGAAACTAGACACACTTATGAGACCATTTTGGACAATAATGTACATAAGGACTAGTGATTACACAGACAAGTTTTCATCGATATAGCTCCTTCACTTCTGGGTGATTTCAAAAACGTTTTGATACTCCCTCGTATTGTCCATATACTAGCGTCATTAGAATGAGCAATGGCCAATTCTCTTTAAATCGCAAATCTTGTGCAAAAAGTTACTATTTTCGCCTGTTTTGTCATACGGTTGTAAATTCAATGAACTATGACTTTGCTAAAGAGCGTTTACAAATTGATATGAAGGATTTATCCCCCCGTATCTACGCCTATGGCGCCAAGCATGCAAAAATTGACCAACTCAGCTAAAATTGACAATTAATAATGAGGTTAATTTGGTCAAAATCACACTTTCGGATGTCAATATGAAGGGGTGGGTCGTCTTGAGGTGGATGGTGATTGTATGGACCATCCGCTATTATCAAAAATTTAGAGGGTGAATCCCCCATCTCCCCGTGATCTACGCCTATGGTCGCACCGCGGCATTGACGCGCCGAAAACTTTAAGTGACCCACTTTTCACTCAATCTTAATCCTCCGGGCACGTGTCATTACAAATGTCAACTCAATTACGTGCCCTGCAGGATGGCGTAAATAGCAATTCTCTCGCATTTCTTCCGAAGTAATTCTGTGAGTGGTCCGCGAGACTATTTTATATTGTCCTGAAAGGTTAGGTGGAGTATCCTGGTCACGTTTACGTCTTACTTAGACAGGCCTTATAGCTCACTTGTTGGTCACCTTGCTATGGCATGCACAACACAACACTACGTAAAACTGACCGCATTACGCTACACTCTTAGTCAGTGGCTGTGGTTTAGCTTGTAAGCGCTGAATTTCATTAGTTCCTGCATGTCGTTTATCACACGGTAGATGAATGGTCCGCGTCCTTATGGAACACGCTTGTCGAGGTGCGCACTAGCTGCGAGTAAGTAGCGCGTTTTAAGCGTATTGCGTAATTCACCACGCACTATGCGCAACTGCATTTGTAAACGGGTTTCGTTCATTTTAGAATAAGGAGAGGTTTCATGACAGTAAGTTTTTTAACATATTTTTTCCTAAATAAAACAAATAATTAACTTACTAAGAAATGTTACCTGGTGCGCCGACATCCACTACTATGTCAAAATAGTGAACCTGCCTGTCGTTCATCACACGGTAGAGAATAGTAAAGACAACAATTCCTATCGTTTATTCTCTAAATGTCTCCCTGTTTTCAGCTAAAACCTTGCTTAAATAAGACCGATTTGTTTGTAGAATCTGTAACGTTAATTCGGGACACAACCATGACAACATGATATACATCATCAATAAAGTTGAACACATTACTTTTAACGGTAAAAAAAGTCAAAGGTGACAGAAAACGAATCTGAAGACATTCCTTGCACTTAATATTGATTCTTATCCCGGAACTGTGATTTCATTACATTCTTTATAAGTTATTTCCAGTTCTGCCCTGTTTCCATTTATTTAATTTTACCAGATTTACCCTGTTCGTGTGATTCATTAAACCTTCCCCTCTTATCGTTCTCTGAACTAGTTTTGTTTCTTTTTACTCTTTTGTTACATAGTCATCACTGCTTCGTCAATTTCTTGATGAGGTAATCGTATACATTTTGAAACCACCCACTGTTGCACCCAATTTCCACTCTATTTAGCTTATATTATTAAGGTCATAAATCAATTTGTAAGTCATATTATTTTTCTCTATATAGATTTCCCACTTGTAAGTAGGTAGACTGTATCACCTACCTGCAAACACCCGACATGTCAAGTTCAAAGATATTTTGTCTGGTGTTTTGTTCACGTTTGTGTCAAATATTCAAAGAAAAACTGTTCAAAATGAGTCTGAGTAACTGAATAGTGCCGATAAATCCAAGCTCCCAACCCACACCGTACCATTTACTGTGGCAAACCACTCATATTTTTACTTGCAACAACAACAACATGATGTGTAATATCAGGCAGATAAAATGGTATTAACATGGTGTCTAACTACTATTCATTAATGCGTCTCTCTATGGTTGAAATTGTGTTTCAGGCGAGCTGCGATTTGAAATAAGGTCAACAAACACTTTAATTGAGGGATTCGGAAAACGATCTCCGGGGTTTTCTATGAAACTAAACAAAGCCTATGTGAACATCAGTAATCAATTAATTAGGCAACCGTGTCTTCAATATTGGCTAAAGTACCTTGATACAAAAAAGTACATCACGAAGATTGTTCCAAGATACAATTCGAAAGAAACCAGGTTAACTACCAATACACACACAAGTTTTTTAACAGGATCATTACTTACGATAATTTGTGAATCCTGTGTAATTTCGGTTTGAAACTGAGTGCATTGGAAACTTACTCCATAAAGGATGTTGAGAGGGGTGTGATCTTTCGTCTCTTGTTGGCCTTATTGTCACTTGTATTAAGCGCCAATAAATCCCGGGCACCTTATGTTGTTTAATAACACTACTGTTATTTTGCATTGTCTCACAAAGGAGTAAAACAATTCATACACTACCAACTTTTGGAATCACTTTTACGTTAGCACAAAAGGCCATTATATACTTATGGAACAACTACCCAGCTGTGATGAACATATTTTGATTATGATTTTGACAATTAATTGCTTGAAAACAACAAATCAATATTAACTTACGAGTCATTATGCTGACGGGAGATGCTTGTCTTCGGAGGTAAGTTGAATATTAATGACTAATGAGCTGCATTTCGAAGAAATTTGCAATGAAGTTCATTGGCGATAAAACTGCCACGCGTATTACTAGCAATTCAGTTGTTTTCAATTAATGGAAATTATTGATTATAATATGTGACCCCTCAGCACAACTGAGCCCCGAAGTCGCCAATCATCATTTTTGAGATATTCAACCAAAATATTCTGCTTGAAATTAGCTTTAAAATGATGTATATCATGTCTATAGTACTTGACATTTAAGTAGTGAAAAATCAATAAAACAGTCAATAAATCCTTTGTTTCCTATTGTTTATTGTTAAGTTCAATGGAGCATATCTCAATAGTGGCACTGGCGACATCCGGGCTCAGTTGTGCTGAGGTGTCACATATATTATGTGTGTTAATGATTTTGTTTAGGTAACTAATGTACGTATCATGTAGTTGGATTGTTGATTGTAGAGATGGTTTGTGCCCAACTGCGTCCGTCCGGGGCTCACTTTGTGACTTTTCCTTATAGAAATGTGCATCTTACATATAATTCTCCCGAGATTCCAAAAGTGATTTAATATTTCACAATATGTCAGTATCGGACTTGCGGTTAGTAACAGATTTTAACTCAAGAAACAAAATACTATCCGAAATGTAAATGCATGCTAAAATTAATATTATACTACCTTTTAATCGTTTTACTCAAGTTTAATCATAACCAATGCATAATCGCGGAAGCGTGTACTGGAGATAAATTTGCTGCTTTGATGATATGTTCCGATGAGATTAGGATTTATTCGAATTGAAAGCGTTTCCCACGATTTGGCAAACCCCAACCCTCTAAAGTATTTTATTGAATGCGGTATCGATTTGCCGAATGGACGATATATGGAATTAGAATATTGCTGAATGTTAGAGGGCTTAATGTTTAGAATACCTTTTTCTCAATTTTATTTCTATGTAGGTAGAAGGGAGCACTCAGCTTTATTGCTTTGGGTGAGTGTGCAAACCCACTGTCAAAACTAGGTTAATGGAACTATTCGGCTATTCCAGTTGAAGTCCATATACCACCTATGGAAGAGATCATCTTAATCTCCCACATAGGGGGTGTAGATTTCAAATGGAGTCATCCATTCAGGTATCCCCATTTGAAATTCGCACTCTGTGTGGGAGATTAAGGGTATGTCTTACATATGGGGCATATGGATTTCAAGTGGAATAGCACATTTTTACTGTCTAGGAAACTAATTTACCAGCCCAAAGTAAGCTGGTTCAGCTGGAAACATCTGTAGCTTTAATCTAGTTCTATTGTATCATATCACATGATATATTTATTTTCGGTTACAGATGCTGCAAGCTGTATCACAATGGTTGGTTCCAATTATAATTCTCGATGTTTTGTTTCTTCCAAATAAAAAAATTAGATCCATTAATTTAGCATTTATTTTTGGGCCTTAGGGTTTGATATTTACTAGGCCTTAACAATTTGCACGTGCCAGAACTCAAATAGTAAGTTGAATTTAACCCTGGCTAACATTTGTGTCCCTTAGTGGTAATAATTCAAATCAGCAACAGGTAACACGGGTAATGTCATTGATTGATTTTGAAATCAGCATTGAGTGTGTGTTGCTGACTTTGGTGACATAACTGGTAGCGTATCGGCAGGCCCGAAGTGATTTTCACGGTCAGTGTGATTTATTTACTGAACCTATTGATTATGATTTTGAGAACAAAATTGCTTGGGAAAAACAAATCGATATTAACCTACGTGTCATGGTGTGTGATGATTTGAGAATGCTGCCAAACGTTTGATGATCTAATTTGTTGTCGGAGAGACTCTGAATATCTACGGGTAATACGTTGGATCTTCTCTTATTGTGCAGATATTTGCTATTCAAGCTCATTGGCAAATAAACTATACGATCCACAACTTATAAGTTTCCCCCTAATACTTTTTAGAATAAGTCAAACAATATTTTACAAAATGTAAAAATGTAAAAAGATAGCCCTATTTGTTTAACACATGTGGACCAATTTATAGCGTGGTTAATTGTTTTAAAAGTTGCACCTGAGTCCATACCAGTCAGGTTTTCTTTAACAAACACATGAATAGACCTGGCCTACTGTATTGTTTGAGATAGAATATTGCTTAATGAACGATACATGAACTTTATGGCAGAGGGCTTAATGTTAATATATAAACATCTCAAAAAAAGTAACTAACCCCCTTAAATAATGACCATTATTCAAAAACGGGCGATTGTATTACAAATCTGTAAATTGCGTTGGAAGCAGAATTTATTGCTGCACATTTTGACACCTCATTTGTAACCATTGACTAAATATAGACGTCACAGCGTACATTTAAATCAATGTAACCCAAGGTTTGAAAGCTGCAGTAAATTGTATTGATTGTGTATTCAGTATAATGGAAGGAAATCTGTGTAATGATATCTGAGTGTTTTTGTATTGTATGTAAGGTTGTGCAACTTTCAAATCTGGACCTCACTACATTAAATTGACCGGTGTTTTATTGTTTTCTAGGCTATCGTATCAAATGAGGTGTCAAAATGCGCAGAAATGAATTCTGCTTCCAACGCATTTTACAGATTTGTAATACAATACCCCCTTTTTGAATAATGGCCATTATTTAAGGGGATTAGTTACTTTTTTGAGATGTTTATTATACCTTTCCACAGTCTTTGGGGTTAGAACGGGCACTAAATTTGATCGCTCTGATTGGAGTGTGCAACACAGATTTGTTTGTAACTGGGTTAACAGAATACTACAAGCATGTCACTGTCTAATGAACTAATTTCGAAGCCCAGAATAAGCTCGAAATATCAGACGAAATCTAAATCAATAAGCATTGAGAAAGTCAGACGAGTGGATCAAGTTGCGTCCTATTGCTATCACAGTTTAAGTATAGGATACAGATGCGATTTAGACTCCTGATTGTAATTGACTTTGGTGTCCAATATACATCAATCCCATTGCAGAAAGAAGGTGGATACTCGGTACCCGACATCAAAACCGTCGTATACCTATTACTTACCAAATTACTTGAGATGATTTCTCCCAAACTAAAATGTTAACAATGATCTAATTTATGTAAATTTATCACACATGAAAAGTTAATCAGCTGCAGATACTCCCATATTTTTACATGCAAAAGTACATGTATAATAGATCCTATGTTTAATAGATAGCTAAATATCAGTCCTATTTTAAATTATGTTGCCAATCATTCTCATGCAAGATATAAAAGGTGAACTATTTTTACATTTTTATCAAATGGCGAAATTAGTGAAACTATAATACAGTGATTGTGGTGTATAATTCAAGTGATATAATGTTCACTGTAACCTATTTTGGATAGCTCTTTTTTAAACACTTTAACCAGTCCAACATGTTTATTTTTATATCAGTAATACAGACATGTTGGTGTGTTAAAATTGTAATGAAAAATACCAAATGTGTTGATCGAAAGCCACGTCTCCTATATAAAGTACGGAAATAAACGTGTTGAAGTGTTTAAAAAGTGTTGGCCGAAAATTTTTACAGTGTTGTGGATGAAATATTTCTTTGTGGATCACAAGCTTAGTCATCCTCAGAGCCACTGTTTAACCATTTGCAATGAGCATTCCTGATGTATATCTCTGTGAAGATGACTTAGGGAAAATTCACCTGCTTTCTGCGAAACATCTCAGGTGAAGGAAATATACGTTTATAATTATACATGTGATACATATAATATTTATGTACAATATGTACAGCACGATGCCTTACAACATAAACAGGTACAATTTTGATTCCAATAACAAAGAATATTTCCAGTAACTCCTGTTGCGTGAGGAACAGTGCAATTTTGAATATAGAAAGGCGAATATTTTGTGTGTAATGGTATATGTACTTTTAGAACTACCAAAACCACATTCCAATAATAAAAAAAAGACCAATAACCTTGAATTTAAAGTCACTAGCTTTTAATATAGGTACTAATTATTGATAATGTCAAAGCTAAATGGATTTGTAACCAGCTGTGATTACACCTGCTTTGAGCATGTATTTTATATGTTCTTTGTTATGACTATTGTTTAAATCTCATGCCTTAGATATAATCTCTGCTTTCAAAGATTCTTTTTTCTGATTTGAAGTTTATTACTTGCGCAGTGCAAATTGCGAGCTCACGTAAACTCTCAGTGAAGCAGTGTCGAAATAATCTCATTGTCAGCCAGTAATATGTGCATCTAGGTACGGTAAGTTTAAATTTTCAATAAAACCATCTTTTGTTTATTGAATTGGCACCTTACCTCTCAAAGCGCGTTTATTCTTAAAGAGACGTCTTTTTGTACAACTCCATTGGATGAGGAAATCAACAATTCAAATGATATATGAATATTTCTGTGTTTTAATAGGTGGTATGCGTATTACATCTCACATCAAAATACTCTAAAAACCCAATTTCAGTTATTTGTCATTTTTTTATTCATTCTGATGTATTTATGGAAGGTCTTTATCTATAAAGTAGGTCTGACGATATGTTTTTGGGAACAGATTTGCAAGAAATTAAACCGAACTCTGTCGTGTTTGTGCTTCATCTCATATATAGTCAGTTATACGTTATTGACGTAGGAGCTCAAACATATTGAATACAGCGATTGTAAAGTGAGGTTTTTCTCTCTTTTTTCATTAGTTTGATTACTAATATGGTTTTTTGATGGATCAAATGTTACATGATATATTTGACCTTAGATATAATAGCCTATATTTTACATCAGTCTGTCAGTCTCTTCGGGCAAGTCAATAGATTGCACTTAACTTTAATAGAAGCATGCACATTTTATGCGCTGATCGAAGAAGTAAATTTGGCCAAATCTCCAACTTGGGAGGGTAAAACATCAAGCTTTTGAAATCAAGAATTCAAAGTTTTCAAAGCAATAAGTTCATTAAGAAGTCCGTTCGAATTTAAAAAACTAGGTTTTGCAATTAAGAAAATAAAGACCTCATTAGCCTTTAAACCCAAATAATGTGTCCGATGCAGTAAAAACGTAAATAATAGAGAATTTGCGAAATGCGGTTCAAAAGCACAAACTTCAACGTTTATAGGATTATATAGGCTTGTCTATTTAAAATCACTATGCTATGAACGCGAAAATCTATAGTGAGCAGTAAATTATGCACGAAAATACGTCAATTTAAGAACAATAGTCCTGCAATACAAACTTACAAGTTATGTATTATCTAGTTAAAAGGTTACATTACGTTTCACTACCTGTAGAGAATTGATCACAAATTGAATTCCCTCCTGAGGTTCATATCTGTCAATGAGTTGACAAGGTCACAAGGATGTCATTATAGCTAGAGGCAGTATATAACACAAATGGGTCAATGAGTTACATAAAAATGACCTTGTGTGGTATTTAGTTACCAGGAAGTGAGTTTTGCCTGAGGCAATTTGTGGTTAAATGTTGATCCCTCACTACAAGAGTTATTACTGTCGATTTGGTTGAAAAAGGAGGTGAGACATGATCAAATCTCTCCAGATAACAAAACGTAATGTAATTATTGGAAAGTTCTTTTAGTTTGGGTAAAAACACATAATTATTGAAAATTAGTGATTGATTTAAGTTTAAAATATTTAGTGATTGAATTAGATTAAAATATTTTTGTTCCATACGTGTGTGATCTTGACGTAAAAAACAGTTTGTGAAACCACGTTTTGTGAAAACTTCAACGGCAAGGGGATTAAGTTCGTGTAAAATTGGCTTGTTTTCACTGGAGCTAGCTGTGTAGGATACTGTAGGATACTTCTGGGAATGTATCGCCGCTTTTACATCAGCTCCACTGGTTGTCTGTAGAGGATAGAATAACATTCAAAGCCATGCTGTATGTTTTTAAATGCCTTGCCGGCATTGGACCAGAATACCTGTCATCATGTCTGGAACTTAAGAATTCTCGCGAGGGCCTTAGATCCGCCTCAGATCGCACACGTTTGAATGTGCCGATCATACGCAGTTGGACATTTAAATCCGCTGCCGACAAGGCATTTACCTACAATGCACCTCTGATCTGGAACAATTTACCGTCATCTGTGCGAAGTGCTAAAACAGTCTCTGCCTTTAAAAAAGGCCTCAAAACCCATCTGTTTCCGCAAACATAATTTTGCTTGCTTCATTTTTCTTTTGTTTTTCAATTGTTTCTTGTATATATTTTGCATATGTTTTGGTTTTTCACGCTGTGATCTTTTGAAATGGCGTGTAACAAAAGCTCTCATGTATGTATGTATGTATAATAGCAGGTGCATATATTATTTAAAATATATAGAACATCATATGTTGCATTGCGGAAGAAAGGGGGTAGAGAGGAGGAGTGGGAGGGCAATGGAAGTGGATATGGAGGTGCAGTGGCGGTAGACAAGGGGTAGGGAGAGCACCCCATGGGACATCTTGTCCTCCTGATTGCCCTACCCTGCTGGATGCTGGCGGCAGTGATATTTTACGTTTCTAGACTTTTTTTTGGCCATTTTGTCAATCTGTAGGTCGCCCCCATGCCCTCCTCAAAAATAAAAACCATGATAACGCCACGGGAGAGGGGGATGGGAGTGTCCAGGAGGAGAGTGGGGGTATTATTGGAGGGCGTCATGTGTGAGAGAGCAAAGATAGATGGAGGGGAGCTTCAAACGAAGCGCCTTAGAAAGAACCTTTTGTCTTGAAGTGTCACTAATAACCTACTTGATCAAACAAAGGGGAGCAGTTGCTTACACGTTGCCTTCTTCTGATCGTCCATTGATACATATGTCACAAGGTTAAGCGACAAGACGCTATTGGTGCATTAACCAGTCAGACGTTCGCGTTGAAGTAAAACTGAGCAAGATATTCAATCGATATATGTGCAGTTGTAGTTAAAGTTGAAGTAAATTTTTAAACTTCATTTCGCAAACTCTCCTATGGGTAAGACGCAGCCGGACCCATTATTTAAACGTTTTTCATTGCAGAGGACATATTATGTGGGTGTAAATGATAATGCTACACCCTTCATTAATATTATAATACTACAAAAAAAAAGTCTAAAGAGAAAATATCACGTTTTTGCCTAAATATTTTAAGGTGTTTACTTCAAGGTGGACCGTGTATCCAAAGCGTATTAAGTGACAGCGAGTGTTGCTGAAATAATGCACGCGTAACCAAACTTAATGCTTTGCATAGAATGTGTTACGGCGCTTATTACTGCATCACCCTTCGCTGTGCGTTGTTGTGCGAGAACATGTAGTATTAAAGTATATTGTCCCGGCCACTTTATTGTAATTTAAGGTCTTTCACGTGACGCGTTTCAACAAACCACAGTGCTCGATTTTGAATAATCATTGAGGCGTGGAGGTAATAGGATCTAGAATCCAGGTTTCATGCTGATTTCTTGGCGACAAGCGGTTTTCCTTTTTTAATAAACAAATAATTTGCCATTGCCTCTTACAAGAAAGCAATAATATGAATGACACAAATTTTAGTGCTCACGTCAATTTCTATCGCAAATATTACAGATACCGGTGATGAAAAGGTAATTGTAAAATATTGTGTTGCTGATACAAACACGTCAATATCTCGACTAAAGGAAATCAGCATTATTACTAACTACATGCCAGTGAGATGGTTAAATTAATACTGAAAGGCTTTCATCAGAATAATGAGAATTTAACGAAGGGGAAATATTAACGGTCACATAAACATAAGAAGTCAAGGATATATAATAATTATACCACGAAAGACGTTGATAAGAAGGACATAGGTTAAAACAATATTGAGGTATTCAAATGATCACATTGATTGATAGGTTTAATTTGTAGGTATAAATATTGAGATATATAATATTTGAACAATCTCTGTAACCAGCAAAACACAATCATTTGACAGAAAACGTTTATGATAAAGTGTATGAAACGTTTTAACAACATTAACAAAAAACTACTACTACTACTACTACTTCTACTACTACTACAAGCTGTATCAAAATGATTGGTACCCATCAGTTTTCATTGATAATGGATGAGCCTGACACATCAAAATTCAACATAAGATCCAAATAATTTGTAAATAAATTGTTAAAGAAGTCATAAACTATACATTCTGGACATTTCAAGCGTATCCAATGTTGTATTTGGAAGAGGCAGGCTTTTCAATAAACATCAACATTGATGGGTACCAATCATTTTGATACACCCTTAATATTGATTCTTACCCCAGAACTTTGATTTCATTACATTCTTTATAAGTTATTTCCGGTTCTTCCCTATTTCCATTTATTTAATTTCACCAGATTCACCCTGTTCGTTTGATTTATTAACATTCCCTCTGTTATCGTTCTCTCTGAACTTGCTTTGTTTCTTTTTTACTATTTTGTTACTATTCATCAGTAGTTCATGATTTATTTTCGTAATAAGGTTATAGTGTCTATTTTGACACCACCTACTTTTGTACCCAATTTCCTCTCTCTTCTTAAGCTTTAGCGTATAGGTCATACCTCAATTGTATTTCATATTATTTTCCCCTTCCATTTTGATGTTGATTTTTTTATCGTATTAATCGTATCTGTAATTCCCGTAAGTAGGTAGACTGTATCACCTACCTACAAACACCGAATATATGTTCACGAATGTGTCATTTATTCAAGGAAATTCTTTAATAGTTTCAAATGTGATCGATATAAATAATTTGGAAAACACTGTTTAAAAGACGTGTTGTAAAGATACATTTTTTCAACTCCTGCAAAGGTATAAATGAAACGCACGGTTAGCTAATGATGTTATGTATAACTGCTGTTTAAGGATTCTCATACCTGAACGTGGAGTGGATGTACTAATCAGGCAAATGGTTAAGTGTAAGATCTCTTGGTCCGTATGCACAAAACAAGTTACACCACGTCTAACATTAGATGGGCTAGACTTAGGGAGGAATCTTTAATATTTTCTTTTCCTCCTTTAATCCTAGCAAAGTCCAAATATTAAACTGCGGCAATTTAATATTAAGCTACAAGTATTTGCCCAAGATCTGCAAGATCTTGGGCAAATTTCTTTGCCCAATCTTATATCAAAAACTTATACAGGGTGTCCCAGAATGATTTGTACCGTGTTTGCAAAAATAACTAAAAATAGAAGAAGGGCAGTGTATCTATTTTTGATACCAGCATTATAATTTTGGACATGTCTCCTACTTATTCTGTTAATTTCAGCACGCTACCTTTATTTGTTTTGGCGTGGCATGCAATAATGTAAAATCGATGAAAAACGACTCGCATACCTTTGAAAAATGGCCCGATACGATTAAATGAAGAACGTGGGATGTTTGGCACAGCATTTCGACGACAACTACTGTTGGGGTTGCGCCTTAAAGCTTGCCGGACAGTTGCAATGTTCGCTCTAGTTCTTACAGTCTTACGAGTACCTGAAGCTTCACTCTGCCGATTCCTGACAGTTCCGTGCTCGTCAAACTTCTTTACGTTATACACTATCGTCTAATGAATCTTCTTTGCGTCTCAACATAGCTGCCGGTTTGCCAGTAAGTTTTTGAAAGAAATCCACGCTGCTGTACAGTAAATTGAGGAGCCGTCTTTTCTGTACCACAAACAGTTCGATCTCTGCAAGCAGTTCAAATGACATGGACCTCACACCACAATCACTATATTTAAAACTACCGCCAAAGAGAGAATGGGATTAGGCCACAAATCCTTAATTCCATATAATGATTGCTTCGTAACGTCATAAATAATAGATAGATATCGGCTATTTAGTGGAAATATGAACAGGGCACAACTAAAATACCTGCATAACTTTTTCCAAATAACTTTGTGCTGAACGGTTAGTAATGTTACAGATTTTCAAAATAGGTTGCGTTGTCAAAACTTAGAATTCAACATTTTTACGCAATCTTCTATAACTTCTACTAGAAACGTCCAATTTTTAAAATCTAAAAAATCTGAGAAAGCTAAATATTTGTAGAACTTAAAATGCAAAACAATATGACCATTCAACATGCCCTTCATACCTATACAATTCCACCTTTCCCGGTATAGATCATTCTGGGACACCCTGTATCTACAGTTTTTGTATCTGTAGATACAAAAACATCCTCCTCCGTAGGAATAATCTCCATTGTTAGACCAGGTGTAAAGTTCCTATAATAAAAGACATATTTAAAAAGAATAGTTTGCGTCATATGTCAACCAAACTTGGGCATGGTTTGTCAAACCACAAACAAATCAACACTTCTTTTTGCACACCATACTGTGGCGATTCTATGTATATTGATCTGTCTTGTCTCCAATAGTGCACCACTGAGGTCCCAGGTTCAAGCCCCGGCCGTGCCCAAGGACTGTATGTGCATTTGGTTTATCCCGATTCCATGCTCGCTCACGCAAGTTTTCCCCGGGATCTCCGGTTTCCTCCTGCTTCAAAAAATCGGTGATTAGTTGTTTGGTTATCAAAAACTTCCTTCACCCAATGGAATTTCGGGAGCTGCACAGATAATTGGTGGATGTTACAATCCAAGTGCTGATAGGTCTGCGCCAGGTTCGGCTGCCACTGGCCTAGATGATGCGATCTGATTGTGATGATTCACCATGGCAGCGAAATTACAGCGCTTTGAATCCTTCAAGATCTAGATGGAAAAAGGCGCTATATAAATCCGAAATTTATTTATTTAATTTTAATTTTATAATAGTGAATGGCAAAAAGGGTTATGGAAATTGGCTATAAATAGTATGAGTAACCGATAAGTGCTGATAAATCAAAGCTCCCTACGAACAATGTACCACCATTTACTCTCCATTTGCAACAACAACATGATGTGTAATACCAGGCAGATTAAATGGTTTATGTCTACTGTTGTTCAATAAACCGCTTCTCGCTTCTTTGTGGTTAATACTGTGTTTCAAGCGAACTGTGATTGGAAAATGAGGTCAATAAACACTTAACATGCAATATCCTAATCACATTAATTGAGGGATTCGGAAAACGATCCCCGGGGGTTTTCTATGCAACTAAGTAAAGCCTACGTGAACATCAGTAATCAATTAATTAGGCAACCGTGCACTCAATATCGGCCAAAGTACCTTGATACAATAAAGTACATCACGAAGATTGTTCCAAGAAACATTTCGAAAGAAACCAGGTTAACTATCAATCCGGGCTATCAATGCACACACAAGTTTTATAAAAGAGCCATTACTTATCATATTACTTTGCGAGCCCTGTGTAATTTCATAATAATAAGAGCCCAAAACAGTATCAAAATAGAAATGAGTGAATGGGAAATTTATTCCATAAAGGATATAATGAGGGACGTGATACTCGATCTTGTTGGCTTTACTCCATCCGAATCACTGTAGCACCACCCAATGCGGGCACATAATGTTGTTTTCTTGTCTCCCGTCTTTCGTCTCCTTTCCTATTTCCCATGTTGGTTTTGCGGTTTATAACTTTATTTTTCTCTTCTCCACTTCAAACTTTCATGTCGTTTTCTATATACAGCCTGTCTCAAAAAAAATTGTGCAAGTGAAAAGCGCCCTCTTTGGCGATTAGAAAATACCGTAGTGACATGATGCTTACATCAACGAGATATGTTTAGTTAAGAACGAAAGGGTAAAATCACAATTGTGCCACTTTTACTAGGGAATATGACTGTACATGTAAATCAATGATAGCTGATGTTGATGTGTCTAATGCACTCCCCCTTCGGGGCTCGTGCATTAGACGCATCAACACCAGCACGCGTGCATTATTTTGTCTAATTTCATTAATTTGTCAAATTTCATGAACATGTCAAAGTTCATTAACCTATAAGTGTGTAATATTTGTTTGTCATTGTTCATGTCTTGAATGACAAAAAGAACAGTATTTACGATTGACATTCACATGTATTTAATTTTACCACAGAATGTGAAATATTTATTTATCGTTTAATTTGTCGTAAGTGGAAAAAGAAAATCATTATACCTTTATCATGATAAAACATTAAAAACAATTGTATTGTTGTGTAATTGATGCATTCTTTTGATTTCACGAAGGAACTCTTGATAAACTTGATGCTATCATTGATTTACATGTACAGCCCTCTTCCTTTGTAAAAGTGGCACAATTGTGATTTTACCCTTTCGTTGTTAAGTAAGCATATCTCGAGATTAAAACAAGCAAATTGAACAGACTAAACGGCATTTGAGAGCTAAGACTATGCCCTTGACGTTGATGTGAGCATTATGTCACAATGGTATTTTCTACTTTTCACTTGCACAATTTTTTTTGAGACAGGCTGTATATTACCTAAATAGCACATTTCACTATATAACATATTACCTAAATAAGATCTCAAGCCAATTTATTTAATTATTTATTTGTTTATAACAGATGAATTATTCTGCTTGGCTTACCATGCTTACAGACACATTAAATGAGTTAAAAGCATCCTGCTATCAAAAATGTCACAAAATAAATTTATACAGTATAGACCGGAACTCTAAGTCTTTCCAATCGTTACCTCCAAATGTCACTGTGATTAATTGATTTGCTGAACATATGTTGATTATGATTTTGATATTAAATTGCTTGTAAAACAAATTGTCATAAGGCTGACGGTATAGTAAAGCCTTGACGTGTGATGATCTGACGCGTCTTCGGATGTACAATAATGAGCTAAATATCAATGGCCAATACGCTGTATATTCGCTGACGCGCAGTAATTTGGAGAAAAAGTACCATTCGTATCAATTGCTATCGATCTTTCCATTATGGTTGACCAAGAATGTCAGCCCTGAGAGAAGACATTTCTGTCTGCATTTATATTTTGTTTTAGTGATTTGCTGCAACTTTTAATTTTTGGAAATGTATTATCGACGAAATGCACAAATGTTCCATTGTTGAGGTTTTCCTCAACATCACTCATTGGTGTTGTATGTACCAAGGGACTCAAGCAGTACAACATAAAATGGTGACAATCACCCCCAACTGGGAGATGAATTGTGCTGTGTAAATGATATCAGAGTTGAGAGGGCACTCTATGGTTTCTTTGTCAATGCAAAAATATGACGAATTTTGGTGGTTTGTGAGTGAAGAGTGTCCGTACTATCGATTGATTACGAAATTGGGGTGTGTCGGGAGATTTTGTCAAATAATTTTTGATAGAAAATATGCTTTGCATGAGTTTACATTATGGTGCTCATAATGTAGTGAATTAGCCTAAAATGGCATCCACTTACTTACTATATTCATGATAAGAAGGGCTCCCAGGTGTGAATTGGCGTCAATCACACCAGCAAAAAGTTGTTACGGACCGTTTGGAGTTATTACTCATTGGAGTCATCGTAATGTTACACCCAAATTATAGGCCTAATGTGCGCAAATTTTGTTGATTTGAAGCTTGAGAGTACATAATTGAATACTTAACAAGTGCATGCGTTGTCAAACATTTTACCCGTAGACTTTTACCCTCATATTTTGGTTGATTCCATATTAAGGATTGAATGGTATCGATTCCCACTTTTTAGGACCCACAATTTTTTTCCACCCCACCAGAGTATTTATGAATACTCCCTTTGTATCCAGTGAAAATATCATGGAATAATAGAACTCAAGTACTTTAATGTTACGTGTAAATAAATGTTAAGTGCAAAGTTAGTCTAGCGAACATCTTCTTAGTCTTCTTTATCAGTCGTTTATTTATAAAACTTGCTGGTCGCAGCTCCGGCGTAACTCTAATATTGTATCCAATGACATAATCTGCAACTTTTGATTAGGCATCTTCCTTGGGATTTTGTTAATACTTGACCGATTTCCACGAATGAGGTCTTACATCTGAGCTAAACGATGTAACTATTTTAGCCGTTGTTCTAATTGTGACATATCTATCTTTGCTATACCAAAAAAATTGATATATCGCGGTAAAAATAACTGGTATGCTAAATTTTGTTTGCTGCCTGTATTACACATGTGATGCATAAAATAATAATAGTAAGAACAATAACTGACGAACACGATGTCTTACAATAGAAACAGGTGCAATTGTGATTTGGCGATTCATATACATAAGCATGAAGGAAATTCATGAACTGGAAACCGAGAAAGCTTTGATCCCTGTTGGGTGAAAAAGTGCAACTTGACGATGGAAACATGATTATTTTGTGCGTGATGGTACATGTAGGCATATAGAACGAAAACAAACCATTGAAAAAAGGCCAATAACCTTGAATTTAAAGTCAGTAACCTTTACATATAACATTTGATATTAAATGTCAAAGCTCAATTGATTTGTAAAGGCCACCTGCAATTACATCTGTTTTGAGCATATATTGTGTATGTTCTTTATTATGACTATTGTCTAAATGATATGCCTTATTATATCATCTCTGCTTTGAGAGATTCTCCTATCTGATTTGAAGTTTATTACTCGCGCAGTGCGAATTACCCACAGTGACACGGTGTGGAAATAATCTCAATGTGCAGCTGGTATCTAGGTACCATAAGCTGAAACATTCCACAAAACGATCTTTTTTTAAGAGATAAATTGAACGAAATCGGTAATAAATGCATCAATAAATGATACTTAGCCCCATTATTGGCTTCCTACATGCTTCCTATGTTATCTTTATATTATAATGTTAACCTAAATCTTTATACAAATTTAGAAATGTCGTTTGAAGGTTGAATGGAATTTCGAGCTCTGTGAAACCGTGCACACTGACCACACACTGGGCTGAAAGTCTTCATGTGTCAGGATCGAAGATCATAGTTCTATTATTTTTAAATGGGGACTAATCGCAAGTCCAAAGTTTCGCTAGTTCGAAATTAAGGTTCGCTCGTCCGAAAAAGAAAAAGAGTCTGCTATTCCGAATGTTAAGATTTTAAGTTTAAATTTAGATTTAAGGTTTAGGCTATGGTAGCGAACTTTTGGACTAGCGACCTGTAGGATGACCGAATTTATTTCCAGCAACGTTCCCCATTATTTCCAGTAACGTTCCTATATCCCCGAAGATTTCAAAATCTACTTTGTTGATATTTTCAAAAGGCTGATATCTAGGCTGATACACCCCCCTAAGCCAGTATCCTCTTATCACTTGTGATGGACCTCAAGGAGGAGACCGCCCCTGGTAGCAATCTTGTGAGAGGGCGACCGACTTGTGCGGATACAGGTAAGCGTCCTGACTCACCTTTCAGCCGGTGGGGGTGACTAGCTGACAACCAGTTTTGCCAGCTACGAACGAGTCAGGGTGGCTAGGAGAGGATTGACTCGCCCGCCTAGCTTACATTAGAGCGAAACTGTTTCATGATGGAAAGCCAAATTAGCACCAGGGTTAAAGCCACTGCTTCTACTAACCCGCCATCTCTCCCCGTGGGCCTGCACCCAGCACGGCAGAATGACGCATCAACTCCAAACCCAATTGGAAGATTTGATGGTTTTCCTATTAATCTGGGACCAACACCAAGTCGACCCCCAAATGGAAGGGCTGATGCTGATAAACCACAGACATGACAGAGAAAGGAGGCACTATTAACTGTGAAAAAACAAATTGGAATTGGGACATGGAATGTCCGAACACTTCACCAGCAGGGTAATTTAGAAATTCTTATTCATCAGCTGAAAAGCTTCAGAAGGGAAATAGTAGGCATCGCAGAGACACACTGGACAGATGCAGGGGAATTTACACTTGAGGGACACAAAATCCTATGCTCTGGAAATGATACAATACATAGAGGAGGTGTAGCATTGATTTTGAATAAATCTGCCCAAAATGCTGTTCTTGGATATAATCCAATCTCCCAGAGATTGATAACAGCAAGATTCCAGACCCAGTCAGGTGCCATAACAGTAATGCAAGTTTATGCACCAAATACTGCTGATAAAGAAGAACTTGTAGACAAATTCTACGACCAGTTACAGACAGCTATGGACAACACCCCTAAAAAAGACATTCTGATAGTTATGGGGGATCTAAATGCAAAAGTAGGCACAGACTACACGCAATGGAAACAGGTAATTGGACAGCATGGATTTGGAGATGCAAATGCCAGAGGAGAGAAACTACTCAACTTCTGTGCAGCAAACGATCTTGTTATCACCAATACCATGTTCAAACAGACCAAGAGTAGTCGTCAATGGACGTGGGAATCACCGGATCAGAAAACACACAATAAAATTGACTACATAATGATCAACAGCAAATGGAAAACCTCCATCGACAACTCAAGAAGTTTTCCCAGTGCAGATGTAGGGTCTGACCACCAACTGGTTATAGCAAACCTACGGCTCAGATTCAAGACAAAAGCAAGACCAAATTATCCCAAACGATACGATGTTCAAACGCTCAAAGACACTATTACTCAAAACTCCTATGAAGTTGAAATTAGAGGGAAATTCTCCCCATTGCTGGATGATGCTGACACAGATGTAGAAACTCTATGGGAAGGCATAAAAACAGCCTTCAACGAGACATCTAAGAAGGTTCTTGGCAACAGAAAGGCCCAGCATCAAGACCCATGGATTAGTGAGGAGGTTCTCCAATTAAGTGACGAGCGAAAGCAGGTTAAGATAGAAAAAATGACAGATTCCACCAAGAGAGCTCGGTATAATTTCCTCAACAGAGAAATTAAAAGGAAGGCTAAAGGATGCAAAGATAAGTGGATCAAAGATCTATGTAAAAAGGTGGATAACGCACACCAAGCGGCAAAATCCAAGGAGGTTTATGCAACTATTAAGAAGATCACAAGGAAATCGAGTATCAAAATGCAAACAGTGAGGAGCAAAGATGGACAAGTCCTGACTGATTTATCTGACGTGAAAGATAGATGGAAAGAAAATTACGAGGAGCTGTATAATAACAAAAACTATGTCAATGTGGATGCAATTCAAATACCCCAGATGCCTAAGCTGGAAAATGAACCAGACATCCTAAGAGATGAAGTGACTAGTGCTGTTAAGAAGTTAACAGATGGAAAGGCACCGGGTTATGATAGTATAACAGCGGAAGAACTGAAAGCATCTGGAGAAACTGGCATAGATATTCTCTATAGACTCTGTAATCAAATTTGGAAGGAGGAAGTCTTCCCAGCTGACTGGGGTAGAGCAATTATTAATCCCATCTTTAAGAAGAAAGACAAACTTGACCGTGGCAACTACAGGGGCATAAGTCTACTGAGCCATGCAGGAAAGGTATTTGCTCTAATTCTCCAACGTAGAATCATAAAGAGGACAGAAGAAATTCTGTCAGAGTCCCAGGCAGGCTTCAGACCGGGAAGATCAACAACAGATCAACTGTTCACCCTCAGATAGCAGAGAAACACCTTGAGAAGAAGAAAAGCCTATTCTGTTGTTACATCGACTTTGAAAAGGCATTCGATACAGTGTGGCAGGAAGGTCTTTGGAAAGCGATGCAGTTCTTTGGATACTCAAACAAGCACATACAACTTCTTCAAGCACTGTATAATCAGTCTACAAGTGCAGTCAGGGTGAACGGCGAACTGACAGAGTGGTTTAGAACAACGGTGGGAGTACGTCAGGGCTGTGTACTGTCCCCACAACTCTTCAACATCCTCCTGGAAATCGTAATGCTACACGCAACTAATGACACTACAATTGGCGTCAACATACAAGGTCACCTGATAAATAATCTTCGCTTTGCAGATGATATTGTGCTGATAGCCGAAAATGAAAGAGATCTGCAAACACTGACCAACAAAGTGAACCTAAACAGCTCAAATTTCGGCTTGAAGATTAACATCGCCAAGACAGAGGTACAAGTTATCAGCAAGCAACCACAGGACCTACACATCAACATCAATGGGGTGAAACTTCTTCAGGTAGACAAGTTCATATACCTTGGAGGTGCCATTACTCAGAGGGGAACATGCTCAGAAGATATCGGGCACAGAATTGGAAAGGCGCTTGGGGCGATTCAAAGTCTCAACAAAATCTGGCATGCTAAAGACATCACTTGCTCAACAAAAATCGAACTCTACAAAGTACTTGTCCTGTCCATCCTTATGTATGGCTCAGAAACATGGACACTGAAAAAGATAGACGAAAATAGGCTGCTGACTTTTGAGATAATCTGCCTCAGGAAAATCATGGGTGTCACCAGACTAGACAAAATCAGGAACACCGTCATCAGAGAAAGACTAGGTCTGAAGGAGTTGATAATTGACAGAGTGACCACAAAAAGACTGAAATACTTTGGCCATGTCAATCGGATGCAACCATCAAGATACCCAAACATTCTCCTGACCTCCAATATCCATGGTGACAGACCACGTGGAAGACCAGCCAAGAAATGGACAGATTGTGTAAAGGCAGACTGTGCTACTAGAAACCTGAGCTCCCTGGCTGAAGCTACCAGTCTATCACGTGATCGGAGGATCTGGCAAGCCATCCTGAAACAGAAGCCATCACACATTCCCAAAATGGTGTGGACGGCTTAGGTCAAGGTAGGTCAAGGATATCTATGACGCTAACATAGAGAATTACTCACAGGAAAGACAGAGAGAGATACCGGATTTGGAGTCCCAAAGGAGGAGGAAAAATGAACTGGAAAGGGCATGGCTAATACTAGGTATATCACCTCAAAAATAATCGCAGCAGAAACACGTTATTTAATGTTCCTACATTATTGAGCTTTATTAAAGCATCAAAAATTAAAAAAACAGAATTGAAATCGGTCAATGAATTGTGATGTAGTGCCAATTTAAAGATGCTCGTAGATGGAATGAAATCCTGCCACAAATGGCTGTAATGACAAAATCGGCACATTTCGAGATTTTGAAGGTTTATTTGGACGCTTGCTTGAAAAAGCAGCGTTAATTTAAATATCACATGTTAAATGCCTATCTTTCCTGACTTCGTTATAGAAAACAAAATTAAAAAATCTATCATTGAATAATTATAATAAATTAACCAAATATACTATTTTAGCAATTTCGGCCAATCTGTAGACAAATTAACTCTCAAAAATGACTAAGTTCAGCTAATTAATATGCAAAATTGATGCCAATAGAAAACCGTACATGATATAAAGGTGCGGTTTTTTTGCACACATATGTATGCAAAGTTCTTTCAATTGATAACAAAAATTACACAAAAAGTAATTAATTATGCAAATTAGGTCATTACAGTTAATTATGTATTTATGATATTATTATGCAAATTAGGCATGAGTAATTTTGGTGGTTTTTTTTTCAATATTAAATGAACGTCTGTTCATTCATCATAAATTTTTTAAGAATGATCCTTTATGAGGTTGAATAAATGAACTGCGGTTAATTATTTAAAAACAATACAAAAAATAAAAAGTTTGACATTTTGACGGTGTCTGAATATAATTTTCATTTTTACTGTAAACATGGTATGTGTTACCATTCCTCAAAGCCAAGTCCGAAAAGTAAAAATAAAAATTCAGTTGCAATGAGACCTTAAATTAACATTTTGTCATCACGATTAACATGGGAGGACAATCGGTAAATGGAACAGCTATTTTACTGTACCGCGTATACAAAATTCTTAGTCAGTGGGAGTGGTCTAGTTCGTAGACACATTTCTGATTGGACAATCGCATGATTTTGGGTGCCGTCTATCAGGCCGTAGACGACCCCACGTCATCATGCGTCTTGATAATCCGTAACACGCGTGTAGAGGTGCGCGTATGTATCGCGCTGGATGCGTAGACTAGTGCGGAATACGCGAACGCGCTAGCAGTACGCGCAACAGAATACGTAAAGTTGTAAACAAGTTTCGTTCATTTTATAATGAGGGGAGTTTTTATGAAGGTAACTTAGTTTTTGTTTTAAAAAAATTGTTTACAGTTATTAAAATAATATTTAACTGATTAAAATGAGAATAAACGATAGGAATTTTTATTTTGCCTATCCTCTACCTATGATAGACGACAGGCAGGTCCAATATTTTTATCGTAGTGGATACCGGCTGCGCCGGCATCCACTACTCAAAATATTGGACCTGCCTGTCGTCTATCACACGGTAGAGGATAGGCAAAATAAAAATTCCTATCGTTTATTCTCTAAGTAGTATGGCCTTGGACACACACAATGGCTTAGAGCTATTGTGGTTTGGAAAATTACTCCTAAAAATATCATTGATTAATGTTTTGCTTCAACTAGTTTTAGGGAAGTGCTTCATTCGTTGTCGACGGAAATAATTTACATGCTAAGAAAGATTAGTATTTCAGCTAAATGGCGGTAGGTCCCTTTACTTCAATAGACTTCATATATTTATGATTTATGAGCGATCTTCAAAAATCCATAAAAACAGGCAGTAGTTCTTAAACAAAACAATTTTTAATTTTGGGGACCTGATGGTAGCCTCGGAAGGCTTCACACACCATATATTAAAAATTCAAACAATTTGGATAAATGAAGCATATGAAGAAATTCATTTATCGACATGGATGTTTTCTAAAATTGGCCAAATTTGAAGCGCGCCCTTTTCAATTCACTGTTATGCTTGCATGCACAGTGTAGCAGAATTATTGTGCAGCCACTGTGACATACCTACTAATACGAAATAAACCAGATGACACAGAAATACGTTTATGAAATTATTGTCATTTTATATCGTCAGACACACGGATCAAAATAATAAAGGTTTGTATTGATTATCCTTACCAGAGTGACATTGCAGCATAATCAATGATCTAACCAGGCGGACGAAGTCCATCAATCTCCATCATAACCAAAATCAGGCTTTCAACACCGCATGTGTAGCAATACTTTTATATAACTGTGAATCCTGGGTAATGTCTGGTGACATGAAAACTAAGATAAATGCATTCGCCACCTCATTTTTAGGACTAATTATATTCGTCACACGAGTAATGCTACAGGATTATCCTCAACATCAAGCACCTTGTCTGTGTGAGCAACAACCGGATCTATGATACGACTGACACCTAGCGTCTCATCATCCTAGTAAGGCAGCGTCAACTTCCTCGACCACATGAGGAGTGCCTGTGGGGGAGCCCTGTGGATGGTGTGCTCTTTGTGTTTCATCACATGGCAAAAGGAGACCAAAGGCGGAAAAGGACAAGTTTGATCCCCTGCTCAGCTGTCGAATGGAAAATGAATGGAATGAAACGTTTCATGCACTGATTGAAAAAGTGAATCTTGCCACAGTGATATTTCATTCATTGACCACGTACCAAAATCGGTCTACTGTTTCTAGTTTGTCTGCGTACTGCAATTAATGCATCCGATCACTTGCCGAGGTGTTGAATATATTGTATAGTATAGGCCCGACAAAATCCGAAAAAATTACCAAATTGATGGTTGAAGCAGGAAAATTTTGCCAAAAGCCGGAAGATGCCATATTCATATATGTGCATTGTACTTGCATACACCTTAGAAAATTCAAAAACTCTCAACAAACCTCGAAAAATATTGTAAAATTGGCCTTTGATGAACATTGTGTCAAAAAAGCCCTTCGGAAATTGCTTGAATCTAGTCAAATACCAACCAATTCTTGGGAATATGAGACTTATGAAATATCGTTGTCAAATTGTTCCATTAAATGCGACAGGCAAAACTGCTACGCACTTACGTATGATTTTTACGGTCTACTGCGTATACGCGAAGGCACACAACGCTGGCGTGATTGTTAGACACGGCACAATCGAACCATCGGCCCCCATGAATATGTGAGAATTCACAGTATACAATGCACGGGGACTTTGACTGTTGATACATGGTCTGCGCAGTGACCAATCAAAGGGGTCGATATTCCGTATTGCAAAAAATACGATAGCGATTAATAGACATATGAGTATCGGTTATAGCCCTTGGCAATTAAATTAAAAGTAAAAAACAGGAGATCATATTATGTTTGTTGAGTTGGCTGTTAGGTGAATAAAGTTCGTCTTTATTTTCTTTAATAAGACTATATGTCAGAATTGAATAACCCTATAAGAATATATAATTAAAGGAGTATTTCGTGATCCTTGCATCCTCTTTTTATGACATTTTTAGTAGATATCCACAAAAAAAAAGCTTTTTCCCAAAATTTCAGTTGATTCCGATTTTGCGTTTGCGAGTTATGCATGATTATGTGTATTACACTGCTCCATAGACAATGTGTTGTAATTTCGTTCTGGTATGTACCAGAACGAATATCAAATTTCACGATAACTTTGCTAAACGAATGACTCTGCAAGAAATTTTTTGTACGTAAACATTATGTAGCCAGCGGTTTCCCGTAATATAAAATTCTCAACTTTTTTTGAGAAAAGTGGGGGGATGATGCTGTGGATCACGAAATGCCCTTTTAAAATGAAAATGTGTGTCCAATGAGAAACGTCACGTACTTTATTTATACCAAAAAATGATGAAAATCGTTGAATTTATTACCATGTTTTGAACTAAATATTTGGAAATGATATATATATAATAAGAATGTAATTATGTCAGAACTGAGAATGGAATAAGCCTGTTGAAATGTTTTGAACTTTTTTCATATGATATACCGTCAGGAGACGCAATTTATGCATCGTGCTTATTGGATTGACTTCAGTCAATCTATGCTACACACACACAAATTTTCACAATTCTATTCAAAAAATGAAGAGTTAACTTGTCAGAAAATAAATAGGTGACTTGTTACAATTACAGAGAATCTATTCAAAAGGGGGCACCTAATAAAAATCTATTCAAAATGACACGAAAATCGAATCATACCAAAGTCATCCATTAAACAGCAATTTCAACTTGCCTATTGGGGTGCCGGGTGCAATGTGAAAAAAATAATTAAAATATGGAAACGGTGAGAAGAGGGAGCATGTTATACCAATTTGATCCAACAATCCACTTCCATCTTTAAATTGTGATTGGTCGTACTACATCGTAGAGAGACAAGATATCGACCGCACTTGTAGGCCAGTCAAAGTACGAAATCACCCGCCACTAATTGCAATAGAATCCATTGAATCATAATTCACACTTTTTATTTAAAAGTCAAATTAACCTTAAAAACGAATAAAAAGCAGCCGGTTCTCAACACGCGATATTCAAAATTCCCGCGCCGAAATTGCCTGTGGCAATGACGTTTATTTGAGCTCATTTATCGTCAGCATTCATTGTGTTACTGGGACGTCACGTCATTGCCACAGGCAATTTCGGTGACCGGAAAAATTTGAATATCGCGTGGTGATAGAGGCTGTTTTTATTTGTTTTTAAGGTCAATATGAAAACCACATGATTCGTGCCTGATAATTACTACTCTAACATAAGGCATAATGTTGTGATTGCCGGAGTGTTCTTTTAAAACCAACACAAGGTTTAACGAGGAAGCTCGACCAGCATTATTCAATTCCTATACCGAATTCCACCGTGACTGTGCCTTCCATGAATGGTCTATATTATTCCGATAATCTTACATACACGTGTTGAAAAGTCGAAATGATGAGGAATCTAGTCAGACTAATGAGTTTCGGCTTCATCAATAAATCAAAAGGCTTTCTAATAAAAAAAAAATGAATAGTCTGTCACGATAGTGTACCGTCATTAATTGATGTTGTTTTGATGAAACGTGATATTATATTATCTGCGTGTAATTATGGCCGGAATAAAAACACATAAACATTATTGATGAATAACATTGAAACGACACGGCACATAACATATTGACTTCATCATAGTAATAATATTTGATTGCTTAATCAATCCTTCAGGAAAGATTATAAGCCACGTAAAAGGGAATTAATTTTTATGATGCATTAAGAAATGATGAGTCAGGCGACATAATGAAACATGTCTGATGATGTTCGATGGGTTTCATTTAATGAAGATATCGTATCCTTCCCAGAATCCTTTGCAACATTGATTGTGCATCGCCCTAATTACAGCAAATGACACTGCAATTACTTTGTACAGATTCCCTTTGTTTTCATGTTCATGTAGCCTGGCTAAATATGGGTCGATATAGTCAAGAAATAAACATATTTTGCAAGATCTGCATGTGATATATGGTATTTTTTTGTTTATCGCTATCGACCCATGTTACATTAGATAGCAAATCAATATAGAAAACTGAAAGAGAAGCAATGCATTGTGGGAAGTGTAAGAGATCTTCTCTGGGTTTCATTTAAAGGACCATTCAGTGATTTGCTCATCCGGACGATCTTAAAAATCATCAAAATTCAGGTTTTGGTACCTTTGTCATTGTCATAGATGTGCTAACAGCCGAAAGCCATGTATTTAAGACAAAATAAGGCATTTAGATTAAATCTGTAATAATATACTGGCAGTAAATAAATTAGCAACATGTATTTGAATGGGGCTTTAATTTCGTCAACACTGCTGTTTTCTTCGTTTTTGCCAATTTTTCATTTCAAAATACCAAATGACAATTTGAATGACTTGTCCTTCAATTTATAAACAATTTGATTTTTTTACACTTGCTCTGTGATCACTGAATGGGCCTTTAATGAAGGTTAATGCCGTAATTTCAAAATGTTGAATATGTTATGAGAAATGACTTGCTAGAAATTTAGTTTATTAGTTTGAGTAATGGATTTACTATATTCTCATGTTTTTTGATAAACTTAACTGAACTGATTATACAATTTTACTACCTGTGCCTTAAGGCGAGTCGGAGCGGTGCCTGAACTAGCGGTCTTTGTGCTCATAATAATAATAATAAATAATAATAAAACGGCATTTATCCACGCTTTCTGAATACTCAGATTCCTCAAAGCGCGCCACGGGTCGATATGCTGCCAAGCCCCAAAGGGCAGCGCAAGTTGACCTCAATGCTGAGTGTGACAGACAACAGGCCCGGGCTGATCCCCTGCTCTTTACGAAAAAGGCCTGCAACTTTTACATGTCCAGAAATTGCTCTTCTGGTGCATGGGACCACCATTTTACGTGACTCTCCGAACCACGGCATGCTATGCACCCACTGTGGTGTCTGCACGTTTAGGGCCACAATGAGTGGGATAGAGGATAAATGAGAAACCTCATGATATTACAACCTTCCTATAGCTTAGTACACCAAACTACATGACCACCCTCTACCTCTATATTGAGACAAATAAAGCCCACACTCACAAGGATTCAATACGTGTGATCCCAAGGCTCATTGTAATTGGTTTTATTTCTTCCCCATGTGCATGATCTTTCCTGGGAAGAGAGAAATAGCAAACAAATCCGTTTGGCCTATTATAACTCAATAACTGCAATACATGGAAATATAAATGCGAACTGTGGCTTTCCTGGCATTTCATATAACATCAATGTATTACCTGCAGAAATAAACTATATGAATGAATGAATGAATGAATGAATGAAAGAATGAATGAATGAATGAATGAATGAATGAGTGAATGAATGAATGAAAGAATGGCATGCTTATAGAGCATTTCTCAAATGTCCTCAATGCGCTGAACAAAATCTTATACTACAACTTAAACTACACATAATATATTCAAAGAAACAAAAATATAATAGTCAACTGTTGAAAAGATGAGATTTTAGTGAACTCTTGAACTGATTTAGAGACTTGGAATTCCTGACATAAGAGTTTATTCCACAGTCCGGGTCCTGAATACGAAAATGATCTTGGGCCGTAAGTAATAGTAATGCCAGATTGTTGAGGCATTTGAAAGTAAGAAGCGTAAACTTGTATATAATACGCTTCTCTATAGGCAACTACAGTTATAAAGGGATCTAAGAGGATGCGTTGCAGTTTGCTGATCTGAACATTTGGAAGCCCATTGAGAATGCTATTGTTTGAGTCAGTCTCGAGGAGATGAATACATGAACCAGTTTTTCAGTACTATTTTGATCGAGATATTTGTACACACGGCCATTAATTCTAATGGCCAGCGAAGCGAAGCGGCAAGTGTTATTTACATGGGAGATCATGGAGAGATTTTCATCAACGAGAACGTCAAGATCTTTGACTTGTTTGACAGTCTCAACAACAGTATATCCCACACCACAGTGAGAGAATTAATGTCAGCGTTATGCGAGTAGCGGGATGGTATGTGGACAGCCCCTGTTTTGTTGTCATTCAGGGAAAGCTTGTTTTTCACAGTCCAGATCTTAATTTCCATGATGCATGTTTTAAGTTCACTTTTAATCATTTTGTGTCAATCATAACATATAGCCGAGAGTCATCGGCATAGTACATCCCACTGACTTGGTAACGCTTAAATGTCTTCAACCGGGGCGGAGCATAAAGTGAAGATTTGCGGGCCTGCAACAGATCCTTGAGGAACGCCGCTAAGCAAATTGTTGTTGATTGTTTATCCACTTGAAGACCGGATTTTTCTCTCGTAGTGGCGCAGTTCTTGTTTTGTCTCACGTACCAAGGAGAGTGAGGGTGATACTATCTTGTGCGAATCTTTACAGGAGCATGTCTGTCCACAAGTTCACTCAGCACAATGTCATACTGGTTAGCATGAGTGTCAAGATCATCCGCAGGTGATGTAATCAGAGAAGCTGTGAGTTTATCTTCTTTAAGTAAGCTGATGTCAATATTTAGTTTACGGACTTTCACAATTTCCTTGGATGCAACATGACGGGCAATATTAACAGGTTGCATAGTGGTCAGAGGGAAGAATACGCTTTATTAAATCACAATTGAACTCTATAATAAAAGATAGCCTAGGTTGTTGTTTTTATTATCGTGTCATAAATACAGATACATGGTGTATCAAAATGATTGGTACCCATCAGGTTTGTTGTCTAATGAAATGCCTGATTCTTCCATATTGAACATTGGGATCCGCTTGAAATGACTACAACCTATATCCGTAAACAAGTTCATCACGATTGTTAATATATATCATTTGTAAAATTTCATGTAAACAAATCCAATTGGTTATTGGGTAAAATGATGTTAAACATACCTACAATGACGTTCCGTGCTACTCGTAGCACTTTCTCAAATCGACTGACCAATTCTTCTAGTCCTCCTTGTCTGTTTCCTGTTGGAGCTTGACGTTGGTGGTGCTGTTTTGGGTTTTAGGAGCTGGCCATAGGTGTACGGCAGGAAGTAATTTCCTTAATCCCGGTTTAGTGTGTTGACCCCCTTTCCCGTATCCAAATTGCTTCTTTTATGTGTCTTCTATTTCTGTTTTGCTCTCTGTCCTTTATGCTCGCGTCATCCCAGTTGATCACATGATTATCCTCCGCTACATGCTGTGTGTGTGATAGCAGATTTATTAACCTCTCTGGTGACTGAGTCCTTCCTCTGTGCTCTGGTGTAAGCCTTAGTTGAGTCTTTTCCGCTTCGGTTGTGTTCTTTTAACCGCGTACCAAGCACTCTAGAAGTTTCACCAACGTAGGTTTTTCACAGTTGCACATGGGATTTCATAAACGCATTCAGCTGTTTGTAATGAATCGCGTTTGTCCTTCGGGTGGACCAGGATGTTTCTTAATGTCTGGTGTGGCTTAAAGGATGTTTGAATGTCATGCTAGCCTTATTAAATATCCTCATGGCACGCTGCGAAAGCCCCTCTTTTTAGAAGAGGACGACCATACCTCTGGTGACCGACTGTGATGGTTCCTTTTTCTGAGGTTTTTTTTGCCCATGTCATTGAAAGCGCATTTAGGGTACCCACACAATTTCACTAATAGGCCAATCAAATTAAAAAAAAAAATGCCCCCCACTAATTGCAAAAGAAACCATTTAATCACCATTCATTTCAGAAAAGTATATCAAAGAACATATTAAAAGTCTCCAAAAGTCCAAGTTGTGGAACAGTGCCTAAATTGCAATCCAAAATGGCTGCTTATGCAGGGGTGAAATTTAAAATGTGGTCAATTGTTGGTAAAAACCATACCAATATATTCCTTTCGTCATAAGGATTCAGAAAAGGTATAATTTGACCTATCCCGTATATATATTTCTTGGGGGGAAGATCAAATGACCAAACAGGGGGGACACAAATTGAAAAATGCTCTGATTTTGATAAAACATGGTTTCATATTATGCCGCAAACCCTCATGAACTAATGGACTCATTTTTTAGGTTCTGCGCATAAAGTACGCATCTTTCGAGTTACCAACTAGATATTTATTTCAGTTTTTGATTTCAAGGGACAGATCGGGATTTGAAGGCACAGGCAGATGCCTACCATATTCTTTCAACACATATATTCAACTGCAAGCCTTGCAATAGGTTTTTACAGAACCAAACAAAAATAACGGGATATATTCATAGTTTTCTACCCAGATCGAGATGTAACGTCTAGATCTAATATGAATATCAATAGCGAGAACAATAGCAGATACACCATTATAGGAATAAAGACCAAAATGGTCTCAAGTGGCGGTCACTCAGATCATCTCACGTGGTCTTATAGTTTAGGAATGTGCTCTTATTATCACTGTCAGAGTTGTCAATTCTATTGAGAGAATGAGACACTACAACTACAAGCATACTCCTTCAATAATAGGATTGCTGCAGTTACTGTTCATTTCCCTATACACAATACATAGTACTCTCACCATTGACGCGTGACCTCTACAAACAGTGTATGTTATAGGTATAGGGCATTGCCTAGTTAACGTCACGGTGTGAAAAATAACCGGCCAATATTTAAAGTACTCTCTGAAATTCTAGAAAATATAGTTTTGTAACATGCCCTAAATTTTTAGCTAATATAGGGGTTTGGAAATATTCGCACTTTGGTGTTTTAGGAAGGAAGGGCACGACACGGCCTGCAAAATTTTCTGTGTAAATCGAATGCATCTTTTACTGACTATCATTCACTTGTGTACCGCTCTATTGCGAAGGGCATTAAAGCTAAACCACTTGACGGATATTTTTAAAACTTGGATGTCAATCAAGAATAATGAATACATTACATGTAGGTTGGGCATCTGCAAATGGTCGTACCTCCCTGATATGTGACTGACAGATAACACCAAAAAAATTTAGAAATTATTTACAACCATTATGTTTCTCATTTTCAAGAATGCTGGTTAACAATATGCAGACTATTGTCTCATTTGGTAAACAAAGGCCCACACAGTATTGTTAGCTTGCGTTTGCTTTATAATCGTTCACCCAACTGAAACTATAATACCAGCTCAATATCGCACAGGTAAAACAGAAACATGTGTAGTGTGGATTTAACCAGAGAAGATCTGATTTAACATAGTTGAGCTGTTTTCAATGAGTGTTATCTTGGTTTAATAGCTTTAATGGGGTTTAAGTCCTGCAAAGGTCGTGGTGAATTCTACTGCAGAGATAACTGCATCATGTGTTAGAGTGCAGATCCTGGAAATGGGAAAACAAATCTATAGCGGATTTTCTACTACATCGCTGAGCGATAGCGATTTGTTTTTAACCAATGAGATAGAACTGCTTTTGTTGCGTTGAGAAAAGCGAGCGTACCATATTGGTTAAATACCAATCGCTCATCGCTCAGCGACGGAGTATAAATTCTGGTTATTTTATGACTGGCGCACAGTGTCATCGCCCCGATCGCCATGATAGTAGGTTGAATCCACAGTCATGCATAGCCATTTTGTTCCGACTTGTTTCCAGCAAAACACTTTGACAGCTGTTTAATGCAACGAAATAGCAATGGCGAAAAATGACGTTGCACGAACTGCTGTCCCCCGTCCAAAACAGACAATTTATACCGCATTATGTCGTAAGACGAAACGATCTTGCCTAAAACGCCTCTTCGCAAGATGATTTTTGGACGGCATTCCCCACACACAAATGAATAAGCAATCTGCCCGTTCGAATTCGCGTCGAAAAAAAATCGAAATTTATTCACTTCTTCTTGTCTATACTAGGTCAAATTGTAATCCCCAAAATGGATTTTATTACATGTTGGACTCTACTTGTTCTATTTGGATAGTTTGATTTGCTTCATAACACGACAAACATAACATTTTTCTGCATTTTGTAATGCGTTTTTTGTCATTTTGGAACGTCAATTTTTGCTACCAACCGCAACGTAATCGCGGCTGACCAATTCACAATGGATTTCACCCTCTAGAGGGCATACTAACTAGTTTTCGACTAATATAGCATGCGGTTGGCGTTCCCGTATCGCGTTTCACGTAAATTTCGCAATCTCTCTACTCCCTAATTCCGCAGTAACGTGGTTCCGTAGCCGATTGAAAACCTCTGGAAATTCGTTAAGCAATCAGCGATCGTCATTTCATGGATTGTCGCCAAGCGGTTTGTTTAGTGACGGAGGAGCACAAACCGACTGGGACCGAGACTACGAAAGTACACGTCTTTTATATGTGTCATGAGTCAAATGAGTTAAAACCAAGAACGTGAAAAGGCCCAAATCTTATTTGTGTACACCCTGCTTTTAAAATCAAGGGAAATGAACTTGGAGCTAAGGTTTTTTTAACTGAATTTACTATTAGCACCAGTACCGTCGATAGAACGGGATACACAGGTGTGATAATATAGGATGTGGGCATAACTCTTTATTCGATTAATATTTCATACAAGGTTTTGTTCATACGGATATAGAAACATCGTGATATGGAAAAAATCTTAGGTAACAAAATGTTGTTTACATAATTAGACGTGTGAAATTTGAGCCTAAAAGCAATACCATATATGACAGCTGACGGCAAAAAGTAATACAGAGCCGAATATCGTATTTGGTGGGTGACAGACCTACTCCTCCCTACGCCATAAGTAACTTCGGTTAGCCTAATTTTCCTAGTAAATCTAGAAAGGACCCACTATATGTAACCGTACACCACGAATGAGCCGTAAATGTCCTAAATTGTATTCTGAGTTACAGTGTAAAATGTGCATGAAGGTACCTCAAGTTAGTGCTACATGTATCTCATTTTGATAGCACTAGTCAAACACCTTTTAAACTAATCAATAATCCTATTGTTGGTTAAATAGCTTTTACCCATGTCTATAGAATTCTTAAATATCTCTAGTCTTTGTTTGCTTTGGCTAAATCCTGTTCAAGTGGTGGGTTACAAAGCATTGTATTTTGTCTAGGTATGTTTAACCAACAATTAACATTGAGAGGACATTCCTGAACCTCGTTGACTTGGGGATGATTTGAAATGACCGCCAATTATGATGATTTAATATTTATTACCAGCAATGTGAGAAAAGAGACACATGTAGAACCAAAAAACCAAAAAAGGTATCGTTTGAAGTCAAATGATTTGTCATTTTAAAATTTATGATAATATTTCTAACCACGAAATAAAACAAAATTGACCGGGCGGAATTTACAACTCATTCGTGGTGTACGGTCACAATAACGCCTGACGGCGTGGATGGTCATGATAAAACGCACTCGTGGGGTTTTTCTCGATGAGACTGAGATTTCCCTAAAATGATATTTATCGATCAATCAATACAGCGTCACTAGTGTCAATTGGAATACAACTTATCAAAATGGTGCCTTTTTCGACTTCCACGTGTGTCTCTTTTTACAAACAGCTAGGAATAAATAATCTCAAGTGGATGACATTCCAAAGCATCTGTCTGGTCGTCACTACAAAAGTAATTATCATAATCACTGAGTTGAGATGAATTGCCTAGTCTCCTTCACAGCCGGATTCGGTCCTAACGCTCGTCGTTCCTAACAAACCAGAATCACATGCTGTATTATGTGTCCGAACTCGCAATTTGTCGAAGAGGATTTTTACATTTTACACAAATATTCCTCATAGAACTCCAAAGTTTATGTCCGAAATTAAAAGATCAGATTACCATAAAAACGAAATAGTAATCTTTAGCGGGGTTCTATGGAACTTTTTATGTAGATATTTAACCATATTTTCAGTCTTCATCAATATGAAATTAAAATAATAACTCTGCATACATTCTATACAAGATCAATTGTAACGCGATTGGCTATCACGAATCGTTATATATGATGTTAATTTAAGGGTATACGAGGTATTGTTGGTTGAACCAGCCAAAAAATCTAAATCAATATATTAGTGAAAATAACACTTTGATGTCATAACCTTTGAAAACTTGCTTGATTTATTGTTGTTAATGAGTTATGTACGTTTTAGAAAAGTGCTGTTTATCAGTGGGAGCTGGTAGCCTAATGGATAAGGCGTCCGTCTAGATATCGGAACGTCGTGGGTTCGATTCCCATGCCGGCATATTCTCTTGCTTTTTTTTCAAGTTGGGTTGTGTGCCGGTTGGAATTTGTATTTATTTGTTGTTATGTTTAATTGTAACACTTTGTGTTGGTAAACAGTTAATTCTTTCTTAACGTTAGTTTATTTTATTCTAAAACACTTTTGTTAACTTTTTATTATGGCGTGTACTGGTGTCCTCCCCGAGTAGCCTATATACCTCTAATCAATTGTAATAATATAAACTATTAATAAGCGTCATTTCATGGTATAGTTTGAAGAGAACATTGATGTTGGTTTGTGTATTATATTTGCCAAAATTGCGTGGATCCATGTTGCCAGTCTTAGTACACGTCCAATTACAATTTCTGTGTAGATGTAAATGTCACCGGCGTTATTTCATTCTTCTTTTTGATCAATTCACTATATCAAACTGATAACAATGATCTATATTGTTAAATTTAACATTTATGACGCGACGTTGGCGTAGTTTTTGTTTTTTAAATCCTTGTTTCTTTATTGTGAAAATCAGTGGTAGCACTACAACAGCGTCCTCCTTTGATGGAAGAGCTAGGAAAGGCATGGCGCTATTTATACAAAAAAAGCATGCTGGCCCATCCCGGTCGCTTTTCTTTCTGCAACCACAATGAGCCGCAATACCATCAACTCTTAGGGTTAGGATTAGGGCTTACGGTTAAGGTTGCGACCATTATGGTTGCATAAAATAAACACGCATCCCGGGCCCGTAGAAAAATAGCAAGAAATAAAAAGAAGCAGGCCACTCCAGCCAATCAATGTTTTGCTCTTGGTGTCGAGAGATAAAGAACGGGAAATTATTATCTGGTGCACTGATACAAAAGCTCATATTCGCTAGCGAAGTGGTTACATAACTCCTTGGTAACTGGATCACGCACCTTTTGATATTGGTAGCCATAGACTTTGTGTTGCGATCATTCGATCGTGGTGCAGAACTCAAAAGCGTGATCCAGTTGACATAGTGATAATCGGATTACATGTAACACTTCGCTGGCGAATTACCGTAAGCTGACTTGTAACAACGAAATCTAAGAAACTGAAATGGAAACCAAACTACTTTTTTTTTTTTCATATTTTAATTTCCCACATAGGCTTACTTTATTTCTCCGTACTTTCTTCAAGCTGTCAGTTTGTAACAAAGGATACCGTACAGACAAAGTAATCAACAACAACTTACAGCTTATGTATGACAATAGGAAGCCACGTGATGAAAACCAACACCAAAGATAAATCCACGAACTTGAAATGGACTCTTGTCCCGATGTTGGCAGTCCAGATAGATCTGGATCGGTAATTCACATATAGAATCTCTATTCCTCTGTTTATTTTCGCAATGGGGAACTTATTTATGCAGATTATTCTATTATTCTCGAATCTCATAATAAATACGTACCCTGATTTGGTTTCGATTTTTTTCACGAGTATTAATTTCCTTCTTCTCTCAATTTCATTTTACAGTTTTGCAACCTACGCAATGCAAACGCCTGAGATATTTTAAATATTATCAGATTATAGTCCAAATACGTATTAGGATTTTTCAATATACCTTTATGAATCTCAGAGTTGAATTATGTTTTATTGGTCATGAAATTTTAAAGGTGAAAGCTACATCCCCAAACATGATCAAGTTGTTTTCAGCAATTAAAGTTAAAACAGTCATTCAACACAAAAATAATTGAGACAAACCTCAATATTTATGTTTATATTTATATTTGATTATCTTGGATATCCCAAAATCTCTTAACGGTATGGGTTCTATAAAGGAGATGCCAAAGCTTGATAAAAGGGCTGTAAAATGGTCCATTTTTATTACCTCATTATTTTGGTTTAAAATAGGTCAAACACATTCCTTGCATTTATGACTAAACAGTGTACTTCGGTTATATCTATAAATGTGATGTGTCACTGTCATGTCAAAAGGAGACACTTTTGGGCAGGATCGTATATGGAGAAATAGCCAAAAATCTGCCCGGGGAGTGATTTTTTTTCACAATTTGGGTTTGTTGCGAATTTGTGATGTTATTAATGTTAAAAATATTGTCTGATAGTTTCAGACGGGAATATAACTGATCTTGTATTCTTTGAGACATTTTTCAAGGTAATTCCTACTTTCAAGATTGTCACTAATTTGTTTTAAGGGGTATAATCCATTAGTGCAGTACGCACTCGTTTCTAACTGGAATTTCTGACAAAATCTTGTTCGCGCAGTTCTTGCCGCCACGCGCGCGTCAAACTTAAAACTGCGTGGAGTGTGCGCCAGTCGCTGGTAAGAAGTTCAGCTACGCGCGAGTACTGTGTTTTCATCGCCATTTGCTACGTATAATGATTTTTGTAAAAGAAAGAAAGACAAGGAGTAAGAGAAAGAAAGAAACAATTAAAGAAATAAAGAAAGAAATAGTTCAAGAATTAAGAAAGAAAGAAAGAAAGAAAGAAAGAAAGAAAGAAAGAAAGAAAGAAAGAAAAGAAAGAAAGAAAGAAAAAAAAAAAGAAAGAAAGAAAGAAAGAAAAAAAAAAGAAAGAAAGAAAGAAAGAAAGAACACAGAATTAAATAATTAGCGAATAGAAAGATAAATAAAATAATAAACAAGATAACTAAATATATAGGCCTAGGCCTAATTAGACTGAATGCATTGGTATATATAGGGCGATCCCATTCCAGAAATCCAAAAATCTATGCTTTAAGGGAGCAGAGAAGGAAACTTGTAAAATCAAGTGGTTTTTGGTTCATTTTTTCAAATATTTTGATATCTGTGTCAAGAACAACAAGGAAGAGAGATGGTCAGTGAGCAAACAAGGAAACTGGTAAAATCATGTGCTTTTGGTTTTTGTTTCATTTTTCATTTTACCCATGTAACCAGAGTTGAGATTTAACACAAATTTCCTTATTTCAGGGGAAGCTTGCTGTTATGACAATAATGAAATATCATCGAAAGAATACATTTCAGTTATTTTAAAGATTCATTTTCAGTTATTTAAAGATTTTGTTTTCAACCGTGATAATTGTGAAAAAAAGTGACCCCTATTTTTTATTGGCCTTAATGAAACATCCTATCAATGCGCATATTATATCAAAAAATCAGCAAAATTGTTGGAGTAGATTTTCTGTTATAATCAAAAATATGTCTAAAATTTCCATTTTCCCATAGACGCTTGTACTAATTTCCCCCAAAACAGCCTTTTTAAAATGGTTATTTCTCAAAAACTAGCTCAGTGGCCTCTCTTTTTTATTTAATAAGAAAAATTGTTGGACGGGATCTTGTATGGACTATACCCCTTAAAGGCCGATATCTCAATTTCCAATTTTATGATACATTAACTTACGAACTCAATATCTTCACTTAGGAATGTCCGATTTCATTGGGGAAAACGGTGTTGTGGAGCAAAATATCTCTATATTTAAGGGGTGGGGTATGAACCTTTGGACAGTATTTATTGTGGGACATTAGAGCACATCAGACATCTCGAATTGCATTCTGAATACGAAGAATGTCCTTCTGATATCAAATAATTTTGATTTTTGAAATTCGCAATGTAATACACATTTTATGGCAAATGATTAAAATTGATATTTTGATATTTAACAGTACTCAAGTAAACTTTATAAATCTGATAATGTGTACTTAAAGTGTATGTAGGTGGGATGAAAAGCCGACGATCAATTGAAAATTCTGACCTTTCGTATTGAAGATATGGATTTTTTCCCAAAACACCAAGTAAAAATCAGGTCTTTTTGGGAAAAAAATCCATATCTTCAATATGAAAGGTCAAAATTTTCAATTGATCGTCGGCTTTTCCTCCCAGCTACATACACTTTAAGAATAGATCATTAGATTGATAAAATTTACTTCGAGGATTGTTATATATCAAAAATGTGAAAAATATCAAATTTTTATAATTTGTCATAAATATTGTATTATATCGTGAATACAAAAAATGAAAATTATTTGATATTAGAAAGACATTCTTCGTATTCAGAATGCAATTCGATATGTCTGATGTGCTCTCATGTCCCACAAAAAATACTGTCGAAACGCTCAAAACGCTCATTCCAGATCCCTTAAGACATGTAAAAATCTCAAAATGGATAACCTGCCCAAGTGTCTCCTTTTGACATGACACGTCACAAATGCGCTTTTATAAATGCACACGTGACCCATGGGCACGACATATCGAGACCAGCAAGCGTGACCAAATCCTCATACATTGACCACTATACAGAAAGGGATAGGAACTCTGTAGATAAATATCATCAAATTTAAGTATTAATTGAATTGCAAAATTATTACACATTTTGCAATTCCGAATTTGTAATATGTTATCAAAAACAACATTTTGAAAATATTTGACGACGGAAAAAAATATTCAACGACGGAAACGTTTACAATATAATCACAAAGTTGAACAAAAATATACAATATTGCTGCACAGCAGTCTCATGTTGTTCCGCCTTTGCATTCAAAATGTATAGAAAGACCACTAGCTATGCATTTATAAAAGCGCATTTATATATATAACCGAAGTACACTGCTAAATATATATTTTCACATTTTTGAGCAACACATGTTGGCTTTAAATGTGTTGGAAGTGTCTTTTGATATGGCTTTAATAATCCCAGTAGGCCACATGTCACAATGGGAAAATTCAAAAGTTGGTTAAAATTTTACAAAGTTGCTGAAAGTTGCAGCTCGTTGCTTTAAGTGGACAGCAAGCTCTGCCAATAATCGCCAAGTTTGTCGCTATGGTAACCAAACTAGCGTAATTTGCACAATGTTGTCGCTACGGTGCGCAAATTTGAGTATAAAAGTTTAGGCTATTTTGAACAATTTCAACCATCTGTGGGCAATTTTTTGCAACTTTGAGCAATTATATATTGCATTTTAAGGCAAATTTATAAATTTTCCTCTGTGATATTGGGCCTTCCAGGGTCGACTTAGGTTTTTTTTGTGGACTATAATATTGCAGTGGCGGAGGTATACCACCCCGCTTGTGTTCACATGAGCTACTTTCTTGTTTTATAATCTTTTAAACTTTTATAATCATAATCATAAAAAGAAAATTATGTGTGACTAAAAATAGACTGATGTCAGAGAAACCAACAATTATACGGCCAGCGATTTATCTTGTCCACACATTTTGAAAGTTGAGCTACGGAAACAATAGTTCAATACAACTATTGCTAAACGGAAGTGAAGTGGTCTATTTTCAACACATGTTGGTGAATGTTTCATGATGCTATATTGTTGTGGCATAATCATTAAGGCGAGGGAGTCGAATAACAACCAAGTTCATGAAGTTCGTACTTCTAGGATTAAAGTAGTGTCATAATGTGAGTTTAATGAATGATCAGGTGGTGTTATAAATTACGGAGTTACATAATTTCAACAAAACTACAATCACATCTTACGGAGAATGGGCACCACTTTGTGTATTAGAAATCGTGAAATGACGTCATCATACGTGACTGCAAAAAAAGTCTATTGATTATAAATTTGGGAGCACATTTAACGAACATATCGGTATTAATAAACTCTCTGCTAATAATGTATTTTTCGAACTGAAAGAGATATACCATGTTCATTGATTGTTTTCCTTTAAGGTTAATGCCATCGACAAAGAACATGATGAAGAATACTGTGTTGCCTATCTGGTTGATTTTCCTGACGATTCTTATTTCTGATTGCTGTGGACAGTGCCAGCAGCGGACATCTGGGTAAGTGTCCATTATTTCAAATGTGGGTAGTACTGGATCTGGATATATTCACGAGGGCACTGGGTAAAGCTGAGGCCTGGGGACACTTCATATCGCCGCTGAGAGACACATTTATACAAATTTCGAGTTCAGTTGGGTGAGTGATGGACCTTAATTATGGGGTAATTGGGTAAGAATTAAACAAACAAATAGGGTCTTTGGATGACGATTCAACAAGAATACCGCAGATGAAGATCGTGATTCATAATTGTGTATTGATAAGTGCGTAAAATACTGATAATATTGAAGCTACCTCTTTGCAAAACAAATACAAGGTACGTGAGCATACACCGTTCTCAAAATATTCAGAGGATGTATTTTATGACAGGAGTGGTGTTCCAGATTCTAAAGTTGTGCCATTAATGTACATTTTCAGCACTTGCAGCTACAAGGTGTCGCATCGCGAATCAGTCAAAACATCATACCAAAGTAGCACACGGCAGGTATATTACAAGGGTTGTGGATTTGCGAATTGGGCAAGATGTACTTCTTATCGGTAAGTACAAAGAGCTACAAAGAATAAAACGGATTATATAACATGAACACGTATAAATAAATAATACAGTTTAAACTGTCATTCATGTAACTCACTCACTCCGTCGACTCTTGCTGTCGGGCATCAATGATGGCTCGCCATAACCGCCTGTCCTGCATGCTGGTAGTCACACTATATTATAGCTTGTGGGCCGGCCTGAGGGAGGGGAGGATGTTTTGATGGTACTTCTTGACGGACCTTTCATATAATAAGAATAAACAATAATATCATAAATCAATTCTAATCTATTATAGGCAAATATATCGCACAAGTTACCGGACAACCTATAGAGCTAGTTATAGCCAGGCATACCAATGTTGTCCTGGGTGGCAAGAAGAAGGTGGTGAATGTAAAGGTAATGGTGGATAGGCCTGTGATTTGAGGAATGGATAATGTGAAGAACTCAGAACTCTAGTCAACAGCTTCTATTGTTATGCATAGTCGCGCTAAAAGTCGATCGATACATGTTAAAACATGTTGAGGCCTATGAAAATCGAAAATCTTACACTAAATGACTGAATGTCACACCACAAGTTTAACACTAGGATTTGAAAAAAAAATACAGTATCAAGCATTATAGTTTTTTTCCTGACATTTACTGAAAAAAAGAAAGAATTTTATTGCTTTTCATTTGGCCGAGAAAATTAATTTTACATTGACAAGGTGTAACTCAATCTTTTGATCGTTTGTATAGCCTCATAAATGACTGAGTGAGCCTTGTACAACAATAGTCATCGGTTGAGTTCTGAGTGTAAGGATATGATGCAATGGATATATCGGGTGATTTTGGATTAATTATCATGATTATTATCAAAAATGTCTGGAAATCTTGCAGTTTGGTACTTACGGACTCGATAGCATGGACAAAACTTCCCAAGATACACCCCAATTAGGGTGTAAATATATCTCAGTATGACACCTTAGAGAGCCAATTTAACACCTCATTTTGAGTGCAATGACCTTTTTGTTTTGAAAACGGGTCCTCAGGTGGCCACCATAGGTGTCAAAATGAACATGAGACCTAAAGGTGTCAATTTCTTACATCCATCTATTGGTTAGTTTACTGCCTGTACAAAAATAACTATTTACCTGGTGTTAACGCTGTGTCGGACCTATATCAAATCAATGATATTTGGACTTTTGCAAGACACTGCGTTTATCCACAGATTACAGAAGTACTATAAATAATCGATGATCTATCGAATGATACATATTTAAAAATACAAAATGTCGTTAACAAAAACGATACTGCGATTATAGATAAATAAAATGGTTTCATGTTTATTTCAGCTAAAAAACATTTTGTAATGTTTATTAACCATTCAGCTATTTGCAGCTCATCCTGTTTGAATGGCGGTTTATGTTGCACACCAAATACGTGCCAGTGTTCCGCTGGTTACCGCGGGGACCAATGTCAAATACGTAAGATTAAACTCAGTTAAATACAACAACAATAGTAAAATAACATATTTTAAAATGACACGAATTTTATGAAATTCACTGCTTTATTTGTGATCATTTAAGGAGCGGTTGTGTACCAGATAATACATGCAGTGTGTGTTTCAATTATGTCCGACGTATAGACTGTTCAGTGGTTAAACTGATCATGTCCTGTTTTCTAATATTGAGGCTTACCATTAAAACAATATGTTTCCAAATTCTGGTCCAGCGGTTTTGATATGAGAAGCAAAAGCTAGCAAAAACGTGTATAACAATACCCCATAGGATATTACATACACAAGTCACCATATGAGACAAGTAGGAAGTTTTTTAGAAATACCAAAATCTTAGTTTTGAAGTGAAATGGGGGATGAAACTGTCGATGGGGTAATATTTGACAAAATGCAAACGTGTAAAAAGATATTTGTTTTACACATATGGACCAAATTATAGCGTCACAACGGTCACATGTTATTGCGTTCAGTCACAATGGTTCTTTATGTAAATAAAAAAACCCATTTTAAACAGTGTTAAAAGTTGCATCTGAGTCCATAGGAGTCGACTTTCAAACAATACAGTAGGCCAGGCCTATTCATGTGTTTGTTAAAGAAAACCTGACTGCTATGGACTCAGGTGCAACTTTTAAAACGGTCTCTTTTCTTACACAATTAACCATTGTGACTGAACGCAATGATGTGTGACGCTATAAATTGGTCCACAGGGGTAAAACAAATAGGGCTATACATATCTTTTTACATTTTTACAATTTGTAAAATATATTTCGACTTATTTTAAAAAGTATTAGGGGGAACTTATAAGTTGTGGACCCTATATTTTACAGCTATTTGTTCTCCTTCATGTCTTCACGGAGGCACTTGTGTTGGACCCAATGTATGCGTGTGCAGAGAAGGATTAACGGGTAGTCAATGCCAAACTTGTAAGTTTTAAATTTTATTCTTGTTCAAGCAAAGAAAGAAACAACAATTATAGTATGGTGATTAAATGTCAAAGAGGTTTTCTTATATATTATTAAATATTACAAGATAAGATAATTTTGCGTTTTATAGCAAAACCGTGCAGGTTTTTATACAGATTAAAATATATATCCACACAGGGGCGTCGCTAGACCAATATGATTCGGGGGGTGTACAGTATGGTTTGCCGACGTAAATTTTTTGTAATTTGTTGACCCAAATTATTTTTAGCCGGGACGGCCCTCAGAAATCTAAAAAGTGTGGGGGGGTGTAGGAGTCAAAAATTGTTTTCAAAATATTTTTTTAAACTAGTAACTACTATACCATTCACAGTAGGTCTATTACGTTACAATAACACAATTTCGTAACACATTAATCTGTTATATCGCTCCCCCATACCCCCCCCCCTCTAGCGACGGCCCTGTATCCACAAACAGCTTGTCAACGCAATTAAACAATGTTCATTTAGGCCAAAAGCAACACGTTAATTTACTCAAAACAGCCATAAAATATTTCAAACATTTTACCCATCGAAATGACCGTAATAAACTTCGTCTTGTGCAGTACATTCCGGTAATAATATAATACTTTTGGTGCAACTTTTCATTGTCATTAATAGCAAGTGGTATTTGTCCTAGCAATATAACAACACTAAATGCACCTGGGCAGCCAGGTGCGATAGTGAAATGGAATGCCTTTCATCTTGACCAAGATGTCCGCATCACGTCTATATACGCACCTGGTGACTTCTTTCCGATTGGTTCAACTGTTGTGGCATATATGTTTCAAAGTGAATCTCTTAATAGCCGCTGCTCATTTACGGTTACCGTCCAAGGTAGGCAATAATTATCTAATTTCTGCGCATTACTACAAAATAACCTTTTAACCTTGGTCCATGGATAACGACTGGTAATGTAGACTACGCTTGTTTTAATTAACCCAAACCACGGACCCTCAACATAATTGATGGGAAGTTTTCTTTTACCAATCCTGGGTCATGCGATGTTTTTTTAAATATATATCGTGTACATGCTCTCACTTCCTTTAAAACCATTTGTAAGCGTACTACACCTTACTTTACCTGGGAAAGGATTATTTCCCTGTTTATATATTAATTAATTTGGTACATGGGTTGGTATTTTCCATGTAGATACCGAGCCACCTATTGTCAAGTGTCCAAATAAAGCGCAATACTACACCAAAACAGGCACTACTACTGCGGCGGTTCAAATTGATCCACCAATCATCACTGATAATTCCGGTCACGTGCCAAATATTTTCTTCTATACCAGTCGTAGTGGCAAAAAGTATCAGGAAATTACCGGCGATTCTGAGTTTCCAATTGGACAAACACGTGTGGTTATAGACGCACTTGATAATAGCAAAAACAAAGCATCATGTAACTATATAGTTACGGTCACAGGTAAGACAAAATTCACAATAATAATAATCCCCTAATTTTCAATTATAAACGTCATATACCCTTATAGTTGGTACCATTGTACAGCTTGTATGTGGTCTTCTCTATCCAGTGATACAAAAATAAGTACAAAAATTCCCCACATAATGTGAGGGCGCCCATGCAAATCTGGGGAAAAAATGATTTTCTGCTAAAAATTCTACAAAAATGCGATTTTTACCGAGTTTTCTCATAAATATATAAGGAAAGAAAATGACTATTTTAACCTTACTGACAAGTAAAAAGTCACTAGCTCTTGAAATAATTTTATAAGAGCGAAGCTTCATTGATTTTTTCTGTAGAAACCAATGATGGGCTTCATAACCCACCCCATGGTATTTTTTGATGTACGGTCCTAAAATGAGCGCAAAGGTGGCATCTACGATTAGTTTATGTCGTTTGGGTGTAAACGCGTGCGTTTTTTTTTAAATGATGGATAAAAAATCTGTGGGTACAACCCCATTCGTAGTTCTAGGGTTAAGAGACAATACCATAAAAGTAACTATAGGCTGATAAGCATCTTTAATAATCGTTTAGCTTAATGTCTTGAAATTTTAATTCAACAGCACGATGTTCTAAGGAAATGTCGCCCAAACCAAACGGGAAACTTTTATGGGAACCAACAATTGCTGGAGCTATTACAGAATCACTCCAAAGATGTCCAATTACAACCACAGGAAGTAAGTATATTGTAATGTGACAAGGGAAGCAATGCGAATGCCGTAATTATATTGACATCAAACTTGAGTAATATGCGTTTGCTGTTGTTAGGTAAAGTCATGACTAGACCAATATACGGTAGTTATCTAGTAACATTGAAAAAGGTCGAATGAGCGAGTAAATGAATATGCAAGCCACAATATTTTGTCTGTCAGACTCGAATGCGCCCCAAATAAACCACCACATGTACAAGGGTTTGTCACATGGCTTTATCAAATGGGTTGATTAAGGTATACATTATCAATTTCTCGGTGCCAATATTAACTTAATCAATTAACATGTTATAATTACTCTAATGATGTATTACTGAAATGGTTCAACAGGTCTTGCAATTAAAAGCAAACCAAAAACAAACAAACAAACAAAACATTACAGCTGGCTTTTGTATTTTGTACAATTCAACTTTAACTTCAACTGTATATCTGAAAATATACATCGTAGATTCGCTTTTCATTTCTCATATTATTGTCAGGAAATCGCGGATTAGCGACAAGAAATTGCACATTTGACGACAATTTTAGCGCCGTTTGGGGCGAAGTAATTGAGAATGATTGTGGTCAGCCAATGGACTTTGATGAGACTATTTTGTCACAGGTAGACCTATATATATGTATTACATGTAACTACAACAATGACTACCTTTTTTCATAGTGAGCATATTGAGTATGTCGAAAATCAGTTACAAAAATAGGTGTCTTTGTATTTTATCAAACAATGAGGGCGACGCTGCCGACATTTAAAGTTGTTTTTGCCAACGTTTTGATTTTCTCGGCTAGTTTATGGTTCAATAGCATTAATTTTCAATAACACATTTTTTTCAGTGGGAAATATATCATTTCAAGTATCATTTTCTCATACATGGAACTCTTACAGTGAAAAGACATTATTATCAATTAAGATTAGATTTCTCAAACCGGCTCTTAAACCTGCGTGGTGGCCTAGTGGTTAGAGCGTCCGCCTCACGATCGGGAGGTCGCGGGTTCGAATCCCGGCCGGGCCATACCAAAGGCTTTAAAAATGGTACCTACTGCCTTCTTGCCAGGCGTTCGGCATTGAAAGAATGGAGTAGGGAAAGTTAAACACATGGCTACCAGTGGACTAACCCCCTACTGTAGCTTTTCTGCTTGCAGACATGTGGCCTAGGGTTATGAAACGGAGATAGGCGCCGCCCAATGGGCCGAAAGGCTTGGGAAGGATTTAACTTTTTAACTTTATCAATTAAGATTAGATTTCTCAAATGACCGATGACCTGAGACTTTGTTTTTGTTTAAACCACGGAAGTGTAGACACCACAATTTTACAGTGCGCCCTCCTTTTCTGGGACCAGATAAGAGTATATATGTTGGGAAATCGACGTGCAGCGTGGTATGAACTTTGGACCTTTTCATCAAAACTGTAAAATAACGGTAGAAAATATATTATTTCAGCATGTTACCCAGATTAATTTGCACATTTTTGGTTATAAAACTTGGTACTTCTCAGTGCTTTTTAAGCACCTTTTTCAGATGCCATGCAAAAAAATAGTCCCTCCTTGTAGTCAAGCACTTCCCATCTCTAATTGTTGTTATTTAACCTTATAGGTTAAATGTGATCGGTTATTCGTCTCGTTAAAGAAAAACAACGCCAAACATTGTAATTGGACAAATAATGTAAATAAAACGCGTTTTATATCCATCAAAATATATGTAATGGTGTAGTAGCTGTGTGTATTTATATATGTATTTACCGTTTACATGCGAGTTATTATAAATTTAATGGAAATTTCACATTATTTTAGGGGTGTTCTTCTCAGTACTGAGCTAACACTAACATGCTATAGTATATAGAACCAGTAAAGATATTCAATTTACCCTCCTAATAGATGAAAATTACAGCATACAATATCAATGAAGCCGTTGATGCATTGAAGAATATTACAGAAAAGGCCAGGCAGACGAAAATAGATTTGGATATTGTGTCCGTGTGGCAGATTATGGCTAACGTTGTGTCCGTCTCATCACCAGCAACATATGTAAGACAAATAAAATAATCTTAATCTTAGTCTTGCTCTTTTAAACATTTTTAAATATATGTTCTACATTAGCTTACATATCCTACTAAATTATAAGTAAGCCTAGTTAATTATAACATTTGTAAATCAAAGCCGAACAACCTCACGCTGCTGACCATCATGACCATTGAGAACATATTGTGTATCATTTTGTACAGTTTGTTACTACACTATAAGACATAATAATTATGTTCATTGTATATTGTGAGATTAAGCAAACCCCCACTCTTTGTAGAGAATTCTTCCCTAATAAACTCACTCTTCTCGCAGATTATTTCAACTCAGTCACTTGAAATCATTTGATTTATATATATTTTTATGATGATTTATTCTTTAGGTTGCTGAAAAGGTAGCAATCGTAGTAGATAACATCATCGGTAATTCATATGTATCGGAGGCAAAGGACCAGTCAACAGCAAATATAACAAGTCAAATTACCAAGTTATTCGAGCAACAAATAGTGCAAACCATGGCGAACCAGGAAGAATTCATGTTTGATGGAGCAAATCTGGCACTGAAAGCTACGACAGTAGGAAACCAGGATGCCCAAAACGGATTTGGCATTTCATTGTTGAAGGGAAACGAGTTAATTAAAGGATCAACAGAAATTCACAAGAGGAAAAATTCACTGTTCGCAACTACAACAAAAAATGAAACACTAAGAAATGATTCTTCTATGGCTATCTGGTTACCAGGAGGGGTGTTTAGTTTAGAAAATGGTAAGTTGAAGGCGGATTGACACAATTTTATCGCATTTTTTCTAACTTGTTCAGCCAAACAACAACAGATGTTATCAGAAACAAAAGGCCCTTAAAAAGTATACACCCTGCCGCATTTTTGATACCTACAGGGTAAGTAAAAATTGCGATAGAAAAAAGAATAGATATTTATTGTGGTTGAACTTTCCAATTGTTGAAAGTTTCTATAAATACCAAACTCAATTTGTGGAAAAAATGAAGCACCATGTACTTTGAATGAGAGTACACAATGCGCAATAAAGACACCAGATCTGAAACTGACTTACTTAAATCAAGGTTGATATTTGCGTTCTTTCAATTCCTTTTTTCGGTTTAAACAAACTTACTAAATTCAAACAGACCGCTTTTGATTTTGATTAAAATTTTGACCTACATGCTAATTAAACCTAATTGTTTTTTGTGCTCCCCAAATATTATAGTTGCCCAAAAACATATATTTTGGTAGATTAAAGATCACTACATACATACATCATGACTTTACTTTCAAAATGAGACTTTTTCGTCCTGAAAATTGGGCGTGTAGCATGGACTTAGACATGATGTAAAATCAGCATATTTCAACGTAGCATCTGCGCTTTTATACTACGTTGGAATCCAAAATGGGAAATCGCAATGTCATTTTTTAACGCAAAGTATCACACATATTTCAATGGGCAATCTCTGCGGGTGAATATTGCGTTTAAATTTAGTCCATTTTTAACACATCGCTGTACCTTTATTATAATGATTTGTTACAAACAAAAAGGATCATAATAATAATTAGACTTTCCTTCATATGTTCATAATCTTTGACTGTCTTTAACATATTGTGAAATATCTTCAAAAATAGCTAAATACGTGACCTCGCTTCGATACAGGAGAGTGGTCTTGAATAGATCAACGTACGTCCGATGTCTACGTTTGGAAATCGCAATGTCTCTACTAACATTACCTCACCCGACTCCAAATTCAGTTTTCTATTTCCAATATGTCCAACTTATTGGATATTTTGCAATTCATTCCACTTCATTTTGCACATATTTCCTTTTGACATTTGAAACAACACCCCACAAATTTGTATGTTTCTTTTAAAGAGAAGGAACAATGTTCATTGAACATCTTTAAAGTAAAGGTAAATATCAAAATAACAACAACTAATGTTTCTTCTACTTAAACAAGACCAGGACATGGGTATTAACACCTTGGGTGCTCCATTTTACTTTAGCGCCGATGAGAGGTCTCGTGGACAAACATTAAAATTGGATATCGCTGTAAAATGTGTCATAAAAATAGAATAGTAAATGCTAATTACTTCATTTTTTCACACAAGGTCACTAATTGATATCATTTACCGTAAACGTTCGCCTAATGGCGCTATGGGCTTTCTTGACATAACTGGAATTTTAGACACAAACTAAAAGTGCCCTCCCATAATAATTCCACCAGCAAATAAGGGCACGGACCCTTAATTCTTGTTGGGATGTTTAGAGGAGGGAGCTCTCTATTTTTACAGGAAATTCACCCAAGGCAAAGGAGACCAGGTGCGCCATTAGGCGATCGTTTGAAAACCTAAACAGTTCAACTTGCTTGTAAAATAAAGATTGCATCTCAGGTTTAACACTTGTCTGGGTTTGTGAAGATAAAAGTTAGTAAACTGGACACGTACCTTGTGTATTTTTACTTACGCATCAAGAAAGCAATTTTTCTGTCTATTTTCCACTAGATACAAAAGTTAGCTTCGTTATTTTCGATGACGATAGTCTGTTTAAATCTTCTACTTGGGAGCAAAATGCTAAGAGCTCACACGGGGTGATATCTCCCATTGTATCTGTGACTGTGATTGGTACAGAAGTGAGGAACTTATCTCATCCTGTCATACTACAAACATTTTGTGGCGAGGTATGTTGCAAAAACAAATCAATGCAAAAAGCTGATCAGTTGAAACCTGTGCGACAAGATTTTTTTAACAAATGTCTGTCCCCTGATGTTAATGGGTCTGAGTCGATCTTAAATATAGAGCATATCAGCAACCGAGTCTTTGTCTCATTTATAAAGAACAAATAATAAAAGCAGCTCCAAATTCGAATAGGCTGCGGAAGCAAGAACACAATTGGTTTGCGCTATATGTATCTTACAAGACGGCATATCGGAACTTACAGATGCTCGCATGCAGAGGTGTGGAATAAGGGCCTAGAAATTAAAAATAAAACAAAAAACAATTCAAGACTTACTTAAGTTTTCAGAAAATATTATATATTTTTTATGTTGGCGTTTATCTTTCCAAATTAATAGAAGTACAAATCGCTTGACAAAACTGACGATATGTGGAAAAGAACATCTTGTGTGACTTGGGATTATACTCTAAATGATGGCATTGGAGACTGGTCTGGAGATGGCTGTGAGATCGTTGACGCAGTAAATGGATGGATTACATGTCATTGCTACCACCTCTCTACATTTGCTGTTGTTTTGGTATGTGTTCTATATTATTTTTTGTTAACTTTTAAAAGAGTTTCTTAGATCCCTTGCTTTGATTCGTTTAATTAACAGACCAGATGTGATCTTGTTCTCAAAGTGACATTTAGTGTTTTTACGTTTAACCTAACGCATTATGGCGGAAATAGAATAAGAAATAGTATAAGCTTAGTTTATATTGGCTTTGTAATGTTATTCTGGCTATATGATATAAAGTGAGTCGGCGAGACATACTTTCATAACGTTTGTAAGATTTCACAAGTTTCTACTGCTACACTGTTAAATCTCTTCATTGCTTTTGAACGGATCGTTTTATTCTAGGAAGTGCCAATAGAGAATAGCAATAAGACACCACTTGTTGTGACCATTATCAGTAAGACTGGTTGTGCTATATCCATACTGATGCTTAGTATTGTTCTCCTGCTATTGTTTTCTCGGTAAATATTGATATCATTATATTTATTGATCTGTTCTTCCGCCATAGGCAAAAGAGGATGGGGAGGGGGAGACTATTTCCATGGCGGATGTTGCCGAAAAAACCTAATAGAAGAAACACAATAAGCAATAATATTTATCATTCGGTGCATCGTCCTATTTAGACCCATAATAAGGTATTTGCCCGCTTTGCGCGCACTGGTCCATCAAATACCACAAAACATCTTCATTTGGGAGTAAAACTTTTTTCACGTACTTCGCGCACACGAAAAAGGTCAGTGAAACCGGAACCAAATATGCTCGTCCCCGGCCCGCCTAATGCTTCAGTGATGTATAAAAGTACAAGGTACAAGATGTTTTATTATGTGCGTTTGAATCACCTACTACATGGTGTTATACGCATGTTATTGTTAACGCTTCACCAATCCAAACAAGCACTTGTTTAAAACGCAGAGTTACTCTACACTATACGTTAAACCGTGGAAATTCATTAAACCAATATACTTATCATACAATCTCCATTGCTTCGTTTGCTTCCTCAGACATGTTCAACTTACTACAGCTCGCAAGATTTTACTTCAAATCAGTTTATCGGCATTGATCATGTACTTCCTTATTCTCATCGGTATTGAGATTCCTCGATGGGCAAACAGAGAGATTGGATGTCCGATTGTAGGGGTGTTGATTCATTACTTTATTCTGACAACAATATCCTGGATGGCAGTTGAAGTTCGAAGTATTTATTCAGATTTTACAGTGGATTCTGAAGATAAGGCGACAGATATGCGAAATTGTGTTCTAGCATCGATCATTACTTGGGGTAAAATAAATAATATTATTACTTCTGTGATTGTATTAATTTTTACATGAACGTTTGCAAAATGGCGACAACGTGCTAAATAGGATAACCAGACTGTTAAAGGTACTGGTGCTGAGTACTGTCTCCAGCTTATTGGCAATTCTACGAGTTAATATTACTGCTGGGCAGGTATTTGTAGCGCAGTCATTTTTGACCTCGGTTTGGGTATTTATATCACAATCACAATTTCAAAGACATGGTGGCAGTTTTTGCCTGGTTTAAACCGGCCAAAATGGAACAAAATGGCAAAAACACAGAAATCCAATGCAACACAGAAAGCTCATAAACAATAACACACAACTTTTAAAGACTCATTCTTTTTTGTCTCATCCAGTCCTTCAAATGAAAACGTTTGAATTTGATATGGCACATTACAGTTAAATGCACTAAAGAGCAATGAAAACCCATGCCTTTAAATTCTTAATATGTTATTGCTAATTACAAAATCTGGCCTCAGGAAATTATTTTTGTAACTTAATAACTTGTTTTGAGATGAAAAAGGCAAACTACGTATTTATCACTTTTTGCCAATCAGTAAAAACCGCGATTTTAAGCGGTAAAAACCGCGGTTTTTCCATTTGCGGCAAAAACCTGCGAACCCTGACGACGTTTAACCATTATTGTTGTGATTTCATCAGAAATTCATTTACACATAATATACATATAACAAATCTGATAATTGTTATTAATTTGTATTTCGTTTATCCCAGGCTTGCCACTTGTGGTCGTTGGAGTACCTTTTGCACTGGCAAGAGACGACTATGCCAATGGATATCAGTGAGATATATTTTTGTTGTTTTAAAGGTCATTTGAGGTCAGCTTGTATAATAGGCTGAAAATGAAAAAAAAGAGTATCTAATGAATATTTACTATGCGTGGTGTTCACCTCCCATGGCTTTGGATGGCCTATTTGGAACCGCTATCCCTTTACCTCATCCCATTGTTTTACTTCTTTTACCGAAAACAATCGCGAAAGCAGACGGTTGCGAAAACAGGAGAGACTCGTGGCTCGAGTACTGCCTTGTTTCCTAAATCCAATTTTTACTAAGTCGACTTGGCATGATATTTTATCTTGTCATGTTGGACGAATATTTTTGATAAGTCGATTTGATGTGATAATTTATCTTGCCATGTCGACATAGAAGTTTTGGTATGTCGACTATGCGTGATAATTTATCTGACCATGTCGACATAATATTGATAATAAGTTGACATGTCATGATAATTAATCTCGCCATGTCGTGAAGTCGGATGGCACTTAGACACTTTCGTAGGTATCATTATATTTGACCATAGTGATTTCCCACTTTTTGCATATAAAACGTTGGTAAAAAATGTTCGATTTGTCAAAGGCGTGTGTAGTGTAATGACACGACAATTTGCATGTTCTGCTGGCAGACTGGTACTACTTCAATTGGCTGAGAAAATAATAACATTATTTTTTAATTCTTTACAGTTGCTATCTTGGACCTGGACATGTTCAGCGATATGGGCTATTTCTTCCTGTTGGAATCCTAGTACAGCATAATCTCGTAACATTAATACTTACTACATTTCGTCTGCTCAAAGACGGCACCGAAAGATCTCGGCAAATCAGTCTTGGAACACTTAAAGCACGACTTCAAGATGCCTTTTTGATCACCCTGGCTCTTGAAATCGTGTGGATTTCCAAAGTTCTTCTTCACACATCTATATTGGAAGCCACTCTTAGTCTACAAATTACTTTCAGCGCATTTGGGTCATTCATGGGCGTTCTTATTGGCTTTCTCTTTTGCGTTCATCAAAGAGACGTACGTCTAGTTATCAAGGAGATTTGTTGTTGTCAGAAGTACCGCACTAATACAAAACCAATTCCTCCTCCTAGGTCGACATCTCAGAACATACAAGAACAACTTAGTTTGAATCCTAGTTCTAACCATGGACCGAATCCTGCTGCTAACCCTGGTACGAATCCAAGCTATTATCCAAGTTACTTAATACCAATTGGACATACTGAACCCTACGCTGATATTGTTACGTCTTCGTCAGGGCAAAATAACAATGATTCAGACTGTTTAACCTACAGTTACGCAGCATGTGAAAATGTATATGAAGACTATGAAAAAATTGACGAAGGAGCTGGGGCAAGTGGGTCAATCCAATCGGGGAGTGGAGAAATGCTAGCGATGGACAGAGGTAAAACCGCCTATGAAGTAGAGGATGTTAAAGAAACAGAATTGAACCTGAAGCTACTGAAATACCGAAACGGAACAACAAAAGCTAAAGCTGGCAATGATAAGGACAACCGTAGTATTATTTGTGATGCCTCTGTAGCAGATGCATGTGAATCTGACGATTCTGAAAATGACAAGTATGACTTTGAATATGTTCCCAATCTTGAAAATTTTAAACCGGGGACAGTCGCTGTAGATTATTGGACAGAAGTTAAGGGGGAAGGTAACAACAGCAAAATTGTCCCACAAAAAACGCAAAAGTCACTGAAGGCGTCTTATCATGAAGGTGGTGAAGGTGTCGATGATGAAGATTACGAACCAGTAGAGACTGCGTCGGATAGCAAACAAACGGATATCGCTGATTATTGGACCGAAGTTTCACAAGTCGACGACAGCCATTTCTCTTCAGATGCAGACGATGCAGACCATTATAGCTATGCTGAGTGCGGCTTTGAGGATGAAAGCGGGAGAGATACTGATGAAGGCTATGAACCAGTAGAACCAATAGAAACTCCCAGCAACAAGAGAGCAACCAACGGAGTATTAACCGACTACTGGACAGAGGTTGATGGGGATGAAGATGAAACCCACTCTTACGAAAGCTTTGACACTCAAAGAGATGCTGATGGTGATACCGATGACGATGATTATGAAAAGATTCTGATTGATTAATCAGTGCATGGAAAATAAGTTGACTTTTGCATTTTATCTAACTTTGAGCGACGTACAAAACGATGTGAAAATACATAATCAGAAGGAATTTATACCTACAATAATGACTATTATGCAATTAATTGATTTCATAGGAACCCACGTACTCGTACATTTAGAATATTTTGAATCGTTATTAGCAATGCAATAAAAAATGTTGGCTTTAACATGTTTAATAAGACATAAGCGCGTGTAAATAGCAGCATTCGTACTTCGCAATTTTAAATTGAAAATGCTATGCTCATGTTTTGCTATTCAAGCTTTTCTCAAACAATAAAATTTCTCAAATAGAGTATCAATAAAGAAATGAATAGAAAATAATTAGTTAATTCATTTGCAAATATGTTGGCACATTCTGTCAATACGCATGCTTTCTCAACAACACCTGTCTCTAAATAGCTTTTTTCTGACAAAGAGTACAGACAAAAATATAGGTAATGAGCTCAGTCAAGAGCTTAGGCAGGATAATAGAAACCACGTGACCAAAACCAAAACCAATCCTGAAACTCATGACTTGAAACGACCGAATGTTGCATTATTTTGGAGGAGGCAAGCTTTTCAACAAACATCAAAATTGATGGGTACCAATGCTTTGATACAGTTTATATATATAAGCCAGTAGTACACAATTAGCAGTGAGAATATTTCATGTGCGTACGCTGTGTATAGGACTACCATTGATCGAAGTCAGGGGTCTTTCAACGCTCTGTTTTTGTAAAATTAAGAGGTCGAATGCGAAACTAAGAGATATTGTTACACGCAGGATATCATGAGACAGTTAAAATGCGAATTTTCTTTATTTTCAACTTCTTTTATTACTTCAAACGGCCATTACCATTACTAGCATTTATTATCCATAATATAGCAAATTTAAATAAACTTTTCTTCACCCGCAAAATAAACAAACATATTCAGGGTCGGCAGTACCTATACGCCAATCAAACATTGTAGGCTGCCAGATGCATGCAATGTGTATGGAAGTTGCGCTGCGCTATTAAGCCTTTATAAATCTTCACGTCTAATTATGTTTTAACCAACTAAAATATTGTGTTTCCATTCTCAATATGCTAAAACATAATGGCTGTATATTGTTATTATTTTAATATACCGTAGAAGCATATCTACAAGCATATATGTCTCTAAATGAGAGTTTTGTAACGAAAGGCAGACACCGTCCACAATCACATTACAATAGATTGGTCTTACAATAATACATGTTTGTACAGCCACCTGTATCAGTAATATAGTTGCTCAAACTCCAAATAATGTTTTTGTGAAGGGTGTCTGCCTTTTGTCAAAAAACCCTCATTTAGAAGCATATATACATGTTTGTCTTGCCTTAAGAAAATAAGCGAACCTTCTAGTTCATTCTGAATAATCATTAGGCTTACAACCTCTAAATGTGCATGTAAAGCGCCTCTTGTAAAAGCAAAATAGCATTTATAATAACTGCATGACATGCCTTTGGCATTAAATATTGAGGCCGCGAGTTTTGTTTAAATTATTATTGTCACTTGGAAAATATATCGTCGTGATTCCCATGTATTTGGTATACAATAAACCCTCCCTATATTATAACCATACACGCAATTCGCCGAGCGTGGGCAGCGACAATGGCACAAACGGCTTTGTATCTAAAAAAATATCGATAACGTCGCTTTCTATAGTCATTATAATACAACAGGGCTGGTTTTATAGCTACTAATTAATATGATTCGATTCTCACGATTATGGTCTAACCGGTGTTATAACCCGGTTTAGGATGTTTCTGGTATATTGGTCGTCGATAGATAAAATGCCGTCAGCAGTTTACATTTTCCATGTGCAATAAATGTTTAAACATCGTCGTCCTTAAAACTTTAATGCGCTGCCAATTTATTTAAGACCAATGTAAGTCTACAATGCATTCATGCTAAAGAACATGTAAATTGTTTTTGATTGCTTTTAGAATGATATTGCAATAAAAATTACGAAATGAGAAGACAGCGATTTTTTAGTTGATTATCAACATCATGTGATAACCAGAGACATCACGGGGCATCATTGGTGAGTTCGTTCCATACTTTGACTTTCTTACTTCCACCACCTGCAAGGAGGACGTTTTCCATACGGCCATCAAACAAACCGAACACTCCTCCTAAATGCAAATATATTATAAAATTGTTTTAAACGATGATGTGGTGTACATTTGTGTGTGATGGTGGGTGGCCATGGGGTGTGTTGGTGAGTGTATGCCTCTCTTTCTCATACGGGTCTATCGAGTTCAAAAGTAGTTTGTAATGGTAATGCAAGATACCGTATGGCAAAAGTACGTTCCAATTCTCTGCTTTGCCTCTTTAGTATTTAACAACGTATTTGTTTTATCTGGGTTTTATTCAGTACGACAGAAAAAACACTAAAATACAAACCTGTGTGTATGAAGACTATCTTTTTTCCTTTGAATATTTCAGGATTTGTGTTAAGTTTCTTAACCAGATGGTAAGCTGCCTTGCCAGAGTAAACCGGGTCTAATATAATGCCTGTCTGTCGCGCAACATCCGCTAAGAATTCTGAGAATAAAATAAAATGTTTGACATAAACAGTTACTATATTTGTATGATCTGTGATGTCCTGTCTTGTCCCCTAGCATGTCAGTTGCCATGCTATTCTGTATAGCATTCACTGAGGTCTCCCCGCTCTACGTTTAATGGAGACCATACCTCCACGGCAGCCAGTTTAACCAAACTGGCTGCAGAGGAGACTACATATTATTCACTGGCGATTAATAATGTATTCACAACCATAAGCTAGGCATGCAATACAGAGAACACTCAACAACTTTTGAAATAAAAGAAAAAATATCTTGGAAGCAACAGTACTGTTGAAGCTTATTTCTACATTTATGTTGTACCGACCTTTCATAAAAGTAACTTTGAACCCACAACATGACTGTGCGAGCGTCACGCATTATCAAATAAGATATGGGGTTATATTCTATTGACAAATGTAATATAATCATTGAAATCGGTAATAGTAAACATTGCAGACCATTATAAAAAATGCTGACTCAAAACGTTTAAAATCAGACTAGGTCTAAGTCCTTTTTAATCTGTTATGTTTCTTTGTCAGTTTGTTGTACTACTTAAGGTGGTACTACACTCCTTAATACATTTGTGACTGTTTTGGCATTTTTCTCGAAAAATAATAACACTCTGGTAACAAAAGGTATGTAAACTGGCCTCAAAAAGAAACTTACAATTTTTCACAAGGTCATATGTGACCAGGCAGCACAAATGAGCCGTAAATTCCCTAAATTGTATTCCGAGTTACGGTGTAAAATGTGTACGAAGGTCGTATTCATCGGTAACTTAAGCTGGCCCGACATCTGTCTCATTTTCATAGTCAAAAACTAATCAATAATCCTATTGTTGAAGTGGATAATAAGCTTCTACCTTAGATGGCTATAGAACTTTTAATAGCTCTGGTCTTTGTTTGCTTAAATCCTGTTCAAGTGGTGGGTTACCAGGCATTGTGTTTTGTACAGGTATGCATAACCAACAATTAACAATGAGAGAACTTTCTTAATCCTCGTTGATTTGGGGATGATTTGAAATGACCGCCAATTATGACTGTTTGATATTTATTGCCAGCAATGTGGAAAAAGAGACACATGTAAAAACGTAAAAAGCTATAATTTTGTTGAAGGAGCAAAGTTTAACAAACCATATACCATTTTTAAGTTTATGATGTTTATTTTTTAAACACGAAATAAAAAATTGACCGGGGAGGAATTTACGGCTCATTCGCCGTGAATGATCACATGTCTTAAAATATTGTCAATAAAAATGAACAAAAATTACACACAGGATTACTTCAAACACATGTCAGTAACCAAGCAGTTGTCCAACACAAAATGCACTGACACGGAACAGCTTCCGTGACCACATTCACAGGCGAATAATTGGAACCCAGCAAACCCAGTTCCTTACACTTGTGATTATTTCAAAAGAGTAAGTGGAATAGTGTGGAACGGGGCTGCTTCTCACACACTTTCTTTAAGAAACAGGTCTTGTTCCACACTATTCCATTTACTCCCAGATTTCTTGTGTTGGGTGCCAATTATTGGGCTGTGAATGTGGTCTAGGAAGCTGTTCCATGTCAGTGTATGTTGCTGTTGTGTCAGTTGAACAACTGTTTGGTTACTGACCAGTGTTTAGAGTAGATTATTGAAGTAATCCTGTGTGCAATTTTTGTTCATTTTTATGGACAGGATTTTATGATATGACCTTGTGAAAAATTATAAGTTTCTTTTTGAGGCCAGTTTATATTAAACATTTTAAAGGGGCAAGAAATCCATTTACTACACTGGAATTTCAGTGACTCAAGACAAGCGGTACATTATTTATGATAAGAAAAGAGATACCGCTAGAATGCACCTCATTTCTTAACATATACATGTATATTGAACCCCTTGTCTGGAATCACTGAAATTGCAGTGAAGTAATTGAATTCCTTCCCCCTATAATATAAATAACTTTTGTTACCAGTGTGTAGTTTGTTTTATTGAGAAAAATGCAAATTAGTCACAAAATGTATTCAAGGGGTGTAGTACCACCTGTTTTAGAGAAAGGAACGGCATTTCTAGTAATTGAATAACTTTATTCAAGCATAATTTTGAATGAAAATTAATTTGATTCCAACAGGAAACGATTCAAAAATCATAGAGAATTAGAAGTAAAACACCAATTGGACTTTTAAGATTCTTTCATAAGATGTGCAATAAATATCAATGGGATACGGTACCTCATCTTAGCATTTCACTCGATTTTCTTCTGAATAAAGAAACCAATGGGTAATAAAATAAATTATTAATAGGAAATATTTCTCCTGGTGAGAGTTAGCGTTGATTCGATGGTTTTATTTAGATTATTGTATTCTTACCAAGCTCCTCTGGTGTATTGACAGCATAGCCTTCACCTATGGGTCCATGTACAATGTTAATGGAATCCTCAGATTTCACGCCGGTTCCATCAGGTTTCTGCAAACCAACGTCCTGTAGCATCTTATTGAGATTGTTGTGATTAAAGGATAGACTCACAATCATGCCATGGATTCTGTGTAAGATCATTTAAAAGAAACGCGTGACCTGAATGTGCGAAAGATCCAGGAACAAGATATTCAGTAATAGTTCTCACTCTACAATGCTATAGCAGACGACACATCACGTTCAGTTGTATATTTGTGTCGTATTTTCAATCGAAAAAGTACAAATAAGTGTATTAAGTTTGAGACCAAACCTGAAGTTTTCACATTGGGCTTCGTTTACAAATTGCAATGGGGGCATTGACTTGCGTGGACCTTAAAAGCATCGCGAGCCCCTTAACACGTCTGTTTAAAGAACCTAGAGAGATTGCGATTTCCAAACGTAGGTATCGGACGTATGTCGATCAATTCAAAACCACTCTCCTGTATCGAAGCGAGGTCACGTATTTAGTCAGTTTTGAAGATTTTCCACGTGCGAAATCAACGTAGATGCATCGTTGAAAATGCACACAATTTTGTTTATTTCACAATATGTTAAAGACAGTCAAGGATAATGAAGGACCTGGAGTGCATTTTTGCAGCCCATTCTGCAGTGTTTAATGTAGAGGTTGTTGTGGGTTATTATTTACATATCATTTCATCTGTCTCAAAATGCCCTCTACAAGTATTTTGGATGGATTTTTGTATATTTGTGCAACATTTCAACTTTTGGCAACCCTGGGCATTGTACCTCGCCTATTGACCAAAATAACAAAAGTATTATTGATTTCTTCATAATATGACACAATTATCTATTATGCTGATGTACGTTACTCCATAGCAAAAAATATGAAATGAGTACCTGAGTTTGTTTCCAGTAAGATAGTTTCCAACGATCAACCCTGTTGAGGTACCGCCTGTCCCGGCAGCGGATACAACGTCTGTGAAAGAGTCGCAGACTCCCTGAAACAAAGTACAATCACATTTAATCGCATTAATAAAATCCAAGCTACAAACTGAAATTTACCTGCGTATGCATGAATAAACATGAAACAGCCCGATCCGATACCAGACCAATTTTGACTCGGAATTCTATTCAAATTTTATGCTAAAACATTTTGTTGCAAAAATATTGTTACAGAATGGGATCGGGAAATTACTTCAAGCGCTCCTTGGATCGATTATGTACCCTTAAAGCGTTGAGTGTCAAAATTTCGAACGCTTCGAGCACATTTCAGCAAAAATAATGATTTGAAAGAAAGTTTTAAGACCGAAATTCTAGTAGTATTTTTGCAAATTTTCGCGCGCAATTTTTTTCATGAATATGAGGGCGCCATTTTGTATATGCTTGCCCTCGGGTGCCACAACAACCAACTACGCCACATGTAGGATACTATTTTAAAGTGTTGTATAATGGGTAAGGCACAACATCTTTTTTGGTCCTATAGCCCTATCGGTGCCCGAAGAGGTACTGATGGCACTTTTTATTGTACCCTGAACATTTGTACAGTGCACTTGTTTTTGATTTAAATGAAAAACAATAACTGTTAATTATTATGCTTGATACAATTTATATATCTCCAGGGAGTGATGTTAAGAGTCATCGGTACATGACCGGGCACCGACAGTTTTATAGGACCAAATTGCATGTGGTGCCTAACAGTCACAGTATACACATCCCCCAACGCCTTGTAGCTTTACTTTTTCGCATGGTTTTAATTATGGCAATAAAAGTGTATTGAAATGAATTGTTAAGCATTATTTCTCATCACCTACCTGTTTTTCCATCTCAGCGAAGGCGTTGACATATCCAAACATCCCTACTGCATTTGAGCCACCAGGAGGGATTATGTATGCTTTCTTGCCCGTTTCCTTTCTGTGTTCAAACAGAAAGAACAAGTGCAATACGATTAAATAGAACACTTGGATTTAGAAGAAAAATATACATATGGTAGTTCAAGTTACAGGGAGTTGACAGGAACTGCGTAATAGTTCACAAGTATTATTGAATGTTTTTGAGTACAACTCTCTCTCTCTATCTCTCTGCTGTGGTCTTCACAAGAGCACGCCATCTGCTTCTATCAAAAGCCAAACGTGTTGCACCATACATTCCGTGGGATGAAACATTCTTCACATCGTTTGTCCATGATGTTGATGGACGTCCCCTTCCAGGATGGCCTTGTACGGCTCCCTGAAGAATCTGTTTCTCAACTCCACCATTCTTTCTTACAATATGGCCAAAGTAGTGTAATTTCCTATCAATGATGGACTTTCGGATGTTTATGTCCGTGCCAATCTTATCCATGACCCAAATGTTTGTCTTCTTGCTTTCACACCGGACTTTCCCAAGATACTTCCAGCCGTATATATAGCACCACATCTCAAATGCATCTATCTTCTTCCTGCCACTCTTTGTCATTGCCCAGGATTTGCATCCGTATGTAGCAATTGAGAAGACTGTTGCCCCGGACTGTTGCACGAAGTAACCTTGAGGTTGATTGATAAACCACACTCTTCCCGAAGACAGCTGCCGTTTGTTTATGGATGACCCAGTTTGTACTACGGATCATCAACGCTAAAAGAAACGCAACTATTTAGCCTGAAAGCAAGTCTGCAACACACGATCAGTGCACGAGATTAATGTTTACATCTGTGACGTCATTTTTTGTCCAAATTATTTGTACTAAAAATGTTATTGTCATATTGTGAAGTGCCAAATAGCTGAGGTGTTAGGAATATGTTAGGAAAATATTTTACCTCATGACCCCATGTTGACATTGGCTAAATAAGCTATATTTTGGCTCAAAAGGGTACGCGTGATTCATGATTTTGTCCACTATTTTAATTAGCTTACTGAATAAATACCGCTATTAAACTACATCTGATTTCCCGAACTTTTCCGATCTTTAAAATGGTTAATTATTGCATCGCGCGGAGTGCAATTATTCATTTGGCAGCTAACGCTAAATATAGCAAAATAATCCATATTAAATCACATGAAAAGAATATTTGTATGAGTTATATAAAAATATTTATTGAAAAATTCTGCAATATTTTTGGACGATTTACATGGCTGATAATCGCGTGATACCATAATCCGGTCCACTCCTCTCTTGGTTCAGGTCTTACCTGTCCAACAGGTCCCAGTTGGTTGCTATCCGTGGTGTGGACTCACAATCTGTTCCTGTGCTTTCTGGAGTTCCCCAGGGCTCTGTCCTGGGGCCTCTGTTGTTTCTTGTCTATGTTAATGACTTGTGTCTTTCTTCCTTTTCTTTAAACAATTCTCTTGTTCTTTATGCGGATGATACTACTCTCTTCAAGCCGCTCCTGATGACTTGGTTGATTTCCAATCCGACATTGATACCATCCATTCTTGGTTCTCCCTTAATCACCTTTCTGTCAATTCCTCCAAAACAAAAGTCATGGTCATTTCCACTAAGAAGGACCCTTTTCCGGATCTCAATCTCACTCCTAACAGCCTGCCTATTGAACGTGTGTCTTCTGCGAAATTTCTTGGTGTCTGGCTGTCTGACAAGCTTTCCTGGAATCTTCACATTGATCACATATGCAAAAAAGCTCGCAAAATCATCGGCATCATTCATAGATCTTTCCAACCATCCCCCTTCAGCATCCGTCGTTCTTTGTACTTGGCCTTGGTTCGCCCCATTCTGGAGTATGGTTGTACTACTTGGCATCCTCTGAACATAACCCTTACCAACCGTCTTGAGTCTACTCAAAGATTCGCCTGTCGTGTCATTCTTCAGTCTTGGAACCTCTCCCATGAGGACCTTCTCTTGGATTCCGACCTGCATCTTCTTAGTAAGCGTCGTGATGTTGCTTCTCTGTGTCACTTATCATGCTTATTTAAAATCTTTGCCAATCTTTGTTCTTCTCCCAACCCTTTCCAGCCTCATCCCAGACCCGGTTTACGAAACCTCAATTCCCGCGCTGTTCAAGTTCCTTTCCGCCAGCTTTCATTGTCCCAGAGATAATTTTATCCGTTTGCCCCTTTATCCGTTTATCTCCCTGAGGCTATTGTCAATGCTTCTTCCCACAAGGCCTTCAAATTGACCATTCAGTCCCACCTCCTCTAACCAGTTCACATAATTTATTTTTTGTTTTATTTTATTCTGTATTGACATGTATTTTCTAGTAATGTTTTGATTTTAATGTAAGGGCAATCCTTCAATTAATTGTCTAATCATTATTGGATCTGCCTGGCCTTGTTCCAAATGTTATAAATAAATAAAAGACGTAGCATTGTATTGTTGTATCAAACTTTGTTTAAATAGTGAGACTTTGATAACGTGTATAAATAAATGTCCACAAATGCAAATAGAATACAGGCATTACAATTAAACATAATACATCTGCATCATTTGCCGAGTCACCTACTGCATGGATTCAATGTTGAGTCATTTCCACAAAACAAGTAGCACAACTTTAATCCTTATTTAAGGGAATGAAACCCGGGAATGAGATGTGAAATACAGTTTTGAATAGGCCTAATAAAAAAAGCTCACTGATTTCTAGTGCGCGCTTTATGCATTGCATATTATGCAAAGACATAAATACACAAGCCTCGGCATACTTTACAGGAATTCGCTGACCAATGTGGCCCAAGACACACGTTATAAACCACGTAGCCTCATTCAGGGCCGCAGCGCTATATATGCACATAACCTTAATCAGCCTAAATATAACCATCGCAACCAGGATCATCTCTCCGATTTTCATACGAATAGACCAACCAATTAGCAGTAAGTTCAATGTCCAGGGGAATTATAAGTTAACTCAATTTGTCCAGGAAAACAGAATATTGATAATGTGGGGCTCAAACTCGTACCGTCACGTACCAGAGTCTGTCGACATTTAATATGCGCTTATATTAAATAGTGATTAAATACTGCCTCATCTGTTCGGGTCTAAATTAAAAATGGACATATCTGACTAACATTTTGTGTTATCTATTTTGTAGGAAATGTTACACCATAGCTTTAACAAGTTAAACATGAAAGGACATCGACCCGTTCAACGTCCTTTTATCATGTTTATTTGGTAAAAGTATTAAGCAGAATAACAAAATCATGTGGTAGGCCAAAGACAGCTGGGCTCTAACGTGTTGGCCAACCTTAATAATAACAATAATAACAAAAAATACTTACTTGATTTTGTCGACAAGCTGGTTCATTCTAGGCAATATATCGTGCATTTTAGACGTCTTTGGAATAAAGTATACATGGGCACCAACCATATGATCCAATAGATAATTACCAGCACATGGCACTGAATCAGGATCCTGTGTTCCGTTAAAAGAGAGAGGGAGAGTGACAACATTTATATAGGACGTGTTTCACTTCTTCTTTTTTTTACTGAAGTATACATTTTGTTTGAAAGTGAAAAAATAAAAGAAGGTACAATGGCATAATATTTACATTATTCAAAAGTAGTGCCTGGAGGAACAAGCAGTTTAGTTGCTTTCTCGGGTTCAAAAGTCATGCCTTATACTAAGCGTCAAGAACACACGTTGTGCCAGTTTCGCTATGTTCGTGCATACCAACTTTGTTGTACCACGTGATATTGATTGGTATTGTTTTCTTATTAAATACATTTTATTTCCAGATTTATTTAGATTTCATAAGAAACCCACAAAAACAATGCTCATAACCAGAGGATGATTTAAGCACTTCCCAGCAAGTCTTGCGGTTAGCACATCTGTGTGAGTGAACATGACACCACTGCCCGCCCACTGCATACACACGTGCATGGTTAAATTTGAATTTGGACAGATATATTTACAGTAAAACACCTTTAAAAGGTTGGTCGATTTCACATTTTATGTTATGTACAGAAGGTGTGAATGATCCTTCGTGCATGCATCACTTTAGATCTGAAATCGACCAACTAATAATGACACACGGGCAATTCTAAAACAACATCTTTTGCACAGAGTTCAATGGGATTTGAAAAGTAAAGTGGCTGTTGAAACTCTAGTGATAACACTTTTACAGTGCATGATGGGGCTTCCTTAAATCATCCTCTGGCTCATAACCTAGGTTGAACGTGGAAAGCGTTCGCTGTCATAAAAAGTCAGTTTCAGTGCCACGAGTTTAAAGAAAAAGTTAATTCAATACTAAGTGTAGTAACAATTTTTTATTTCGTTTTGGAGTAAAATGACATTTTTCAGATCTGAGCTTGATGTTTCTATCTTTCCCCATATTAATATCAAGATCTGTCGTTATTAGAATCCGACTATAAGACCTAATTGAATGTCACTCAAGAATACAACTTTTTCATAGTTAACCGGGAATAACTTTCCCGCGCATAAAAGAAACAAAGTGCTTCTGGTAGACTAGACATTACTTTATAGTACGTATACTTAAAAATGAAGTTGCCTTTTTGTTACAGCCTGTAAACTTCGTAAAAATATACAGTTCGCAATTTATTATGTGAGTTTCTAATTACGGGTTTAGATATTTTCTAGGGATACTCTCTTTTTAATCTTTGGGGGTTAATCAATAGAAGAGAAGAGCTCCTTGTTTTTGTCAAAAATAACACATATTTGTGAACGCACCCCATTAACAAACTAAAACCTTTCCAGCCCGACAAAAGAGGTTTTATGAGCTGGCAGCACTCCCGAGAAAATCAAAATATAATACCTCATTCCAGCCTCTTTATTTCCCTGCATCAATCGCCTCAATTTTACCCAGTGACTGTTAGACCATTGATTTTATGCAAATGCTGTTATGTAATCAAGTATGGGATATCATTTACACATGTGCTGTTTAAAGACATTAAAGACAATGGTACAGTGTTTGTGTGGTCATAAAGAAATGCTATGAATATAATATACATGAGGTTACATGTCAACTTTCATTACATACTGACCGACCCTCGTAATGTTTACCTGATCAGTTTTGAGCATGATATGTGCGTCCATCCCCAGCGATCGAGCAGCTATAGCTGTTGTCCTGCAATGATTCGATGTTAAGGCTCCTGCTGTAATCACAGCAGTACAACCTTGCTTGATGGCATCAGCAAATAGCAGATCTAACTTTCTAACCTGAAATGAAGTTCGACGCGGGAAGGTAGGATCAGGCTAAGTGAACAAGTCGGTTAGTTATCATGTTAATGGGTGAAATACAGAAATTAGTTTTCAAAACAAACATATAAAGTACAAGATATACACTTTATTTTAATTATAATTTTATCTATTTCACTCCGTCTTATTTAGCACTTAATAACATTGTAATGTCAACGTCAAATTAAGTATGACGTTTGAGACCCGGATTTATATAGCACAAGATCATTGTGTTTTACAGAAAGTCGCTGACCACTATATGGCCCAAGACACACATTATACACCATTTAGCATCATTTATTCCAGGACGCACCTATATGCAGGCGCAGAATCCTAGGTGGCCATATATAATAACCATCGCAACCAGGATCAGCGCCCGAGTAGACTATTGGACCAACATTAGTTTTATTCCTCCTATTACTCAATGTGTCTTATTCCCTCGTCAGTGTTTGGTTTTCATTAAAGCCTTAGGCCTAATGTACGATCTTTTTAAATTTTTAGATTTGTCTTTTTTTCTTCTAAAATGATAATATGCAATCATTATGAAAGTTCCCAATACATTTGGACGCGAAAAACATTGGGAATTTGCAAAGAAACAACATCATAAACTTCACCTCTATCACTCGAAACATCTCACACTATTTGGATTAGAACAGCGAGTGCGGCCTCAGAGTTAGTCTCCTACGCTGCCAGTTTGGTTACGCTCCCTCCACATGTGGAGGGAGCGTAACCAAGCTAGTATTGTACGAGACTACGGTTTGCGATCGTGGCCGACATAAAGTCATAATTTAATAAAATTCCCTTTAAAAGGAAAGCCAGCCTCAATGTAGAAGAGGTCTTGTAATTAGTTTTGGTCAATGTGAAAGGCATTTTTAGGATCACGCTTACATCTACATGACAGTCCACCAAACCATCAACGATGAGAACATGCACACTGAAACAGCAGAAAACATTAATTCCTAATCTCATGTCAACTCTTTTAATTCATTACATGTACTCCAAATTGTTCTGGTCTGTTTGTTTTGTTGTTGTTGTTGTTGTTGTTGTCGTTGGGTTTTTTGTCTTTTCAGCTTTTACCCACGATATCTCAATTTCCAATTTTGTAATACCAGAACTTACGAACTCAATATCTTCGCTTAGGAATGTCCGATTTCACTGCTTTCGATATATACACTGCCGGTTTGAGTTAACTTACATGTACATTTTATTTTAAAATAACTTAATTAATTCGCAATGTATAGTTTAAGCCTACTATATTATAATAGATAGTGGCCAGCACATTTATAAAGGACTGGTTACTCACTACAATCTTCACTCTTAAACTGTGTTTTTCTGAATGTGCTGATCATGTTGATTGCTAGTCGGAAACTCCTGCGAAGCTATGGACATGGCATCTTACATACTCCATTCTATAACAGTCTGCCTAGTGCCTTGTGTGTTTTCTCTTCAATCATTTTGTTGAATGTAATTTTATGAATCAAATAGTTATGTGTCATTTTATTTATAATAAAGAAGTTATTAAATTAATAAAGTAAGACAATTTATTTATCTATAAGTGCATGTCAAATGGGGTACATTGTTCAATACTATATGCATAAATTATGCCCATATTATAGCTAGGCCCTAAAAACTTTATTTTGCATCGGATTTTTCCCGTTGAAAAGACAAAACTGATGTTTATGATAGCAACCATTTCATCAATAACATTTTGAGTCATTTTTATCCATAAAACGACACAGGATATGATAGATAACTACTTTCACATCAATATGGTCCATATGATCACAGATTGTTGAGAATCTGTGATATGATCCGAGGGATATGATGAAGATTTTGATTCTATAGATCTGTTATCAACATGATATCACGCTGTTCAGTGGTCAAGGAGTAAGGACCCCCGGTCAAGGACACTGATATGACATCATAGGTGATGTCAGATTTTCTTCTGCTGACCATATGATGCTATATATATTAACTATTATTGTTACATTTAGGCCTTTAAACTTTTAAAGTCATAATTAATTAGTACAAACATAACTTTGGTAATACTCACTCGTTTTCGTTCGTTGAAACGGCAAAACATACTTACTTTTCCTAACAAATCGAATTAAAAAAAAAAAAAAAAAATTTAACCACAAAAAGTAAAAAAAAAAATCATTCCAATACCACTAAAATATAATCTCTTGAGTAAACTGACCCCAAACCTGAAACAGGTACCAGCCCCGAATGGGCTGGCGAAAAATTATGACTTTATGTCGGACCAACAGAAAATCGTCCCGTTTTACTACAAATAGGACGAATTTGACAGTTTGCTCATAGATTTAAGTTAGAACATGTGTAAGTATTACAAATATGCTAAAAAATCGGGTTTGAAAAAAATAAAGGTAAATTCTGAAAAAAGATCGTACATTATGACTTTAACTGATATTGTTATTGTAATCATACCTTGTTACCACCTAGGACACTCCCCGTCATATCATCACGTTTGATATAGATCTCATAACCGTCTGGAACACCCGGTAAATTCCACCGCTCAAGAGGAGTATCGCTTTGTGATAGCTGTAGTGATGAAAAAGCACACACACACACAATAAAAGCATTTTTTTGTCACCATCCAGTTTTATCTGTAATTCTTAAGTTACCCATGAACTACAAATTAACCTAGCCGACATTTGAATCATTCGTATATGTTACTCACAAGGTCATGCACATGGACGGATAGTTTTGAAATTTTACATTAACCAAAACGCAAAACGCAAACTTTACCACTGGCCCAAGTTTGTTTCGGTACATGTACAGATCGACCTGTTGATAAGTAGTATACAATGATTAAATTAACTAAAATTAACTAAATTGATTATTAGGTAAAACAAAACAAAAGCTAAAAAACAAAAACAAGACAAATACACATCTTTTGAAAATATATCGCATTATTTTTCCTGTTGATGTTTCAATTTTTTGTTTGTTTTTGGTTGTTTTACATGAATAATAAGAATCAACCCATTACCTTGACTTTGTGAGAAGGGACTCCGGTAAGTCCTTCAGTCCAGGAAGGTGCATCATAAGGTTCCAGAAAACTATTTAAACGATTTTGCTCCATCTTTATTCAGTTCAGGATATCTGTTGATTTAACAAAACATAATGATAAAAGATGCACACACACACAAAAACAATGTACATCGCCAAGCGTAATAAAAATGGTGTGCCCTCAAATTCGTGTTACTTTAAGCTTCAACATAAAGAAGCAGACACTAACTCAAAAGGAGTGTCCTAGGCACATTTGAAATAATAGAGAGAGGTAATCTCGAATTTCTTCGTAGTAGCTCGTAGTATAACACTATTCTGCATTTGAAAGTCAACAGCCTTTTATATGTACAGGTGCACAAGGCACATTTTCATTTCCACTTTGAAATTTTGAAAGAAGATTTTCCAGCTACCTTTCACAAGTAAGCCCAGGCAAGTAATAATAATAGCTAGACTAGCGGTAGTGGATCGCGGGAGTGGACTAGATTTGAGCAATGTCAGATCATACGATATATACCGTACTCATCACAGAAATAGAATTTAAATCTATAAACATGATAAATGAGTAGGCTATTAGATAAGATACACCATCTCATGTTCAAACAGAGTCTATAGTATCAGTATGTAAAACTGACATTGACATAGGCGATTCGATAGTGGGTCTATCATACCCATATATGTGAAATCAATTGCTCCGGCAATTGCTATCAATGTCGTATAAAGTTTGCTACGTTCAATGTTCAAGGTAAATATTGGCTTGTCGCCAGGCTCAGATCCTAAGGTGGATTTATGTGTGGAACATTGTTTGTCTCAAACGCGAGTGATCTGATTGACAGCACCCCCACTTTACCCATTCAATATTGTGATTTGGCATGAAGAAAGCTAGGCCTACACTCTCAGAAAAAAAGGTTCAACTTAGAACCTTTTTTCATGAGTTTTTTGGTCCTGTATGCAGAACCCTAAGCAGTAATAAGGTTCTAAAAAGAACCTTAAAAAGTTCTATGAAGAACCTTAAAGATTTAAATAGGCCTGGGGACATTCTATTATACATTCATTCAGGGACTCATCACAAAGTTAAGAAAAGTAAAACGTAGTGTTAACCCTTTTTGGTACTAAAAAATCATTTCCTTGGATAAAAAACATTTTTTTCTGTTCTACTTAGAACCTTTGAGGGTTCTTTCTTTAAGATTCCTTAAAGGTTCTTCAAGCTTAAGGTTCAACAAAGAACCTTTTTCTTGGCTACAAAACATTTTTGGTTCTACAAAGAACCCCATTGGGTTTCAATTGGGTACCGCGTGAACGTTGTAGTGCAGGGCAATATTTTCAAAATTGTATTAATCTATTGCTATGGTAGTTAGTCCGATTAATTACGTCCCGTCTTCGGCGAATTACTCTATCACTGAGCAAAAAGCTGTTGGTATTTGACCAATGAGGTAGTGGCGCTTTTCCCAAAGCAACAATAAGCGCTCTACTTAATTGGGTAAAAGCCAATCGCTGACGCTTAGCTATGTAGTATAAATACAGCTTTAGATGTTATATGATTGAAGAAAAGTTGCTGATTCTTTTTTCTGAGCAAAAGAGAAACGAAACCTTTTATATGAGTCAGCTTTGCAGCTAAACTAATGCAACGTACCAATTCAAGCATTTGCATTTCACTGAAAACTGATATATTTCGTCCTTGGTAAAATACGACTTGGTGCAGCCTGTGATACACAGGCCTACATCAATATAGGCCTATGTCTGAGGTACCATTCTCGAAGCCAAATAATCCAACGTTTTTTCTAGGATTGACGCATATACCATTAGTTCCAGATTATTCTATAATAGCTTCAAATATAAGCTTATATATAACTCTGTAGCTCTCAGTAAAACCAGCTGATAACTTGCCAAAATCATACTACATGACCAAAATGACCTCTGAACCATTCGCAGGCCTATTATTCAAAATGTAATGCATAAACCGTCACAGTGCTTATTTTGATGTAGACCGATTGTACAGTGTCTGTAGATTGTACAAAATTATATCATGAATATTATAGCCTTTAAACAACATTTCAACATACAAGTCATGTATAATGTACTCTATACTATTCAATGCTTAAAGATAATATAAACAAAAATAAACCTTTCTATTGTATGTAACACATAATTATAGGCCTATATATATTTATAGCCTCCCTAAAAACACATTGTACAATGTTGTACACGTGCTTTATCATCTTTTGCATGAATCTAAAAAATAATTGCGCTTTGTACAGCGCTAAGGCCCGATTCACACTTTTTATTCGACATTTTTGATTCAATTATTGTTCTGTGTATATTAAATAATTATTGTAATAATTATATGAAATTTGGCCACGACTCGCATAATATAATACAGGGTGTCCCAAAAACAGGAGGCCCCTCATTGCGCCCTCTTTTTCCCCTATTTCAGAAAAGTTGATCAAGTATAATTATGTTGGTATGTAAAGACGCCTTTACCCGTTAGCTTTAATAAACCGAAACACTTATTTCAATCGGCTCATAACTTTTGAAGATATGCCCTTTTAAAGAAATGTATCCGTTTTTCACTCTGTCCACGGAGGAGGTTTGGCTACTGCAAAGATTGAAAAGTGCATATACCATGCATGAATATAAAACATTCCTGGATGATAACTTTATAAAATAACAACTTTATTTTAGGGAATGGGCTTTAACGGTGGGCTTATGGGTTATGGATTTTATTAAGCGTCATTAATTTGGGCGAAATTGATGTGGAATACAATATAGCCCTGAAAAGGGCTGTTTAGTTTGTCCTTGGTTCTTTTGAAGTGAGTTTACTGTGCTGCTCTGCCCTCTACCTGGTTGCCTCCTTGACGAATACATCAATTGCGTTGCGTACCAACCTTGTGCGCCGGATACTTGCGAATATAGCAGTAATACGTTTGCAAAGATCTTGGATTTTGCCACAAATGAAGAAATCAAGTGGTGTGAGGTCTGGTGATCTTGCAGGCCACTCCACAGCATGACCCATCCAAACTACTCTGTTTGCTATCCGTGGACAGAGTGAAAAACGGGTACTTGTCTTTAAAAGGGCATATCTTCAAAAGTTGTGAGCTGATTGAAATATTTGTTTTGGTTTATTAAAGCTAATAATTAAAGATTTCTTTACATATCAAAATACATTTGATCAACTTTTCAGAAATAGGCGAAAAAGAGGGCGCAATGATGGACCTCTTTTTTGGGGGACACCCTGTATCAATCAAAAAAATTTTAAAGTCATGTTTCAGAAAATGTATAGTTTTACCTATATCTTGCTTACTTGCTTATGTCGACTTTTCTAGTCGGACTCCGCTGATGGCTCTCCACACAACTCTGTTCTGCATGCAGTTCCTAATGTCTTGTCTCTCTAGTCCAGTATCCTCGATTAGTTGCTTGATGTAGTCCTTCCGTGGTTGTCCTCTTGATCTTTTACCATGCGTAGGCTGCCACAGCAAAACTCTGGAAGCTGCCTCTTTTTCACTTCTGGCACAGTGTCCAGCAAATCTCAGCCTTTTTGTTTTCAGCCTTTCGGAGATTGGGGAGAGATTGCCGTACAACTCCTTATTGGCGGTGTGCAACTGCCAGGTAACAAGACTACTGAGAAAAGCACTTAAAAGTGCTTTTCTCAGTAGTCTTGTGTGACAACCATCAAGCGCCTTCCTAAACTTTAATGTAATTGTCCAGGTTTCTGCACCATACATCAAAACTGATTCGACTGTGGTGGTGAAAAGCTTGGTTTTAAGATTTCAGGCAGGCTGCTCTTCCATATCTTGTTCATGCTGTTGCATGCTCTCCATGCCTGGGCTTTCCTGATGTTAAAATCCTTTTCACTGCTGCCAAAACAAGCCCCAAGGTATTTGAAATCGTCAACTACTTCAAGCTCGCTTCCATCAAGTGTTTGGAATGGGGATGTAGCCATATTGCAAACCATTGCCTTGGTTGTCTTGGCGTTCATGCTGAGACCTACTGTTAGTCAGGCATGAGACTGCACTTTCCTAAAAAAAACTGAAAATGCGCGTGAAATTGGGCAAAAAGTACCAAAAACAGGCTGAAATTAAATAAAGTTGCGGAAATTTTGACTATAAAAAAACCTGAATTCAGTTTTGACAACAAGATGGAGTAGCTCTTCGGCTTCACTGAGACTGTCGGCCAATAGTGCTATGTCGTCAGCGAAGTCGAGGTCTGTAATTGTTTGCGGGCCTATCCTCCGACTTTTCCTTGTTTTTAGTGTGAGCCCTAGACGATCTTCATTCCCATGTAGTGCTTTCCTGAGAGCATAGTCGAGGACTGTTACAAATAGAAGTGGTGCAAGTGTGTCCCCCTGCAGTACTCAAGCCTGAATTATGAAGTCGGTGATTCCATCTGGTGTGGTGACATGGGCAACAGTGTTCTCATAGGTGTTTCCAATAGCCGCCACGAGTTTCTCTGTATACATATACTAGCGTCATTAGAATGAGCAATGTCCAATTCTCTTTAAATTGCAAATCTTGTGCAAAAAATTACTATTTTCGCCTGTTTTGTCATACGGTTGTAAATTCAATGAACTATGAATTTGCTAAAGAGCGCTTACAAATTGATATGTGGATGAAAATGGTGTCAAAATCTTCGCTTTAATAAATGATCGTAAATAATGCTAGGATGTAGGATGTTTCATTACCTAGATTTCGCATCAAAATAGGTCAATGACCATAGAAACCCATTGGACTTGCCATGTTTTGGTGCGTACATAGGTAATGAAACATCCTACATATTGCGCTGACACAATTTTCATCAAAATCGGAGCAAGTGTAAAATGTTGACGCTCTAGAGGTCAACTGTTGACCTTTTTGGTAATAACTCAAGAACGGTATATCATAGATATGTAAAACTAAACATTTTTTGAATCCTTATGACCAGAGGAATACATTAGTAATGTTTTCGACACAGTTTGAAATTTGACCCCATGTAAAGTTCAATGACCTTTCCCCCACCCATGGGACAAGGATTACGAAGGATGGACCCCTTCACGCCCCACCGGAACGGAGCTAAAATCCTCGATAGAGAAACGGATTGGTTCCGGAGGGGCGTGAAGGAGTCCATACACATCAGGACTAATAAAAGTGATCTAAACCGGGACCAGTGCCGCCATAGACTTTCTGGAGCTTCCCAGCAAACACAAAACGTTTTCGACATCATTCGCAAAAGGCTATAAAAGGTTGTCAGAAAACGTTTAAATGTCGGGTTATATAAAGGGTACATTAATGGTATAAAACGTTTTCATAACATTAAATAACATTTGTTGGTAATTTACTGCACAGCAAACACAAATGTTTTATAGAAAACATTTAAATGTCTGGTTATATAAAGGGTATAAAAACGTTTTAATAACATTCCAAAAACTTGGTACAAATCATTCTAAACAGAATGTTATTTTGGGGTTGAAAAAATATTGTGCAAAAAATGTTTGCCCAAAATATTTACAATAACGTTTTTAAAATGTTTTCACGACCTTTATATAACCCGACATTCAAATGTTATTAAAACGTTTTGTAAAAAACATTTTAAGAACATTTCTGTGTTTGCTGGGTGCAAATATTTAAACATAATGTTATTTAAGTGTTAACAAAATATTTGGCCAAAAATGTTTGCAAAAATAGTTTACAATGACATTTCGAAAACATTTTAAAAATATTGTTGTAGTGTGTTTTCATACAAAACGTTTTAAACGACTTCATGACCTTTATATAACCCGACATTTTAATGTTATTAAAACGTTTTTACCTAAACCAAAACTCAAAATATAACTTATTTAAAACGTTTTAAACGTTTTTGTGTTTGCTGGGTTACAACTCCCTACTGCGTCAGTGCCAGACACGTGACTCACGTCACGGTCGGAGGGTTTTTAACCAGTAGCAAGCATCATTCACCAGTCCATCAACCGAGTGAACAAGGAATAGTGATACATTCCGAAAGCTCTCATGTGGGCAAAAATATGCCTTGAATAATTGTTTAACTTTCTTCATCATGACTCAACCAAAGAAGCCAAGTCTACATCAACGATGTATATCCTTGTTCACTTGTCCTGAGAAAGTCACTGTTCATCGAAGTCCATGTACACAATGCATTTATATATCCTTTGCGTATAAAATCCTCGCGCACAAATGGTGCTGCTTTCTTCAAAATACTTTTAAGTATTTTGAAGAAAGCAGCACCATTTGTTAAAACTCCTTGCACAGATGATGATCTCCAAAAATGAAGCTTCTTTCACCAATCACTTTTTTTCTCCAGGAAACAGGCTTACTGCACTGCTCCGCTTTATTGACAGATGTGTTGTTATAAACCAGACTCCAAGCAAGTCTCAAAATCTCTCTCGTTGCTGTATTCAAATAGCACATTATTGGTTCCTTTGAAGCACTACGACCAACACATAGAGAGCCTACAATCTCTCTTCATATTCTGCAAAGAGCAAACTCAAATGCTTTCACCTTTTTATACTCCAAATACACCCCACAATCTATTAATACACCACTCTGTCACATTCAGCTTATTTTAACAAATGGGGTTTCCCCAGTTAATATTAGGCAACACAGAACATTCTGGAATATTGGGGACTTCCAACAGATTATTAATAACCAAAGTAAACTATAAATTTTGCGAAATGGGGCAAGTCATCCCATGATGAGGCAGGTTCGCCCCCATGGTGGGGTAAATTCGCCCTGTAAAAATATTGCATAACAATAACATATTCAATCCAAACGTTTAGTAAAGGGTATATTGGGCAGTCATTCACTTATTGGAGGGGTATAATGTAAGCTATGTACGGGTCCAAGGTGAGCAACTTAACATGATCTATTTAAAACTTCAGGGGATTGTGGTGTGGGACATAAACGGTGGTATGAGTAACACTTTAAAAAACATGATTGCCAGTATAGTTTTACCTTGTTTAAAGGTATTATCTACAGGGTGTCCAAATAAAAACAGAACCCTCATTGCGCCCTCTTTTTCTCCTATTTCTGAAAAGTGCATTTTGTATGGTATGTAAAGAAACCTAAAATCGTTAGCTTTAATAAACTAAAACAATTATTTCAATCGGCTCACAATTTTTGAAGATATACCCTCTTTAAGAAATGTTCCCGTTTTTCAATCTGCCCGTCCACGGATGAGGTTTGGCTACATCAAAGATTAAAACGAAACACACGGTTAATGACATAGATATATCCGAGACAGAACCCGAGACAGAACAAGTTTGTATTGGTGGGTACAGTCAATATTTAGAGCCAAATTTTTGCAAGGTCATTTCGAGATCACCAGGGGTCAATTAGTAAAAACTTTTGGGAAGGTCATTTCAGGCTCGCCAGGGGTCATTTGAGGTCAAATTGTCAATATGGGTATGTAACTTGGTGGGTCACAGTCAACTAGGGGTCCCACGTTCCTTAAACTTGGTAGATGGGTGCATCTTGACCCAAGACAGAACAGGTTTGTATTGTATACGAGTGGATATTGGTTAGTATTGTATTGGTTAGTGGGTCAAGGTCACCCGAGATCATCTGAGGTCAAATGAGTAAAAACTGTCATATGGGCATGAAACTTGGTGGGTGCAGTCAACATGTAGAGCCAAATGGTCATTTCGGGGTCCCCAGGGGTCATAGGAGGTCACATTAGTAAAAACTGTCAGATGGGCATGGATGGAACTTGGTGGGTACAGTCAACATTCAGAGCTAAAATTTTGGAAGGCCATGTCAGGGTCATCTGAGGTCAAATTAGTAAGAACTGTCGAATGGGCGTGAAACTTGGTGGGTACAGTCAACATTTAGAGCCATATGTTTCTTTGACAATAATTTCTGTGGAGAGATGTCTCAGACTGTCTTGTTTTCGTGACATGTGCCAGCTAATTACATCATCAATGTACTTTCCCAGCAGTCACAAAATCAGAAACATGTGGTGGGCGGACACTCCCCGGTCTCCATAGATAATGTGGACACTGTGGTAAAGACGATTTGGCCTATGTGCAAACTATTGGATCTACGTCACAGATTTTGTGGACACCAAAGGATCTATTAATATATGAAGCAGGGGTGACAGATGGGTGACATCTCTACCTTGGGCAATCACGGGTGAAAGCAAGTGATGTCCTCGAAAATAAGCTCCGGCGACTTTGATAACTAATCTGGGTACAGGAGGAGGTGGCCATGGGTGGGATGCTATATTAGGTTAATCAATATGGAGGCGAAGTATGTAGCCAATCCATCTCATTTGCTTTTCTTGGATGGTCTTCGTTAGTGATCTTTGATGTGTCAGTATGTACAGCTGTTGGATGTTCTGTCTACTAATCTTACTATAAATAGGGGAATGTTGTATGTATCTATCTATGTATCTATCTATCTATCTATCTATCTATGTATCTTACTATAAATAGGGGAATGTTGTATGTATCTATGTATCTATGTATCTATCTATGTATGCTATAAAGGCTCCGTCAGTTTCGATCCAAATGTCGCCAAATTCATACGGGAGATCGATGAATATACGGGAACGTGTTTAAACTTTATTTGGTTGAAAACGGTCAAGAATTGGCCTCAAAATCAGTGAAAATGTGGCACGTTGCTATGCTGGGTAAACAAAAAAGGGAGTCAGTTGTCAAGCTAGCCCGTTCGCGTCGTACGGGCGTATCTAATGCCAAGCCGCTCGCGTAGCGCAGCGATAGCGCGCGGGTAACGCAGCACTACGCCATGTCGCGGGTAAACGACGCAGAGTCGCGCAATGAATGATAATACGGGTGAACGACCGACCGTAGGCGTAATAAATACGGGAAAAAGATGTGTGTTAAAAAGTACAAACAACATGAAGAGGTGGGCCTACTGTAATTAAAAAAGAAAACAAAATGAGGACAAACAGGTAGGCCTACGAGTATGTGGGTTAGCCTATAGTTAGTCAAAGTAAGAAAATGAAAACGGGAATAAAATAGGCTAAAGAAGGAAAGAATAATAAAATCTAATAAAATTAGATGATTTAAATAAAAAAAAGCTATTAAACTGAGGACAGAACTAAATAAATAACATGAAAACGGGAAATCACAAGCTAATGAAATAATTTACCTTTTCAATGATTCTACCTGTTCATTAATTCCTCCCGTTTTAGTGAACGCTCCCATTTACTCACCTAGCGGGGACCCGCGCGTAGCGCGGGTGTCCCGCTAGTGCCTATAAAGGCTCCGTCAGTTTCGATCCAAATGTCGCCAAATTCATACGGGAGATCGATGAATATACGGGAACGTGTTTAAACTTGATTTGGTTGAAAACGGTCAAGAATTGGCTGCAAAAACAGTGAAAATATGGGTAAAAACGGGTTTTTTGTTATGAAAATCGGTTGTCGGCCTACGCGTCACTGCAGCTGGCCGGCAGCGCGTCGGCGCCTCGTGCGTAACGCGCACTACGCCAATGGGCGCGTAAACGGCGCAGAGCCACGCGACTGCGAGCCAGAGACCAGTGGGCATGATAATACGGAAAGAAGGAAAAATAAAGGACAAAAAGGTACATGGATGGGTCACGGGATTGTGATAACGGGTGAACACGTCCGCAGACACGCTATGAGAGGACGTAATAAATACGGGAAAAAGATGTTTGTTGCACAAACAACATGAAGCGGTACTATAAAGAAAAAGAAAATTAAAATGAGGACAAAAAAGTACGAGTAATAGGCCAACGGGTTAAAGTAACTACATGAAACGGGAACGAAACAAAGAAGGAAAGAAACTAATCAGGAAATGTAAGAAAAAGAAGCTAAAATAATGAGAACAGAATTAAATAAAAAACATGGAAACGGGAAATCACAAGCAGCAAATAAACAAAAAAGCTAAAGGGAAATGTAAGAAAGAACATATTTAGAAAATAATGGGAACGAGGTTAAATAAATAAATAACATGGAAACGGAAATTCACAAGCTAAAGCAAAAGAAACTAAAAAAGAAAGTGTAAGAAGAGACAGGTTTAGAAAAATAAAATGTACCTTTTCAATGATTCTACCTGTTCAGTAATTATTCCTGTTATGGTGAACGCTCCCATCTAGCGGGGACCCGCGCGAAGCGCGGGTATCCCGCTAGTCGTACTATAAATAGGGAAATGTTGTATCTATGTATCTATGTATCATGGAAAGGCTCCGTCAGTTTCGATCCAAATGTCGCCAAATTCATACGGGAGATCGATGAATATACGGGAACGTGTTTAAACTTTATTTGGTTGAAAACGGTCAAGAATTGGCCTCAAAATCAGTGAAAATGTGGTACGTTGCTATGCTGGGTAAACAAAAAGGGAGTCAGTTGTCAAGCTAGCCCGTGCGCGTCGTACGGGCGTATCTAATGCTCAAGCCGCTCGCGTAGCGCAGCGATAGCGCGGGTAACGCAGCACTACGCCATGTCGCGCGTAAACGACGCAGAGTCGCGCAATGAATGATAATACGGATGAACGACCGACCGTAGGCGTAATAAATACGGGGAAAAGATGTGTGTTAAAAAGTACAAACAACATGAAGAGGTAGGCCTACTGTAATTAAAAAAGAAAACAAAATGAGGACAAACAGGTAGGCCTACGAGTATGTGGGTTAGCCTATAGTTAGTCACAGTAAGAAAATGAAAACGGGAATAAAATAGGCCAAAGAAGGAAAGAATAATAAAATCTAATAAAATTAGATGATTTAAATAAAAAAAGCTATTAAACTGAGGACAGAACTAAATAAATAACATATCATGAAAACGGGAAATCACAAGCTAAGCAGCAAATAAAAAATGAAGTCAACAGGGAAATGTAGGAAAGGACAGATTTAGAAAATAATGGGAACGGGATTGAGTAAATAAAAAACATGGTAACGGAAATTTGCAAGCTTAGCAGCAAAATGTTTTTAAAAAATGGAACAAAATTGGCCCATGTAGAAGAAACTAAAAAGAAAGAAAGAAGCTAAAATGGAAACTTAGGCTTAACGAGGGTCAGACTCAGATAAATGAAATTTACCTTTTCAATGATTCTACCTGTTCAGTAATTCCGCCCGTTTTAGTGAACGCTCCCATTTACTCACCTAGCGGGGACCCGCGCGTAGCGCGGGTGTCCCGCTAGTCTTACTATAAATAGGGGAATGTTGTATCTATGTATCTATGTATGTATCGCTATAAAGGCTCCGTAAGTTTCGATCCAAATGTCGCCAAATTCATACGGGAGATCGAGGAATATACGGGAACGTGTTTAAACTTTATTTGGTTGAAAACGGTCAAGAATTGGCTCCAAAAACAGTGAAAATATGGGTAAAAACGGGGTTTTTGTTATGAAAATCCATTGCCAGACTACGCGTCACTGCAGCTGGCCGGCAGCGCGTCGGCGCCTCGTGCGTAATGCGCACTACGCCAATGGGCGCGTAAACGGCGCAGAGCCACGCGACTGCGAGCCAGAGACCAGTGGACATGATAATACGGAAAGTAGGAAAAATAAAGGTCAAAAAGGTACATGGACGGGTCACGGGATTATGATAACGGGTGAACACGTCCGCAGACACGCTATGAGAGGACGTAATAAATACGGGAAAAAGATGTTTGTTGTTTAAAAAAGAAAGTGTAAGAAGAGACAGGTTTAGAAAAATAAAAGGTACCTTTTCAATGATTCTACCTGTTCAGTAATTATTCCTGTTATGGTGAACGCTCCCATCTAGCGGGGACCCGCGCGAAGCGCGGGTATCCCGCTAGTTCATTTAATGCTACAGATGATACGTGATACGGAAGCTGCATATAGAAGTATAAGTATAGGCAGACAGCATCTTTTGTAAATTTAAGCTTCAGCAGGATTGATGGTGCAGATTATGTGGAGACTGTGGGATCTATGCAACGGCTTGTGTAGACAATATAGGATCTATGGTGTAGATTATGTGGAGACTGTAGGATCAAATGTACTGATTATGTGGAAACTTGAGGACCTATAGGATCTATATGGTGAAAATTATGTGGAGATTATAGAAGCCATGGTGCAGATGCGCGAACTATTTAATCCATGGTGCAGATTTTATGGAGATTGTGATCTATGTTGAGTTGGTAGAATTTATGGTGCACGTGGCGATTATACTGGATATAATCTATGATGCAGATTAGGGGAAACTATAGGATCTATGGGGCATATTATATGGAGACTATAGGACCTATGGTTCAAATTGAGGGCAGACTATAGGATCTGTGGTGCAGATTGTGTGAAGACCTTTGGATCTATGGTGCCCTATAACAGTAATTGAAAACATGCACCGTTTTAATCAAAGAGGCTTTTGTAAACGTTCTACTTCGATGTAGTTTTATTTATTGACATCATATATGTCAAATATTATGGACATTTTTCAAGTAAAAACTATTTCACCTTGCCAAATATATTGAGATGTATAATGCACAATGTAAATAAAATATACAATATACATAGAAAATGCACCAGTAATCATGGTAACAGTTAATGTTATGATGCAATGAAAATGTTCGTGAAAATATAGGATAGGAAATTACAGCACATACAGGCTAACGAGCATTAAACTGGATAGTCAATTAAAGATATTATTAACCAATTGGCCCAAGGTCTTTTCTGTAAATTTTCAGTGACAAATAACATTTGAATCTTGGGATGGATCTAAGTCCATCCAATATGAGGACACATACAAGGAAAATCCTGATATTATTACTTGCATGATACTGCTGGAAAATATACAAATTGGTGCACACAACAAATATAATATATATATCTCTATAACCATTATCTGGTGAAGGTCTTCAAGGCCTACTTCCCTCTTCAAAATACACTTGTACTTACAAGAAATAATAAAGTATAGACTCTTGCCCAACCTGTAGCTACTGGTACAGGGTCCATCCATACTCAGTTTATACTCTAAACTTGACACTTGCATCATAAATAATTAATAACCATGATCTTTTAATACTGTTGCAATCATGACATACCGTAAAACCTCGTCTACAAGCATATAGAGTGCTTCTGATGAAAGCTAAATTAATCCAGACGCCATTATGGAGTTTGAGAAAATAAATTACGGATCCAAGCATATGCAAACAAGTATTATTTTATGACCAATCTATTGTAATGGCATATTTACGCTTGTTTCGAATTAATTTAGCTTTCTTAAAAAAACACTATATAATTATGCTTGTAGACGAGGTTTTACGGTATGCATGGCCAAATCAAATATAAACTGAACGTTTAACTTGTAAAAATCAGTGTAATTGTCCTCTGTTGACAGATAAAAAAATTATTAAAAAGCTAGATCGCTACTCATGCTCAACAAATCACCTGCAGCACTTCATAGGTTAAATAGGGATGATTTATTGTACACTAAACCATTAGTTGTCTCTCTCTTCAATTCATAACAAAAATAGTATGGTGGAAGTTTGGGAATCATTCCTTATCTTTTTTATAAGGTGAAACCAGAATTACAAAAAATCAATTACAAAAATTATATTTCAGTATTTTGCTTGGAAATAAGCACACATGGTTCAAAAATAAATTTCAGTACAGAATTCTGATCAATGACAAAACTTACTTTTTCCTCTCAGACAAAATCAAAGAGATTATCTCTTTGGACGAAATAAATGAAAATACAAATTGGCACTAAATACATTACTGATTACATTTAAGGCTATATGCCCATTTTTAAAAACAGATAAAAAATTTATACATTTTTTAATGCATTACATTACTTTCTATTACTAATTATGCTCAAAACGTTTAAATAATACTTCCAACTTTTTTCACACTAATATCAATAAAAGGTCATTTTCAAAGCCTACAATACATCTAGCAAAATATCAGTGGAAGACAAGCAAACTACAATGAATAAGAACTATGCAAATACAGCCATGAAACTGAGTATAACTACTTTTGAGGTGAGGAGTGGATTGTCACATAAAAGTAAGTGGCTGTCTACTTTTGTATTAATCCCACAGGTAACCAAGTAAAATGTTACTATTGGTGTCAGATCCAGTGTTACACATTGACTGAGAGAGTGTGATGACTATAAAGTCAATGAATTGACTTCAGTCATCATTTTGTAGCGACTTGAGTCTGTGCGGGTAAATGACTCGTCTTGCCTTAACTCAAGTCAAATTCTCTAATTAGTTAAAAGTACTTGACTTAACTTGAGTCCAAACTTTAATCTTTAGGTCAGTTGTGAATAATATATTGTTAATTAGTTAAATCCATAGTTATTATTGTCACATTATGAGCTTTTGACAAGATAGGCCATATTGATATAGGAAATTTTGATTGAAATCCATATAAAACTTGACTGACATGTTCACCGACGATACATACAGAAAATGTTTTCTTTTAAACATATCGCATTAAATAATAACGGTGATTGTCACTTTACTTTCATGAATATCATGATTTATATTAAACATTTAAAAATGAACACATCCCAACAAAAATAACATTGATGAGATACCAACAAACCATAAAACTAAAAATTAATGAGGTGATAAACCAGGGTCAAATTAAATTATTTGGAATTTTTCAATTTACTATATAATTTTATTCATATAAATTGCATTCTTGTCTGCACACTCATATAGTCATATTTCTGAAAGGACACTCCCATTCATGAAATTATGTTAAGAGATTATTGTACCAACTAAGGGAACAAACCAAAAGATCGATGACGTCCTATAAACGTAACTAGTGTCTTTTCTCAGCCGACCCCCTCCCTCACTGCCAGAAACGTAATAAAGAAATGTTGAAAATTTTGACATAATAATAATAATGACATATTCTTCAGACCGATGTTTTTGTACAAACTTAATCGAGTATTTTTACCCCTTCCCCCCTAAACGAAACTAGTTTCGTTTATAGGACGTCATCGATATTTTGGTTTGTTCCCTAAATCTCATTAAGTAATACAGGTGATTCAATACAGAAATAAAAATATGTACAAAGATACATCTTATTTGCTAAGGCAACTCTTTTGGTATAGAATGTCTATTATTTCTGGCATAGAATTACTATCTAACTATTTTTACGCATTCTGAATACTATTGCATGAAATACAATACATTTCATGTACATATCCTTAGAACTTTTGAAGGCATGCTTTTTTCAGCTTTGACAGCTAGTTGCCATGGCAATTGCCATGGGTATGAAAGTTAGTCTTAAAAATACACTGGTCAACCTGTCATCATAGCCAGCTGGACTTGGGTCAACATACTATATGCCCTCCAGCAATTCCAGTGCCGAGACTACTTTCAACTACTATTCTTATCAATGGCATTATGTCATGCCATTGCCCTGCCCAGCTGACCCCAGAGCACCAGGAATGTGTTGACATGTTAAAGGACAAACATCAGCAGGTGCTGGATGTATATGAGATCAAATTATAATATCGGAAAATGAAACCAATGGAACAAAATTTATTACCCTCACTTTTCTCTAATTGAGGGTAAGTTTGCTTTTTAGTCTTTAAGTTCTTTAAGGATCCGTCAACAAAATGAAAAGTAACAAACAATGATATCTTGTCCTTACTTATTTCAGATAAACAGCATTTAGGCTGAAAAATTTCTTACTACCTCTTGAAGAAATTCCCAAATATAGTCTTCACACCTTCAACGGTGCTTTGTCTGTAAATTCCTTCCATACAGTAACTTTTTGGCTGGCTTCTGCAAAAACATCTTGCATCCGACCATCAAATAAGGCAAACATTCCCCCTGAAAAGAATCAATCAATCAATCAGTCCACCAGTAACTCAGTATTAGAAGTAGAAAGATTAAAACATTCAACTGCACTCACCAACTATATAACTCGGTATTAGTTTACTTCATCAATTCATCAATCAGTTGATAAATTTTATCATTCAAACAGTCACTCCTCCACTCTATCTCTTGCTTGTTTAGTCTCTCACTCACTCAACAAAATACATACATATACAATACAAAGAGTTAAAATCTTTCTATAAATGGATTACCAATACAGATGAGCTTTTTCATGCTAATACATAACATGTTTGATTAAACCTAGATAGTGAATAAGCCAGTTTTCTTGCAGTAAATATAAAAACTTCACCTCATTCACATTGTAAACCATCAAAATTGAGTGCAAGTTTAAAAAGAAACATCTAAAATCCATGTTGCATCTAAAATCCCTTTATTTTGAAAATGGATGAAACAGAAGCCCATATGGACAACAGTGTAGCTTTGAAACAGACAGCCTGCATTATATCTATGCATACAAAAAATGGACATCTAACATGAATGTATAATCATGACGTTAACATCTGATATACATTACTACATGCATAAGGATTCCTGATGTTTCCACAATCTTGGAACGCTTGCATGTAAATAACCGAAAACTGTCACCCTCTTTCCCCCACGCAATGTTGAGAAATGCCAATGTCTAGCGGGTTCCCAATGTGTCCAACATTGATTGATGGGGAAGGGTAAATCATTGATGTAGATGTCATGTTTGTTCCAAGCACAATATACGTCATTTTCATGATCATAAGAAATTCTGGACAGAATTTACGGTAGAGTGTGTCAAGCGTTCCCAAGGACTTTTTTCCAAGATTGCAGATGAGAACTAACCTGTGTGAAGAAAGATAATCTTCTTTCCTTTAAACATTCCTGGATTGGTCTGTAGCTGCTTGACGAGATGAAAGACAGATTTACCAGTGTAGACAGGATCCAATATAATGCCTGTGTGTTGGGCTACATCTCGTATAAATTCTATGAAAGGAAATAATTGGTAATTGTAAAAAAAATATATTATATGTCTGTACTTTTTGGCATCTAATTTTGTACAGTAGTATGGTACATTAGCTATGATCTTTGCCTCCCAAACCTAAAGTAAGGCCAAAGTTAAACTGTAAGTCTGATGCAGTTACGAGATTAGACCGAGTCTGGACACTTCTTTGTTTGGGTGTTACATATGGAAGGCAAAATAGAATATTTTGAACTATTTTGCACTATACCCCAAAAAAACCATAAATTTTAAGTGTATGCTTGTTTTTATTCTGCAAGTTAAGTGACAAGACAGTATCCCGGACAGTATAAGCCCTATATGCGTAAACATTTTAATGATCAAGCTTAAAGATGCCAATTATCGTTTGATTTTCTGCCTTTCCCTATAAATATCAGAGGTACTCTAGTTTGGTCCCTCCATGTGTCAGATATAGCATTACACACAGAGCTATCATGATAACTCAACTCTTTAGTTAACACCTTATCCGAAGAATCACAGGAGAACATAAAATCTGTATGAACACTGAAGATTAAGCCTAACATCCCAAGGAAAGAACAATGCAACAACTGGGTTTTTAGGCCTCATGCCTAATTGTGGGCAGAGGTGCTTGAAAGAAAAGAGGAAAGGAGTTGTGGTCCCTTCTACTCAGTTTTGAAGGGTATTAGCAATTCCAGTTTCAGTGTAGTGTGATATGGTTTGAATACATGTGCTGATCAATTTGAACCCTCCACGGATGATATTTAAATAGTTCAAATGATTTAATAACATTCATTTTTGACATCTTGCTGCAAAACATTTTAACATAATGTTAACATAAAGTGTTGACAAGATATCTTGGTACATATATGGTACTTGTATTAGCTTGGATAATTATTTCATAATGTTGGATTTTCCATTATGAACACTAATAGGGGCACAATCCAGTAAATACAAAGTAGTTAAAACATTTATTTGGTTTTGGTCAAAACGTTTTTAATAGCATTAAATGTCCGGTTAGAGAAAGTCATGAATATGTAAATGCTATTTGCAAACATTTTCACAAAATATTTGTCAACTTAACACTTGCATAACATTAAGTTAAAATGGTCTGCAGCAAGATTTCAAAAATGAATGTTATTAAAATGTTTATACTCTTTAAATGACACCATTGAAACATTTTCTGGCAACCTCTAAATACCTTTTGTGAATGTTTTCAAAAATGTTTTGTGTTTGCTGGGAAGGACCACAATCTCTGTACTTCCCATATATCTACTTCATCTTATGATATCGCATTTGCAGCCCAAGTACAGCCATGTTGATAGCATCTAAAGATCTAAGACCTTCAGGGATGCTTCAGAATTACAATAACACTGAAGTTTTGAATCTGAACCTTTTTAGTAGGAACAAGATCCCCGTACCTAGTTCATCTTGAGATGACAAGGCATATCCAGCTCCAATAGGGCCATCTAGCAAGTTAATTGAGTCTTCCGATGTCAGGCCACTGCCATCAGCCTTCTGAAGCTCAACATCTCTTAACATCTGATTGACTTCATTGTGATGAAAAGGTCCTGTGTCACTCACAACCATACCATGGAGTCTGTAAAATAAAACAAAGCAATATGCCATAAGATGTTGGATATGTATTACATAATATTGGTTTTTCATCATGAACTCTACTTGCTTACTTGCTTAAGATGAGTGGTGTCCTAAAACTACAACAGCACGCCAAACCCTTCTGTCCTGCATGGCCGTTCCCAAATCCATAACATCCAGTCCAGTGTCCTGTTTCAATACATCCACGTATGTTAGAGGGGGTCTACCAGGTTTTCTGTTTCCATGTTTTGGTGTCCAATGGATCAGCTTGGCTACAGGCTCATTTTTGCTTCTGTATGCATGCCCAGCGAAACGTGTCCTCCTCTCTCTCTGATCTTCTGTGAAAGTTTCGGTAGGTCACCATACAGCTCTTTGTTTGTGATGTGCTGCTTCCAATTGATGTTGTAAACTGCTCTAAGCATTCTTGTGTAGCAACCATCAAGTTCTTTACATAGTCTGGGAGACATGGTCCATGCTTCACATCCATAGGTTAGTACAGATTCGACGGTAGCAGAAAATAAAAGAGTCTTGAATTTCCTTGGGAGAGTTGACCTCCAGATTTTGTTGCGGCTGTTACATGCTCTCCATGCAGCTGCTTTGTGTGTTTTTACGTCTTTTTCCGTGCTAGCCATCCATGCACCCAGATACTTGAAGTCGCTCACCTCTTCTAGTTTGGTTCCATTGTTTGTCTGCATAGATATCTCTTGACTATGATTGAAAGACATGAACTTTGTTTTTGAAGCATTCATTTTGAGGCCAACTTTTCCAACAGATGATTCAACCCTTAGCAGTAGCTCTTGTGCTTAGTGGATTTCCTCTGAAAGTAGGGCTATGTCGTCTGCAAAGTCTAAATCTGTTAGCACTTCAGGTCCTATTCGTCTGCTTCTTCTCTTTTCCAGCTGGAATCCAAGCTGCTCTTCTCTGCCTTCGACTGCCTCCCTCAATGCGTAGTCCAAAACCACCACAAAGAGGTATGGGGCAAGGGTGTCTCCTTGCAGTACACCAGCAAGTATATCAAACAGATCAGTTTCTCCATCTGGAGAAACTACTTGTGCCTCTTTAGTTTTTAGTTTTTTTTTAATGAACTCTACAGGGAAAACAACACTAAACAATGGGTGTTGGTTAAAATTTGTTTTGACACATATCAAAGCTATGCTGATGTACAGCATGTTTAAAATGTGGGGGGGGGGGGAGGTGTTGGTCAAATTTTTTTTTGAGAATTTTTTTAAATTAGTAACTACTATAACATTAACACTTTCGTAACACATTAATCTTTTATATGATTCTTGCAATTTGCCAACACATGATTTTGACGACAAGTCAATTTTTGCAGACAAAAACTGTGTAGGGGGGAGGGTGTCAGCCCCATACCGCCCTCTAGCGATGGCCCTGAAGCAATGGACAATTGTATAATTATATACTTTCCTTCATAGATCTCAGTACAAGATGTGATTGATCAATCAATATTGGAACCTGCATGTGTGCAGATGAGTGATGCCTTTAAACCCATCACATAAAGTAGTATGTGACAAGAGGCACCTTCACAAGGATGTGACAAGAGACAACGGATGAATGATCAGGGTCGGATCCAGGAATTTTTGATAGAGGGGGCGCCTTTTGGTCGACGACAAAAACTTTGTGTTAAGGGGGGTTACCCCTCGAAAACTCAACGGGTTTGGTCCAATGTTTGCTGTTCATTGCCGAATTTGTTCATTTTTTAAAAATTTCTTTCATTTTTTGTATTTTTAAGTTAGGCCAGCGCCCTTTGCTAGAAAAAAAGAGGGGGCGCGCGCCGGCTGCGCCCCCCCCCTAAATCTGCCCCTGATGATGATTACGTGAAGCTGACAGACACAGTAGCAGACTACTGTAATTTGTGACAATCTGAATAAAAAATTTGGATAACTATGTCACAATAATGCATGAATTATTTAAGGTATAATGGTCACAAAAATGGTTGATGCAAGCAACACATTTACAAACATTCAAAACGCACAGTCCGATAACAACAGATATAATAAAAATAAATATAATTAATATAATAGACCTTAAGAAAGATAAACATAGTATAATTGGTAGCAAAAAATTACAAAATTTATAGATTAGCTGCACTTATAAATATTGTCCAACTTTTTGAAATAAAATAGTCGAGAGTCACAACTATATCTAGACTATTTGGTCGATATTTGGTCTTTTTTATTTATTTTTCACTTTATTTTGTGTGATCTCAGCATTATTTTGTGTGATCTTGGCAATACTAAAGTCAAGTATTAACCACTGCTTCACGTACATTGTCATTTTCAATTCATTCAATCTGGATCTATATCACTCCAGGATACCACTGTCTGCTTTGCGAAATCACCTATACACCGCTCCCAATAAAAGTACATTTCCCCACAAGAGAGGGCTCCCTTTACTGTTAAATATGAGTATGCTCCCAATCCAGTGATCGCTCCACCCTGATTGACAACATGGGAGCGAACTCCAATCTTACAGTAACATAAAGACAGCCCTCTCTTGATAAGTATCATAGTATGAAAAATAACGGTATAAGTAGTCTAAACTATATCTAACAGTTGTAACTTCTGACTATAGCTAGTTACTTAGTCTTGCAAATGCAATAACATTTGGGTTAGGGAAAGATCCAGTTTGCTGCCTGTATAGGAGAAGATGCACAGAATAATGTGGAGCTACACCAGTAATCTCTCACTCATACTTTGACTCACTTGACTTTGTTTCCAGTAAGGTGATTGCCAACAATCAGACCAGCAGCTGTGCCTCCACTGCCTGTTGCAGAGACTACATCAGTGATAGATTCAAATGCATCCTGTAAAGAAGAATGATTTCATTGTGCTTTACTTTTTATTATTGTCAAAATAATGATTTTAATGTGAATTTATTTCAATAATGTGAAATACACTGTAGAATATAATTATTACCTAGCTGGGGGGTTTTCAACCCCCCGAGCTAGGTACTGTTTTTCTATCCGATTCCTCTTCTTTCTTTCTTCTTTCTGGCAACAAACTTCAAAATGCTTCTCCTCCTTCATGTTACACCCTACAGTTACGTAACTTGCACATATGTATCGGCTATATCCAGTGCCCATAGGGTCTAAACAGAATTGGGGTAAATGGTCATTAAGGGGGCATTTCCTGTATTTAGCCAAATACCTTCAAAATGCTTCTTCTGCCACATATTTTATAGTACAATGATGTCATTTGCATATATGCATCGGCTATACCTCACGCCTAGAACTTGCTTACAGAATTGGTGTCAAAGGTCATTAAAGGGGAAAAATCTTACAATTGCATTATCTGGACATCTGTAAGGGGTATGGGGCTCAAACTCGGTGACAACAAATCTCATGACCAGGGGAACAATTTGCACGGGTCAGGTCAAAGGTCATGCAGAGGACAAATTTTAGAAATGAATTTCCTGGACATCTGTAAGGGGTACGGGCTCAGACTTGGTGACAATAAACTTAATGATCAGGGGGACATTTGGGAACACTTTGCAGGGGTCAGGTCAAAGGTTATCTGGGGTCAAATCTTATAATTTCATTTTCTTGATATCTGTAAGGGGTATGGGGCCCAAACTCTGTGACAACAATTCCCATGATCAGGGGGACATTTTGCAGGGGCAGGTCAAAGGTCATGCAGAGGTCAAATCTTATAAATGTATTTTTTGGACATCTGTAAGGAAAACAGGACTAAAACTCGGTGACAACAAACCTCATGACCAGGGGAACATTTGTGGAACATTTTGCAGGGGTCAAATACCTCCACAATACCAACACGCCCCAGCTAGGTTTGTGGTCTATGACCACCATTTGCCACTAGTTTACATTGTATTCTTCCACTGCGAGTATGTATGCTTTAAGTAAGTTGTGGTTACCCTTAAGGTACAGAAGGCTGTGGATCAGACACAATGATTTTAATACTCTTGAGGATGAATGGGCAAAATCTTCAGTCATATTTAACAAAAATGTCATTGATATCTTCAATATTCTTACCAGAAAACTTCTGTATAAGGAGGAAAAATTATCACTATTACTGAATCAGATTTGATTCAATAGTAGGTGTGTGAAATACTATTGTCCAAAACTTTAAAAATAATGTAGCCAAAATAACAGTGTACACAGCAATTTATAAACTTCATTGCCGATGACAATGGTAAGCCACCTGGTGACATGGCATAAGCCTACATACCTGCTTAGTCATCTCATGGAAGGCATTGACATATCCAAACATACCCACTGAAGTTGAACCACCTGGTGGCGTTGTATAAGCTTTCTTACCCGTTTCCTTCCTATTTTGAAAGAAAATAGTTATAGATTGTATTAATTTAAATGCATACGCAGGCACTGAGAAGTTTTCTATGTTTTATTTTGTTTTTTATAGATCAATTGAGTTATATTTCAAAAATATGCACCAAACCTGAGCAAAGGGTAATAGCAGATGTGACTCATCACTTCAGAAGAGTGATGTCAGATGTTTTGAAGTGGCAAAGCTTTGCCCAAGTTTGGTGGAAAAGCTAGTCTAGAACAAATGAAATAAGGCACATTTAAGGTAGTACTACACCCATTGATAAATTTGTGACTATTTTTTTTCTCAAAAAATAATAACACACTGGTAACTAAAGTTATGTATAGTATAGGGGCAAGGAATCCAGTTAATACACATGAATTTCAGTGACTCAAGACAAGCGGTACGTTATTTATGATAAGAAAAGAGGTACCGCTAGAATGTACCTCATTTCTTAACATATATAATGATTCACTTGTCTTGAATCAATAAAATTTTAGTGAAGTATCTGGATTCTTTGTTCCTATAATATGCATAACTTTTGTTACCAGTGTAGTTATTTTATGAGAAAAATGCAAATTTAGTCACAAAATTATTATTACTCAACATATTTCTGCACTATTTTAGTGTACTTCACCTTAACTTGTAGTCCAGTTGTACCCTGTGAGTAATGACATTTGATATGCAACTGGCAGGGAAGAGTATATGAGTATTGAGTTTGCATGCCTACTCATAAAATAAAAGTTGACTCAAAAGTTTATTTTCACAGCAGAACAATCGCAATTATGTGACCGCAAAAATATGTGTGATTTGTGTGTTAAAGTAAGCCATGAATACCCATATTGTAGTGTAGGAAGGAATGTCGGTACAAATCGGCATCCGGTAATGAAACCCCAAAAGCGCGTATTGAACAGGCTATTAATACAGGGTGTCCCAGAATGATTTGTACCGTGTTTGCAAAAATAACTAAAAATAGAAGACGGACAGTGTATCTATTTTTGATACCAGCATTATAATGTTTGACATGTCTCCTACTGATTCTGTTAATTTCAGCACGCTACCTTTATTTGTTTTGGCGTGGCTTGCAATAATGTAAAATCGATGAAAAACGACTCGCATACCTTTGAAAAATGGCACGATACGATTAAATGAAGAACGTGGGATGTTTGGCTCAGCATTTCGACGAGAACTACTGTTGGGGGTGCCCCTTAAAGCTTGCCCGACAGCTGCAATGTTCGCTCTAGTTCTTACAGTCTTACGAGCACCTGATGCTTCATTCTGCCGATTCCTGACAGTTCCGTGCTCTTTTAAACTCTTTGTCAAACTCTTTTACGTTATACACTATCGTCTAATGAATCTTCTTTGCGTCTCAACATAGCTGCCGGTTTGCCAGTAAGTTTTTGAAAGAAACCACGCTGCTGTACAGTAAATTGAGGAGTCGTCTTTTCTGTACCACAACCAGTTCGATCTCTGCAAGCATTTCAAATGACATGGACCTCACACCACAATAACTATATTTAAAACTACCGCTAAAGAGAGAATTGGATTAGGCCACAAATCCTTAATTCCATATGTTTGCTTTGTAACGTCATAAATAATAGATAGATATCGGCTATTTAGTGGAAATATGAACAGGGCACAACTAAAATACCTGCATAACCTTTTCCAAATAACTTTGTGCTGAACGGTTAGTAATGTTACAGATTTTCAAAATAGGTTGCGTTGTCAAAACTTAGAATTCACCATTTTTACGCAATCTTCTATAACTTCTACTAGAAACGTCCATTTTTTAAAATCTAAAAAATCTGAGAAAGCTAAATATATATAGAACTTAAAATGCAAAACAATATGACCATTTAACATGCCCTTCATACCTAAAAAATTCCATCTTTTCCGGTACAGATCATTCTGGGACACCCTGTACATTACAGGTGTCCTACACATCATTCTCCTGAGGATTTAGGGAAGCTATAAGGAGAGTCATTGCCCTCTCTTGCCTAAAGAGTAAAACCCTGATATGGGCAGAATCTCTACCTACTCAATGGTGTCTGCAAGCTGTCTCATCCTTGGCCATACATCTTCATGCAATCCTAGATTTGTTGGCAGAAAATAGACATGAGCACCAACCATATGATCTAGTAGATAATTACCTGCACAAGGAACATCAGCTGGATCCTGAAAGTACACAAAACAGAGAAAAAGGATTAATCTGGTATCCCTTACCTGAAGCTTTTAGCCTTTTAGATAACTAAAATGTAAATCAGAATGTGAAGGCATGGGGTAAAGATCATTCAGGTTGATTAAGGTGACCAACCTTGATGGTCCCTTAAGGTTGGTCTTAACCCTAGAATGATGTAAACTTTTGGGCCTCATAACTGTTAAACTGTTGGTCTAAAGTATAAAAAAGTATACATATTTAGAATATGGCAAAGACTTAATAAATCCATCTTTGAGGTCAAATTTGGGTGAAATTTAGCCAAAAAAAAAAAATTATAATTCAGGATGTCAAATAGTTTTCAACAGATTCACAGACAACTTTCTTACCTTGTCAGTTTTCAGCAAAAGATGTGCTTTCATTCCTAATGTCTTTGCACAAATACAAGTCGCTCGGCAGAAATTAGATTGAGTGCCTCCACAAGTAATAATGGATGAACAGCCCTGCTTGATGGCATCAGCAAATAGGAACTCCAACTTTCTTACCTTCATGAAGACAAACAAGTTTCTTGTATTATTATGTGACTGAAAAAAACCCCTGACACTGATACTGAATTTAGACTCAAACATGTTCTCTTCATTTTCTTTAAGTAAAATACAGCACCTTCAAATTAACCAGCATTGTTGCCATTTATTCCATTGCATAGAGCTGCAATCATACACTGGCAGTTATATTTGAACGTGTAAAACTTTGGGTGTGACAAGCTCTAATAATTGGTTTTCATCTTTAAGAGTATGTCTGATTGACTGACTGCATGGTCATCTCAAATGCGGTTCTACTCCCTAATTCTGTGTTGTGTGTGTGAGGGGTCAATTTAAATGTAAATTGATGGCAAAATGACTGTATATCCCTTGAAAGAGAAAATACATATTGGAATGAATGCTCTTATATGTGTTGGTAGTATACATATGTGAAAGTTTAAAACAAGTCTTAGATATTTCCAGATGGGGTAGAGGATCATCCAGTCAACATTCGGCTACCACCCACTGATGACGGAGAAGGGTTTGTTCGATACAAAAAAGTGAGTGTTAAAGATTTGTTATAAACTTCCACATATACAGTAATATTGTGGTTTATTTAAGAATTTACACACCATACCTTATTTCCAGAGAGGACACTGCCAGTCAAATCATCTCGCTTGATGAATATCTCAAAATCATCTGGCACACCAGGAAGGTTCCACCTCTGGATAGGTGTGTTACATTGTGCTAGCTGTGCAGATTAAGTTAATAAATAGAAAATAAAAATGAAAATAAAGAAACAAATGAACAGTTAAAATGTTTAGCTCAAACAAACATGCCTTAGTACCATATGTAAAGAAATCTCAAGAAGGTTTGATTCTATAATTTTTTCAGTATGTGACAGTATGTTGTATACAAAGAGCCAATTTCAGTCTCATCAATCTAATAATTAAAACTGGGGATCTCATCCACAGCACCCTCAAAATATTTACAACTGAAATTGGGGACAAGGATCTTGGAAATTGAGAGTCTGTTTGTCCGGATAGTATAGGTATGTGTACTTTTAGGCGAGTGAAAGTCGATTCCGAGTTTATCGTCCCCCGCCCGCGTCACTTTTTGGACACCAAAAACACCCGCGTCAAATTTTCAAAAATGCCAAAATATTTCATTATTTTCAAAGTATCAGTGTTTTCACCAGTTTTAGCAATTGGAAACATATATTTTTGTTTGTAAAACATATAAATTTATAACTTGGAACCAAAACCAGGCTCTTTTCTAACTTTTCTAGTCCCTGCCCATATAAAAACATGTTTATAAATAACATGTATGAGTATGGCTTTAAATCAACACGCACTTTAGGTCAATAATGAAAAAGTCACCTCACCAACCTGGGAAAAAAAAGGGACGATAAACTCGGAATTGACTTTCATTAGCCTTATATGTACCAAAATCACAAACTCCTTTTTGCATATAAAAGATGCATCATAGTCTCAACCAGAAGCTAACATTTTTATTTGAAAGAAATCGGGTCCTATTTTTGGGCCCAGAATTGGCATACAGTGTAACCTTGTTGACACAACATTGTCAGGACCATGGATTTTAGTTTGTATCAACAGCATTTTGTGTTATCAGACTGTTATAATGTATAAAATATATGCTTGTGACTTGAATTTATTTTGTGTTACCAGGAATTTTGTGTTATATAACAGATTCTGTGTTAAAGTGTTTACACTGGGCTTACCTCAACTTTGTGAGATGGAACACCTTTGAGTCCTTTAGTCCAGGGAGGGGCATCATATGGCAACCAAAAAATGACTTAAACTTGGCTCCATCCTAAAATACACAACAAGTACCAAAATTGTAATAAGTTTTAATATAAAAACAGATTTAGACAAAGTCATGTTACAATAATACATTCCATATTATATTGGAGCGTTTGGAAAAGGTTAGAGGGTGTTGGACCTCGATCATTGCCCATTATATAGGAATAAAAATATTATTGACCAATCCACACCATGCAGAACTATAATACTTAATGAATGCATGCAGGTTACTCCACATGAATCTGGAATGAATAACAAGCTACGTATCTGTAGACTGTAAGTGATAATGTTATTTAATTACATTATTATCATACATTAACTTTCTCTCATGCCCATCATCAGTATATACTGTCCCATTAATAATTTTTACGAAACTCACACTATTTCACAATATTCTTAACATTGCACGTTGATGCAGTCTCAACAACAACGCTATGTTTCTGCAAATGAGACATTGTCACATGATCAAAAAATTCAGCGGAAAACTTGTTTTGCAGTGATATGAACTTCAAAAACACATCCGTATTTAAACAACTAGACCTCGTTTCTGAACAAAACAAGGAAAGAAGAACATTTACATTTCCTTCGGTTTCAGTGTTGGTTGTCAAATTTATCTTTTTGAGGGTAAATTTTGGTCTAGAATATTCCTGACCAATTCGCTGTATTCTGTCGCAGATTTGAATTTTGGCGAGTCAGATGGTTTCTTTTGTCGAAAAAATACTAATAACTTTGATTTCTGGCATGATTGGGGCTCGAGCAAACTGGCATATGAAAATATTGAGAGAGAAAAATCAGGACTCAGCGGGATTGAACCCCGGTCGCTGGATTACCGGTCCAGAGCTTTACCACTGTACTACCTGAGTTCACAGTCGGTACTCGGGCAATCTCAACTTAAGTCCCCATGATAACTCTCTCATTGTGTCTCAGCGGCCAATTATATATTAAATAATGAAGAAGGAGGCGGCCTATATGCTGCACCCTAGCAGGGCGTAAGACAATGCGAAACACAAATTAATATATGCGAGGATCGGAAATAAACGATGCAAGCTCGAGAAATTATAATTTAAATGGCATGATTGGGGCTCGAGCAAACTGGCATATGAAAATATTGAGAGAGAAAAAATCAGGACTCAGCGGGGATTGAACCCCGAACTTTGATTTCTGTTAATTATTTGATTAAATAACATTAAATTATTCATTTAAAATACTTAACAATAAATCGTCGGTTGATTTCAGTTATCTGGGGTGTGTTTTTACATGCTGAACACAAAGGTAAAAATTCCAAAAACAAATTTGTTTTACGGTCATGACGGGGCACATCGTTATCGTCATCATCATCATCATTATTATATTATCTTATCAAAAAAAAGTGGGTCTGTATGAAAAAAAATATTAAAAGGCTAGTGACACACACTCCGACACACTAAATGGATGTTGTTATCAACCTATCGACTTGTCTGGGCTCTTTAGTCAACAAAATGTTCAAGCATGGTCGTAAAATCGGTTCGATCGACATTAATTGGTCAACGTTGATATCGGAGCGGTGTATACAATTCAGCGCTACAATGCGTTATCAAAGACAGCGATGCTTGGCTGAGCTCAGTAAACCGTTAAAGCTGTCCTCCATATACCGTATGGGATTATCACTTGAAAACTTGACTCTCTAGCTTACATCCTCCGTGAAGTTCCTGACAAATGACAATAGCTTGACACTCCCGCGAATTCAAAGCATAGGCATAGATCCAGGTGGGATGGGAGCGATAAATCCCCCCATAATTTAATAGGGGGAAGATCCATACATCCAATCATCCCCCTCATATTTTTTTGCACAATATTTCACCAGTTTAGCCAGCTTTTGGCAAATTTGTTCATGCGCATTTGTACCATAACCTTATTCTGTCGCCAAAAGGTGCTGGATTCACTAGAGAGGTATACTTCCAAGAAATTTTTACAATCCCATGATCCATCCCAATACAGGGAAGTCCGAACCTATATACCGTAGTTGCTCTGGCAAAAGTAGGGCAGCATCAATAAAGAAAATGTCATACCGATAAATGACACATCTGTTTTGCCCCAGTTCCAATAATTGTAACTCCTGGCTCCGACTGGGAGTTCCAAGAAGTGTTGTGTATGTGTCACCGCGGTTTAGTGTGCATTGCACTTACCCACTTCTCACGTTAAGGGGACACCCTTGCAAAATCCCTATTGGTTTGTTCAGGGGCTTTCAGTTCAAGTCAATTATCTTGGCACAGAACTTTTGAAATTGTTTCATCAAGAGGCATTAATTTTATGGCATTTCCATGGTAAGTGCAATGGTAAGTGCATGTCTGAGGGGGCGAGATGGAACAGCCAAATATCACCAAAAGCAACCAATGGGAAGAAGCGATCTATCGCAAGTGACATCATGCCGACCAACAATACCGACGATAATCTGTCAGGTACTGTGCAATAATTATGAGCCCTGGTGGGAGGTTAAAATTGGAGGGGAGGGGCAAGAAATTTTTTGATGAGCCGAAAGGGGGAGGGGGACAAGCAATTTTTGGCAAGTCTAGAGGGGGTAAGCAATTTCAAGGGATGCCTTTTAAATAAAATGCTCTAAAAAGGCTTAGACAGTACGGAGACGCTTACTGCTCGCAACATGTACTATTTAAATTAAAGCCATATTATAACATTTCTGTAAAATAGATTAGTATTTATTCAAAAAATTATTTTCCATAAAATGTATACTGTCAGATATCACTATGAAATTTTGACAATGAAAATCACACTGATATTTACCTCAACACTGAAAACATGCTGAAAAAAAATTCAGTGTGAAAAATCACACTGAAAACAAACCCTTTGTTATGCAGCTATGCAAATGAGAATAATGCTCATTTTCACTGAAATATCTCTGAAAACTTTAACCTGGGGAAAATCACACTGAAAATCTACTGAAAAGAATTGACCTCTTGGTAAATCACAATGAAATTGTTCACAACCGTGGCAGTGGTGATTCTTTAATCCCACTGAAATTGATTTAATCACACTGAAATGAGCTGGCCAGTGCTATTGTTATGTAAATTTATCCTCTGAATCATTGCTCATTAATATAGCAAGTATCAAAATACTGAAAATACACTGAAATACTTCTGAAACACAATTTCAGAGTTGACTTTCTTTTGTTCTGGTCATTTCAGTGTTGAGGTTTGCTTTTCAGTGCTTTTTTCATTGACAGAATTTCATAGTGTATGTCTCCTTTAAATTTTGAGCCGAACAAGTGAGGTAAAGCAAAGACAATTGGAATTTACACTTTACTAATAGCGCCAATGCATGTTACTCCAGCGGTTGTAATACGGTACGACCCTCTGAAGTGTGGTAATGTGTCCATCCATGAACATACTGTGTTTATCATGTTTATGTGTTATGAACATCGCATATGTGTTCGATTAATTTTTCCATCGTTTTATTATTCAAAATCTTGGATTTTGACAAGTCACAAAACTACAGCACCTAGAGTCTGGATTTTTGCAGACTGCAGAGTATCTTTGTTTACCAAAGTACATTACAATCATGTAAAAACAAGAATTTAAAAATATTTTGAGGGTGTTCTCCTCAGCAAATAATTATTGCACAGCCCCTGGCCTGATCTAGTCCTAAACCTTAAACATCATTTTCCGAGGCGCGGAAGTACACCAAATTGGTGTCGGGTGACCTTTGACATTCTTTTGTGGCGAGTGACATGTATGGTCTTTCAATTCACACCGAGTGTCCTTGACAGTCTTGACTATGCTTCAGTGGTCATGAAAGAATTCAAAAGATAACCTCTGCCCCAATAATCCCAAGCTATTGTCTGAAACTGCACCTCAGAAGATGTATGGTTAAGAACTCAGTCCTCAAATGATAGTCATAAAATGACCAAAAGATAAGTGACTGACTATCATTGAGGACTGAGTTCTGCAGTCTAGGCCTGATCAGTGCTGATTGATGGCGAATACGTTGGTCGGATATCGGCGAGCTTGAAGGGAATACAAAGCTCCGCCTATGTCGCTCATTATATATGGCGCTCGTGTCAATTTGAGCACGGAATGTACTTCTACTTCTATGCATATTCTCATCAAAAACCTGTTCAGCAACTGGATGCTGTTCTTCTCTGAAACCAAGTGTAAACCCCGGTGTAAACTGCACAAATGTAAGTCATGTGTAAATGTAAACAAACCATCGCATCGGGCCATGCATTGCATGCGACCAACTCTGACATCATCATGCTCGGTTGAGTCTGGTAAATACGCCGCAGCTAAGCTTATCATTGTATCAAAATATAGACCAAATGCATCACACAACGTGATACTGTACACAAGATAAAAATATTACCTGATTCTACAGCAGTAAAGCAGTATTATGCTTTCTTTAGGGTTTTTCTTAATACCGACGAGTGCTGCGAATGATCCCAGAGGTTTTACTTGTTTGTGCCGGCGTACAAAAAGCATGTGGCCTGATAGCCGCATAGACACAGCCTGTAGGATTCTAAAGGCGCGCCAAAAATAAAATGGATCGGGATCTGGGTCAAAGATGTTTTACTTTAGTGTAGGCCTATATACCGACAGTGATCTGGGTACATTAAACAGGTAGGGGAGGGACCCGGGGGGGGGCACTCCAACTTTGGAGGTGACGCGTATGTAGGGCTGTTAAGACCCCCTTTTTCAGCATCGCTGTCACCCAAAGACCCCATATTTTTTTACGAACACATGCTCGCTCCGCGCTCTGTCACCCGAAGACCCCTATTTTTCCATTTGATCTGTCACCCAAAGACCCTTACAAGTTCAATTTGAACAGCAACTTTCATTTATCACTGATTTTGTTACTTATTTTGAAAAAATAAAGAAATTTGAAGCCATTTAGAACTAGAAATTCGATTTTCGAGGTTTTTGTGGCGCTGTTTTGGTTCTCACCCAAAGATAAAAAAAAAAAAAAAAGGTCATGTTCTCACCCAATGACCCCATATTTTTTACATTTTGCTCTCACCGAATGCCAAAAATCATGCTCTCACCCAATGACCCCATATTTTTTACATGTTGCTCTCACCGAATGCCCCTTAGTGCGAAAGCGCCAGCCCTACACATAGGCCCTATATCCATTTCAAATTGAAGTGCCCGGGAGACCAGGGCAAAGTGGACCAAAACAGGATTACGAAGCAAGGCAAAATTAAGGCAAGGTAATAAAACTTAAAGGAGTAGGCCTATTTCGTGATCCTAGCATCCTCTTTTTATGACATTTTTCAGTACATATCCACGAAAAAAGCATATTCCCAAAATTTCAGTTGATTCCGATTGTGTGTTTGCGAGTTATGCATGATTAGGCCTATGTGTATTGCACTGCTCCATAGACAATACGTTGTAATTTCGTTCTGGTGCACCTGAACGAAATTCAAATTTCGCGATATCTTTGCTAAGGGGTGGTGCAATAAATATGTGTAGGCCTACCCCGGGGGTGAATTCTCAAAATGGTCTGCCAAAATCGCTTGCCCCCCCTCTGGCCGTGCCAAAAATCTTTACCCCCCCTTTCGATGTGCCAAAAAACCGTTTGCCCCATGTGCCAAAAAATCTTTGCCCCCCCCCCCTTACACATGCAAGATTTTGGGGAACACGAATTTAAAACCTTAAATTATCTTATCATCAGTGGCGTAGATTTCTTTTTGACATTGGGGGGGATGGTGTTGAAAAAAGTCTTGAAGAATAGTGAATCCAGGACCTTTTGGCGACAGAATAAGTTGATGTTACAAATGCGCGCGAAGCGCGCGAAAAATTGTGCTATTTTGAAGGTAAACTGATGAAATATGTTGCAAAAGTGGAATAAATGCGCGCGAAGCGCGCGAAAATTTGCATTTTGGGGGCTAAAATGGGCAAATATGAGGTTAATTTGGTCAGAAACCTATATTCAGGCGTCAACATTGGGGGATGATTGTATGGAGCATCCCCCTGGCAAAATATTGGGGGAAATCCCCATCCCCCGGGATCTACGCCTATGCTTATCATATAGGCCTAGTGCGAGCGCAGCGAGCAGGAAATTTTGCATAGGCCTATGTGAACGTGTTCCTAACGTTTTCCTACGCCTTTTAGGGCGTAATATAGAAACGGTGCCCAAAATATCTGTGCCAAAAATTGCTTGCCCCCCCTTTCGACCTGCCAAAAATTGCTTGACTCCCCCTTTCGACCTGCCAAAAATGCTTGCCCCCCCCCCTTTTGGCCTGCCAAAAAATCTTTGCCCCCCCCCCCCTATAATTCACCACCCCGGGGGTACACATAATTATTGCACCACCCCTAAACGAATTAATCTGCAAGAAATATTTTGTAGGGGCCTACATAAACATTATGTAGCCAGAGTATTCCAGTGATATAAAAATCTCAACTTTTTTTGAGAAAAGTGGGGGATGAGGCTGTGGATCAGGCCCTTTTAAGGTTTATAATCTTACCTTAGGACTGCAAAATGAAATTGATAGAAAGCCCGGGGGGTCACTCCCATTGTGGCCTCTACACCATCCGCGATAATCAACTTTTGAAAAGCACCCTAAACACGGATTTAACCCTTGGTTAAAACAATACCCTAAACAGGGATTTTATTCCTTGCATCAAATTCCATACCCTAAATTTCATTTCCGCGTATTAGCAATTGCAATTTTGCTACCCTTTTTTCCAATATTTCATGTTTTTGACACCCTAACGTATCGTGCTTACCCACGAAAAACTACCCTTTTTACGCGTTTTCATTATCGCGGATGGTGTACAGGCCACAATGGGAGTGACACCCCCCGGATAGAAAGAGGGTAGGCCTAGGCATAAGGCCTGCAGTTTTGTCTCGACATTTGAAAGGGGCGTGAATTCATATACGCCCCTATTATAATTAGGTAATAGGCCTACTTACACACATTACACATAGGCCTAGGCCTACCACATGTAGTAAATCTGTCTGCTTTATCTGTATTGTGCATGCCGTTCTTAAGGATGTTACGATACATGATTTACCGACAAGTGACTCATTTCGGAATGCGATCATGAATTTTGAAGAAAAAAAAAGTTTCTGCAGGCTTCGTTGGGATTCGAACCAGCAATTTGGAACCCGGGTTTGGAACTTCCATTGATTACGCGTCTAGCGCTTTACCACTCGGCCACGGTGGCAGTTGAGTGGAGGAGTGTAATGATAAATGATAAATCTCATAAGTGCAATCTTTAGCCTTTTGTTTACTAAAAAAGACACGTTTTGTAAAGATAGATTAGCCGTTTTATGCATAAAGAGCACGAACGTTTGGGAAAGGTTTCGCATTACGATTGGGTTTTGGAAAGAACCTTCTGTTAAATCATGCATGACTCAATTACAAATCTCTAAATCCATTTCTTCTTATCTATTGATATTTTGAATAGTGTTTATCTTTCCCTAATAGATTATGATACTAAATGAACAATCAGCTTGGGCAGTTCGCACTATAATAGGCCCTACATCTCATAGGACAATAAAACGCTAGCGCCCTGATCGATTCTTCCTGCATATCAATATGCTTCATTTATACATTACATTACAGAGATCGGACACTAATCATAATCCCAACTATAACAAACCATGTAAACAATGATCACCTATATTACAGGTGATATTACAGGTCTATATTACAGGATTAGATTAGTAAACTATGATCTAAACTGAGCTCAAAAAGAAACTTATAATTTTTCACACTTAAGGTCATATCTTGAAATCCTGTCCATCAAATTGAACTAAATTACACACAGGTTTGCTTTAATACTCTACTCTTGACACATGCCAGTAACCAAGCAGTTATCCAACTGACACAACAGCAAAATGCACTGACATGGAACAGCTTCCTGGACCACATTCACAGCCCAGCCCTGTTTCATGACAAAAGTGTAATGAAAAGCAGAAAGCAGCACCGTTTTATCATCGGTGCAAGGATCTTGCGTGCATTCTCACAGATTTTTTGTGCTGGGTGCCAAATGTTGGGCTGTGAAAGGAACTTCCAGGAAGCTGTCCCATGACAGTGTATTTTGCTGTTGTGTCAGTTGGACAACTGCTTGGTTACTGACATGTGTTTTGAGTAGAGTATTAAAGTAATCCTGTGTGTAATTTTGGTTCATTTTGATTGACAATATTTTAAGATATGACCTTGTGATTTACAAGTTGTAAAAATTATAAGTTTCATTTTGAGCTCAGTGTATTTGCAAGTATTATTTTGATTGAGCAGGAAAGATGTGATACTATTTTTTTATAGTAGTCTAGTTGCCGGCGTCAGGTATACATAGAATGGGGTTTTTTTTATGATGATGACATGGACGTACTGATCATTACTGATGCAAACTCATAGTTTGGCAATTTGGGAGGGGTGGGGGTTCAAAATGACCCCATAGGATTATAAAATCAAAATTTCAAATTGCTCAAATACCTCTATAGAGGTTCCTGTTGCCTATAAAAGGAAGCAGTCAGATGTGATGGGTTGCCAACTTGCCAGTCTGAAGAAACCACTAGTGTAAAAAAACGAAAAAAAATTGAACAAATTTCAGCGTAGCATTAAAATCATAAATATAACCATTGCTGGCAGAAGGACTCGAACCAACGACATTGATATCAGCAGTCTGATGCTCTACCATTGAGCTATGACAGCATCTAGTGATGAGGGTCGAGTTTTTAGCTTATACGGTGTTTGTCTGTGATAATGCCGCCTCGTGAAATAAATAAATATAAAATCTCAATTTTTAATTTAAATTTATTTGATAATTTTCTAACCTATATTTTCTTTAGAGCAGGGACAAATATTTCCCCTTTTATCCAATTTGACCGCTATAGGGCCTATAAGAATCTACTTCTTTTATTACTGATTTAATTCCGCGATTTGTTCCATTAAGCAATATCAAAGATTAATGTCACACATCTCACAACAGATATTTAGTTGGCTTAGTGGTCTTGTACAGTGCTGTTTAACCGGGAGGTACCGAGATCGATTCCCACCTGTGCCTGCAATTTTTTTAAAGACTGGGAAATAGTAACCTGACATTCGCCGCTGACATTCGTACTGCAGAAGCGGAGTTATATCTTGTTAAACTTTGCTCCTTCCGTAAAAGGGTACGTTATTTTGGCACTACATTATTTTTTTTTTTTTTCACATTGCTGGTATTAAATATCACCGGTCACCTCAAATCATCCCCAACTGAACGAGGTTCAGGAATGTCCTCTCATTGTTAATTGTTGGTTAACCCATCGCTTGAGAATAAAGGACTATGAATAGGTGCAACAGGATTACCTACGGGATTCTCGCAAGGATATAATTCTGTTCTCCCTCCTTTTCTTACATCTTCTCTGATATGTGCTAGTGTCATTGGTTATTGTTAAAAGGCAATAAGGTGTGTAATTGCAATATTTCCTCTGAATAGGAAAGACTCTCTACATCGAATTATGGATGCTGGTGGTTCGCAATACTGTTATTTAAGAGAAGGTATCTTCCAAATCCGAATCGAAATGATAATAAAGACACTGATGTGATGATGAAATTGCGTAAGTCGGGAAATATCTGCGTCGCAATGTTTGTATTGGTTTTAGGAATTTGACCTTAAAATTTACGACTTCATGCCATTATCATTCAAAATCAACAAAAGATATTTCAACAGTATATGTCCTCATTCTTTAGAATGTTTTGTACATGTATGTGATAATAGCTTCAACAATGGTTCGCTGCATAATGGTAAAAACAGCCTTGACCTAAAAAAGGGCGAGAGGTACCATATTTACCGATTCAGGCTAAATTTAAAATTGATATAGGGGCCTAGAACGTTTGTTTTTTGATCGATTACAAAAAATATTTTTGTCATATGGATGCTTGGAGTTTACACTTTACAGAATGTCATGAGGGATTGTAAACTCTACATGATTGTGTTGGTCGTCATTGTGCTTCAAAAGAGATACATTTTAACCAGTTTACATAGCCAATAATTGAGCTATCTTTAATACAGCAACGAAGGAGATTTCGAGTACACAAATGTGCTTCTGTCGAATTGCTGGAGTCTGATCCGGGAGTCTGATAAAACAACACATCTGTCAAATACAGTGGAGCAGTGTTAAAGAAGCCTGTTTCCTGGATAAAATCACAAATAATGCTATCTTGCTACCCTCTTTATCACGCCACACAGTGGAGTAGAATTTCTATTTGACATGGGCGGGAGGGGGGAGAGGAGTTGGTTGAAAACCTTTTCTTGAAGTCTAGTGAATCCAGCACCTTTTGGCGACAGAAGTTTATCGGACAAATACGCGCGCGCAAAAGTGGAATAAATACGCGCGAAGGACCAAAAAATTGACACTTTTCAGGCCAAATATGAGGTTAATTTGGTCAGATCCCCTCATTGGAGGATGATTGTATGGACCATCCTCCTATCAAAATATTTGGTGGGGGGGGGGAAGATTTATCCCCTCCCATTCCACCACCGGGATCCACGCCTTTATGCAGCCACACAATTTACGTGAGGACCGTCGACCTGGCGACCTTTGGTATCGTAGGACTTCAAAGACGCACGTTTATGGAATGAACTTATAAATATGTATAATCTTGATTATTAGTGCATATATCTGTTATCTGTCATACTATATCTGTCATGACCTTAATTAGCGATTTCAAAGGATACACTCTAATGACAAGTTATATCCCTTGAGACTTCACAAAACAAAAGGAGGCGGGCATCGAGAAACACTTTAGGGGCTGTGAATAGTTATGAGCCCACCCATGCTTGTTCCTCTCGGAATGTCAAAAAATCGTACGCACATGCCAAATTTTATTGATCTTAATGTGCATATTTTAAAGCATTTCCGTACTGTTTTCCTATGCCCTTTTAGCATGTTTAGAGCGTTTTATTTCAAATGCACCATAGAAGAATGTGTGCCAAAATCTCTTTCCTCCCCCTCTCGGCTTCAAACATTGCTTGCCCCCTCCCTTTTTGGCTGGCCAAAAAAATCTTGCCCCCCCCCCCCTGTACGCTCCCCAGGGCTCATAATTATTATTTATAACACTTTTGTTAACACATTAACTAGACTGCTTTGCATTCCTTTTTTAAACAATCCATACCATTCCATGCATAAAACACAACACATCGGATCCACATCCCCCGGGCCACATCCCCAGTGACTGCCCTGCCCAGAGAAAAAAACATTTTTCTCATGGATAGATAGCTGTTGGATCAGGTGGATTTTCCATGATAGGATTAGAGGGATGATAAATTTAAATGGTCTAACAGTAGACTACACATTATATCATGTTACTATCCGCGATACCTTTACAGCGCCTTTAATATCATGCTTATACTTTTACGTGCATTTTACAAATGTGATGCGATCAAGCAAAATCAGTCGGAAGTCGGAAATGTTGATTTTGAGATATACTAGTAGCCAAACAAATTGCAGTATTTCCTTTTGTTTCCTGTGAAATTGATAATATAAAACAAGAATTTATATAGCGCATAAAGCAAGATAATTAAATATGTCCGACTTCAGACTGATCTTGCTTGATCACACCACAAATTATTTAACACCACGTCTTAAAAAGTGTTTTAAAGGTGGGTGACCTGATTGACAGACTCATCTCCCACTTTACCCCCATCAAAATGCATTTTACACACTGCAAAAAATATTTTACTCAACACTGAGTAAAAAGGTCACAGCTCAACAGTTGAGTAACAAATTATTCAACATTGAGCTCATATTGGTCACAACTCAACAAATGAGTAAAAATTACTGTTTACTCATTTGTTGAGTTGTGACCTATAATGAGCTCAATGTTGAGTAATTTTTTACTCAACTGTTGAGCTGTGACCTTTTTACTCTGAATAAAATATTTTTTGCAGTGCAGGCGAAGCTCATATTTTTCTAACACATTGAAATTAGGCGTTCCAAATCGGTATGGTCTCAACTGTTGTATACCACGTTTGAGACTAATTCGACAGGTTTTTTTTAATGATATCTTCGGAAATACATCGATTTCAATATCATTTTCATTTGATATCAATATATGATTATCATTAATAAAAACACTGTAGGCTACCAGTATCACGCTGTATACATATTATTAGTAATTCCACATTACTATTTAGTCATATTCTTTTTGCATGAATGCTTGAAAGGGACGACATTTCGTGTTATTGTTAAGGGGGTACTACACCATTTTTTATGCATTTTTTGCATTTTGTGAAGAAATTACAAAAAAAATTGGACAAAGTGGTATGCAAAATGAAGGGGCAAATCTTCTCGTTTTATTGGTGGCATCGGTATCAATGTAGCTTACATGCTTTTAAAGGTAGAAGCCAAAAGATGTTTTAAATTCACTTCATTTTGGAAAGCTTACTATCAACGGATTTCGTTAAAATTTTGGATATGTGTTGCTAACACATTAGGGAAAAAAAGTTGATATGTAAAATGGGAATAAGTGGTTCCTGATTACACAGCCGTGACGTTAGTCACGGCTGTGTCTTTTTTCTTACAGGTTCTTCTTTGTTTCTTCTGTCAACCATTACATTTGCTCTAGCACTCACACGCTTACATCGATTTTGACCTAACTTGGTCACAATGATTATTGACCGTGCCCCTACATGTCACATGAAACTTGTGGGGTCAAAGGTCACGCCGGGGTCATAGGGGTTAAAAACGTGATTTCAACTAAAAATGCATATTCTCCCACAACTTACGTATGACAGCGACGCCACTTGCACACATGAATTGTTATTAACCAGTGTCTATGTGGTGTACACAGATTTGGGGTCAAAGGTCATTAAGGGGTCACTTCCGGTATAAAACGAAATACCTTCAAATTTTTTTATTAGCTAAACAAAATATAGGGCAGTAACGGTATGTTCACATATGAGTTGCAGTTACCTAGTGTATATGTGATATTTTTTATTTGGGGTCAAAGGTCATTAAGGGTCACTTCCGGTATAAAACGAAATAACCTTTAAAATGCATCTTCTCCCACAAATTACGTAGGACAGTGACGCCACTTGCCCACATGTATTGTAATTACCTAGTGTCTATGGGGTGTACACAGATTTGGGGTCAAAGGTCATTAAGGGGTCACTTCCGGTATAAAACGAAATATCTTCAAACATTTTTATTAGCTAAGAAAAATGTAGGACAGTAGCGTTATATGCGCACATAAATTGTGCTTGCCCAGTGTATATGTGGTATTTTTTAATTTGGGGTCAAAGGTCATTAAGGGGTCACTTCCGGTATAAAACGAAATACTTATAAAATGCATCTTCTTCCACAAATTACGTAGGACAGTGACGCCACTTGCACACATGCATTGGTGTTACCCAGTGTGTATGGGGTGTACACAGATTTGGGGTCAAAGGTCATTAAGGGGTCACTTCCGGTATAAAACGAAATACCTTCAAAAATTTTTATTAGCTAAGAAAAACAAAGGACAGTAACGGTATGTTCATATATATGAATTGTGGTTACCCAGTGTATATGTGGTATTTTTTTATTTTGGGTCAAAGGTCATCAAGGGGTCACTTCCGGTCTGAGACGAAAAAACCTTCAAAATGCCCCTTCTGCCAGAAATAACATGGCATAGTGATGCCACGTGTAAATGTGCATTGACATTAGCCAATGTCTATGGGGCTTTCATATATTTTGGGGTCAAAGGTCATTAAGGGGTCACAACACGGCTGTGTTCGTGGTCTTAGACCACAGCTAAGTCTAGTTTCTTTTATGACTTCATGAACTTGGTGCTCCACACCTATCAATAAAGGAACTGGTTAAAATGCTTCTATTTTCAATGTTGAGCTATATTTTGTATTTTTAACTTGCGACATTATTTCACTGAAACTTAATTAAGCCACAGGTAACAGGTTACCACAACCATACTACAGCAATGTTGAAAAAAATTGTATTTCTTGTCACCTATACCACCATATTGGGTAGTTTTCCGTAAGCTTAACTTGTGTGATTTTGGTAACTATTTTATATTTGTGAAATCCATCTCAAGTAGGCATTCTAAATAATATTGTACTCACCATTTACATCCATATGTATCTTAGTCTATACACCTGGCACTTATCGATATATATCCAGTTAAAGACAGAATATCAAAATTATGCCTCATTATGATATCACAGACTCTCACATGTGTATTTAAAATGGATGCTTAAATTTGACCTGAACCAATTGACCTATAACCTGACATACGGTGACCTAATAGCCTCTTCTTCTCCTAACAACACATTATAGTATAATGACTATGCATCCATTGTGTAAGTGTTTATTTAATTTATTCAGTGTTAATATTAACTGTTATTTTGCATGCACTACTAGATTTTCTATAGAGAGTATAACAAAGGATTTAATGTATTCTATTCATGTACTCTACTTGAACATGTTGAATAGAATAAATTATAGTTTGTTATGAAACACACATCTGAGTTACTAGGATACAGCAAACAAAAAATATATAGGGCTAAAATGACTTACTAAAATGGTTTAAAAGCACTTTGTATGTAGAGATATTTTATAAGTTCAGGACATGAGGTGATGAACATATTTATGTACTTCATAAATTTGCAAGAAAAAAAAAAAGAAGAGGGGTACTGATGAAAATCAGGGTATTATTCCCCCTTAAACGTTTTAAAGAATTCTATTTTTCGAATATATCGGGTCACTTTCCTTTAAGAAGTATTTGTTACCACCTGTTTTAGTGTATAATGTGAGACTTTTATCCGTGACAGGGGCCGTGACTAGCTTGGCATCTGTGTTGGCATGCATCCAGTTTTGTTATGCATCAAGAAGCTAATACAAATCAAACTAGTGGCAAATGGTGGTCATAGACCACAAACCTAGCTGGGGCATGTTGGTGTTGTGGAGGTACATGTATCTGACCCCTACAAAATGTTCCAAAAATGCTCCCCTGGTCATGGGGTTTGTTTTCACCGAGTTTGAGTCCCGTACTCCTAACAGATGTCCAAAAAATTCAATTCTAAGATTTGACCCCAGATGACCTTTGACCTAACCTATGCATGATGTTCCATAATGTTCCCCTGGTCTTGAGGTTTGTTGTCACCATGTTTGAGCCCCGTACCTCTTACCGCCAGTTGTGATTCAGCCCTGTACAAGTTGACAGGCTTCAATAGTGTTGTTGGGAGACAGGCTCCTTCTAACTACTGTTGCTACCTGCTATTCTCCATTCTGCAAGTTGCTCTGCATGGCAAGGTTAGTGCATGATTGTCGTGACATAATTACCACACAGTAACTATAGTGGCGTGGTGGCAGCACTGGAAAAGGATTCCACGCACCTGTGAAACCTACTCTACTGCATCCTAGCACCCTGTGACACTGTCTGGAACTATCTGAATTTAAGCTTATACCTAAATTTAAGCTTAAGCATACTTTCTACAGTTAAGCTTACATCACATGTCAAGTCACACACTTCCCAGTGGACAATCAGTCAGTTAGTATTGAACTGTCATAACACTGCCTTGGTTTATTGCAGAGCCCTCACCAGTCTTACAATATGGCTACTAATCGTGCCCCCAAACAGTGGAGTCTCACAAAGATTGAGACAGTAAACTCTTTTGAGAATTGGAAACAGAACTTACTGTACACATTGTCCCTAGATCAAAACTTCACCCCCTACCTTACTGAAGGACTACAGTGGGGCAACAAGACTAAAACAGCCCCCAACGTGGCATGATAGATGATGGAGAAGATGTTGACGCACCGTTACGGAAAACAGCGCAACAGAAGTGTGCCACCCTGGATCTCATGCTAGGACAAATCGCTAATTATTGCCCAATCATCGCGCGTAACACCATCATCATCAAAACTCCAAATCATTAAACAATATTTGGCAGACAATTAGATTGCACTACGGTTTTCAAAGCACCGGGGGTCACTTTCTTGACTTCAGCACCATACAGCTAGAACCAAATGAGCGTCATGAAGATCTCTATCAGCGGCTCATGGCCTTTGTGGAGGACAACCTACTTGTACCAGATGGAGGGATAACACACCATGGTCAGGCTATTGACGAGGATGAAGAGCTTACCCCATCCTTGGAGAACTTTATCGTGCTTACATGGCTACGTTTAATCCACAATGATCTACCTCGTTTGGTGAAACAACGATACGGTACCGAACTCCGTTCAAGAACTTTGGCCTCAATCAAACCAGAGATATCTCAAGCCCTGGACTCCCTTCTTGACGAATTACAGACATCAGAGAATGCAAGATCAATGCGCGCTACAGTACCCCGTCCTCAACAGTTTCCCCGCCAGGGCGCCTTTGGCGGAAGATCACGCACAGCACCCCAACGACCAAGACCAACTAAGACATGCCCCATATGCAAACAGGTTGGACGCTCGGAGTACCAACACTTCCTTAGCGAGTGCTCTTATCTACCTGACAAAGATAAAAAGTTTATCTTACGTGCCCGCCAAGTAACCAACATTTTTGAAGATGATGATGAAGAAGAAGCCTCTGATGTCACATGTGCGTACGTGGAACATAACATACCAGATCAACCACTCTCAGAAATACCAACTACACATCGTGTCCAAGTTCGCCAGTCGCCATACTTTAATGCCTTCCACAAGCATCATTCAGTCAGAGTTACACTTGATAGTGGAGCAGAAGGAAACCTCATTCGTGAAAGTACAACAAAATCCTTGAACGCCAACATTCGTAAAAGCACTCAATCGGCACACCAGGCAGATGGCTCGTCACCGTTAACTGTTCTTGGTGAAACTACCGTGACCTTCACTCGGGATGGACATGACTTCCATTTTGAGGGTTTGGTAGTTGAGAACTTAGATGTTGATGTATTGGCTGGCATTCCTTTCATGGAGGTTAATGACATCACAATCAGACCTGCTAAACACGAGATCATTCTCGCCGATGGAACAACATGGTTATATGGATCTCGGCTCATTACTGACAAGCCTAATCACCAGAGTGTGCGACGTGCCCATGTGTTACGAGCCCCTTCAGGAACCACAACCATTTGGCCAGGTGACTTTGTTGAGATTGAGCTACCACAAGGAGTGTCACCTCATGACGGTACCTATGCCCTGGAGCCACGCACCGACACCCACATTGCCAAGACCCTCGCAGCAAACCGGATATGGCCCAATCCTACTATAGTGCAAAGCATTGCAGGGAAAATCCGTGTCCCTAATCTCACCAATGAGCCCCTAACCCTCAAACGCCAAGAACACTTTGGTCAAATCCGTTCCGTTTACATCCCAGAAGCCAGAGAAACCCTACCTGTAAGACAAAGTGGTGCTACAAAGATCCAACCAACTCAGCCCTTTTCTGTATCTGTCTCGGTGGATCCGGACAACACACTCAGTTCCGAAGATCAGATGAAGTTCCGCACCCTTTTAGAGGAGTATGATGAGGTCTTCAATCCTTTATTTCCTGGCTACAATGGCTCAGCAGGTCCCTTCAAAGCTGTTGTCAATATGGGGCCGGTCCAGCCACCACAGCGAAAGGGTAGACTCCCACAGTATGCACCGGACAAGCTCCAAGCACTCCAACACAAATTTGACGACCTGGAGAAACAAGGTGTGTTTGCTCGTCCAGAGGACATCGGCGTAACGGTGGAGTACCTCAACCCCTCATTCTTAATAAAGAAACCCAGCGGCGGTTTTCGGCTGGTAACCGCTTTTGCAGAGGTTGGCTGTTATAGCAAGCCGCAGCCATCTCTCATGCCAGACGTCGACTCTACTCTCCGCAACATTGCGAGATGGAGGTATCTCATTGCAACTGACCTCACAAGTGCATTCTATCAGATCCCTTTGTCTCGGGCATCAATGAAGTACTGCGGGGTAGCTACACCCTACCGCGGAATACGTGTGTACACCAGATCAGCTATGGGAATGCCTGGTTCGGAAACGGCACTGGAAGAGCTCATGTGTCGTGTACTTGGTGATCTTCTTGAAAAGGGAGTTGTTACCAAGCTCGCCGACGACCTGTACTGTGGAGGCAACACAGTCGAAGAGCTACTCCATAACTGGCGGTTAGTACTCCATGCCCTGTACAAATGCAGCCTCCGTCTTTCTGCCTCCAAGACTATCATTTGTCCTAAAAGTACGATGATCCTGGGATGGATATGGTCCAGTGGCACTCTTCGGGCTAGTCCCCACAAAGTTGCGACCCTCAGCACATGTTCCACTCCAAGCAATGTACGTGGTCTTCGATCCTTCATAGGTGCTTTTAAAGTACTGGCTCGTGTGATCCCCAACTGTACCCAGCTCCTCAGCCCACTTGATAATGCCATCGCTGGTCTCCAGTCGAAGGACAAGATACCATGGACAGATGAACTCAATACAGCTTTCAGAACTGCCCAGACAGCTCTCACCTCATCCCATACCATCACCCTTCCACGCCCAGATGACCAATTGTGGATTGTTACAGATGGTTCTGTCAAGAAACACAGTATTGGATCAACTCTGTATGTTACTCGCAATGATAAACCACTCCTCGCTGGATTCTTCAGTGCCAAGCTTCGTGGTCGTCAACCTACATGGCTACCCTGTGAAGTTGAAGCCCTTTCAATAGCAGCCTCTACCAAGCACTTCAGCCCTTTGCTCATTCAGTCTCATCACCATGCGTGTATTCTCACAGACAGCAAACCATGTGTTCAAGCCTACGGGAATCTTTGTCGTGGAGAATTCTCCACAAGCCCACGGGTTTCAACATTTCTGTCTACCGTCAGTCGCTATCAAGCATCTGTACGCCACCTTGCTGGGTCTGCCAACATTCCCTCCGATTTTGCAAGCCGCAATGCCCCTGATTGCACCGAACCAGTGTGTCAGATCTGTAACTTTGTGAAACGAGAGGAAGAATCCACAGTTCTCCGTATATCTACCCAAGACATTATGTCTGGGCATGCCCGCCTCCCGTTTACCAGTAGACCAGCCTGGACAAGTATCCAGCAGGAGTGCTCCGATATGCGACGATGTCATGCACATCTCACACAGGGCACAAGACCGTCTAAGAAAGCAACCAATGTGAAAGATGTTAAACGATATCTTCAGGTAGCTTCAGTCGCCAAGGATGGTTTACTAGTTGTTCACCGTGATCAGCCATTGTCACCTACGCGTGAGTGCATCATTGTCCCCGCCAAGTTCTCAGTGGCTTATTAACAGCACTTCATATTCAACTTGATCATCCCACACGACACCAACTTCGCTCAGTCACACAGCGCCACTTTTATGCCCTGGATCTGGATAAAACCATTGACCAAGTCACATCAGGCTGTCACCATTGTGCATCCCTCAGCAACATACCCCAGTCACTCCTGACCCAGTCGACAGGTGACCTCCAGAAACTGTTGGTGTATCCTTCGCTGCTGATGTCATACGACGCAGTCGTCAGTGCATCCTTGTACTCCGTGAAACCTCCACATCTTTCACCACGTCTTGTATTATTGACAATGAACGTCATGACACTCTCCGGGATGCTTTAATTCGCTTGTGCATTGAACTGCGCCCACTAGATGGTCCCCAGCTGTTATTCGCACAGATCCGGCCCCTGGCTTTGTACGCCTTGCTCAGGACAATCTCCTCAAACAGCACCGAATGACCATTGAGATAGGCCGCATCAAGAATGTCAATAAAAACCCAGTTGCTGAGAAGGCTATTCGGGAACTAGAAGATGAGTTGATTCGCCTCGACCCATTGGGTGGCCCCATAACGGACCTCACCCTTTCAATCGCCATTGCCAACTTAAATGCCCGCATTAGGTCACGTGGTCTTTCTGCACGAGAGATGTGGTACCAACGTGATCAGTTCAGCAATCAACAAATCCCCATTTGTGACCAGCAGCTCATTCAGTCACAACATCAGCTCCGCAAGTCTAATCACCCATACAGCGAGCGCTCGAAGACTCCCCACAAACAGCCTGTCGTTTCCTCACCAATTGATGTTGGTGATCTTGTGTACCTTAAAACTGACCATGATAAATCACGTGCCAGAAATCGGTATTTGGTTACTTCAGTTGACAGTACCTGGTGCAATGTGCGCAAGTTCATAGGCTCACAGTTAAGGAATGCCTCATATCGCGTTAAGAAGTCTGAATGCTACACAGTTCCATATCAGCAAGAGCACACACCACATCCTCGACCAGGTCGCCTTTATTCATATGGTACTGGTAGCGATGATGATGACCCTGTGGACAAGAGTCCACAGCCACCGGTTCCTCCTCTCATCCCACTTGAGCTTTCTACCCCTGCATCTAATGATTTAAACAGCGAGCAGAGCATTCAGCCTGCAGAGTCTAGCACAGACATGCATGAGCTTCATTCCCAGAGTCCTCCCATAGCATCAGCAGATAGTCCTTCAACAACTTTAGCAGATGCTGATCCTCCTTCAACGCCAACAGATACCGGTCTTGCAATCAATGGCCCAAGACGTTCTGAGCGTCACCGCAAGCCACCACCACACCTCCAGGACTTTGTGGTGGATTATTAAAGCAGTCCACAGCAATTATTTGAACTCTATGAGTATGAGAGTCATCTTGTAAATATTTTCCCCTTTGAAGCGTTCCAGTACTTTACACACAGTTGTGTTCTGCTGATTGCGTTATTTTTGACTTTTGAATTTGATAATTGGAAGTTTCCATCGTGTTATGAACTATTCTGAACTGTTATCGCGTTAGTTCTTCATTAACTTTTATCATGGTCACCATGATGAACTCAAAACAAGACAAGGGAAGAAGAAATCAAGAAGAAAAGTGGCCACGCCAGTTGTGATTCAGCCCTGTACAAGTTGACAGGCTTCAATAGTGTTGTTGGGAGACAGGCTCCTTCTAACTACTGTTGCTACCTGCTATTCTCCATTCTGCAAGTTGCTCTGCATGGCAAGGTTAGTGCATGATTGTCGTGACATAATTACCACACAGTAACTATAGTGGCGTACAGATATCCAGAAAATGAAATTCTACGATTTGACCCCAGATGACCTTTGACATGACCCTTGCACAGTGTTCCAAAATGTTCCCCAGGTCAGTAAGTTTCTTGTTGTGGAGTTTGAGCCCCGTACCCCTAACAGATGTCCAGAAAATGCATTTAGAAAATTTGACCTCTACATGACCTCTGACCTGACCCCTGCAAAATGTTCCCCTGGTCATGAGATTTGTTGTCACTGAGTTTGAGCCCCATACCCCTTACAGATATCCAGAAAATGAAGTTATAAAGATTTGACCCAGATAACCTTTGACCTGACCCCTGCAAAGTGTTCCAACATGTTCCCCTGATCATTAAGTTTGTTGTCACCAAGTATCCCTTACAGATGTCCAGGAAATGCGTTTCTAAAATTTGACCTCTGCATGACCTTTGACCTGACCCCGCAAAATGTTCCCCTGATCATCAGATTTGTTGTCACCGAATTTGAGCCCCATACCCCTTACAGATGTCCAGATAATGCAATTATAAGATTTTACCCCTTAATGACCTTTGACCCCAATTCTGTATACAAGTTATAGCCGTGTGGTATAGCCGATGCATATATGCAAATGACATCATTGTACTATATAATATGTGGCAGAAGAAGCATTATGATGATGATGATGGTTAAATACCGGAAATTCCCCCTTAATGACCTTTGACTCCAATTCTGTTTAGACCCTATGGGCACTGGATATAGGCGATACATATGTGCAAGTGACGTAATTGTTGGGTGTAACATGTAGGAGAAGAAGCATTTTGAAGTTATTGCCAGAAAGAAGAAGAATAAGACCACGAACACAGCCGTGTTTTGACGCCTTAATGACCTCAAAATATATAAAACGCCCATAGACATTAGCTAATGTCAATGTATGGGTGCAAGTGGCACCACTTTGCTATGTTATTTGTGGCAGAAAGGGGCATTTTGAAGGTTTTTCGTCTCAGACCGGAAGTGACCCCTTAATGACCTTTGACCCCAAATGAAAAAAATACCACATGTACAATAGGTAAACACAATTCACGTGTGAATATACCATCACCCTCCAATGTTTTTCTTAGCAAATAAAAATTTTTGAAGGTTTTTCGTTTTATACCGGAAGTGACCCCTAATGACCTTTGATTCCAAATTTGTGAGGACCCCATAGACACTGGGTAATAACAATGCACGTGTGCAAGTGGCGTCACTGTCATACGTAATTTGTGGGAGAAGAAGCATTTTAAAGGAATTTCGTTTTATACCGGAAGTATCCCCTTAATGACCTTTGACCCTAAATAAAAAATACCACATATGCACAGAGTAACTACAATTTATTTGTAAACATACCGTTACTGTCCTATGTTTTTCTTAGCAAATAAAAAATTTTGAAGGTTTTTCGTTTTATACCGGAAGTGACCCCTTAATGACCTTTGACCCCAAATCTGTGAGGATCCCATAGACACTGGATAATACCAATGCATATGTGCAAGTGGTGTCACTCTCCTACGTAATATGTGAGAGAAGAAGCATTTTGAGTTGAAATCACGTTTTTGACCCCTATGACCCCTGCTTGACCTTTGACCCCACGAGTTTCATATGACATGTAGGGGCATGGTCAATGATGGTTGTGACCAAGTTAGGTTAAAATCGGTACAAGCATGTAAGTGCTAGAGCAAATGTAGTGGTCGGCAGAAAGAAGAAAGAAGAAAGAAAGAAAGAAGAAAGAACCTGTAAGAAAAAAGACACAGCCGTGACTAACGTCACGGCTGTGTAAGAAGAAAGATCGGATAGCAAAACAGTACCTAGCTGGGTGGGGGGGGGTTGTAAACCCCCAGCTAGGTAATCATTCATAACCTTCAAACTGCATTATATTAACGCGGTATTGTGCTCTTATAGCCGGCAGTAATTTTACGTCCAGACTCCAATCATAGACCATGAAAAACAACTTTGTTAGGAATGTTGATGCATGATGTTGTCGTTATAAAATTAGATTCGAAAACAAAATTGTTTGTTTGTTTGTTTGTTTAAACGGTCGCTCCGTGTGGAGACACGAAAGGAAGTAAATCCAATCTCAACTGCCACTGAGGCTTAAGAATTTGTATCGCTTTTTTGCCTGATATGAATGATGCTGTCGTTACAAATTCCGGGGTTAATTCGTTTACAATTTCGCAGGGCATGTTTGCGTGTTCCATACAGTGCAACAACAACTGCAGTAAGAGGTTGTAAAATGACTACATTTACACGAGTCGAGCTTGATCACCCTTCTCGGTCTTGTCTTTTAAAACATGATGACGGGAATCTTATTGGAACATATCCTTACGTGTGGTTGCGAGATAACTGTCGATGTGACAAATGTTTTCATCCTTCTTCACGTGGTCGTCTTGTACTCATGGCCAACTTGGACCCTGATATCATTCCAGAAGGAGCAGAAGTAGGGGACCAAACGTTGAACATCAGATGGCCGGATGACCACCGCAGCCAGTTTCCACTCTCGTGGCTTAAAGAGATGCAATTTTCCGATATGAGTGAGGATCCCGTGAGCACACCAGTTCGTCAGTTGTGGGGCAACGAGATGCAACATAAGATACACACGTTTTCATTTGCTGATGTCCTAAATAATGACAAGAGTCTTCATGATTGGATAGAAGCATTGCAGGTTCATGGGTTGGCACTCATCAAAAATGCGCCACACAAAGAAGGAGCAGTTCTTGAAATAGGGAAAAGGATCTCATTCTTGAAGACGACAACTTATGGGTGAGTAGGCCTACTGTATATGAAGAACCGCATTCATATCATATTGTTAAAGAAACATGGGTATATATATATTGGGGTAAGTCGGACAGTGGGGTACATGTCTGCAGAATTCCTTTTTTTTTATTGATTTTATAAAACATAATACATCGATAATTTGACATATTCGTGAACCAGTGGTGTACTTCCCAGCAAACACAAAAACGTTTTAAAAACGTTTTAAATAAGTTATATTTGGGCTTTTGGTTTAGGTAAAAACGTTTTAATAACATTAAAATGTCGGGTTATATAAAGGTCATGATAACGTTTTAAAACGTTTTGTATGAAAACACACTACAACAATATTTTTAAATGTTTTCAAAAAGTGTTATTGTAAACTATTTTTGCAAACATTTTTGCCAAATATTGTGTTAATACTTAAATAACATTATGTTCAAATGTTTGAACCCAGCAAACACAGAAATGTTCTTAAAATGTTTTTTTCAAAATCTTTTAATAACATTTAAATGTCGGGTTATATAACGGTCATGAAAACGTTTTTAAAACGTTGTTGAAAATATTTTGGGCAAACATTTTTCGCAAAATATTTTTTCAACCCCAAAATAACATTATGTTTAGAATGTTTTGTATCAAGTTTTCAAGAATCTTTTTGGAATGTTATTAAAACGTTTTTATACCCTTTATATAACTCGACATTTAAACGTTTTCTGTAAAACATTTTTGTTTGCTGAGCAGTAGATTATCAAAAATGTTTTTAAGTTGATGAAAACATTTTATACTCTTAATATACCCTTTATATAACCCGACATTTAAACGTTTTCTGGCAACCTTTTATAACCTTTTGCGAATGATGTCGAAAACGTTTTGTGTTTGCTGGGTTAGCTGTAGCTACAATCATGGAAAAAATGTGTTGGGACAACTGGTCAATTTTTATACTCCTTGTTTTTGTTTCTTCACTTTTCAGGGAAATATTTCAGGTTTTCGCCAAGTTTGAAGCAAACAACCTCGCTTACACCAACGCAGAGTTAGGACTCCATACTGATCTGCCTTATAATGCTTACCCACCGAATGTAGGAGCCAATAAGTATAATTTGTGTTCTTTTGTATTGTATTATTTGGAGAAATCGGGAAAGTGGAAAGATTATCATTTCGGAAAACATGTTCACACTCACTAAAATAATAAAGAGACATGTTAGACCTACTCCAAATTAGAAAAATACAGTACTTGTTTTAGATTTAAAAAATTTACTGTTTTGGCAAATAAAACAAGTTAATTGCAATGATTTTAGTGAAAAAAATAACGGGCACGACCGATGCGACGATTTTGCGTTTCGTGGTTGTTTTTTTTTTTTTCTTGTAAAACAGCCTTTGGGGGCTGAAGTGGATTAATTTGATTTTGAAGGAAATCTTTTCAATTAAAAAACCCAGAAATTTTCAATTATATTTGCCAACTTTTCAAGATTTCTGTGATATTTAAGGGTCATAAGGGCCTCTTCCAGAAACTCGGTGACAATCAAAAGATTAGCCGAACGCGAACTTCATGTTCAGCGATGTTTTGAACGTTTCAGTGCACCACTGCACCAGACAATATCGGTTACGGGGTTCGTACAACTCCCGCCCCCAATAGCATGCTTAGTAATGCTGGTTTCATACCTTCCTGCCGCTTTCCGCTTTGCCGCTCTGACGACGATTTTGCTTCACGGCGCAGTCGCACTAGAAACGCTAGCGGTGACCAGCGGCACGCATATATCAATCACTCCTTCGTTCTTTGCCCACTAAAGCGGTGGATCGCTAGGTGTTGAAATCAAGTCAATTCGGGAGCGCGGAGCGGCGTCGCTCTGACGTATGAGAATAGGAAACGATTTTTGGCGATGTTGAGCGTTGAGCGGCAATATTGGCTTTCAGTCATGCCGCTGTTGCTCAGCGGCGTGCTACTCCGCTTGTAGAAAAGAGAGCGTACCACCATTAAAGGCGCCACGGGAAAGGGCGTACTTTTAGATCTGGTTTTGGCACTTGAAATACGTATTTCAACTATAAAGCTTGGTATCAAAATAATTACATATCTGTTCATAATTATCATGTGTAGAATCTTATTCTTTTAAGGGGGTACTACACCCCTGGCCAAATTTGTGCCTATTTTTGCATTTTTCTCAAAAATGATTACACACTGGTAACAAAAGTTATGTATATTATTGGGGCAAGGTATCCAATAATATTACTACACTGAAATTTCAGTGACTCAAGACAAGCGGTTCAGTATATATGATAGGAAACGAGGTACAGCCTAGCGGTACCTTATTTCTGATCATAAATAACAAACCGCTTGTCTTGGGTCACTGAAATTCTAGTGTAGTAATTGGATTCCTTGCCCCTATAATACACATAACTTTTGTTACCACTGTGTTATTAGTTTTGACAAAATGCAAAAATAGACAAAATTTATCGAGGGTGTAGTACCCCTAAGAGTATTATATTGTTACTATAGGCCTACCTCATAAATATTCACTAGGTAATCAAGACATCTTATTGGTTAGTATTGAATACTTCCCTCAAAACGTGTTGTATTTGTATACTAACCACCGACCTTTTTTTTTTTTTTTTTTTTTTTAAGCAAAAATGTGCAAATTTAAGGGGGTACTACACCCCTGGCCAATTTTATGCCTATTTTTGCATTTTTCTCAACATTTATAGCACATTGGTGACAAGTAAGATATGTATATTATAGGGGCAAGGACTACAACTACTGTGCTGAAAATTCAGCAACTCAAAGCAAGTGGTTATTGATTTATTGATCATTGTTGGTTTTCCCTCATTTTTGACTGTAACCCCACAACTGTTGTCAGTGCTGAAATAAAATTTACAGTGCAGTAGTTGTAGTCCTTGCCCTATAATATACATATCTTACTTGTCCCCAATGCGCTATAATTTTTAAGAAAAATGCAAAATGGGCACAAATTTGGGCAGGGGTGTAGTACCCCCTTAACCTTAAAAAGTCACTCAATTTTGGAAACCGGACGTTGTTCACATTCGCGTTTTCTGGGTTTTTTTTAATTGAAAAGATTTCCTTCAATTTTTTTGATGAGCAAAAACATAGGGCCTACATTGCTTAACATGTTCAAAAGCACTTCTGTTAACTAGTTACTTGCAGTTTCATGCCACACCAAATAGGGCCTATAGATATTTCCCCCTCCAATTTCATTTTGTCAAGCAACTATAGATGCTTGTGTTTTGCATATAATTTTTGAATATAGATTCTACCAGTGAAGGAAATAAGCTGAAATACTTCATATATTGTGTATTTTTTGTTATTAAATAATATTCACATAAGCTTTTCACCATAACACCTATTACTTCAATTAGTTATTCTTTGAGTTACACACATAACAATATACAGATTTAAACTATAAACACTAAATGTTTGGCTATTAGTAAACTCAACTTTAACCATATGGATTGCAGCGTGATTCAACCCATAATCAAATTCTTGTGATATTGTTAAACTTTTATGTCAATATGTCCCCAGATATAGTAGCATATAATTGCTAACCTTTAGGGTCAAACACTCTAGATATCAGGTTAACGGGCGCTTAAAGGGGAGTTTGAATACTTTAAAGGGGAGGCAAATGGGAGACCATTTAAATTTAATGGAGGAACTTAAATCCAACATCATCAATCAACGTCGTGCTGGGGGAGAATTGTTAACATTTTAGGTCAACAATTCAAAAGGGATAACGGGGAGTCTTAACGGGGTGGTTTTAAAATTTTAACGGGTAAATATGTTACGGAGCGTCGTTAAATGTCAAAGGGGCTGCCGGCTGGTCATAAAGGGGACTCAAAGGGGCCCTGTGATTTCAAAGGGACAATTTGGAGAGGATCCCTTATCCAATTGTCATGACATTATATTATCCCAGTAAACACCGATACGTCGGGCCTACGTTGGCAATGGGTTGGACATGGCGGGAACACGTCGGAGTCGCCCTTGCTTCTTCGGAACGGCGTCGGGCCTACGGCAATGTAACGACGTCTTCTTCAGATAGTTGGAACCCAGCTAACCAAAAAACGTTTTCTGAACGTTGTGAGAACGTACCGTTGACGTTTTCTAGACGTTTTGATAAAACGTTTTTAAAACGTAATTTTGTGGAGGGTTTTGACGTTTTAAAAACGTTATTAAAGACGTTCTAAAAACGTTTTCACAACGTAAAAGACGTTTTTAAGGCCTATCTTTCCGTTACCCAAGACGTATCCAGGACCTAGAGAAAACGTATTGGACGTTCTAGCACGCAACTAACGTACTAAGAACGTTGCAGAAACGTCCAAAACGTCCTGAAAACGTTATAGCAACGTAAAAAACGTATTGGAGGATGCATTACTCACCACCAGAAAACGTATGTTACGTTTCTACTACGTTTTTTAGAACGTTTTCTTGACGTTTTAGTGACGTTTAGAAAACGTGCTATGTTTTATTAGTTAAAAGTCCAAAACAAATATCAAATATTATCAAATTAGGCCAATACAAAATTCATGAAACAAATTAGTTTGGCAAATTAGTGATACTTACGACTTATACGACACATAATAAATCACACAAGACAATTAATGTTGATTTGATGTGATTCATTAAACTTTATTCCTGTGTATGAATATTATTCTTCATTCATTTTCGTTGAAAATACTGCTGAAACATAAATTAATTTTATACAAACATGCTATGCAAAATCACCCCATGGAACATGTGGAACTTGTGTTACCATGTATCGAGTCAACTATTGTCATGACCATTGATGACTGTTTATATACACTCTATTACTCGATTTATAATAATTATTGTTTAATACATATGCATGGATGGAATACTCATGAAACCCGATTATTGTACAATTAAAAAAAAAAAAGTTTTAAAACATGATTTATATACATGAAAACCCTCAAATATATATAAGTTACTATTTATAATTGAAGACAGAATAATATTCAAAAGACTAGTTTGCGTATAATGTCCTGTCAACCAGACCAAAAATGCCGTTCTGCGCAGGTCAGCAACCAATCACACCGCGCCTTTGCCCTGACGTCAGACGCAAACTAATGTTTTCAATTCGGTCTTCAGTTAAATTCGACAAACTTAATTGATTACTCTCACGTACAAAGCGCAGTTAACACTCTAAGAAATAAAGGTTCTAAAAGATTCTAAAGTTGTCTTCTCAGGAGAACCCTTAGACGTTTTCTAAAGAACCAAATATGGTTCCAAGACCATCGAAAATGGCCCCCAAGAGGTTCAAGATCTAAGAGGTCGGGTTCTCCTGAGATGACAATTATTTCTTAGTGAGTTGATGATGACTAGACTTGAAAGTGCTCGTAACTTTTGCCAACACTTTGCTAAAATTAAGTCATAATTATTGTTCATGGTTTACTTTAATTTTGTAGAATTTTGCCATAGGCCTACTGTGTTCGTAATGAGTTATAATGTCTAGCCGCTCTCTAATTTAATTAGCATTTATGCAAAGTAACGTGGTCCGGTTTGACACTATGACAAGAACGTATTTGCGCGATGTTGACAAGTCACAACTCACAACGAATATATGGCGACGGAATTAACAACACGTATTTTGATTGACCAAGTTTTAAGGCAGAATTCTGTGAAATAAAAGTACCATGAACATTTATGCATTTATTTTAGGCATAATATTGGCAAATGTACAGTTCATGAGCCTTTTCACGGCTCATTACCTAAATTGATTAAATGTAGGCCTATAAAGGTGATAAGTCTGCATTTCCCTTATGGAACCAGCCCCGTTCTCAAACCGCGACGCCTCTCGAACAGCGAGCGGAGCGAGCAGCGAGCGCAGTGGAAAATCATCATACAGGTATCAGAGTACAGAGTGCTAGGAACTACCGGTACCCAAAGCATTAACGAGCAAATTATTCCTATAAACGAACCTACGTTCGTTTTCGGCCGTTATATTCCTATCTGCCAGAAACGTAAAACCGCAAATGTTGAAAATTATCTTCTTAAAAGAAATATTTTTACAAACGTCATTGAGTTTTGAAACCCACTCCCAAAAAGCGCTATCTGTTTTGGTTGTTCCTTTAAGGGATGGGGTATGAACGTTTGGACAAAATTTATTGTGGGACATATGAGAGCACATCAGACATATCGAATTGCATTCTGAATACGAAGAATGTCCTTCTGATATCAAATAATTTTGATTTTTTTTTAAATTCGCAATGTAATACACATTTTATGTGAAATGATTAAAATTGAAATTTTGAAATTAACAGTACTTGCAGTTAACTTTATAAATTTTATGTTTTATACTTAAAGTGTATTTATTTAGGATAAAAAGCCGACGATCAATTTAGACAATTTTGACCTTTCGTATTGGAGATATGGATTTTTTTTTTTTTAACACACACAAAAAATAGGTCTTTTTGGGAAAAATTCCATATCTTCAATATGGAAAGTCAAAATATTCAATTGATCGTCGGCTTTTCCTCCCAGCTACATACACTTTAAGAATATATCATTAGATTTATAACATTTACTTCGAGGACTGTTAATATCAAAAATGTGAAAAATATCAAATTTTAATAATTTGTCATAAAATTTGTATTATACTGTTAATTTAAAAAATGAAAATTATTTGATATCAGAAAGACATTCTTCGTATTCAGAATGCAATTCGATATGTCTGATGTGCTCTCATTCCCCACAAAAAATACTGTCGAAACGCTCATTCCAGATCCCTTAATGTCATTAAACACATCAAATAATTTGAATACGCACAGTCTAGTCTCAAAGATAAAATAAAGTTCAATTGAAGTGTTGTGTGAAAACTCCTCAAATTGAATTATTACCTCTTTACTAGTGTCCCCAAATACTACGTAAAACCACTAATTTACATTGTTTACGCAACATACAAATAATATCATCACTTCCGTTGCTGATGGGCAGAGCGATTAACTGTAAACCGTTGACAAGAGCGTACTTGCGCGATGTTGACAAGGCGCAACTTGCGAGTATGGCGACAGAAATAACAACACATACGGCGTGTAAAACACACATAGTAGGCCTACGCTTCGGATCGGAGGCGCATTGTGAACATCGCGGAAGTATGCTCTCGTCAAAAGTTTTATACAGCAAATTAAAATCACGGTAGTTACTATAATCGATAAGTCGCTATAATCTGAGGCAGAATTTAAAAGTCCGAGTACCGGTACGACATTTTCGGTCTGGTTGGCAGGATGTCAGACGCAAATTAGTCTTTTAATTCGGGCTCAGATTATAGCATGCCCTCGAGCGTCAAGTCGCAAGCATATGGCCTTTAATGCAACTTTGACCAAAGGGCCGTTCATATTACGCCGCAATTGCGGTGCGGTGCCGCACTCCAGAATACTTACGATATTGCAATGAAGTTCAATATATTTTAACTTGGAAATGCGACGAGTAGCGTTGAGTTGAGGCAAAAAGTAATCGATATATCGGTACCGCATCGCACTGCATTGCGGCGTAGTTTGAACGGACCTCGACGCTGCAACAATAAGGCTTTTTGAAGTATGACGGGCACAAATGGAGATGGTGTACTTTTATTTGGGTGGCCTAATCTTGTGTATGCTTTCTTTCAGCATGTACAAAAGATTACCCAAATCAAAGTACTCCTCTTTTGTGCCCGCCATACTTCAAAAAGGCTTAATAATCAGCGATTGTGGAAACGCACTCAGCGAATACTAGTGTGATTATACATGTACACTGGTGAAGTGACGTAGTTAATCGAATTAACTACCATAGCAATAGATGAATAAAATGTTGACTGTATCCCCCGTAGTAGGCCTACAACGTCCATGCGGTACCGATGCATTGAACCATATATGTCAAAGAAATGCTAATCACTTGCACCTGTAAGATTAGTCTGTTAAAAAGAGCGGTATTGTATTCAATCTATTATATGATTGAAGACAGGTGATGAGTGCAACCTGCTGTAGGCCTAGTGCAGAGCGATCTATTCAAAAATTGTATTAATCTATTGCTATGGTAGTTAATCCGATTAGGACGTCACTTCGCCAGCGTATATCGGATAGGAAAAGTTAAAAGCTATAAGTACAGAAACAAAAACATCTTAACATGCTTAAGACATGAGAAATGTTTTAAAATAAAAGTCTGATATATAATCACAGTTATTTTAAACTTAAACCTTATATTTATGGAATATATATACTTCAATAGACAGTGAGCACCTTGTCCGACAATGTTGTATAAAACTAGCATGTTTACCAGTACAGTGTCTGTGGTCTTCAGTTTCAATGTGTCCCCTAGTCTTGTTCTTCCTCTTCCTGTTGGGGGACACGTTCATTTTCGCCGCGCTCATCATCCTCCAATTCCCCTACAGGTACCGCTACATCCACATTCCCAGCTTTCTATAGATGATAAAATGGAAAACAATCTATTTATAAGCATGATCATCATTTTGGGAAACATCATTTTTAAAATTGAACTGAAACCCGATTCCCCTTAAATATATCAGCTCACTAAAATAGCAGCCCTGACAAAATATATATAAATAGGCATAAGAAATTCTATGAATAAAAAAATTCTATCAGGTTATGGTCACCCTTAGATATCCAGACAACTTATTTATATTATCAGTATCATTAATTCTGAGTAATTTTCAAGTTCTGTATAAACCATAACGAAATCATAATGCGTGTGTGTGGGGAGGGGCATGGTGCCCTAAAAACCTAAGAGAAGTGAAAATAAACAAAAATGCCCCATAGAGAAAGAAACATCACGTAGGTATGTGAAATGTAAGGCCAAAAAAGTATGTCTCAGATACATTTGGTAAAATAGCTTTGTGCTATGCTTTATTATTTTTTTTAAACATTATTTTAAGAAAATGAGCTGTGCGATATGCGATATTTTTTCATTTTACATTCAACGAACAATATTTATGCACTTTTTGATATTCAGATACAGAAACATATAGTAATACACTGCAAAAACAGTGTCTAGAGATTGAACACTTTTTTTGTCCTCAATTTGTAAATACGTTTAAAACCTAAACACCAATGTCAAATTTCAAAACATCATATGTTTAATATCTAAACACAAGACATATTTAATTCATAAACATGTTTAGCATTTAAACGTGTTTACAAATAGAGGACAAGGTGGTGTCTAGAATGAGTGCTTATATTATAACCCCTAGACATTGTTTTAGGCCTACATGAATTAAATAAATGAATTTGGCATTTCAGCAATGATATTTGAACTTACTTTATACTTTCTTCCACCTGGAAGATTTGGTGTTCTTTTCAGATAATCTCCAAGTCCCTTCTCTATCCCAACCTCCTTAGCTTGAGGATGATTCTTCATGCAAGCTTCTATAGAAAGGTGGAAATGATATGAGTTCAGTATTAAATTAAACTCCTTTATCAAAATAAACGGTCTGTATCTCAATATTAGGATTTCCCAAAAGCCTACATGTCGACGTGTTACCATACGTGCGGTCTGTGGTCTTAGGGGAAATATTTTTATTTGATAAGTTTATGAATAAAGTATACAATATAATCTAAAATAACAAAAACTAATTGGAAACAGACGTCCGATTTAGGGGTCCGATTTAAATATCCATATTTTAATTTTACACCCACTATGATTGGTTCAGACAGCATGACAAATTATATGCATTCTGTTTTAGGCTTAGCCGATCTTAGCTCTATGGAAGCTTATGGATCTGTTTTCTCACCCAATGTTTGGAAACATACTGTGAAATAAAAGGGAAGGCCTACATGATTTGACATATTATGTTAATCATAGATTATATCTTGGGCTTATGAAACTTACTGACGATAACTTTGTAGAAAGGGCTATCTTTAATGCTCAGCTTGCCCTTTCTCCCTAATACACTGTAGGAGGACCACAAATTGTTCGTTCCCAGCTTCCTCATCACCCTCCTGATGGTTTCGTTGAGATCATGTCCTCCAACAAGACTGAGGTGTCGTATCTGGAATAAAGACATGTGAATCAAAGCTAAATATTTTTAATGCATTATCGCATGGAATTTGGAAGTCAATATCGTTTATGATGTTGCCGTTGTTGATGGTTCAGTATCTTGTGATACTTTGGCACACAACTGAATAAAGTTACTGTGATTTTCATTGCAAGTGCAATATGTCAAACATATTTTGAATTATGGCCTATTTATAAATGATCATGATTATAATTATTGTCTCATTTTGGAAATATAATGTAAAATTTATGTATGTAGCTCTATTTTGTGTTACTTGCAGCAATATTGGCCTGTTCATCCGCGACAAATGGCGGATACATGTTAGATTGTGCACTTTCATACTTCTAAAGCAATATTTAAGTACAGCAGGCTAACTTCCACTTGCAATTAATAATACTCTATATAAATATAGGGAAAGATAATAAATTTACATTATATGGAAAATAGCATAACATTCATTTCCTGAATATTATACATATTTATAACGTGAAAAGTATTGGCCTGAACGACACCTATATACTTTTTTCACAACGAACTTACCATTTTCTTCCGGAATAGTTGTGTCTCAAGTCTTTCGAAACATCCTTAAACTCCTCTACCGTTTGCAACGGTTTTTCAAGAGGATCTTCCTCTGCCTCGTGTGCCTCACCTCTCTCTGGCTGCCTGTTAATAAGGGTGCGCAACAATGTAAGTTGTTCGTCCTGTGCTTCCTCAAGTTTCTGTAGTTTCAGAAGCACACTGACTTGGAAACTAGCTGCAAAAATATAATGCAACAAAATATAACAATATTAACATAAAAATATTAACATTAAATTAATTAAAATTAATATATGCCCCTATATAGCTAGAAGAGGAGGAAAACTACGAAGAGGAAGAATAATGAGAATTGTGTATATAACACTATATAATAATTATGTTCTGTTTTTTACAGAAGTATCGATCAAATCTACTTCGTGAGGCCTGTTATCATGCTATTATTTTCACTTTTAATGGCTAGCTCATTGAAGCAATATGAGTAGCTCAAAAAAAGCAATGAGGAGGGTTATTTTGATGGAGAAAACTTAAAATAAATGTAAAATAGACTTACACTCTGAAGTAGTCACTCTCCGAAAACCTGGAGTGGTTGGTGTTGATCTCATAGTGCTTGTTGAAGCCAGCTGAGGATCGTGGTGACGAGGAGTTGTTGGCAGGTTGGAGGATTTGGAGACTGGTTTGGGGTATGGAGTTGGATCCCTGGATCGTGGTAGACCTACATGTACTTGAGGGGGTTTTGGGTAGGCTCACTTTCTGCATGGACTGTTTTCTTGGACTACGACGTAGTTTTTGCTTGGTGGTATCTGGCTCGAGTCACTATCTATATATAAAAAACATGAACATATTTACAATGGTGATTATATCAGATACTCGGATATACCGTGCGGTTAGCTTTTCCTTCTTCAATGATCTGGAAATTGCAAACATGTTATAAGAAGCATTCACGTTACAAATATGTTATAATAAGAGTCTGGGCCCCGGCCTGGCCCATGCCATAATTTTCAAAGAAACAGCCCTAGCTGACCCTTTCCAAATATACAAATGTATGATTCGTTACTATTAGATTTGCTTTAAATGTCTTCACTATGATCAGTTTCCTCACCATCAGCGCCAGCATCACTGCCTGAATCAAGTTTGGCAGGACGGCGTTTTTCGTTGCATCGTGCCTTCATCGTCTGTTTCCAGATTTGAAGTTTCCTCCGCCTTCCTCGCACAATTCTTTGCTTTCATATAATCTTCTGTGTATGAAAAAAGATCATCACATACAAGACAGCATAGGACAATAGGACCACTCGTACTTTTTTCATATATGTATAATATTAAGGCCTAAAAGGCGTAAAAGTATTGAACAAATAATGTTGAGCAAAATATAGTGCAATTTGTTCTGATTTCAGGTTTCAGGTTAGATTTAAGACCTTTTTTGAACTTCGGACTTACGATTAATTTGTCTACGGCAGAAAGACATGCTTGCTATATATAAGACGTCGGAAAATAATACCAATTTAATAATTTAATTTAATTTAATTTAATAATACAAGTGGTATATCATATTAAAAAGTAGAGATTCTTTCACGATCTATCGATGTTTAACTTACTGGTCAGTTTAATCACCCTGATCTTGCATCTGCCCCACCGCTCCTCATCAGGAATGTCGTGCTTTCTTGCCTTGTAAGCTGGGTTGTGGGTTGGCCAGTAGCAATAATTCTCCTGTATATAATAAAAATAATAAGAAAAAAAATTAGAGAAATTTGTACAAGGGTCTACGGCACTATATTTTATCTGTTTCCCTTTCTCTTTGTCGTTATCAGCTCAACGATATTTGACCGGTTTGAAGAATCCGCATTGAAAATGTCGCTGAAATTATAAATCCGTATTATCGCAAATTATTGTTATAATTAACTTGCCTCTCCTTCTTCATGTCTTCCTCCTCCTTCAATCCACGATGAAGATATCACATCAACGGTAGATTCGTCCACGAAAATAACCACCGCGTACTCTCCCATCTGTACGTAATAACAACAAAAGCATAATAAATGATTTCATAAACATACACCTAGAATATAGCCGTGTAGGCCTACATAACAAGATGGGCCAAGTGCGCGAAATATTACATATTTTTTAGATTTAATCATGCTGATTTGATAAGTGAATCATGTTAACCTGGTTAAGAGGTTTCTTCGATATCGGTATTCCGTGGCCGGTTTCATCCAACAACAAAAAATAGATTTACTAATTATTATAGTGGTCATATTTAATTTATGGGCATGTGCGTGTAAAAATCTCCAATAATTTCCAAAACATGGCAGTCATTCTCATAATAATAATATAAATTACATTAAGAGATCGGGACAACATTTGCACAGTATTTTTGTGGGACATCAAATTGCAATATGAATACGAGGAATGGCCTTCTATGATATCAAATAATTTTGATTTTGTTTTGTTGTTGTTGAAATTTCGATATAACACACATTTTATGACAAATTATTAAAAATTTAACAGTCCTCGAAGTAAGTTTTATAAATTTAATGATAATACTTGAAGTGTATGTAGCTGATGGGAGGAAAAGTCGTCCATCATTTGAAAAAAAGTCTTTTCTTTTGGAGGAAATAATCTGTCTTCAATACGAAATGTCAAAATTTGATGGACGGTTTTACCTCCCAGCTATATACTTTAAGCATTGGTAAGTAGGGCCTACATATCATTAGATTTACTTCGAGGACTGTTAAATATCAAAACACATCTTTTAATAAAATTATTTGATATAGGCTAGGGAAATTCCTCGTATTTAAAATCAGAATGCAATTTGGTGTATGATGTGCTCTCAGGTCCCACAAAAACATGCAGAATGTTGCTTTTGAATACTTTAAAATTAAAACAAAACTTCATTTTTACCATAACTAAAGGCAATGTAGCAAAGTCATGAAGATAGACATGTGTCTGTGTGTCTGTCATCTGTGTCGAATTTCATCGCTTAAGAAGAACAACAACACATACAAAATCTAAATGTTTCCTATCTTCTCTTCAAGTGTCAAACCGCAAACGGATACGTTTTGCTCTTAGTTTTTTTTCAAGTTCCATACGTGGAACTTTCTCTGGATGAATACTCATGGATTTCTATTTTAAGGGTGATACGCCTTCTCTCTCTCCCTGTGAGCCATCGGTTTACACCTTGACGTCCTGCCATCCCCCTCTCTCCCACCTATTTTAATCTAATACTAATGGCCATTCGTTTTCCCAGTCGCCACCCAAACAGGGTGGTGGGGTTATGTATTTTTAAATTGTGATCATATTTGATAAAATGTCATATTTTGTTTTGGTCACATTTGAAAGCTAAAACACCACTAACAACCCTGTAAATATGAACAATATACTAGTAGCTTTTCAACTACTGGAGATGTGTGGTTGATCGAAAGTTGTGAGGGAAGGATAGGGAAGAGGAGCACATATAAAGTCTATGGGAACAGGGCGTTTCGCATGTGTAACTTGAATAAATTAATGACTACAGGGGCTACATGAACTTGATTTTGGTCTTAATTTACAGCTAAAAATTCTACTAGTTGTTTTTAATCATTTTGAACTCATATGCATGCATACATAGGCCTACAGAATCGTCCTGGTCATCGACCTCTTTGATTTTTTTCAGACAGAAGCGCAATTCAGACGTCCCATTTTAATTCAGTGCTTTCAGGCAACACAAACCTAATTTTAAACTAAAAATAAAAACAGATGTGGTCCACTTCCAAGCAATCAATATACATCATTATTCATTTGCAATCATTTCATAAATATTGCAACATTCCATTGTTTAGGGCTAAAATTAGCGTACTTGAACTTCTCTGGGTAATATATGATTTATGAGGTCATACCATCTGTTGTCTTTAACCATGGACTTGGAGTTTGTGACTAACCCAGAACATAGGTCAAGACTGAGGTGGTACAGGTGAAGTTCTGGGTGCACAAAATACACCTCTGGGTGCAATTACCGGCAATACGATAATCATTTCAATGGATTTCCAGTAAACCCTTCTGGTTGACTTTAAAGCAATTATTCAAATTGTGAAGTTTTGGGCGCTAAATACTCCCTTAATCACATGTTGCTTACATATTGGGCAACAACGGCCACTCTTTTTGCACTTGTAATTATTAATGTTACTTCTCACGTGTTCTATTTTTATACTTGATGACTTCTCTTACTACTTTCAGGAATTTGTCTGTGTAAATATATATGATATAGCTGAGAATAATAATATTACTTGTAATTAAATCAGGTATACTAAGTTGTCCGACGATCTGATGATCGAGTGTCGATGAGTGTCATGCTAATCTAATACTCATCTAACACATTATGTCAGATAGATCAGACTTATGAAATAGGTATAATAATTTGACAAACATGACAAAACTCAAGTCAATAAACCACCTTGAATTTCAATCAAATAATTAATTGTAGGCACGGCCTTTCAATTCTGACAACATCGCCGATCTTTTTCAATTTTGAGGTTGCAATTATAAAGCGCTCAATCACGACGAATAGGCCAGCTATACGAATGCATCACGAACATACTTAGTATTTTATTTAGTAGTACGGAATACGGAATTAAACCATGAATATCATCAAATCTTACAACATACTTTTAAGTCAAGAATGGTAAATAATTAGAAACACAATATCCTATTAAAAACATCTTATTAAGTTTAACTCCTCAGCATTTAAAGACTTTCCTCGAATTCAAATTACATCAACCGTCATTGTGGATGCCATATGTCATGTATGTAATTACTCATTGTACTTCACTGATTAAATTGACTAAAAACATACACGCTTTATCATGTTTAATGCAAATATAGTAACAATAAAATACAATCTTACCTTTGTTTGGTAGAACTGAACGAAACAGATGCAAACTAGTGGCAAATGATGGTCATAGACCACAAACCTAGGTGGGGCGTGTTGGTGTTGTGGAGGTATCTGACCCCTGCAAAATTTTCCAAAAATTTTCCCCTGGTCATGTTGTTTGTTGTCACCGAGTTTGAGTCCCTTTCTCCTTACGGATGTCCAGAAAATGCAATTTTAAAATTTGACCCCAGATGACCTTTGACCTGACCCCTGCAAAATGTTCAAAAATGTTTCCGTGGTCATCAAGTTTGTTGTCACCGAGTTTGAGTCCCGTACCCCTTACAGATGTCCAGAAAAGACATTTTAAGATTTGACCTCTATACGACCTTTGACCTGACCCCTGCAAAATGTTCCCCTGATCATGAGATTTGTTGTCACTGAATTTGAGCCCCATACCCCTTGCAGGTATCCAGAAAGTGAATTCTAAGATTTAACCCCAGATAACCTTTGACCCAAAATGTTCCCCTGATCATTAAGTTTGTTGTCACCAAGTTTGAGCCCCGTACTCCTTACAGATGTACAGGAAATGCATTTCTAAAATTTCACATCTGCATGACCTTTGCCCTGACCCCTGCAAAACGTTCCCCTGGTCATGAGATTTGTCGTCACCGACTTTGAGCCCCATACCCCTTACAGATATCCAGATAATACAATTGTAAGATTTTACCCCCTTAATGACCTTTGACCCCAATTCTTTTTTCAAGTTATAGGCGTGTGGTATAGCCGATGCATATATGCAAATGACATCATTGTACTATATATAATATGTGACAGAAGAAGCAGTTTGAAGGTATTTGGTTAAATACCGGAAATGCCCTCTTAATGACCTTTGACCTCAATTACATGTAGGAGGAGAAGCAATTTGAAGTTATTGTCAGAAAGAAGAAGAAAAAGAAAGATTGGATAGCAAAACAGTACCTAGCTCGGGGGTTGTAAACCTCCCAGATAGGTAAGAAAGATCGAATAGCAAAACAGTACCTAGCTCGGTGGGGGGGGGGTTGTAAATCCCCCAGCTAGGTAATCAACATGATCAATGCTCATCATCTGCACATTATTATAATATCCACAACAACCATGACAACCGCCAGTGAACTTCTGAATGGTGAAATCGGAGTAAGTGGCTGACATCACCTGCTTGGAGATCAGTGAAATTAGAGTTGTGACTGGGTTGCAGCAAGGGGTGGTTTTATTACCCAATTGGGAATCAACTTCCAGCTGCAAGTCTGATTCTACTTTTGATCTCTGTTCTGACCATGCTCACTATATAGTATACTTCCATGATTATATGTGCAAGTGACATAGCATTTTGAATTTGTTACAGAGTATGAGTTTTTTGTACCCAAATTTGTCAAAGGTTATTCAATGAATATACAAATATATTGGGGTTCAAGAACTGGGCCATGATAGGTGAGTCTCTGTTGCCAGCGGAAGTACAACACGACTGATTCTAATACCTAGGTTTGTGTAAACCCACCTAGGTAATTAGTGTGCCATGTCTCTGATATCAGTATTAGGCCTATCTGTACAAGATTTTTCAATTGGGACATTTTGTATAGGCCTACATGAATTTGTATTATTATTTTTTTTCATGATTCAGTGATATGGGTATAAACACATTTTCCAAGTGAAAACTACTCCACTGGATATGCCATTATTTTCACATCAAAGACCCTGGGTCTAGATCGTTCATGTCATTGTACCCTGGCTGGGCTAGCAAGTATTTAGTAAACCTCAAAATTATGCTATTTGTCCCTGTCCCACAAAATGAGTACAAATTCAAAAAGACATACTACAAGTATGCCTGCAATTGCTGCAAAGCCGCGATTTGTTAGCAAATATGTGCAATTTTGGAAAAGACATCTTTAAATTTTAGAAACCAAATCAAAACCAATCTACAAATGTTTGGGGCACTGACTGAAAAGCTATTGAAGTAGCTACAGCAAAAGAACAAATACTTGCAACAAGTTATTTTGTCCTTATTTTCAGAAAGCTGGACCACAGCACATAATTCCAAACTGTCACCCACAAGCATTAAATCACTTGAATCGGCTCAACAATTTGAGCATCATCATGATAATAGCTGCTGCAAACAAACATCAGATGTTAGACATGTTAAAGAATTACAAAAACAAATTCCACTTTCCTCATAGCAGCTATCCCAGAGGTGCCATCAGTTATTTATGGTTTTACTAAACTTTCTTTGCAAGTCACACCGAGACTGCCCACAATATTAACCCTCACAGGTTCTAACACACACTATTACCACAGAGGAACAGCCTCTAGTAAACAAAGGCAAAACAATTTTCCATGACATCAACTCGGGTTTCATACTTTAACCCTCTCTGAGTCTCTGTTGCCAGCGGAAGGAATGGACTAAAAAAGAATACCTAGGTGGGTGTAAACCCACCTAGGTAATAATTCCTTTTGATGAGCAACTTGATGTATATATTCCTTAGAACAGCATGCCAGCATAAACGATCATGTACATGTGAAAACGTATAATTTTTCACATTCCAGGTTTGAATTTTGGGTTGCCAGACGATTCACAAAACCATATAGGTCACACTTAAAGATCTCAAGCAAGTCAAACACCCGGGTCATACATCACAATCTCTAAGACACAGTTCCTCATTAACCAGCAGCTTATGCTAGGCTTAGGCTGACTTTAAAATGTTGGGTGCAAAAGCTTAACTCTACAAATTGAGATCAACGTCCGAGAAGTGATGTTGTCGAATGCATATAATTGAACCGTGCTGTGATGAAGAGATTGTTATAATAAAAAGGACTGCGTGAAACACTTGCCAAATTAGGTGCATGTTTCCTGATTGATGCACATATATAAAGAATTAAACAGTTAAACTTGTATTCATCAACAATATACATACATCATTGGCTTCACAATTGCTGGGATTTATGCGCGCACAGCAGGCGAACATTTTTAGTTTCATATTTTGAAGTGAAAGTTGATACACATTTGGGTTCATTTCCCACGAAGTGCGCAAAAATATGCAATTTTACACTATTTTATACCAAATCAATGCGTTTAGGGCAATCTATAAAGAACAAGGAATTTTTCTTTCACTTTTTTTCTTTGAGTTGTCGGGGGGTGATTGTCATAAGAATTCAAGGAATTATTTAATCCCTGTTGATTTAATTAATATTAAGTCGGCTTTGTCATGTGTATCTTGTCTTTTTTTACTTTCTTCAATCCTTTCCGTCCTTTTCCTCAGTCTCCTGACATGATAGCCCCTCTTTTTCCTTTCTGTTAATTGCTGACGTACCAGATATCCGGGGTAAGACATACACAAATTGCTTTTACCTGGTGGAGCGCCAGAAAACTTTTCAATTCTAAACTATTTCATCCAAAAATCAATTAGGTATAATACCGAATAGGCCTTTTGCCTGTATTTTTAGAGTAAATATACTATAGACCATGCAGGGAAGTGTTTGCCGAAAACGGGGTGGGGTGACATTTGATATCCCAAAGTGTATGGGGACGTGTCTCCCCTGTCCCCTAGGATTTACGCCTATACAGTGCCTTAAACCAGAGTACGTGTTAAAACATTTTGATAATATGAAATAATAATTAAACGCTTTAGAAAGACATTTAATTGAGGTTATACAAAACGTTCGGAAAACGTTCTGGAAATAACGTATTATGAACGTGGCAAAATAACGTACAAAATCGAAATATTTTGTCACGTTTTAAAAACGTTTTCTGAACGTCATGGTAAAACGAACATTATTTTAACAAAGTCAAAACGTTTTTAAAACGTTTTTAAAACGTTTTGGAAGACGAAGACGTAAAAGACCAAACTAGAACTTAGAGAAAACGTTTTCTAAACGTTTTGTGTTTGCTGGGAAGGACGTCGGGCCAACAACAGTCAGCCGGCGTCTTTCATGCATAGTCGAAAAAAAGTCGGGCCTACGACCAAGTAACGACGTCTTTTATGGGTAGTCGGTAAAACGTTGGTCAAACGACCGTGAACCGTACGTATACGATCTTTATTTGCATAACTTATAAGCTGCAAAATTGGCGGTTTAAATTTTCTTTACCTGGGGGTAGGCCTATTAATTAATTCATAGCCCCCCTCCCCCGGCAATGGATCATCTTATACCTGTTCTGTATATTACATGGTCAAAAGTGCTATACTAATAATGTGTTGAAAAATGTTAAAACTCAAAATGAATAAGCACATGGCTACTAGCAATATTATAATCTCGATTTTAGAGTTGAAATGATGACCCAGCCATAGGCTAGCTATTATCATGACGATGTTTGTTTTGAAATTAGTAGGCAGATGGGTGATGAGACTATACAAAGCCGTTATAACATATGAACTGATCTTAACCCCTGTTGGAAGTGAACTTTTGGCCTCCGTTGCCGTCCACATGTACAGCACGCTACGTATAATTATGTACATCAGTGCGTGGCAGTTGAAATTCAAATGGCACTAGAGACAAGCGCTATAGGCCTATCGTTAATATTTTTTGGAAGTTATGGATATTATATCTTTTTAGCTGCACATTACTGTTTATATGATTGCTGCTCGTATTCATTGAAGAGTGATGAGTGTTGTCTAGTTGCCGAGCGGGCTTTGACAAGCACTTGCGTAGAAGTAGAAGGATCTATAGGCCTATGCAGGTTCAAGTAAGTATTTTCTAAATATTTTTCTTCCAATTTGAATTTGTAACTTGTAAACCTATTAAACTGCATCAAATTTACTCATGTTTAATCAGTTAGGGCCTAATGTATTGCTATATTAGATCTTTTTTAAATCTCGAAACAGGTAGGCACAGATGTTTACTGATGTTTGAGAAAGAAAACGGTCAACAGAAACATGTTTAACCACGGGGTCATACATTTACTACATGATGTAGTTTACTTTATCATGGTCGGTGTATGACTACGTCATGGTTTTATGTGTTTACAACTAGGATTCTCCTCTCTACGATGCCTTCTCAACTTCCGTTGTCGTACTTTACGAAGTCGGACCATCATGTTGGTATACAATCAGCAGGACCGTTGGCAAAAAGTGTAAGTAAAACCAACGTACTTTTTATGTTTGCATACCATCGGCACTAGCGTAGGAAAAGAGTTGGCCCTAAAACAATCCAACGTACTTTTCTCGTCGGCATAAGTAAGGCATGTCCGTAGCCGGCAAAACATTGGCCCTAAGTCGGAACGACATCCTTTTCAAGTCGACATGTAATCGGCAAAAGATATTCCATCGCTAAATATTTTGGTGAAAAAGTTGGTCCCACGTCGGGACAACCCTTTTAAACATCGGAATAAAATCGGCATGACAGTAGGCAAAACGACGGCCCAGCGTTGGAACAACGTCTTTTACGTGTCGACGGCAGGATGCACCCCGATGAGCACCCGACACGAATCCCGACGTCCGGTCGACTTTGCCAGCTCCTTATATCCGACGTCGGACCGACGTCCGTGTGTTATCTGGGATGCTTTGTATTGTTTGTTTTAGTTTATGATTCATGTACCTGTATATATTCTATTGTAAAGCGCTCCGTTCTTTGTGGGGCGCTCAATAAATGCCTTTTATGTTATGTTATGTTATGTTATGTAAATACATTTTAACTTGGAAATGCGACGAGTTGCGTTTGGTTAATCGATTTATCGGCAACGCACCGCACCTCAAAGCAATTACGGCGTAGTATGAACGGACTTTTACACGGTTGTTTGATGGCATATAGAACTCCCACCCGTTGTCACACTTTATAAGCGCTATAAAAGGCACTGGCTAACCCGCTTGCAAGCGTTTAGCAGGTGCTGTCCGTTTTCCTATACACAATACACAGTGCTCTCACCATTGACGCGCGACCTTTACAAATAGTTTATGTAGAAGTATATTGCATTTGCCTAGTTAACATCACTGTGTGAAAAATAACCAGCCAATATTTAAACTATTCTCCAAACTTCTAGCAAATATATTTCTCTAACATGACCTAAAATTACAGCTAGGTTAGATGTTCAGAAGGGGTCGCACTTTCGTGGAATATGAGTGAGGGCAAAGCATAGCTAGCTCATAGCTAGCCAACTCCCCGTGTCAATTGAGTGGAGATTTGACCGAAAATATTGAGCTATATTGGTAACGGACCGCTCCGTTCTGAAGGATACCACAACAAAACGGTACAAGCTACATTTAAACTATTCTATGAAATTCTAGAAAATATAGTTTTGTAACATGTCCTAAATTTTTAGCTAATTTAGGTGTTTGGAGAGGGTCGCACTTTTGTGTTTTAGGAAGGATATGTAAACGACAGATAACACCAAAAATATGAAGAAATTATTTCCAAACCGTGTTAAGTCAACAATCATTATGTTGCTCATTTTCAAGAATGCTGGTTAACAAAAAGCAGGACATTGTCTCATTTCGTGAACAAAGGTGCACATACCATTGTTTCCTTCCGTTTCCTTTATAATCGGTTACCCAACTGAAGCTATAAAACCAGCTTTATTGCGATATCGCACATGTAAAACAGACACATGTGCACAACCAGAGAAGATCCGATTTAATCAGTTGAGCTGTTTCAATGAGTGTTATCTTGGTTTAATAGCTTTTAATGGGGTTTAAGTCCTGCAAAGGTCGAGATGAATTCTACTGTAGATATGACTGCATCATGTTCAGCCCGGCGCAGCTCACTAGGACCCAGCATTAGGGTTTGGATTAGGGTTAGGGTTTAGGTTAGGGTTAGGGTTAGGGTTAGGGTTAGGGGATTAGGGGTTAGGGTTAGGGTTAGGGTTAGGGTTAGGGTTAGGGTTAGGGTTAGGGTTAGGGTTACGATTAGGGTTAGGGTTATTCATTGGTAATATACTAGTATTAGTATACCGTGTGCGCCCGCTTTATTCCGTAAACAATAAGTATAATAAATAGACGGCTTTCTAGCACAACCACTTGTTGCATAGTGCGTAGAGCCTCGACTATATGGATCGAAAGGTTGAAGACGACTTGTTTCGTTTCTTTTTATTAAATAAGAGGAAATGGTAGCCTAAGTAACTCGACAACGGAGCGCAACACAAGGCAACGCTAGTAAGCATTTCGAAAGGTGTGAAGAGGCACGCTTCGTAGCGCTTGAATAGGTACCCGTCGGATATCGTGAAAGTGTGACAAGAGGCTGGGACTCCCCTTACGAAAATGCAAGCAATGAAACATGTGTGCGACAGCATGCAGCACGCATGCGGCAGTGTGCAGCACACATGCAGATGTGCGCAGCATGCATGCAAGGCCTGCTGGTAGCGTGTTCATGCGTGCGAACCAGCTGTATGCATGCAGGCATCGCACGCAAATATCCACCGCGCACACAATTTGCTTGCAGAACCTGCGTGCAGACTACCAATCTGCACACAAATTACATGCAGACTACACTTGTGTGCGGACTGTAGGACTGCACGCAAATGTTTCCCAACTTGCATGCATCTTGCATGCAGCATGCATATTGCTGCACACATGCTGGATTTCCAGATCACAAAGTTAGAATGCTGCACGCATACAGGGTTTTCAGAAGCAGCAAAGGTAAAATGCTGCATGCATGCAGGATTTTCAATGACTAATTCACCTTTACACAACTGACATCAAGTCACAATTTGGCAATGAACTAGTAGTGAAAATATTTAAATGTTTACAATGAATAAATAAGTTAGCCTTCAGACTAAAATTTTCTAAGTGTTTAACCTTCAGACCAAGATTTTTTGGCAATCCAAGAGGGGGGAGCAAGCAATTTTGGCAGGCCAATAGGTGAGGGGGCAAGCAATTTTTGGCAGGTCTAGAGGGAGGGCAAGCAATTTTGGCAGGTATTTGAAAATTTTACCCACTAATTATTGCACAGCCCTAAATAGACCTCGTCTCATAATATCAATACAACATTTGCTCAACGTTGGCAAACATTGGAAGGACCATCGCGGTTGGCACGCCAACATTGGCCCATGGTTTTTTGCATCTTTTCAGCAGCCTTTGGAATTCCATTATTGGCCCAATGTTGAAATGCCAATCTTGTATCAACAGTTGGCATGGTTGGCATTGCAACATTGGGCCATTGTTGATTTGCCATTCATGAGTCAATATTTGGCATTGAAACATTGGCCCAATGTTGGAATGCCATTCCTCAAGTTTCGATAGTTAGCATTTCAACATGGGCCAATGTTGGAATGTACCATTTCTGTTTTGATAGTTAGCATTGAAACATTGGGCCAATGTTGGAATGCCATTCCTGTTTCGATAGTTGGCAATGCAACATTGGGCCAATGTTCAGTGGAATTCCATTCCTGTTTCGATAGTAGGCATTGCATCATTGGCCCAATGTTGGAATGCATTCCTGTTTCGATAGTTGTCATTGCAACATTGGGCCAATGTTGGTATGCCATTATGAATCAACAGTTGGCACTGCAAAAAAATCAAAACAAAATTCAACATTTTATAATAAATGTTATCAATATTTACAGTAAATTTGATCAATATTCATAAAATGATGCACTTTGGCCGGTTTAGTCATCAAAATATTGCTTATATTAACTTAAAACACTTCATCAAATGTGTACACCCCTGTTAGCTCAAATGGTAAAGCATCAGACTCCCATGCAGAAGGTCCCTGGTTCAAAATCAGGTAGGTAAAGTTAGATAATGACTTGTATAAAATTAAGGCAGGCAATTTTGGTTCATTGTAAAATAGATAGCCAGGAAATGTAAGACTTAATGTAAGGACAATAAACACTGTTAACAACTAATTTTGATTTTTTTTTTCGTGATTTTGTCTCGCATATGTATATATGGCCAGTGCGTGCTGCACGCTAATGGATTTGCATGCTGCATGCAAACTGCGCGCGCACGCATTTTTGCTGCATGCATGCAGCATGCAGCAAGCATCTGCATGCTTCCTGCATGCGTGCCTCGTTCCAAATATACGCATCCGCACGCTACCCACTGCACACATGCTGCACACGGTGCGGCACGCGTGCTGCTTGCGTACTGCATGCATTCAAAAACTGCGTGCCATTTTCGTAAGGGTCCCCAACTGTATTCATTTTAAAGCAAAGTTGAACACTGATGGCGCTTTTTATCTTAAATCTTGTTTGCATCTTTGCAAGAGATAGAGACTTATATAATGGTATTAAAACATCATAAAAATGAGCAACATATAACATAAGGAAATTTTCAAACTACTTTTTATCATGAAATGGAAGGAATAATTCATATTATTGGGTTAAATTAAATTAAAAATATATGCAAATAGCGCCCTCAATTTGCACACAAATATAGTTTATAGAATAAATATTACCACAAAAGGCAGAAACAGAAATAGAAAAAATTTGATAAAGAAGAGAACATCTAAGTTAAAAATGTTTATATTAGTGTGATAGCTACCATAAAAAATTGTATAATGTTTTGTTAGAAACATTAATAAATGATCACATCAAACAATCGTGTTTAAAAGACGAGTGCTACAAGTGTATATATTAAACACGCTTGTTTTTATCAACAGATTCAGCTGTTGCATTGTATTAAACAAGTACACTCAAAGGGTGGCGAGAATCAATTCTGTGACGGATACAAAGTAGCTGAAGACTTACAACACATCGACCCGGAAGTATTTCGTATACTCACTACCATTCCAGTAGATTTCAGAGACTGTGGAAAGGAATATAATGTGTACCACATGAAACATAGATCACCAATAATACAGTAAGTCAGACAGGATACGGAAGAACGATCAATGTTTTAATATAGTTTATCATGTTCCTTGTGATCATCGCATAGTGCCGAATAAACCGTCCACGGCCGCATTCGTTTGTATTATTCTGACTATAGAGGGCGATGTTGTATCGCCCCTGTGGAAAGCCCTGTCGAGGGCCCCTGTGGAAAGCAGTGCTTGCACTGATCAGGGTTTACCCTTGTTAAAGATGTCATTAAATAAATAAATAAAATGTACCAATTTTTATTCCAGTGCCTTTGCCTTTGGTCGCTACTCGCTCTCGCCTAATCGCTTAAAACAGTTGGATTGACATTATACAGCCTGTTTAAAAAAAATTGTGCAATTGAAAAGCGCCCTCATTGGCAATTAGAAAATATCGTTGTGACATGATACTTACGTCGTCAAGGGCGCAGTCTTAGCTGTCAAATGCCGTTTGTTCCGTTTAATTTGCTTGTTTTAATCTCGAGATATGTTTTGTTAACAACGAAAGGATAAAATCACAATTGTGCCACTTTTACTAGGGAAGAAGGCTGTGCATGTAAAACAATAATAGCTGATGTTGATGCATCTAATGCACTCCACCCTTCGGGCCTCGTACATTAGACGCATCAACATCAGCGCGCGTGCATTATTTTGTCTAATTTCTCTCCCAAAAAGTAATACCCGCTCATTAACCTATATAATAAGTGTGCGTATTTTGATTGTCTTTTAACATGTCTTGAGTGACAAAGAAAACAGTATTTACCATGACAAAATCATTGACATGTACATGTATTGAATTTTTCAGCAGAATGTGAAATATTTATTTATCTTTTAGTCTGTTTAAGTGGAAAAAGAGAATCATTGTACATGTATGATAAAACAGTAAAAGCAGTAAAACAATATAGTATCGTTGTGTAATTGGTGCATTCTTTTGATTTCACGAAGGAACTCTTGATAAATGTGACGCTATATCATTGATTTACATGTACAGTTCTCTTCCTTAGTAAAAGTGGCACAATTGTGATTTTATACCCTTTCGTTATTAACTAAACATATCTCGAGATTAAAACAAGCAAATTGAACAGATAAACGGCATTTGAGAGTTACGACTACGCCCTTGACGTTGCTCTAAGCATCATGTCACAGGGGTATTTTCTAATATTGCCAAAGAGGGCACTTTTCACTTGCACAATTTTTTTTGAAATAGGCTGTAGACGTCGACATGTGAATGCTGCATCTTCCCACCAAACGTATTAAAATATATTTATGTTAGCTTGATCTTGTGATTCATTATAAGACGTGTACTGATTTGCACCCGGATTTACCCATATTATATGGTCATTTCAGTCTTCAGTTTCATTCTTCAGACATTGCGCAAAGGATATTGCGTATGTATGACGCCCTTCAATAGTTCTCCTTGTTTGTTTGTTTGTTTGTTTGTTTGTCTGCCTATTTCGTTTTGCATGCATATGACTGGAAAGTGTAGATACAGCGTCACGACCAGCCCGGTTAGCCAGGCTCGGGAGCAAAATTCTTTAAACTTTTACATAGATGATGATGGAATGGACCTTTATCACATTTCGATCATGTACTTTCTGTTGAGAAACCAAAACACCTAGACTGTGTTTTGGCGGTTTTCGTGATTGGCCAAAACTGAAATGAATACAAAATACGATTTGCATTCAAGCAGAACAATATAAATTGAAGAGGGCCTACAGTAAGTGCCGTAACCAGGGGGGGGGGGCAGCTGCCCGTCATCAGTGCTGTAGGTTCAGCTTAGGCCGTAGGTAGACGACGGGCCATGGCTAAAAAAATTTGGGGGGTCAACAATAGACAATTTTGTGTATACATGTTGAAGAAACAAAGAACATGTCGCTCAAATACTTAAATTAAAATCTTGGATGTGACTTTTTCTTTTTGGCTGTTTACGTTAGTACATTGAAGGATATTAATATAAACGTAAAAACGCTGTGAAAAATTTGTGGAAAAATTGCCTTTAACCCTCCCTCACCCCACTTTTTAGATTTTGGAGGACCGCACTGGCCAAAAACAATTCACAACTTCCGTCGGCAAAAAAAAATTTTTGTCGGTACATTTTATAAGTTGCGCCCCTCGGTTCCGAAAACCTGGCTACGCCACTGCCTACAGTGGGGAACCTTTAAGTGGGGAACTTTTAAGTGGGGAACTCATGATGCAGTCATGTCTACAGTAGAATTCACCACGACCTTTGCAGGACTTAAACCCAATTAAAAGCTATTAAACGAAGATAACATTCATTGAAAACAGCTCAACTGATTAAATCATATCTTCTCTGGTTAAATACACACAACATATGTTTCTGCTTTACATGTACAATGGAGCAATGAGATGGTATTATAGTTTCAGTTGGGTGAACGATTATAAAGCGAACGCTAGAGAACAATTCTGTGTGGGCTTTTGTTTACGAAATGAGACAATTCTCTGCTTATTGTTAACCAGCGTTCTTGAAAATGAGAAGCATGGTGGTTTGCAGACTTACACGGTTTGGAAATAATTTCTTCATATTTTTTGGTGTTATCTGTCGTTTACATATCCTTCCTAAAACACCAAAGTACGAATTGAAAAGTCGTTAGCGACCCAAACGGTCGGAACTCAAAAACACTTGTGCCACGCACACACGAGTATTACAAGCATGCTTGCCTACGTGTTAATCGGGTCTTAACGGTCACTGCGCACGCGCCCCCCGTTAAGGCCTTTTATTTTTTACACAGCGACGTTAACTGGGCAATGTACTATTACCTATAACATACACTAAAACACAAAAGTACGAATATTTCCAAACATCTAAATTAGCTAAAAATTTAGGACATGTTACAAACTATATTTTCTAGAATTTTAGAAGAGTACTTTTAATATTGGCCGGTTATTTTTCACACAGCGACGTTAACTAGGCAATTACCCATACTTCTAACATACGTTATTTGTAGAGGTTATGCGTCAATGGTAAGAGCACTGTGTATAAAAAAACGTACAGTAACAGCAGTATGTTTTAAGTCCTGGCCATTTCAAGATTTAAAAATCTTGAAATGGCCAGATGATCGTGACGTAGGGGCACGTGCCCACCCATGGGAGTGAAAATGTTTAAAAATAGCATTGAAAAATACTACCCCAGGAATCGAATAACTCACGCTACAAATACAATATTTCATCTTGACAAAACCAATTTGTTTTACTGACCTGACAGTTTCAACCATCTTGGACGATGATCATCTTCAGAGTGATGTTTTTTTCGACTTCTGTACACCAACAGAGAGCGCACCAGCGCCCAGAAGTGGGTCGTTCACATGACTAAGGTAATGGGCCCCTCGTCTCTGTTCATGGTGTTCGGTGCTCTCTTCCTTATCCAGATTGCTTCACGGTTGGGCGTGATCCGTACATTATTGGGCGTGATCCGCACATTATTGGACAGAATGAATAGTGTTATATCTGAAAAGGAGGACAAAGATCAGGAAGAAGGCAAAATCAAGCACGCACTTAAACAATGTGGCTATCCCGAGTGGACGTTTAATCATGTCAAACGCAAGATGGATAGTAAACAACAGGCAACAAAGCCCAGTAAGAACAAGAATTCCACAGAAAAAAGTAAAGGACTTGTTATAGTTCCTTATGTTGAAAAAATGACGGAGACAGCCACTCGTATTTTTAGAAAACATGGTATAGCTACTGCGGTACGTCCCCACACCACATTAAGGAAAATGTTGGGTCATCCAAAGGACAAAAGAGACTCCATGAGTAGGCCTACTACGGATTTATGAAATCCCCTGTGCAAATTGTGACAGTACTTATGTAGGAGAAACTGGGCGTCGCTTCGAATCAAGACTGAACGAGCATAAGAAAGAGACAGAGAAAGTAGCGCGTAGTAAAGGAACTTTTACTCGACAAACAAGGAAACAATCGGTCAGTGAACAGTCCAAATCAGCGATTGCGGACCACGCCGCACAACAAAATCATATTATCAATTGGAAAGATGCCCAAGTCCTCCAGAAGGAATGTAATTCGGGAGCCCGCCGTATCCGTGAAGCAATCTGGATAAGGAAGAGAGCACCGAACACCATGAACAGAGACGAGGGGGCCCATTACCTTAGTCATGTGTACGACCCACTTCTGGGCGCTGGTGCGATCTCTGTTGGTGTAGAAGTCGAAAAAAACATCACTCTGAAGATGACCATCGTCCAAGATGGTTGAAACTGTCAGGTCAGTGAAAACAAATTGGTTTTGTCAAGATGAAATATTGTATTTGAGTTTCTACAAACCTAATGAACCTCTTCAAGAATAAACTCACGCTACGTCACTGAAAGGACCAAGCCCATTGTCGATCCAGTTGTATGTTGTCATGTGAATTGTTATTATTATCTAACCCAGGCTGCTTCCAGATGGACGCTACAAAGCCATCAGTTATAACGACCAAGTGAGAGCACCGTATATCCAGATCCCAGTGCAAGATGTATACAAAATATACCGAGCCATCAAAATGTTTAACACGGAGTTATACAAGGAAGAAAATAAATTCGAAATTAAATTAATTGAAGGTATGTGCTGTAAAAGTTTAATGCAGCAAGAGTCGCAAACCGTAAGGCGCCAGACGTGATCTGGACCATCGTGGTATGGTAATTCGCAATATCTGTAAAATATCAATTGCCATCCGTATGCAATGGAATTTTAGCGTCTAACGTGTGATCATTATTCAGACTACTTTGATCCCAGACGTGTTTCTGAAGCGTTTTTCGGAAAGACTGCATTTGAAATCTCGTCATAATCTGCTTTATAAACGACAGAAAAAAATCTGAATCTGAAATGTACCCAAGATCAGACGTACGTGTTATAAATGAGCAGACTTATTTCAATAACGTATACTATAGCAGTTTATTCAATTCATTCAATTCATTTAATTTAATTAAATTTTCAAAAAATAATACAATCTTAATTTGTTTTTACACAGGAGACATCGTGAGTTTTGACAACCAGAGAGTTCTTCATGGTCGAAGTGGCTTTGAGGTTACAGAAACCAGCACAAGGTTTCTTGAAGGAGGGTTTATCGATTGGGATGAAGCTTGTTCTCGGATGAGAGTCATTCGTGAAAAAATACTCAATGAGGAACCGCTGTAAATAATGATATTAATGCCTATTATTGAAGAGGTTCATTAGGTTTATAGAAACTTATTCTTGCGAGTTAGCGCAGCGGTTGTTCCTTCGCCCAGGTCCTTCACTTTGCACCACTGGAGTCCCGGCTTCAAGCCCCGATGGCCGTGCTCAAGGACTGTGTATGTGCACTTGGTTTATCCAAATCCATGCTCGCTCTCGCAGGATTTCTCCGGAATCTCCGGATTCCTTCTGCTTTCAAAAACGGGGATTAGTTGTTTGGTTTTCAAAAACCTTCCTTCGCCGAATGGAATTTGTGGAGCTGCACAGATAATTGGTGGATGTTACAATCTAAGTGTAGATAGGCTTGCGCCGCGTTCGGCTGTAACCAGCCTAGTTGATGCGATCCGATTCATATCGTATCCAAATCAACTATATTTTACTGACCTGACAGTTTCGACCATCTTGGGCGATGGCCATCTTCAGAGTGATGTTTTTCGATCCAACTTCTGTACACCAAAAAGAAAAAAAACCGTGTTGTGACCCCTTAATGACCATTGACCCCAAAATCTATGATAACCCCATCCGGAACCCCATAGACATTGCCTAATGTCAATGCATGTGTCACGCGGCACCATGTTATTTTGTGTCAAAGGGGCATTTTGAGGGCTTTTCAACAATTCGTGTGCTTTGTTCTTCCTGGCTAATGACGGTATTTCGTTTTAATATACGGTGTTTAAAGGAGGATTTCGTGATCCTAGCATCCTCTTTTTATGAAATTTTTCAGTAGATATCCACGAAAAAAGCTTATTTCCAAAATTTCAGTTGATTCCGATTTTGCGTTTGCGAGTTATGCATGATTATGTGTATTACACGGCTCCATAGACAATGTGTTGTAATTTCGTTCTGGTGCACCAGAACGAAATTCAAATTTGGCGATATTTTTGCTACACGAATTAATCTGCAAGAAATATTTGGTACATAAACATTATGTAGCCAGAGGTATCCAGTGGTGTAAAAATCTCAACTTTTTTGGGAAAAGTGGGGGATGAGGCTGTGGATCACGAAATGCCCTTTAAGTTGTGTAATTTGATTGTTTAAGCATGTGTACATCTCAGTTCATTTTACTTCCTAAATATACAAGGAGTTGATCCTACTCATAAATTATATAGGCCCTTCGCCCTACGTGTGAGCACAGTTCCAGGATCTGTGGTGTGAGTCATGAAGATGGTGCATTATAGAACTTCTTATAATTATGCAGAAATGTGTCTGATCGTATGCATTTGCTTTCCTATATATAACAAAGTGTATAGTAACGTACCTACACAATTGTACACATTAATTGTATTCTTTATACTTTGGCAAGATCCCCATTTGCCGTAGAAGTGACGTCATAATCGGATTAAGTACCATAGCAATAGATGAATACAATATTTGAATCCCGAGGGTGCGTATTATAACCTATAACTGACATGCCTTTCATCATACAAAACTATAAACATGGTACATGAGCTACATCATGTGAAGAGGCCATGATGCAGTCATGTCTACAGTAGAATTCATCTCGACCTTTGCAGGACTTAACCCCATTAAAAGCTATTAAACCAAGATAACACTCATTGAAACAGCTCAACTGATTAAATCGGATCTTCTCTGGTTGTGCACAAGTGTCTGTTTTCATGTGCGATATCGCAATAAAGCTGGTATTCATAGCTTCAGTTGGGTAACCGATTATAAAGGAAACGAAAGGAAACAATGGTATGTGTGGTTTTGTTCACGAAATGAGACAATGGCGTGCTTTTTGTAAACCAGCATTCTTGAAAATGAGCAACATAATGATTGTTGACTTAACACGGTTTGGAAATAATTTCTTCATATTTTTTTTTTTATTTGTCGTTTACATATCCTTCCTAAAACACAAAAGTGCGACCCTCTCCAAACATCTAAATTAGCTAAAATTTAGGACATGTTACAAAACTATATTTTCTAGAACCTATTTAGAATAGTTAAAATGTAGCTTGTACCGTTTTTTTGTGGCATCCTTCAGAAGTGAGCGGTCCGATACCAATATTTGCGGTCAAATCTCCATTCAATTAACACGGGGAGTTGGCTAGCTATGCCTTGCCCTCACTTATATTTTACAAAAGTGCGACTATTTCTGAACATCTAACGTAGCTGTAATTTTAGGTCATGTTAGAGAAATATATTTACTAGAAGTTTGGAGAATAGCTAAAATATATGCTGGTTATTTTTCACACAGTGATGTTAACTAGGCAAGTGCCCATTCTTACAACGTACATCATTTGTAAAGGTCGCGCGTCAATGGTGAGAGCACTGTGTATTGTGTATAGGAAAACGGACAGTAACTGCAGTATGCGGTGATAAAAGGAGTCCCGGGAAAGGAGTTAAATGTGTAACCCGTGAAATAGTTCTTTTAAAAAGAAGAAATTACACGGATTTGAGAATTATTTCCTTGATGCCACATAAACGAGCGCTTTAATGAGAGAGCTAGCACGTCACTAAACGAAAGGTCAATTATTTTTAAAGTCAAATTCACTCTCTAAATAGTCTTCCACGTACACTTAATCATGGTTTTCATGGAAGAAAGGCCCAACTCCATAGAGTTGGGCCCTTCTTCCACAAATATTGGATTAAAGAGGAATTTTGTACATCCAAGAAATCTGCTTTTCACTACAATAAACTTTCTTGCTAACATATTTACATGCTTCTACTTGTGCAATCAATGGATAATTACCTAATTTCTTTAGCTATTTATAACACATCTGCTTACAGAACTGGCACTTGCAGTAGGCCCTATATTAGTGGAAGAAGGGCCCAACTCCAGCTCATAATAAGACCTGTACCGTTGCCATGGAAACATCATAATACATTTCGAATGTATTTAATATTGTATGTTTATGTATTAAAGGTCCCATGAAGATGAAAACATTCTGTCTATAAAACTTTTCCAAATATTAAGTTTTTTCTTAATATCTCAAAAACAGTTTTGATGGAGTTGGGCCCTTCTTCCACTCAGGTATTCAATTGTCTGAAACTGCTCTTCGGATGATGTGTCATAAGAACTCAGTCGTCAAATGATGATAGTCATATAATGACCAAAAGATTATTACTGACTATATCATAGAGGTTATCCGTGTTCTATAAGCTGCATATCCTACCTGCGACTCCTATACCTTGTTTAGGACTTACAAAAGAAGTACCTGCATGTGCAACCATGACTATTTCAAAATAGCCCGCCAAAGTCATGCAGGTAACTCCGAGGTCGTGCATTGAATTAGTTTGAATGAGGAATACTACGGGAACCAGCGCCTTTTGTTAGAAGTCACGCATGAGTAAAGTGGATAACCTCTATTGAAGACTGAGTTCCGCAGTCTAGTACAAAATCTGAATTTTGATGATTTTTACGATCGTCCGGATGAAAAAAATCACTGAATGGGCCGTTAGTTTCCTCCTCTCCTTACCCTGGCAATATGAATCAAAGAAAAATAAAGAAAAAAAATTAAATAAAACAAGAAAAAAAAAGACAAAGAAAAGAAAAGAAACAAAAAAGAAAAACAAATATGAAAAGTTCGAACAATATTTGGTTTATAAAATTAATGTGACCGTGATGAGGCTCGAACTCACCACCTTCCGATTTAAAGTTCGAAGCGCTCGTGTACCAAATTCTGATGCCTTACCAAGTGAGCTATGCTCCTGAGATAAATACAATTTAAAATAAATAAAATAATACACTGTATACCTGCTTGTGTCGGTAATCGATTTGCTCAAATTCCATATTGGTACAGTGCAACAGAGCAAAAATGCCCAAAATTTAAAAAGCTATATAATTTATGAACAATATACACTACACATAAAAATACTAATACAAGGGAATTTCAACATAAGAATCCAAACAATTAAGTACCAACATGCACAGCTTTGTCCTTATATCACATTTTGGTTTTAACAAAATGTTATCAAACCTCTACTGTGATTGGCAGCTGCACAAGGCATCTCTTTGATAGCTGATAATGGCCATCCATTCAGCAAACCTTGACAGGCTTGAATGAGCACTGTCATCAGCTACAAAACCATCACACTCTAGGACCTGGTCACTCCATAATGCTATAGGGAGCACAGTACCTTGACAATGGAGTGAAAGACTCATTATTGATTAGGCGCGTATTTAAAAGTACAGCTTCTATGCGTGTATAGCAAAAAATTGGAATAGAATGTTTGGAATCTAAACTAAAATACTAAAAGCATTCTGCAAAATGTGCTCTGACCAATTTATAAAGCATTTCATTAGCTTTAATTTGACATATTGTTTGACATGTTTGGAATTATGGTAAATCATTAAATAAAATATTTATAAATTAATCAATTATGTCAATTAATTAAAAATTTAATGCAAATATGCATATTTTCTCTGACAGAATTGTAGGATTTGACAAGAGCCATCTTTCTTGTAAGTTTGATTCTTATAACATACCGGTATCGTATTGCGTCCCGTTATAGTTGCAGAAAAAAATACGCGTGCAGGACACACATACGCACCCCCCCCCCCCCCCCCCCAGAGGATCGTACCGTTTTACAATCGTATAACATTCATTGGCGCCAGTAGTAAATTCCAATTTTATTTGCTTTACCTCACTTGTTCAGTATAATAGTACGGCACTACGTTGATCGATACCCTGGTACGAACCCAAGCACAGTTACAACACAGCGTGTGGCTTTAGTATGGTCGTTGGAACTGCTTTTGGGCTTAGTGTAGTGCATGTTTTTTCCACGTGGTTAAAAAAACTGGTTCCTGCGCAAAAGGAATATGGACAAATGAAAACATCCAAAATGGTTGATTTTGACTTCTTTACAGATAATCGAGTTCATGGTGGTTCACATATTGCCTGGTTCGTTACTTTCTTTTCTTTAATGTACGGGATCTCCTTCGCCATAGGAATCGACGTAGGCTTGGTAGCAGGGCGTTGGTTTTCAGTGGTCATCTTAAGGTCTTTATATCTGCTAAGATATTTTAGTTGGACGACAGTCTGGTTATTTATTTTATTTTTTTATTTTATTCATCTGGCAATTAACAACAAAATTGAGACAAAACAACAAATTGGGTCTACTGAGCTGCCGGGGAACACTGAAAGCACAAAAGAGCACTGTCACCATAAGGCGCAGCGCTCCCAACTCAGCAGACCACACACATACAAATCATATTGGAAAAAAAAAATACAAAAAGGCATCAATACAAATTAATCATCATGCTCCATATAGTCAGATTTGAGTTGAGATTTAAAAGTAGACTTGCTACAGGTGAGATATGAGTCTCTGATATCGGATGGAATTGAAGACCATAACACTGGGAAATTAACTAAAAGACAGTTTTTGTAAGCATCTGTTTTAGGAGTGATTGATTGTTTAAAATTAAAGCTTCATGTCTCGTATTAACACACCACCTGGAAAAAAGAAAGGGATTGGCATTAGTAAGACAAGAACAAGCGAATGAAACAGACAAATAAGTCCTTCTAGTTTTCAAAGTTGTGAGATTTAGAGTTCTGAGTCTGTCCTCGTATGATTGATCCCCCCTACGTTGACAAAGAATTGACCTAGTAGCGCGATGCTGTATTTGTTCCAATTTATCAATATTACATTTCTTGTAAACATCCCAAACAGGCGAGCAGTAATCTAGTATTGGCAAAATGAGCGACTGGTACAGTTTGAGTAGAACATAGGAGTTCTTACTTCCCGCGACAATTCTGGTAAAACCAAGTAATTTATTGCACTTTTTGACAATGTTGTTGACGTGACAATTCCACGAAAGATCACTGGAGACTGTTACACCTAGGATACGAAGGTTATCAGTAGTAGCAAGACTAGTGTTATTGACGTGGTAGACAGGAACAGGTTTGTTTTTGCGCCTGCTTATGCACATGACTTGGCATTTAGATGGGTTTAATTGAAGAGCGTTATTGTTTGACCACCAGTTTAATTTGTCCAGATCAGATTGCAATATAGTAATATCCGTGTCACCTTTAATGATCCTAAAAATGAACGTGTCATCAGCATAAGCGTACATGGGAGACTGAAGATGAAGATGAAGATCGTTAACGTATATATTAAACAAAAGTGGGCCCAAAACAGATCCCTGAGGGACCCCAGATAATACATTGGTCCACTCAGAACTAGCACCGCGAAACATGACACGTTGTCGACGGCAAGTAAGGAATGATGTTATCCATTGCAATAAAGGTCCGCGAATGCCGTAGGTCTTATGAAGCTTTTTAATGAGCACATGGTGTAAAATAGAATCAAATGCGCGGCTGTAATCCACGGATATAAGATCGATACGCGCAGTTGGATTAGTCCGACGATCAAGGGCACCAAGCCATTCTGTGGTGGCTTCACAAAGGGCCGTGGTGCATGATTTGCCAGGAGAAAACCCATGCTGATTTTCAAACATGAGACCATTTGTGAGCAGGTGACTTCTCAGCTCATCGCAAACGAGAGCCTCAAGCATTTTACCAACCACGGACGTTAAGGCAATAGGTCTATAGTTAGACAAAGTAGAACGATCCCCCTTCTTGTACACAGGGACTACATGGGCTATTTTCCAACCCATGGGCAATTTGCCTAATGCAGCAGACATACTAAATATACGCGCAAGAACTGGGGCTATGCTATGAGCACACATCTTTAACATACGGCCCGAGATGTTATCAGGCCCGACGGCTTTATCAGCAGCCAATTTGCAATGGTTGCTCTGGTTTCTCAGCAAATATTATGATATAGAACTTATACAACAGACAACTTAAGTTAATATATTCTATATTTTTCGTGTAGTAGTTGTAAGTCTAATCGTAGTAGTAGACACATTGGAGCTACTTAGAACATGGTTTGGTCGTAAACCAGTTCGTCAAGCTTACCAAGCAATTGGGGAAAAGAAAAATATACCAAAAACAACAGAGCAGATTTATTATCTCCCGAAAAGTTATAACTTATGGGATTTTGCTGGTCAGGAATTTTACTATAGTACCTCAAACATTTATGGCCAAACATGCTGTTTACCTTGTCGTGTTCAATCTCTCTAGTTTTGCAAGAAAAGCCGATCACTTCGTGGCATTAAATAAAATCTATCTTAGCACATACTAAGGGACCAATATTTCTTGTAGGCACTCATTTAGATCAAGTAAGTACGGAGCTGGTGACTCAGCTTCAAGAATTTTTTGATGAAAATCTCAGAAATTTTCAGCGTAGATTTTGTTCCAGAATAAGATACCAGAAAGATAACCCATTCTTTGCAATAGATAATACGAGTCGAAATCGCGATACTGACGATTTGTACAACTTGCAGACCGATTTGAAGACAGCAACCGATACACTGGAACCAATGTGCAGAGAGCATCCAATAAAATGGTGGCACTTTCTTGTATTTGTCACCGAACAACGCAAAAACGTTTCAAAAAATATTGCGCATCAATGTACTCTTATTATAAGTCTTCAAACTTTGCAGAAGTCATTTCCAATGATGGAGGCCAGCGAACTTCAGGATCTTGTGAAATATTTTCACGATATAGGCGAGATTGTCTAAAAAGATTGGTGAAAAGCAACAAATCATTGGTTTAGATCCTCAACTTCTGATTGACGTTATGTACACGTTAACAACAAATAGAGCCTTTCAAGATAATGGCTTTCTGCTCTACAGTCAAATCAGGTCTATGTTGCGATACGTGGATGACACTTTCACTGAAAGAGTAATATCTCTACTGGAAAGTAAATATCTCATATCCCGCATTAATGGCCATTCATTCAATAAAGAACAAGATAACAGAGAATCATCTAAAGTATATCTCATACCGTCCATTTTACCAGATGGCTATCCAGAGACACCACATGGAACACGATGGGATCAAAAATCTTACTTTGATTTTGGTGAATATGAACCACACGCTGTGTTATCACGTTAATTGGTAAGATGTGTCAGCCAGAGTATACAACGAGACTGAATCTCACCCGTAATGGAGGAGTATTTACTTTGTCTGAAAACATAACCTACTTACTAACACTTCTCAACCCATCTCCTGATCAACACTTGATTGAAATTGCCGTCAAAGCTCTACCTCCTTCAATTCAAGCAAGTGTACCGAGATATATTTGTGAAATAATGCAAGAATTACACGAGAGAGATTGTCCAGAAATGACATATGTTTGTGGGGTTATTTGTCCACTCGAGTCACCACACTTTGGTTGTGCAAACACTAATCCGAACTACTTACCACGCTTACACATCATTCGTCTGGCTTCAAATAGATATCCGTTTGTTGAAGAAAAGATGATACGAAGATTATGTTTCAATAGAAAGGTACACGTTCATTTGGGTTAAGAAAACGCCGGCCGAAACCTTTATTCTCGCACTTAACTTGAATTGATTATCTCCTTTATAAGTGTACTTCGGTTATATCTATAATTGCGCTTTTATAAATGCGCACGTGACCCATGGGCACGACTTACCAAGACCAGCAAGCGTGAGCATGCACTACATTATGAGCACCATAACGTAAACTCATAGAAAAGCACATTTTCTATCAAAAATTATTTGACACCATCTCCCAACCACACCCCTAAGTCCTTTTAAATTTTAAAATTGAAAGTCTTCCCAGCAAGCACAAAACGTTTTCGACATTATTTGCAAAAGGTTAGATAAGGATGCGCCCTCAATGTTGCACAAAAGAATCTTGAACTTTGGTTTTTGTATTAATTCCATATCGGAGAAACAAACATTAGAGGGAGACATTGCTGGTAAATGTAAGGAGGCGAGTGTATTAGCCACCTATCTAGATACCTTAAAGCCTTAATGTACGATCTTTTTTCAGAATATACCTTCGAATTCGACTGAAATGTGCAAGATTTGTAATTAAAAGTACACCAAATGTCTAGATAATACATATGGGAGTCCCTTCAAATCATGAACAATCATGTCACACTGGCAAATCTAAAATGGCTGCCCTAAGCACAAAAATTCAAAATCAGTGGGCAAAATAATATTATCAATGAAATTTGGTCAAAATAATGTACTTCAAAGGTATTATTAGGCCGATGGTTGTAAATAGGTATTATGTTTATAGCATGGGCGTCAATCCGTTGGGGGGTGTGGCCTGGGGGGCACGCGCGCACTTCATCAAATTCAAATTCCCATTCAAATCAAATTCACCATGATTGGCGCCAACATAGTACTAGCAAATTCTGTGTGAACTCCATCCCCCAATGTCAAAAAGAAATCTACGCCACTGTACCCTGATGTCTTACCCCTGGTATCTGGTATGCACAGAAAGGAAATGAGGTCTTTCCGGACACTGAGGGAAAAGACGGAAGTACATGTAGAAAGATTGAAGAAAGTGAACAGGACACACATTCACCTGACAACATGGACAAAGCCGACTAAATATTAACTAGACTAAGCTGTGGTCTAAGACCACGAACACAGCCGTGTTGTGACCCCTTAATCACCTTTGACCCCAAAATATATGAAAACCCCATAGACATTGGCTAATGTCAATGCACGTGTCCACGTGGCATCACTTTGCTATGCTTTTTGTAGCAGAAGGGGCATTTTGAAGGTATATCGTTTTATACCGGAAGTGACCCCTTAATGACCTTTGACCCCAAATGTGTGTACACCATACACTGTGTTATAACAATGCATGTGTGCAAGTGGCGTCACTGTCCTACGTAATTTGTGGAACGTTTGACCCTAAATAAAAAATACCACATATACACTGAGTAACCACAATTCATATATGAACATACCGTCACTGTCCTTCTTTTTACTTAGCTAATACATTTTTTTGAAGGTATTTCGTTTTATACCGGAAGTGATCCATTAATGACCTTTGACCCCAAATCTGTGTACACCCCATATACACTGGGTAACACCAATGCATGTGTGCAAGTGGCGTCACTGTCCTACGTAATTTGTGGAAGAAGATGCATTTTATAAGTATATCTATTTATACCGGAAGTGACCCCTTAATGACCTTTGACCCCAAATTAAAAAATACCACATATACACTGGGTGACCACAATTTATGTGTGCATATACCGTTACTGTTCTACGTTTTTCTTAGCTAATAAAATTTTTTGAAGATATTTTGTTTTATACCGGAAGTGACCCCTTAATGACCTTTGACCCCAAATCTGTGTACACCCCATAGACACTAGGTAATTATAATACATGTGTGCAAGTGGCGTCACTGTCCTACGTAATTTGTGGGAGAAGATGCATTTTAAAGGTATTTCGTTTTTATACCGGAAGTGACCCCTTAATGACCTTTGACTCCATATAAAAAAATATCACATATACACTGGGTTACTACAACTCATATGTCAACATACCGTTACTGGCCTATGTTTTGTTTAGCTAATAAAAGTACCGGAAGTGACCCCTTAATGACCTTTGACCCCAAATCTGTGTACACCACATAGACACTGGGTAATATCAATGCATGTGTGCTAGTGGCGTCGCTGTCCTACGTAAGTTGTGGGAGAAGATGCATTTTAGTTGAAATCACGTTTTTGACCCCTATGACCTCTGCGTGACCTTTGACCCCATGAGTTTCATGTAACTTGTAGGTGCACGGTGAATGATCATTGTGACTAAGTTAGGTCAAAATCGATGTAAGCATGTGAGTGCTAGAGCAATGTAAAATTGACAGAAGAAGAAGAAGATCCTGTAAGAAAAAAGACACAGCCGTGACTAACGTCACGGCTGTGTAATTCAGCACGGACTAAATATGTGACACGATCTGATCCATGGGGGCCAAAGGCAGCAAATTTGAAATTGAGATAAAGGCAAAAATATGGAGTAGAGTACAAAACAATAATACACATCACAAAACAGAACTTTAGAACCAAGTATGCTAGACCTTTGGTGTTTTCAGTATTTGACAGCCTATTGTTTGTGATAATTAGAATAACTCAATTTTCAAAAATATCTCTTTTGGGCCCCATCGAGCAGAACGTGTCAGATATTTCTTTTCTTTGACTTCCCTTCCCACGACAACTCAATGAAAAAAAAAAAAAGAAATGTTCCCTGTTTTGTTTAAATACGCACATATTCTGTAAACACCTTAATTTGGGTATAAAATCGTGTGAATTTAATCAACTTTCACTGCAAATAGAATGAAACTTATATCCCACCAAAAGCGGGCCGTTATAATATACTCACTGGCCATTTTTGTCTTCACCCCCCCGACAAAAAGTAACCCACAAGCCACTGGAAGTGAATTGTGCCTTAATATTGAACATTTATTCAAATTATTGCAACTATCATTCTTCACAATAATAGTGTAAAAAGTATCCACCAAATGCCTTCATTTGGCGCTCATTTTGTAAATTTTCCAATGACTGGGGGGGCAAGCGCGACGCGATGCCCGCTTCCACCACCACCACCACCATCAATTTCGGATTGATTCCCTTGTTTTAGGGGCATAACAAAGTCATAATAGGTAATGTACAAATTCCTAAATGGCTGACGAACACTTTAGGTTCAGTAAATATCACATTAAACCTCAATAAAGAATAATATTGCTCAAATTCAGAAATTTTACGCCCACAAAAATCAAATTCAGTCTCTTTAAATCCGCCATTTTAGGCTAATTCATTACATTATGGGCGCCATAATGTAAACTAATGGAAAGCACATTTTCTGTCAAAAAATATTTTACACCATCTCCTAACACACCACAATTAATATTTAGCCCGTGCGGTTTATGCAAACCCCTTCCAGACCAGTCTTGAAATTTTAAGAAAAAAACATTCCATACTAAATATCAAGTCTGTAGTTGCTAATGGGAAAATCCTTCGCCCCATGTACTTCAGGGCGATACATTGACAATTTCTTCGGAAGCCCTACAAAAGACAACGCATTTTATACGGAGTTCAGTTAAAGTGGGTTTGCGATGTATCAGCTTTAGGGGCACGTTTGTATTCGCCACGCGCAAGTTAATTGCTAATGTTCTATATGCAAAAACAGTGCCGGATTTCTACCATCATAGATAAATGTTAAACCTCCGTATTCTAATTTGGCTTCTTCGAAGTAAAGTGCAGATACACCTGTGAATGTTTAATGTGAAATGTATGTTCTTATCAGAACAGAAAAAAGATTTATTTCTAAGATATTTGATAACAACATGTACAGCGTCGACTGCACAAGCACAAAGACTTTAATTTCCATGATCACAAATCGCGTTGTTGCTATAACCAAAATATCCGGTGTGGAATACTTGCTCGATATTTGCAAACCCACGCACACAGGCAGTATCTTTATTTTATACCAGCTTCAACCCCGACGTTTTTTATTTGTGCTAGAGGTATGCTAGAAAGAAAGCTGTTTTAGGCAGTTCTTCAAATTGCATGTATATAAGAAAACAATCTATATGTAACAGTAAATAAGATAAATGTACCGAGGGGATTTTCATCGGCTGCTGGATTATGCAGAATATACCAGAAATAGAACTACAAAAGTTATTTTAATGGATAAGGGAATTTAAATGATCAGCATAATTACACATTTCAATTTTGCTTGTTCTCCAGATGTATTGAGTACGGGTATTATATTTAAATAATCATAAATTTCGACACTGATTAGCTTAATAACTTAAGCCATTAATAAATAAAAAAAATAGCACAATAATCTTATAATAGCAAAATGTATCATGTTAAAACATTTCATTCGCTGAAGTATACGGTCCACAACTCGTAAGTTCCCCCTAAGTCAAAAAATATTTTACGAAATGTAACAATGTAAAAGTTATAAATGTATTATAGCGCCACACGTCATTGCGTTTAGTCACAATGGTTAATGTGTAAAGAGACCGTTTTAAAAGTGGCACATGAGTCCATAGCCAGTCGGGTTTCCTTTAACAAATACATGAATAGACCTGGCCTATTGTTTGAGGGCTGACTCCTATGGACTCAGATGCAATTTTTAACCATACTGCAGTTACTGTCCGTTTTCCTATACACAATACACAGTGCTCTTACCATTGACGCGTGACCTCTACAAATAGTGTACGTTAGAAGTATGGGGATTTGCCTAGTTAACGTCGCTGTGTGAAACATAACCGGCCAATATTAAAATTACTCTTCTAAAATTCTAGAAAATATAGTTTTGTAACATGTCCTAAATTTTTACCTAATTGTTTGGAAATATGCGTACTTTGGTGTTTTAGTGTATGTTATAGGTAATAGTACATTGCCTAGTTAACGTCGCTGTGTGAAAAATAACCGGCCAATATTAAAAGTACACTTCTAAAATTCTAGAAAATATAGTTTTGTAACATGTCAAATTTTTAGCTAATTTAGATGTTTGGAAATATTCGTACTTTGGTGTTTTAGGAAGGATATGTAAACGACACATAACAACAAAAAATATGAAGAAATTATTTCCAAACCGTGTTAAGTCAACAATCATTATGTTGCTCATTTTCTTTGCTTGTTTCCTTGCGTTTCCTTTATAATCGGTTACCCAACTGAAGCTATAATAGCAGCTCATTGCGATACCGCACATATAAAACAGACACATGTGCACAACCAGAGAAGATCTGATTTAATTAGTTGAGCTGTTTTTAATGAGTGTTATCTTGGTTTAATAGCTTTTAATGGGGTTTTTTTAATGGGGTTTTTAAAGTCCTGCAAAGGTCGCGGCGAATTCTACTGTAGACATGACTGCATCATGCACTGTTTAAAACGGTATCTTTGTTACATAATGAACCATTGTGACTGAACACAATAACGCGTGACGCTATTTAAACGTTTGCATTTTGTCGATTTATTTTAATAATTATTTAGGGGGAACTTATAAAGTTGTGGACCCTATATATTGAACACAGCGAACGAACCAGGTCCATTTATTTGTTGCCTATTTCAGAAAATATCATGACCCTCGACATAACTGGAACTTAGTATTGTCGATGTTGTGGTTTCTGTAACCACAACATAAAAAATAAATAAATGAAAAATAAATAAATAAATAATAAATAGATAAATAAATGTCAAAGGGATATCTATTTTGTTTATCTATAAATGAAGAGCGTTGTTGCAAAAGCCCTTACATCCACTTTTTGACTTTTTGAGAAAAACAGATTTTTTAATTGTGCAAGTATTACTTGTTCGATTTGATTCAATTTGGGTTCGGATAAAGTGTTGATGAATAGAAACTAAAAGAATATGTTTGGTACAATTTTCAAGCCTTCCTATTTATTTTACTATTTCATTTATATCGCGCCTTTTGTGAATGTAAGTTTTGCAACAAAATTAATTAACCCCTTTTCTAGAAACCACCTTTGCACTACTTTATGTAACTTGACTAGTGCTTTCAAAATCAAAAAGTAATTTTTAATTATGAATTTTTAATTATATCCGGCAAAATTACATTTTTGAGCATTTTCGAAGCTACAGCTGTCGTCAATTACAATGTTGTTTTTTTTAAACATAGTGACCCCAAAACAGTTCCTTTTGATTTAAATAGATCATTCAAGGCTACTATTATACATCAAGAAATTATTTTCCTAGAATTTAACATTCATTTTAATTTCAGATTTCCGGAAATTCCCTACGATTTAGCAAACGGGAAATATACGATATCTCCGGAAGGAAATGTGGTATGAAGGAAACAACCACCAAAATGTGTATTTTTACCCACACTATAATGTCATGTCAATAACTCAATTTCAGCCAAAAGTGGATGTAAGCAACAGAGCTCAGTCTTCAATATATATACTTTAATTAAGTTTTCATAATACGGAACCGGAAAGTTTTAATTCGGGGGGTGGGGCACGAACAAGTAATTCCAGGACGTCGCCTCTTCCGGTTCCGGATCACAAGGTCAAAGGTCAACCGAGGTCAAAGGTTACTGTCGGGTATGATACGCCCTGGGTAAATTCTCGTGCATAAGACGCATCATTTTGATGATAAGATGCATTATTTTGTCTAATTTCTCTCTCAACAAATAATACGTGTTAATTAACCTAGTTTGCAATATTTGTTTGTCTTTTAACATGTCATGAGTGACAAAGAAAACATTATTTACCATGATAAAATCATTGACATGTACATGTGTTTAATTTTACAGCAGAATGTGAAATATCTATTTCTCTTTTAATCTGTTTGAGTGGAAAAAGAGAATCATATAATACCTGTATCATGATAGAACAGTAAAAACAGTATAATTGATGCATTCTTTTGATTTCACGAAGGAACTCTTAATAAACTGGATGTTATCATTGATTTACATGTACCATCATGTTGATCTTCCGTAGTAAAAGTGGCACAATTGTGATTTTACCCTTTCGTCGTTAACTAAACATATCTCGAGATTAAAACAAGCAAATTGACCAGATCAAACGGCATTTGAGAGTTACGACTACGCCCCTGGCGTTGATGTAAGCATCATGTCACAACGGTATTTTCTAATTGCCATAGAGGGCGCTTTTTACTTGCATAATTTTTTAAAGACAGGCTGTATATGAGAAGGCTAGTCAGTTGAAATTGCACCAATTACAGCTGTTGCACTATATTGAAGATGTCTCTATCGTAAACTCTGAAGAACTAGACTAGAAGGACGCTGAAATAACATAACTAATATCCTACTGGATGCAATATAATGAAGGAAATGAAGACAGGTTGCAAATAAAATACTCGACAAATTATATTCGGATCGACTGTTTTCTCCCAATGTTGTCTATTAAATGTAGTTTACTGTAATTCAAGCAAACATAAAACGTGTTCGACATCATTCGCAAAACGTTAGAAAAGGTTGCCAGAAACGTTTAAATGACGGGTTATATAAAGGGTATATAAAGGATATAAAACGTTTACATAACATTCATAAACTTTTATGATAACATACTGCAAATATTCTAACATAATGTTATTTAAGTGTTGACAAAATATTTGGCAAAAATATTTGCAAACACTATTTTACAATAACCACTGATAACATGTTTAAAAATTTCACAAATATTTTTGTAAATGTTTTAAAACGTTTTCATGACCTTTATAATAACCATAATTGAAACGTTTTTACCAAAACCGAAAACCCAAAATTATAACCAGTATAAAACGTTTTAAAAACATTTTGTGTTTGCTGGGATGTTGTCATGATTTCGCATAAAATAATAACCTTAGTATACACTCCAAGAGTTTCTTCCGGCATCAAAATAACACGTGTGTTTACGCCCAAACGGTCGGAGCTAATCGTAGATCCATTTTTAACCAAATTAACATTTTTGTAACCATTTGAGTTTTAAACTGGCAAATTTTCGCAAAATTGGCACATTTTTGCCCATAAAGTTATTTTTCACATTCAGTTGTGTCCTTCTCCAGCAGGCATAGGTACGTCACTTTCATATTCGAATGACTCCGGGCAAGCAACTTACCAGGAGCTAGGACCGACCATCAAATATGAGCATAGGGGGAGGGCATTTGTGAGGCCCACTATATGTGATGCAATTAAGCAAAATTTGTCGGAACTCGTAAATATTGAATTTTGAGATGTAGCCAAACAAAGGAAATATTTCTTTTTGTTTCCTGTTGTTTTGGAAACTCTTTAATTGCTCATATCTTTGAAACTGGTTGTTCAATTTCAATAGGGGTTTCTGCAAAATGCAGCTTTGTAAATGCTATTTACTATCCTATAAGAAACTGAAAATGTAATATTTCCGAGTTCCGACTGATTTTGCTTGAACGCATCACGTATTAGGTTTCTCCAGTATAGTAAGGTGCATGATATTTGATTTTGTTCGTTTAATATGATTCCAAGATATGTCGACTTTTCACATGGTAATAAGGTTGGATTTTTTTAGAGGAAAATCCAGTGAAAATTGCATGTCCGTTTAATTGTTTTGCCGACAATACGTTTTGCCCACAGAGGAGAGAGAAAACAGAACCCGTACCACCAGTCAAAGTCTCCGCATCATCCGATAATGAGGGCTGATTGTTATGTATACAATACACGGGGAGTTTGACTGGTGGTACTCTCTCTGTTTTCTGTCTCGTCTGTGGTTTTGCCTATACGTGTGTACATTAGAATTGTTTTTTAACATTGAATGGAGATCAAAAATTGGCACAAGTGTAACATTTCAGCAGCCAAACCAATATTTCCACAGTCCTTACAACCTTTCAGCCTGAGGGCTAATGTCTGTTTACAACTTGTGAGCATACCATATTTGCTAAGCCCAGTTTTGAAATTATTTATATTTCATACATACACGCTATGTAACGGCGCGCGTGATTGGTCGAGACCCGGGCATAAACAGCGTTTATGCCCGGTGTCCCGGATGTGCGATCGCCGGGTAGGAAAAATGAAGGAAAATCATGACTTTAATAATGCCACTTGTAGTTTTTTGTTATTATTTTGATGAAATTTTTTAGGCCAAAATCCGGTGAAAATTGCATGTCCGTTGAATTGTTTTGCCGAAAGTATGTTTTGCCTATACTTGTGTACATTAGTCAGAATTGTTTGTTAACATTGAATGGAGATCAAAAACTAGCACAATTGTGACGTCTCAGCAGCCAAACCAATATTTCCACAGTCCTTACAACCTTTCAGCCTGAGGGCTAATGTCTGTTTACAAATTTGAGCATACTATATTTGCTAAACCCAGTTTTGAAAGTAATTTCACTTTTGGTCCCTGGTATTGACGGGCGTTTTACTACTCAACGGGCAGAGTATTCAAAACTGAACTTCATTGATTGTACATGGCTGCGACATCGCCTTTTCAATTTTGCTCGACACATATAGTAGGGAACATAAAATTAATCATATACGTACATATAGTGCATACACATCAGAGTCAAGATATTATTATGATAGCAGGAAGTGAACTTAAGGTTTTGCAAGCAACGTGATTATATTACACAAGAAATTTCAATAATGACAGCAGTGGCGTACCAGAAAGTTGTTATGGTTGATATTTTTGATGTCAATACCAATACATTTGTATACTTTTTATTTCAAATATCTTTCTTTCTTTTTTAAATAAATCTTTTACATCAAGATATAAGGATGCAATTTTTTGCTAACAAATATTGATTGAAATACATGTGACATGTATTCTCAACAGCAAATTTGAAAATCATACTTTATTTACTTTAAAAGTTACAGCTGTTTTAATATTGCCATTTTTGTTTAAAAAAGGTTAAAAAAATCACAAAAACTGCACTTTTCAACCCAAATATCTTAGCTCACGTAACTTTTTAGAAATGCCAGCCGGTTTAAACAGAAAGATGAGACTCTTATGACTAAATCTAGCCCGGTTGGCACCTTTGTCTAAAAAATGTTGCACGAAAATCTTAACTGGAGCAGATAGACAGATGTGACCTCTTTACTATTATTATAGAAATTCGGACTTAACAACATCATGCAATACAGTAAACATTCTGGAAACTGTGAATTTCCAAAGATCAAAAAATAGATATAATTTAATTTGTTATTGATCAACTTGATTGCACGATAGGGGACTCCCAAAATGTCATTACACAAAACTCTTGCAAGAGGATTCCCCATTCCACACATCTATCATGAAATAGCATGAAATTGTAAATAATGATAAATAATCAAATTATAGGTTTACCCCCTAACTGAATAATACCACTCACTGAGCAGTGTGAGTCATTGCCTCATTTCAAATGTTTAGTTTTAGTTTTGGTTTTGGTTTTGGTCACGTGGTTTCCTATTGTCCTGCCTAACCACTTGAATCACAAGATATCGAACTCATTGTTACTACCTTTTGTTTAAAACTAAACATTTGTGACAGGTAGTTTCGATTTTGGTTTCAGTTTCTTATAAGTGGTGTGACGAATAAAATTACAGGGTTTGAAGTTACCTGATCTAAGTATACAAAAGAAATGTTTAAATTTCGCAGTGCAATATTCACGAGCAGAGAAGTCGAACAAAGCTGTCTACATTTGAAAGCATTGATTTAGTTTGAAAGCATTGACTTGAGACTACGAAATAGCCTAAGCTGATTTCACTGTGAAAATATATAGACCATCGAAATATTTCCACAAACATTACAATAGACACTTGACAGATTATACACTTGAGTGATATAAACACTATTATACACAACTCTATTTATGTGCATGTCGCATGACGGAAAGCTGGTTTAAACTGACTTTTATTCAATTTATTTATTGGAGAAGAGAGAGAGAGAGAAGAGATCGTCAGGGAAAGAGGGTGTGTGTGTGTGTGTGGGGGGGGGTAAGGGTAAGGGAGAAAGAGAAACAGAGGGGAGAAATCATTGGAAGTGGGAAGGGAAGGAGGGGGAGAGGGGAGCTCAAGAGTGGAGTGGAATAATAGGGAAGAGTCGATATCGAGTGTGGGGAGGGGGAGGGAGGAGGTTATATATAGGTGGCGGAGGGAACATAGGTAAGAGGTACTTTCCGGGGAATAATCTAATTCATAGTCAAATCATCTACATCATCATGCATCGTTTAAATATCAGAAATATAAACAAAACACCCCCCCCCCCCCCCACCACCACCACCCCCTCAATATATGCACATGATTTCTACATGTAGGCCTCGTATATAGAACTCGGGTGTAATTATAAGGTGTCATGGAAGTGTGCCACCTACGGCAGAGAACATCAAATGTTAGCACAATAGGCTATTATATACGTATGGTTATAGGCCATTATACTTTTAATTATATATACCCTCTTGTGTCCTCCCAGCACAATAGTGTTATGATTGCAGACCAGTTCATCTCCACTTTTTAATCCCTTGATTTTTGGTTTCTGAACAAAAGAGAAACCAAAACTAATGATTTGAAATGAGGGATTGTTGTCTATGTTGCCAATATGACATTTTAAGTGCCGAAAAATAACGAACATTTGCACTTTTCTTTCTATTACCGTCATGTTTTGAAGTACCAAATAGCGTGTTAGGTAAATATATGTAGAAATATTTCTCGCGATGACCCCCATGTTTATTTTGGCTAAGAAAGTTGTATTTTCACTCAAAAGGGTACCGTTGATTTGTGACCTTTCTTGTCCACCAATTTGCCCACCCCAGCTTACTGAATAAATACTGCGATTTTCAAACTTTTCCGATCTTGATTTGAAATGATCTATATTAAAAATGTTTAAAAACTTTTTTTTAATCAACTTCACTCACAATATTTGAAATTTGGGGGCAAAATGTAGCATTTTTGACCAAAAAAGTTGGTCCTAGATATTTTTATCTAGTTTTTAGAAATTAATAATCTTTTTCTCAAGAATGTTTTTGTTACGGTCCGAATAAAATTGGGCCAAAAAGATCCCGTTTTGGGGATTGCTTTTGTCTTTGCCATTCTAAATACGTAATTTTTTTATTTTAGACAAACAATTTAGCAATTATGAGGCCCAAATATCTTCCATAATTTCAGGGTTAAGACCATCCTTAAGCAGTATCTCAAAATACAAACGGTACAGGAAACCTCTAAAATAGTGACCACACCTAACATATTTCCGGCAATTTCAGTGAATGTCCCTTGTCTAGTTGCTGATTACTGATTAATCCTTGTGATCTGGGGAATATTTTGGTTTTAACCAAATCAGAACAATTTTGAGTTTTGACCCCTGTGTAAATTTTGACCTTGAATTTCTCGGAATGCTCAATGGTGCCTACTTGGCACCCGTTATATTGTTATTTAATTTACCTCAGATCTCAATATTAAAGCGAAACATGTTTATAGTCATGACTAACTTTACAATCATAAGCAACTTCTATCCGACTAAATAGCATTGTTAATGGAATTATGTAACCCCAAGCATGTAACACCTCAGCAAACACAAAACGTTTTCAACATCTTTCGCAAAGGTTATAAAAAGGTTCTTAGAACACGTTTAAATGTCGGGTTATATAAAGGGTATATTAAGGGTATAAAACGTTTTCTGATAATCTTCTGCCTGCACAAACAAATGTTTCACAGAAAGCGTTTAAATGTCGGGTTATATAAAGGATATAAAAACGTTTTAATAACATTGTAAAAATATTTTTGAAAACTTGACACAAAACATTCTATACAGAATGTTATTTTGGGTTGAAAAATATTTTGCGAAAAATGTTTGCCCAAAATATTTGCAATAACGTTTTAAAAACGTTTTCATAACATTTATATAACCCGACATTTAAATGTTTTTAAAACGTTTTTTAAAAACATTCTAAGAACATTTATGTGTTTGCTGGGTGCAAATATTTTAACATAATGTTATTTAAGTGTTGATAAAATATTTGTTGTAGTTTATTTTCATACAAAACGTTTTAAAACGTTTTCATGACCTTTATATAACCCGACATTTTAATGTTATTAAAACGTTTTTACCTAAACCAAAAGCCAAAATATAACTTATTTAAAACGTTTTTAAAACGTTTTTGTGTTTGCTGGGACGGTCTTTAGACTAATGCAGTATTATTTTATTAACATAAATGGTGTCCCAGAAAAAAATACTGGGTGAATTGATTTACACATAAGTCGTAATTTTTATTTCGTGACCAAAGAACAATTCTACTAACAACGCGCGGGCTGTATCATGGGTGGCTTGACCAGCCTGGTCATGGCCAATCTGTTTATGTGGGAACATTTTGAATCCTTGGCACTCAGAAACTCACAATTAAACCTAAGATCGGGTAAGATTTGTCCACGATACCTTTTTGATCCTTCGGACACCGACTCTCTCTTTACCATATAAACTCACAGAACCCCCATATCAAGTTCACCTCTGTTCCGGAAGTTGACAACCAATGACAATTGCCTTTCTGGCACTAAGATCACCCGCAAGGAAGATGGTTCCCTTGATGTTACCATATACAGAAAACCAAGCCATACAGATCAATATCAGTATTTTGATTATGACCACAAGGTCTCTCACAAACTTGTCGTCATCAGAACTTTAACTTTAACGTCACTGATAACAAGAAAGGACTAAAGATATAGATCACATTAAGGGTGTTCTAGGCAATGGTTATTTGACTTAGGTAGTAGTCAGAATAAGCCCCGGAACTTGTCAATCAAGCCTCCAAACCTATTCCGCCTAGAGCAATACTTTCATCACCCTTCCTTTCAAAGATGGACTGTCGCAGAAACTGACTGCCCAAAATCTTACATCGGACAAACTGGCCGTAAACTGGGGCAATGTTTAAAAGAACATAAATCTACTGCCCCAACAGGACCCCCTCGACGGACACAGAACACAGTACCCCTGCAAACATAAAACCTTTTTAGCAAAAGGTTAAAAAGGTTGCCAGAAAATTTTTAAATGTCGGGTTATATAAAGGGTATATAAAGTGTACAAAACGTTTTCACAACATTCAAAAACATTGTTTGATAACCTACTGCAAATATTCTAACATGATGTTATTCAAGTATTGACAAAATATATGTCAAAAACATGTCCGCAATATTTACATTGAAATTTTACAAATAATTGAACTGTTATTATAATTTTAACAATCGGCATTTCACCTTTTTTTTGTAAGAGAATCGCCTCTTGAAAAACAAAATGCGCAACCAGGATTTGTTTGTCTTTTCCTCCTGATTTTTTGTTTAATTTTCACCAGCCACCCCACCCCCGACCAAGAAAGCTGCCTACACCCCTAAATATGGGCTTATACTTTACTTTGTTTATTAATTGGCTCTTTTTCAGTGGAATACAAAACAAATTCAAACCAAATTCATTTGACTTTGGTTGGTATTTGGTGAATATTTTGATCCTTATAAATTGTTAGACATGAAGAATAATAAGCAAATGAGCCGATCATCATCCACACAGATTGCTATTGCCTTTCTAATGTCATTTGTAAGAATTGCACAAAAAAGCTTCTAGCACACCCAAATAAACAGCTTTGGTTTTGAAGAAAATTAAAGACCGGGCCGGTGGGGGGGGGTTTAGTGTACTATATCGTACCAGATACTTCGGTTATAGCAACACCTGGGGGGGGCACATCAAAATTTTGGTGGGTATGCTCCCCGGAATTTTGAGGTGGTGGGTCTTTGGGAGCTGACGGCGTACCGGTAAAAGGGGGTCTTTTGGAGCTGCAAACCGGGCTGTGAACAAGTAAAATGGGGTCTTTTGGAGCTGCGAAAAGTCAAAATCAAGGGTCTTTCTTGGCTTTTTGGTTGAAAATCGCCTGAAAAAACAAGAAATATGAGGAATGAGCAATTTTGGGGTCTTTTAGAGCTGAAATTATCAAAATCAAGGGTCTTTCGGAGCGTTATTTTGGTCAAATATAGGGGTCTTTCGAGCTGCGAAACCCAAAAGGGGGTCTTTCCGGGGAGCATACCCATATGGTCATTTGTGTTGAGTGCCCCCCCCCCCCCGGGTAGCAACACCGCAATTTGATCACAAAAAGTAGAGTTTTTGTACTTGGGCATTCAATGCTATTATGTTCAAATATCTTTGAATTCGAATTCAAATTACAAGAACATACATTACAAATTAAATATTCACAAAGCAGCTTCTTCACCGTACTTCGAAAAGTCACATTAAAGCTGGGGATTAATGCTTCTCCATGGTGGTTTCAATGTGGCACTGGCTATGCATAAGAGTCGAATTAGTAATTCAATTCCTCGATTTTAAATAAAGACTAAATAAACTCGTAGGGGATGTAATTCCGTGCCGCAAGTCATAAGTGATGATACATCGCATAACCTCTTTACATTTTTGCACCCCGTATAAAATGTGTTGTCTTTTGAAGGGCTTTCGAAGATAGGGTCATTGAATCGGCTTGAAGTCCTTTTTTCACTTTCTTCCCATTTCTCTCATTCTCTCCTCTCCATTTATACATTCACTTAAATTACTTCCCCTAGATTTGATCTTCGTTTGTCTCAACTTTTCTTTTCCTCTTCCCGTCATTAAATTTTCCTCCCTTTTAGTTTTCCTTCTCCTTCACAATTCCCCTTTCATTCAGTCCTGTCCCTCTATAGGCTTAAGCTGCAATTTCTTCCCAATAAAAAGACACTACATTGTTTGTTTTTCCAATGAAGTTGTCTTCTTTCCTCCTCGTTCCCTATTTATTCCTTCCCGTTCTTCGTAGTCTTCCCTTTTGTTTTAAATTGTTCCTCTCTTTTTTCCTTTTTCTCCGTCCTCGTTTTTTTTCATTCCTTCCCGTTCTTCGTAGTCTTCCCTTTTGTTTTAAATTGTTCCCTCTCTTTTTTCCTTTTTCTCAGTCCTTGTCTTTTCTTCCCTCTTAAACATTTCATTCCCTTCCTCTCGTCCTTTCTCTCCTTTCCACTTCCCTTCATTCTTTCCCCTTTATTCTTTTCCTTTTCTCTTATTTTCTTTCTTTTTTCCTTTTTTTACAGGTAATTTTATACATGGATACATGTTAGCGTAAAATCAAGAAAATACGAGGGTTATTCAAAGGTTCTACCTCTACTCTTATAACTTCGGTTCTGTGAATGGTAGTAGAGTGATTGCGAAGAGGCGTTCACTACTAACGCCATATGGTTTACGTATTACGACATTGTGCGGTGGAACGTCATGGTGCCGTTCGCATCTAAACTAGTCTCTTACGCAGCCAGTTTGTGTCTGTCTTAACTCTCGTCATTCCTGGTATGTTCGCGATAGCCGCATACAGTCTGGCCCGAGAATACATCCAAACACAACTGCAATAAGCTCATGGTGGCGCTATGCTGAGACAAATATAGCTAATCGCCTTGGGTGCATCGAACCAGAGAGCATGATAATAGGTTCTCATCTTCTCTGATTGAAACCACTTTCCTTGGTATTGATATGCAAATACTACTGGCTGTATTGCGCATTCAGTCCAGATTAGCTACATTTGAGTTTTCCGGGCTATTGGGCTATTTTCCGAGTTATTTTCACACGTGTATGCTATTTGTCCAAATAACTTAAACAGAGTTTGGTTTGATCCGTTAAAGGGTGACACTGGCAATCACAACATAATGCATTATATGTTCGAATAAAAACAGCCGGCTCTCAACAGGCGATATTCAAATCCCAATAAAACCACGTAATTTGTTCTTGATAATTATTTTTCTATCACTTGGTTGAACAAAATCATCAGGATCTGTAAAATAAAGTTAATAAAAGGTTCTGATTTGTGATCCAATAACCATTTTGTTATCTTTGCCAACGCTGAATGGGGAATCTTCTTATCTTCTATGCTGCTAGTGAGAACTGGTCATCCAATCACTTGATTTCTTGGTGATTGGCTTGGTGTTGCCAGTTTTTTTAAAACTTAGTGCGACACATTGCAACATAATATTGTTTAAGAGTTGACAAAATATCTTGCAAAAAATGTTTACCAAAACATTTTACAATTACATTTTGACAACATTTTAAAAATGTAATTGTAATGTTTTTTTCATATAAGACAAATTAAAACATTGATTGTGATTTAAACTTTTGATCCAAACACAAGGAAATAATTCCTACCTCGGAATTTTCAGATGGTACTCCATCTTTCATCAGCGAGTGAGTGACTGTATCAGGTCGTGATTTTCTTGCCCTTTGACCTGAACAGACTCGTAGACTCCTGAAAGCTTGAACCGGCCCCCGTCTTTGTTGAGGTAGGAATTATTTCCTTGTGTTTGGATCAAGAGTTTAAATCAAAATCATGATTTATACCAACACAGATGAACTTTCATGAAAATTAAAACCTTTTTCATGACCTTTATATAATCAGAATTTTTGTGTTTGCAGGGAAGATGATCTTATAAGTGTCTTTATGAACATAGAACAACAAGTGAAATGGTATATATTCTTAGTTAAGATTAAGAAGAACTTTAATTAAAAAACTCTCAAAACTATACCGGTTTTTGAGAAATGACTAATTATTTATCGAAAATCAGTTTTGTTGAAAATAAATAGTCATTTAATTAGTCATTCAATTAGTAATCAATAAGTAATGCAAGCAAATGACTAATTAAATCACGATAAATCGCAAAGTCATAAATTCGTCATTAGTCATGCAATGTTTCTTATTCTTTACAAGATGAAAATTATGTTGCAATTATACAAATTAATGTGAAATGATATTACTGTTCTTTTAGCATTATAAATTCCATAATTTCAGCATTATTTTCCTTTAAATTATATCTTGTAAGACTTATTCTAATTAGTCGTATTAGACACTTTTTTTTACTAACTAAGCGAAGGTACTGTTATAGGAGCTACCTTTTTAGAAGTGGAATTATCTGTAATCACAGCCATATGCTTGTGAATTGAAATGGTTGAATTGCAATCAAAGCTGCAGTTCATTTCAATTCCAATTCATTTTAAAAAATTCCAATCCAATTCAATTCTTCATTGGTATTGCTTATAATTATTTCAATTCCAATTCAATTCAATTCAAGCCCAATTCAATTCCAATGCTCAATGAATTCACTTCATTTCAATTCGATTCAGTTTTAATGCATTGGATTAACATAGTTGACGAGCCGCGACTATTTGGTGCCAGGTAGCTGACTATTAAAAAGTTGAAGTGGTGCAACCATAGAACGTAGCACAACCCATTTAAGGTATTATTGTCACTGTTCTTTACAACAGTGAAATTAGCTTCAATTCATTTCCTATCTACAGTTGTAGAATGTATATAGGACAAGACTGACGGGAAAAAGGATCACATAATACATGTACATTATTCAGGTGGAAACGTTAGCAAACTATCCTGATAGAGTATAGAAACACATCCGGATTGGATGTTATCCTTAATCAGACCTACTTTTCTATAATGAACGTGTTGAAGAATACTCTTAGCGCGAACATGAAAACGAGGGAATAACAGACCGTCTTCATAAAACAAGGTTAACTAGTGGCAAATGGTGGTCATAGACCACAAACCTAGCTGGGCGTGTTGGTGTTGTGGAGGTATCTGACCCCTACAAAATGTTCCAAAAATGTTCCCCTGGTCATGAGGTCTGTGCCCTGATCATGAGGTCTGTTGTCACTGTGTTTGAGTCCAGTACTCCTTACAGATGTCCAGAAAATGCAATTTTACGATTTGATCCCAGATGACCTTTGACCTGACCCCTGCAAAATGTTCCTAATATGTTCCCCTGTCATCAACTTTGTTGCCACAGAGTTTGAGCCCTGTACTCTTTATAGATGTCCAGAAAATATGTTTCTGAGATTTGACCTCTGCATGACCTTTGCCATGACCCCTGCAAAATGTTCCTCTGGTCATGAGATTTATTGTCACTGAGTTTGAGCCTCATACCCCTTACAGATATTCAGTAAATGAAATTATAAGATTTGACCCCAGATAACCTTTGACCTGACCCTGCTAAGTGTTCCAAAAAAGTTGCCCTGGTTATCAAGTTTGTTGTCACCAAGTTTGAGCCCCGTACCCCTTACAGGTGTCTGGAAAATGCACTTCTAAAATTTGACCTCTGTATGACCTTTGACCTGACCCCTGCAAAATGTTCCCTGGTCATGAGATCTGATTACACCCAGTTTGAGCGCCATACCCATTACATATGTCCAGATAATGCAATTGTAAGATTTCACCCCCTTAATGACCTTTGACCCCAATTCCGTATACACGTTATAGGCGTGTGGTATAGCCGATGCATATATGTGATGCGATCAAGCAAAATCAGTCGGAACTCGGAAATATTAAATTTTCTGTTTCTTACAAAATAGTAAAAAGCATTTACAAAGCTGCATTTTGCAGGAAACCCCATTGAATTTGAACAACCAGTTCCAAAGGAAATAGGAAATAAAAGGAAATATTACCTTTGTTTGGCTATATCTCAAAATCAATATTTGCGAGTTCCGACTGATTTTGCTTGATCGCATCACATATGCAAATGACATCATTGTACTATATAATATGTGACAGAAGAAGCATTTTTGGAAGATATTTGGTTAAATACCAGAAATGCCCCTTTAATGACCTTTGACCCCAATTCTGTTTAGACACTATGGGCATTGGATATAGCCGATACATATATGCAAGTTACGTAATTTTAGGGAGGAACATGTAGGAGGAGAAGCATTTTAAAGTTTGTTGCCAGAAGAAGAAAGAAAGAAGAATCGGATAGCAAAACAGTACCTACAATCTACGAAAAAAGTCCTTGGAACGCTTGGTACACTCTGTCGAAATTCCGTGCAGAATTTCATATGATCATGGAAATGATGTATATTTTGCCTGGGAACAAGCATGACATCTACAACAATGATTTACCCTTCCCTCTCCCCATCAATCAATGTTGGAACACATTGGGAAACCGCTGAAGACTTTGGTATTTCTCAACATTGCGCGGGGAGAGGGGGTGACAGTTTTCCGTTATTTACACGCAAGCGTACCAAGACTTTTTTCGTTGATTGTCTCTACCGAATGCAAAATATTTCATCTAAATTTCGTTTTTGTGTCATAACTCAAAAACGGAATGTTGTATGAGCTTCATATTGCACACGACTTGAGAGTGGGTTATATGCTTTGGAATCATAACAAAATTGTTGATAAAGAAATTGGTTTATTTAGGGAGTGGTCACTGAAACCATCCCCTATGCTAAACAACACACGTTTCGTAATTATGGCTCTAAACTGCTCTAAAATGTCATTTTTGTCCCATAACTTAAAAGCAAAATGTTGTATGAGCTTCATATTGCACACGATTTGGGAGTATATAATATCCCTTTAAATCATATTAAAATTGTTGATAAAGATGTGGGATTATTTAGGGAATGCTCACAGAAAACACCTCCTATGCTAAATTACACACATTTCGTAATTATGACTAAAATCTCGTTTTTGTCTCATAATTCAAAAACACTACAAATATAGTTTTAAAAAATATTACAATGTTTTGCAGCATGTTTTTCAAAATGTTTTGAATTTTATTAAAACGTTCTGTACCCTTTATAGTATAACCCAACACGTAAATGTTTTCTGTAAAACTTGCGTTTGCTGAGTATAGGCTTATCCGAACGAATCAGAAAGATTATGATGTAACAATTTGAAACAACTCATTTCTGAATATTATTTATAATAAAATACGCTTTTGCAGTGAGAAAAAAAAGAAGAAAAAAAAAAGAAAGCAACAATTGAATACACTTAAAGAAAAAAATCGACCGCCACGGGGTCTCGAACCATTCGCATCAATCAATAGTCGAAAGATTACAAGTCGAAGTACTAAGCCGTTGGGCCACGCTGCCATTTCGCAATCGAAGTAACCAGTTTTGGTCTTTTATAGTAGTCAGGTATCGGGGAAAGTGTAAAGCTGTATAGTGCAAATGGCAAAGTGCATCAGTTTACCATAATGACAAAATGGTCCAAAATCGACCTTTTATGGTTTTTAGGCCGCATCACATGAAGCGTGGCGTTCGTTTACATTGGCTATACCAATTGAGAATGTTTGAATACAAAAGAATGACACATTGATCGCATTTATGAAATTTGTTAGCAGTTTACCATTTTGAATTGAAATAGATATCTATACGTATATATTAATATCAATGCATGGGCAAACTGCTCAGTATGCACGTTGTTCAATGTAGCAGTTTACCATACAGATTACCATTATGGGTGTCCACTTTACACCCTTGACTATTCGTGTTTTAATTGCGTGAATCATTGCTAAATTATGAATTCATTATTTTCTATGCTTTTTTTCTTTCTTTGTATTAAAAAAGAAAGAAAGAAAGAAAGAAAGAAAGAAAGAAAGAAAGAAAGAAAGAAAGAAAAAAAAGATTAAATAAAATACTTAGTTTCAACCAATGACGAAAGACATTTTAAATAAATAAAAACAGGAACGTGGAAAAAGTTGAAGTGACCGCTTATAGGTTCAAATTGCAAGCACCTTAATCATGAAGCTCACATGGCCGAGTGGTTAAGGCAGAGGTCTTGTAAACCTGAGGGTCTGGGTTCGATTCCCAGGCGGTGTCACTTTTTCTGTCTCATTTATTATTTGCGACGGTGAACCCGGTGAAAATTTTTGTTTATTATAAATATATGAAGTATACTTTTTTGCTTTTTTTTTACTGTCTTTCTCTCTTTCTCTGTTTGATTACTTTATTTAATCATTTCTTTATTTCTTTCCCAAAAGCTCCCAAATGAAATACTTTCCGATTTAAATGTGATCTCATAATAGTCCTACAAACCCCCTCCGCTCTACCCCACATACATCCCACGCCCTACACCATGCACGCACACACACCCACACATTATACATACACAAAATTGTGAAGCACGAATCTGCTGAAGATAGTTGTTACATCATGTCAAAAACAAGTTAATGCTATCTACTGAAGATAGTCGTAGTTTATTATTTACATCATTACAAATCGTAACGTACATGCGGTTTTAGTATTAAATTAAAACTCAATTTTCTTTTTTCTAACGCTCATTCACCTATCTGACAAGTGCTATGAAGGTGAACTTTAATATTAATTTTAAAAATAAATTAGGGAACTCGGAATCATGCAGCTTAGAGCCGTAATTACGAGATATGTGTTTGAAACGATTTCTCGGTTTTGAGATATATAGCATAAAAATTTCATTAAATGCGTGTAAGTTGGGGTCTGGGGTGTTTCAGTGCCCACTCCCTGAACCAACCAATTTCTTTATCAACAATTGTATTATGATTCCTAAGTATATGGTCTACTTCCAAATCCTGTGAAATATGAAGCTCATACAACATTCTGTTTTTGAGTTATGGGACAAAAACGACATTTTAGAGCAGTTTAGAGCTATAATTGCGAAATGTGTGTATTTTAGCATAGGGGGTGATTGCAGTGACCACTTCCTAAAGAAACTAATTTCTTTATCAACAATTTTGTTATGATTCCAAAGCATATGATCCACTCTCAAATCGTATGCAATGAGAAGCTCATACGACATTCCGTTTTTGAGTTATGAGACAAAAACGAAATTTAGATGAAATATTTTGCCTTCGGCAGAGACAATCTACGAAAAAACTCCTTGGAACGCTTGGTACACTCTGTCGAAATTCCGTGCAGAATTTCATATGATCATGGAAATGATGTATATTTTGCCTGGGAACAAGCATGACATCTACAACAATGATTTACCCTTCCCCTCTCCCCATCAATCAATGTTGGAACACATTGGGAAACCGCTGAAGACTTTGGTATTTCTCAACATTGCGCGGGGGAGAGGGGGTGACAGTTTTCCGTTATTTACACGCAAGCGTACCAAGACTTTTTTCGTTGATTGTCTCTACCGAATGCAAAATATTTCATCTAAATTTCGTTTTTGTGTCATAACTCAAAAACGGAATGTTGTATGAGCTTCATATTGCACACGACTTGAGAGTGGGTTATATGCTTTGGAATCATAACAAAATTGTTGATAAAGAAATTGGTTTATTTAGGAAGTGTTCACTGAAACCATCCCCTATGCTAAACTACACACGTTTCGTAATTATGGCTCTAAACTGCTCTAAAATGTCATTTTGTCCCATAACTTAAAAGCAAAATGTTGTATGAGCTTCATATTGCACACGATTTGGGAGTATATAATATCCCTTTAAATCATATTAAAATTGTTGATAAAGATGTTGGATTATTTAGGGAATGGTCACTGAAAACACCTCCTATGCTAAATTACACACATTTCGTAATTATGACTAAAATCTCGTTTTTGTCTCATAATTCAAAAACACTACAAATATAGTTTAAAAAAAATATTACAATGTTTTGCAGCATGTTTTTCAAAATGTTTTTGAATTTTATTAAAACGTTCTGTACCCTTTATAGTATAACCCAACACGTAAATGTTTTCTGTAAAACTTGCGTTTGCTGAGTATAGGCTTATCCGAACGAATCAGAAAGATTATGATGTAACAATTTGAAACAACTCATTTCTGAATATTATTTATAATAAAATACGCTTTTGCAGTGAGAAAAAAAGAAGAAAAAAAAAGAAAGCAACAATTGAATACACTTAAAGAAAAAAATCGACCGCCACGGGGTCTCGAACCATTCGCATCAATCAATAGTCGAAAGATTACAAGTCGAAGTACTAAGCCGTTGGGCCACGCTGCCATTTCGCAATCGAAGTAACCAGTTTTGGTCTTTTATAGTAGTCAGGTATCGGGGAAAGTGTAAAGCTGTATAGTGCAAATGGCAAAGTGCATCAGTTTACCATAATGACAAAATGGTCCAAAATCGACCTTTTATGGTTTTTAGGCCGCATCACATGAAGCGTGGCGTTCGTTTACATTGGCTATACCAATTGAGAATGTTTGAATACAAAAGAATGACACATTGATCGCATTTATGAAATTTGTTAGCAGTTTACCATTTTGAATTGAAATAGATATCTATACGTATATATTAATATCAATGCATGGGCAAACTGCTCAGTATGCACGTTGTTCAATGTAGCAGTTTACCATACAGATTACCATTATGGGTGTCCACTTTACACCCTTGACTATTCGTGTTTTAATTGCGTGAATCATTGCTAAATTATGAATTCATTATTTTCTATGCTTTTTTTCTTTCTTTGTATTAAAAAGAAAGAAAGAAAGAAAGAAAGAAAGAAAGAAAGAAAGAAAAAAGAAAGAAAGAAAGAAAGAAAGAAAGAAAGAAAAGAAGGAAAGAAAGATCAATTAATGAATCAATAAAAGAATGAGCGAAAGACATTTTAAATAAAATACTTAGTTTCAACCAATGAACGAAAGACATTTTAAATAAATAAAAACAGGAACGTGGAAAAAAGTTGAAGTGACCGCTTATAGGTTCAAATTGCAAGCACCTTAATCATGAAGCTCACATGGCCGAGTGGTTAAGGCAGAGGTCTTGTAAACCTGAGGGTCTGGGTTCGATTCCCAGGCGGTGTCACTTTTTCTGTCTCATTTATTATTTGCGACGGTGAACCCGGTGAAAATTTTTGTTTATTATAAATATATGAAGTATACATTTTTGCTTTTTTTTTACTGTCTTTCTCTCTTTCTCTGTTTGATTACTTTATTTAATCATTTCTTTATTTCTTTCCCAAAAGCTCCCAAATGAAATACTTTCCGATTTAAATGTGATCTCATAATAGTCCTACAAACCCCTCCGCTCTACCCCACATACATCCCACGCCCTACACCATGCACGCACACACACCCACACATTATACATACACAAAATTGTGAAGCACGAATCTGCTGAAGATAGTTGTTACATCATGTCAAAAACAAGTTAATGCTATCTACTGAAGATAGTCGTAGTTTATTATTTACATCATTACAAATCGTAACGTACATGCGGTTTTAGTATTAAATTAAAACTCAATTTTCTTTTTTCTAACGCTCATTCACCTATCTGACAAGTGCTATGAAGGTGAACTTTAATATTAATTTTAAAATAAATTAGGGAACTCGGAATCATGCAGCTTAGAGCCGTAATTACGAGATATGTGTTTGAAACGATTTCTCGGTTTTGAGATATATAGCATAAAAATTTCATTAAATGCGTGTAAGTTGGGGTATGGGGTGTTTCAGTGCCCACTCCCTGAACCAACCAATTTCTTTATCAACAATTGTATTATGATTCCTAAGTATATGGTCTACTTCCAAATCCTGTGAAATATGAAGCTCATACAACATTCTGTTTTTGAGTTATGGGACAAAAACGACATTTTAGAGCAGTTTAGAGCTATAATTGCGAAATGTGTGTATTTTAGCATAGGGGTGATTGCAGTGACCACTTCCTAAAGAAACTAATTTCTTTATCAACAATTTTGTTATGATTCCAAAGCATATGATCCACTCTCAAATCGTATGCAATGAGAAGCTCATACGACATTCCGTTTTTGAGTTATGAGACAAAAACGAAATTTAGATGAAATATTTTGCCTTCGGCAGAGACAATCTACGAAAAAGTCCTTGGAACGCTTGGTACACTCTGTCGAAATTCCGTGCAGAATTTCATATGATCATGGAAATGATGTATATTTTGCCTGGGAACAAGCATGACATCTACAACAATGATTTACCTTCCCTCTCCCCATCAATCAATGTTGGAACACATTGGGAAACCGCTGAAGACTTTGGTATTTCTCAACATTGCGCGGGGAGAGGGGTGACAGTTTTCCGTTATTTACACGCAAGCGTACCAAGACTTTTTTTCGTTGATTGTCTCTACCGAATGCAAAATATTTCATCTAAATTTCGTTTTTGTGTCATAACTCAAAAACGGAATGTTGTATGAGCTTCATATTGCACACGACTTGAGAGTGGGTTATATGCTTTGGAATCATAACAAAATTGTTGATAAAGAAATTGGTTTATTTAGGAGTGGTCACTGAAACCATCCCCTATGCTAAACAACACACGTTTCGTAGTTATGGCTCTAAACTGCTTTCAAATGTCATTTTTGTCCCATAACTTAAAAGCAAAATGTTGTATGAGCTTCATATTGCACACGATTTGGGAGTATATAATATCCCTTTAAATCATATTAAAATTGTTGATAAAGATGTTGGATTATTTAGGGAATGGTCACTGAAAACACCTCCTATGCTAAATTACACACATTTCGTAATTATGACTAAAATCTCGTTTTTGTCTCATAATTCAAAAACACTACAAATATAGTTTTAAAAAATATTACAATGTTTTGCAGCATGTTTTTCAAAATGTTTTTGAATTTTATTAAAACGTTCTGTACCCTTTATAGTATAACCCAACACGTAAATGTTTTCTGTAAAACTTGCGTTTGCTGAGTATAGGCTTATCCGAACGAATCAGAAAGATTATGATGTAACAATTTGAAACAACTCATTTCTGAATATTATTTATAATAAAATACGCTTTTGCAGTGAGAAAAAAAAGAAGAAAAAAAAAAGAAAGCAACAATTGAATACACTTAAAGAAAAAAATCGACCGCCACGGGGTCTCGAACCATTCGCATCAATCAATAGTCGAAAGATTACAAGTCGAAGTACTAAGCCGTTGGGCCACGCTGCCATTTCGCAATCGAAGTAACCAGTTTTGGTCTTTTATAGTAGTCAGGTATCGGGGAAAGTGTAAAGCTGTATAGTGCAAATGGCAAAGTGCATCAGTTTACCATAATGACAAAATGGTCCAAAATCGACCTTTTATGGTTTTTAGGCCGCATCACATGAAGCGTGGCGTTCGTTTACATTGGCTATACCAATTGAGAATGTTTGAATACAAAAGAATGACACATTGATCGCATTTATGAAATTTGTTAGCAGTTTACCATTTTGAATTGAAATAGATATCTATACGTATATATTAATATCAATGCATGGGCAAACTGCTCAGTATGCACGTTGTTCAATGTAGCAGTTTACCATACAGATTACCATTATGGGTGTCCACTTTACACCCTTGACTATTCGTGTTTTAATTGCGTGAATCATTGCTAAATTATGAATTCATTATTTTCTATGCTTCTTTTTTCTTTCTTTGTATTAAAAAGAAAGAAAGAAAGAAAGAAAGAAAGAAAGAAAGAAAGAAAGAAAGAAAGAAAGAAAGAAAGAAAGAAAGAAAAGAAGGAAAGAAAGATCAATTAATGAATCAATAAAAGAATGAGCGAAAGACATTTTAAATAAAATACTTAGTTTCAACCAATGAACGAAAGACATTTTAAATAAATAAAAACAGGAACGTGGAAAAAGTTGAAGTGACCGCTTATAGGTTCAAATTGCAAGCACCTTAATCATGAAGCTCACATGGCCGAGTGGTTAAGGCAGAGGTCTTGTAAACCTGAGGGTCTGGGTTCGATTCCCAGGCGGTGTCACTTTTTCTGTCTCATTTATTATTTGCGACGGTGAACCCGGTGAAAATTTTTGTTTATTATAAATATATGAAGTATACATTTTTGCTTTTTTTTTACTGTCTTTCTCTCTTTCTCTGTTTGATTACTTTATTTAATCATTTCTTTATTTCTTTCCCAAAAGCTCCCAAATGAAATACTTTCCGATTTAAATGTGATCTCATAATAGTCCTACAAACCCCTCCGCTCTACCCCACATACATCCCACGCCCTACACCATGCACGCACACACACCCACACATTATACATACACAAAATTGTGAAGCACGAATCTGCTGAAGATAGTTGTTACATCATGTCAAAAACAAGTTAATGCTATCTACTGAAGATAGTCGTAGTTTATTATTTACATCATTACAAATCGTAACGTACATGCGGTTTTAGTATTAAATTAAAACTCAATTTTCTTTTTTCTAACGCTCATTCACCTATCTGACAAGTGCTATGAAGGTGAACTTTAATATTAATTTTAAAAATAAATTAGGGAACTCGGAATCATGCAGCTTAGAGCCGTAATTACGAGATATGTGTTTGAAACGATTTCTCGGTTTTGAGATATATAGCATAAAAATTTCATTAAATGCGTGTAAGTTGGGGTATGGGGGGTGTTTCAGTGCCCACTCCCTGAACCAACCAATTTCTTTATCAACAATTGTATTATGATTCCTAAGTATATGGTCTACTTCCAAATCCTGTGAAATATGAAGCTCATACAACATTCTGTTTTTGAGTTATGGGACAAAAACGACATTTTAGAGCAGTTTAGAGCTATAATTGCGAAATGTGTGTATTTTAGCATAGGGGTGATTGCAGTGACCACTTCCTAAAGAAACTAATTTCTTTATCAACAATTTTGTTATGATTCCAAAGCATATGATCCACTCTCAAATCGTATGCAATGAGAAGCTCATACGACATTCCGTTTTTGAGTTATGAGACAAAAACGAAATTTAGATGAAATATTTTGCCTTCGGCAGAGACAATCTACGAAAAAAGTCCTTGGAACGCTTGGTACACTCTGTCGAAATTCCGTGCAGAATTTCATATGATCATGGAAATGATGTATATTTTGCCTGGGAACAAGCATGACATCTACAACAATGATTTACCCTTCCCCTCTCCCCATCAATCAATGTTGGAACACATTGGGAAACCGCTGAAGACTTGGTATTTCTCAACATTGCGCGGGGAGAGGGGGTGACAGTTTTCCGTTATTTACACGCAAGCGTACCAAGACTTTTTTCGTTGATTGTAGCTCGGGGGGTTGAAAACCCCCAGCTAGGTAACAACAAAAATTCTACTTAGGCTACATTGCGAAGGGCGGGCAATATGTAATGAAAGTTGACCTTGGACCCTATGTTATGAATTGATTTCATAACCTTCCTGTATGATCACACAAACAATGTATATTTGTCTTTCACACCGTATATTTTTCTTCTTCTTCTTTTTTTTCATTTTGGGGATAATTTTATTGTAATTGCTTATAACTGCCTTTTCATTTTTCAATATTATTATTGCTGCCATTCAATTTATATTTACAGTTAATATGACAATTCCATGTTAAGTTTTCTCCCAGAAATTTGGTATTGTCTAAACTTTCTAGAACGATTTCGTGTAAAATGATCTTAACATCTCAGTTGTTGTTAAATCAGTTCCTATTCTTGGACGTCAAATGTGGTGTTCCCAGTATCATATAGGCCCAATTGGTTTTACTGGCATTTACTGATCATTTGTTTGCTCTGCACCAATAATTGACTTCCTTTAGTTCATTGTTAATTAACCAAAATTTGCTTCTCATATATTTGTGTGGGTATAGTATTGTAGTATCAATCTGCAAAGTGCAAACAGAATAAAATTTAAATACACATTATTGTTCACCAGGTTCGCCGTCGCAAAATTTAAATGTGTTAACAATATCATAGAACCAATATAGAACCTTGAGGGACATCGCATATAATATCATTCATTTTGGGTTCACACGAGTTATAATATACACATGGTTTCCTGTTATTAAGTAATTACTAAACCAATCCAGTACAATGCCTCGGAATTCGTAGTGTTCTTATTTGTGGGATATAATAGTAGGAGTATAGTAGTTGGGTGCACGGGTGTGACCTTTTCGATGAGGTACCTCAAGAAAAACACTTACATAAGGTCACATAAAATGATTTTTGGTTCTCGTCTAGATGAGTTCATGAGGGAAGTTGTTTACACTTTAAAATTCGCATTGCTTGTAGTTTTTGGTATATTCCAAGAGTGTTCGAGGAAAAGGAGAAGCCCCCTTTTTTAAAATTTATTTATTTCAAATATGATATTATGAGGGATAACCCTAAAGTACTACAAAAGACTTGGAAGTGATCATTGATTTCTATAAAACATATAAAGTCTTCCAAATTTTGAAAATCTAAAACAAATGACTTATCACAGAAATTGAGGCGAGACCCCTCCTACAAAAAAAAGACTTGAAAGTAATCCTTGTTTTCTATGAAACATACCAAGTCTTCCAATTTGTGAATCCAAAAACAAATCTGACTTATCACAGAAATTGGGGCGAGACTCACCGCCCCTGACCGCAAATAGTAAAGAAAGGATGCATTGACGGGTAAGTAAAGCAAAGGAAAAAAGAAGAATACCGTTTTCCATTTCTAATTCACATGATTTTTAAAAATGAATTATGTTAAAGCCATAATAATGTGATGGCTCTCAGCGGCACTGCTGCTTCAACTAAAATTACAATGATTATTCAAAATAATGTTGCAACACATGTTTAGTGACGAATCGACGAAATGAAAAATGACTTTGGGATCAGAGAGAAAAACAGCAATCTGAAAAAAGAAACATCATTGGTAAGCCTCAAGTATAGGAGGGTCTTAAATTTCTGTATGGATGTTATTTCGCCTTAGCGCCAAGGCTAGGTAAAATATGACACGCTGTCAATATAATATGGAAATAAAGTCAGTGTTAAATTTCAATGCATAATTTATTTTCATCTGTTGTTGAGATTTCATTTGATTTGTTTCAAGAACTTATTATGGCGCAGTACTTGAGGGATTTACCGAAAAATCCGCTGCGGAATTTGGACTCTACTTTCTTGCAAAACCTGAATAGGGTAATGTCAGTAACAAAAATGTCATAAACGAAGACATAGAAATAATGATCGGCGCATTGGCTTATTATTCCTCATGTCTAACAATACCAACCAAAGTCAAATGAATGTTTTGCATTCCACTGAAAAAGAGCCAATTAATAAACAAAGTAAAGTATTAGCCCATATCCAGGGGTGTAGTCAGCTTTCTTGGTTGGGGGGGGGGGCATGGGGTGAACAAATTTAAAAAAATCGGGAGAAATGTTTTTCAAAAGGCATTTTTGTTACAAATTCAAAGATGAAATGCCGATTGTTAAAATTATAATAACAGTTCAATTTCAATCTTCAATAATTTGCCATACAAATATGTGTATTATTCGCAAATGTCAAAAGACAAAAATAATTTGATACCAGGAAGACATTCCTCGTAATCAGAATGTGTCTAATGTGCTTCCAGGTCCCACAAAATACTGTGCAAAGGTAGGTGACCGAGTCCTTAACATGACTTTATGTGCTGCATTACTCAGAGCCAATTTTGATCAAAGCTTCATAACCTTGGAAAGAATCTAAATTTCATATTTTTTCCTAAAAATGTGGATTTTACGACATTTAACGTTTCGTATCTAACCGATTTGAACTGACCTCTAAACCCCTTCTGCCATAGCAAACGTAAATTATAAAATCGTACTTTTTGCATGAAAGTTAAAGGTTTCATCATGATACACCATTCCACTAAAATGAGAGAAAGGGCGATTAAGCTACAATTTTGAGTAACGCTTCGTAGACATGAGAATGATTTTTTTAAACTAAAAATTTGGATTTTACGACATTTAACGTTTTGTAACGTACCGATATGAACGTGTCTGATTCCAGAATCTTTGTTTACTTCGCGGCTCAAAAGTAGTACTTCTTTCTACACCAATATTAATCAGTCTGGTTTAAGCACTTTGCTTTGAGAGCACTACCTGTACCAAGCAAACACAAACATGTTTCTATGCACTGAAGTTTAAACGCAACTTGACAATGGTTGAAACGTTTTAAAAATATTTAAATGTCTGGTTATAAAAAGGTTAAAAAAAATTGTACCAAATATTATGTTAATATTACTTGAAAATATTGACAAAATAAGTGATTTTTGACCCTCTGACGTAAAACTACTGCCATTGTGTTAATTTAGTTTCCTAATTTAGTGACCCTGTAGTATATCAGATCTGTATTTAGGTGATACGGCACACCTTTTCCATTAAGTCCGGCTTTGTCTGCAGTCATTTCAAAATATCAAAATTAGAAGGACATTCAGAATGCAATTTGGTGACTTTACGCCAATGGCGTAGATTTCTTTTTGACATTAGGGGATGGGGTTGGGAACATTTCTGGAAATACAGTTTATTGAACAAATGCGACCGAAGCGCGCGAACAACTTGGCATGTTGAAGCTAAACTGGGGAAAAGTGTTGGAAAATTCGCGCGAAGCGCAGAAAATTGAGACTTTTTAGGCTGAAATTGCTAAATATGAGGTTAATTTGATCAGAAACAAACATAAATTCGTCAACATTGGGCGATGATTGTATGGACCACCCCCTATCAAATATTGGGGAGGATTTATTCCCCCATCTCCCCGGGATCTACGCCTATGCTTAACACACCACTAATTATATCATCCTTCATTTAATCACCATTCATTTCAAAAGTCCCCGAAAATCCAAGTAGTTGAACAGTGCCTGATTTTCATAAATCCAAAATGGCCGCTTATGTAGGGCGAATTTGTTAAAATCATACCAATGTATTGCTCTCATCATAAGGATTCTGAAGAGGTATAGTGTGACTTTTTTTTTTTTTTACAGTTCTTGAGTTATAGGCAAAAATGAAAAATATTCCAATTTTAATCCAACTGGTCTCAAATTGTTCCTTTGTCAAAATGAATTTGTAAATGTTTTTGCAAGCGGAACAATCCGAGACTTTTAAAAAAATCAAAATCAGTGAATTTTCTAATTTTTGTCCCCTGTGGAATCCAAATGTTGACATTTGACCTTTTACCCAATATAACTCAAGTATTGAACAACGAATTACTTATAGACTGATCACGTTCCCTAGAAATTGTCTGAATTCACCAAGCTCACGGAGAAAGAATGCCAATGTTAGATATTGGTTACATTGACATTTAGCATTCATCCCCAGATGCACATTACTGCTGCTATTATTGATGTGTCCAACTCTCCGCACCATATTGCACTCCTGTCTAAAGTCTTAACAAGCTTTATTTTCAGGCTGATATGTTTTTGTTATTCCAGAGGACTAAGAGCGGAAATATAACACACCTATAAATAGGTATGTCACAGTGGCTGCACAATAATTCTGTCATACTGTGCACGCATACATAACAGTGAATCAAAAAGCGCGCGGATCAAAGTTGGCCAATTTTTGAAAACATACATGTCAAAAAACGATTTCCTCGTTATGTTTCATTGATCACAATAATTTGTCTTTTTAATATATGGTAGGTGAAACATTTCCTAAATCACTATCAACTCCGCCGAAATTAAACACTGCCTAGTTTAAGAGTTAAGACCTGTTTTATGAATTTTTTTAGATCGTCCATAAATCAATAAATATAGGTCTCTCGAAATAGAGGATCTAGTACCACCTGTCTGAAATACCAGTGTTTGTTATCATGTATTTTTTTTCCTTGGACAATGAGTGAAACACTTCCCTATACCAATTGAAAACTCGGTGCACTTAGGCAATTAACTGCAGTTTCTTTATTCAACATCACAGCAGGTTCATATTTGACAAAATCATGCTGTATGAATAAAACATAAATAAAACATTGAAAAAAGTAAAAATTACATATGCCTAATTAACATAAGAATGGCATAAATATATAATTAGATGTAATTAGCTAATTTGCATAATTAATGACTTTTTGTATTTTTTTGTTACCAAATGAAAGAACATTGGGTACTTATGTGTGCAAAAAAAACCGCATCCTCATATCATGTACGGTTCTCTGTTGGCATTATTTTTGCATATTAATTAGCTGGACTTAGTCATTTTTTAAGCTTTTATTTGTCTGCAGATTGGTCAAAATGGCTAAAATTGTATATTTGGTGGATTTATTACATTTATTCGAGGAGAGATTTTTTAATCTTGTTTTCTTTAACGAAGTCCGGAAAGATATGCAATTAATCTGTGATACTTAAATCAATGCTACCTTTTTAAGTAAGTGTCCGAATAAGCATTACAAATCCCAAAAATTACCATTTTGCCATTTATAGCAATTTGTGCCAGGTTTTCACCAGATTTCCGGGTATCTTCAAGTTGACGTTACATCACTTTGCATTATCCGATTTCAATTCTGTTTTTTGTTTTTTGAAGCATTCATAACGATGATTCAATTAAAAGCGTCAAATAACATGTTTCTGCTGCGCTTATTTTTGGGGTGATATACCTACTATAAAGACAATTAGGTCAATCCACAAAACCAGTTTTAACTTCATGTCGCTGAAGTTGACAATTACACTATTCGATAGGACAAGTTCTCAAAATAACCCAATTCTACGGGCAAGGTACAGTGGGTGTAATACGAAATCAATGTGTATGCTGTTGGCGGTCGTAAGTATGTCACGACTTGAAAGTGGAACCATGACTTCCTTTTCTCTTCTAGTCTCTTAGAAGTTGCTATTCATTGGGGGTATAGTTTTATTATAATGTTCAGCTTTTCCTTTTTGGATAGAAATGCTAAAACTAGCTAAGGGATTATAATCTACTTAGGGATGACCGTACTTACAACTGCCGATTAATAGACAGGTTTTTGAAAGTAAAAAAAATAAAACGGAATTAAGGTGATTTAACTGTAATATGAATCATACTAATCTTTTATTCGTGTTGTGACAGCGTTATAAAAACAGTGTGCGATGTGGAACCCAATAATGCTATTTATATAACGCATAAATTAAAGACTTTTGCACCCAACATAGCAGCATTTTCGAAGCATGAACTACACAATAGGAGGGCAGTATTCAATATGGGTACAACCCAAGGAAAATGTATAGAAAATTATTATATAAATTATTATGCCATAAACTCATCAGACTCTGATTAAATGAGGATGGAACTACTGGAGACTTTTTAATTTGGCTGTGTTTAGTCAATTTCCATTGCACTCACGCGCAGCTACCAAATGCGAGCGTATAGCGCGCAGTGACTACCTCGACTTGCCAAATATAGGTGTGGGTGTCGCTTCTCATATAAATATAGTTTTATACTTTTTTAATTGTAATTGTTGTTTTGTTTTCCTGGTGATTTCTAAAATTAAGTGGAAGAAACGGAATGGGTTTTATTCGTTTAATGGAAAGAATATTCTTATTCGGTGAAATATGAACTGTTCCATTTAACTAGGCAATGCCTCGTTGAATGGAACAGTCCATATTTCACCTTGTGAAAATATTCTTACCATTGTACTCATAAACAACAATCATTCCATATGTGTATTATAATGCATTCATGGTAGAAGATAATGATCTTACTTTAAGTACAGAGTTTACACTTGTTGAGGACGATACCTTCTTTTGAGATATCAGTATCAAGCTTAATCAAATTATGCGAAGATCATATCATATCATCTATTGCCTAGAGTCAAGGCAATAATTTTTCAGACAAATATTATCTCCTTTTGAGAGCTATCTCATATAAAGCTACTAAAATTTTTGACTATGTTGGTGTGTTTTGCACATGAATATAGCTAGGCTAAATGCGCACCTTCTATTTTAATTGCCATTCGCGATAAGTATTTATCGTGATATGATATCCTGTTTGTAATAATAATAGACAATAAATAAAATGTGATCATATTACTTATGCAAATTGAGTAAGTATTATAGCATATTTTGCCGAATATGGGTTTTATATTAACCTAGTTGCGTTTTCCCAAGCTAGACTGACTGCACACATCATTCCATTTTAATGAATCAAGGGAGTCCATTCACAACACTGCTATAGAGTAACTTGTATAAACAATGTACTTCAATCATTGTTTCAAAGAGTACAACATTACATTTTGTTAATTCTCCTCAATCCTTTTAGTGTTTCCGGATGCAACGCAGAACCTGATTATCAAAAACAAATTGACGTAGTGTGAGCACTTGTTTAGCCATCTAATGAGCAATGATGAGCATTGTTAACATCAGCATGTGTTGGAGGCTCCCGTTTTTTAAATAATATTTTTTTAAATAAAAGTCTGCTTCAGATGTGTTTGGCCTCATTCTGATTGATTTTCAGGACAATGTAAGACAATTTGAGAATAAGACAATGCGAGACTCACAAATTAGCACTGGAATTTCAGTGACCCAAGACAAGCGGTTCGTTATTTATGATAAGAAATAAGGTACCGTTAAGATGTACCTCGTTTCCTGTCATATATACTGAACCGCTTGTCTTGAATCACTGAAATTTCAGTGTAGTAATTGATTCCTTGCCCCTATAATATACATAACTTTTGTTACCAGTGTGTTATTATTTTTGAGAAAAATGCAAAATAGTCACAATTTACCACAGGGTGTAGTACCCCTTAAGTTAAATAATTGTTAAAAACCCCATTCGATAACATACAGGTTGAAACCAAAAATATTATACAAATTAGAAAATAGTATTAGACAAACATGTCACTAATAAATTGTATTTAATGTTACTTGGTCGTCAAGGTAATTTCCTAAGCTACTACATAAGCTTTGTTTTAATAAAATCGGTAGTCTGCAAGCGAAGATATCGCCAATTGACTAAAGTAGTCCAAACACAGCTTGTGGCCCTTTCTTTCTTTGTGCACCAAAAGTGACTGAATTGAGTTGAATCGTGCACAATTTTAAATAATAGGTGGTATTTCTTTGATAAATTTGAAATAAATATCATATTATTTATTTACCAATGTAAATAATGTGAATTTAAATAACATGAACAACATTTGCTTTTGTTCTAAGATCTATGAAACTTGATATGTGCGAACATGGCAAAAAGTTGTCAAACTCGTAAAATCGGGCATAGCGTTTGAACTTGAACTAGGAAAGAAACCGAATAAAGATTTTCTGTTAGCCTAGGTATAACTGATTCTACTGTATTCTATCAATCCATGTATAGATTTCACCAAGTACACCATACAATGTAGTACAACTTATTTGATGTGGTATGGCTTCAAAAGCCTTCGAGATATCTATTAAGGCAGCCAATTGGTCATGATTGCCCAGGCTTTTTAGGAAGATAAATTTACTGGTGAGCAAATATGGGTATAGGCTATATAGCAGCGGCGTTATTGCTTGAACCCGTGTTGCGAGTATTCAATATGTTGTTTTCTTCTATAAACACCATTCGATGCTGCTGGTATTATAGGCTATACATGTTCCATTATTTACAGGTCAACCCGGTGTTTGACAGTGGACGGTAGTTGCCAACTTTTTAAAGATGCCAGAGAATGTTTGCTGTCCTCCAGTTTGATGGGACAGCACCTGATCTTACATGTCTTAAGAATTCTTTTAACAGGGCCCCTTTTGTCTTTAGCCCTTAAGACAAAAAAGAAAAAATGACGGATACTATGAACATTTCACCTATTCGCCAAACAGCCAAATAAAGTTGAGAGGTACCATGTGGTACAATTAGTACCGTGAGATCTCGAAAAAACATGTCCAGATTTTCTAAACGGCGAGCCACGTTAATACCACGAACATGACAAACATTCCAAAATACACATGTTAGTCGTGTTCAGCAACTACAAATTAAACACAAGAAACTTGTAATCAGAGACAAGAAAATAAACCTGTGATTTTATCGAGCGATTTACACACGTCTTAACAAGTTTGGTTCATGACAGTTCAACCTTACGAAGCACGAAGCTATAACAGACGACTCTCGCTCAATTGCATTAAAATGGGAACGTCAGTGTCAAGTCCACTTTTGAAGATTGGCAGTAAAAGTAATTTAGCTGTCACGCTCGCAATGTTAAGCTTAAAGTGCTGAGAAATTGATATTTTACCTTGACCTAATAGAACAATGATATCAGAAGGATGCAATAAAAAAAATGAAATGATACAGGGTGTCCCAAAAAAAGAGGCCCCTCATTGCGCCCTGTTTTTCTCCTATTTCTGAAAAGTTGATCAAATATATTTTGGTATGTAAAAAAACCTTGAGTCGTTAGCTTTAATAAACCAAAACAATTATATCAATCGGCTCACAACTTTTGAAGATATGCTCTTTTAAAGAAATGTATCCGTTTTTCACTCTGTCCACGGAGAAGGTTTGGCTACTTCAAAGATTGGAAAGGAGTACACATACCATGCATGAATATCAAACATTCCTCAATGATAACTTTATAAAATAACTTTATTTATGGAATGGGCTTTACCGGTGGATTTATGGGCAATGGATTTTGTTAATAGTGTCATTTATTTGCTTTACTTGCAAGTAATTATTTTTTCTTGGTTATGTATCCCTTTTTGTTTTATTCTGTTTCTTACTTTCTTACTTTGTTGTTTCTTGCTTTCTTTTTTTATTTACAACATAAGTCATTTCTCTTTTTAGGATAAAAGGTAGCCCTAAAAAGCTGTTTGGTTTGTCTTTGGTTCTTCTGAAGTGAGTTTACTGTGCTGCTCTGTCCTCTACCTGGTTGCCTCCCTGGCGAATACAGATTTCACTGTAAATGGATGCAACATAGGTTCTCATTGCATCAATTGCGTTGTGTACCATCCTTGTGCGCCGGATACTTGCGAATGCATTCAGTAATACGTTTGCGAAGATCTTGGATTTTCTCACAAAGGAAAAATATCAAGTGGTGTGAGGTCTGGTGATCGTGCAGGCCACTCCACAGCATGACCCATCCCAACCACTCTGTTTGCTATCCGTGGACAGAGTGAAAAACGGGTACTTTTATTCAAAAGGGCATATCTTCAAAAGTTGTGAGCCGATTGAAATCATTGTTTTGGTTTATTAAAGCTAACGATTAAAGGTTTCTTTACATACCAGCATACATTTAATCAACTTTTCAGAAATAGGAGAAAAAGAGGGCGCAATGAGGGGCTTCTTTTTTTGGGGACACCCTGTATAACCGTTAACCGTATGTAAAAAGGGATACCGTATACTGTAGGTGTTTGGTTGTTTATTTATTTTTTGTCTTTTGTGTTGTTGTTGCTTGTTCGTTTATGTGTTTATTTATTGCTGAAGTTGATAGGCTACTCCATATACATCATGTACATTAGCATGGGCATATAGATGTCACATTTACCCATAAGTGATGTATTTTGATGAATTTTTACTATTATATCTTAATCAGAACATAATGACGAGTTATAATAATGTGTAATCATATCAACGTTTTATACCACGTTTCAGAGCTCAGTTCATGGAGCATAAAGACTGTCATTGTGATCAGTGAAAACTAACATATATATTGGAATCTATTCTTTATGCAAATCACACATTATTGCTTTAAGGGATCTAAAATGAGCGTTTATTGCGTTTCGACAGTATTTTTTGTGGGACATAAGAGCACCTATCGAATTGCATTCTGAATACGAAGCATGTCTTTCTGATATCAAATAATTTTCATTTTTTGAAAATTACAATATAATCTAAATTTTATGACAAATTATAAAAATTTGATATTTTTCAAATTTTGATATATAACAGTCCTCGAAATAAATTTTATAAAACTAATGATATATTCTTAAAGTGTATGTAGCTGGGAGGAAAAGCCGACGATCAATTGAAAATTTTGACCTTTTATATTGAAGATATGGAATTTTTTCCCAAAAAGACCTATTTTTTTGTTGGTGTTTTGGGAAAAAAATCCATATCTTCAATACGAAAGGTCACAATTTTCAATTGATCGTCGGCTTTTCATCCCACCTACATACACTTTAAGTATAAATCATCAGATTTATAAAGTTTACTTCAAGTACTGTTAAATATCAAAAATATCAATTTTAATGATTTGCCATAAAATGTGTATTAAATTGCGAATTTCAAAAATTAAAATTATTTGATATCAGAATGACATTCTTCGTATTCAGAATGCAATTCGATATGTCTGATGTGCTCTAATGTCCCAAAAAAAAATACTGTCCAAACGTTCATACCCCAGACCTTAAGCTGTCAGTCATACACGACATCTATTTGTTCTAAAACCAATTCAATCTAACAGCAAGGACCTAGTGAGAGTTGTACAAATCGCTGCAAATTCTACAGATAGTTGTGTAGGCTGTAATGTGGTAATTACCCGGAGGATTTTTAAATCTCGTGTGATCTGGACGACCAAGTGTAGTTTAGTTTCTGGATCACGCTGAGCGATCTCACCCATTGACTACAACGTAATCAGTTAAAGCCATATTATAACATTTTCATACAAAATAGATCAGCATTTCTTTCCATAAAATGTTAGTTTTTACTGTCAGATATATCCTTTTTTATTTTTGAGCCGAACAACTACGGCAAAGCAAAGAACATTGGAATTTACTACTAGCGCATATGTCGCCAATACGTACTACTCCTTCGGTCAAGTTATGGTACGACCCTTTGTTGTGTAGATCACCGTCCCGCACGCCGTGTACGTACTGTGTGTTATGAACATCGTGTATGCGTTCGACTAATAATTCCATCGTAATAATAAAACGCCGGTTCCATCGTTTCATTCAAAATCTCGGATTTTGACAAAACTACAGCACCTAGAGCCTTGATTTTTGTAGGGTATAATTGGTTTAATAAAGTACAAAATAATCTTGTAAAAAAATGAATTTTACAAAATCAGTGAGGGCGTCCTCCTCAGCAAATGTTATAATATGGCTTTAACTACAATCCAATGTTAGAAGTCCACTTGATGAGCTGCCACTTGAGAAGCTAGTAAAACTGGTCATCATTGAAAAGATCGGATGTGGATAATTGAGCAAATTAATACAAAAAAACAAATATTTTGGTAGAATAAGGACCACTACATCCATATATCATGACTTTCAGCGAGTTGCACGCACTGTCGTGACGCCGTACAAAATGTAAATTTCAACGTGAATCTTGCGTATATACCCGTGCGTTTGTATCAAAATGGCAAATCGCAATTTATTTTTATACGGTCAATCTCAGATCATATTAACGGTTAGACTTTGGTATGTTCATTAGCCTTGAATCAATTTAATATATTGTTAAATGGGCACATTTTGTGCATTTTCAACGTTGTCTCCACGCTCATTTTGCACGTGCAAATCTTCAGAACTGGCTAAATAGCTAATTTTAAGTTATGGCCCTGAACATGCCGTGTACACTTTTCGTTGGATTCGACCATATACCCGTGCGTTTGTATCAAAATGGCAAATCGCAATTTATTTTTATACGGTCAATCTCAGATCATATTAACGGTTAGACTTTGGTATGTTCATTAGCCTTGAATCAATTTAATATATTGTTAAATGGGCACATTTTGTGCATTTTCAACGTTGTCTCCACGCTCATTTTGCACGTGCAAATCTTCAGAACTGGCTAAATAGCTACCTTCAACTATATTTATAAATGATCATCATCAGCCATTGTCGGTCCACTGCTGGACTAAAGCCTCAGCATGTCTCCGTCAGGTAGCTCTATCTCTCGCCTTGCTGAACCAATTTACTGTTCCCCAGTATTGATCTATCTCATCTCTCCATCTCTTGCACTGTCTTCCCCGGTTTCTGTTTCCCACCATTGGTCTCCATACAGTAATTGATGTAGTCCATCTGTTGTCTGTTCTTCTGCTGATATGCCCGGCCCAATTCCATTTCCTGTGTTTGGCTGTTTCCAAGATGTCTTGAGTCTTTGTTTGATCTCTAACCCATTTGTTTGTCTTCCTGTCTTTGTAGGTGATCCCTAACATGTTTCGTTCCATGTTGTGCTGTGCCGCTTGTAGCTTCTTTTCCATTTTTGCAGTAAGGGTCCATGTCTCAGCCCCATATGTAATAGTTGGGATTGTACATTGGTTGAACACTTTCCTTTTCAGGCATATTGGTATCTCTCCTCTCATGATATTGCTAAGTTTTCCATATTGCCTCCATCCAAGCTTGATTCTTCTCTTTATTTCCTGCTCTTGTCCTTTTTCCTTCAGGCTGAACTGCTGTCCCAGGTATATATATTCATTGACTTCTTCTATGTTGCATCCATTTACAGTGACTATTCTTTGCTGGACGAGGAGTCCTGTTATTATTTTTTTCTTCTGCATTCCTTGCTAGCTTCAGCGAGATCCCTGAGCATGGTTTCAATTTATTTCAGGCTTTCTGTTATGATGATTATATCATCTGCAAATCTGAGATGGTTGAACTTCTCTCCATTGATATTAACACCCTTTTCAGCCCACTGAAGTCATTGAATATGCTTTCCAGACATACTGTAAACAACTTTGGCGATATTGTATCTCCCTGTCTCACTCCTTTTTTGATGTTGATCTTTGCACTTTCTTTGTGAAGAGTTACTGTGGTGGTGCTCTTTGTGTATATCTCTCAGTAGGTTTATGTATTTACTTTCCACTCCTTGTTGATGTAATGCATCCAACACAGACTGGGTTTCAACGGAATCAAATGCCTTTTCATAGTCTATAAAGGCCATGCAGAGAGGTTGATTATACTCATGACATTTTTCCTTCAGTTGATTGATGGTGTGTATATGGTCCATGGTGGAATAGCCACTTCTGAATCCTGCTTGCTCTTTGGGTTGGTTGCTATCCAGAGTGTTTTCCAATCTGTTGGTTAGGATTCTTGTGAAAAGCTTGTACATATTTGAGAGCAGGCTGATGGGTCTGTAGTTTTTGAGGTCTCGTTTCTCCTTTCTTGAAGAGAATGACCATATGTGCCTCTTTCCATCGTTGTGGTACCTTTTCCTGCCTGATACAAGCTGTGAAAAGCTTGGCAAGCTCTCCTGTGAGTGAGTCTCCTCCTTCCACGATTGTATCAGTTATCACATTATCTGTTCCTGGTGCCTTTCCTCTTTTCGTACTATTAAGTGCATGATTCACTTCCCAACTTGTGACTTCAGGCATCTCTTCATTTGTTTCTTGTTGCAACTCCTCAACTTTCTTGTCACTCTGGTAGAGCTGTTCATAGAACTCTCCTATTCGTTGTAGTATGAAGTCTTGATCCCTTATTTCCTGTCCGTTTTTGTCTTACAGGATTATTATCTTCTGCTTGCCATCAGATAACTTCTTGTTGGTTTTCTTTAGGCTCCTGTTATTTTCTATTGTTTCCTTAATCTTCTGAGTGGTAAACTTCCGAATGTCGTCCCTCATCTTCTTTCGGATTGTTTTATATGTCTCTATGTATTCTATATTTTGGATTCCTATTCCATCTCTCTTCATCTTCCTTCTTTTCTCCAAGAGTTGCTTGGTGCTGTCTGATATTTTTGTTTCTTTTTCTTTCATTGCCTTGCCCACTACCTTGAGTGCACTTTCTTGGATGATATCAACAATCTGGTCATTGCAACTGTCCAGGTCTGTATCCTCTTGCTCCTGAAGTGCCTGAAACCGGTTTTTAAGTTCCATTTGGAATTCCTCCTTCTTAGTTTTCAGGTTTTCAAGGTCTGCTTTCCTGTGCTTTGGTCTTAACATTTTCAGCCTCTCAAGTCTGGTATCTATCTTCATTTTGCATAGAAGCATTCTGTGGTCACTCCCTGTGTTCACTTTATTCAGTACCTTGACATCGTGGATGATGTTAGGTTTGTTTGTTACGATGAAGTGGTTTTACCAGTTAGAATCCCCCATGTCCATCTTCTAGATGCACTTTTCTTGAAGAATGTGTTCATGATTTTGAGTTTATTGCTGATTGCGAATTCGATGAGCTTGTCGTCTCTATCGTTTCTTGTTCCTAACTCAATTTTTTTACGTCTTCTTCTCCATCCTGTCCTAATCCTACTTTGGCATTGAAGTCTATAATTACCATGTTTTAATGTGTCTTAAATGTTTTCAGCAGTTCGGCTATCTCTTCATACAATTTCTCCACCTCTTCATCTTCATGGGCTGTTGCAGGAGCATACACTTGTACTATATTGATGAACTAAGAAGGAAGAATTCCAAATGGAGCTTAAAAACCGGTTTCAGCCACGTCAGGAGCAAGAGGACAGAGACCTGGACAGTTGGAATGACCGGCTTGTTGATACTTATTTTAATATCACTAGATAGAAGAGACCCATAGGTGTACATTGTACCGAATAGAATAATATTATGACATTTGTAATAGAAATTTAGGGTTCATTGTTACAAAACATATTTTAGACAATAGCTTTATACCTGTATAGTTCCATCGTAACCTCTCTGTGAAAAATTATGAGCAAAGATGGTATATATACATGCCGCGACAAAAGACAATTAAAGTAAGTTTGATAATTTATTCAATATGTATGTGAGGGATGATTGTGTTTTTAAATGAGATACATATACAGGCTGAGTCAAAAAGAAGTAAACTCATGTTGGAGGAGCTGTAACTCGAGATCTGTCAGGAATCTGCTAAAAATAAAAATACCACTGAAAAGAGCAAATTCTACACGTCTAAATAAAATAAAAGAATTGTTGCAATTGCTCACAGAAAACTATAATTATACTCATTTGAATACAACCAAACATTTTTGTAGCTGCACACGGCTGATTGATTTTCATCCATTTAAATTTCGACGAATCAGCAAAGTGCTAACAGAATTTATTGTTGAAAAGACAACTTTTGCTTTTAATTAATATTTAACAAAGTCCATGATGGTACTGTAGTTTGTAGGGATACCAATTCAAGTCTTTACGAACGATCCGGCAGAATGTTAGGTAAAGGATTGAGCTGATCTTTGGTCTTGCTGTAACACATGGCTAACTCTAGCAATGTTCACTTGTGATCTAGCAGTTCATGGTCTGCCTTAAGCTTCCGGCTGTCTGTTCCTTAGTGTCTGTCTGTCCCATGCACATTGAGCTTGTTCATATTTTTATATACTGATCCCTTACTGAAACCCGGTTAGCTGTAGGAAATTGAAGACGAAAAAAAACCCGCTGAGCTTTAGTGGGTTTCATGATACTTCGTCGACAGAAACGTGCGCTCCCGTGCGGTAAATTGTGATGCCATGTTGTCATTTCGCCCGTTTTATTATAATGTAGTGCACCGAGGTAAAATTCATATTGAAAAGAGCTCTTTAACATGTAGGAATTATTGATCTAAATTGCACCTGCCACAGAACTTTATTTGCATTTGAATATCGCGCCTTACCAATCAATATAATATAGGTAGGCCCCTACTTGGGAAGTGAAACCGTGTGCAGCTACAAAAATGGGTGATTGTATTCAAATGAGTATAACTTGAGTTTACTGTGAGGAATTCCAACAATTCTTTTTTTTTATTTAGACGTGTAGAATTTGCTCTTTCAAGTGGTATTTTCCTTTTTAGCAGATTCCTTACAGATATCGAGTTACAGCCCCTCAAACATGAGTTTACTTCTTTTTGACTCAGCCTGTACTACCTTTATTATGAATATCATTGTAAGTGGTATTCCATTTGGATTTTAAGCCCCATTCTGCTTAATGTGGCAAAGCCATTTCATAATGGAGTCAACAGACATGAATGAATACAATTTGTACTTTTGTGAACGATGTTTATTCACTATCGGATAGGAAGATACATATATACGCACATAAAATAGTTATGGCAGGCACACTAGAAAACAATCAACAGAGTGGCATTATAGGTAAAGTAGGTAATGGGGCTACGCTTCCTGCACAAGAACAAATAAACACAATAGGGAACGATTGCTCGCTACAAAAGGAGAAACTTAATATAATTAATAAGAAAGAAAGAACAGTTTACCAACCTAAAGTGTTATAATTAAACACAAATCCCACAACCCAACTTGAAATAGCAAGGGAATGTGCCGGCATGGTATTCGAACCCAGGACCTTCCAATTACCAGACGGACGTTTATCAGTGGGAGCTGGTAGCATAATGGATAGAGCGTCCGTCTGGTAATCTGGAAAGAGCGTCCGTCTGGATAGAGTGTCCGGCACATTCCCTTGCTTTTTTACAAGTTTTCAAGTTAGGTTGTGTACTGGTTGGGATTTGTGTTTATTTGTTGTCTTGTTAAATTGTAACACTTTAGGTTGGTACTGTTATTTCTTTCGCATTATATAGGCCCATATCATATAAATATTTATAGTTATATCCAAATTATTTTCTGAAAGTGCTCTACTAATAAATAATATTGTTTTGCTTGCATTGAATGATAATAATTGTTTCATATCCAAATAATTTTGTTTGCTGTCGGAAGCTCTTTTATAGAATTACTATAATACTTTTCTTAAATTTCTACAATGGTGCTGAATTAGAATCAATGCGAGTATTTTTGAATTATCCGTTTTAACTTATAAAATGTAGGGGTAGTGGTCGCGGACTTATAAACAATATTGTGAATCTACTTACCTGATCCTCATTCATTTTAACCCCATAAAAGTTCATATCCAAGAATAATTTCACAAGAGCAATAATAAAGATCATTGATTTTAATATTACAACTTACAGGTTCACTCGCGACGTTTCAATCCCGAGTAATTCCGAAGACATCAATTTGTGATCAGAGTATTTCTTTATCCATCGCAGATGGCATAATATTATTATTTTGAACTTCGCTTCACGTAAAATGTCAAAATATAAACAAAAAACAAGAAAACAGAAAGTGACGACCACAACAACACACAACAACAACAAAATTAGCAGTGTAACTATCAATACCATTTTCTAAGACCTAATAATTATCTAATCAGGAGGCACGGAGATTCATTTCGTATAAAATGTTGGTATCAATGTACGCGCAATGCAAACCGATCATCAAATATCTTTAACCTAAGGGGTATTAAATAACAAGTATAATGGTGGCACTTTCTAAACCAAATACTATAGTGCGGAATTACACAGATGAAATAACTCAAGGTACTTGAACTTCAAAAAAGCCACGGTGCTATGCCGTGAATTAGTTACTAATCTCATGACACTATTGATTTCTCCTTCAAGGATTTCTAAGCTGAAGAAAGACAGAAACATTATTACTAAATATTGCCGACAACGGTGCGGATTCGGTTATTGATTGAAATAGTGAAGCTGTAATGTTCGGTTAGTGTGTTTGATTTGTATGTATTTGTTGTATGTCGTTTAATAAAGTTGTTTTGGTACAGGGTGAGTAAAAAAAAGTGCAATAGAGCAAAGAATCGATATTTATGCAAGAACCAAGTTGAATTTTCCCATTATTGAAAGTTTTTATAAATGCCATACTCAATAGTCACCTCCTGTGAAAAAATGAAGTGACGCACTACTACCGTTTAATTTTTATGAGTCTTTTTGCTGCAATACCCAATTTTATTATTAATTTTGTCCACGAGGTACCGTGTATTTTGAATGAGAGCACACAATGCATGATCAAGCAAAAGCTCTGAAACTGACTTTAACATAAATAAGGTTGATTTTTGCGTTACTTTAATTTTTCTGTTCAAACAAACTTTCTAACGTTACTTTAGGTCCTTCATACCTCACTCGACTCCAACTCTAGTTTTTTTTAACCCCAATATGTCCAACTTACTGGATATTTTGTAATTTACTCCACTTCCATTTGCGCGCATTGCATTTCGACATTTGAAAAACCCGCCTACAAATTTATATGTTTTTGATAGCGAATAAACATCTTTAAAGTAAAGATAAATGCAAATAACAACAAATAATGTTTCTTCTCCTTAAACAAGACCAAGGACAATAGCACTTTGGGTGCTCCATTTTATTTCAATGCCAATGAGGTTAACAAAATGGCAGTTGTTCCAAATCTACCTTACACAGAGTGGGCTGACATTCAAATTTTAGATGTCTCGTGCACAAACATTAAAATTGGGTATCGCTATAAAATGTGTAATAAAATCAAAACGGTAAATGCTAATTCCGTGATTTTTTCACACAAGCTTTTAACAATGTTTTAAAACCTAAAAAGTTCCACTCGGTTCTTAAATAAAAAAATGCATTCTTTTCTCTATTACACTTTTTTTACTCACCCTGTACAAAGGTAAAGAAGCCGACAATTATGTATTCACCAACTACAAACTAAGTACGCCACTGATCAGCTTCTATTGATATGCATATGTAGTCGCGCTAAAGTAAAGGTCGATCGATACAATCATGTTGAAATCAACACAATTCAGAGATTCACCTTTTTGCTATGAACTTCATTTTGTCGGTCAAATATAAAGCATTTTTTTTCTTCATTAATGTCAGTTAAAAACATAGTGCTTGAATATACCTTTAAAAATCTTGGTGTTAAAATTAGGCATGAAATTGTGTCTTTCAGTGTAAGATTTTTGATTTTTACAGGCCTCAACTTCGCCCGTGAGCTTTTTTTTGGAATTATTTTTTGCATATATTTCCCACCTCTGTAAGGCACATTGTGTGTGTCTACATATTATAGTTTTGTCAGAATATCCGTTTTGAATTCACCTTTTTCACTTGCGACTGCAAAATTTCAAATCAGTATATTTTTAATAATTATAACCAGCAGAAATAATCGATATTTCTATTGTGGCTTGATTCGCGAGATGATTTTGACAAAATTGGTAGTCGGAATTGAAAATGGTGTAATCAAAACCGAAATTCTGACAACACTGTGACATATAGCCCGATATGATGTACTTTAGAAAGCTGGGAAATATCTTTCGTTAGCGAATTATGTTACTTTGAAAAGCAAAAACGTCGATCCCCCCAAAAGCTGACGGGGCAACTTGAAGCCTGTGCAAATCGAAAATCTTACACTTGAAGCCTAAATTTCATACCTAAGTTTAACACCAGCGTTTGAAAAAAATATACAGTACCAAGCATTATAGTTTTCTTCTGACATTTTACCGAAGAAATGAAAATCATTCCTTTTCATTTGATCGACAAATTAATTATGAAGTGAAAAGGTGTACTAAAAATTGTGCTACTTTCAACACCGAATTCGATTGTTTCAAGAGTGGGTCTTGTTTAACAATAGCCATCAACCGGCGTTCTGCGTGTACATCCCAACCGAAAGTTCTAAGTTAAATAGAGGCACAAAATCAATTATAACACGGACTTTGTTTGAACAAAAGAAACCTTCGTGGCATAACTACCCGTAAGTAACGTAAATAATCAAATTCAGATGACAGAGTATTAATTGTAAAAGAAGACATATAAGACCCTATATATATATACGACTATAGAAAAATCTGACTGCATCAGGTATAAATATCCTGTTTAACTGAATATATTCCACTGACCACTAACCCAGCTGGAAATTAGTAATTGGAGGTACTAGCTGTCTTGGAGAACTCTCTAGATATATCTCTTGGAGGAACATTAATTAAGGTGACGGGTGTCATGGAGGATATGCTAATTCAGTGAGTGATATAAATAGTGCAGGGGAACAACTATGAAAGTTAATAAATTGCATACATAACACACTCCTTAACTCACGCTACGCATTTGTTTTTATTTTCCTCCATCCCGAAGAATGACCATTCAACCTTGTGAATATTCCCAGGAAATCGTATTTTCCGATATTAGGACAGTTCCGATTAAGACGGTCCTGATATACGGAACCGTCGATGTTCTAATATACCGGAAATACGATGTCCCTGGAGCTCGCATCATATTAAGCTATAAAATGTGCCACAATAGATTAGTATTATATTGATATACCATTAGCATAATCTTGATAGGAAATATGAAAGTAGTGCCGAATTCGACAAAAAGACGTTTGTCTTAATTAGGTCAATATGAAAGCATTTTATATTTGAATGAAGGGCTCCTACCGGCTATACCCATAATATACGCGACCTAATCACCTCCAAGGAAACAGCTGATACTGATTTCATATAAAATTACATAACATGTTTGATATAATTACAGCAGTTTTTGTCTTTGAGTGCCTTCTCATTCATTTTCTTAATCGAAGCCTTTCGGGGGCATGTCCTATTTGCATGTCTCTATATCGGGTATGTCAGTAGTATAATGCAAACTCTTCGGTATTTTTCATATTTTGCAATTGAACCAGTCTTACGATAAGATATTTAAATAACTTGACATGACTCACACATGTATGCTCGTTCGGATCACAATTGTATAAGGCTGTCGCGCAGAGCAAAATCAATTTGCATTGGAATCAACAAATGATACCATTTTGAACTTTAAGTTTAAGTCACGATCGTGTTCTTTTGAGTCGAAGTAAGAGGCCTAGTGCGAACCAAATCTGAGTAAAACAACACTATGCTCCGGTCCGTACTCGAATCCGGCTGTTCAGAGTCGAATTGTGACGCAATCCCAATGTATCAGGGTCATTCAATAGTTATACCTCCGCTCTTATAACTTTGGTTCCGTAAATGGTAGATTTTTCAAACCATGTATGATTATACATTGGAATGGGTTTTTTTTTATATAACTGAGGGCAAACGAATGGACGGATCAAAACAGAATCGACCCACGCCTGCCCAACGTTTACGGGCCTGACTTTACTAGAATCGAACATCAGATGACTACGTTCGAACATGAGCTGTCCAATCTGTGCCAAGAACTAAAGCCATCCATTATTGTCATTGTGGAACATTCTTGATGCTACTGTGAACGTTGATGCTAACTGCACAACTATACCTGGATACACCCTCAGCTGTCGTAGATCCATTTACCGCCCGCCCCATATGTCTGCTTTGTATCATCAGCGAGGTCATGGAGGTTGTTGTACAGAACCAATTTATGAATACCTCCTTGAAAACCAACATATATCTGAAAGAGGAATCCAGTCAAGCTAGATCTTCTGTTTGATACTGAACTGGTTGAGAAGGGGGAGCCGGAGATCCTGGGAGTCAAAGTCAAAATCTAGAGCAGGACAGAAGCTAGGCACTCTGAGGAGAGTTTCAAATAAACTCGAGGTCAGAAGAGCAACTGTTTACAATGCACAAGTTCGCAGTGTGATGGAATACGCCTCACTGTCTTGATTGAGTGCCAGCGCCACCGCTAGACTCTATCCAGAGGAAGGCCCGTCGAATCATAGGCGCGAAGAAGAAGCAAACACAGAGCTGAACATCACATCTCTCCATCATAGACATCAAGTGGCTGCAGCAACAGTCGTCTACCAAATGCACACTACCTTGTGCCCACCAGATCTGAAGGAACTGCTACTAAAGCAATTTGTAGCCAACAGAGGTACCCGCTCCAGCTTGTCTATGGCTTGTTACGCTCTCACAGTACCAGTTTGTAAAATCATACTGGCGGGACCTTCATCCACACTGTAGTTCACGTTTGGAGTAGTAGGAGACATATCTGACAACGGCGCACCATCCTTCTAGGGCACTGTGTAATCATCTCATCACTCATGTATGATGCTTCACTGTACCCCTTCAATCTTCTTGTTCCTAAGTGAACCAGCCCCGTGTGTTTGTCTTTTATAGTGCCTGGGTGCCTATGTTCTTTATCTAACTCCTCATTGCTCACTCTAGCATAAAAAAAGATTACAACTTAAACAACATCAAATTTGTAACCAAACAGCAAATTGACGGTAAAAAAGGCATGTTAACTTTCAAAAAAGTATATCAGCATCCATTGTTTCTGTTATGTCTGATGGTCATTCAATGAATGAGAATCTGCTCGGGGACTATATCTGTATGAAATATAAGTTCTGTCTCAAAGCAGAAAATAAAGACACCCATTTACTTTTGATAACTTTCTATTTTCAAATTAGTGTTTAAGTACCAAGTGTCATTTACATAGCAGGTTTAATATGCTTCCGTTTTCTAACATAGAAACATTTCTGTATAAATGTCTTTTGGGCATTTTAAAGAAAAACTTCAAATTTGGTTGCAGTTCTTATCTGCTCCAAACTTTTCTTTGTTAAAACGTAACATTGTTTGTTGGCATGAAGCAGCTTTTATTGCCATTTTACATAATTTTATTATTTTTCCTCACGTCTGCCAGCTTCATTTTAAGCTATCTGAAGTGACTAAATGGTATTTTCTTTATTACTTCGCCTACAACGAATGCAAAAAATATTGAAACAATATTTATCTTAGGCTATAGAAAAGACCCTATATTATATTTATAATCATGGAAAATATGAAAGGGCTACTACTTGTAGAAGCTGAGCTATGAACTTTTTTGAATGACTCTTGTATATGTAAATGCACACTATTACATTGTATTAAATGAACACAACACATTTTTGGATAGTTAAGGGGGTACTACACCCCTGGCCAATTTTGTGCCTATTTTTGTGTTTTTCTCAAAAATTATATCATTATGGTGACAATTAAGATATGTTTATTATAGGGGCAAGGACTACAACTACTGTACTGAAAATTCAGCAACTCAAAGCAAGTACTTATTGATTTATTGATCAAATATTGGTTTTCCCTCATTTTTGACTGTAATTCCACAAATGTTGTCTGTGCTGAAATAAAATTTCCAGTGAAGTAGTTGTAGTCCTTGCCCCTATAATATGCATATCTTACTTGTCCCCAATGCGCTATAATGTTTGAGAAAAATGCAAAAACAAGCACAAAATTGGGCAGGGGTGTAGTACCCCCTTAAATCTGCTTGTTTTGATAAATATTTTGGCGACGTTCCCGGCACACACCATTTATCTTATTTTTAGCAATAAAAATGCAATATTCAATAACATTCATACATTAAGACGGCATTGATTTTCATATCAATTTGCGCTACGATGTTTGGATTTCCCACATTATTAAATACAGTTATTACCAAAGATGTATTAAACCAAATGTTACAGTGGCAATATTGTTATATATTTGTTTATATTCATTTAGTTCGTTAGGCTGAGTATGTGAGCATTTAAATTTGAGGGTTACTGACTACTCGAGACCAAGCAATAAGACCAATCAATACGCGCAAAGTCTTTCTGCCACGTACATAACAGTCAAGCATTGTTGATGTGTTTCATGACTAAATCTTGAAAATGTCAAAGAACGTAACAACATGAATTAATTGCCGCTAAAAAACTCTGCCAAGTGTGAACAATAAATGGTGTATAAATGCGTTATACAGTCATGTTCATTACGAATGACAGGTGCAATCTTCAGGGATCTGAAAATAAGCTTGTACATATAGCTGGGCTTTATAGACAAGCCTGGTTTTTAGCCTTTTTGATGTAGTTCTGCTCTTCGTCGTGTCATCTTTTCATTATGTATTATTGCCTGAGCATATTGCTTGTTGTGAAAGAGAGAAAAGAAGAGAAAGATTAGAATTTTAGTGAACATGTTTTTGGTAATAGGAATGTTAAATATAGTGAGCAGTATGGCTGTATATAGATTGGTATAGATATATAAAGTACAATACAGCGATGAGATTGCCTGAAATTCTGAATTGGTATTTTTTTAAAGAGCAAGACCGATTTTCATTGTATATCTTTTTTTAGTGTGAAAACAATCACGATACACAGTATTTCAACCGTTTTAAAGTTAAAATATATACTTCAAAGTATGAAATTTGAATTCAAAATCAATTACGCCTAGAGTTTATGAACACTGAAGTTGTAAAGGTGATATCCCAATCCGAACCATTTTTTTTCAAACTTTTCATTTTCACGTAAAACGTCTACTAACTGCACGATTGGCATGGCAACGGCGGTCATATTGGATTTTTTGGGAAATCTTTGGAATAGAAAACGCCCAAATGGGTCGTTTTGGCTCTACGTTTTGTTTTGAGAATTCGATCTATGCGTGTCCAGATAATTATACATACCAATGTATGTACAAAATTGCAACGCAATAGGACATTGAGTCACTGAAAACTGGTTTAAAACGCGAAACGACATTTTGCTAAAATTAAAGTTTTAAATTTAGAAACACTGAATATGCAAATTAGTCATTAGAAATGCTGAATATGAAAAATTAAATAAAATAGGTACGATAATAGGAAAATGAAGAGTTTGTTTCGAATAGCTGCCTTGTGTCACATTTTCTGAATTTTTTAAAGCATTTTTAAGTTTGAATGACAGTTAACGAGTTAACGACTGTAATGGGTATGTTTGTAAAACTCACTTTATTTTCTAACTACTTTCAACATGACTTTGTCCTAAAAATTTTCCAATGCAAATTAAAAAAAATGACGGCCATTGGATTTAGCTCCTTTTGGATCAAAGAAAAATTTTTTCTTTTATATTTATCATTTTCTTCTTTGCACGTCGGAGGGATTTGCCCGGGTTAGCTGATTCGGGCCTACCCTGAATAAAGATTATAAGTAATAAAAATAAAAATAAAAAGATAACCAAAAAATTGTTAGAAAGATCTTTAAATGAATTGTACACAGAGCAGCCTTATTAGCGCCTTTTGGAGCCAATCTTTTCAAATTAATTTGCAAGTGGTTTCAATTTGCGTTATCTTGTCCTCGTCTATGAATCAAATCAAAAGCAAATTGTAGCTAAAATTTCAAATAAATTATACACCTATTGTGCCATTTCACAACTTCAGTGTCATGTTTAAGGGTAGACGAGGTGTTGTTGGTCGAAGCAACCAAAAAATCGATTTTCATTCTCTAGATCAATAAATTATTGACAAATAACACCTTGATGTTTTGCGAAAGTTCATTCTACAAATTATATAATTTGAAAACTTGCTTAATTTATTGTTGTTAATGAGCTATGTACATTTTACAAAAGTGTTGTTGTTTCAGCCCTCTTTACAACATAACTCAAGAACCACAGGACCTACAAAATTATTTCTGTGATATTTGAATTCTTCTACACGCTCGCAAGGAAATGAGCAATGCAATTTTTGCCAAAGCTCATTACCATTCGCAAGATGTTGTGAACTACCAAATCGCAACACTTTAAAATAGTGTATTACCTTAAGAGCGACAACAAAGCGAATATCATTGTATTTCGCCACCCGACTCATTTTGATCATCCATCTCCCTCCCCATGTATTGCTAAAATAAGCGCAAAGGGATGGCTCTACGATTAGCGCAAGTCATGTGTCCCTCATTTGGGTGGGTGATACAATACAAAAACACCCTCACACTCTTCAAAGATCCTAACCTTATAAAACCGATGAAAGAAGTAAAGACAATAAACAATGGGGCGACATACATTTTTTACAATAACAGAGGATGAAATGGGAATAGGAGGACATATTGTAATGACATAGGGCCTAAATATGTGTTTGCGTTGGAAAAATGTCCTTGGGGAATATACACAAATACATCCTCTAAGGCCATATCTTGAAGTTCACTAAAAACACTGGCAACGACGTGTCGCAACAGCTTCATTTATGTACTTCATTAACGTCGTTAAAGCAGGTAACAGGATGGTACTTGATAAATTGAATAATTACATAATTAGGCTATTTATATCTTTGATATCGACATGCTGTTCATCATTCTGTCAACGTGAGTTTATGTAAGCGACTGCTAAAACAACTTGATTCTCTCTTAGTCAACGCTATTCAGACCAGATTTTGACCTGATATTACCGATCTGTTTTACTCAAAGGGCAATGACTGATTTGACTAAAATAAATATATTGAAGCCAATAATATATACAAAATCAATAGAAAGCATTATAAGATGGCAACGGCTTGGAAGCTTTACTTTACAGAAAAGAATGTCAAATTATTGGTTTGAAAGACCTTTTTTGTATAATTCATTACCAACTATAAATTACGAAGTCTCTAGCTCTAATTTCTACCTACTTCTTCTCTCTTTTTTATTTTTCTTTATTCTTTCTTGCTCCCATTGGCTCTGTGGCCCCGTTTCGTGGTACACGAAAATTTGTTCAGCACAAGTGATATGAGCAGATTTAGCTGGGCATATACCAGGTCACATACCAGGAGAAAATTGAGCTGTAATTCGTAGGCTCATAATGTACATCTGCATTTGGCCCTATTTTAGGCCACAATAATTGTCCACATTTTAGCATTAAAATTGAACATTTTCATGCACATTTGTATTAATTATTAGGCGCGTTATCGGGTGAGAATGAGCAAATCTTGCGTCCTGCTCCACCTGACAGGTACGTCTATATGTAAGGTCATAATGTGTCACCAAAATTTGAATAAAAATATCAGAAACTCAAGAAGCAACCCCTCGACCCCACTCAGGGTGAAGCGACTATGCCCGCCTCAAATACCTGATTTTCCGGTCCGCTGTGACGGCAATAGTGGGAGGGGCATCTCCTATTCGAAAAAAATTACATTATTCAATTATGTAAGCAGTGGCATGACATGAATGAGTAAATACGAGATCAATACAATGAATTGGAGGCTGCATTTTGAATGTGCCTTTTCTTTACCCAAAGTTGCAGGAAATTGAAAATAACAAACTGACCTCGAATCTTTGCAGTAGATGATGTTATTGCAGTACTTGTGATTACTTTAGTTCATTGTGATTATAATATAGATCACATTTTGTTTTTGTTAGATTATCTTTTTGCCATTTTATGAAAACAGGAATTCTTATTTAATGATCACACAATGTTATTCACACTAACCTGTGTGATATTAAACTTTGGTTTGATCAAACCGAAATGTTCATTCTGCTGACATTTAAGGTTATATATACTGACATTGTCATCAGCTTGTCAAATATTTACCCTTTTACTGCCAAGTCACAAATTGCAATGGACCGACAAACTCTAAATCTTACCTTTCAAAGTAAACGATACCCAAAGGTTACCTCACGAATTCTAGCTGTTACACAGTTAATGCCATTACAACATAGCGTGGAATCTCAACGACATGCGACGATTGGCAAAACTTAGACAAACCATTGTAATAGAAATCAAACCGCAGAGTAAACACTTCATATTGGAATAAATATGACTTTTAAGTCATAAAAAACATTGAAACATGTATGGACACAAAACGTCATAATTACTGAATACCCGTCGTCTATCCGTGACTCAGTGCGGTTCGAGTTTGAAATTCAAAACTAAAATATGTTTGAAGATTCCGTATGCAAAGTTACCTGAACTATTAAAAAGTATACTAAGTGTTTAAAAATTGCCTGAAATTGTGGCGAATTTCGCACCATACATGATTACGCACAACATTTTTGCAGATCGCTCGATACTAAGTGCATCCAAGAAAATATGCCTAAAACCCATAAGCAAGGTTTCTTGCACTCTCATTAGTGGGCAAAGGGTAGCCAGGGATCTAATGTCAGGTACCTTTTTACCGAATGAATTTTGGGATATAATTCCTACACATGACCGATTGTAACACAACAATGTATATAAGCTAGTTATATAAAAACAGTAATTCATAGAAAACAGAATTATTAAACTTTGGTACACTAACAGGAGCACTTTCACCGGGTCCATCGGCGTCTCCAGCTGATGTTATTGCTCTGAAGATATGTTGTTGCTAGTGATGTTGTTGAGACACCTGCGATGACGTCACAGATGTATATGACGTCAAACAAGAAGATATTGTGGCGCCCCTTGGTTCGGGGTGTGGGTGGGTGGGGGGGGGGGGTCAGGAGGTTATTCCAGACAGTGTTGATGTCTAACCCTTTGTTACGGTTCAGTCTGGGTCTTTTAGTTCTGATATGGATTGCTTCCAAGACCCTAAGAGGGAAGTCCTGAGACTCCGTTTTAACACTTTTACGTTTTTCCAGTCAATCTGGATAAACACTGTATAGGTAATCACAGTCTTTACAAGGGATGTTGGAAACAACCCTAGATTGCTTTTCGCGATCTGCGTAGGGTATTCCGAGGTTTGAACACATGCAGAGTTAAAAGCCCTGCGCAGCCGTTCCAAAAGGGCTTCAACGCAAGGCTTTGGAGCGATTGACAGTAAAACATACTGGGAATTATACCTACCAGCAAAAAGACGGGTGTGCGATGGGAATTCCATGTAACCCGTTGACAGCGAGTGCTTACATGAAACACTTTGAACGTATTGCTCTACGTGGTATCGTTATGTGGATGACACATTCTGCTTTATTAAATCGGCGTATGTGCAAGAGTTCACATAAACAGTCAGGACCCTAATATCAAATTCACATGCGAGAAAGAGGGCAACTCCCTTTCCTCGATACGCTAATCTCTCGAAAACAGAACGGATCGGTAAAAATCCGAGTGTGCCTCAAGCCTACTCACACGGATCAGTATTTGAACTTTAGCTCGCACCTTCCGCTGGAACGCAAACTGCGTGTCGTTAGAACCCTGTTTTATATATAACAAATTCTGAAGAATTGTGAAGGAGGTGTTACACGAAAGCGGCTATCATAACTGGACATTGTTCAATATCTAAATTCCCGGGCACCGAAATTATCTGGTGCAATGACGTCCCAGTATTACAAAGAAGGCTGAAGACAGTTGAGCACAAATACTCATGACGTCATTGCCCTAGATAATTTCGGCGCGGGAATTTTGAATATCGCGTGTTGATTGCCGGAGACTACCTTTAAACTGCGTTTCCCGTCGTTAGCCGAGCGTGTAAGCGATGTTCATAACAATGTACGTACATGACGTACTGGATTGGTCAACATATCAAAAAGACCGACCTCAGTCGCGATCGACGTTGTGACACGCATTGGCGAAATAGGCGCTGGGATGAAGTAGCGATTTGCTTTTATGTGCCTCATTATTTTGTTTTTTATTTCAACAACTCTTCCTATACCTTTGTACAGGAGCCAAGCGTTGTTAATCCGTGACGAATCAACACTTTTCCAGTAGCGTATACGCGAATGCAGGGTTACGCGTACGCGTTACGCGTGAGCGAGTAAAATTCGTCATGCCTGGAACTTATGCGTAAACACTTTCTTAATTATGTTATTAAAGTAACAGCTAAACTTTTCCGCTTTATTCTTTAGTTTTATTGCTGATATCAACAGAAAAATCACTGATCTTCTTGCAAGGTAGAGTGTCAATGACAAAACGGATATTCCGAATGAAAAAAACATGTCGCAACTCGTGTCCGGCGCGTCTGCGTGGTTTACTTCGCTAGCTGCCCTCGCGAAGTAAACCACGCAGACGACGCGGACGCTTCGTTGTTAATCGGTGATGAACAACGGTGAAACATGATTGAATCCCTAAAGCAACATTAATTTGATCTCGTGCGCTAGTTTGTAATGTAAGAGTGTTTCTATATGTATATGATGCATAAGCCTCTTCCCTAGTTGTAAATATTATTGCCAATCTATCATACAAATAAATCGTCCTAGACATTCATTTGAAATTAATCGCACCAAGGGAAAGGTAAAGATTAAACACAAGCACTCATGAGAATAAGCTTTTGATATTGCGGCGAATATTTGTATTATTGATACCGAAAATACGGTGCAAATCTCCTTCATCGCCATTGTATATACAATTTGTCAATGAGTGTTATTCCCATGGCGTTGTCATAAATCAAGAATAACACCATTTTGAACACCCATTGCTATGGTGATATTACTTTTTTTCATCAAACAAACAATTTATCAGTGGCTCTGCTCACAGCTCAGACTGAAATTATATTTGGAATAAATATTATAAATTGTCACAAATTAAAATCACAAACCGCGAAAGATCGCCAACAACTGCCGCGAAATCTGGATATCCAACTAGATTGCCCCGAAGGGCTACAAAGAATCACACACCACGAAATATGGATATCCAACAAGCTTAAATTATAAATTAGCTCCCGATAGAGGGCAGGGCTTGATAAGGGAAATTCAAATCACACACCGCGAAAGATCGCCGCCAACCGCCTTTTAATAGGGATATCCAATTAGATTGCCCCGCAGGGCTACAAAGAACCACAAACCGCGAAATTTGGATATCAACCAGATTGCCCGTAGGCCTATCGATTATAAAGAACCATAAACCGCGAAATATGGATATCCAACAAATTAAGACCACAAACCGCGAAAGATCGCCAACAACTGCCGCTCAATATTGATATCCAACTAGGTTGCCCCGCAGGGCTATAAAGAACCACAAACCGAGAAATTGGGATATGCAACTATTAACCCACAGGGTTTCAAAGAACCACAAACCACGAAATATGGATATCCAACAAACTTAAACTATAAATTAGCTCCCGATAGAGGGCAGGGCTTGATGAGGTAAATTAAAACCACAAAACATCGCCGATAACTGCCGCTTAATAGGGATATCCAACTAGATTCCCCGCAGGGCTACAAAGAACCACAAACCGCGAAATTTGGATATCCAACTAGATTGCCCGCAGGTCTATCGATTATAAAGTGGTTGCACCCTAGTAAAAACACAAAATTACGAAAATTTCCACTCGCTGAAATTCACCCCACCCCCGGAAAAAAATTACATTATTCAATTATGTAAGCAGTGACATGACATGAATGAGTAAATAAGAGATCAATACAATGAATTGGAGGCTGCATTTTGAATGTACATTTTCTTTACCCAAAGTTGCAGGAAATCGAAAATAACAGACTGACCTCGAATCTTTGCAGAAGATGTTATTGCAGTAATTGTGATTACTTTAGTTCATTGTGATTATAATAGATCACATTTTGTTTTTGTTAGATTATCTTTTTGCCATTTTATGAAAACAGGAATTCTTATTTAATGATCACACAATGTTATTCACACTACGACCTGTGTGATATTAAACTTTGGTTTGATCAAACCGAAATGTTCATTCTGCTGACATTTAAGGTTATATATACTGACATTGTCATCAACTTGTCAAATATTTACCCTTTTACTGCCAAGACACAAATTGCAATGGACCGACAAACTCTAAATCTTACATTTCAAAGTAAACGATGCCTAAAGGTTACCTCACATGCTAGTTGTTACACAGTTAATGCCATTGCAACAATCTCAACGACATGAGACGATTGTAATATAAATCAAACCGCAGAGTAAACACCTTAAAACAAATTATATATGAATATTGGAATAAATATGACATTAAACATTGAAACATCTATGGACACAAAATGTCATAATCGCTGAATACCCGTCGTCTATCCGTGACTCAGTTCGGTTCGAGTTTGAAATTCTAAACTAAATATGTTTGAAGATTCCGTATGCAAAGTTACCTGAACTATTAAAAATTACACTAGGTGTTTAAAAATTGCCTGAAATTGTGGCGAATTTCGCACCATACATGATTACGCACAACATTTTTGCAGATCGCTCGAAACTAAGTGCATCCAAGAAAATATGCCTAAAACCCATAAGCAAGGTTTCTTGCACTCTCATTAGTGGGCAAAGGGTAGCCAGGGATCTAATGTCAGGTACCTTTTTACTAAATGAATTTTGGGATATAATTCCAACACATGAACGATTGTAACACTACAATGTATATGAGCTAGTTATATAAAAACAGTAATTTATAGAAAACTTTGGTACACTAACAGGAGCTCTTTCACCGGGTCAATCGGAAGATATGTTGTTGCTAGTGATGTTGTTGAGACACCTGCGATGACGTCACAGATGTATATGACGTCAAACAAGAAGATGTTGTGGCGCCCCCTTGGTTCGGGGTGTGGGTGACGGGGGGGGTTCAGGAGGTTATTCCAGAGAGTGTTGATGTCTAATCCTTTGTTACGGTTCAGTCTGGGTCTTTTAGTTCTGATATGGATTGCTTCCAAGACCCTAAGAGGGAAGTCCTGAGACTCCGTTTTAACACTTTTACGTTTTTCCAGTCAATCTGGATAAACACTGTATAAGCAATCACAGTCTTTACAAGGGATGTTGTAAACAACCCTAGATTGCTTTGCGCGATCTGCGTAGGGTATTCCGAGGTTTGAACACCTGCAGAGTTAAAAGCCCTGCGCAGCCGTTCCAAAAGGCCTTCAACGCAAGGCTGTGGAGCGATTGACAGTAAAACATAATGGAAATTATACCTACCAGCAAAAACACGGGTGTGCGATGGGAAGTCCATGTAACCCGTTGACAGCGAGTGCTTACATGAAACATTTTGAACGTATTGCTCTACGTGGTATCGTTATGTGGATGACACATTCTGCTTTATTAAATCGGCGTATATGCAAGAGTTCACATAAACAGTCAGGACCCTAATATCAAATTACATGCGAGGAAGAGGGCAACTCCCTTTCCTCGATACGCTAATCTCTCGAAAACAGGACGGATCGGTAAAAATCCGAGTGTGCCTCAAGCCTACTCACACGGATCAGTATTTGAACTTTAGCTCGCACCTTAAGCTGGAACGCAAACTGAGTGTCGTTAGAACCCTGTTTTATATATAACAAATTCTGAAGAAATGTGAAGGATGTGTTACACGAAAGCGGCTATCATAACTGGACATTGTTCAATATCTAAATTCCCGGGCACCGAAATTATCTGGTGCAATGACGTCCCAGTATTACAAAGCGGGCTGAAGACAGTTGAGCACAAATAGAGGTAGAAAGGTAGAGTGGCAATGACAAAACGGATATTCCGAATGAAAAAAAAGCATGTCGCAACTCGCGTCCGGCGCGTCCGCGTGGTTTACTTCGCTCGGGCAGCTAAAGCTAAAGCTGCCCTCGCGAAGTAAACCACGCAGACGACGCGGACGCATCGTTGTTAATCGGTGATGAACAACGGTGAAACATGATTGAATCCCTAAAGCAACATTAATTTGATCTCGTGCGCTAGTTTGTAATGTAAGAGTGTTTCTATATGTATATGATGCATAAGCCTCAGTCTTCCCTAGTTGTAAATATTATTGCCAATCTATCATACAAATAAATCGTCCTAGACATTCGCATCAAGGGGAAGGTGAAGATTCAACACAAGCACTCATGAGTTAAGGTGGCTGTGTACTCTCAGATATGCATGTAGTAAAAGTGCAATAACTTTGTAATTATTCGCGCAAGATATATAAAAGTATACATTTTATGAAGGCAAGACATCAATAAATCTTAATATAAATACAGATTTGGGGTAAAAACAACAATTATGAAGAAAATCACAAAAAAGTGAGTATTTGGCAATATTTGTTAGGTACATCATAACAAAAAACACTCTTTCCAAAATATTTTATTTTGTTTTTAGCTCAATCTTGAGGCTCCATTCCAAAAACGGTTTTTTATTTTTTTGATATTGGCCTTATTTTTTGAGATATTGACCATATAAGGCATCAAATTGAACTTTTTAAAATTCACAAACGCCTATTTGCACAAAATGATGCCTAAAATCATAAATAGACCAAAATATAAAAAATGAGAAAACCGTTTCTTGAGTCGATCATGCTTTTACGATGATCATATTTGCTTACCTATAGATGCTGTATTTATTGAGTTATCGTGTACCTAAATCGTCATTTTACCGAGAAAATGAACATTGAAAGAATGGCCGTTGAAGTTTAAAGTGGTCACATTCTGCACTTTCATCGAATCTTACAGGAGAATGCGGCAGTTTTCGTTTTTCTACCTTATATAACGTGAACATCGGGTAAATCCACAGCCCCTTGAGAAGTTTGAGCGAAATCCATTCATAACTTGATATTTAAATCGGGGAAAGAACTTGAAAAACCCACATTTTATCAGCTAAAACGGAGCCATTTGACCGCTAGGATTTTGTGAAATCAGTGCTTCCGTGGTGCTTCCATAAGATGCGCCGCGCATGTAGATACGCGTTGCGTATGCGTAGCGTATTTGTGCGTTAACAAATTGCGCGATACGCCACGCGATGCGCGGTTGCGCGCGTGTACCCTGCTGGTACAACAAAGATTTTCTTTCCTTTTCAATCTCAAATACGAGTGGAATAGTGAAATAAAATCCTTAAAATATTGCAGTTGGAGTTTACAAATCTGGATTTTCATTCCTTGTATTTATAAAAAACATAACAAAGTACAAACTTATCAAAAAAACCTCAATTTTGCGAAAGAAACCATGTCTAGAGTACACAGCCGCGTTAAGCTTTTGATATTGCGGCGAATATTTGTATTATTGATACAGAAAATCCGGTGCAAATCTCCTTCATCGCCATTGTATATACAATTTGTCAATGAGTGTTATTCCCATGGCGTTGTGAAAAAAATCGTGTCAAACGAGTGCCGACATATTATATATGAAATTATGAACATTATAACGAACACGTCGAACTTCATTGAAAGAATTTATAGATTATATTTTGAGTATGTATAACCAAACAAAAAAATAACATTTCTCAGAGGTGATGGGGTAAAGTAAGTCATGTGTCGCTAAAATTGGTTTGGTTTCAGGTTCAGGTTTGTGAAGTGACGGGTTTAACTACCTCAGTCGTTAAACGCCAGGGGGGAGTCCCCTATATGTAAAGGTGGAAGTGTATGTGCGGCGGTCAAAGGTCCATTTTCAGGCTCTCCGGCAGTTCTTTAAGACCCACATTTGCATCATCCAGTCCATTGATCCTCAAACTCTTGAGTTCAAATTTGGAGAGATTAGCCATGTTTTTGGCCCAATTTAGGATAACAGACCCCCACAAAAATGTTGTATTTTGCCCAAAAATCAGTTCTTAGTTCCGAAGAAAAATTGAAAGTCAGTTATTTATGATAAGGAAAGAGGTACCGCGAGAATGTACCTCATTTCTTAACACAAATATGAACCACTTGTCTTTAATCACTGACATTTCAGTGAAGTAATTGGATTCTTTTCCCCTATATAATATACATAACTTTTGTTCCCAGTGTGTAGTTAAAATTTATCAGGGGTGTAGTACCACCTTAAAGGAAATCTGTAATATAAACTAATCAATGGCTAATATAGTTATATACTCCTACATTAAACATACCAGACGGTCTATATGAATTTCGGAATATTCCTAACAAAGAAAAAGAACTTTTAATCCTTCGTTTCTGCGATTCATGGAAGCCGACATGATAGCTGCTTGCGTATCCTTTCTGCCACAAGCGGTAGTGTAACATTTCACACATACCCTCGGCTACCTTCGGCGAGCGTGTGTTGCTTTATGGCATTCGCGACCCCACAGCGAATTTTGTTTTTAGTGCTGTTTTTACACTTTTCGTTCTCAAAAGACATTGCTGATCATAAATATTACTTGAAATACATTTTTTATGTTCTTCTGTAGTTTTATGGGTAAGAATTGTTGCGTTTTCTTTTGAACGAATGTTGAATCAGAACTTTGGTAGTATTCGCTTCGTGTCACCTAAGTTCACGAGGGACGAGGCTTGTGGCACGGATTTCGCTGGTTTCAAAATCGGGGTACCGTTACAGCGTAATAAAAATACATCGGGTATCAATATGGCAGCCACCATGGATTGCAAACTGACGGCTGATCGTCGTAAGGAATTAAGAATTTCTCCTTTATTGGGACGTATATAAGCGTGGGACTTTTACTGTTTGTCGTTTTTATTATTACTGCAACTATATAGCCATTGATTAGTTTATGGTACAGATTTCCTTTAAAGTAACGTAATCACTTGCTGCCACCATGTGATGACACTGTCGTCCTTTCTTGATGTAAAGAAGGGGATTAACTTCTCTCGTTGATGATTACTCACTGCTGAAAAGTGATGCTATATTATGTGGCTAGTGAGTCGGTGAATCGGTAAGCTTAAAATGGTTACTCAATCCTTAATTCCGGTAGCCAAATATTGTCATGCAAACTTCCTTTTGTGATCAGGCAAACATAACAGATGTACAGTTCTCAATAGCCTTAGTTTATATATTTCTCCTTTTATTTCGCCTGGTTAAAACAACATAAAATTAAAAAGTAAACATGAAAACACCTGATATGCTCTGTGACTGTTCAACACCTGTGGCGCAGCCAGCACTTTTCAGAGGGTGTACAAAGGAGAAGGGGGAAAGACAAATTGTAAGGGGGGGTACACAAAAAGCCTAAAAATCTTAAATATCGGGACGGCCACCATCCCACAGGGGGGGGGGGGGCAAGAAAGGGGAAAACTTTTCACAGGGGGCAACTTCCCTCCCCCCTTGGCTACACCACTGTTTAGTGCTGCGGGGAAATCCCGACTGTGTAAAAAATGTTAGTATTTATACCACACCTTTCACATGTACATGTACACGTGTACCTAAGCGCTTTACATTTATTTATTCCGCTGTCGTTAGAATATGTTCCATTTCACCCTGGGTAGAGAGAGAGAGAGGCAAGTAAGGTAAAGCACCTTGCCCAAGAGCACAAAGGCACCGCCGTGGAACTCGCGAACAGATTTTAGCAGACCCCGTACCTCCGCGCCAACGTGCCCCATTTCCATATTATGGATTGCTACTCATGCCATAATTAAGTAATATGACATATCACTGCATGATAGGTAAGATGTCAATTTATATAGATTCATCAGGGAGTACATCGAAGTTTTACAAATAACTGTTAGAATACACGAAGAATATGTACTATTTTTGTATCATGTCCCCCTGGTGTGATTTGCACTCCGTAAATATAATATTTGACCATTTCAGCATTAACTTTAAAAAGCGCGATTTTATTTAAATTTCGACTATATTTAGCAATTTTTAGCTTCAATGTGGCAATTTATTTCTGCGCATGATCGTGTTGCAGTGCTAGGGGCAATTAAAACTCCGGCTCTAAAAACCTTAATTGTGGATGATAAACTTTTAATTTATTAGTCAGGCTTCGTTCCATTAATTAAGGGAGTGTTCATTAATACTTTGGTAGGGGGGGCTGGTCTTACTCAGATTTTTCACCCGAAAACTTTTTTGACCCCCCCCCGATGGACCGCTAAACTTTCTGACCCCCCTCTTTGACAGACAAAACTTTTTTGACCCCCCCCCCCCTATTATCGTATAACAAACATTATACTTAAGTGTTGTTTCCAGTGGTGTGGTATCTGGGTCACATGTCATTGAGGATCGAGGCAAATGTTTGAAACATTTTGAAACATTCCTGGTGGGACAATTGCGCATGAAATACAAGCACAAGGAAATTTTCATTTTATACTTAATTTAGATTTGTCCCAAATCAGGGTGTTTATCTGATTTTACAGGGATAAATGAAATAGAGGATTTATTTGGAGGTTCATGGGCACATCAGCATAATTTGGCTATTATGATAGGACAAATGCGCGCAAAAAAATTTGGCCATATTGGAGTTTGAATGGTCAAATAATGTTAAAATTGGAACTAATTTATGCAAAAAGCTAAAATGGTCAAATATGATTTGGTCAAATATAATTTGGTCACGCATATGTACACAGGTATCAGTTTTGGCACCCAAAGACCGTGGCACCTGGTAAATCTACCCATGGGCCTATGTGTACAAAATAATTTTGCAATGAGAAATAGTAAACTGAAGTGTGCAGTAATATATGCAAAGAAATCCAATTTATTTGCAATATTTTCTTGAATTAGTTGTATTTTGATCAGATTGGCAGGCCTACATAATCATGTGTGTAGCCTACTTTGAATAGATTCTATAGTGATAAAAAGTGCCAGTATTTCTTAGACCAACCCAGATGTTGCATGTTGCTGATCATCTTTAATGTTATATTAATTGATAGATGTGTACACTAAGTGCCATAATATTTTCAAACAAAACACTGAAAACCCAAACTTGCTCACGTTAAAAGTGATATAGAGGGTCTCAATGCGCGCGAAGCGCGCGAAAATTTTGGATTTTAAAGCGGAAAACTTTTTTGACCCCCCTTTCCTAGCACCTAAAACTTTTAAGGTTCAAAACTTTTTTGGCCCCCCCTCCCTTTTTACCAGCCCCCCACCAAAGTATTTCTGAACACTCCCTAACCATATTTCCTCGAATAAACGCCCCGGGTGTTGCATTTTCAAACGGGCGTTTATTAAAGGTCATTCCCGTTAAAATCATTAGGTAAGGTTATAACCATGATAACTCAAGCTGCAACGACGAACTATGAACTTAGGAAGACTGACATCTGGTTCACTTACCATTGCTTACGCGTTTGCGACCAGAGTTTCATCGATTATCGACGCTTTTATCGACCATGTGTGCATGGAATGGAAATATATTTACTTGAGGGGGGTGGGCGACTATTCGAAAAAATACGGTAAATTGAGTTACTTTGCTCCGTTTGTTTGCTGGGGTTTGTGTTTAGTGGTGTCTGTGGGTGGGTAGGGGTGTGTGTGTGTGTTTTTTTTGTTTGATTTTGTTTGTTTTTTATTCCCGTCAGTATGTACATTCTTCAGCACTATATATAATACATTTAAATTTCGCTAGACATTATTTCATTTGTAAATGAAATCTTACGAGGCACTTGAGTCTTGAGTCTTGATTTTAGTTTGACTTACACCTGAACGATATTATATAAAAACTATATACATAAATGCATTCATCTCCATGGGTCAAATAAGTGAATGCCCTCCAAAGGACAATCGTCACAATTGACAATCCGTGAGTAAGCATTTAAAGATATTGTATAACGCTACTAACTAAATCAAGACATTTTATTACTTACTTGCCATTATCCTTCTACAATTGACCTTATGTCCAGATATAAGTACCATAATATCTCTCCGCTTCTGCTATTTATTACATGTACGTAAAGATTGTCCCAAAATAATCTAAACACTCTATACCGTAAAGAGGAACAATAAAGACAAGCAATCAAGCTTTAATAAAAAACAAATATGCCATTTACTTCAATCAATGAATCGACTTGGGAGATCTCTGCATTTATATCTTGTATGGGAACTGTGCATACTCAAATAAAAATTCCTTCAAAAGGAATAGGGCGAGCAAATGTCAAGATAAAGGTGTAGTTCCATATTGATAATACAGTGCTACTTCGATTTTCATTTGTCATCATTAGAGAGAAGTGAAATTTGGATTGAAAGAATTAAACTAGGACATGTGGGAAGGTTAGTAGTATTTGAAGTTATCTAAATGGCGAAAAGACCAAGGAGATCAAATTTGCGAAATGATATTAGAACATATCCAAAGGTGTTTTTTTTCTGTATGATAATTATACAGCTACTTACTGTAATTTATTGTAAATTGTTTTATTGGGTTAGGTTTTGTGCAACTTGAGGCATGAAAGACAGTCTTGATAATTATCATTAATGGGAAAGTAAGAAATTATTAAGTGTTGCATATTCAGACTGAATTGCTTGATCTCATCGCGATTAATTTATTGTAACTATAACGTGGATACAAAGCAAATGGAGAATGTGCTGATATGTGATCTTTCTTTTATCTGGTGAGAGAGTTACAAAGAAACAGGATCACGATATAGTAAAAATAATAAAAATGTCTGCATCGTTACAGTGGAACAAAGAAAGCTGCAATTGATGAGAGAGTTTGTTTATGCTGTTCTTGTTAAGCATTCTTTACTCCGTGTTCTGACAATAAATTTTGGTCATAAGCAAGATCAGACCTACCAAATGTGTAACAACCAGAAGTAAGAAGAAATGGCACACACTGCTTGTGTGTAGGTAAGCACAAAAGAAATGGTCAAATTCTTTTGTAGATGCCTATTAATGATTGTGCAAGCGTGACCTTGTATGCAGATACACTAAGATGCACACTGCAATTTCAGCTTATAAATATCTCTGAACAAACATCTTTAAAAATGGACTGATCTTTGTAAGAATGGTGTCAAAAATTATTGGAAAGAGCTATCTACTTTGTTTTTTCAGTACTTACTGCCAATCACATGTTCATTAGTATATAAAAGTTTGAAGAACAACATTAGAAAAATACTGCTACTACAGGGGTTAATTTAAGCAGAACCCAAGCTTGTAATCACTGTTAAAGTCAATGTTAAAAAGTGGAATGATCATGGAAATCATCTCCTCTGATGTTTATTTTGAACTATATCATTTGTTCATTTCATACAATAGAGTTTTGGCCGAATTTTTTACACTTTTCAAATCCAGGGGTGAGTTTAACAAACTTTCATTAACTTTCTTAGGAAACCATTACATAACATAACTCAATATCAAAAAATTCATTCACAAAAAATAGATCCTTACAAAACTTAATCTTTGCCTCAGGGATATTGCTGAGAATTTTAGCTTTTATATGATACCCTATTTGTTAGGAATTATCTTCAAATTCTCTTAGAAAATTATAAATAAGTGAGGCTACATGAGCTCGGTTGTTACGCATTACAGGCCAATATGAGTGCCTCGTTAAGAAATTAAGTGCTAAATAAGCAGTTAATTAAGAACTTTATTTTTGTTTTTTTTTCTGTTTTATATACCTAAATATCTTATTCATAAAAAGAAACAATTAGAATGATGTTAATAATAGTTTAGACTGAATTCTACCAATTAAAAGATCAGTGGTGGGTACACAATGCAATTGGTAGGTCTAATCTTGCTTATGACCTTTGACAACAGTAATATTTTCACAAGATTAAATTTTAATCGTTAGGCCTAATCAGTGTTTCATATTATACAAATGACGTTGTTTACAAGTTTGCGAAGGATACCCAGAAATTATACTTAAGGAAATATTTCCTTAGAAATCTAGGAACTGAACAAACAAAGAAATGAAAATATCTGTTGCAACTTTCGGATTTGCATACATGTAATTCTAGTTGTACAATAATTATTTCTTTAAAACAAACACATTGCTGCCTAAGATGACTTTATAGCATTGTTTAAATATCAAAATGAAGTAATAATTACACATTTTAATGAACACTATCGCATCTGTAGTTTCCCGGGTATATAGACAGCACAAATATTTTCTGCAACACCGGAAGTAATATGTATGCCAAGACTCAGTGCAGAAGGGCGAAAAGCGATTATACTTCTTGCCCAAAAATGAATTGATTACATTTTAGTTATGGTTTTGGTAAAAACGTTTTAATCAAACTACAACAACATTTTTAAAATGTTGTCAACAAGTTATTGTAAAAAATGTTTTTTAATGTTATACCCTTTATATAACCCAACATTTAGACGTTTTCTAGCAACCTTTTTTAATCTTTTGCGAATTGTCTCGTTTTTGGGTTTGTTGGGTTTTTAATCAATCATGCAAGATGTATAAAAGTATGGAATGAAAATTAGTCAAGGAATCTAAATGTAAATACAGAATGTTTGGGAAAATCCGAAAAGAATATTATTTTGGCTAATATTTACAAATGTCTTATTTTTCGGATGGTGGGGACATCCTGTATGATTATATGTTATATTATTTTGCCAAATTGCAATAGTTGGCAAAAATATTGCAGGGATCAGAGTAAGTGAAGTTAAAGTTCACATCTCGACAATGATCATAACGTAATTCCCCTGAAATATACATGACATCATTCAAATGCCATGTATACCGGCAATCTATATACACTCTAATTTCCTACTATTAATTTTTTGAATAGAATTCCTACTCGTTTATTTCTGTTTCCGTAACTATTCGTTTTGATGAGATATACTGTTCATTTTGATTAGGTATATTGAACCAACAATCTTATAGTTTCCGTTTTATTTTAACAAGTATCAATTCAAATTGACAAGACCTCAAACTCATTATTTAAGATGATGATCGACCCATTTTATTTTGGGAAGATTCTGTTATGTCCCCTTCGGAAAAGACAAACTATTCAAATTTGATACTTTTTGGTCATTTTTGACGAGGCAATCTTATCAAAATTTATAAGTTTCTTGTCATTTTGATGAGAATACCCAATTTATAAAATAAACATAAGTTTTTTTAGACAAGTGATCTGCCCGGGAATCGATCCAACGACATCAGTCCTACTAGACTGGTGCCTTAACCCCTCGTCCATGGCAGATTCCTGATTAAGGTAACTACAATTCGAACCTACTCCCCGCAAATAACCCATAGTAAGGCCACAAATGCGAGAAATAATTTGCCATACTCCCTGGGAAATATAACATTGAAAAACAGTGGCATGCTCGACGGAAAATATATAAAATAAACACAATTTTCACAAGGTTCGCCGATAAGTTTATGTGATCGCTTTATGGTGTTCAAATTTCAGCCAGTGGCCGAGTGGTTAAGGCACAGGTCTAATACACGTGAGGTCCCGGGAGAGATAAATTTTTCCAAGTTATCCGATTCATTTCGATTGGCATTGTCACTTTCACATGGTTCTGTTACGTCCCCGTCCCCCTAAGAATAGTCATATTGTCAAATTTGAATAGATTATATTCAATTTCTGTTTTTATTCCACAGAGACTTGCATTCCTCATGAATTAATTACAATTGCATTTTGTACAACATTAAGACATAGCTCCGTTTGGTTTGATTATAACGTTCGGGCCGATAAAAATCAAAGTGCTGTTTAGTGCTTACATCAGAAGATACAATGTGAAAGTTCGTTTTTAAGGGGGTACTACACCCATTGCATTTTTTTTTTTTTTTTTTGCATTTTGTGAAGAAATGAGAAAAAGAAATTGGACAAAGTGGTATGCAAATAGAAGGGGCAAATCTTCTCGTTCAATTGGTGGAATCGGTATCAATGAAGCGTACATGCTTCTAATGGTATAAGCCAAAAGGTGGTACATCACTGATGTTTGAAATTCACTTCATTTTGGAAAGCTTACTATCAACGGATTTCGTTAAAATTTTTGATATGTGTTGCTAACACATTAGGGAAATAATGTTGATATGTAAAATGGGAACAAATGGTCAAAAATTTCTTTTATGAACTTGGTGCTCCACAACTATCAATAAACGAACCGGTTAAAATGCTTCTATTTTCAATGTTGAGCTATATTTTGTATTTTGAACTTGCGACACTATTTCACTGAAACTTAATCAAGCCATAGGTAACAGGTTACCACAACCACACTACAGCAATGTTGAAAAAATTGTATTTTTTATCACCTATACCACCATATTAGGTAGTTTTCCGTAAGCTTCATTTTTGTGATTTTGGTAACTATTTTATATTTATTTGCTCAATCCAGCTCAACTAGGCGATCTAAATTGTACTCACCATTTACATCCCAAGGTATTTTAGTATATCCACCTCACACATTTCCATTATATATCCAGTAACAGACAAAATATCAAAATTGATGCCTCATTATGACATGTATGATATCACAGACTATCACATGTATTCAAAATTGATGCCTGAACCAATTGACCTATAACCTGACCTTTGATGACCTTATAGCCTTTTTAATCTCTTTTCCTAACAACACATTATAGAAGATACATACATGGTGTAGTATTAAATTGTCTATGTGGAAGAGATTACGCCTATTTAATTTATTCAGTGTTATAATCAGTGAGTACATTTCTATAGATAGTATAACAAAGGATTTAATGTATTCTATTCATGTATTCTACTTGGACATGTTGAATAGAATAAATTATGGTTTGTTATGAAACACACATCTAAGTTACTAGGATACAGTAAACAAAAAAATATATAGGGCTAAAATGATTTTCTAAAATAGTTTAAAAGCACTTTGTATGTAGAGATATTTTATAAGTTCAGGACATGAGGTGATGAACATATTTATATACTGGTACTTCATAAATTTGCAACAACAAAAAAGAAGATGGGTACTGATGAAAATCAGGGTATTATACCCCCTTAACTCATTATAAAACATCCGGCCAATAAACTTGATTCTATAAAACCTGATCCTTTTATGACGTTTTTATAAGCTGTTGTGATAACGTTGCTATGCCGTTATCATTGAGAAGGAAACGAATTTTGGGTATGGAATAAATTGCAACGACGCGTCGTATTATTTTCACTTAAGAAATCAATATCTTTAACTCAATATAAAAAGGTAGTATCGAGGCTTTAAATGTCTATCCTCTGGCATAAAACCTATAAGGAATAAGTTACCTCTTCATGTTTGTTTCCATGGAAATTACATAGATTGAGATCACTGACCAAAAACACGGATATGCTGCTTATTAAAGGAGTTCAAACTGTTTCAATCCTCAACTTTTAACCTTTTTAAATATTTCTTTGATGATTTGTATTTTCCCATTAAAATAAAATATAAAAAGAAATCCTTGACCCCTTCTGTTTCTTGAAAGTAAGTTACCCTTTTGCAAGCAAGCGAGCAAATCGTATCATGTAGCTAACGCACCAGTGTGGGAAGGCGCTGCGCGCAAGGCAGAAAATCTGAGAACAAAATAAAGCTCGGTAAGTGCGTGTAAGTGTGTGTTCAAAAGCGCAAAATAAGAAGAGCTGTCCCCTAGGCACGCCACTGTTTATGCCAACTCCTTAAAATAAAATAAAATGTCAATTTGTGAAACAACTTTTATATAGGCCTATACCGGTACTTATTATATGTTACATGTATACGTAGCTATTACCATTATACAGTACTATAGACATGTGGACATGGCAGCCTTAACACATTCTGATGTGTATCGATCAGCAAGCGCATTCAATTGACTTAAATGAAGCACTGCTAAAGTCAGTAGGTGATAACGAACTGTACATCGACGGCTAATGTGTGCCTTTTGTGCTTATGGCTACTCAATCACACCCTTGGGTTGACCACTTATTGACAGCAGCCTGCTAGGTAAATACGTACACCACATTTCGCCATACTGCATTTTAGAAACGCTTGCTGTTAGAATAAGAAAAATTTTAATTGTAATTATTGCACAGGTCACGGCGACCCTGTGACCTTTCCGGAAAAAGCCGAGTGGCAGGTTTTTCAAATAAATATTTTCTGTGCAAAAACTGTACCATCAGATAGGTAATGGAATATATGAATATTAACTGTACATCTATCACAACAATTTTTGATAACAACTTGCGTCACAATTGATCTAGCATAGAAGGTAGAGAATTTATTTCAATCTTAATTAAGTGAAAATTAATTTTGTAAAAACTGTATTTTTTTAATGTAATTTTCACATTAGACCCGACAAAAGATTACCGTTTTGCTGTTATGATAATCTAATCTTTTGATTTCGTAAATAAAATTAAGGGTCTAATGTGGATTTAGGATGCAAACTGGAACAATCCAATGCCTTGTCAAAAGCATTTGCTTCAAAATGGAGTTCGGATGCACTTCGTAATACAACAAAGCACATGCACAGCAGAGCACGTGGCCGATATCAAAATCGATTTTATGTATTGTGTATGTAGACCTATTCATAGGACCCTCGTATTAATTATCTCTATGCGCTTGAGAATTCAACAATATAAATAATGGTAGCTTTATTATAAATACACATTAATGTTTTAAGCAGATACAATTCCAAAATATGATGTAGTAATGAAGTTGCGATTTATTCCGGGTGTCCCAAAAGTCCCTTAACATTGTGAATTTGCCATAACTTGCGTTGGGTTAATAGTGTTGTTACAAAAATTGCACAGTATGTAGGTAATTCTTTTAGAAATGTTATGATACCAAACATGTCTATGTGGTCATGACCCTTTGGCATGAAATTAATGGATATCTACCGTACCGTAAAACCCACTTTTATAAACGCAAAATAAGTCTCGTCATTTGAGACGTGAACACGATATAACGTGTTATCATTTTAAAATCTGTTTTGTTTAATTTGGCTGTGTTTGTTTGATTGTTTGTTTGTTTGTTTTCAATGCGGAATCTTCATTTTCTGTTTTATCTGGGTTTTTATGGAAACTACTTAAGATCTTTTCTAAGGATTCGATGAACAGTTGTACACGGTACGTTGTTCTCCATTGAAAGTCGACGTACTGATCGCCTTGGGCTTTTCGCCACCGCTCTTCGTATGACATCAATGTTGTAGCCAATCTTCCTGTTCTTCCACGTCCTGCCCGAAGTAGATCATGAACAGATCCAGTTGATAGGAATTTCAGCACTAGTTGCTGGATTGTATTTCGGCTGGGTAGTGCATAATTTACATTAAACTGTTCCTTAAACATTGCTTCAGTGAATTTGTCCGACTTTGTCTCGGCAAAGAACCATATGACCTGAATCCGTTGATCTATAGGAAATTCATTTTCACTTCAACTGTTTTAAAGTAAAGTTTTATATTGTCAATATATCCTAATTATAATCTAAAACAGCAGTCATGCTTACGCTAAGCCATGTAATCCATGAATGTTCATACCTACATGTACGTAGCGTGCGCAGTGAGTGAACCAACTCTATTGTTCAGGGAAGCACATCATTCATGTTCTTGAACAAAGAACACATGAGCTTGCTTTTGTGGGTTTGATACACACATATGTACAGTCGCACAGTAAGGTCAAAGGGTCATCAATAATACTGTTTTTGGTATCAGAATAATTCTAAAAGATCAATCTATATGAATATGTTCTCCATTTTGGTATGAAGTAGGAAATATTTGAGATATGGTCAATTCACAATGTTAAGTTACTTTTGGGACACGCTGTATGTTTAAATTTTCACGATGACACTATGAAGTCCTTCGTGGTCGAGCGGTCTAAGGCGCTGGTCGTATGGTATACGTGATAGCCAAAGCGGTGCCGGTCGTGAGTTCAAACCCCGCCTCTGCCAAACTTTAAAAGAAGTGAAATTAAAATTTACTTTTAAAAAATTTCATATTGGGGAAATGTGACTGGGAGAATTTATGTATGGCGTGGAGTGGTGTGGTAAATACGCTGTCAGGTCAGCTTACCAATTTAATGGCGGAAGCCCTTTGTCCCGAACAAAAGGTATTTTTCGATTAATAGCTTGGCTCCAAATCAAATCGGCATGAAAGGAACAAAGCATTATGTAATACATTTCCACTCCTTTCAACCTAACCTCCTTGTTAGAACTGTCCTCCAACATGGCTGCCATTTCAATAATGTTATACCGTTCCCGTTGATTTATTGCATACACTCTATTGTATGGGCCATGAACGGCGACATGTAAATCGGGTGGTGATGTCAGAGCTCATTAGAGTTTGTCACTTGCTCTGTGGCAACTTTTAGTGATGCTTACACTACAAATGAGGCGAAATGTATCATAGGATTCTGGGAAGGGTAAGAAAATCTTCTCCGAGGTTTGAGTTGAAAAATATTGCAAAAAACTGCTACTATAGCAACCTTGAGAATAAATTTCTCCAACATTACCGGTTATAAATGGATCGAAAATTAAAAGTGTTCCGCTTCCTTTCAACAGGACCTGTGGTTTAGAAGTATGTGCCGCAACAGGTCACGGGTCAATTTCTGAGTTGTACAGGTATCGAAAAGGTGAAGTTACTCCGATATTTGAGTAATACACCTATTTATATATCTTCTTTCATGGTCACTGCTGGTTTTTAAAAATATTATGTGATTTCATAGCAACACCTTGCGATCAAAAATCACTGGTTATCTCAGCAGCTGTAGTCATGATTACGAATGCATTTCAAGTTATTACTAGAAAACGTTGTTATTCTGTGCAGATCATGTGGTCATTTGGATGGATGTTAAGGGTTTAGATTAAAGATAAACCCAATTACTACAATATAGTACATTGTAGTACCCGGGTGTCCCAATAAGTCCCTTAATATTGTGAATTTGCCATAACTTGCGTTGGGTTAATAGTGTTGTTACAATAATTGCACAGTACGTAGATAATTCTTTTAGAAGTGTTATGATACCAAACATGCCTATGTGGTCATGACCCTTTGGCATGAAATTAACGGATATCTACCGTACCGTAAAACTCACTTTTATAAACGCAAAATAAGTCTCGTCATTTGAGACGTGAACACGACATAACATGTTATCATTTTAAAATCTGTTTTGTTTAATTTGGCTGTGTTTGTTTGATTGTTTGTTTTCAATGCGTAATCTTCATTTTCTGTTTTATCTGGGTTTTTTATGGAAACTACTTAAGATCTTTTCTGAGGATTTGATGAACAGTTGTACGCGGTACGTTGTTCTCCATTGAAAGTCGACGATCGCCTTGGGCATTTCGCCACCGCTCTTCGTATGACATCAATGTTTGTAGCCGATCTTTCTGTTCTTCCACATCCTGCCCGAAGTAGATCATGAACAGATCCAGTTGATAGGAATTTCTGCACTAGTTGCTGGATTGTATTTTGGCTGGGTAGTGCATAATTTACATTAAACTGTTCCTTAAATATTGCTTCCGTGAGTTTGTCCGACTTTGTCTCGGCAAAGAACCATACGACCTGAATCCGTTGATCTATAGGAAATTCATCTTCACTTCAACTGTTTTAAAGTTAAGTTTAATCTTACTATAAATAGGGGAATGTTGTATGTATGTATGTATGTGTGTATGTGTTTGGCATATGTAAAAGGCTCCGTCAGTTTTGATCCAAATGTCGCCAAATTCATACGGGAGATCGAGGAATATACGGGAAATGGACTGGACTTTATTTGGTTGAAATCGGTCAAGAATTGGCTTCAAAATCAGTGAAAATGTGGTCCGTTGCTATGCTGGGTAAACAAAAAACGCGTCGTACGGGCGTATTTAATGCCAAGCCGCTCGCGTAGCGCAGCGATACCGCGCGGGTAACGCAGCACTACGCTATACCGCGCGTAAACGAAGCAGAGTCACGTAATGATTGATAATACGTAGGCGTAATAAATACGGGGAAAGGATGTGTGTTAAAAAGTACAAACAACATGAAGAGGTAGGCCTACTGTAATTGAAAAAAAAATGAGGACAAACAGGTACGAGTATGTGGGTTATAGTTAAGTCACAGTAAGAAAATGAAAACGGAATAAAATAGGCTAAAGAAGGAAAGAAAGAAACTAATAAAATCTAAGAAAAAAAGCTATAATAAAATTAGATAATTTAAATAAAAAAGCTATTAAACTGAGGACAGAACTAAATAAATAACATGAAAACAGGGAAATGTAAGAAAGGACAGATTTAGAAAATAACGGGAACGGGATTGAGTAAATAAAAAACATGGTAACGGAAATTCGCAAGCTTAGCAGCAAAAAGTTTTTAAAAAATGGCACAAAATTGGCCCATGTAGAAGAAACTAAAAAGAAAGAAAGAAGCTAAAATGGAAACTTAGGCGGGCAGACTCAGATAAATGAAATTTACTTTTTCAATGATTCTACCTGTTCAGTAATTCCTCCCGTTTTAGTGAATGCTCCCATTTACTCACCTAGCGGGGACCCGCGCGTAGCGCGGGTGTCCCGCTAGTATTGTCAATATATCCTAATTATAATCTAAAACAGCAGTCACGCTTACGCTAAGCCATGTAATCCATGAATGTTCATACCTAAATGTAGCGTGCGCAGTGAGTGAACCAACTCTATTGTTCAGGGAAGCACATCATTCATGTTCTTGAACAAAGAACACATGAGCTTGCTTTTGTGGGTTTGATACACACATTATGTACATTCGCACAGTAAGATCAAAGGGTCATCAATAATGCTGTTTTTGGTATCAGAATAATTCTAAAAGATCAATCTATATGAATATGTTCTCCATTTTGGTATGAAGTAGGAAATATTTGAGATATGGCCAATTCACAATGTTAAGTTACTTTTGGGACACGCTGTATTTCACCATAGACTCTAGAAAGGCAGCTTCTGTAACATAATCCCTGTGCATTAGTCCAATCATAGATTTATGGTTCTATTCCTTACAAGCCATTACAATTTTGCAACTTCCTGACGACGACAAAAATACGTCTGACTACAGAGGAACCCCGGGAGAGGAACACATTACATCATTTTACAAAGAAAGCCCACGGCAAATATGTTGAGAATGTAGCTGGAGAAAATGATAAAGGGTCAAGATGTGGATTCTTGAATTATTATTAGCAGAAGGATAAGACCACGAAGAAAGAGATTCAGAAGAAAAATCACGCAAAACAAAAAACAAAAAAAAAAGCAACAACAAACAAACAACCAAAACCCTTAAAAACCTAACTATATTATCAAACATGACACAATAGTGCTGCAATAATTGACTGTTTCAAAATTTAATTATGCTATTTTAGTAAATTAGAAGGGTTCTGTACTGTAAATTAAATTAGGTTTCTTGCATACTAATAAAATAGATGATAAAGACATTGAAAGGATCAATCCCTCGTTTCGAGTTTTAGTTTCAAGTTTTTAGTTTCTCTTTTGATCGACATTCGGTGCTTGGTCGATCCTTTTTATTTATTATATCAATTAATTGACTATTATTAATTGTGATAACATATGAAAAAGGGAAGGCTATAGCCGAGGCTATAGCCGCGGAGCTGAAAGTTACCCTTACCAGCACCCTACTACCATCTTAAGGGGCTGGGTTTCCCACTGGATGTTTTCAACATCCTTTGGGTGCTCCATGTGTTTTCCTGCTTATACTAGTTCTTCCTCCTTCTCAGCATCCAGTTGTCTAGGGCTTAATATTTAGTTTTAGTCTTCAGCTTCGTTTGCATGGTAGGACAGAATACCTGTTTCAGGTACTTCTGTAGGGTAGAGACACCTGAGTCTGGGAAAATCGAGACTTCACCGATGCCGCTGAGGGGTACATACACACAGATCTCCTCGGCAGGCGACCAGGTGTATCCCCATATGATTTAGTATGGGTGGCAACTGGACTAAATGCTGAAACCTTTCCTTTATATCCTCTATGACAGAAGGAGTGGCGACCTCTGTCTTATTCAGCCATTGACAAGAAATATGAGTTTACATTTAAGCACCAGGGTTAAAGCCCCTGCTATGAAGTCTGGACCATCTAAGTCACCGTTAGACTATGCTAACATCAATGACGGTTTGATCTCAAAGCCAGTTGATACCATCCCTGGACGGACCAAACCTGATGCAGATAAGGATGGTCAAGACAAATTTGTACAAAGGAAAAAAACATTGACCATCAGCACTTTCAACATCAGAACTCTCAACTCACTAGCCAAAAAGAAGAACTTGCTCATGAAGCCGCACATTATGGCATTGACATCATATGTCTGCAGGAACACCGGATTTGTCACAATGACTCCCTCTTGCAGGAAGATCTGAATGGATACAGATTAGTCACCTCTTCAGCATGGAAGAACCAAAGGAATGCTGCCACTGGTGGAGTAGGCTTCTTAATCTCACCAAGAGCCATCAATTCCTGCATGTCCATTATTAGTCATAATGAACGGATTATGGAAATTTCTCTGCTGGGCAATCCAACATCCACAGTTCTCTGCTGCTACAGTCCACATAACGAACAACCTGAAGAAGCTGTTATCTCCTTCTACCAAGAACTCTCTTCTACAGTTAATGCCATCCCAGCTCATAACTTACTTATAATTGGAGGAGACTTTAATGCTCAGCTTGGGCCATTGGATGCTCTCTTCACACCTGCTAAAGAAACCAATAGAAATGGCAACCACATGAAAGACTTCCTGCAGGAACATAACCTCATAGCCACAAACACAAGGTTTCAAAACCGCATCAACAGATTATGGACACATAGGCGTCCTAATGGCCAACTAGTTCAACTAGACTTTGTCCTGGTAAGAAAGAAGTGGATCAACTCAATCAAGAATTCACGTGCATACAGCTCCTTCGAGGGTGTGAACTCGGACCATAGGATTGTTTCATGCAAATGTCAAATCAGCTACCGGAAATGCAGAACTTCCATGAAAGACCCAATGAAACGTATTGACTGGAAGAAGGTTACCAGAGACACCATCCTGGGTGAGCAGTTTGTGGTAGCAGTCTATAACCGCTTCAGTTCTCTACACGATGAGCTACAAGAACCCAATATTAGCACCACTTATGATACCTTAGTTGCGGCTAATGAGGAAGTTGCACTGGAGATGCTCCCTAAAAAATCAAAGCAGTCCTACAACATTGCTGCATCAGACAAAGTCACTGAGGCAAGAGATGTCTTAAAGAGTGCATCTATGAATCACAATACTAGATCCACCCGAGCATCACAAAAGCTCCTCGAATCGGCCAAAGTTACTCTTGATAAAGCCTACACAGAAACTCTGGAGTCCTCTATTCAAAAGAAGACAGGGGAACTTGACAACCTCCATCATGAATATAAACATGCAGCTTCTTGGGAACTCCTCCGGGAGATAACTGACACCAAATCTGCTCCTGTGGTTAGAGTGAAAGGCAATACATCTGAAGAGCGTCGTGACAACTGGTTTCTACACTTTTCCAACTTACTAGGGAAACCAGAGCAAGACGTAAACCTTGAAGATACGTTCTTTAACAGCAATGTCTCTGACGATCTCCCAATACACACTGGTCCATTTACTATGGAGGAACTGCAAAAAGGTCTGAACAAGCTCAACAAGTCAAAAACACCTGGTCCTGACAACATACCAGCCATTGTTTGGAAAAACCCACTCTTCCATCAGCAACTGCTTGATTTCTGTAATGAAACCATGAAGGAAATAAGCCAAAAGCCTTGTCAAGATCCACAATTATACCTCTCCCGAAGAAAGGGATCTTTCACAACCATCAAATTATAGAGGTATCACACTGTCAGCACTTGCTGCCAAGCTGTATAACACTATGCTGCTCAACAGGATTTCTCCTCATCTAGATCCTATTCTCAGACGTAACCAAAATGGTTTTCGCAAGGGTAGATCAACCACACCACAGATTCTAGCCCTTAGAAGGATAATAGAAGAGCTTAAAATATCAAAGAAGCAGGCATATATTGTGTTTGTTGACTTCTCAAAAGCTTTCGACAGTGTTAACCGGAAGGCCATGCTGCATATTCTTCGTAATTATGGGATCCCTCAGGAGATTGTGAATGCTATTGCAATAATGTATGATAATCCTTCAAGTTTTGTACAAACAGGTGATGGACCAACTGAAGAGTTTCTCTCTACTGCTGGAATCCTGCAGGGTGACACCTTGGCCCCTTACCTTTTTGTGATAGTGGTAGACTATCTCCTCAGACAGTCGATAGACACTGACAAGTCCAAAGGGATTGACATCATGCCCAATAAGACGAGCAGAGAGAAGAACAAGTATTTAACCGATCTTGACTACGCAGACGACATCGCTTTAACAGCTACGTTATCACAAGATGCCCAAGATCTTCTGTCATCTTTAGAAGATGCTTCCGCCAAAGTTGGCCTCTTTCTCAATTCCAAGAAGACAGAATATATGTGTATCAATGGAGATAAGAACCCAACTCCAATCCTTTCTCGGGATGGCACACAACTCAAGGAGGTGTCGGACTTTAAATATCTTGGTTCATTTGTTGCCGACAGCAAGAAAGACTTTCTGACTCGCAAAGCTCAAGCATGGAAAGCTTGCAACAAACTGCACACCATCTGGCAGTCCAACATATCAAGAAATACCAAGCTTGCCTTCTTTAGAGCCTGCATAGAGAGTATCCTCTTATATGGAAGTGAGACCTGGACAATGAAGAAAGATCTTCAGGACCGTCTTGATGGTACCTACACCCGGCTGTTGATGAAGGTTCGAAATATATCCTGGCGTGAACATAAAACCAAAGCAGAGATCTATGATGGTGTTCCACAGGTGTCCTCCATCGTTGCTCAACGGCGAGCCAGATTTGCAGGCCACTGCTACCGTGCAAAAGACCAAATAATTTCAGATGTCATCTGTATGAGGCTTCCACGAACATGTAGAGGAAGAAGACCATTCAACTACATCGACTGTGTGGCAAGGGACGTCAATCAAGAAATTAATGACCTCCCAAATCTGATGGCTGATAGAGATTCCTGGAAAAGAATTGTAAACTCTTTCTCGGATGCGTCCGCAAGATAGATGAATCTTTGCATGTATTGAAATTGACCAAAATAAATTTAGTATTAATTTTGATAAATTAGTTGAAGCATCGAAGCAGTATCGACGGTCAATCCAAAGATCGAACAAGTTTGGTTCTAGATCCCGGGTGGGGGATGATTGTATGGACCACCCCCTGGCATAAGTTTGGTTCTGGTAATACATAATCGTGTGACCATAGGTGTAGATCCCGGGTGGGGGATGATTGTATGGACCACCCCCTGGCATAAGTTTGGTTAATACATAATCGTGTGACCATAGGCGTAGATCCCGGGTGAGGGGGGAGATGGGGGGGGGGGTAACCCCCAAAATTGTGCCAGGGGGTGGTCCTTACAATCACCCCCCCCGATCTACGCCTATGGTTCACCAGAACCAAACTTGTTCGATCTTTGGATTGACCGTCGATACTGCTTCGATGCTTGTTATTAATGAACTAATTAATCAAGATCGTTATTTTGAGAGACGTTGAGGGTGTCATCCTCTACAAAGGTTATAATATTATATGGTCAACATGTTTTTATATAGTCCTTTCTATAAAATGGAATATGGATTTCCTATGGAGCAACGTATGTGTCCCTTAAGGACCAAAACATGCAAGCAAAAAAAAATGATTCAAGCATGCTTCAGTTACCTAAATCACCCTATTTATTTCTGCTTATTCCTTTTACTGAAAATATCAAAAAATGACCTTTTTACCGTAGCCGGATGACAAATATGTAAGATATGATTTAAAAACCCTGATCCTGCTTCTTCAATTGAACTCACGAAACCTGTTACCAATTATATCCGTCGACTTAAGATATCACGTCGACAAAGTCGCCTTTGGAGTATCTCTGATACACCACAAGGAATTAACAAATAACGTTTCATTTTCATTCTGCAATGTTTTGTTGTTGTTGATTGGTTTGATTTTATATATTTCATTCGCTGTTTTAAGGGATCTAAAATGAGCGTTTATTGCGTTTCGACAGTATTTTTTGTGGGACATGAGAGCACCTCAGACCTATCGAATTGCATTCTGAATACGAAGCATGTCTTTCTGATATCAAATAATTTTCATTTTTGAAAATCACAATATAATACAAATTTTAAGACAAATGATAAAAATTTGATATTTTTCAAATTTTTGATATATAACAGTCCTCGAAGTAAATTATATAAATCTATTGATATATTCTTAAAGTGTATGTAGCAGGGAAGAAAAGCCGACGGTCAATTGAAAATGTTGACCTTTTATATTGAAGATATGGATTTTTTCCCAAAAAGACCTAATTTTTTTGTGTGTTTTGGGGGAAAAATTCCATATCTTCAATACGAAAGGTCAAAATTGTCAATTGATCGTCGGCTTTTCATCCCACCTACATACACTTTAAGTATAAATCATCAGATTTATAAAGTTTACTTTAAGTACTGTTAAATATCAAAAATATCAATTTTAATGATTTGCCATAAAATGTGTATTACATTGCGAATTTCAAAAATCAAAATTATTTGATATCAGAATGACATTCTTCGTATTCAGAATGCAATTCGATATGTCTGATGTACTCTAATGTCCCAAAATAAATACTGTCCAAACGTTCATACCCCACCCCTTAATCAAACTATCATTATGTTTTTATTAAGTTTCTTTCTTCCTTCCAACCTTTAACTCCCCCCTTTTCAGTTTCATATACGGTCGCATGTCTAGTCTCCACAGCAGCCAGTTTGGTTCCGCTCCCTCCACACAAACAGTCTGCCAATGGCCACTTATAACGCCGTTTCTGATTGGCTACACGTATATAGCCGTAGAGCTGTGCATACGGGAACTTGATTGACCTCAGTCTAGCTGGCGAGATGGCGGGTCAAACTTGCTCATGAATAATAAAGTAGCCGTGTAGCCGATCGACCAATTGAAAGCTTTGTTTGACGTCAAGCTGGATGACGTCGGCAGAAAACCGTTAGCGAATCAAAAAGGACCAGTTCGTGACCATTGGCAGACTGTTTGTGTGGAGGGAGCGTAACCAAACTGGCTGCGGAGGAGACTATCGCATGTCATAAGTTGGGTATGCTAAAAGGGTGGAGGGATTACACTTTTCTGAAAATTGCGATACAAATTTGATTGGCTTTCCGTAACCCCATATCCTACAGCAGTGGTTGATACCTCATTTTAAGCCTAATATTATACTCTTTCAGTCTACTGAAGCATATAATTATAAATTACTCAGTAAAAAATCACATCAGTTGAAATGAAAATTGCCAGGGGTGGAGGAGCAGGCGGATGCGGGAGTGTGCAATAGGGCATAATGTGAAAATTCACATGTCAGCATGTCAAAACTACTGGTTACTTTTTCAAATCTAGGGAGGGTATGATGTATTGACAGCTTTGAATGTTGAATTTGTACAACTAAAACAATTACTGACTACTTAAGGTGGCGCTACACCCTCTGATAAATTTTGTGACAAATTTAGCATTTTTCTCAAAAAGTAACTACACACTGGTAACAAAAGTTATATGTATATTATAGGGGCAAGGAATCCAATTACTTCACTCAAATTTCAGTGATTCAAGACAAGGGATTCATTATATATGTTAAGAAGTGAGGTACATTCTAGCGGTACCTCTTTTCTTATCACAAATAACGTACCGCTTGGATTGAGTCACTGAAATTCCAGTGTAGTAACTGGATTCCTTACCCCATTAATATACATGACTTTTGTTACCAGTGTGATATTATTTTTTGAGAAAAATGCAAAAATAGTCACAAATTTATCAAGGTGTGTAGTACCACCTTAAAGGGTTAGGCTATATGTTCCATTTTTTCATTTTTAATGAAATCCTAGTTGAATTTCAGTATTTTTAGCAATATGCTAATGTACAATTCTCTTCTTGATATTCATTTCCTCAATAATATAATAACCATCTCGCTAATTACTCATAAAAAGGTCATTGACCTTTACAATGTAATTAACATACATACAATTATTTTAAATAGTTCATTTGAAGCATTAATGTTTTGAGAACATATCCTCCAAATCTGATGACATTCTTGCATAAAATAAAAATTTTACAGTCATTTTTGTAATTGAGGTCCGATTTGAGAAAAACGCATTTGGTAATTGAGATTTACATAGACGCCTGTGTATTAATTAATTAGTAATTAAGCATTATCTCGAAAATTAAGCAGGTGTTAAGGTTAAAAATGGTACGGAAAAACAGTGGCATGATCGACGGGAATTATATAAATAAACATTAATTTTCATCAGGTTCGCCGTCGCAAATAATAAAGGAGACAATGAGAAAAAGTGATCCCGCCTGGGAATCGAACCCAGGACCTCAGGTTTACGAGACCTATGCCTTAACCACTTGGCCACGGGAGCTTCATGATTAGGCTGGTTGAAATTCGAACCCATAAGCGGTCACTTAAACTTATCTCCTCCCCGCAAATAGCCCATAGTAGCTAGAGCCGTAAATGCGAGAACTAAATTGACATCCTCCCTGTGAGGAAATATAACACGGAAAAACAGTGGCATGATCGACGGGAATTATATAAATAAACATTAATTTTCATCAGGTTCGCCGTCGCAAATAATAAAGGAGACAAGGAGAAAAAGTGATCCCGCCTGGGAATCGAACCCAGGACCTCAGGTTTACGAGACCTATGCCTTAACCACTTGGCCACGGGAGCTTCATGATTAGGCTGGTTGAAATTCGAACCCATAAGCGGTCACTTAAACTTATCTCCTCCCCGCAAATAGCCCATAGTAGCTAGAGCCGTAAATGCGAGAACTAAATTGCCATCCTCCCTGTGAGGAAATATAACACGGAAAAACAGTGGCATGATCGACGGGAATTATATAAATAAACATTAATTTTCATCAGGTTCGCCGTCGCAAATAATAAAGGAGACAAGGAGAAAAAGTGATCCCGCCTGGGAATCGAACCCAGGACCTCAGGTTTACGAGACCTATGCCTTAACCACTTGGCCACGGGAGCTTCATGATTAGGCTGGTTGAAATTCGAACCCATAAGCGGTCACTTAAACTTATCTCCTCCCCGCAAATAGCCCATAGTAGCTAGAGCCGTAAATGCGAGAACTAAATTGCCATCCTCCCTGTGAGGAAATATAACACGGAAAAACAGTGGCATGATCGACACGGCGTTATATAAATAAACATTAATTTTCATCAGGTTCGCCGTCGCAAATAATAAAGGAGACAAGGAGATAAAGTGATCCCGCCTGGGAATCGAACCCCCCCCCCTGAAAAATGGTGTTAATTATTAGAGATTGTCAATATATACAACATATCAAAGAATATATTTTTTGTAATTTTTGACTATGTAATGGAAATTGTACCCAACTTATGACATGCGACCATACGTGAAGATGATTTCACTTACTTGATTTTTTCTTCAAATTTCACATATTACTTCCTATTTTGTTATTTTTTATTACTGTCGCATTTCCCTTTGTTTGTCTACAAAACAACATTGCGTAAATAAATAATAGGAGTTGACTATTTATTCATCGTTTAATTGAACTACTGTTATAATTCATTTCTAATAAAATACAATCTTCCTTTTCCCATTCGTCTTTCCTGTGTTTGACCTCTATCTTTATTTGCATATCATTTATTTTTTGTATTGTGTTCTAATAATACGGTTTATGTTCATTCAGCTTGTCCCTTTGCGTCCTCTTTTCCCCCCATTTATTTCCACTAATGTCACCTCATTTCGTGCCTCTATATCCAAGTATACCCACCAAAAGTATTTGGTGATCTAACCATTGCGGCAATAAAGTTAGATCCACCTCGTATTCACTCATTTTCTTGTTCTGTTCCTCTTACTCAACATTTTATTTAGAGTGATAGTCACCAGCTAATTAGACTACCCCGTAGTCCACTTGCCCATTGTGCATACTCTGGATATTGTATTTAAGCTTAAAACTCTGATTTAATTAATGTGTGCACAATTGATAGATTTTCACATCTGATCAGTCACCCTACTCCCTCTGTTTGTTAGCTTCCCAAGTGGAAATTTCGGGGTTCGCTATCAATAAACTGGTAGATTCCAAAATCAGAATTGTTCAGTATTAAAGTGAGCCGTTATAATTATGCTAGATAATGTTGCATTCAATTACATTGTCACTAATCGTCTGATATTTTTAACTCTTTATGACCATTTTACTATTGAATACTTTAATTTTAATAAACATCAGTATAATTTTGAGTTGAACGAAATGGGTTCATTATCATGACTAATAATAACATATTTTAAATAAAATTCGACTATGGCATAGTCTACCAGCTAATGTCAATACAGTCTCATATTTATACCATGTACTGTACTTTAGACCACTTAAACATGTGACGTCATCATGGTCATTGCCCGGTAGTATACGCGCCAAAGAAAGAACACAGAAGAGACAGACCTTTAGAAATTTCTAATATATTTAACGATATTTTTGCCTCGTGCAATAATGACCTCTTGCAACAGACATAAATACCTATCCACTTCGCTCATCTCTCAACTTAATCCATGACTTGTTTTGACAAAGTTGCAATAGTTGACAGTAAAGTCTAGGGAATCCAACGAGTCAACAAGTTGACATCTGGACAATGGTCAGTGAAATAACGTAATTCCCATGAAATGCTAATCTTATCAGCCAAATGTCATCAAACAGAAAATTATATTTCTGATTAATTAATAACTGTCGTTTTTTTTACAACAACGCAAAAGCTCCATTCGGATTTCATTACAACGTTTCGGCCAATAAAATCACAATATTCTTCACAATTTCCTTTACATCAGTATCCGGCCACTAAAGTGAAACTTCACCAGGCACAAAAAGAAACTCGTCAATTATATTCATCCTTGCTGTTCAATAACTTGATAATTTTGGATTATTCTGAAATATACATTTTGTTAATTGGACCTTTCTGTCTCATTTGACACCCTATTCGTGAACATTGAGCAAGAATTGTCCAAGATATGCGCCACCAAACTCTCAAACCCCAAAATGAAAAGTTGCAATTTTGACGATTCAATTGTGCCTGTTACACTTTTGTGCGTTATTGATTGGCCCGTGGTGCTTGCGTGCAATCCCAGCAAACACAAAACGTTTTCGACATCATTCGCAAAAGGTTATAAAAGGTTGTCAGAAAACGTTTAAATGTCGGGTTATATAAAGGGTATATTAAGAGTATAAAACGTTTTCATAAACTTGAAAAACATTTTTTGATAATCTACTGCTCAGCAAACAAAAATGTTTTACAGAAAATGTTTAAATGTCGGGTTATATAAAGGGTATAAAAACGTTTTAATAACATTCCAAAAACATTCTTGAAAACTTGATACAAAACATTCTAAACATAATGTTATTTTGGGGTTGAAAAAATATTTTGCGAAAAATGTTTGCCCAAAATATTCTCAATAACGTCTTAAAAACGTTTTCACGACCTTTATATAACCCGACATTTAAATGTTATTAAAAGGTTTTGAAAAAAAACACTTTAAGAACATTTCTGTGTTTGCTGGGTTCAAATATTTTAACATAATGTTATTTAAGTATTGACACAATATTTGGCAAAAATGTTTGCAAAAATAGTTTACAATAACATTTTTGAAAACATTTAAAAATATTGTTGTAGTCTGTTTTCATACAAAACGTTTTAAAACGTTATCATGACCTTTATATAACCCGACATTTTAATGTTATTAAAACGTTTTTACCTAAACCAAAAGCCAAAATATAACTTCTTTAAAACGTTTTTTAAACGTTTTTGTGTTTGCTGGGATACAACGATGCGTTCCCATTGAAAACCGTTGAAAATGCAACTTTTCTTTTTTGGGGTTTGAGGCTTTGGAGGAGCATATCTTGGTCAATTCTTGTTCGTTTTTCGCGAACAGGGTGTCAAATGAGAAAGCAAAGTCCAATTAACAAAATGTATATTTCAGAATAATCCAAAATTATCAGGTTGTTGAACAGCAAGGATAAATATAACTGAAGAGTTTCTTTTTGTGCCTGGTGTAATCCTATAACTATGGTGTTATGGAAACGATTAAGCATCAGTAATGATCTCCTGTACTTGGGCACTTTCGTAATATTTGTTTATGTGTATTGTATAAATCGAGTACTTACATTAGACCCAACTTTAATCACCGTTTATCAGTGAGAGCTGGTAGCCTAACGGATAGAGCGTCCGTCTAGAGATCGGAAGGTCGTGGGTTTGAATCACATGCCGGCACATTCCCTTGTTTTGTTTTTCAAGTTGGGTTGTTGTGTGCCGGTCTTGATTTGTGTTTATTTGTTGTTATATTCAGTTTCCTCTTGTAGTGAGCAATCATTCTCCATTGTGTTAATTTATTCTTGTGCAGGATGCGTAGCCCCATCACCTACTTTACTTGTATTATGCTGGGGAAACGATATCTACTGTACTTTATGAACTTGCATAATATTTGTTTATGTGTATTGTATACCTCGACTGCTTACATTAGACCCAGTTTTAACCACCGTTTATCAGTGGTAGCTGGTAGCCTAATGGATAAAGCGTCCGTTTAGGGATTTAAATCCCATGCCGGCACATTCCCTTGCTTTTTTAGTTGTGTAGCGGCCGGCATTTGTGTTTATTTGTTGTCTTGTTTAATTGTAACACTTTGGATTGGTAAACTGTTCTTTCTTTCTCCCAGTTGGGAGCTGGTAGCCTAATGGATAGAGCGTCCGTTTAGAAATCTGAACGTCGCGTGTTCGAATCCCATTCGCTTGCTTTTTTTGTCAAGTTGGGTTGTGTGCTAGGATTTGTGTTTATTTGTTGTCTTGTTTAATTGTAACACTTTGGGTTGGTAAACTGTTTTTCTTTCTTTCTTTCCTTCTTTCTTTCTTTCTTTCCTTCTTTCTTTCTTTCTTTCTTTCTTTCTTTCTTTCTTTCTTTCTTTCTTATTAATTTATTCAGTTTCCTCTTGTAGCAAGCAATCGTTCTCCATTGTGTTTATCTGTTCTTGTGCAGGATGCGTAGCCCCATTACCTACTTTACTATGATGTTCTACTCAATGTTTGTGATACAGTTGCCATCCGGTTATCATAACAAATGAAACGAATGTTGGGTATCATATAAGTTACAACAACGCATTGTATTAATTTTACTTTAGAAATCAAATCTTCATCTCGATACTCATCATTGCTTTTCAAAATTGAACATGTGAGGGTTTCAAGTATCGTGGCTTTAAATGTCTGTTTCCTGTAGCACAAAGCCCATTTGAAATAATTTCATGCTAGTTTTTATGGAAATATTGCGAAGGGGGCTATGAAGGAGCTTTTAAACGAACACGAGGTCAAAGGGTGTCACACACCGTCATCATCCCTATATCTTCGTGTTAAAAATTGCCGTGATAGTACGATGAATCCTCACGTTTTTCAACAACTACGCATAATGATTTTGTTCGAGATAGGCCGTGCGACTCAGGCTAAGCATACAATTTGAGATTTTGAGAGCCTGCCACACTGTTTCTATTCTATGTTTTACGATTTTCGCATGATCAATATATGGCTGGCCGTAACCGCCACAACGTGGAGCTGCTACGCGTAGCTTACTTTTCGCTTCGCGGAGCTAAATTGACCAATCATGTTAGATCTTTTCATTACGCGGAGCCAGTGGATGCATCCTCGTCAGAGAGAGAAAACTCTTGCCAAAATTAATGTTTACTATGGGGATTTTAAATGAATCGATTGTAAATGAACCACGACCAGTTGTACAGGATCAATACCATTGTTTGATTAGTGTATAGTCAATGTTACCTTGCATGCATGTGTCATGTGTGTGGCGTGTTTGTTTGTTTGTTTGTTTGTCTACTGTGTCAGGCCAGGATCACTGACACCCACGGTACTGATACTCTCATACTATCACGGTGATCATATTGTTGAATGTTGTTGACTTGAAAATAATCATGATGCAGTCATGTCTACAGTAGAACTCACCACGACCTTTGAAGGACTTAAACCCTTAAACCAAGATAACACTCAATGAAAACAGCTCAACTATGTTACATCAGATCTTCTCTGGTTAAATACACACTGCACTTGTGTCTGTTTTACCTGTGCAATGAGCAATGAGCTGGTATTATAGTTTCAGTTGGGTGAACGATTATAAAGCGAACGCAAGGTAACACTACTGTGGGCTTTTGTTTACGAAATGAGACAATAGTCTGCTTATTGTTAACCAGCGTTCTTGAAAATGAGAAGCTTAATGACTTAACACGGTTTAGAAATAATTTCTTCATATTTGTTGGTGTTATCTGTCGTTTACATATCCTTCCTAAAACACTAAAGTACCAATATTTCCAAACACCTAAATTAGCTAAAATTTAGGACATGTTACAAAACTATATTTTCTAGAATTTCAGAGAATACTTTAAATATTGGCCGGTTATTTTTTACACAGTGACGTCAACTAGGCAATGGCCTATACTTCTAACATACACTATTTGTAGAGGTCACGCGTCAATGGTGAGCGCACTGAGTATTGTGTATAGGAAAACGGACAGTAACTACAGTATGTATGGCCTACTACTAGTATATAAAGTAAATCCGAACTGGTTTGCAGTTTGCTGAAGGTCGAATTCCGCAGGGACACCGCGCAAGTTATACAAATTAGCTCCCGGCGATACACTGCAGATCGCAGAACTGTGTGCATAGTTTACCACCACTCTGCCTAGCTATATAGTTATGTACAATACTGTATGAGTTTCTTATGAGTGCATGTCCATCTTAATAATAAGTCAGTTCGTACTTTTCATAAACTACTTTTTGAATCATATATAACTTTCGTGACCGAGGATATCTTGCAACTACGTGACGCTCGTCTGGCAAATTCTTAATGAATAAATTCGCTTCACGTAATGAGTAAGTCGTACTTAATTAGTCAGTTTTACCCTTACCTCCGAGTAATGAAAAACTCTAACATGATCATGATTGGTCAATTTGGCTCCACGGAGCAAAAAGTCAGCTACGCGTAGCAGCTCCACGTTGTGGCGGTTGCGGCCTACCATATCAGTATCCCATATGATATTTCTATTGTAAGAAAATTTTATTTGTTGTCAGGTTTTATCTTAAATACACTAACTGGAAATTAAATACACTAATTAGTGAGGACCGGTATTTTGCTGTGGATATGTTTAACTGCAATTTGCGGGTAAAAATTTGAAATCCTGAGTAAAAATTGTGATCATTTTCAACTCTTTGAGAAAAAATTTATATAAAAGAATGCATGTAAAATGCAGCTGCAATACAATGTACATTATTGACACACTATCACTCTCTTTATCTACGGCAATAATAGAATATCGATTTCAATCGAATTGAACACATTGCTCAGTTTTGAGTTTGTAGTTGACTACTAAGCGACCTAAGCGATCGATTGCTAGCCAATCAGATAGAACTCCTTTTCTTGCGTTCGGTGAAATACCAGTCGCCCGTCGCTCACCAACGGAGTATTAAATTTATATTTATCGTATAGGAAGTCGACGGTGTGTGTCAATGCAGAAAACTACAATCTTGGAAATAAGTCTTGGAACGCTTGCATGTAAATAACGGAAAACTGTCACTCCTTTCCCCAATGCAATGTTGAGAAATGCCAATGTCTTCAGTGCTTTTAACATTGATTGATGGGGAGGGGGAAGGGTAAATCATTATTGTAGATGTCATTTTTGTTTCCAAGCACAATATACGTCATTTTCATGATCAAGATCTCCGTAATCAATTTCTTTTCAGTTTAAATGGGCTTTTTAACAAATTCCAACGAGCACTTCAAAAATCTCGGCTGGAATTGATTGCTTGGTAGAGTGTTTCTTCTGTAATATGTTTTTATTTATTTATTTACCCGACTCCAGTTCATGGGGAGAAATTATGTCTCCTTCGGTGTGAACTCTGTTTTGATGTGTTGTTTTTGCAGAGTTTTTAGGTTTAGGGACGCACCATTTGATATCAAGGGGGGGGGGGCTGGGTAGTTGGGGTCGTGACAATTTTTTTTTAGCACCTCGGTGAAGCAAATTTTTTTTTTTTTTTCCCCTGGATGAAGCAAAAAAAAATTTTTCAACACCTCGGAGAGGCAATTTTTTTTTTTTTTGGCAATCGTAAAGTCCTATAATTTTCAACAATTTTGTTTGTCGAGTTGGACAAATTTGTCCATATTTTGAATAATTTTTACGTTTTGTAGCAACTAAATTTCGAGTGCAAAATTTTCTTGAAGTATAATGAACCTCTTCTGGCGCGAAATATTTTGGCATATTAAAGCTAAACTGGTGGAAAAATTGATGTTTTTTAGGTTAATTTTGTCAGAAATCCACATGATACAGGCGTCAACTTTGGGGATGATTGTATGATGGACCACCCCCTAGCAAATATTGGGGGATTTATCCCCCCGTGATCTGCGCCTATGCTCTCAATCAGTCATGTGGCACAGATTTCTAAAATAATTTTGACAATGGGGTGGAATTTGGTGAAAAACTGTGAAGTAGAGTGAATCAAGTGTTTTCACTCGCAGACCCGGCTCACATAAAACTTTTCACAAACAAATGCGCACAAAATACGTACCAGTTTGAAGCTAAAATATATTCTTGATGAAAAAAGGGGCAAATTCGCGCGAAGCGCGACAAAATTTGGCAATATAAAAGCTATATGAGGTTAATTTTTCTTCACTATTCTGTGACAAATTTTTTTTTACCCTTGACATCAAATCTTTTTTTTTCTGGTCCGAGGTGGATCAAATTTTTTTTTTTTTAGTCTGAAGTGGAGCAAATTTTTTTTTTGCTCAGATGGCGCGACAAATTTTTTTTTTTCAAAAAACTACCCAGCCCCCCCCCCCTTGGTATCTAATGGTGCGTCCCTTAGCTACTTAGAAACTGACTTTTGTCACTCTTGGCTATCCCTGCCAGAGGCTCTATGTATTGTTCTTCTGTTCTTGCACACCAAGGGAGTCTTTTGGATTCCTCATTATGGACTGGAGTCTTGCCTTTTAATAACTCATGTTAATTGCTGGTCAATTCTTCTCCATGAAAATGTTAGATGCTTTTGATATTGTGCAATCATTGTATGTGTTTACTGTATGTTAAATGTTTTTATCTGGCAAATGAAATGAAATGAAATGAAATGAAATGAAATGAAATGAAATGAAATGAAATGAAATGAAATGAAATGAAATGAAATGAAATGAAATGAAATGAAATGAAATGAAAATGAAATGAAATGAAATGAAGTGAAATGAAATGAAATCCCACAGCGTAGCGTACTTGGATTTGTAAAAAGCATAGCATGCCCTCAGCATAGGCTATTTTAACGTGCCTCCTGGCACGCTCGTGCAGTGGAAATACAAATCCGTGCAGTGAGAATTAAAAAATCCGTGCTTAAAATATATCTATACTATTCAAGTTTCAACCACACTAATGACCGGGATATTAAAGACGTTTAACCTGTTTAACCTGTTCAAAAAGGTTTAATTTGTGGTAATCAATCAAACATTCAATTTTGCCAAAAAAATTCAGGTAAATAACGCCCTTTCTCCCCAATGTTTCGATCACTCGTGCGGGGAAAGCCTCGGGACGAGCGAATGCGTAACAGGTGTTGGGGCAGAGTGATATAATGTGTGTATTTTATGCACCTTTGCAGAGTTTTTGCATTTTTTATTAACATTTATAAACCATAATACCATTTAACTTAATGTCAATAAACCCCCTTAGTATTTTCATCAAAATGCATCAAGGTACAACAATTACAATCCAATTGAATGGTTTAATTAAATCCAAATATTTTCTATTCTAATCAATATTTTACAGAGATTGTAATTTAGGTACCTGTGTGTATTCTATGCTTATTTACATTCTGATTAACATTATTTAAAGAAAGAAAAAACGTTAACTTGACCTAAGTGAACCAGGTGTGTACTTTCTCCGAGCTGTAGCTAAGTAAAAATAATGACGAGTCAATTAAATAGATTTACATTTTAAATGAAAACATACCCTTCTAAATAGAAACATTTTCTTTTCTGATTAACATTTTACAAAGATTGTAATTTAATGAAATTGTAGACACCTGCGTCCCCCGGGCTATGTCCATTTTTTAAATTGATTAATACCAAATGGCTATTAGACCTATTGGTTATAGACTAAATGGTTATCGGACCAAATGGTTATCGTACCGAATGGTTAAAGGACCAAATGATTATTGGACGTAGTGGATATAGACCTAATGGGTTTGGACGAAATGGATATAGGCGAAATGGATATTAGAGGAAATAGTATTAGACTCAAAAATGTGTGTAGCTGTAACTAGGTTCAAAAAATGAAAAGGAGAATCAAGCCAAAGTCTATACATTTTATGTAGCTATTTAGTTCCCGGATTTAGTTATGTCAGAGAAAAAAATCAAATCACAAAACAATGAGAATGTTGGTCTAACGAGCTCTTTGGTTAACATGTTTATTTAAATATTCTTAATCGTGTGTACAATCGTGCAAAATATTTTAGAAGCAAGTTGATATTACTCGAACATTTGGAAAAATTAAAAATATTAATAACTATGACGTGTTTGGGGCTCGAGGAAACTGACATATGAACATTTTGAGAAAAAAATCAGGACTCAGCGGGGATTGAACAATTGAACAATCTCAACTTAAGTCCCCATGATAACTTTCTCATTGTGTTTCAGCGGCCAATATATGAAATAATGAAGAAGGAGGCGGCCTATAGTTAAGATTGCCCGAGGTAGTACAGTGGTTAGACTCTGGACCGGTAATCCAGCAACTGGTTGAGATCAAAAATGTATCACCAAATTCAGTGATTAAAAAAAATCACTGGTGGGGGAACATACACCTCGAGGCTACTCCCCACCTCCATTTGCCAACGTGTAGTGTCTTTTTGCCCCTAAAACAACACTTGGCCCTCAGCTTCCAGTTTGAAATTTGATAGCCAAAAGGTTTCTGTACCCTGGGGGGGCACTCCCTATCTGAAATGGCAGAGATGTGCCTCGGCCATGTTAAAAGTAGGGGGCATTCAGGTCAAATGTACAATTACAAAAATATGGGGTCATTCAGTACACAACCTGAAAAAAATGGGGTCATTCGGTATGAAACTTTGAAAAAAGGATGGTCATTGCGGTAACAAAAAGTAAAATGGGAGTCATTGAGTACAGGATTGCCAAAAGAGTATCATTAAGTACACATAAATAAGTGCCAAACTGCGTAAAAACAACTTGGCCACCTTGGAAATGTGAACAATGTCATTATTTCTGGAGGAGAACACAAATACCACCTAAATTTGGGAATTAAAAGTGGGGTCATTGGGTATAGCAGGAAATAGAAACAGGGGGTCATTGAGTACATGAATTTTTTTAAAGGGGGTCATTGGGTAATAGGTAGGACCATAACAAAAAAAAGGGGCCATTGGGTACAAGCCGGTTTGAAAAAGGGGTCTATCCTGAGGCACATGATGCATATCTGTCATGGAAGTGCCCCCCGGGTTCTGTACATCTCTGGTTGGAATATACTTTGACCATAACGTCAGCTTGTTGTCAGGTATTTGTTACACCATTAATCTCAAGTTCATTCACAGTATTATGCTACAGTCCAAATTAGTCGTCCATCATGAATGTAATTCTCTTCATAAAAAGTACTTGGTCTTGCATTTGTTGGATCAAAGGTGACATCTGACTTGCTTTCCCATACTTTCTTTTTGCTACTGTCTCTGTTCAAAGTAGTAGCGGATGTAATGATGTTGACTGATATCTTTTGTATATTAAGATTGGAACGCGTTTTTAAACATTATTCAAATAAATGTAAAAGCTTTATTTAAAAAATATTGAAAATCATACATTGAGAGCGAACTTTATATGTTTGTAATTTATATTGAATCTTTATGTTTTTGTTACAAAGCCACGTCTTTTTGACTTACGTGATAAGTTTAAACTTTTTAAAAATGCGACGAATCAGGATATATTTAACGAAGTCCCCATGATAACTCTCTCACATGATAAAACTTTCACATGTATTGACTTACGTGATAAGTTTGAACTGTTTAAAAATGCGACGAATCAGGATATATTATAACTGAGTGGATAATAATTTAATAAGCCTTCTATACCGATTAATTTTTGTCTTTGTTTCTGCTGATTATTCCTTGCTATTAGGTAAGTATTAAAAAACTTGTCAGATCTATGTTTAATCATGCTTATTGACTTCTACGCGAATCATTATACAATATACTCCAAAGTGTGCTGTCAAATATCAACTTTCCACGAGTACCGCATCGATGCAGTGCGTTTAATGTCAAATCATCACCCAAGGCGAATTATCACCAAAGTATTTTACCAAACTAACATTTTAGTGCCAAGCTAATTAAAGATTGGGATTCCAAAAAGAGTAATTAACAGATTTTAATAGAAGCTCCTGTGAGACTAAGGACTACTATATAATGTCATTTCGCTTTTACTCTAAATTTATTCATATTTCAATCGTTCGATGTAAGCGATTAACCATCCATCCAATCAGGTGGGTCGTTAAATCTTTGCTGTGTTTAATAGATAATTCAGATACTTTTATTCAAAGAAAGTTCGCACGCTATCGATTGAAATATAAATTCTGCTTTAAACATAATAAGGTAATATTCCAATAGTTATATTCTGTAGGTGTGTTTATAGTTGGTTCATAGTAACGAAGTCTTGGAGCCGTTACATTTAAATGTAAATACCGCCGTAAGCTAAATTGAATTTTAAAATGTTAAACTGTGTTATTTTTCTATTTACCATATTGTGTTCAATTATAACAAGATCATGGTTGCTATTCATAAAACTCACACGTTACGCGTTATGGTGATAATTAATCTATTTGGTATTAATGTTTCTGTAGATATACTAAAGTTTTCTATTTTATTCATGAGGCATTATTGTGAACCTAGCAGCGCAGAATAAGAACACGTTTGTACTGTTTTGCCCCGTGTTTTATGAAACATCCGTTGACAAGTAGAATGACGTAATATGTGCAAATAGCATTGAGTAGTTAGCATACAGAATAGCTCATTTTCACAAACATCCATAAGATCGTCACTGATTGAAACACTCTTAACTCTCAGCTTGGAGCTAGGTCGACTATTCTGCTTAGAGAAATAAAAAAGTAAGAAACAACAAAGTAAGAAAGTAAGAAACATATTAAAACAAAAGGCATAAATAACCAAGAAAAAAATAAGTTTAATTGCAAGTATAGCAAGAGAAGTCCCATCCCACATCCTTTTTGCCGACAAGTTAATGACACTTAACACAATCCATAGCACATAGGCCCATCGGTAAACCCCATTGCCTAAATAAAGTTCGATATTGTATATAAAGTTATCATTGAGGAATGCTTGATATTCATGTGTGATAAGTGTACTCCTATTCAATCTTTGAAGTAGCCAAACCTCCTCCGTGGACAGAACGGGCACATTTCTGTAAAAGAGCATATCTTCAAAGGTTGTGAGCCGATTGAAAGATTTCTTTTCGGTTTATTAAAGCGAACGAATAAAGGCTTCTTTACACCAAAATATATTTGATTAACTCTTCAGATATAGGAGAAAAAGAGAGAGCGTAATGAGGGTTCTGGTTATCTTTTTTGTGTTTTTTGGACACCCTGTATATGGACAATATAAATGTGCTCTTTCATTTAATGACATAAAATTAAAAAAATATTGTAAGGTTGTAATATTGTAGTAATGTATATTATAATATTTTGACCTTTAAAACCTACACTTTGGTCAGAAATTGTGCTGGGATAGGTCGTTTTCAACAGATTTACCACATTCGAATTGTTATAAAAATTGAATTGCGTTATCTGTTAACCTAGTGAAAACAAGAGTTTTCAGATGGAAGTGTTAGCTTTCGTTCGATATAAAAATGTCTGATTGCATGAAGGGAACATTTAAGGTTGTCAAATTTGTTGCCAGAAGAAGAAGAGAAAGAAGATTTCAAGACCTAGTCGTGACAAAAGTCACTACACGGCTAGGTAAAAAAAACAGTCGCGTCCAGGACAAATATTGTTTCTGTTAAAAAAAAAGGCGTGTGTCGGCTATTTGAATAGGGTGAGTCGGGTTAAACCAATAAACACTTTTATTTATTCGTTACAGAGGTATTGTTTAGAGTTGTTATATCACATTTACAAAACATGGCAAGATATGACCTACATAGTCCAGTCTGCGGTGTTTCCTGTTATATAATTCGTTACAGAGGTATTGTTTAGAGTTGTTATGTCACATTTACATTATATGGCAAGATGTGACCTACATAGTCCAGTCTGCGGTGTTTCCTGTTATATATTTTGTAACATTGTAAGTAGGTCTGTATTGATGTTTTTATATTAAACGTCCAGTTCTAATATAGTAGTCCATTTTGCGCGTAGATGATAAGACATTTTGAAACCAATGTTGAGATGTTCAAAAGTGACCTCATCTGCCATCAACTGAATCTTGGAAGATGGCATTGGTGAGCTTTAAAGAGATTTTATGATGCGACCAAACGAATAGAGTTTCGATACTTCACTATTTGAAGGATTTATATGTTGTCTCCAATATCTGCTCTGATAGACTGATTTGTCCTGTGAGCTATGCATGGTCTTTTGTTCGTACCTCAGTGGAAGAAGTTGCACCCGAAGAGATGGTTGAGCCTAGGTATTTACAAGACTCTCACCTTGTATGTAAACATCCCTCTGTGGTTTGTTGCTCCCCATCGTCATAATTTCACTCTTTTCGACACTGATCTCCACTCCATAGGAAGAGCATGCCCCATCGAGTCGCCTCGGTTTGTCAAATCAACAAGTTCGTCCCGATCCCGACCCCCTTCCTAAAGGGGGTCTTTGCGAGGGTGCACCTATTTTGTGGGGGTGTGGGTATGTATGTGGTGTATGTTTAATTATTGTGTTTCACATTGGATAAGCAATTGGCTTTTTACTGATAATTTACTGCACAATTATCCTATTATAATAAAAGTGGGACAAAGTTAACATGTTTTATTACCTTTTAAGGTAATTTTCAAGGTCATAGGAGGTTATGAGGTCAAATAAATAAAAAACAACAACATTGGATTTTTATAAAACCATGAACAGTTATCTAAAGTAAAAAGTGTTAAAGGTAATTTCAAGGTCATATGAGGTAAAGTAAATTATTCTTGCATCTTCATATTAAAGTTGGCGGAAAGATCAATCTTTCAGCATAAAGGGGACCTTTGAAACTAGAAATCGCTGTGTTTTAACCCATATCTGATTACGAAGGTATTTTTTGGATTTGCATCGTGGCGAAACGTCAAACTTGGAGTACTTGGAACATCACCCGCATTATCTCTTCCTCATATATAATACATTCTACCCTTTGGCAAATTTTTTCGAAAACATTTTGTGTTTGCTAATCTCCAATATGTTCAATTCTTGACCTACCTTGACCTATGCCGTTCACTCCAACTGGGGGTTGAGTGGTGGCATCCGCATCACAATGTCCCGCCAAACTGTTCTGTCATCTGCTGTACGGCTGGCATTTACTATGGAGTTTAGGTCGGTTCTTTTGCAGTCAGCTAGCAGGCAGTCTCTCCACCTCTTTGGCGGTCTTCCTCTAGGTCTGACTCCCTGGATGTGACATTCAAAGGCCATCTTTGGAAGGCGTGAGGAGGCATTCTCTGGACGTGGCCAAAATAATGCAGTCTCTTCCGGGTTATTCTGTCCGAGATGGAAAATTCAACACCCAGGGTTTTGCGGATGATGGTGTTTCTGATCCTGTCTCTCCGTGTTACTCCCATTATTTTCCTAAGGCACATCATCTCGAAAGTGAGCAGTCGATTCTCATCCTCTCTTTTCAATGTCCAGGTTTCTGCTCCGTATAGCAATATTGACAAAACAAGGACCTTGTAAATATAGAAGCTTAAATAATGAATTCAGAAAATTTCGGTTAATATTAAATTGCATTCTATTACAGCACGTCTATTTGTACCCATTTATGAGACATCTTTATGCGTCAGAAATGAGGTAGTTTCGTTTTACCGGCTCCACACAAATTCGCCGCCAACTTAGTTTGCGCAAGGAAAACGAATACTGGTACACATTCTGTTGATCCCTTAACGTACAATTAGTTATGAAACCATGGTCTCAGCTTTATTTCTGTCTATCGTAATCCAACCTATTATGAAATACTCACTGAAAGACGCAAACAGAAAACTAGACATATAGCTGTGGTCTTAGACCACAGACTCAGCCATGATGCAGTTATGTCTACAGTAGAATTCACCACGACCTTTGCAGGACTTAATCCCCATTAAAAGCTATCAAACCAAGATAACACTCATTGAAAACAGCTCAACTAATTTAAATCAGATCTTCTCTGGTTAAATCCACACTACACATGTTTCTGTTTTATCTGTACGATATTGCAATGAGCTGGTATTATAGTTTCCGTTTGGTGAACGATTATAAAGCAAACGCAAGGTAACAATACTGTATGGGCCTTTGTTCCCAAATGAGAAAAATAGTCTGCATATTGTTAACCAGCATTCTTGAAAATGAGAAACATAATGGTTGTAGACTTAACACGGTTTGGAAATAATGTCTTCATTTTTTGGTATTATCTGTCATTTACATATCAGGGAGGTACGACCATTTGCAGATGCCCAACCTACTCAGTTTATAACCTACATGTAATGTATTCATTATTCTTGATTGACATCAAGTACAAAAAATATCCTTCAAGTGGTTTAGCGTTAATGCCCTTCGCAAGAGAGCGGTACACAAGTGAGTGATAGTCAGTAAAAGATGCATTCGATTGACACAGAAAATTGTGCAGGCCGTGCCGTGCCCTTCCTTCCTAAAACACCAAAGTGCGAATATTTCCAAACACCTAAATTAGCTAAAAATTTAGGACTTTCAGAGAGTACTTTAAATATTAGCCGGTTGTTTTTCACATAGTGACGTTAACTAGGCAATGCCCTATACCTATAACATACACTGTTTGTAGAGGTCACGCGTCCATGGTGAGAGTACTGTGTATTGTGTATAGGAAAATTAACAGTAACTGCAGTATGCCGTGCTGGGATTTATTAATATGCTTCGATATCAAATTTGTGCGACTTTCGACCTCATATATTAGGCCGATAAGAAGAAATTAAGAACCTGTAATAAAAACACAGCCCCCGAGACACAGTCATAAATGAAACAATCGAATGTCCCAAGGAAACTCCTCGAAAGTACACGTACCCATCAGCCCGGTTGATGTTTAAAGCGATTTTCTCGCTACGATGAAATTGCTGCCCATCTGTTCAGAGTACGCGACATTAAATGTACTGGTTAATTAACTGGGAGCAGAGCCCATTTAACCTTTAGCAATGTTCTTGAGTAAACCTTGTCTTTTTTCATTTTTTTTTCATTATTTACCGGTCAAGCGAAAACTGCATGGCAACTTATATAGTTTTAGGAATGAAAACGAATACGGGAAAACATTCGGTTCATACCTTAACATGCAATTAGTTATGCTGCCATGGTTACAACTTGACTTCTGTCCGTCGTTATCCGTCCTATTATGAAAATACACATTAAAACGCAAACAGAAAAACAGGCAGATGTCCCAAAGGTAAGATAAACTCAACAAAAGTACCCGTGTGTATCAGCCCGGTGGATATTTTAGCGATTTTCTGGCTATGAGGAAATTGCTGTCGATCTGTTTAAGGTACGCGAGAGGTTTTAGTTAACTGAGAGCAGAGCCCATTCAGCCTTCAAAAATGATCTTTGTGTAAACCTTTTCCTCTTTAAAAAATATTTTTGGGATACTAGTGTAAGACAATAAGTCAAAAGTTGCTTTGAACCAACAACTACACTCTTAAAAACACATTTCTTAATATGCTTTTTTCGTCTGCATTTTATTCCTTGTTTTTGCCTACGTCCTAAATTCAAAATTCGAGAAAATTAGATATTAAAATAAATCGCTTGCGTCGTGATACATGGTGAAGTTCGTTTACTATTATAATAGTACCTGAGTCTTTAATATAAATTTTCCTCACAAGGGACACTGACCACAGGATATGAAAGTGACAGGCAATTACAAGGGAGATGGAAGAAGGTGGTACGGAATTATTGAGACAAGTATAAGAAAGTGGAAAGCTTATTAGAAATTGTATGAAAGAGCATTTTAATGCTCTTTAATGCATTTTAACATGTTAAAACATGTTAAAGTCCTTTTTTTAAATATCAATGTGTCTTTTTTATCAGCGGGATAATGTATTATGCGTAAGTTACACCAACTTGTTCCTTTTCTTGCCAGCTGTTCCGTTCGTACATTCAATTTCAAGGTACCCTCTAACATTTATTGAATCTTGATATGTTTTGAGTCCTCGTCCGTTATACGTGTAGGCCTACATCTATCTGACCCCGAAAGAAAACCTCATTTGAACCCATCTCGCTCGATCAGTGTTGCAGATGCCTTATCAGCAGTGAAAGAAGCACAAACGCGTGGTGAATCAAAAATTGACTTCCCAGTCCGCGCCAAATGTCCTTAAGTTTTAAAATGTTGCTCCATCAAAAACAATCATACTATCAAACAATATCCAAAACCGGGATATAAAGTTAAATCAGAGAGTAGATATTCTTGAGAGGGCACACACCGACATCGCCTGGCTAATAATTATTTGGTGCAGCAGTGACATTAAAATGAATACACGGGATCGATACACGTGAATTGCTATGCACGATTTTGATATCAGACGAAAATCTTCGGATACTGAGTTAGAAAATGATGAATATCTCCCGTAAATGAATTTTTCTCAAGAAACCAGATGTGGTCTCATACACTTGAAAATACGTGTTGAACAGATATTATAGTCGTTAGCGTGCGCTTTGAAAATTGGCCGTGCGCTTTGAACTCAAAATTTGACCAAGACGAGTCAATTTTGTTGGTCTTGTATGGACTACAGCTCGCAGCAGGCTATAGCGGCACTCACTCAAGTGGAGAGAGTATAACCATTGACCGCAATGTCGTATACAAGCTTGCTCACAGAGCGATAAATCGATTACCCCGTCTATGTCAGTAGCCTTAGTCAGGTCACTTCGCTAATAATATGCATCTCATAAGGTCCGAATAAATGGTCATGGGTGGCTGTGGATTCAACCTACCATGGCGATTTCTACTATGAAGATATCGGGGCGATGTCACTGTGGGGCACTCTATTCACGTGGTTTCTTTTCCAACGCTAAAAGATCACGAATTTTGGTGGTTTGCAAATGAAAAGTGTCCGCACTATCGATTGATTACGTAACTGTTATGAATAATTTATTAGGGTTTTCAATGCAATCGCCTCGACCCATTAATACATATTATCTGTATTATCAAAGTACTTGGAATAGCAATCCGGTGAGTTCACTGAACTACGCCCTAATACTGATGGAGCTTTAATGGCGCTAATCCTCTCCATACACAGATGACCAAATACAATAGATGAAGGTCAACACGTATGACCTCCTATGTGACATGTTATATGTGATGTACAAAAACCTGAATATCATAAAGATCAGTATTCGTTTGTGCATATGAACTGCACATTTACGTTGCTAAATATTACTCATTATATATAATGACAAATATTGGTATTATGACAATACGGTATACATTGTATATAAAACGACTAATAGATCCTACTATCATGGCGTCAGGTCAATGTTCATCATACCCCGTATGTTTCTTAAAATTCATTCATATTTGAGACAAATTGCTGTGCCAATTTTATTGGTGTACAGGTAGATCCGTGTTTATTTTAATTTTCATTTCCTTTTAATGAAAGAATTAAGGTTTTCCACTGCACGGGAGCCACAAGGGTGATACTAATTTTAATGCTATATTTTCAAAACGAATACGCGCTCCCGGTTGGCTCTATAGCGATTTCACAGAAAAGGTATTTCTAGTGCAATGCAGCGTCGGACTCTAGCTGAGAGCGTAGCCTAAGTCATTCCGGACTCCAAAAAGGGCCTCCATACACAAATGAACAAACACAAAGGAGGATAGTCTCCTCCGTGACCAGCTTGATTTCGATGGAGCGGAACCAAATTGGCTACGGAGGAGACGGGCCATTTGGATATGCAAATTAGGTAGTGTCATATGAAGCCGTGGTAAACGATCTTTGGTATAAACTGAACTAGCACAAGTCGACAACATTGTACCCTATTGTCAATGATCTATACCTTTTGTTCTGGATCGATGAAGATGCCAGTTGGTGAAATAACCAGGAAAGTTGAAAAAGAAGGAGGAAGAACGGAATTATATCCTTGAGATAATCCCGTAGGTTATCCTGTCGCACCTATTCATAGTCCTTTATTCTCAAGTAGTTACACATCTACTTGAAAGTAGCCTTTGATGTGATGTGTGTTGCCGACTACGGTTGATTAATTTTCACTCCAGAATTGAAACCATGTCCAATGTTGAGATAATTCCTTGTGCAGGGATACCTGATGTTGCAGGGATACCACACGTGGATACTATAAGAAAGAAATGTAGTTTTGTAAAGATTCCAAAAAAATCCGACCATTTTGGAACATATATTAATTATTTAGGAGAGTGTTTTAGGATTTTGTTAGAAACGGGATGATTTTTGATCATCTATATTTTATTGTTTTAATGCATTTTCCTGTCATTTCCTGCAAACCTAATAAAGATATTTTGATAATTGAAAATAGTCTGTATCATAAATCGTAGAGGTTGAAAGCGTAACCAAGCGTGCAAAATTATTATTTGCCATGGAACTTCGGTCATATTTTATTTGAAATAAACTGGATGTTAGGATCTGCATGCATGGTATGCATAGTATTGATGGTATACAGACACTGACCTTTCCCTAAAACTAGTAAGCAACAACCCGTCATGGGTTCGAACCCTTTTGTTGTATTTTATTGTTAAAAGTAAATAAAGTGATTGCTTTTGAATGAGCGGCAACACACATATTTTGTTTGAGGATAGCTGGATCTATCTCCTTTCTTTACATCTTCTCTGAAATAACTGACACTCCAAGCTCATACAAGCCAACACATTAACCAGTGGCGGCGCCAGGAATTTGTTTTCTTTTTGTTGGGGGGGGCATAGTGAATTTCGGGGAATCAACAAATTTTACGCAAAATTGCCGCAAAAAGTGGAAATGTTCGTAATTTGGGTTTTTACTGGGGGCAACAGGGGCAAGAGTTCTGACTGGGGCATTTGCCCCACCCCACCCCCACCCCGTGGCACCACTAACATTAACATGCAAATGGTATTTTTGATAAACCTGATAGAATTAATAATAACCCACAACAACCTCTACATTAAAGTGTAAACTACAAGATAGGTTGGGAAAAATGCACTTCGACTCCTATGAGGTAAAAAAATGCAACATTTGGGGGGTATATCCTGTCTCAAAAACTGTTCTCAGGAATGTTTTCTTTTGGCCAAAAAAATATATTATCATTACGTCGATTTTTAAAATACATGTGCGGCCAAAATATATAGTTGTTTTGGCTAAAATTCAACCTGTGCTAAACTTGATACATGGACTAACGGTTGTATTTCATGGACTACTATACACGAAGTGTGTACGTTCAAGCCTGGATCGAAGAGGTCAAAGGTTTTGTATGAATAGATCTAGTGTCTTCAAACAAACGTGCGTTGAATTCACCATTACGAACTTTTTTTATTAATACTATAATCGCAGTATGGTTTGAGGGCGGAAGAATTCAAGTGTAAATATAAGTTTGTAACTTTTCCTACTTCAGTTTCATTTACATTATTATATTATGCTTCATGAATAAGCTATCCTTTCTAGTACAACTGCAGATAAATTTAGACATAATTGGAATGTAGTGTTTCCGTTTCTATACATGGTGAAAATAAAGGTCCTACAACAGAGCCTTGTGGGAGGCCGAGTCAAGCATGTTTTTCTCCGATATCATCCGCCGAAAAAGGCTTGAACACACATACAATAGACTAATGTGTCAAGTTAGAAATCTCATTAAGTATATACGGACACCATTTATACGTAGCAAGTGTTGCATCATGTTCATTTCTGATCTTAATTACCTTTTGAGAATAAAGTACCTTGCTAATGAATGGTACAGTTTAGTCATACATTCAACTGTATTCTTACACATCAGTTCGTCGGTCGTATCACATACTGACGTATTCGACATTTTAAACATTTTTGAGAAAATTGGTATGTTATGTTCTACTCTATATATTCACCAAATCCATGCCTCAAAGTTGCTTAATTAGTAAGATATTAATTAAATTAATTATGTCGTATTTACAAAACCTTGAAATGTCTGCATCACATAACGACGTATTTGCCGATCACCTATACTGCGCAAGCCCAGTATATCGTATTTGCAATTTGAAGAATTTCCCGTTTCACATACTGACGTATTTGTGCTACGTATTGGCGCGACTCTGTCATTGCACGGCAAAATTGCTGTTTTGTCCTTTTCACATGCTGACGTATTTGTGAAACTGTATCACATACTGACGTATTTGCGCGACATATTCGTCATTTGAATGGCAAAATTGACATTAGTCCTTTTCACATAGTGACGTATTTTATTCATTATTGATTTTTTGCAGAATAAGTTATGCTCTAATAGTGATAAGTGAATTATATTGAAAATATGGTATATTTGTATTACTGTTAACCTGGTTTTAATCGACAACAATATTTTAATCAAGAATATGCAGCAAATGAAAATCGCTAGATTTTCAAGTTCGGTTTTCTCGAAATGCGTATTTTGCAAATACGTTAGTATGTACGTGATACGGCCGACGAGTTTGTAAGGTAAGGTACATGTTCGTTTGTAAGTTTGTACATCAGTCATGAGTTTGTAAGGTAAGGTACATGTTCGTTGTATCGGCACAAGAATATCGTTAAAGTATATTGCCTTAGCACACTGGATTATTTTCAACATAGGCTGTACTCATGATTTGCCCTATTTACCTTCACCCCTTCTCCGATTACATCTGGCAACATTTTAATGTTTAAAAAGCCATATTATAACATTTTCATACAAAATAGATTAGCATTTCTTTGCCATAAAATGTTAGCTTTTACTCTCAGATATATCCCCTTTTATTTTAGAGCCGAGCAACTAAGAGCTATTAAGGCAAGGAAATGAAAATTGGATTTTGCTAGCAGCGCCGATGTCGCCAGCACGTATCACTCCTGCGGTCGTGTTACGGTACGATCCTTTGTTATGTAGATCACCGTCCCGCACGCCATGTACATACTGTGATTATTGAACATTATATGTATGCGTTCGACTAATAATTCCATAGTAATATTAAAACGACGGTTACTGCGTTTTATTCAAAATCTCGGATTTTGACAAAACTACAGTACAGCACGTAGAGTCTTGATTTTTGCAGGCTATATTGGTTAAATTTGAAAAATATTGAGGGCGTCCTCCTCAGCAAATGTTATAATCAGGGTGGTTATAATATGGCTTTAATGTTAAGGCGTTCGACTATGGTGCGGGAGGTTGCGGGTTCGAACCCTGGCGGTGCCTAGTACGCTCTCGTGGAAAATTGAGTTAGCTTGAAATTCCCCTGGACAAGGAACTCACTGTTAATTTGTCTCGTTGTAACCCGTACGAAACTCGGGGAGCTAATCCTGGTTGCGATGGTTATTTGTGGAATGTCTATAGGGTGTGCGCTCTTGAAGCAGCAAAATCCCTGAATTGTTGTTTAATGGTTTATGGAATGATGTGGGGCCGTAGTGGTCAGCGACAACCTGTAAAGTGTGCTGAGGCTTGTGGATCAACGTCTAGACGTTGTGCCTGTGCGTAGCGCACTATAAATCACTGCGCTTTTTTTGGGGGGGGCTACTGATCTTCAGCGCACCTTGGGCCTCGGACCTTGGGCTGCTTCTCCTTTGCGTGTACTAGCGACTGCCGCAGGGTATTGGTTGGCTTGAAGTATGTAGTGATGCCGTGAGCACGGTAGATCCACTTCAATGTCTCTGAAACATCTCCATGATAGGGAACGGTGACATAAGTCTTGGTACCAGAAGACGCAGTGGGTTCGCTAGCTGGTTTAGCGTCTTTCTCACTACGATTTAGGGCCTTGTCGATTGCCCAGTCTTTGTAGCCACACGTTTCAAAGCGTGGCCTAAGTGTTGCTGCTCAGTGATCTTATCAGAGTCCTTTGTGATGATGGTATCAGCCAAAGAGCTTTTAAATAGAAATAGAGTCGCAATAGATTATATAATCTTTTGTTCGTTTGATGCCGATTAGAAGTTGCGACAGGCTATTCATAAAAGTGGTACCATTGTTTCGAATAAAGGGGTTCCGCCATTAAATTGGTCACTGATCCGGCATCATATTAACGCTCTACACAACAGGCGATAAATCAATAAGTGACCACACTACAGTCATGTGTAAGGGCAGTCATGTGTAAAGTGGTACCATTGTACTCATGTATCCCAAATGTGTGCTTGTGTGGGTCTGAAGACTATAAGGAGGCTTTAGCTGTCGATGCAATCATCTTTACCACCCACCTGACGATAGGCGTTTCATTTAAATAAATTGAATGCTCTTGGTGATCGATTACACATTAGAATGTATGAAGGCCATATATCTATATTACACTATAATGGTAATCGCTATACGTATACATGTAAGTATAAGTATAGGCCTATAAAGGTTGTTTTTAAGAAATTTCCATTTAATTTTATTTTAAGACGGAGATTGGTATCGAAATAGTGTCGTACCAAAGAGGGGCGGGGCTGGGGCGGGGCAGATTCACCTCTGTGAGAAGTCTTGGGAGGGGAGGAGGGAGGAAGAGGGAAGGCGGGGATATGGAGAATGAGAGAAGGCTGGAGGAAGGCAGAAAAAAAAGATAGACAAGTAGATAAATAGAAATAAGGAAAATGATGGGAATGAGAGAGGGAGGGTGAGAGGGGACAATGAGAGCGAGGGAGTGATAAAGTGTAGGCCTAGGAAAGAATAAGTACAGAGAAGGAAAAGAAAGGAATGATGAATACATTTAATAATAATTATTAGGCCTATATAATAACTAAACACATAACAGCACTGGGCAGCCATTCGACGATGTCAATGCCTTTATTCGTTACGTAATTAAAACGCCCAGTCAGATGTATTTCACAACTACCAAACACAACTCACCAAATTTCGCAAACTGGACGTTGAATGTACACTCTCATGAATATTGATTGGCAACATTTTCCAATATGTCAGCGCTCTAATCGGAAACAATAGAACAATAGACCCTGCAGAGCGTTGGTATCAGCCCTGTGATACAGAGTGTTCACTACATCGAGTTTCTGGACCAATGGATGATTAGAGCGTAGTTTATGGTGCGCTGAAGATCAGGTGTGCCAAGAACATTACATTGGCGAAACCGGCCAACCAATGCAGAGTCGCATGTCCCAACATAGACGCGCCAGTTTAAGTGACAACGATTCAGCTGTCTACAAGCACCTTAAAGGCAGTGGTCACAGTTTTGACATTTTGGACCGTGAACCCCGTTGGTTTGAACGGGGAGTCAGAGAAGCATTGTGGGTACGAGCTGAACAACCGTCCCTCAACAGGAGCTGGGGCGTTAAAGTTAATTTGTCACATGGTTGGAATCGGGTCATCAAGCAATTTCCTCATCGATTGACCTCGGATGACCCTAAATCATACACCCAGCTTAACTTAATTTAATTATCAACTAATTGTTAACACAGTTATCATGATGGTCGATATCATACATACATGTATCGGATCATTCGGATTCCTTTGATATCATCTCTTTAACGAGTTAAGTTGTTGTAGAGAAAATCTGACTTATACATGACGTGTTTAATATCAACTATACTTCAACGTAAGCCAATTTTCATTCTGTAAACAACTTGAGCTTGTGGTTAAACTAATGTATTATGAAACCACTTGTAAAATACAAAAAAGTCATACTCAAGAAATTCAAAAGCCACATTTTAAAGCCAAAAAAAATACAACTTTCTAGCATGATTGTTTTGGCACTATTCAAGCAAGCGGTGGCAAAACGTTCGAGGATATCAATAGTTGTATTTTGGATCTTTAAATTGATAATCCATATGATTCCCAATACATTATACAACATGCAAGCTTATATTATTTATAAATAGATTCAGAATACATGTATAGGAGTTTATATTGTCTTCTGTCCACAATACTTGTGTGTCCCAAAGGTAAGAAAAAACTACTTATTAGTACCGGTCAGACCGGCGTTTTTTTCCTTACGGGGAAATTACTCTCGATCTGTTCAAGGTCGCTCTTATTACTGGAAGCAGAATCCATTGAACCTTCAGTAATCCTCTCTGAGTAATCGTCTTTAAAAATCAACGTTGTGGAAACTAATGAAGACAAAGAAGTAAAAAGCTGTAATGTATTCGCACTCCATTAAGGCATAAGGTGTATATACGTACCTTACAAAACATGAGAAAAATAGAAAATTACGGTTGCGTATTTCGATTATAGTATAGGAAATGTTTGTGTTATCACAAAAAAATTACAATAACATAAACAATGGTAAAACGGTGACCATCTCACATACCAGTTTCTACACGCCAAATACATTATTTGTTCAGTTGCATTTTATTGGTTTTGAATAATGTCGGTAACTATATAGAAAATTACTATTACTCACAATAAAGAATTTTTTGCTTTATTATCTCTCATATTGAGTATATGTATGTTCAATCAAATGTAAATTCCTTTACTTTTCTTTGGGATTTCTACTTCTTTGTAGTCGACTATTGTTATTTTTACTATAACTACATACACTGCCCAACACTATCAGTATGCTTCAACTGTATTTCGTCGGCAGAGTGCTACACTAATTAAAGAGCAGTTTGGACAATTTTACAGGAGGAACATTTTTTGTGTGTTTGCGAAGCCGTTTGTTTCCAAGTAGCCATAAAATGACATGGGGATGTAAAGCATTTTAATTTAAAAAATTTCAACTATACAAATGGTGTTAAAGTTAAAAAATAGATTAATAATTTACTGATTTAGATGTCGTAAGTGGCACATACGATAGTGTTGCACTCAAATAGGTATGAGTGTAGAGTGCAACACTATCGCATGTGCTACATACGATAGTGTAGCATCCACTGCTAAATTAGGATATGCGAAATATCAGCTCAAATGTCCAATATGTGTCTTTTTATGTTACTTAAAGGGGCATTTCGCGATCCACAGCCTCATCCCCCACTTATCTCAAAAAAAGATTTTTATATCACTGGAAAACTCTGGCTACATAATGTTTATGTACAAAATATCTCTTGCAGATTAATTCGTTTTGCAAAAATATCGTGAAATTTGAATTTCGTTCTGGTGCACCAGAACGAAATTACAACGTATTGTCTATGGAGCAGTGTAATACACATAATCATGCATAACTCGCAAACGCAAATCGGAATCAACTGAAATTTTGGGAATAGGCTTTTTTCGTGGATATGTACTGAAAAATGTCATAAAAGAGGATGCTAGGATCACGAAATCCTCCTTTAACAACTGTTAATTTACATAGGCACATAATATTTACAATAGCAAGACACCTTTTGCCCTAATGTAATCTCTCAAGATTTACTACTAAAATAAAAAACACAGGGTTTATCGTCTCTATTAACAGTCATGAGAGCTATGAACATGCCAGCTTAGTGACAATGCCTTTAGCCGTCAGCGTCACAGCCGGTGATGTGTTAGAGACGGGATTGGGGACTGTTTTGCACTTACTATAGTGTAGCATTCGGTGATTTTGTTGTTTATGTCCAAGGAAGTAGCGTATATGTGGCACATACGATGGTCTTGCAGCAGACGACAAATAAAATTTAGCATGCAATACTATCGTTATTAGCACATACGATAGTCCTGCAGCCTTGCAGGCATTCATAAAATTGCATTGCACTTACGACATTTTATTTTATTAATTAAAAATAATTTTAATTTAATTTAATTTAAAAAAGCAATTTTAAAACTTAAAACCTGGTTAAAAATGTGTGTTTTTATACGGCCTTCCATAATTCGTCAACATCTCAACTTGGCCAAAAATGTCACTTACGATAGCGTAGCGCTCTGTCGACGATTTTTAAATACATGTTTTATAAATACGCACGTGACCACATCCGCGCTGCCATAACAGCATGTAGACCGGAAGTCTCAAAGTGACCCTCTACATAGCAAAGGCGGAACAGCATGAGACTACTGTGCAGCAAAGTTGTCTATTTTAGTGATTATATTGTAAAATTTTCCGTCGTTGAATATTATTTCCGTCGTCAAATATTTTCAAAAGGTTGTTTTTGATAACATATTACAAATTCAAAATCACCACATTGTGTAATAATTTTGCTATTCAATTAATACTAAAAATTTTATGATATTACAGAGTTCCTATCCTTTTCTGTATAGTGGTCAATGCATGAGGATTTGATCACGCTTGATGGTTTGGAACGTGTTGCTCATGGGTTACGTGCGCATTTATAAAAACGTATTTATATAGTCGAAAGATACTGACTAATTTGTAACATTCGTGAAAAAGAAGAATTTGGCAAACTGTAGTTATTACAAACTGGCCTCAAAAAGAACTTATATATTTTCGCAAGTTCATATCTTAAAATCCTGTCAATAAAAATGAACAAAAGTTACACACGGATTATTTCAATATACTCTAAACACGTATCAGTAACCAAGCAGTTGTCCCACTGACACAACAGCAAAATGCACTGACACGGAACAGCTTCCTGGTCCATATTCACAGGCGAATAATTGGCACCCAGCAAAATAAATCTGTACAGATCTTTACACATGTGATTATTTCCAAAGAGTAAGTGGTATAGTGTGAAACGGGGCTGCTTCAGCTTTTCACACATTTTCTTCAAGAACCAGGACTTGTTCCACACTATTCCACTTACTCACATATTTCTTGTGTTGGGTGCCAATTATTGGGCTGTGAATGTGGTCCAGGAAGCTATTTCATGTCAGTGCATTTTGCTGTTGTGTCAGTTGGACAGCTGTTTTGTTATTTACTGACCAGTGTTTAGAGTAGAGTATTGAAGTAATCCTGTGTGCAATTTTGGTTCATTTTTATGCACAGGATTTTAAGATATGACCTTGTGAAGTTTCTTTTTGAGGCCAACTAATAGATTGCAGAATATTTCTTTTTATCAGCAATGTTCCATTTTAGCCAGTGTGAGGGTCAATGTGTGCTTGATCATTCTAGCTGTCTTACAGTATCACAACAAAAGTATGTAGCTTATAATTAAATTAAAAGATTTTCAAAATCCATGTTCAGGAGAAACATTGGCTAAAAACAAAAACAAACAAATGGTATATAAATTAATTCATTTGTCAGATTATGTTCACCTTTTTAGCAATTCCAAATATTGTAATCGTGATACAGGTGTAGTTCGTTAATACCATAACTATCATCAGTTGAGTCTTTTACATAATATTGGACACTGACCACAGGATATGACAGTAAAAAGGGAGATGAAACAAGACAGTTGTCGAGACAAATATAAGAAAGTGAATAGCTTATTAGAGATTATATGAGATTAAATTTGAGAGTTTAAGGAGTGTGGGCTTTTAAATATCAAATGAATGTATCTTTTTTATCAATAGTTTAAATGTATCAAAAGTCTCACATGTTTAAAAAGATTTCTGTTATGACTTTTACGTGTATAAAGATCTTGTAACCTTGATTATCAGCATTTATAAAACAAAATTACGTATTTGATTTAAATCAACAAAAACCATAACATAGCAACAGTGCATTGAACATTGAGCTTTGCAAAAAATATATCAGCAACAACATACGGTCTGAATGTTATGCTTCAACTGCGTGAGAAGATCAGAAGGTAAGTCGTAAGTCGTAAGTTATACGAAATAAGCCAACACCCGTCCGTTTGTTACTCCTAAGGATGATAAGACAAGTAATATCCAGGTTTGAGCGAAGATCTTTCCTTGATGGTATGTATAGCGATGCAGTATTGGCGATCGGCGATGTCAATTCGATACTTCGGGACTTTGTGTACATAGATGACAATTTTTAAACGGATCCGTTTTAAGGTACCGCTTAATTATCTCATATAGTTAGAACATTTAAACCCACTCGTGAAACACGCATGTTCTAACGTATTTGCTCGAACATACTCAAACTCAATGATAATACATAAGAATATAATTCTTGCCACTATCTCTTCATGGAAAAAGCAAAATATGGACTTTGTCACTTTATTGATCGGCTTTGAGTAACTAATCTCATTTGAGAAAATTTTAAATTTTTGTATATTGTTTGACTCACAAACTACCATGTCAACCCTTATTCCACCTCAGCAACATTACTCACGCCGTCGCCTTCTCAATTAAAGGCCCATTCAGTGGTTTGCTCATCCGGACGATCGTAAAAATTATCGAAATTCAGATTTTGGTACCGGCTTTGTAATTGTCATAGATGTTTGCCATAGCCTGTGAGAGGTTCAGCCGAAAGCCGTGATTTAAGACAAAATAAGACATTTTACACGAATCTGTAATTTAGATACTGACAGTATCTAAATTAGCTACATGTATTTGAATGGGGCTTCCACTTCGTCAGTGCTGCTGTTTTCTTTGTTTTTTTTGCCAAATTTGTCATTTCAAAAATACCAAATGACAATTTGAATGACTTATCCTTCACTTTTAAGCAATTTATAAACATTTTTTTTTACACTTGCGCTGGGATCACTGAATGGGTCTTTAAGATTCTTATCATCAAATCATCAGTTCTCTTATCCTCTCAAGAAATGACTATGGTAGTGCTTTACCTCTTGGTTCAATTCCACTGACATCATGCCTTCTCCTCAGAACCTCCAAAACTGGGCTGTTAAGATTATCCACTGCGCTTTAAAATACCACATCTCAGGGAGATTGATTGGATGACTGTCCATGAAATAGTAATGCACAAAATTATCATCTATAACATTGCTCCAATCTACATTCCTTAATCACTAACGTTGTATCATTCCGCTGGGGAAAGTTTACGCTCGTCAAGCGATACTATGCGTCTGGTTGAGCACAACATTACTCTCAATAATTTGCCGTACCAGAAACTGTGGAACACCATTCAAATCAATCTCCATCAGGTTTAAAACACATTACCAGCAGTGTTCAAGAAATCTCTCAAAGCTCATCATTTAAGATAATGTTTTTCTCTAAACAAGTTTGCATCGTAATGCGGGAATGACATAAGTGCACATATCCTTGGGCGTAGCGTCAAAGTGCTAGCGTTCGCTGAAGCGTTTGCGTACACACATACACTCGCATAAAGACGCAGCATAGATGCGCGAGCGTAAAAGCTATTTCAGCACGTTGACGTCACTTCAACATCAGATTGAAAAATAACATCTCTTCTCCAGGATTGTACACTAACCAAAATGTAATATTTTACTTCAGTTAGGATGTTCCTGATTTAGGTCTCACACATTCGAAAACATGTTTTATGGTTCAGTGAACAATTAAAAATAAAATGTCGAAATTATATGATTTGATAATGAGTGGGTCCTCGTCTTTGTGCGAGGGCTGTGAAACATCTCCTCAGCATAACGTGCTTAAGAGTTCTTATAAGCGCAATAAAAGAGCGCAATGATTTATAGTGCGCTATACGCACAGGCAAAACGCCTAGACGTTGATTCACAAGCTTAGGCACACGTTACATGTTGTAGCTGACCACAACGGCCACACGTCATTCCATAAACCATTAAACAACAACTTTGCTGCTTAGAAGCGCACACCTTATACAAGCCACAATTTACCTTCGCAGCCATGATCAGCTCCCCGAATTTTGTATGGGTTACAACGAGGCAATTAGCAGTAATTTCCTTTCCCGCTGGAGAAGGAGGAAGAGAAGCAGAAAACTAAACAGCATAAATGGAATTATATGCCCGGTTACGCGGGGATAGGTAAAGTTTGTTCGGTTTATATCAGGCGGAAATTACTTTTATTACTGCGCGCGTCAATAAAGTCCCAACTCACGCTCGAGTAAATTCACATAAGCGTGCGTCAATCACGCATTGCGCAACGCCCAACTAGCGTAAGCACTGCGCCCAACAGCGTGCACGCCATTCTATATCAATACACGGTGTTATGAGCCTTATTTTTCCACCTTATAGAAGCCGAACAAACTTTAGTAGCCTCATTTTATTACCACATGATAGGACAGTATTACACTGTTTCAGTCGTTTATAATTTTATCACCAATCACCTGTATTAATTCTCAAGCTCAGACATGACCAATTCCTCTGAATGAGTTGTTCTAGCTTGCTTACATTTCCTGTTTCTTCAGGGATGTTGTCTTGGGGTTGTTTCCAAAAGTATATTACCTACATAGCTAATCCAGTTAGCTTAAGGTTTTTTCTGTTACACTATATTCTTATTTCGTTTTCAGAAATCGCAAAAAGGAAACTTATCAGAATACGTTTTGGGGTCTTTGCACTCATACATCCTCTAAATGAATTTCTATAGCCTGTTTACCTCACATGTTTCTGTTTCTCCAGGAATGTTGTCGTGGGGATGATGCCAAAGATGCGACCTACATAGCTCGCCAAATCTAAAGGGTTTTCCGATTATAACAAATTCTTAATTAAGTTTTAGAAAAAGAACACTCGTTAAAATTGGCTTTTTCTTGGCACCCCTAACCCCTGAACATTGGAACTTAATCCTTCACGAATGCCCTTTTAAAGCAGCTGGACATATTTTGTATTGAATTTGCTTTCAGCATATTATAAATAATTTTATAGTCTCACCTGCGTAGTAGTTCTGAATCGTTTTCATATTGAACGTCTCAATTTACTACACATTTCTCAACTGTCACTGGTGACAATTTTGTCTCCACTTTTTTTTAATAACTAAAATTGTTTTAAAAGAGTGCAGCCTTTGTTATCAACCATTTTGACTTAATTAATATCGGATCAAAAGAGAACAAAAAATATAAATAAATCACACTTGAACGTTTAAATGGCCGATGTTTTTCTGTTTTAGCGTTTAGTACATTAATCGGAAACTACTACCAAAAAGCCGATATAAAGAAACGGAAAGTGTTGCGTTTTTATCGGGACACATTCGCGATCGAAATGTCGCTATAAATGTTTCCTTGATTCGCACATAATTATAAGAACCCTTCAAGGCTCGACAAGGGAAACCCATTATATCATCGTGTCTTTGTCAGGCTAAGTATACGGAACGGGGTTACAAATATGTGAGAGGTACAGTATTCGTGTGAAGCTGCAATCAATATTACTATTGACATAGAAAGGCTTGTTGTCAAGGACGGTTTGCAAAGTTTTCAGAATCCCCTCTTACCTTTAGTAGAGCTAGGATTAAGGGTTATTTTAATGACTAACTACAATCTTAGAAAAATATAGTTCCAACAGCCCAGCAAACACAAAAACGTTTTTAAAACGTTTTAAGTAAGGTATATTTTGGGTTTTGGCTTAGGTAAAAACGTTTTAATAACATTAAAATGTCGGGTTATATAAAGGTCATGAAATCGTTTTAAAACGTTTTGTAGGAAAACACACTGCAACAATATTTTTAAAATGTTTTCGAAATGTCATTGTAAACTATTTTTGCAAACATTTTTGGCCAAATATTTTGTCAACACTTAAATAACATTATGTTAAAATATTTGCACCTAGCAAACACAGAAATATTCTTAAAATGTTTTTTACAAAACGTTTTAATAACATTTAAATGTCGGGTTATATAAAGGTCTTGAAAACATTATAAAAACGTTATTTAAAATATTTTGGGCAAATATTTTTTGCAAAATATTTTTTCAACCCCCAAATAACATTCTGTTTAGAATGATTTGTACCAAGTTTTCACAAATGTTTTTGGAATGTTATTAAAACGTTTTTATACCCTTTATAACCCGACATTTAAATGTTTTCTGTAAAACATTTGTGTTTGCTGTACAGTAAATTACCAACAAATGTTATTTAATGTTATGAAAACGTTTTATACTCTTAATGTACCCTTTATATAACCCGACATTTAAACGTTTTCTGACAACCTTTTATAACCTTTTGCGAATGATGTCGAAAACGTTTGCTGGGAGTTTAAATGTCTAATTGAAAAATCCCGTTTGTGCAAGAATGTACATAATGCTCACCCTCACCATAATACAGGGTATTCCTCCAACTCTGGTTGGCGTAGAAAGGGAAAAGAATATGTGGAGGAGACAGAAAAGGTGAGAAAAGGCAAGAAAATGGTGAGATACCTGCACCATAATAACTAAGAATGTGTTTTTCAATGACATTACGAACTACTTTTGATCACCAATTCTGCAGTACCCTCCTCATTTAAAAACTTGAGGGAAATACACAATAAAATATGCATTACTATCAAGAGCTTAGGCAGGATAACAGGAAATAGTTCAATATTTCTACAGAAGACATTATTTTGTTTTCATCTTACCAGACTAAAGTGAGTGGTAGGGGTGCGTGGCGTGGGTGAGTGAGTGTGTGTGTCTGTTTGTTGGGATCTCACCATCCTCTTTACTGGTGATAATACAGGTCCATACGGTCCATCTTGAGGAGAGGGTCAAAAACGTGACTTAAATGGTAAGCTCTTCGTCTCTGTTCATGACGGCAGGACATCTTTTTTGCGATTGATTATCTGATGAAGCAAGTACTCCCATCACACTCATTCTGTAAAACGTTTGTAACGTCCCAGTCAACATCATGGTTATGTTGGATAGCATGATCTTCTATGTAATGGCTGACTTGCTTTGTTCTATGACATACTCTTCTCTGGTCTGGCGCGTAAAGTAATTTTCTTTTCTCCTTTACAATTTTGCAGTTTCTTTCTGACGTTCTTTCACCCGGGTGTTCAATTTTTAGTCCATACAAAAACAAAATATCCTCCATAATTAAAAACATACAAACAGACAAAAAAAACCCAAACAAACAAACAAAAACTTTGAGGCTTGGAGGTGGAGGGTGCGGTGAGTATGTGCCCGTCAAACGCGGGTGTTTTTATGTGTGGTTGTGAGTAAATTACGCTTTTGTGACCGTATCTGTGTTGGGGTAAGTTTATTATGAAATTATGAAATAAACATATGAAATATTAAAATATGGCGGTAGAAAAAATATTTATCAGCAACTATATATAAGTACCGTAAAGCATATGTGTATTATATCACTTTTATTTTTTCTATTCCATTGTAACCTCCGCATTTGCCTCGGAGGTTTTCCTGTTTACTAGTCCCTATAGAGTGTATCCATTAAACATGCTTACGCAATATAATGTTACTGTTATACAACTTTATTTTTTATTTTCAAACTAAAAAAACACTCATGACTTTCCTTACAATTTTAAATATACACACACTGGCCAGAGGTATAGCAACATTGCTAAAAAAGAAGAACTCGCTGAACTGTAAGTTGAACATTTATTTTTATTCAAAGTAATAGAAAGAAGGTGAAAAATATTGCAAACCTTTGTCCATGTCAATAATAATACTAATAACAAATTACCGACACAAATATTTGGGCACATTGCACTAATGTAGCATTATAAATCACCTTATTGTTCATCTGTTCAAAGCGCTTTACAATTACCTCTAACAGTGTCCTATTTTACACCTGGGCGTAGTTAAGCAAACAAAATTAATTGCCTTGCCCAAAGACACAAAACGTTGGCCGCGATGTGGCATACTTTTTGAATTTTGATAATTGACCGTTCCGTTTTTTCAATACGGAGTAAAATGTTTATCAATGGCAATAGACGCCTGACGTACAGCGATTAGCACCCTAAATACAGATCATCGAATGATATTTAAATGCGTGGAAAGGTATGAAAAAGAGGGAATGTCGTAAAATTTTGCTAAAATTCAAAAAGTATATGATAGCTGACTTTTCCCCTCAACAACGCCAGTCATTTAGTTAAAATACCCAAACAGTTTGAAAAACGAATGTAACAAAATCAACAGTTTCGGTGTCCGAGAACGGTTTATTTTGTAATTTTTTGCGGTCAATAAATCGAGCAGGTCTGTAGACTATTGCGTTATCGTCAACACATAGTGCTCCAGGAGCGATGTAATTTTGCTGCTGTTTAGGGTTAGGATATCAGTTGTCTATGCTATATAATTAACTAGGTCTGTACAATGCAGTGTTATGTGTGTATTACTTCTTGAAGCGGATTTCGAGAGATTTGAGCCGGAGGTCACAGTTAGGCATACTTATGTATGTATTGTACTAGTACCCGAAATACTGAACCGAAGTCGTGAAGTATGAATTAATGAATCACGGACAGTGATCAAATTGTCACCTCTATCCCTTAACAGTGTACTTCGGTTATATCTATAAATGCGCTTTTATAAATACGCACGTGACCCATGGGCACGACATACCAACACCAGCAAGCGTGACCAAATCCTCATGCATTGACCACTACACAGAAAGGGATAGGAACTCTGTAGATAAATATCATCAAATTTAAGAATTAATTGAATTGCAAAATTATTACACATTTTGCAATTCCGAATTTGTAAAAAACAACATTTTGAAAGTATTTGACAAAGGAAAAATATATTCAACGACGGAAACGTTTACAATACAATCACAAGGTTGAACAAAATAGATAATTGTGCTGCCCAGCAGTCTCATTTTGTTCCGCCTTTGCATTCAAATGTAAAGAAATAGCACTCGCTATGTAGAAGGTCACTTTGAGACTTATAATCTAGTATGGCAGCGCGGAGGTTATATATAAATGCGTATGTTATAAAAGTGCCTTTATGTATATAACCGAAATACACTGTTTAAATATATCTGGTTGTCAATATCGAAACGCTACTAAACGGTAGCGTCATATTCAATAAAAATATATATACTTCATTTGCTGGCAATTCAAGAGGAGATATGGATTTGCAAGATATATGATTGATTATAATAGTAACTCCTCATGTCTGAGTTACACTGCTATAGTGCCCCTCTTCTTTTTTTTCTTTCTTGCAAATAATGAGGTACATAAATATGACCTCAAATAATATATTATCTCTACCTACAAAGTGCTTTTAACCATCTTAGTATATCATTTTGGCCCTATATATTTTGGTTTACAGTATCTTAGTAACACAGATGAGTGTTTCATAACAATGCATAATTTATTCTATTCATACAAGTAATGTACAAATTTAAGCATCCATTTTAAACAAAATGTGATAGAATAATAAGGCTTCAATTCTGATATTTTGCCTTAGGTACTAACATCACAAAAGTGAGGCTTATGAAAACCTACCAACATTACTGTATAATGATGTACATATTCATACGTAGCGGTAAACGTAAATTGAAAGCAAAATTATACTTCTACGACACTCACCGGAGCGCTTTCACCAGGTCAACCGGCGTCTTCAGCGGATGTTATTGCTCTGAAGATTGTTGTGATGTAGTACTAGGACACCTCCGACGACGTCACAGATGTTGACGACGTCAAACATGAAGATGTTGTGCCGCCCTCTTGGTTCCGGGGGTCAGGAGTTTGTCCCAGACAGGATCGATGTCTAACCCTTTGTCACGGATCAGTCTGGGTCTTTTAGTTCTAATATAGATTGCGTCCAAGACCCTGTGAGGGAAGTCCTTGGACTCCCTTTCTAACACCTTTACGTTCTCCCAGTTAATCTGGTGTCCTTTGCTCGATGTGTTCCTTGATCGCTGACCTGGAACTGGCCGCTTTGGATTTATGTTCTGTTAGCCTCTTTTCGAGCTTGCGTCCAGATTCGCCAATGTATAGAGGCCTTGCATGTGACTTATCATTTAATGCATTCAGCAAAAGCATGATTGCAATCTACCGTGACAGTTCGTCTCACACACATAACCCTGCACTACGATCAAATAGGTTGATGACAACATTTGATTGAATGGACTGCACTCCGCCATAACTACGGTGAAGGACACCCGCTCAAATCCTTTGTTTGGAGCCAATCGATAATTTCATGCAGGGCATCTATAGGGAGTCACAGTCTTTGCAAGGGATGCTGTACACCAGATTGCTTTTCCTGTTCAATTTTGTCCTTTGGGGAGACAAGAGATCTGCGCAGAGTATTCCAGAGTGTACCAAATTTGAGTAGCGCAGAAGTATAGTTTTGCTTTCTATTAGCATTACTGTAGTTTGGGTGTGGAAACTTTTACATAATATTATGGCTTAATTAGTTTTCAGAGAAATAATGTTACTAGTTAAAGATACAAAATATAGCTCAACATTGAAAATAGAAGGATTTTAACCAATTAGGTTTTTGATCAGGAATCAGGAACCAATTATTCCTACTTTACAAATCAACATTATTTGTTCTATTGTGTTGTCTATTGATAGTAAGCTTACCAAAATGAGGTTAATTTTAACCCTAGAACTACTGAGCCATATTTTGTAACACGAACCACGAAGGGGGGGGGTGTTGTTGCCCCCTAATTTTCAATTATAAACGTTATATAACGTTTAATGTATAATGGTTGCACATGCAGGTACTTCTTTTGAAATTCCTAAACATGGTATATTAGTCGCTGATAGGATATGCAGCTTGTAGAACACGGATAACCTCTATAGGGTGTACTTGAATGTAGAGTAAAAAATTCAAACAAAGGTTTCACTTTGGCTCAGAGTAAAACGATTACTTAAAGGAAGTGTCCAGCAATCACAACATTATATCTTATATGTTAGAAAAATAATTATCAAGCACGAATCACATGATTTTATTTAAAACAAACTCATATTAACCATAAAACGAATAAAACAGCCATCTCTCAACACGCGATATTCAAAATTCCCGCGCCGTTTGTCTAGAAAATTTCGGCGCGGGAATTTTGAATATCGCGTGTTTAGAGATTGCTCTTTTATTCATTTTATGGCTAATATGAGTTTGTTTTTAAATAAAACCACGTGATTCGTGCTTGATAATTATTTTCATAACATATAAGACATAATGTTGTGATTGCTGGACACTTCCTTTAAATAAGAGTCCTTAGATCTTTACCTTTAAGACGCACTGTGATTTTTCCTTTGGTATGGTATATCCCTAAAATACTTTAAAAGCATTAAATAAGGATTTATATCTGATATGCAAGTAATAAAGCATTTGATAAAATATTATTTATGCCAAATAGTTAAAACTTTTAACTTCAATGCACATAGAAATTGCCTATTTTTCAGCTCGCGTTATATAATATAACAGAGCAATTTCGCTGCGCGCTGATCCCACGTAATCAATGTTAATTGCGTGTTGAGGTATCTTCAAAGGGAACAAATTGTATCGCGTTCATCTAGAAAATATACCAAATTTACAAATACCTTTTAAAACAATAACATTTTTAGCAAATCGGGCACCTTTTCGGGAACTAACCATTTTTTTTCTAAAACTTATATTAGTTACGAGTAATAATCTTTATGTATCTTTTAAGTTAATAGAATGTTCAGCACCGCATAATCTCAGAGTTAATTTCTGAGGTACCCATGCTAAATAATCAATTAATAATCGCTTTTTGAATAATGGTAAGTTATTATATGTATTATCACATACGAATGTGCCGCCACTTTAGCTTCCGTTACGAAAACACAGTATGATTGTTGAGTGCACTAATTAGCATCTACTTATTACTCTATAGAATTAATCTACATTTTCTGAATAATTTTACACAGAAAGAATACTGTATCTAAGTGTGATAGGGTATGCCATAATGATGTTTTAAGTGATGAACTTAAGTCTGGTGTTTACGCAATTATCTACAGTGGCAAATGGTAAAACTGGCAGCAATACAGACGTCTACTAGTACTATGTATAAAAAGTGAAGTCACTTCGCCGGCATTCCAGTGGCATTCCACGGCAGTTTGATTGACGGTTGCTATGCAAATCCAGTGCGGGTTGCTATGCAATCCAGTGCGTAGCCTAAAACTTACGTACTTGTGAACGGCTATGATGCGAGTTTGGTCAAAAGGACTTATCCTGTATTTGATTGACAGTTGCTAGGGCATTTGAGTGCGCAAAATTTGATTGTTTAATCGTCAGGTTAAAATCTCCTCAATCTTGAACGACTGTCGAGGAAGTCTATTTCGAGCTATTTTTCCAAGATGGCGCACATCGACTGCCAATTATTCGGACCCTTTCCGGCAAAAATACAGCTTATTTAGCCAGTCTCATCATGGGGTCGGTCATCGAAGAGAATATTTTCCTAGCATATTGAGGTAACTCCACAGCTACTTGGTTCTTCAAAATATGATAGTAATGGAAAGAAACGACCGTTTTTCGCCATTTAATTTTTTTTTTGAAACGATGACGTTAACATGCATCAACTCTTCCACAGAAAATACACTCCTACACTGCGCGTGCCATCACATGCATGATCGCGCATTGGCTGTGTGACTGACTTCATTTGCGCAAACGAGTAGCTATCCTATACTATATTATTACTCGAGAATCCTTGGGTTTGTTGGTTGGAATCGTTGTCTTAAAGGCCCATTCAGTGATTTGCTCGTCCGGAAGATCTTTTAAGAAATCATCAAAATTCAGATTTTGGTACATTTATCATTGGCATAGATGTGCTAACATAGCTTGCTAGTGGTTCAGCCGAAAGTCATGTAATCTGTAATTTATAGTCAGCATATAAATTACTTCAACTTAAATAAAAATACCAAATGATAATTTGAATGACTTATTCTTCACTTTTAAGCAATTTATAAACATTTTTTTTTACACTGGCGTTAAGTAACATTGATTGAAAATTCAAAAATAGACCCAGATAATCATATTCCCATTCATGCTATATCAAAAACAAAAAACGGTTACAACGTAATTGAAGCCTCATATATGAAAACTATTACTTGTGTCTTCATCCTTTTTCAAACTTTGTCCCACTTTTGAAAACTATTTTTCTGAATTAACATATATTTTGCCATGCTTATTTTTTGCTTTAATTGTGTTTTATCTTCTATTCTGAAGTTCTTTCGAAGTTTGTATGTTTTTATATTACATTTGAAAGGAAACATAATGAATCACCAGCTCAGCCTTTTAAATTACGTTTTGAACTATGCCAATAATTGGTATTTGGATACTTTAAAGTTCTGCTTCTGATTCACGCACAGTAGTGCGCACACTGTTTTTCATATATACGATGACCTATTTGATTTCTAAATTAATCAGACAATCTTTGACTACAAACCAGTTTTTTGATACAAAGTTTGTTGACTCTTAATATTGACATGATATGCCACATTTACTGTGCACGGATGCAAATTCATTCCTTTTAAAACAACACAGATGTTTAGATCTTGTATCTAAATTTAGAGACACTTTATAGCTCATTTATTAATATGACATGTATGTTTGATTATGTTTCATGAAGCATGTTACAAATGTTTCATCACCGGATGCATATCATTCACTTGATGGCAAATGGTACATTTATATACGTGACAGACAAGGAATTAACAGTGACGCGTGACGGATGACGTGTTGCCATATTCATAGGTTGAAGTGGTGTCAAAGAAGCGCATAGCAAGCTGGAGTATAGCCTAAAGCAGTATACAGACTTTTTATTGTACGTACAATATTGTATGTACAATATGTACGTTATTTAATCTATTGCCATTCTATTTCCAGTAATGTTTAAGTTCTAACGAATGTTTGATGACGTAAAATCGATAATATATTTCTGCTAGATATTGTATGTAACATATTATCGATTTTTCGTCATCAAACATTCGTTAGAACTTAAACATTACTGGAAATAGAATGGCAATAGATTAAATAACGTACATATTGTACATACAATATTGTACGTACAATACTCGGAGTCTGAAGCGCGCCTAACGGATAGGAGAGACATGGTATAAAATAGCATTACGTTTACGTTTACTTCAAAGAACCTCCACCTTCAAGGCCGATGAATATTTGCTTTCTAGTTCAAACTTAGTCACGTGACCTAAATTTCCTAATGCGGTATCTCTGATACTAACTAGATTTCAATAGAAAAGATAGAATTGATTTGCTAGTTGGCGGGAAACCTCGCTTCATTTATGTTCGACTTTCAAGCAAATACCGTATGCTATTTAATGCGTGTGGTGCCAAGTCTGTAGCGTTCTCATTAGCTTCTGTTTTTTAACACGACTAGAAAATAACAATACAATTGTAGTAGGAGTTTTGTTGTACTATTAATTCCTCAATTTTTTTACTACATGCCAGTGAAAATCGATCAATATTATTATTAGTATTAGTATTAACGTCATTTATAAAGCGCCTTTGCTAAATGACAAAGCGCTGTGCAAAACAAATCTTCCTTAAGAAGTACAGAAACATTTAAAACAAAACCAATAAAACATTAAGTTAGGCAATGAAAGTAAGGACACTGCTGAAAGACAAAGGAAGTATCTAGGAAAATAAAACATGATATAGATTTCTAAAATATCATGTGCAGTTACATCAAGTATTCGCTTGATAAGCCAGTTGTGCAGACTGTAGAACATTGCTATATAAACTTTGTAGCAGTGATGGATACTGTTAACAGCTGTAGTGCAATTTATGAGTTATTATGGAAACATAATTGGATACTATCAATTGCGCTCCTGGGTTTTCATTAGTAATCCAGACTAATAAAATGGAGTAGCTACTAACGATATCTCCGTTTTACACCTGAATTGTTTCAACAAAGCTCATCCAATTCTGCGTCAAATCTTCCTAAGGATATTTTTTATGGGTCAACTTTAGAGACCAATTATTTATCGGCGTTAGCACTCCAAGTGAGATGACATTATTGATACAAACTTTGAGAGACTCTTCGGTCCTGTCTAATTTTAGTTGAATTGCAAACAACATAGATTTTTTTAACATTTAGAGTACGGTAGTTGTTCTGCAACCATTCTGAAATATGATTGAGCTCTGAATTAAGAATTCTATTAATCCCTTCGACTGATTTACCTTTAACAAAAATTGCTGTATTATAAGCATAGACTTTGGGATTAGTACTCTCAAGATGGTTTGAGAGGTCATATGTAAATTGTAAAAATCAGGGGTTCAAAATTGACCCCTGAGGGACGCCAAAGTTTACATGGCATCAATTTTCAAAATTTTGTTTGCGAGAAATTCTTGTTTTTGGTTTAAAATTAACCTGTGCTAAATTAATACCCTGAACGACCGTTGTATTTCAGTAAATGTCTATGAGTGTGATGGTCGAAATATAATCACGAGGTGAAAGATGGATTGTTCCATTCCACGAACCGGAACGGCAAGTGGAATGGAACAATACATCTTTCACCGAGTGATTATATTTTGACCATTAAGACAGTTAATATTTGTTTTATATCACTCATACATAAATTCTATTACTAAAATACTATTTAAGGTAGGAAATACATTTTTCATCAACATAACACCATGTTTTGCCGTGATATACTTCACATTTTGGGATCCACCCTATAACTAAATCTAAGAGTCAGCGCACGGCTTGGCGCAGGCGCATTACGGCAGGCACTATGATGGTAAAGACTAATCACGATAAGTATATCACGGCAAAACATGGTGTTATGTTGATGAAAAAATGTATTTCCTACCTTAAATAGTATTTTAGTAATAGAATATATGTATGAGTGATATAAAACAAATATTAACTGTCTTAAATTTGTGTAATCACACGGAGAGGCTGATAGTAAAAATGATAAATGGTAATGATAACTGTCTAGAATTTATGTATGAGTGATATAAAATCCTATACACGCACGGAGCTCTATTGTACTCGAAGCCCGGATGAAGAGGTCAAAAGGTTTTTTTTTTTATTGAATAGCCTATTGACTAAATCGGCTAATGTGATATGCCTGAAATTGCGTCTCACAAAAGCGTGAATCAAATGCAACATTGAAATAATATACAAGGCTTGTATATTATTTCAATGTTGCATTTTGATTCACGCTTTTTTGTGAGACGCAATTTCAGGCATATCACATTAGCCGATTTAGTCAATAGGGCTATTCAATAAAAAACCTTTGAAGAATTGCTTTGAAATAACACAAATCAGCATGCTAAAATATTAGTCTGTAGACTTTCCTCTTGCACCATGAATATTGTATCTGTCATAAATATTATTGCCAAAATGTCTCACCCATTAACCGTTAATAGATTACGGATTTTCTACAAATAATAATAATAATAATAATGGAGGGTTCTTAGTAGGCGCACAATCTTCAAAAGAACTCAAGGCGCACAAACAATAAAGACAAACAAGTTACATATGTGAATCCGGAAAAGCACGAAGAAAAAGATGTGTTTTAAGCTGGTTTTTGAATTGAGTAAGCGAATGTATGTTACGGAGGCTGTTTGGAAGCGAATTCCAAACAGCCGGAGCAGCGAAATGAAAGGAGCGCTCACCAGCCGATTTAAGATTAATACGGGGAGATTTCAATAATCTTTCAGTAGAAGATCGAAGTGATCGAGCTGGTTTGTACGTGCAGAGCGTAGCAGACAGATAAGTTGGTAATGTATCTTCAAAGTGCCGAAAAGCAAGAACAGCTAACTTATACTGAATCCGAAATTCTAAAGGAAGCCAGTGAAGCTCATATATGACGGGGGTGATATGATCATACTTCCTTTTCTTCGTGATTAAACGGGCAGCGCAATTTTGTATTCTTTGAAGTCTGTTAAGTTGGTCGGTGGTGATACCAGTCAAGGACGAGTTACAGAAGTCAAGACGAGATGTTATAATTGAATTGACAAGACATGATGTAGCTCTATCAGACAGATAAGGCCGAATACACCCAATACGTCTTAAAGACAAAAATGATGAACGGCAAACTTCACTGATGTGACTGGACATGGATAACGTTTGGTCCAATCTCACCCCGAGGTACTTAACAGACTCCTGTATTATGATCTCAGAATTCAAAATTGTGATGGAATTACTAGCAACCTGCTTAACACGAGAAGTGGTGCCCACAATCATAACGTCGGTCTTATCCGTGTTTAGCATTAGCTTATTGCTGTCCATCCAACATAAAATGTCACTGATACATTCCTGAATTGCAATCTTAACAACATCAAACTTCTCAGGTGGACCACTTTGAAATACAACGGTATCATCGGCATACTTATGGAAAGAGCAATTGTGAAGATTAATGACATCTGAGAGGGGTTGGGAATATAATGTAAACAAAACTGGCCCCAATACAGAGCCCTGTGGAACCCCGTACAAAAGTGGGCACGGATTTGATGTAGAGCCGTTAACAATGACAGATTGGAATCGTTGCGACACATATGAATGAAACCATTTGAGAACATTGCCACTGATACCGAAAGTGATTTCAAGGCGTCTAAGAAGAATTGAGTGGTCAAGCGTATCAAACGCAGCACTGAGGTCAAGGAGGGCGACGAGAGAGACAAATTTCTCATCAGAGTTTGTAAGCAGGCTGTCCATGACACTCAGTACTGCGGTTTCAACACTATGACCCTTCCTATACGCAGATTGGTTTATTTCTAAGAGGTTATTGTCAAAGAGGTGTTGCTGCAATTGACGAAGAACTACTCTTTCAAGAAGTTTTGAGATAAACGGTAGATTGGATACCGGTCTGAAGTTCTTCAGATTATTACAGTCAAGTCCATGTTTCTTAAGAATGGGAACTACAACAGCCTCTTTAAGTTTTGATGGAACACAGCCTGATAGAAAAGACTCATTAATGATGCGAGTGATGAGAGGAACCAGATTCTCGGCACATTGTTTGACAAGATCAGTTGGCAGTGGGTCCAGGATGCAGGTTTTACTGGGCATTTCCTTCATCATAGCAACAATATCATCTTCGCAAACCAGAGAAAAATTATCAAACACTGGACCATTATAAATAGCAAAGCATGGAGGCTGACAATGCCGAGAATCTAATTCCTCTCTTAGACCTGTTATTTTGTCAGAGAAGAATTGGCAAAACTTGTCTGGCAATTCAGCTACAGGAATATTAGATGGAAGGGCACGAGATTTTGATTTGCCCAGAAGCTCACTTGACACATTAAAAAGTTGTTTGGTGGAAAAACCGACAGAGTCTATTTTACTTGCATAGTAGTCTTTCTTCGCGGCAGTAACATGCTTGATAGTATCGTTTCTTGCATTAATATACACCTCTTTGTGAACAGACAGTTTTGTCTTGCGCCAGAGTCGTTCAGCACTTCGTCGTCTACGTCGCGCATTCCTGACTTCTGTGGTGAGCCAGGGGGCGGATGGTCTATCCTTAACACTGCGAGTGTTCAACGGAGCATGCTGATCGAGTGTCTGTCGGAGGGTATCATTGTAGGTATCAAGAAGACTATCGACAGTCAAGTTATTCATACTAAGGGACAGCACAGACAAGTCCGCTTTCAGTTGATCCGTATCAATTGCCCTCAGATTTCGTGAGGTCACAACACGTTTAGCAGGAGCAGGTCTTAAGATGATAATCTGTCCTAAAATAGCAAAATGATCCGATATCCCAGGATGAATACGAACATCATTAAAAGTTATAAGAGATCTTTCATTTCGTACTACGGCCCAATCAAGAATATGATTTTTAATATGGGTAGGTTTATCTACAAGTTGCGAGAGTTGGAAGTCCGATAGCACAGCATTAACGCGTTTCACACAAGATTCATCCGGCTCATCGAAGTGCAGGTTAAAGTCACCAATGAATGACAAATCACTGTTTGAATCTGCGTACGAGGAAAGCATATCGACAAAGTCGCACATGAAACCATTAAAAGTTACATTATTCTTCTTGGTATGATGGATTCTATATAAACAAATGCATGTAACTGAAAGTTGGTTAACACACAACTTCATTTCAACACTTTCAAAGGAAGAGTAGTTCAACGGAGTAAATTTGACATATCTGGATAAGTTGGATCTAATGATGAAAGCAATTCCACCTCCTCTTTTTCCACAACGTGGGAAAGAGTATGACTTGTAACCATGTGGGGTCATTGTACTTTCATATGCCTCATCACCTTCAGCGTATAGCCACGTTTCAGTTAACATTAAGATGTCTAGGTCATTATCGAGGATAATTTCAGAAATGTCAGTAGCTACATCGCGACATGATTGAGTATTAAAACACATCCATTTCAGATGATCACGATTAATTTCCATAGGCTTACCATTTTTGCGGTGGTAACGTTTACGTGGTAGGCCAGTGCCAATTTCTAGCGATCGAAGTTTGGAAGCCAAATCTTTAGTCAAGCATGCAGGTTGAATAGCGATCAATTGATCACGATTGTAAGATATTCGTTGCTCACGATCAATGATGGATGTCGAATTACTCGGACATAAGCATTCATGTGTTGGATATAGCCAACTTTCTTTGTATTAGTGTTCTGAGCAACACTAAAATGCCCATGGAATCGCAAGTCAAATCATGATGGGGCTATAATAATAATGTGTTTGAAGGCAATCACACATTGTAGGAGGCAGCCTGTTATGTCAATATAATACCTATAATAGTGTCTCTATCTTTTCATTTTTATGTATATTCGTCTTTTTATATTGACCTAGGATCAGAATGATAAATATCGTTCCCCATTATATTTCTATTATATAGCTATTTAATAAACTCAAATAAACTTCTAACTCAATATACCGAGGTTTAGTTGAATTACTTACAACACTGTTCATCTCTATCGTGTATGTATTTCTATCTATATTTTCCGCGTAAATAAAAGTGCATCGCTATTTCGTTGATAATTTAGATCTATTATTGTGTACTTTTTAGGTTCATATATGGCGAGGTCTGACGACAACTCTAGGTCTCTTTCATTATTACAAATTTGTGCTGAATACCACATAAATGGATCCGGCTAATTAGCAGGTGCTTCCATGATTTTTTCTATTGAAGACCTCAAACAAAGGATTTGCAGTAGCGTCCCCAACCTAATACAATATATTTAGTTAAATCAAATTAAATTTAGTTTAATATAATATCTTTATTTGTTTTGGCGTTACATTATTTTATTGGAAATCGATGAAAACGTTTTTAAACATTTTCATCGATTTCCAATAAAATTTAAAATTTTTATTTGCAATACAAAAGACTTACGAGGCAAAGGTGTTCGATCACCATTGCCTGATCGCAATACGTTCATTGTGTTAGGAACAGCACCAAATTTGGAACAGATGTAGAGTGTGATATGATGGATAATTCTGGATATGGGACCAAGCCAAGTAGACTTTTCCAATATGACTTCAGATATTTGTGTTGAAACATGCAGTTTTTGGTTGATTTTTACCCCCAATTTTTACCCAAATATCTCTAAAATTGACAAATGAAAAGATGAGAGTGAGTAGATACTTTTTAACATTTGACTGCAATCGCCACACTAACACACCGCAACACTTTGTACAAATCTGCCAAAAATTGTTGTTTTATTTTTTCAAACCTATATGTAGGTAACTCCAATTGGGGTTTTCTTAGACAATTCCATTGTCGACTTTCAATAAATAATTAAAAAAACCGTGTTATTAATCAAGGAACGGATTCAGTTGTACCCGAAATTATACAGATCGTCGGTCACAAAACAAAACATCATGGGTCACCTGTGTATTTATAAATACGCATTTATAAATATAGTCGAAGGTAGCTGTTATTAGTTCTTTTAACATTGGTTGTGCTTGTTTTTTTCTACTAGGTTTCTGCTGGGACATTACTTGCAACGGGGGACCGTCCTCGTTTATGTGACATGTGCAATTGACTGTAACCAGTCCATATCAATTTCTAAGGCGCTCTTTAAGCAAAGTTATTGTTCATTGAATTTACAACTGTATGACAAAACAGGCAAAAATAGTGACTTTTTGCACAAGATTTACAATTTAAAGAAAATTAGACATTGCTCAATGCAATGAATCTATATAGTATACGGTATAGACCATTAAATGTGTTCTTTCATTTAATGACATAAAACTTGCAGAATATTGTATGGATCAACCGGAGTTTTGACTTTTAAAGCCGACATTTTGGTCAGAAATTGTGCGTGAATAGGCCATGTTACCACGTTCGCCTTGCTATTAACATTGAATTGCGTCATCTGTTGACGTAATGAAAAGAAACGTTTTTAGCGAGAAGTGTTAGCTTTCGTTGGATACAAAAACTTTTCTGATTTGATAAAGGAATCTATCGGAGTTCTGACAAAACCAATCACAGATGCCGTATTTACCACTAGTCATCAGCTACAAGCTCACACAGCTCTTATGATGCTATGCACTCAACCGTGTAGTGTAAACACAGACTGTGTAGAGACAATGCATCGCTAGACTCACTGTGCTTGGAGAAATTTGTGTACTCAGGTAGTCAGACCTTTCGATATGTAGAAATGCATATGAAAGTGCGTCTTCTATTGTTGATATAAATATTAGTCAGTAGTGACGGAAGCATTAAAATTGGGGGTGGAGTCGAGGGACGAGCGTAGTTTGTTTCTGTTTACTATGCCCTTGTTTGCACGAGTGAAACCCACGAAATATTTCAATTTCAGACTATAAATAGTCCAAAATTAAGGTGTGTTGTGCTATTTGATGAGCCATTGCCCGCGAAGCAACCTTTGCAATTTTACCCATTTGGGCCCAACACATAGTGTTTTTCTTCCGCCGCCTATGATATTAGTTCGCCATTGCTATGTTAAAATCCAATTAAAGTGTGTATAATAAAAAATATGTGTAAACGGGTCAACGTCTCCGGTAAGGCCCGGAAATCAGAAAAACACACGTCTGCGTTCATCAGTACAGTGTCCCCGGTTGCCAATAAAATGTAGGGTGAGTAATTGCGTTTTGAGTCCATGCTTGTGTTAGAGCAAGCTTATGATATCAAATATCAAAATTGAACAAACTTTCCACAATCCATGAAGAATGCCGTTTCATAAAATTATTTATTAGCAGCTGTAGATAATGCATGAATAATATCACTTTTATTGTCATCTATTCCATGTTAACCTTTGCATTTGCCTAGGAGGATTTTCTTGTTTACTATTCCTGGATGAAATAAGTAAGAAAGTATGATTACCCTTTCAGGTTAAAGCATAGCTCATACATACATACACGCTATATAACAGCGCGCGTGATTGGTCGAGAGCCGGGCATAAACGCTGTTTATGGATGGAGATAGTAGGGAAAATGAAGGAAAATCATTGTTTTTAATAATGTTGCTTGTAATTTTGTGTTATTATTTTGATGAAATAAGAATCGTTAAGAAATTGTTCTGGTATGTATGAACGGGGTTCATGCATATATTTCATGACTAAACGGTTGTTTATGCCCTCGGGCCGCAAGCGGCCCCTCGGGCATAAACACCCGTTTAGTCATGAAAATATATGAATGGACCCCTAAATATTGAACAGTGAGTTATCTACCAAAAATACTGAAAGAGAATTAGACAAGGTTTTGATATTAATCTAGGGACTATCTTAGGAGAAAAATAAGTTAGCAAACGTAAAATTTGTTCATCACCTCATGGACTCACATTTATAAAATATCTGCACCTATAAAGTGCTTTTAAACCACCTTAGTTTTGGCCTATACATTCTTCATTTACCGTTACTGAAGAATTATTCGCCGTCGGAGTGATGATGTAACAGGATTAATTACCATAGCAATAGATGAATATAAATTTTGAATAGATCACTCTGCACTACAACATGCATGCGGTACCTATGCATTGAACCATAGATGTCAAAGAAATGCTAATCACTCGCAGCTGTAAGATTAGTTTCATTGAATAGAGCGATATTGTATTCAATCATACACAGGTGATGAGTGCATCCTGCTTGTAGTGCAGGGCGATCTATTCAAAAATTGTATTCATCTATTGATAGTTAATCCGATTATTAAATAACTTCGGCAGCGAATAGTTCAGATGTGTGTCTCATAACAAAAGATAATTTATTATATTCAAGTAGAATTTTCTTTTGTTATATTTTACTAGCTACAAACTGCACGAAACGCAAGAAGCATTTTTAATGCTAAAATGGGCCAAAATGTGGTTAAATCAGGTCAAAAACGTGATCATGATAATGCAAGGTCGTGCTAATGCAAATGTCTGTGAATTTATTGACGCTAATGAATGGTGCGGTGGGTGTTAACAATTGAATATATGAATACAAAAGCCACCCAAGTCCATACTTTGGCCAAATTGAGTTAAGCATGGGAAAGTGTTGCTATACATAGGCCTGTCATATGTTTGAAAGAACAACTCAAATTCATCCTCTGTGTCTATTGAGCATGTGAAAAATAGCATGTATGAAAGAATCATCCCAAGTCCATGATTTGAGTCTTGTAACACATTGATTGAAATCCAGTATGTATAAAAGTCCACTTGTAACATCTTCATTGCTGGAGAGTGACTTTTGAAAAAAAAATGGGTTTAATCAAGGAAAGTGTGTGGTTTATATTACATGGCAGAATGCTTATCAACATTATACATAACTGTGTGCTTTATTTTGTATTATCTTACTAGTGGTAATATCATTCCAACATTATTGTCTTTGTATATGTAACCGACGTGGTTTTTACGGGGTTTATGCCAACGATTCAACCGTGGGGGCTTTTTCTCGATGCATTAAAATGATACTGGAACGCAGGAAAACTACACAAGATGACGTGATGATAAAGTTGTAGATAAACACTTTATTAATGATGTTAATGTAGATGGAGTAACAATGTAGATTGATGTAAAATAACTTGATTGAAAACTTATGCACAGTGGTTACAGCTGGATGTTAGTCAGATCGAAGCTTGGATGGAAGTGAAGTGAAAAATTATCTAGGGGCACATTCTGCAGAAAAGCACTTGAAAACCAACTTAAGAACCATCTCTACAACAGTATAAATATAAACCCTAACTAAGCATTTACTTTATGATAGATCTTAACAATACATAACCTGTTAAAGAGATTAAAACTTTCTCATGAATATTCATAAGTATATCACCTACAATCTCAAGCTAGTGTTCCAAGAAACAAATTAATTGGATAAGTGGCAATAAATTCCACAGCACTTAACTTATTGGATAACGATATACACTCATTTGAAAGGAATCACTTGAAATTGCCAAAGTGCACTTAACTCCAAAACTTCTAACAAAGGCAAGCAATAAACAATGAAGACATTAACTTTTAAAGTACTCATAAACTTGAGAAGCAAAGGATGCCTACATTTTCATGATCAATGAGCTAAATGACCTTTTCAAATTAAAGACAACCCATGATCTATTAAAATAATTTCAAAGACAATAATGATGGAAAATAATAAAGTTTACTTGATCATGATCAATTACAGATCAGAATATAATTTGATATGAAACCAAAAACCTACATACAGAACACATTTTTGATTCTACATACATTAATTAATTCATGTGAATATGACACAATCAAAATAAACAAAATAATATAACTTTGCATTTGATGGAAGCAAGTTATATTGAAACAAGGTGGGTGATTCTTGAGGCTATTACATATATGATTCAAAAAACCACCCAAGTCCAGAATTTAAAATGAACCCCACGAAGTCCCTGAAATGCTAATCGTCATAACTAATACAGTTTAACCCACCCATTTGCACGTACAACTTACCATATTGACCAGGTAAATCTAACTGAAGGAATTAAAATGATACACAGGTTTTTTTTTTCAAAATCACTTCCCATGGACTTGGGTGGGTTTTGGATTCATGTATTCAATTTTGCATTAAGCATTTAGCTCTTTGTTGATTTCATACAATAAAGAAACGGCTACACCCATGATTGCCACTCACAACATCCTTTGTACATGTAGAATATATGATAACATCACTGCATGCTCGTCTCCATCTTACTCATTAGCTCAGTTGGCAGAGCATCAGTCCGATGATCCAAAGGTCCCAGGTTCTAATCCTGGATGACCAGTGAAATTTTTTCACCGGCAGTCATTTATGTTTGTGGAGACTTGTGTTCAAAAACAATAATATTGTTGTGTAATCAGAAGAGATTAATGGGAACATCGATGTATTTATTGTCGATTATATATATAATGTAAATAAAGGGGTCCAAGATTTTACCCTTGTGGTACGCCTCAACTTTTATTTTATAACCTTAACTTTAAAATGTAATGATATAATTATAAGGACAACTTGTTGCTTCTTGATAGGTTTTCATTTAAAATATCAATCCACTTGTTGAAAGTACACGTAATGCCTGGTTCAACAAATGTCCGGTTAACGGTATTACGAAAATGTTAATTGGAGTTATTTAGAGGGGTAAATGTAAATTCCATTGATTTGTCATTATTTTTAATTACCTGCATCTCGATGAAAGTACATATCAGGTTCACTAATGTCATTAAGTTTATTGTATTATGTTTAAAAATATGATTCAAAAACGAATACTAACTCTGCAAAATTGCATAAAATGCACACAGGTGCATACAATGACATTGCACATGATGCAGTCATGTCTACAGTAGAATTCAACTCGACGTTTGCAGTTCTTAAACCCCATTAAAAGCAATTAAACCAAGATAACACTCATTGAAAACAGCTCAACTGATTAAATCATATCTTCTCTGGTTAAATACACACAACATATGTGTCTGCTTTACACGTACAATGGAGCAATGAGCTGGGATTATACTTTCAGTTGGGTGAACGATTATAAAGCGAGCGCTAGAGAACAATTGTGTGTGGTCTTTGTTTACGAAATGAGACAATACGTGCTTATTGTTAACCAGCGTTCTTGAAAATGAGAAACATGGTGGTTTGCAGACTTAACACGGTTTGGAAATAAGTTCTTCATATTTTTTGGTGTTACCTGTCGTTTACATATCCTTCCTAAAACACCAAAGTACGCATATTTCCAAACATCTAAATTAGCTAAAAATTTAGGACATGTTACAAAACTATATTGTCTAGAATTTTAGAAGAGTACTTTTAATATTGGCCGGTCATTTTTCACACAGCGACGTTAACTAGGCAATGTACTATTACCTATAACATTAACTAAAACACCAAAGTACGCATATTTCCAAACATCTAAATTAGCTAAAAATTTAGGACATGTTACAAAACTATACTTTCTAGAACTTTAGAAGAGTACTTTTAATATTGGCCGGTTATTTTTCACACAGCGACGTTAACTAGGCATATCCCCATACTTTTAACGTCACGCGTCAATGGGAAAGAGCACTGTGTATTGTGTATAGGAAAACGGACAGTAACTGCAGTATGAATCTCTGCAACATGTAATAATCAGGAGAAAAAGTATTGAATTTACTTTTTATTCAGAATGTTAATTCATTTGAATTAAATTATCAGGTTTTTTTAAACTCGATGAAAGAAAATGTTGCATAAAATGCACACATGACCCTTCTCTTTTAAGGAAGGTCCCACAGTATATAGCGTAAAATTCTCAAAATGGGATCAGATTTCTGTAAATTCCTCATCTTAAGTGATGCAAAGGTGCATACGTTGTCGGTAAATTGTATACAATTCGGCAAAGTACATGTCACCGTATCCCAATGTACTCAGACAAGACGATAAGACTAGACGCAAACTGGACCAGATAAGTTAAATTATATCAAAGTAAGAATATATTTAATTTTTTTCATAACAATTATCTCTCTGTTTTCAAAAAAAAAAAAATCACAAGTTGTTTCACATAAGCAATACTTTACAATGCTATGATTTTCAATTCAAGTTATGACGCTTTTACATGTATAATATTAGTTGCAATTTCAGAATTAAAGTTCAAAATAGTTCTGCAACTAAATTAAAATGTTTTCTCAAAAGTTTTTTATCCTTCAAATTTGATAGAGCTTTCTAATTTTTACAACTGCCAAAATATTAGCTTTTGTTTGATTGGGAAAAAATGTACACAGTTATATTTCCTGTTACCAGCTTGTGACGGTATACGCAAATGTGATATGATGATAAGATCCACGGCGTAAATAACTTCAATGAAATTCAGACGTTGAAATGTTCACACAAATTCAGTCTTCATCGTAGCAGTAGCTTGATAAGATCGATGTCGCGTAGATGATTCATGATGTTGAAAATACTTGATTCTCGATGCCAAATGAGTTTCCCAAAACACAACAGAAAACTGTGGACTACAGATTTAAAACAGACCAAAAAGTTTCTGAAATCCTGTAGGCCTTATATTAAATCAAAATTGGTTAAGAGGAATAAAAAAATGAGCATGAAATTAATCTTTTTTTTCACTCAATAGCAGGCCTATATCATTTATATTTACAAATGACTTGGTTCAATGCTCGTACTTTGTTTTGCTGACAAACATTTGCACCCTTATTTCTGCACATTTCATTCAAATTTCACGCAAAGGAAAAACACTCGGCAAAAGTAACCCCGATCATGTGCCAAAGTAGGGTTAAATACAATTTGCCCGCGCACACATTATCCCGATAAAGCTCGAAGAAGACTTAACATGCACAGTCTCTCTAAAACGGTATATATGTATGTATACCACCGATAATACCGGGTCAAAATGATCCAACCGGACAACCGAAAATTGTATGCTGACCTCCCATCCCCGACCAAGAAAGCTGTCTACGCTCCTGGCTTATACTTGAATTTGATTATTGGCTTTTTCAGTAAAAACCATGTTCAAAAGGAATTCATTTGACTTTGGTTAGTATTTGGTGAATATTTTGATACTTACAAATTGTTAGACATGAGGAAAAATAAGCCAATGCGCCGATCATTATTCAGTTCTATGTCTTCAATTATAACATTTTTGTTACTGACATTACCCTATTCAGGTTTTGCAAGAAAGTAGAGTCCAAATTCCGTTGCGGATTTTCGGTAAATCCCTCAAGTACCGCACCACAATAAGTTCATGAAACAAACCCAAAGATGCTCATAACAATCATCATATGCAGCAATTTCAAATGAAATCTCAACAACAGATGAAAATATGCATCTGAAATTTAATACTGACTTTAATTTCCATATCCCCATTTCTTTCAGTTGGAGTGCTGTTGGTTCTTTACAATGTTTCCTTTTAATAACTCTTGTTTTTTGACACAGCGTCATATTTTACCTTGTCTTGGATCTAAGGCGAAATAACATTCATACAGAAATTTAAGACCTTCCTATACTTGAGGCTTACCAATTTTGTTTCTTTTTTCAGATTGATGTTTTTCTCTCTGAAACATTAAAAGCTTGTGCTTTCAATATACACATACTAGTAATCCCAAAGTCATTTCACCACTTTGCATTTCGTCGATTCGTCACTAAACATGTATTGCAACATTTTGTTGGCTGACAGTTGTAATTTTGATTTATGCCATTTCATTGAAGCAGCAGTGCCGCTTTGAACCATCACATTATTATGGCTTTAACATAATTAATACATTTATAGAAGTACAATATGGTATTTTCTTTTTATTCTGTGCTTTGGCTCCCTCCGATCACTTGTCTTTGCTTTACTTACACATCAATGCGTTCTTTCTGTTAGGGGTTCACCACTCAGTCCAGCACGCCGCTGGTCCGACACTCCTCTAGTCCGACACGCCGCTAGTCTGAATACACAAATTCCCTATACTAAGGGGAAAACGAAAAACCCTGCGCTAGCCCGAAAAAAAGCACCCGCTTGTCCGAGAAAATGAAAACCATTGCAACAGTTCGACACGCCGCTAGTCCGAATCTGAAAAACACGGTGCTAGTGCGAAACTGAAACCAAAGCTCTAGTCCCAAACTGAAAACCACAGCACTAGTCCGAATCTAAAAAAAACCCACTTCGCTAGTCCGAATCACCGCTTACTCTCACCATAGGTACTTCCAAGATCATACCATCTCAAGGAATCCGAAATCTTGGCGTATTTTATAACCAGGCAATGACATTCAATGATCATAAAACCACCTCAACCAAACAATTAATTTTTAGATCATCAACTTTGACACCTGCCACCATGTTGCACGAGCCTTAATAACGTCAAGGATTGACTAGTTTAATGCCGTCTTCACTCATCTATCTGTCACAGATCTGTCGACTTCAGAGTCTCCAAAATGCCGCCACCAGACCCATCTTTACTGTAGGACGGAGAGTTTAGTACAGGGCGTTAGTCCGACACGCCGCTAGTCCGATACGCCGCTAGTCCAAAAGTTTGAAACTGAACACTACTGCGCTAGCCCGAATCTGGAAAACACTCCTTCATTCCGACACTGCGCTAGTCCAAATCTAAAAACCACTTCGCTAGTCCGAAATTGAAAACCAGAGCGCTAGACCGAATTTGAAAAACACTGCTCTAGTCCGAATCTGAATTTGGGAAGCACTGCGCTTGTCCGATATTCGGACTAGCGCAGTGCTTTTCAGATTCAGACTAGCGCAGTGTTTTTCAATTTCGGACTATCGCCATGGTTTTCAGTTTCGGACTAGCGCAGTGTCGTACTGAAGTGTTTTCCAGATTCGAACTGACGCACCCCTAAGTAAAGGGAATTTGTGTAGTCGGACTAGCGGCGTGTCGGACTAGAGGCGTGTCGGACTAGCGGCGTGTCGGACTGAGCGGTGCACCCGGAGTGTTGACGCTACCTCACTGTTGGTCAAATTACACTGGCTCCCCATTCAGGTAAAACAAGCGTTTATAAGATGCAGAATAAGATCGGCTACACTTTATCTTTTTTTTTTCAGTTAGGACACCCTGTATTTAACATGCTATAAAAATGGCACCTTGGTAATTAAATACCAAGGAAATTATTTTGATTAATTTGGTTGGTTATCTTTATTGTTAACTTATCTTTCATTCAATGGTTCCCAGGTAGATTCACATGTCCTGAAAGACCATTAGATAACAGTGAGTATAAATTGGATGCTAAAGTTTGTACAGATAAATTCATTTTTATAAGTGGTTATCCTGATGTTTGGTTACACATTTTATATTGCGTCAGTTATAATCAGATAGCACAATCATAACACTTGCATATCGAGCTAATCTCGCAATCTCGTACACACATATTTTCATTTAAATGTTCTACGACTTGTTACCGTTCCCGGTTTATCAAAACTTTATATTTTGGTTCAGAGGTCACCTACAAAAATCTGGAAAAGATATCAATAAACATTTACAAACAAACTATGCTAACTTTAAAGGAGTATTTCGTGATCCTAGCATCCTCTATTTATGTCATTTTTCAGCAGACATCCACGAAAAAAAACTATTCCCAAAATTTCAGTTAATTCCGATTTTGCGTTCGCGAGTTATGCATGATTATGACATTACACTGCTCCATAGACAATACGTTGTACCAGAACGAAATTCAAATTTCACGATATCTTTGCAAAACGAATTAATCTGCAAGAAATATTTTGTACATAAACATTATGTGGCCAGAGGTTTCCAGTGATATAAAAATCTCAACTTTTTTTTTTTTTTTTGGGGGGATGAGGCTATGGATCACGAAATGCCCCTTTAAAGAAGCTACCATTTACAGAACCGAAGCTATAAGAGTAGAGGTAGAACTATTGAATGATCCTCGTATTTCATTCATTTTACGCTATTACACATCCATAAATAAATTGACCTGTAAATAAAAAATAAAGTATTACTTCGATTTCCATTTATCATCATCAGGAGAGGAGTAAAATTTTGATTGAAAGAATTGAACTAGGAAGGTTGGTGTTGGAAGATATTTAATTAGAGTAAATGTTGAAGAGACCCAGGAGAGTAATAAAATTTGTGAGATGATATTGTAATTCGCCAGTGAAGTGGTTACATAACTCCTTGGTAACTGGATCACACACCTTTTGGAAATGGTAGTACATGTCATAGACTTTGTGTTGCGATCATTTCGATCGTGGTGCAGAACTCAAAAGCGTGATCCAGTTCGCATAGTGATAATCGGATTACACGTAGCACTTCGCTGGCGCTGGCAAAGGTGTCTTTTGTATGATAATTAAACAGCTACATATGCGGCCCATACACGATCTAAATATTGATTAATATTGGGGGCTTTGATATTTATTTATTTCAACATTTTGAATAAAGAATAACAAAATTAAAATTTGACGGAAATCTTACATTAAGGCTAAAAGTAACAGGCCAAAACCGCCCTAGCAACTTGTTGACTGTTAGCAGTGATCGAGAGTGTCCATACTACATTTGTATACCTATGGTGTCAAACCTTAGGTGTGAACAAACGCCTTAATTAGGGCCCCTATGTGGTCTTTATCTTGCCTAACTCGTACTGATATACATTTATAAGAAAACATGTTTGTAAAATATCAATAATGTTGTGATTGTGAAACTTCCATTTTGTTCAATTATTTTAAATTACCTTAATGTATTCCATCTTGTCGTATTTGGAGGGAAGAGCAACAAAAGAGAAAGTACAGAGGCGAAAGAAAACAAGGCAAAGGAAAATAGTAGAGGGGAAAGAAATGTATTTCATCGGAAGAAAGAAAATGAAGGAAAAGGAAAAGGAAAAGAATAAAGGCAAAAGAATGAAGGGAAGTGGAAAGGAGAGAAAGGAAGAGAGGAATGGGAAATGAAGGCTTAAGAGGGAAGAAAAGACAAGAGAAATGAAACAAGGACGTATTTCATCTTGTTTTATTTGCAGAGAAGAGCAACAAAAGAGAAAGTAAAGAGGAGAAAGAAAAGAAAAAGAAAACAAGGCAAAGGGAAAATACAAAGGAAGAGAGGAATGGAAAAGACAAAAGAAATGAAACGAGGACGGAGAAAGAAGGGGATGTCAAGAACAAGAGATTGATCTTGATTATTGCTTTTGGCAATGTCTTGAACCACGAATCTGGAATCATACACGTCTAAGGACGCAGATGAAATATACACGTTACGCAAATTTATACTTAAATCAGTCTTATTCATCAATATCAAAATAAACAATACACACAAAAATAAAGATCACTGTTATGTAACATTCTTTTGTTTTTGTTACTATAAATATTAAACCGGTTTCTTGAAATGATTATGAATGTTTCAATCTTAATCATCTGTGCACAGAGAGAATTTGGAATACTAAAAAGTATTTTATGACAAAACATGTACATGTACTAGTTTAGATTTTCACAATCTCACAGTTTGTGGATACAATGTTTTCCTTGTCACACGTTGTCGTCGGATGTAGAATTCAGATGTTGGCTTAGTTCAGATGCCACAAGTTCATATGCGTGTCTTGATGTAGACCAGTTAGATCGTCACAGACATCATACTCTCACTGAGAAGAACCATTCAAAGTGCCACACTTTTACGGCTGTATAATAAAAGTACAAATATGGACATTCAAAAATACCAATTCATCTAGTATTATTTTAATTGAAAGCTCAATTAATTAGGAATTGCAAGATGCTTCATTAAACAACGAAGTAGTATTTGCTTCATCAAATCCACAGTTCATATCCACAATTAAGAAGAAGTCTATTTGGATAACCAAGATTACTGATCATGCTGAGTAACCAGAAGAATATTGATCGAGTGATTGAGATCATGAGATCATCTCAAATCCATATTAACAATGGGCAATGTTAATTTTCATTACCATATTTCTATTTTAGCAGAAGATTTTTATAATGCCAAAACATATTTAAAATATCACAATTATCGAAATACAACTGTATTCATCTTATGATTAGCATGGATGAGCACAATGTTTGCTTGAATACCTAATCATACATTACTATCAATTTCTAAACAAATTGGAGGAAGTAATTAACTAATTTCTGTCTTGCTTTAACTTGCATAAAACCTTTACATAGACAGATGTTAAACCTTTACTACACTTTAATCCTCCACATAATAAATTTAGGTATTTTACACTATTATTTCCTTTACAAATTATTATGAAATAAAATTAACACTTACACGAAATATTTCAATTTGACATCCAAAACAACTACCCAGTAGTTAGGAGGAAAGCTCTGCTTTCATGACACAAATGTCAGCTTATAAAGATGATAACAACTCCAGCACCACTATCCTGGCAAAGTATTTGGCTACAACAAGTTACACTGGCGAGGCAGCGCAGCAGTCGAGAAAGTTCTGTTTTAACTTTCACAAAGAAATGCAAACATGCAGCCCTGTCTATACTATTCCTGCACATGGATTTAGCGCATTAACATGGAGTACAACAATTTAGGTGTCAACCCTCCTCTGTCTTGTATTTGAATGCCCAGACCAGATATCTCCCACTCCTGAACAAGGGACCAACTCATTTGCATAACAATCTGAACCCTATGTGTAGAAGCTAAGAAAATCTGCCTATCAATAAGAAAAATCATGATGCATGACTACTTGTCATAACCAACCAGCTCACTTTAAGGTGAGAAAACATAAATCCTATTGGCCTAAAGTTATCCAAGAGGGAAAATCCATATACCATCATGACATTTCAACAAATAGAAAGAAGGGAATCCTATGAAGAACGGGAAAGGAACAAAGAAGGGGAACGAAATAAGGGACAAGAGGTAGAGAAGACAACTTCATTGAAAAAACAAACAATTTAGTGTGTTTATTATGAGGAAGAAATTCAAACTCAGGCAAATAGAGGGGAGGGACTAAATGAAAGGTGAATTGTGAAGAAGAAGGAAAAAATAAAAGGGAGGGAAATCCAATGGCAGGAAGAGGAAAAAACTGGCGACAAAATGAAGATCAAATTTAGGGGAAGTAATTTAAGTGAATGTAATAGAGTGGAGAAGGAATGAGAGAAATGGGAAGAAAGTGAAAAGAAGGACTTCCGGGCGATTCATTGACACTATCTTCGAAAGCCCTACAAAAGACAACACACTTTATACGGAGTGCAATAATGTAAAGTGGTTATGCGATGTATCAGCACGTATGACTTGCGGCACGGAATTACCTCCTTACGAGTTTATTTAGTCTTTATTTAGAATCGTGGAAGTGAATTACTAAATCGACTCATATGCATAACCAGTACCGCATTGAAACCATCATGTAGGAACATCACACCCCTAGCTTTAATGTGACTTTTTCGAAGTAGGGTGAATAATCGACTTTTGAATATTTAATTTATAATGTATGTTCTTGTAATGTGGATTCGAATTCAAAGATATTTGAACATAATAACATTGAATGTGCAAGTACAAATACTCTACTTTTCATGATCAAATTCCGGTGTTGCTATAACCGAAGTATCCGGTACGATATTTGCACACTAAACCCACGCACACTTTATTTTTCTTCAAAACCAAAGCTTTTTATTTGGGTATGCTAGGAAGCTTTTTTTTTTTCTTCTTTTCTTCCCTTTTTGTAATTCTTACAAATGACATTAGAAACATATTCAGTGAATGCTCATACATGTTGGTAGTTAAACACCAAGTAAAGTTTAAACATGCAGTCATTCAACACATAATTAAGGGTATACGAGGTATTGTTGGTCGAAGCAGCCTGAATAAATATATTATTGAAAAATAACACTTTGGTGTTTTGCAAAAGTTCATTCTACAAATCATATACTTACTTGAAAACTTGCTTAATTTATTGTTGTTATGTACATTTTTCAAAAATGTTGCTGTTTCAGCCGTCAACAAAGCTCAAGAACCACAGGACCTACAAAAGTATATCTGTGATATTTGAATTCTTCTACACGCTCGCTATGAATTGAACAATGCAATTTTTGCTAAAGCTCACTACCATTCGCAAGATGCTGTGAACTACATTTTTCTGCTGCTTCGACCAACAATACATCGTATACCCTTAATTGAGAAACTAATCTTTGTCTTCTCTGTTAAGCACTTTAACATTATCCCAATCAATGGAATGGCATGTGTCTGTACTGTTTTCTGTGACCGCCGAGGGGTCCGGCTGGGGGCAGTAGATTTGTGCTATTTTGAACGTTAATTGCCCCCATTTTAAGGCCAGTTTATCAATATTCGCTACTTGCACGGTTCCGCCATTATGCACTATGTGCGGGAGAGCCTCGAACTGGCAGCATACATGAAAGGAAGAATTATGTAACCTTACACAGAACGTTATGACTAGTTCAATTCCCATTCATGTATGCTGCCAGTTCGAGGCTCTCCCCGCACATAGTGCATAATGGCGGAACCGTGCAAGTAGCGAATAAGGTTCTAGGCAGCTAGTACAATTGATCTGATACACACACGCACACATCCTGCTCGTTTTTCCATTTTTCGTTAAGAGGAATAAAAAAATGAGCATGAAATTAATCTTTTTTTCACTCAATAGCAGGCCTATATCATTTATATTTACAAATGACTTGGTTCAATGCTCGTACTTTGTTTTGCTGACAAACATTTGCACCCTTATTTCTGCACATTTCATTCAAATTTCACGCAAAGGAAAAACACTCGGCAAAAGTAACCCCGATCATGTGCCAAAGTAGGGTTAAATACAATTTTGCCCGCGCACACATTATCCCGATAAAGCTCGAAGAAGACTTAACATGCACAGTCTCTCTAAAAACGGTATATATGTATGTATACCACCGATAATACCGGGTCAAAATGATCCAACCGGACAACCGAAAATTGTATGCTGACCTCCCATCCCCCGACCAAGAAAGCTGTCTACGCTCCTGGCTTATACTTGAATTTGATTATTGGCTTTTTCAGTAAAAAACCATGTTCAAAAGGAATTCATTTGACTTTGGTTAGTATTTGGTGAATATTTTGATACTTACAAATTGTTAGACATGAGGAAAAATAAGCCAATGCGCCGATCATTATTCAGTTCTATGTCTTCAATTATAACATTTTTGTTACTGACATTACCCTATTCAGGTTTTGCAAGAAAGTAGAGTCCAAATTCCGTTGCGGATTTTCGGTAAATCCTCAAGTACCGCACCACAATAAGTTCATGAAACAAACCCAAAGATGCTCATAACAATCATCATATGCAGCAATTTCAAATGAAATCTCAACAACAGATGAAAATATGCATCTGAAATTTAATACTGACTTTAATTTCCATATCCCCATTTCTTTCAGTTGGAGTGCTGTTGGTTCTTTACAATGTTTCCTTTTAATAACTCTTGTTTTTTGACACAGCGTCATATTTTACCTTGTCTTGGATCTAAGGCGAAATAACATTCATACAGAAATTTAAGACCTTCCTATACTTGAGGCTTACCAATTTTGTTTCTTTTTTCAGATTGATGTTTTTCTCTCTGAAACATTAAAAGCTTGTGCTTTCAATATACACATACTAGTAATCCCAAAGTCATTTCACCACTTTGCATTTCGTCGATTCGTCACTAAACATGTATTGCAACATTTTGTTGGCTGACAGTTGTAATTTTGATTTATGCCATTTCATTGAAGCAGCAGTGCCGCTTTGAACCATCACATTATTATGGCTTTAACATAATTAATACATTTATAGAAGTACAATATGGTATTTTCTTTTTATTCTGTGCTTTGGCTCCTCCGATCACTTGTCTTTGCTTTACTTACACATCAATGCGTTCTTTCTGTTAGGGGTTCACCACTCAGTCCAGCACGCCGCTGGTCCGACACTCCTCTAGTCCGACACGCCGCTAGTCTGAATACACAAATTCCCTATACCAAGGGGAAAACGAAAAACCCTGCGCTAGCCCGAAAAAAGCACCCGCTTGTCCGAGAAAATGAACACCATTGCAACAGTTCGACACGCCGCTAGTCCGAATCTGAAAAACACGGTGCTAGTGCGAAACTGAAACCAAAGCTCTAGTCCCAAACTGAAAACCACAGCACTAGTCCGAATCTAAAAAAAACCCACTTCGCTAGTCCGAATCACCGCTTACTCTCACCATAGGTACTTCCAAGATCATACCATCTCAAGGAATCCGAAATCTTGGCGTATTTTATAACCAGGCAATGACATTCAATGATCATAAAACCACCTCAACCAAACAATTAATTTTAGATCATCAACTTTGACACCTGCCACCATGTTGCACGAGCCTTAATAACGTCAAGGATTGACTAGTTTAATGCCGTCTTCACTCATCTATCTGTCACAGATCTGTCGACTTCAGAGTCTCCAAAATGCCGCCACCAGACCCATCTTTACTGTAGGACGGAGAGTTTAGTACAGGGCGTTAGTCCGACACGCCGCTAGTCCGATACGCCGCTAGTCCAAAAGTTTGAAACTGAACACTACTGCGCTAGCCCGAATCTGGAAAACACTCCTTCATTCCGACACTGCGCTAGTCCAAATCTAAAAACCACTTCGCTAGTCCGAAATTGAAAACCAGAGCGCTAGACCGAATTTGAAAAACACTGCTCTGGTCCGAATCTGAATTTGGGAAGCACTGCGCTTGTCCGATATTCGGACTGCGCAGTGCTTTTCAGATTCAGACTAGCGCAGTGTTTTCAATTCGGACTATCGCCATGGTTTTCAGTTTCGGACTAGCGCAGTGTCGTACTGAAGTGTTTTCCAGATTCGAACTGACGCACCCCTAAGTAAAGGGAATTTGTGTAGTCGGACTAGCGGCGTGTCGGACTAGAGGCGTGTCGGACTAGCGGCGTGTCGGACTGAGCGGTGCACCCGGAGTGTTGACGCTACCTCACTGTTGGTCAAATTACACTGGCTCCCCATTCAGGTAAAACAAGCGTTTATAAGATGCAGAATAAGATCGGCTACCCTTTATCTTTTTTTTTTCAGTTAGGACACCCTGTATTTAACATGCTATAAAATGGCACCTTGGTAATTAAATACCAAGGAAATTATTTTGATTAATTTGGTTGGTTATCTTTATTGTTAACTTATCTTTCATTCAATGGTTCCCAGGTAGATTCACATGTCCTGAAAGACCATTAGATAACAGTGAGTATAAATTGGATGCTAAAGTTTGTACAGATAAATTCATTTTTATAAGTGGTTATCCTGATGTTTGGTTACACATTTTATATTGCGTCAGTTATAATCAGATAGCACAATCATAACACTTGCATATCGAGCTAATCTCGCAATCTCGTACACACATATTTTCATTTAAATGTTCTACGACTTGTTACCGTTCCCGGTTTATCAAAACTTTATATTTTGGTTCAGAGGTCACCTACAAAAATCTGGAAAAGATATCAATAAACATTTACAAACAAACTATGCTAACTTTAAAGGAGTATTTCGTGATCCTAGCATCCTCTATTTATGTCATTTTTCAGCAGACATCCACGAAAAAAAACTATTCCCAAAATTTCAGTTAATTCCGATTTTGCGTTCGCGAGTTATGCATGATTATGACATTACACTGCTCCATAGACAATACGTTGTACCAGAACGAAATTCAAATTTCACGATATCTTTGCAAAACGAATTAATCTGCAAGAAATATTTTGTACATAAACATTATGTGGCCAGAGGTTTCCAGTGATATAAAAATCTCAACTTTTTTTGAAAAAAGTGGGGGGATGAGGCTATGGATCACGAAATGCCCCTTTAAAGAAGCTACCATTTACAGAACCGAAGCTATAAGAGTAGAGGTAGAACTATTGAATGATCCTCGTATTTCATTCATTTTACGCTATTACACATCCATAAATAAATTGACCTGTAAATAAAAAATAAAGTATTACTTCGATTTCCATTTATCATCATCAGGAGAGGAGTAAAATTTTGATTGAAAGAATTGAACTAGGAAGGTTGGTGTTGGAAGATATTTAATTAGAGTAAATGTTGAAGAGACCCAGGAGAGTAATAAAATTTGTGAGATGATATTGTAATTCGCCAGTGAAGTGGTTACATAACTCCTTGGTAACTGGATCACACACCTTTTGGAAATGGTAGTACATGTCATAGACTTTGTGTTGCGATCATTTCGATCGTGGTGCAGAACTCAAAAGCGTGATCCAGTTCGCATAGTGATAATCGGATTACACGTAGCACTTCGCTGGCGCTGGCAAAGGTGTCTTTTGTATGATAATTAAACAGCTACATATGCGGCCCATACACGATCTAAATATTGATTAATATTGGGGCTTTGATATTTATTTATTTCAACATTTTGAATAAAGAATAACAAAATTAAAATTTGACGGAAATCTTACATTAAGGCTAAAAAGTAACAGGCCAAAACCGCCCTAGCAACTTGTTGACTGTTAGCAGTGATCGAGAGTGTCCATACTACATTTGTATACCTATGGTGTCAAACCTTAGGTGTGAACAAACGCCTTAATTAGGGCCCCTATGTGGTCTTTATCTTGCCTAACTCGTACTGATATACATTTATAAGAAAACATGTTTGTAAAATATCAATAATGTTGTGATTGTGAAACTTCCATTTTGTTCAATTATTTTAAATTACCTTAATGTATTCCATCTTGTCGTATTTGGAGGGAAGAGCAACAAAAGAGAAAGTACAGAGGCGAAAGAAAACAAGGCAAAGGAAAATAGTAGAGGGGAAAGAAATGTATTTCATCGGAAGAAAGAAAATGAAGGAAAAGGAAAAGGAAAAGAATAAAGGCAAAAGAATGAAGGGAAGTGGAAAGGAGAGAAAGGAAGAGAGGAATGGGAAATGAAGGCTTAAGAGGGAAGAAAAGACAAGAGAAATGAAACAAGGACGTATTTCATCTTGTTTTATTTGCAGAGAAGAGCAACAAAAGAGAAAGTAAAGAGGAGAAAGAAAAGAAAAAGAAAACAAGGCAAAGGGAAAATACAAAGGAAGAGAGGAATGGAAAAGGGAGGTTTAAGAGGGAAGAAAAGACAAAAGAAATGAAACGAGGACGGAGAAAGAAGGGGGATGTCAAGAACAAGAGATTGATCTTGATTATTGCTTTTGGCAATGTCTTGAACCACGAATCTGGAATCATACACGTCTAAGGACGCAGATGAAATATACACGTTACGCAAATTTATACTTAAATCAGTCTTATTCATCAATATCAAAATAAACAATACACACAAAAATAAAGATCACTGTTATGTAACATTCTTTTGTTTTTGTTACTATAAATATTAAACCGGTTTCTTGAAATGATTATGAATGTTTCAATCTTAATCATCTGTGCACAGAGAGAATTTGGAATACTAAAAAGTATTTTATGACAAAACATGTACATGTACTAGTTTAGATTTTCACAATCTCACAGTTTGTGGATACAATGTTTTCCTTGTCACACGTTGTCGTCGGATGTAGAATTCAGATGTTGGCTTAGTTCAGATGCCACAAGTTCATATGCGTGTCTTGATGTAGACCAGTTAGATCGTCACAGACATCATACTCTCACTGAGAAGAACCATTCAAAGTGCCACACTTTTACGGCTGTATAATAAAAGTACAAATATGGACATTCAAAAATACCAATTCATCTAGTATTATTTTAATTGAAAGCTCAATTAATTAGGAATTGCAAGATGCTTCATTAAACAACGAAGTAGTATTTGCTTCATCAAATCCACAGTTCATATCCACAATTAAGAAGAAGTCTATTTGGATAACCAAGATTACTGATCATGCTGAGTAACCAGAAGAATATTGATCGAGTGATTGAGATCATGAGATCATCTCAAATCCATATTAACAATGGGCAATGTTAATTTTCATTACCATATTTCTATTTTAGCAGAAGATTTTTATAATGCCAAAACATATTTAAAATATCACAATTATCGAAATACAACTGTATTCATCTTATGATTAGCATGGATGAGCACAATGTTTGCTTGAATACCTAATCATACATTACTATCAATTTCTAAACAAATTGGAGGAAGTAATTAACTAATTTCTGTCTTGCTTTAACTTGCATAAAACCTTTACATAGACAGATGTTAAACCTTTACTACACTTTAATCCTCCACATAATAAATTTAGGTATTTTACACTATTATTTCCTTTACAAATTATTATGAAATAAAATTAACACTTACACGAAATATTTCAATTTGACATCCAAAACAACTACCCAGTAGTTAGGAGGAAAGCTCTGCTTTCATGACACAAATGTCAGCTTATAAAGATGATAACAACTCCAGCACCACTATCCTGGCAAAGTATTTGGCTACAACAAGTTACACTGGCGAGGCAGCGCAGCAGTCGAGAAAGTTCTGTTTTAACTTTCACAAAGAAATGCAAACATGCAGCCCTGTCTATACTATTCCTGCACATGGATTTAGCGCATTAACATGGAGTACAACAATTTAGGTGTCAACCCTCCTCTGTCTTGTATTTGAATGCCCAGACCAGATATCTCCCACTCCTGAACAAGGGACCAACTCATTTGCATAACAATCTGAACCCTATGTGTAGAAGCTAAGAAAATCTGCCTATCAATAAGAAAAATCATGATGCATGACTACTTGTCATAACCAACCAGCTCACTTTAAGGTGAGAAAAACATAAATCCTATTGGCCTAAAGTTATCCAAGAGGGAAAATCCATATACCATCATGACATTTCAACAAATAGAAAGAAGGGAATCCTATGAAGAACGGGAAAGGAACAAAGAAGGGGAACGAAATAAGGGACAAGAGGTAGAGAAGACAACTTCATTGAAAAAACAAACAATTTAGTGTGTTTATTATGAGGAAGAAATTCAAACTCAGGCAAATAGAGGGGAGGGACTAAATGAAAGGTGAATTGTGAAGAAGAAGGAAAAAATAAAAGGGAGGGAAATCCAATGGCAGGAAGAGGAAAAAACTGGCGACAAAATGAAGATCAAATTTAGGGGAAGTAATTTAAGTGAATGTAATAGAGTGGAGAAGGAATGAGAGAAATGGGAAGAAAGTGAAAAAGAAGGACTTCCGGGCGATTCATTGACACTATCTTCGAAAGCCCTACAAAAGACAACACACTTTATACGGAGTGCAATAATGTAAAGTGGTTATGCGATGTATCAGCACGTATGACTTGCGGCACGGAATTACCTCCTTACGAGTTTATTTAGTCTTTATTTAGAATCGTGGAAGTGAATTACTAAATCGACTCATATGCATAACCAGTACCGCATTGAAACCATCATGTAGGAACATCACACCCCTAGCTTTAATGTGACTTTTTCGAAGTAGGGTGAATAATCGACTTTTTGAATATTTAATTTATAATGTATGTTCTTGTAATGTGGATTCGAATTCAAAGATATTTGAACATAATAACATTGAATGTGCAAGTACAAATACTCTACTTTTCATGATCAAATTCCGGTGTTGCTATAACCGAAGTATCCGGTACGATATTTGCACACTAAACCCACGCACACTTTATTTTTCTTCAAAACCAAAGCTTTTTATTTGGGTATGCTAGGAAGCTTTTTTTTCCCTCTTCTTTTTCTTCCCTTTTTGTAATTCTTACAAATGACATTAGAAACATATTCGAGTGAATGCTCATACATGTTGGTAGTTAAACACCAAGTAAAGTTTAAACATGCAGTCATTCAACACATAATTAAGGGTATACGAGGTATTGTTGGTCGAAGCAGCCTGAATAAATATATTATTGAAAAATAACACTTTGGTGTTTTGCAAAAGTTCATTCTACAAATCATATACTTACTTGAAAACTTGCTTAATTTATTGTTGTTATGTACATTTTTCAAAAATGTTGCTGTTTCAGCCGTCAACAAAGCTCAAGAACCACAGGACCTACAAAAGTATATCTGTGATATTTGAATTCTTCTACACGCTCGCTATGAATTGAACAATGCAATTTTTGCTAAAGCTCACTACCATTCGCAAGATGCTGTGAACTACATTTTTCTGCTGCTTCGACCAACAATACATCGTATACCCTTAATTGAGAAACTAATCTTTGTCTTCTCTGTTAAGCACTTTAACATTATCCCAATCAATGGAATGGCATGTGTCTGTACTGTTTTCTGTGACCGCCGAGGGGGTCCGGCTGGGGGCAGTAGATTTGTGCTATTTTGAACGTTAATTGCCCCCATTTTAAGGCCAGTTTATCCAATATTCGCTACTTGCACGGTTCCGCCATTATGCACTATGTGCGGGGAGAGCCTCGAACTGGCAGCATACATGAAAGGAAGAATTATGTAACCTTACACAGAACGTTATGACTAGTTCAATTCCCATTCATGTATGCTGCCAGTTCGAGGCTCTCCCACATAGTGCATAATGGCGGAACCGTGCAAGTAGCGAATAAGGTTCTAGGCAGCTAGTACAATTGATCTGATACACACACGCACACATCCTGCTCGTTTTTCCAGCGGGATTGGATCCTTAGCTGAAACAAGTAGTTTCCTCAAGATATCTTTAAAAATGCGTCGGACCGGACTGATTAGGCTGGCAATGACATTCTTTGTGGATAAATACCAAAAATTCCCTATAACACAGTTGAATGGAAAAATAGGTAATTTAAAGCACGATTTTGTTTCATACATGGAAGTCTCACTGCGCGAAGACAATGTTATCAATTAAAAGCAGAATATTGAATTCCCTAATTAGCAAAATTTGATGACCTAATACTTTTCTTGTTTTAAATGACTGAAGTGTAAAATATCACACATTACTCGTTGATGGTCGATAAACGTCCCAATAAATCGGACTTAGTCACCGGTCAGTTCTACAGCATATATGGTCCTGTGTCACAACCTGGGGTACCTTTGTGTTACATAGTAAAAAAATGAAATGGTTCAAACATTTAACCTACACATCTCATTTGAAGTGGTTCATCCTTCTGAGCATTTTGACACCTTTTTTATGGGAATCGGTTTAAAAATGAGAGAGTGCAGGCAAAAACAATCACAAAGTAGGGAGGATGTAACCCCACCTCTTTTTTTTTCCACATTTACAATCATTCTGAGCAAGTATTGGTCTTTTAAATGAACTTTTCTATTTATTCACTTGGTTTAGATGTCTGGGAGTTCATTTAGACATTTTTTACTAGATTCAAATTTTTAAAGGGGTTTTAGATCAAATTTACAATATGAATCCTCCCCCTAATCCTCCTCCCCTAATCCTCAGCCACCCTTGGCACATTTCATGCCAAACGTCATAAGAAAATAATTGAAAAATATTTTAAAACAGGATAAAAACATGAGCAATATAGAATAAATTAGCCTCAATTTAAGACCTAATTGAATCTTCTAAGTGAAGGAATACTCAAGAGACAGTGTTTTGAAATCCAAACTGCACATCAAAATGTAACAAAGCCACCTTTTTGTGCACCCCAGTATATGGCACAGGATCATATATCCATGGCTAACGATGGTTAACTGTGGAAACATGTTAAAGGACATCAAGAAAATTTTCTAAGTTATTTATTTTGAGCTCTTTCGAGACGAGTAATGGATATATTCTGTAGATTTAGGTTTTGTCTGTGACTGCTAATGTGAGGCCGTCGTAGGTCGTACGGGGCTCAAACTCGGTGGGTGGGTGTAGTTCTGTCCTGGCAAGAAGAAGTTTATGTTCGTTAAGTCATCCGACCCCGGGTCCCCCTCCAAGGGGTCATTTGAGGTCAAATGACTAAAAACTGCCATATGGGCATGAAACTAGGTCCTACGGGACTCAAACTCGGTGGGTGGGTGTAGTTCTGTCCTGGCAAGAAGATGTTCATGTTCGTTAAGTCATCCGACCCCGGGCCCCCTCCCAGGGGTCATTTGAGGTAAAATGACTAAAAACTGTCATATGGGCATGAAACTAGGTCGTACGGGGCTCAAACTCGGTGGGTGGGTGTAGTTCTGTCCTGTCAAGAAGATGTTTATGTTCGTTTTAAAGTCATCTGACACCGGGGTCCGCTCCCAGGGGTCATCTGAGGTCAAATTACTAAAAAGTGTCGTATGGGCATGAAACTTGGTAGGTACAGTCAACATTTAAAACAACATTTTTTGAAGGTCATTGTGGGGTCATCCAAGGTCACCACGGGTCATCTGAGGTCAAATTAGTAAAAACTCATATATGGGCATGAAGCTTGGTGGGTACAGTCAACATTTAGAGTTATAAGTTTAGATCATTTTGGGGTCATCCAAGGTCACCCAGGGGTCATCTGAGGTCAAATTACTAAAAACTGTCGTATGGGCATGAAACTTGGTGGGTACAGTCAACATTTAGAGCCAAATTTTTGGAAGGTCATTTTGGGGTCGCCAGAGGTCATCTGAGGTCAAATTTGTAAAAACTGTCATATGGACATGTCACCATCAGCCTGGTAATCGCGCCCAGACGAGAACCGCCAAATATGGTAACCGCCTAGTCTATTTTAAAACTGATGCATCATGTTCATCATGTCATTATTGTATCATTCTCACATACATTAGGAAATGAATTTGGAGAATAGAGGCCTTGCATGTGACATATCATCCCGTAAATATGGCATTCAACAAAAGCATGATTGCAATCAAATAGGTTGATGACAACATTTGATTGAATGGACTGCACTCCGCCATAACTACGGTGAAGGACACCGGCTCAAATCCTTTGTTTGGAGCCAATCGATAATTTCATGCAGGGCCTCTATACTTTCTGTTAATAAAATAGGGCCTACTATGCTGACCTCACACTCCAGTAATTTCAGATCATTGAGCTCAGTAATACATCAAAGAATGTCTTCCAATTCATGAAAACAAATAGATAATCTGCATATCGGATTAAAAGCTCGAGGCATTTCAATTGCAAGGCCCATTACTTATACACCAACAACAACATAGGCCTACAAGTGTATATAATGTAGCATGTGCACACATTATCATGTTGTGGATGGTGAATCAAGCTGCAGTGCCTACCCATTCCCAAATAAATGCAGTGACCAACCGGTGTTCACTCATGATTGACGTACTGATCATTATGTATGATTTAAACTCATAGGTTTTGGCAATTTGGGAGGGGTGGGTTCAAAATGACCCCATAGGATTATACGGGGTAAAAATTTCAAATTGCTCAAATACCCCTTTCAAATATATCAAATTATTTAAATAAATGAATGAATGAATGAATGAATGAATGAATGAATGAATGAATGAATAAATAAATAAATAAATAAATGAAAAAAATTGAACAAATTGTAGCGTAGCATTAAAATTATAATAACCATTGCTGGCAGGCGGATTCGAACCAACGATATTGACATTACAAGTCTGATGCTCTAACACTGAGCTATGCCATCATCTAGTAATGAGGGTCAAGTTTTTAGCGTATACAGTGTTTGTCTGTGAAAATGCCGCCTTGTGAAATAAATAAATATAAAGTCTCAATTTTTAATTTAAATTTATTTGATAATTTTCTAACCTATATTTTCTTTGGAGCAGGGACAAATATTTCCCCTTTTATCCAATTTGGCCGCTAAATAAGAATCTACTTCTTTTATTACTGATTTAATTCCGCGATTTGTTCCATTCAGCAATATCAAAGATTAATGTCAAGCATCTCACGACAGATATTTAGTTGGCTTAGTGGTTTTGCACAGTGCTTTTTAACCGTGAGGTACCGAGATCGATTCCCACCTCTGCCTGCAATTTTTTTTCAAGACTGGGAAATAATAACCTGACATTCGCCGCTGACATTCGTACTGCAGAAGCGGAGTTGTAACTTGTTAAACTTTGCTCCTTCCGTAAAAGGGTACATTATTTTGGCACTACATTATTTCTTTTTTTCCACATTGCTGGTAGGCCCCTATTAAATATCAAATGGTCATAATTGGCGGTCACTTCAAATCATCGCCAACTGAACGAGGTTCAGGAATGTACTCTCATTGTTAATTGTTGGTTAATCCACCACTTGAACAGGACTTAACCAAAGCAAACAAAGACTTAAGCTTTTTTACGAATGCTATACATAAGTATAAGCTTATTATCCTCTTCAACAATAGGATTAAAGATTGGTGCTTGACTGGAATTACGCGCTAGTGTCATTGGTTATTGTTAAAAGGCAATAAGGTGTGTAATTGCAATATTTCCTCTGAATAGGAAAGACTCTCTACATCGAACCATGGATGCTGGTGGTTCGAATTAAGCCCGATCCTGACTCCACTTCGCAGCGGTATGCGATGCTGCGATGCTTTTCAAACATCTCAGCATCCCGCGATGAAATTAAAATGTACAGGTGGAGTCAGTATCGGGCTTTAGGAATAAAAACTCAATTCGAAATGATGCGCTTGAGAATTCAACAATATAAATAATGGTAGCTCTATTATAATACACATTAATGATAAAATTCCAAAATATAATACGTTTTCTGTCTTTGCTTGTCACGTGGTAGCGATTATATTTTTAAATAAGTTTCAAATTAAATAACAACAAGACAAGTGGTCGAGTGGTCTAAGGCGCTAGGCTCATAGAGTACTAAGCGTTGCGCCGTGAGTTCGAACCCCGCCTCTGCCAAACTTTAAAAGAAGTAAATTAAAATTTGATTTTTTTTAAATTTCATATTTGGGAAATGTGACTGGGAGAATTTATGTATGGTGTGGAGTGGTGTGATAGGGCATGTACTTTAACTGGCCGGCGCGGTCCGGTGACTAAGTCTTTATTGGGCGTTTTATCGGCAGTCAACGAGTAATGAATTTACAGTGCGCCCTACCTTTTTGGTACCGGAGCAGAATACACCAACAAGCATTTGTTTACCAAATCTTTCACCCTGTGTACTTCAGGGCTATTCATTGACCCTATCTTCGGAAGCCCTACAAAAGACAACATACTTTATACAGAGTGCAAACATTTAAAGTGGTTATGCGATGTATCAGCACGTATGACTTTCGGCATGGAATTACATTCGCCTCCGAGTCTTTATTTAAAATCGTGGAAGTGAATTACTAATTCGACTCATATGCATAACCAGTGCCACTTTGAAACCATCATGGATAAACATTAAACACCAAGCTTTAGTGCGAACTTTTTGAAGTAGGGTGCAAAATCGACTTTGTGAATATTTAATTTATAATTATGTTCTTTTCATTTGGATTCCAATTCAAAGATATTTGATATCAAGATAATTGCATTTAGTACAAGTATCCGGTACGATATTTGCACGCTAAACCCACGTACACGGCAGTGTCTTTATTTTTCTTGGTACCTAAACAGCAAGTAAAGTTTAAACAGTCATTCAACACAAATTTAATTGAGAAATAACCTCAATATTGCGATGTGTGTCGCACGTCCTCATCAGAAGAACTCCAAAGATGTTGTGAAGGAGTTGACAGGGGGGTGACACTAAATTCACGGCTTTTATTTAGCCACGCAAACCTATGGAAATTTTGTTGGCTTGCTCTCAACAAAGTGAGGCAAGGTATCGATCGGTTATGAATAATTCACATCAACTCTTACTCAGCCCATGTGATTGAGGTCACCACATAAAGGTGTCGTAAGTTTAGCGAATCGAACCTGTTGAAGATAGTAAAAGCGCCCCAAGCAAGGTTAGACCGGGCGGAAGTGGGTCAACTACTAGGATCCCATCAGGCCACAGTGATTTGTTTCTGCAAGAAAGTCTTTTAATTTGATAATGGAATGTCTTGTTGATATAGTAATGTCGAAATTGAGACTAACTATCGATAATACAAAGGAAATATACGACAAGCATAAGATATGAAATACAGTGAGTATTTGAAGTAAAAAAATCACGTGACCTTCCAAAATGGCACCCGCGGCAATAGTTTTTGCCATGTGCTTCCTCCCTGTGGAAAAGTATCCCGAAAAATATCAATCTGCACTAAATACACTTATTGGTGTAGCCTGCCAGTATGAATTATTGTTGAAAAGTAGAAAAGCACCGTAATTTTGACATTTAATTGTATACCGCCACTAATAATCCAAAAATCCGATCTTTATTTATCACGTCTATAGACCCTATGCAATAAACCAACTGGAACGGTATAACAATTGAAATGGCAGACATGTTGGAGGACAGTTCTAAGATAGCTTAAGATGACAGAGGGACAGGTCTCTAGATCGATTCCACAACCATTCATACCTATTCTCTGTTTTATTGTATTATCATGCGAATTGCCCTGTGGTACCTTACGGAGGACAGAACTTTATTTAAATGAGGATGACTCTGTCATGAGTGACGTAGTATTGCATACCCTCTATTGGCTCATTTTCTTACATTGAACTATTATAGGCACTTCAACATCGATGATAACCAGCGTACACCACAAGACCCCAGAAAAAAATCATAGGCTCACGTCAAGCCGTCTGTTACTACCTGTCTTCAATCATATAATAGATTGAATACAATACCGTTCTTTTCAAAGAGACTAATCTTACAGGTGCATGAGTGATTAGCATTTCTTTGACATCTATGGTTCAATGCATCGGTAGGTCCTACTGCATGAACGTGAGTGCGGGCGATATAGTCAAAATTGTATTCATCTATTGTTATGGTAGTTAATCCGATTTAAATACGTCACTTCGCCAGCGTGCCTATAAACGTATTCTGTTAGGGAGTAGCCTACATTAAACAATTACAATTTCAAACTTTGTGATTGGCAATAGGCCCCTACCGGTATGCAAAAAGTATGCATGGGTGACACCCAAGAGCGATTATAGTATTTGTTTCCTTGCTTCATAATATTTTGATTCCGTTTGCCATAATTTAACACAGAATAAAAGCAAAACTCACTGAAAAATAACATTTGCTGAAAATCAACTAAGTTTAGGGAGTGTTCAGAAATACTTTGGTGGGGGACAATATATTTTTTCGTGTTACAAATTTTTAACCCCCCTATCCCCTCTTCGTGAACCCAAAACTTTGTTGAGCCCCGGTCTCACAAGTTAATGGACCTACAACTGTTATGACCCCACCCTCATATTAAGTACAAAACTATTTTGCCCCCCCCAACCTGTACCATTGTACATCAAACGATAGAGGAAATAATATTATTAAATAATACTAAAACTTGTATTCATGTCAGTGTTCTGAGTCGGTAAATTACCGGTTAATTTACATGGTAATTTAGCGCCATCTTAATTTACCGTAGTAAAATAGGGTAATTTTTTTAAAATTAAAACTTCAAATAATATTGTTTTTGTTTGTTTGTTTTAGATGACAAGTACAGTTTCATGCAAAAGAGTTATGCAAATACTTTACAATGTACGTTCGGCACATAGACCTACACGTCATGGCCTACTCTGCCTGGCAAAGCTAGTCTGGTCGGAATGTGCATAATAATTATGTTTCGTTCGGTAGCCGATACAAACGGCAACTACTCTGTCCCTTGATCAAACGTCTATTATATTAACGCCCTCTGGCCAGGTCAGACCATCATTTTAATAACAATATGCTATTAACATATGAATTGGACACATGCAAATTATGAAGTGTCACATCCTGATTTAATAATCCTTGGAGTTGACTTCACGATTGACCCAAGATGACCTTAGGTCGAATTAATGAAGTGAACAGTGTCGGGATCTCGAGGCCCTGGTTATATGATCATCGGAGAGTTGCTGCGAGTGTCTCCTGATTTGTATGGCTTCCCTCACTAGACAGTGCAGACCGACCTCTGATCATATCAGGAGACATTCCTAATCAGGGAAGTAGCTGTGTTGCAATTCCAAGCTAGTCCTAATGAACCGAAAATGTTTTCACCCACTTAATACAAGATGTAGAGGCCCAAAGGACAATGGGCTACCGTGTTTTCTGAATATCGCTTTGAGGATCTGTTAACCTATAAAATATCCGATCTAAATCCATTAGTGGCAGGGACGAAAAGCTGTAAAAGCCGTTATTTTATTAGTAGAATTAGAGTTATAGACCAGAGTGTGGTAAGCAATTGAAATTTATACCTCGCCTTAATAATACGAAAACTATATAAAAGTTTCAGATAGGGAGTAAAATCAACAAAAATAGTTGCTACAGGCAAACTATACAACTGAAAACAGTTAAATTGTATAACAAATCATAATACTCACGTTTCCTTGTCGATATGTTTATGACCTATTGATCTAGGCGATTGTGTTCATACGAGAGTATAGCGTATGATAGCCAGGAAGAGTTAAAACTCTTCTTTGCTATATCATACGCTATACTCTCGTTAACCACGATAACTCAATATAAGATTGTTTTCCGGACTTTTCAGGTTCATATCACGTATTCGTGAGCACAAAACACGTAAAGGTACAGGGCATAATAAACACGACAGCTGCCGAATGTTAAGTGAATATCATAAACATTGCAAAGTCATCCAAGTGTCTTCATGTCTTACAGTAGGATTGTGTACATCGATTTTTACAACAAGTTGCTCATCACAAAGATGTAACTTCAAATGTATTCATAACAAAAATGCGCCCATTATATGAGAAGATTAGTCAGTTGAAATTGCACCCATGACAGCTGTTGCACTACATTGAAGATGTCTCTATCGTAAACTCTGAAGAACTAGACTAGAAGAAGGCTGAAATAACATAACTAATATCATACTAGAGGCAATATAATGAAGGAAATGAAGACAGGTTGCAAATAAAATACTCGACAAATTATATTCGGCTCGACTGTTTTCTCGCAATGTTGTCTATTAATGTAGTTTAATGTAATGTTCTCATGATTTTGCACGAAATAATAAACTTAGTATTACCCACTAACAAGGTTTTTGATCCGGCATTAAAAAACACGTGTGTTTACGCCCAAACGGCTTGAGTTAAGCGTACTCTCTAAATGTAAAAGAGTGAAAAACTCACTCCCAAAAAGAGTAATTCACTTATAAAACCACTCAAAAATGAGTGAAATGTGTTTTTAAACTTCACAACCACTCCCACTCTAAAAGAGTGAATTTCAACTCGTTCAAGGAGTTAAATGAAGGACAACACATTTTTAGAGTTGTCCTTCATTTAACTCCTTGAAAGAGTTAAAATTCACTCTTAAAGAGTGGTTTTCACTCTTTTTTGAGTGGTTCTAAAGTTAAAAAGAATTTTAACTCTTTTGAGTGGTCTTATAAGTGAATCACTCTTTTTGGGAGTGAGTTTTTCACTCTTTTACATTTAGAGAGTAGATCCATTCTTCATTTTTTTTCCTGGATCCATTCTGCAGTAAGATGCATGATATTTGATTTTGTTCGTTTAAAATGATTCCAAGATATATCGACTTTTTAGTTAAATTAGGTTGAAAATTTCTTTCCTATTTAGGTGAAAATCCGATGAGAATTCCGTGTCCGTTTTTTTAGCCGAAAATATATTTTGCCTATATCTGTGCTAATATCTGTTTACAATTTTGAGCATATTTGCTAAGCCCAGTTTTGAAAGTATTTATGTATGTTTCACTCTTGGTCCCTGGTAATAACAGGCGTTTCAGCTACTCATGGGCAGGGTATTCAAAGCTGAACTTCAACTTGTATTGATTGTACATGGCTGCGACATCGCCTTTAACAATATGCTCGACACAATCAGTAAGGAATATATTTATTTATTTATTATTTCACAATATTTCAACAGGGTAACCTGCTCAATAAAAATTGATTTTCAGCAGGGCCCTGCTTAACGTATAAAACACAGTTTTACATGTTAAAAGAAAATATATATTTACATAAACATATAATCCATCCATAAAACCATGATTAAGAGACACGTTGACGTAAAAGACATAGACTATGCCATAGTCGATTTTTGATAAATGTTGTCTATTAATGTATTCAGTTGAACTCGAAATTATACTGATATTTATTACATCAAAATACTAGTATAAAATGGTTATGAAAAAGTTTATATAATTATATTTGTGACAGTAAAAGTAAAGTATACGTAGGGTTATATTATTGAATGCAACATATCATAATGGCATAACTATAATGGCACTTTAATACTGAACAATTCTAATTTTAGAATCTGCCAGTTTATTACGAGTTAAAAATCGACTATGGACTTTCACTTTTAAGCAGAACTTTACCCCGGGACTTCGTTCTCTAAAACACACTGTCAATCATACTTGTTTATCAATCAAATCTAACTTCAAGACTAAGCATAGTGGCACAATACGAGCTAGATGCGTATGTTCATCCACCAACTTTCGCGCCAGCACAAAAGCGCCGCTTTCCATAGATAGATGTGTACCATGTATAGTTGATGCCTTGATGGGAATGGTACGTGTCGGGAGGATTTAAACAATAACGAGGTCTGGGCGACCAATCACAAGCCAGATTCATTTAAAGATGCATTACATCATGCCTAATTTTAGTTAGGCCAGAAATTTGCCTAACTCTCCATAGAGTCCCGTGTTAAAAATGTAAACCAAACATCCAAAGTCAGTAGTCCACTTGGGAAGCTAACAAACAGAGGGGGTAGGGTGACTGAAAAGATCAGATGTGAAAATCTATCAATTGTGCACAAATAATTGAATCAGAGTTTTAAGCTTTTAATAGCCAGAGTATGCACAATTGGCAAGTGGACTACGGAGAAGTCTATAAAAGACATAAAAGAAATGTATTATACATTATTGAATATTTGATAAAAAAAACATTAGAAACTTCATAAGAATTGTAAGAAAAGTAAAAGACATAAAAGATATATATATACATAAATAACCAGAAGAAAATACATAAGTAATATACATTGATATGCTAAAATAACCTATTGCAATTGTAAATATAATTTAAGAATGCAGAGCAAGATGATGACTCATAATGGCCAGCTACATTAACATAATTTCAGATCTTTTTTAAAAGCTGTTTTAAAAGACGAGAATGATTTTGCATCTCGGATATCCTTTGAAATAAGATTCCATGTGATACATCCTTGATATGTAAACGTACTTTTACCATAATAAGTATTAAAACTAGGCTTGTAAAGATTTCCAGCTTTGCTTGTTCATGTATGTGGCATATTCTCCGATAAAGTGTTCAAAAAGCCAAATCTTTGTCGCCCATAGTTTCACGTCGTATTCAGACTTGTTTCGTCAGAAAGAAATGACTTTTATTAATATAACTAATACTTAGGAGTTGCTTTCTAAAATGTGTTGGGCTAGAGGTTGTAACATGCCTAGAAAGTGTAAAACAAGAAAGCTGATTATGCATATCCATTGTTTTCCTCCATGTCGCCAGCCAGGGTGCGTTCCGTATAATGTGTCCCTGTTCGCTATACATGCGCGCATAATAATGGATTATAGGTACTTTTCATTAGCTGGTATCATGCCCTAATTACAAAGTATAAAACATCACAACGCAGGTTATTAAATTTTTCCAACAGGTCTTTGAGACTATGTCACCAATATTGTTCACAGATACGTTACCATATTTCTAATGGATAGCAATCTGTCAAAATAACTAGCTATATGAATGTTCTCATATGTGATGGATCAATCATAATTATTATAGTTATATATCATATAATGTGGTACATAACACAATGGTTTCAAAGTAAAAAAATCAGGTCTATTAATGGCAAAAAATCCGTTCATGTCGTCACAGATACGTTACCTAAATTCTACTCCCCTCGGAAAAAACGCTGTGATAAATGAAGCCAAATACCATACCAGACTTAGTACATTGAGTAATGACTGATCAATTATGGGTATTAAGTCGGTAAGTTTTTACACGATTAAGACAAAAGTGTGAAAGAGCTTCACAGATACGTTACCCCCAATGCGTACAAGTAATATTGCTCAAAAATGAAGTATTGTTGAAAAATCACCCATGCATTGTTTTGTGCTCTGAAACTATTAAAGTTTACGATTCTGAATGATTTTCATGAATTCTTCGTGGTTGGAATTTTGCAATTCCCGAGATCAAACTTGAACGCTTTATCGGAGAATGGGCCATGTACAGCATGGATAGAACTAACTTCATGAAATAAATCATTAAGGTAAACAGGTGCCATATTATTCAAAACTTTGTACATCATACACCCATTATTATATAAAATTCGAATACGAATATCCATGAAGCCTAGAGTCATTAACATATATTTGATGTGTGTACGGAATGGCATACATGAAATAATTCTCATGGCAGTATTCTGGAGTTTTTGAAGCCTATTTATATTAGTTTCCGTACAACTACTCCAGACAACCCATTCCATAATCAAAGTGAATTCATATAAAATGAATTATGTGTGCATAATGCATAAACATCCGATTCAAGATATTATTTGGTTAGCAGAAAGTGAACTTAACGTGTTGCAAGCAACATGAAATTGCAATGATGACAGCAGCGGCGTACTAAATCAAACATCTGAAAATATTTTCAATTCAATTTTTACCATGTAAAATGAACTTTTTTTGACCAAAATTGAGCAAAATCATCAAAATAATGCATTTCCTCCAAAACATTGCATCAAGATAAAGATATATTGAAAATACATGTGACTATTTTTATTTATTATTATGTTAAGTTATTAATGCGCGTATTTGGGGGGTTGGCGTTGGGGCGCCAGCCCTCCGAGGTAAAATCAGGGGCGGCGACAAGGACTGTCCAAAATGTTTTAACAACTTTTGGTTTATGTTGCTGGCGGTTATTATTTATTTATTTATTTATTTATTTATTTATTTATTTATTTATTTATTTATTTATTTATTTATTTATTTATTTATTTATTTATTTATTTATTTATTTATTTATTTATTTATTTATTTATTTATTTATTTATTTATTTATTTATTTATTTATTGGGTCAACGTTTTTGAGATGTTGAAGTAGCCGGCAAAATTGCACCTTTTCTCCAGCTCCCCCAGGTGAGGAGCGGTCACGGAACGGCACTGTTATTAAGCTAATCTGGGTCGAAATTTATGATTACACATTTTTACACAATACAAATGGAGAACAAGCAAATTTAAATGTGTAATTATGCTCATACATTTATGTACTCGGTACATTTATCTTATTTACTGGCACATATAAATTGTTTCCCTACGTACATGCAATTTGAAGAACAGCCTAAAAAAGCTTTCTTTCTAGCATACCTCTAGCACGAATAAAAAGCGTCGGGGTTGAATCTGGTATAAAGATACTGCCTGTGTGCGTGGGTTTGCAAATATCGAGCAAGTAGTCCACACCGGATAGTTTAGTTATAGTAACAACGCAATTTGATAGTGGAAATCTTTGTGCTTGTGCAGTCGACGCTTTACATTATGTCTTTGAATTCAAATCCTTTTTCTGTTCTGACAAGAACATACATTTCACATTAAACATTCTCAGTCGTATCTGCACTTTACTTCATTAGAACACGGAGGTTTAACATTTATCCATGCCGGTTGCAATGAGGCACTGTTTATGCATATGAGACATTACCAATTAACTTGCGCCATTTTAAATAAAGAATTAACTCAACTTCGTGGCGAATACAATTACGTACCACTAAAGCTGATACATCACATACCCACTTTAACCGAACTCCGTATAAAATGCATTGTCTTATGTAGGGCTTCCGAAGATACAGTCGATGTATCGCCCTGAAATACATGATGGCAAAGCATTTTTCCCCTGAAACATTGGGGGCAATGTATGGTTGAATTTACTAAAGTCGTTCTTTCAATCAAGAATTGCTAGACTTGCTCCAAGTCCTCATGCTTTCTATTAATTGTGTATTTTTCTATTAGTTGAGCATTTATATCCATTGGTACACAGCGTCATCATCCCTATATCTTTGTGTCAGTAATTACCATGATATTAGGGCGACTCCGCTAGTTCTCCCACAGCTACACATGGCGATATAGTACCGACGTGTTTAATACTTTTAAGATATGGGCCGAGGGACTCAGGATAAATATAACAACCCTGATAGCAACACTACGTTTGCCCAACGTTGGTCCAACGTGAGCGAACTGACCTTTCTACGACGGGGTGAACGTTGGTTTTCGACGTTGGCCCAACGTGATTTTGGCCATGCGCCTAACCCCCATTACGTTGGGACAACGTCGAGCCAACATTAACCCAACCATAATAAAGATGTAATTTGTGACGTTGGGCCAACGGTATTAATCCACCCATTGACTAACGTTGATCTAACCATTAGACAAAATCATGAAAAATAGTTACCTGTGTTTACCTGTGCTTACTTTAGGTCTTATATTACCTGGCTCTCTATTTTACAACGAAGACAAATTAAGTAACTACCTTAATTTTACACAAGTCACTTACCTTCATTTACCTACCGGGATTCGAACCAGCTAGGGACCTTTGGTTTACAAACCTGATGCTTTACCAACTGAGCTAACAGGGATTACATAGTTGAACAAGTGCTTTTAAGTTAATATAAGCTATATTTTGATGACTAAACCTGCCAAAGTGCATCTTTTTAGGGATATTGATCAAATTGCCTGTATAATATTGATAACATTTAATTTTGTTAAAAAAAGAAGTAATATAAAAATGTAATTCTTATTGATGATTTGATTCCTTCATTTACCTACCGGGATTCGAACCAGCTAGGGACCTTTGGTTTACAAACCTGATGCTTTACCAACTGAGCTAACAGGGATTACATAGTTGAACAAGTGCTTTTAAGGGGGTACTACACCCATTGATTTTTTTTTTGCATTTTTTGCATTTTGTGAAGAAATTACAAAAAAAATTGGACAAAGTGGTATGCAAAATGAAGGGGCAAATCTTCTCGTTTTATTGGTGGCATCGGTATCAACGTAGCTTACATGCTTTTAAAAGTAGAAGCCAAAAGGTGGTACATCACTGATGATTTAAATTCACTTCATTTTGGAAAGCTTACTATCAACGGATTTCGTTAAAATTGTGGATATGTGTTGCTAACACGTTAGGGAAATAAAGTTGATATGTAAAATGGGAATAAGTGGTTCCTGATTTCTTTTATGACTTCATGAACTTGGTGCTCCACAACTATCAAAAAGGAACTGGTTAAAATGCTTCTATTTTCAATGTTGAGCTATATTTTGTATTTTTAACTTGCGACATTATTTCACTGAAACTTAATTAAGCCACAGGTAACAGGTTACCACAACCATACTACAGCAATGTTGAAAAAAATTGTATTTCTTGTCACCTATACCACCATATTGGGTAGTTTTCCGTAAGCTTAACTTTTGTGATTTTGGTAACTATTTTATATTTATTTGTGAAATCCATCTCAACTAGGCATTCTAAATTATACTCACCATTTACATCCCAAGGTATATTAGTATATCCACCTTGCACTTCTCGATATATATCCAGTTAAAGACAGAATATCAAAATTATTCCTCATTATGATATCACAAACTCTCACATGTGTATTCAAAATTGATGCTTAAATTTGACCTGAACCAATTGACCTATAACCTGACATACGGTGACCTAATAGCCTTTTCTTCTCCTAACAACACATTATAGTATTATTGACTAATGACTATGCATCCATTGTGTAAGTGTTTATATATTTGGCATGCACCACTAGATTTTCTATAGAGAGTATAACAAAGGATTTAATGTATTCTATTCATGTACCCTACTTGAACATGTTGAATAGAATAAATCATGGCTTGTTATGAAACACGCATCTGAGTAACTAGGATACAGTAAACAAAATATATATAGGGCTAAAATGACTTACTACAATTGTTTAAAAGCACTGTTTTTTCTTCTTTTTTTCATATTTTTTTTTATTTCACATGATCCGTGCATATATCGCCTAGCTATAAATGAAAAAATATTTATTTAGACCAATCAAACCAATATATGGGTATAGTACGCCCTTAAGTTAATATAATCTATAGTTTGATGACTAAACCTGCCAAAGTGCATCTTTTTAGGGATATTGATCAAATTGCCTGTATAATATTGATAACATTTAATTTTGTTAAAAAAGAAGTAATATAAAATGTAATTCTTATTGATGATTTAATTCCTTCATTTACCTACCGGGATTCGAACCAGCTAGGGACCTTTGGTTTACAAACCTGATGCTTTACCAACTGAGCTAACAGGGATTACATAGTTGAACAAGTGCTTTTAAGTTAATATAAGCTATATTTTGATGACTAAACCTGCCAAAGTGCATCTTTTTAGGATATTGATCAAATTGCCTGTATAATATTGATAACATTTAATTTTGTTAAAAAAAGAAGTAATATAAAAATGTAATTCTTATTGATGATTTAATTCCACATATTGTTATTATTAAATTATATAGTTAGTAGTTATTATTATTATTATTGTTATTGGTATTGGTATTGTAACAACCGTCATTTTACGACTAGCTGGTTACGTTGGTGCAACGTTGGCATGCCAACTATCATTTTAAGGTTGACTTAACAATTTGGCCCAAACTCGGCGTACCGACCGTCATTTTAAGGTTGCCTGGCTATGTTGGCTCGACGTTGGCATATCGACCATCATTTAAGGTTGGCACAACAACGTTAGCCCAACGTTAGCATGCCGACTACAATATAAGTTTGGCATAACAACATTGACCCAACGTTGGCCTGACGTTCCTATACCAACCATGATTTAAGGTTGGCATATCAACGTTGGTCCAACATTGACTTGGCTTCGGCTTACCGTCTGCGACCATACCGACCATTTCCAACGTTGGGCCACCAATGACCACGACACACCACCTGTACGATAGATAGATAGATACGTTTCTTTCCCACTGCGCATGCGCCGCTGCCACACAGTGTAATCGCCCATGGCAGAAATCCCCATGATGGTAGGTCGAATCCATTAGTTCTTCAACAGCCACGCATGACTGTTTAATAGTTTATATAGTTATGGGCCGAGTGACTCTGACTCAGGCTATTGAAAATAGCCTGGTACGTGTGAGACAGTAAAAGCTTCAATTCGCCAACAAGAGGATTTCGCAATTGGAAGCACATCCCTATAGCTGAATTTATCTTACATCAATGAGTGATAGCGATTGTTGGTTTTTTAAGCCAATGAGACTTATTTTGTTGCATTGGGAAAAGCGAGCTGCCTTATTGGTATAACTTCAGCTTATTTTGTAAGTGGAGCTAACCATGCTAACAGTGGCTGGCGGTGTAACTACAGAGCCCAAGTGCTTCGCTGCATGTCGCATTTCTATTGGTTAGTTTCTGTCTGTGCAAATATATTTATTTACCTGGGGAAAACGTTGTGGGACGCTCATCAGCTGGAAGGACTCATTTTTACGATCTGCGCAGGATAATTACGCATCTGAGCGTTGCCAACTCAACTCATTTTGTCAGTTTTTGTTTTCAAGACGCAGGCTGGGTTTTCAATACGCAGACTGAAGCTTATTCCATTCTTTCAACACATATATTTAAGTGCAAGCCTTACAGCAGCAGCAACAAAAAAACAATAATAATAATAATAATAATAATAATAATAATAATAATAATAATAATAATAATAATAAAATAATAATAATATTATTATTATTTTTATTATTATTATTATTATTATTATTATTATTATTATTATTATTATTATTATTATTATAGTAATAATAATAATAATAAAGACAGATTTAATATAGCGTCAAAATACATAAAATAAAAACATACAAAAATTTTAAAAAAATAGGGCCTAACCAGCACATTTTTTTCTTTTGAATATAAACAAAATGAAGATCATAATCCACGACATAATAGGTTTTTGATAAAATAAAATATGAACATCTGGCTAACGAACATTAGAGGCTTGAGAACCAACAAAGGACAACTGGAAGCGAGGATCCGGAATACTCCATCGGACTCTTAACCGGACATTATTCTCAGTGATGAATCCAAGCTGGATTCTTCAGTGCCTGATGATAGTCACTTCATCTCACTAAATGGCTATTCCGGTATGCGACGAGACAGAACTGATGACAGTGGTTGGGGTAGCTGCCTAATATACCACCGAAATGGCCTCCGTATAGTTAGGGAAACCCACCTGGAGTTGTGAAGATCAAGCAGGCCTCGAAATAAGAAAAAATCCAAGGGTCTTCCGGACCCTTGCCTTTGAAATCCGACTATCATGTTGATGTAGACAACAAAAACAATAACTAGCAATTACCTCCTGCTTGTGCACTAACATTTATCATGTTTATAGCAGTCGCAAGTCAAAGTATGTCGTTGTCGACAATAAGACAATAGCAATGTATGATTTGTACTTGAAAGTTGAAATCGTCATCATTTGTAACTTGTATTATGTAAACCAGATTTTTCAGTGGAACAACAAAACTAGGATTTTCTGCTCTTTGCGTGGTTCAATTTTTACGGGTCAGGCGACCCGTACCATAGGAAATGTGCGAGTCCGCGCCTAATGTCACGGGTATTTGACGCAAGGACGCGCCTTATTTTGAGCGCTGAGATCAAGACTGACCAATCTGACGATTCTTTATTATTTAATTATTGTTACTATTATTGCTCATTAAACTGAATGTATTGTTTTTTGTTATTTTTTGATATCATAAATGCGTATAAGTTTATTTTCTGTCTCGATTATCTTACCTTAAGCAACGTTTGCACAGTACTTTTTTCTGGGACTTGAGAGTACATCAGACAAATCGAATTCCATTACGAGTACGAGGAATGTCCTTCTGATATAAAATAATTGTGTGTGCTATTTCGCTATATAATAAAAATGTATTAACCTAATGATATTTACTTAAAGTGTATATAGTTGGGTGATCTAGAGCAATTCCGTGACCGTGGAGAGCGAAGGTTCTTTCTCAGTGGATTTGTCTTCTATGAAGGTTAATAAAAAAAATTAGCGGGGGTGCCCCTCGCGAAAGTGTGGGCGGAATCCGTGAGAGCCCGAAATCCAAAATGGCCGCCGTCGGCCATTTAAAAAATTATTTTTTCATTGGTTTGGCCTACAATGCTGTTCAGTATATGTTTTCTGGGGTTTTTTGGGTCGAGGAATTCATATCTGATGTCAATTTTATGATATGACTAACTTTTGATCGTCAAATCCAAGATGGCCGCCGATTTACAGCTCAGAAATGTTAAATTGTCACATTTATCGTATAGCCTTTATAATAGGCTCTAATTAAAGTTCTCATCGTGCCAAGTTGAGTGATTGACTCTAAAAACTCCCAGTAATAATGATTTGACCTATTTCTGACCTTCAAATCCAAGATGGCCGCTGATTTTCAGCTCAGAAAGGTTAAATTGTCACATTTATTGTATAGCCTTTGTAATAGGCTCTAATTAAAGTTCTCATCGTGCCAAGTTGAGTGATTGACTCTAAACACTCCCAGTAATAATGATTTGACCTATTTCTGACCTTCAAATCCAAGATGGCCGCCGATTTTCAGCTCAGAAAGGTCAAATTTTCACATTTGTCGTAGAGCCTTCATAATAGGCTCTAATTTAAGCTCTCAACATGCCGAGTTGAGTGATGGACAAAAAAAACTACAAGTAATAATGATTTGACCTGTTTTTTACCTTCAAATCCAAGATGGCCGCCGATTTTCAGCTGAGAAAGGTAAAAATTTCAAATTCGTCGTATAGCCTTCATAGTAATTATACTCTAATTAGAGCTCGGAGAAGTCGTAGAGTCTTCATAATAGCCTCTAATGAATACCCATTCTGGCACACACAGACACCCCTGAACACCTACATATACATATATATTCACATTTGAATGAGCTTAGTCTATATTGGTTTCAGGTCTACGTGTATTTTGCTCTGCACCCTATCAACAATGAATGAATACAGCATCAAAGATATTTATATATATTAGAAAGAAACATTATCCTATGAGACTAGTGCATAGATCACCTATAACACTGCTTGCTTGTTACCTACAGCAAAATCATCCCCTAACAATGTCTACTGAGATGTGGGGCAAGTCGCCTGATACTATCGTCCAAGGTAAACATGGTAAATAGGAGAGTTTACAAACAAAAAAGAAAAACTGGTCAGGACCTGACAAATATTGTGATTTTTACAACATTTCTTCAAGGTAATATGGGTCTAGAAGTCATTACATGCATCACATGTTACATTATATCTCAATCTCATCTTCAGACAAGCTTGAAAAGGCTCAATGTTCAAGTAAACCACCAAGCTCTGAAAGTGATGATGAGACAGAGGGGCCATTGACACCCAAGCGCCCGCGTTCATCTGTGCGTGGACCTCTCCACAACAAAACTAAATGTGTATGGCGCATGCAGGGACCACGGAGTAAGCTGTTTTATAATCAACACACACTCAGCATAGCGCTCTTTTAAGAGCCACACAGTCCTCGTAAAAGATGGGGAGCTGAAGGATCGTCTATTACAGCTTGTTGAGTCCACGTCAGCACGTCCACGTCCACGTCAGATGCTTTCGCAAATTGATATCATGTACTACCATGCCTGCTTCGCGTCCACACCATGACCTGAATGCGCCATACACATTTCGTTTTGTCGTGGAGAGGCCCACATACAGATGAACGCAGGTGCTTGGTTGCCAATGGTCCCTCTGTCCCCTGGTGGTTGACTTAGACACTGAGCAATATCACTTTCTTTGATTTTGCGCGCACTGTCAGGTCTTTTCAAGCTTGTCTGAAGAATAACATGTCTGATAAGCATGCAATGACTTCTAGTCCCACATTTCCATGAAGTAGTATTGTAAACATAACCAAAGTTGTTAAGTCCTGACTAGTATTTGGTTTTTGTTTGTTTTAACTCCGTACAATTATATATACTGAATATCCTCCGCTCTGAGAACCATTTTGTGATGCCTCGTTGTATAAGATATAAAGACACACAGAGTGCTCCAGGGCACTCCGCTACAAAACGAAATATGTATGGCGCATTCAGGGTGTGGACACGAAGCACCCGACTAAAGCGCGGAGTATAAGCTGTTCAGAATCAACACACACTACTCAGTATGGCGCTCCTTTAAGTGCCACACATTCCTCATAGAAGATGGGGCGCTAAGGGATCGTCTTACACGGCCTCTCGAGTCAGCACTGTCGGATCCTTTTGCAAATGATATCATGTACCAACAAGCCTGTTGCTTAAAGCACGTCAAATCACACACAACAAGAGTTAGATGGTGTAATGCATCTTCAGAATGTGTGTCTCGCAGAGCCAAGAAATTTGTTCTTTAGACATGTGGATGGATTCGATCCTTCACCGAGCACGAGATCCGTTCACGAGGCCCTCTTATTCCCTCTGTTACTTCTGTTACATTGCCTGTCATAGTATCGATCTTGACGTCGTCAGTGTAGACGATAACAATGGCTGGCTTGCTGTCTGCAATCTCCTGCGGGCAGGTTGCTGATGCTTCAAAGATCATTAGAGTCCAGTGATCTTGAAGTCAGCATAGTTAATGCAGACACGACTCTTGTGTAGAGTTCCACCAGATCTTTACTCCTCGTCATACAAGGGACATTGATGCCCAGGTTGATAACAGTGGTGGTGATCTATTCAGTGCTGTGATCATGGAGGCCCGACTGAATATGGAATGGTTGAGATCGGCAGTTTTCTCTTAGGCTGTTTTAGCCAAGTCGACAGCTTTACTCACAACTCACAGAGCTCTTCGTCTTCTTCAAGATGATCGATATAAAGTGGCCAGGCGACAGTAGATCTGTCTTTGATCTTCTGAGACAGCCGCCGTGACAGCTGCTCATTACTGATACCAAGTGATGAAATGGCAGCCTCAGTGTCATCACCTCTTCCCCCAATATCATAGACCCACTCACTCTTGTTCTTCTCTTGTCTCTTGATACTCATTAATAAGCATTGAGTAGGTCCTTGAGATTGGACAATTTTACAGCACCCACTGCATAGCCATAGTCACTATGCATAGCATAGTCATGCGTTTGTAGTCTGCTATAAAGAGGGGCTGCAGTGAATGGATCCTGTGCTCAGTGAAGATGATCGAATCCATGTGTCGAAAGGACAAATTCTTTACCTCTGCGAAACGATTCCTCAGCTCCCCATCTTTTACGAGGACTCTGTGGCTCTTAAAGGAGCGCCATGCTGAGTGTGTGTTGATTATGAACAGCTTACCCGTGGTCTATTCGGGTGCTTCAGATCCACACCCTGCATGCACCATATAGTGTTTTTCGTGGAGAGTTCCACGCACAGATGAACGCGGGCGCTTGGGTGCCAATGGTCCCTGTCTCATCATCAATTTCATAACTTGGTGGTTTACTTGAACACTGAGCGTTTACAAGCTTGTCTGAAGATGATATTGAGATATAATGTAACATGTGATGCATGTAATGACTTCTAGACCCATATTACCTTGAAGAGATGTTGTAAAAATCACCATATTTGTCAAGTTCTGACAAGGTTTTTCGTTTTTGTTTGTAAACTCTCCCATTTACCATGTTTACCTTTGACGATAGTATCAGACGACTTAGGCCCTACACGGCTTGCCACATTTCAGTAGACATCGTTAGGGGATGATTTTGCTGTAGGTAACAAGCAAGCAGTGTTGTAGGTGATCTATGCACAAGTCTCATAGAATATGTTTCTTTCTAAATGTTAATAAATGATATCTTTGATGCTGCATTAAGTTCATCATTATTGATAGGGTACAGAGCAAAACACACGTAGACCGGAAACCAATATAGACTAAACTCATTCAAATAATGTGAATATATATGTATGTGGGTGTGTGTGTGTGTGTGTGCCAGAATGGGGTATTCATTAGAGGCTATTATGAGTACTCTACGACTACTCAGAGCTCTAATTAGAGTATATTATGAAGGCTATACGACGAATTTGAAATTTTTACCTTTCTCAGCTGAAAATCGGCGGCCATCTTGGATTTGAAGGTCAAAAACAGGTCAAATCATTATTACTTGTAGTTTTTAGTGTCCATCACTCAACTCGGCATGTTGAGAGCTTGAATTAGAGCCTATTATGAAGGTTCTACGACAAATGTGAAAATTTGACCTTTCTGAGCTGAAAATCGGCGGCCATCTTGGATTTGAAGGTCAAAAATAGGTCAAATCATTATCACTGGTAGTTTTTAGAGACAATCACTCAAGTTGGCATGATGAGAACTTTAATTAGATCCTATTATGAAGGCTATAGGACAAATGTGACAATTTAACCTTTCTGAGCTGTAAATCGGCGGCCATCTTGGATTTGAAGGTCAAAAGTTGGTCATATCATAAAATCGACATCAGATATGTATTCCTCGACCCAAAAAACCTCAGAAAACATATACTGAACAGCATTGTAGGCCAAACCATTGAAAAAATTATTTTTTAAATGGCCGACGGCGGCCATTTTGGATTTCGGGCTCTCACAGATTCCGCCCACACTTTCGCGAGGGGCACCCCCGCTAAATTTTTTATTAACCTTCATAGAAAACAAATCCACTGAGAAACGAACCTTCGCTCTAGATCACCCAACTATACACCAATCCGAGAAGCGTTTACTGTATTTGGCCCTCTATTGACGGCAACACGGATGTACCAGAGCGGGAGATTTAATTCGTAATTCAATACTCATGATTGTGTATTGAATATCACTGTTGTGTACAATTCCCGGGTACAATCAGGGAACCTCTATTATTATCGGGAATTGCCTGTTGCACATGATCGCACACAAGGTCGTAGGCAATTGGTCGGACCTCATCTGCCCAGAACATATTGACCCAGGTCAGCATACCGCCATATCCTTCCCGACATGCTTAGTAGCCAAGTCCGTAGAAGAGTGGATCCACACGCTATGTACACAAATATACATTTGGCAACATTTTATTATACGATTAATACGAATTTATTAAACTCGTAACAAATATTCTCTAGCAAATCGGTTATAGATGGAACTGGTAGGCATATTATAAATTCGGGATATTAAATATCTTCCTGACCAGCCAGATCTGCGCATGGTCAAAGACGAGTATCATACCGATGCAAACTGGCTTAGTCTCCACATCAGCCAGTTTGGTTCCGCCCCTCCACAGGGAGCGTAACCTGTGTAGGAGACTCGGTCGGACCTGGTCGGACCTCATCTCTCCCCATCGATTGTGTCCTATAATCCCCGACATTGCCCTTATGAAGTCACATCGCCCTGGTACAATTCTGTATAGCACACAATAAATAATGGATGGAACCCCCGACCTCGGGACACCGCAGTTTTACATCGGGGACACCGCAGTAATGGCGAAATCGGATAGGTGTATATAGCTGGGAGGAAAAGTCGACGATCATTTGAAAATTTTGATCTTTCGTTAATCTTCAATACGAAATGTCACATTTTTCAAATTATCGTCGGCTTTTCCTCCCAGCTACATACACTTTAAGTACATATCATTGGATTTATAAATTTTAGTACTTCGAGGACTGTTAAATATGAAAAATAAACAACATGTCAATTTTCAATAATTGCCATAAAATTTGATATCAGAAGGACATTCCTCGTATTCAGAATACAATACAACACATCAGAACATCGATATGTCTGATGTGCTCTCATGTCCCCCAAAAATACTGTGCAAACGTTGTTACCAGAGCCCTTAACACGATCAAAAAAAAAAGGATTTAATCCTATCACGTATTGAACTCTTGGTATTTTGGATACTCTAAAGTTCAATACGCCTGAGTCACGTAGTGCAAACAATATTTTTTCATATACGATAGCCTTGATTTCAAAACAATCAGATACTTTTTTGCTACAAACCCGTTTTTTGATATAAAGTTTGTTGTGTTATTAAACATAATATGACTAAATTTAAAGGCACTTTCATTTAATAGTATGACATTATTTATGTTTGACTATGTTACATGAAGCAAGTTAAAAATATTTTATCACCGGACGCATCTCATTCATTTGATGGCAAATGTTACATTTATGTACGTGACAGAAAAGGAATTGATATTGATGCGTGACGGATGACGTGTTGTCATACTAGATTCGTAGGTAAATATGGCGTCAAAGAAGCGCATAATGCCTCTGTCACACATAGGCAGACTGGGTCAACGTACATTGCCATATATTTTATCCGGTGGCGAAATCACAAGTTCGGCAGGGAATGGGGAACTCACGGAAACGTATTTGAAAAGAACATAGGCCTGGTGTACTGAATAAGGAACAAACATAGACGAACAGGCAGCGGGTCTGTACAGTTCAATCAGTCGAGTGTCACCGAATGAGGACACAGTAACCAAACGAAACGTTGAATGAACAGAGCGCACGCATACCAGGTATTTACAGGACACAACGAACATCAAACGTTGTACCACCAGGCGAAATACGAACCATGATGCAGTTATGTCTGCAGTAGAACTCACCACGACCTTTGCAGGACTTAAACCCCATGGCCCATTAAAAGCTATTAAACCAAGATAACACTCATTGAAAACAGCTCAACTATGTTAAATCAGATCTTCTCTGGTTAAATCCACACTACACATGTTTCTGTTTTACCTGTGCGATATTGCAATGAGCTGGTATTATAGTTTCAGTTGGGTGAACGATTATAAAGCAAACGCAAGGTAACAATACTGTGTGGGCCTTTGTTTCCCAAATGAGACAATAGTCTGCATACGCATATTGTTAACCAGCATTCTTGAAAATGAGAAACATAATGGTTGTAGACTTAACACGGTTTGGAAATGATTTCTTAATATTTTTTGGTGTTATCTGTCATTCACATATCAGGGAGGTACGACCATTTGCAGATGCCCAACCTACTCAGTTTTTAGCCTACATGTAATGTATTCATTATTCTTGATTGACATCCAAGTTTAAAAAATATCCGTCAAGTGGTTTAGCTTTAATGCTCTTTGCAGGCGAGAGCGTTACACAAGTGAGTGATAGTCATTAAAAGATGCATTCGATTTAGACAGAAAATTTTGCAGGCCGTGCCGTGCCCTTCCTTCCTAAAACACCAAAGTGCGAATATTCCCAAACACCTAAATTAGCTAAAAATTTAGGACATGTTACAAAACAATTTTTTCTAGAATTTCAGAGAGTACTTTAAATGGCCTGTTATTTTTCACACAGTGACGTTAACTAGACAATGCCCTATACCTATTACATACACTGTTTGTAGGAGAGTACTGTATATTGTCTATAGGAAAATGACCAGTAACTGCAGTATGCACAAAAGCGTGTGAAAACCGGTCCTAATGTTTTTCATTATCAACAGTATCAACCAGTGGCGTAGCCAGGATTTTGGAACCGAGGGGGCCACAACTTGTAAATGTACCAACGGAAATATTTTTTTGCCGACGGAAGTTGTGATTTGTTGACCCAAATTTTGTTTGCATGGTTTGAAAAAGTAAAGAGCAAAAAAAAAAAAAAAAAAAAAAAAAAAAAGATTATCGGCGGTAACAACATAAAAACACAAAATTTTTATGTAAAATTCAATTTCATTCACAATTTCATTCACAATTTTTCATATTGTTTTTATAATTCTCCCCTTTTTCTTTCATCCTTGATAAAAAAAATAGTCTATTGTTAACCCAATTTTTTTCACCAACGCCTTCCGTCAACCGACGCCCTTACATGAACTGACGGCCAGGCATTAAGGTGCGGGATTGTAACTATCTAAATTATCCGGACAAATATCCAATTAGCTTCAGCTATTAAGCTATTTAGATATTTAAGATATTTGGATATTATTAAAGGATATTATGGATAATTTGGATAATAGTTGTACCTACTGATATTTTGGATATTTGGATATTTTAGATAATTTGGATATTATCAAGGATATTATGGATATTTATATATTTCAGATATTTGGATATTTTAGATATTATGGCTAATTAAGATATTTTAGATATTTTGGATATTATTATGGCTAATTAGGATAATTTGGATATTTGTTGTATTTTTCATATTATTATGGGTCATTAGGATAATTTGGATATTTCAGATATTTAAATATTTTAGAAAATTTGGATATTATTAGAGCTATTTTGGATAATTTGGATATTTTAGATATTTTGGATATTATTGTGGCTAATTAGGATAATTTGGATATATCAGATATTAGGATATTTTAGATATTTTGGATAATATTATGGCTATTTAGGATAATTTGGATATTTTAGATATTTTGCATATTATTAGGGCTATTTAGGATAATTTGGATATTTTGGATATTATTAGGGCTATTTAGGATAATTTTGGATATTATTAGGGCTATTTTGGATAATTGGGATATTTTAGATATTTTGGATATTATTATTGCTAATTAGGATAATTTGGATATTTCTGATATTTTTCATATTATTATGGGTCATTAGGATAATTTGGATATCTCAGATATTTTAGATAATTTGGATATTATTAGGGCTATTTTGGATAATTTGGATATTTGAGATATTTTGGATATTATTATGGCTAATTATACACTGGTTATTTCAATTAAGCCAATTTACTACCAAAAGCCGGGGCCACTGTGAGCCGGGGCCAAATAAAAATTAGTTCCTATTTTTGAACATGATTTAAAGGAAGTGTCCGGCAATCACAACATTATGTCTCATATGTTGGAAAAATAATTATCAATCACGAATCATATGGTTTTATTTAAAACAAACTCATATTAACCATAAAAACGAATAAAACTAGCAGTCTCTCAACACGCGATATTCAAAATTCCCGAGCAATGACGTCATGGTTATTTGTGCTCATTTGTCGTAAGGCTTCATTGAATTATTAGGACGTCATTGCTCTAGACAATTTCGGCGCGGGAATTTTGAATATCGCGTGTTGAGAGATGGCTATTTTTATTAGTTTTTATGTTTAATATGACTTGTTTTAAATAAAACCATGTGATTCGTGCTTGATAATTATTTTTCTAACATATAAGACACAATGTTGTGATTGCCGGACACTTCCTTTAAGTAGTAACCTTCATGCTTCATAAAAATTGTTTGCTTACATTTTCTGTCAATAACTGTGGCACTATACAATGACAAATTTGGACATTAAATTCTTTCATCTTCCCCTGGTTAAGGGGGAATAATACCCTGATTTTCATCATCTTTTTTTCTTGCAAATTTATAAAGTACATAAATATGTTCATCATCTCATGTCGTGAACTTATAAAATATATCTACATACAAAGTACTTTTAAACCATTTTAGTAAGTCATTTTAGCCCTATATATTTTTTGTTTACTGTATCCTAGTAACTCAGATGCGTGTTTCATAACAAACCATAATTTATTCTATTGAACATGTTCATGTAGGGTACATGAATAGAATACATTAAATCCTTTGTTATACTCTCTATAGAAAATCTAGTGGTGCATGCAAAATATATAACACTGAATACATTAAATAAACACTTACACAATGGATGCATAGTCATTAGTCAATTTAATACTATAATGTGTTGTTAGGAGAAGAAAAGGCTATTAGGTCACCGTATGTCAGGTTATAGGTCAATTGGTTCAGGTCAAATTTAAGCATCAATTTTGAATACACATGTAGGAGTCTGTGATATCATAATGAGGCATAATTTTGATATTCTGTCTTGAACTGGATATATATCCTTGGGATGTAAATGGTGAGTACAATTTAGAATGCCTAGTTGAGATGGACTTCACAAATAAATATAAAATAGTTACCAAAATCACAAAAGTTAAGCTTACGGAAAACTACCCAATATGGTGGTATAGGTGACAAGAAATACAAATTTTTCAACATTGCTGTAGTATGGTTGTGGTAACCTGTTACCTGTGGCTTAATTAAGTTTCAGTGAAATAATGTCGCAAGTTAAAAATACAAAATATAGCTCAACATTGAAAATAGAAGCATTTTAACCAGTCCCTTTTTTGATAGTTGTGGAGCACCAAGTTCATGAAGTCATAAAAGAAATCAGGAACCACTTATTCCCATTTTACATATCAACTTTATTTCCCTAATGTGTTAGCAACACATATCCAAAATTTAAACGAAATCCGTTGATAGTAAGCTTTCCAAAATGAAGTGAATTTAAATCATCAGTGATGTACCACCTTTTGGCTTCTACTTTTAAAAGCATGTAAGCTACGTTGATACCGATGCCACCAATAAAACGAGAAGATTTGCCCTTCATTTTGCATACCACTTTGTCCAATTTTTTTTGTAATTTCTTCACAAAATGCAAAAAATGCAAAAAACCAAACAATGGGTGTAGTACCCCCTTAAGGAAGGCTAGTATGATACAAACTTTGAGTGATATTGCACCCAAACACCGCGGAAATGCAGTGGACCAGATCACCAGATCAAGCCTGGATGGCGAAAGCTGAAGTCAGTGAGTAAATTGGATTTGAAAAACACAACTCTAACTAATAAAAGTTCTTATGTCTTTTTTGCCCATTTTTGTCAGTAATGTTTTTCATTGAAAGTAGCGGAAGGAGGGACAAGAAAGAAAATGTGTGTTTCATTACGCTTTGTGTTGTACAATGGAAATAAGAAATTGACAAACCTAACGTTAATTTAATATTTGAGCCTTTATTAAACATTCTATTACCTCCACGACCCATTATTCAAAATCGCGCACTGTGATTTGTTGAAACGCGTCACGTGAGAGCCCATTATTCTGCAATAATGGGTCCAGCGCCGTAACACATTCTACGCACAGCATTACGCTTGGTTACGCGTGCAATATTTCCGCGATACGCGCTGTCACTTACGCGTACGCGCTCCACCTTGAAGTAAACAACTTAAAATATTTGTGCCAAAAAATGAAATTTTCTCTTTAAATTGCACTATTTTCTGGTAATAGAATAGAAATAAAGGGTGCAGCATTATCCTTTACACGCAAATAATGTGTCCTCGGCAGTAAAAACGTTTAAATAATGGGTTCGGCTGCGCCTCACCCATTATTTACGTTTTTACTGCCTCGGACACATTATTTGGGTGTAAAGGATAATGCATTACCCTTTATTTCTTAAATATAGGCCTTCTATCATAAGAATATTTAATGGAAACATTATATCGAGTTTTAAAATAACTTTATACGATAAGGAGATTAGCGCTGGCTCCCGACATAATCCCTTGTCTATTCATGTGTATTCAAACGAAGCGACTAAGGTAGAGTCTTTTGTCTTGAAGTGTAACCAATAACCCACTTGACCAAACAAAAGGGAGCAATCGCTTACACATTCCCTTTTTTGATCCCTCATTGATACATATGATACATAATGTCCCGATCGAGTTTAAGCGACAATACGCTATTGGTGCATATCCAACTTTCGCGTTGAAATAAAACTGAGCAAGAAATCCAATCCATATAATGTGCAGTTGCCGTTACTGAGTAAAGTTGAAGTAACTGTTCAAACATCATTTCGCAAACCCTCTATTAACATCACTTTTACTTGTACTTAAAAGCACCTTCCCCTTCAAGCTCGAATCGATGATATTTACTTTGTGTCTGCGAATCAAATCACGTAAACTAAATTTCCTGTGCAGTGTTCATGAGGTACGCTGATACTAACTAGATTTCGATAGAAAAGATAGAATTGAATTGCTAATTGGCCGGAAATCTCTCTTCATTAATGTTCGACCTTCAAACAATTATGCTATTTATTGCATGCAGCTTCAAGCCTATAGTGTTCTCGTTATCGTCTCTATTTTTTGAACATAAATAAAAAAGCAATACAATTGATGTGGAAGTAGTATTAATTCTCTATTTTTTCCACGACATGCCAAACAATATACATTGTGAAAATCGATCAATAACATTGATTAAGCAATGAAAGTGACACGACAAAACAGAGATTTTTAAACACCTTTCTAAACAGGATTCCAAAAAAGCCATTTGAAAAGATACGGAGACGAAGAAACTGGTATAAAAGAATACAAGGAAAGACCCAACTATTTATAAACCTTTGTTTGGTGCAGTTACAAGAAGGGATATCAGGCGTACAGACTGTAAAAGATGGTTGTATAAACTGTGTAGCAGTGAGTGATACTATAAACAGGTGTAAGGCAAATTATGAGCTATTATGGAAACTTAATTGGATACTATATCAAATACTCTCCTACTTTGGTATAATCATGGAGTATTTTTAAATCACTGATAGGGTAAGATACCGTCTCCATATTAAATGAATATAAATCACACTTTAATCGTTTCAATAAACTCATCCGATTCTTCGCCAAATCTGCCTGATGATTCTTTATGGGTAGATTTTGAGCTGACCTTCCCCCTCTTAGCCACAAACGGTGTAAAATATAGTAAAGAAATGCGCATTTTCTGTAAACATTTTTTAAAGAAATGTCAAGGGACAATAACAAGGCAACCACGAAATAATTCTGCGGACATACTCTCTGCAATAGTTCAAATAATTCCCGTTTGTGCAAACCATGTTAAATTTGCCGTATTTGTCAGAGGGCATCGTGATGTGCCATGATAAAAGATTGGCTGTTTGATGTATATATAATTGGTTTCATTATTAACTAAATGCATACTATAGGTGGCGCTATTTATCCTAAATCATATTTCCTAATTTGCAAGGGGTAGGTAATCAATACTGTTATTAAAGCAGATGGAATAGGTAAAACAAGCAACAACAAAATTTTATAAACATATTGGATCAAAATATAAAAGGAATTATTTGTTTTAAAAGCTTGAAAGAGTAATTTCAAGTAATTAAAAAGCACCACCAATCTTGTCATAAATAGATAAATGTTATATTCGGAAAAAGGTTTAAAAATGCTGTGAAAGTGAATAATTTTGTAAATAAGGGGAAATTAAAGTTTAAAATGACTAAAAAGCATCTGTATACGTTAGCTATTTAAGCCTAAAATTGGGCTGTACCTCATGTTTTGTTTGAAAAATTAATAAATGATCACATTAAACAACCGTGTGGCCTGATTGCCAGCCTCGTCCCACACTTGTTCATATCAAAATGGAGATTATGGTATTAGAAGAATTTTTTGTCTATAACTCAAGAATTATATGTTTTGAACTATTTTTTCTGAATCCTTATGATGATAGCAATACATTGATATGGTTATTATCAATATTTGACTAACTTTGAAATTTTACCCCTGCATTTTACCCCTGGATTTATGCAAATTATGCACTGTTCCACTACTTTTTTTTGGGGGGGACATTTGATGTGTTATGTGCTTTTCTGAAATGAATGGTGATTAATGGATTCTGTTGCAATTAGTGGTGGGTTAACCCTTTATTTTTCTTAATTTGACTAGCCTACTAGTCGAACGTCATATCGATGCTCTCCATTCATTGTAGTTTGATTGAATGGATGTCTAGTCGGTCAGTCGGTCAGTTGGTTGAGTGATTGGTTCGTTTGTGCTTGGTAATAGTCTCGTTTGGCGATTCACGGTTAAAAAGTATTTTATGTATCACCGTCTTTATTCATTCCTCCCCGCGGTTGTTATCCTTGCCCATCACTAGAATGGGCATAGCAGTCACTGCAATTACGGTTTGCACCATATGGCGTTTTATTAAGGTCAATGTTCTCCCAACGAAACGTGTCATTGAAAAGTAGAAAAATGTCAAGCCAATTTTATATTCATAACACCATTTTTAGTTCATTACTTTTCCTCGAGCAATTTTGATATTTAAAATGCTCCTACACAGTATGTGCATCAATGTAATCCCAGCTGGCATACAAAGTGTTTTTATAAAGCATATTATGTGCAATTATGTTATTATCTGTATTTTTATTTTTATTTTAATGTACGTGTTTTAAAAGGATTTTGATGTTTTTACTTTAGTCCCTGGGCACTCCTGAAAAAAAGTGCTTTCACTGATGGGGTGTCCCAAGGCAGAATAATAACTAATAAAACAAGAAGTTGTCTTTAAAAAAGACAAGTTCACGGATCAGGTGTATAGTACTTTGAGCTACTTTGGTCTAACATTTAATATTCATATCTAACCTACTCTGCACTTTAATACGACAATAAATAAGTGATATGAGGCTTAATAATGGTATCTGCGTCTTGACTCGGGAAAACAATTATTTTAAACCTCATTATGCATTTAGGTTTTTAAGCCACCTACAGGATCTCATTTCGCATAAAGGTTTTAAGCCACCTACAGGAAACAAGTTTGGGTATAACTACGAAGAAAATTGTATCAAAATGTCCACTTTTATTGCATGTTCGCAATATCTTAAAATAACTCACAGGTTATCAATGTCTGTGACTCTGTACAAAATACTTTGGCCCATGTTGAAAGTAAGTGTTCTAGAAAATTGTACATTTATTTTGATTCCGAGACTGCACTTCAAATTGCGCTGCACCAGGTGAAATCACACCATAACTTTCAAAATGGGATGTAAAAAATAACTCAAACACTGTAATTGCAAAAGACAGTAACCGCAAAAGACAGTGACCGCGAAAGACGGGTGACGCTAGTATCTTAAATTTGTTGAATATAATTTTCTATACAGATGCAAGATGCCTTATCACTAACTAAAGTAAACAAATTACACAGCTAGTCTTAGTCTTGCTAGTTTTGTCAGGGATATTTGTCTCATAGCCCTGCTTTTATGAACACCAATTATTATTTTGTAACAGAAAATATATTATACAGGTTTATACACACATTGCTGGGTTATTACAAGAGTCAATAAACATTCAGACAACTATAGATAATGGACTTAGTTTTGTGCAATGTAGTTTTTCCGAAGTAAATCGCCCATTGTAGCTTGCTGCATAGTTTTCTATACAGGTAGGTCTAATCACAAAGTAAACATTATTAAAGTATACTGACCATGACCTGCCTACCTAGCTTTGATTAACCAATCAGTTATATGTATTGTCAGCATGTGATGGCTATAAGCCAATTGCAAACATGTTTATAAAAAAGGCTAAAAATTTCCTACACTGAAGAGATTCACTGCCAAATTTAAGGGCTAATTTAGTCCTTGTCATGTGGGGCAGGATTAGATAAAGAATTAAAGGCATACAAACTAGGGTATGAGATATTAGGAATTATTTCCTAGCCTCTTAACCACAGGGTTGGTGCGCTACAATACCTATTCATGACACAGGGTATGTAAGGGATAAACTGTGCATATGAGATGTGGGGGTAAGTGGCATCATTTCACTGCCGTGAAATTAATAAAATGTACACGAGGTTGAAGGAGTCGACACGTCGACTCATGGAGACCTATAATAATGCGCTTTGTTTGATTAACTGACCTCATCAATACAAACATCTGCCGTATTAATATTTTGCCATTAGATTTTGTTAGAGTTGTTTTCTGCACCATCTTATGATGAATTGAAAATCTATTAACAATTGAAGATGGACCATTATACATTCTTCATTCCAACTGTAGGTCAGTGATTAAAAATAGGAGGAATTACGCACAGTTCACTCAACACTGTTGAACTTGTCCAACTTGTACATTCTATATTGCTTTCTTTTATCATGTCATCTTGATTGATTTAAAGGAAAAGTCTTCGGTGGACTTCGCTAATCATGTTTGGATCAGGATATGCATCAGTTGTCTGGAACTTTGGGTAAAACATTAAGCCGTGTTGACCTTGACCTCTTTTGTAGTGTCACCAATGTAACAAAACATCAAAAACAATGCAACTTTTATCATTTCGATATATTTTAGTCAAAGAAACAATTTGAGACCAGATGAATTGGACCATATTTCAATTGTAAACGCCCGTGGGCCCAATATTTGAATTTTGAATTTTTTGTCGATAACTCAAGAACTATATATGTTTTGACCTATTTTTTCTGAATCCTTATGATGATAGCAATACATTGATATGGTTTTAAACAATATTTGACTAACTTTGAAATTTTACCCCTGCATTTTACCCCTGGATTTATGCAAATTATGCACTGTTCCACTATTGGGGGGGCATTTGATGTGTTATGTGCTTTTCTGAAATGAATGGTGATTTAATGGATTCTGATGCAATTAGTGTGGTTAACCCTTTATATTTCTTAATTTGACTAGCCTACTAGTCGAACGCTATATCGATGCTCTCCATTCATTGTAGTTTGATTGAATGCATGTCTAGCTAACTGGTCAGTCGGTCAGTTGGTTGAGTGATTGGTTCGTTTGTGCTTGGTAATAGTCTCGTTTGGCGATTCACGGTTAAAAAGTATTTTATGTATCACCGTCTTTATTCATTCCTCCCCGCGGTTGTATCCTTGCCCGTTACTAGAATGGTCATAGCAATCACGGCAAGTACGGTCTGCACCATATGGCGTTTTATTAAGGTCAATGTTCTCCCAACGAAACGTGTCATTGAAAAGGAGAAAAAGTTCAAGCAAATTTTATATTCATAACACCATTTTTAGTTCATTACTTTTCCTCGTGCAATTTTGATATTTAAAATGCTCCTACACAGTATGTGCATCTAATGTAATCCCAGCTGGCATACATAGTGTTTTTATATAGTATATTAGGTGCAATTCTATGTTATTATCTGTATTTTTATTTTTATTTTAATGTAGGTGCTTTAAAAGGATTTTGATGTATTTACTTTTGACCCCTGGGCACCCTGAAAAACAGTGCTTTCACTGATGGGGTTTTCTCGGGCAGAATAAGAACTAATAAAATAAATAAAATATACAAGAAGTTGAAGAAGTCGACACGTCGACTCATGGAGACCTATAATAATGCGCTTTGTTTGATTTACTGACCTCATCAATACAAACATCTGCCGTATTAATATTTTGCCATTAGATTTTGTTAGAGTTGTTTTCTGCATGATCTTATGATGAATTGAACATCTATTAACAATTGAAGATGGACCATTATACATTCTTCATTCCAACTGTAGGTCAGTGATTAAAAATAGGAGGAATTACGCACAGTTCACTCAACACTGTTGAACTTGAACATTCTATATTGCTTTCTTATATGGTGTGTTTGTGTAGCATGGATTCTGTATAGGATTATTAAATACGGTTGCCATTGCAAGTTTGATCACAGATGAAAAGAAAATTGTTTATCTTTATCTTAATTATTTAATAATTGTTTTATATTAGTATTTATTTAACATACGTTTATTTTTATTTGGTTTTTAGTTGTTAAACATTTATGACAGTTATCTTTTTTATGTGTTTGCATTATATTATACACAAACGCACACACAGGTGTTCGCCTCCAAACGTGGACACAGTTTAGGACTTTGCAAACGCGGACGTCCGAAAACGCAAAAGATGCAATTTAACTAGCAACTGCAGACGGTATAGTAAATGCACAATAGAGGGCGTATTTCCTAAATGCATTAAATACATGCAAATGCAATTGTGTTTATTTGCTGACCTCCGAAACAGAGGACGGTCACCCTTTGTAAACCCATGCAGCAAACACAAAACGTTTTCGACATCATTCGCAAAAGGTTATAAAAGGTTGTCAGAAAACGTTTAAATATCGGGTAAATAAAGGGTATATTAAGAGTATAAAACGTTTTCATAACCTTAAAAAACATTTTTTGATAATCTAGTGCTCAGCAAACAAAAATGTTTTACAGAAAACGTTTAAATGTCGGATTATATAAAAGGTATAAAACGTTTTAATAACATTCCCAAAACATTCTTGAAAACTTGCCCAAAATATTTTCAATAACGTTTTAAAAACGTTTTCATGACCTTTATATAACCCGACATTTAAATGTTATTAAAAGTTTTGAAAAAGACATTTTAAGAACATTTCTGTGTTTGCTGGGTTCAAAAATTTTCACATAATGTTATTTAAATATTGACACAATATTTGGCAAAAATGTTTGCAAAAATAGTTTACAATAACATTTTTTGAAAACATTAAAAAATATTATTGTAGTGTGTTTTCATACAAAACGTTTTAAAACGTTATCATGACCTTTATAAAACCCAACATTTTAATGTTATTAAAACGTTTTTACCTAAACTAAAAGCCAAAATATAACTTATTTAAAACGTTTTTAAAGCGTTTTTGTGTTTGCTGGGAAGTGGTCCACGGTTTAAATGTGAATCGTCATGTGCGTGTACTCGTTTTTCGGTAAACACATACGCATTAGATTACGGATAGTATACCGTAAAACCCGGGCGTAAAACATCGTCTGCAAGCAAATAGAGTGCTTCTGATGAAAGCTACATTAATCCAGGCGCCGTTATGAAGTTTTAGCAAATAAATTACGGATCCAAGCATATAGAAACAAGTATTATTTTAAGACCAATCTATTGTATTTGCATATGTACGCTTGTTTCGAATTAATTTAGCTTTCATAAAAGCACTATATATGCGTGTAGACGAGGTTTTACGGTATACTACAAATTAAGCATTTGTGCTACAAGCAGGCCGGTCCTCGGGCATTTGCATGATAATCAAACATTATATGACACAGCATGTTATACAACTCTAGTGCCTTTATCTTATCATTTTTATGTATATTCGTCTTTTTCTATAATTATTTGTTCCAGAATTATAGCGATAAATATCGTGTCCCATTTTGCTTCTATTAAAAATATTTTTAACAAACTCAAAATAAACTCCCAAATCAATAAGACTAACCGAGGTTTAATTGATGCATCCTACTTGCAACACTGACCATCTCTACTTTAAAACTATCATGTATCATTACATTACATTACATTACAAACACAATATCTTTAGTGTGTGTGAATATGATAATAGAAGAATTAAATTGCGTTTTTCGTGTACATTACATTACATTACATTACATTACAAACACAATATCTTTAGTATGTATGTGAACACGACAATAGAAGAATTAAATTGCGTTTTTCGTTTAGATAAAATTGGTGTAGCGCATCAATATTTCGTTGATAAATTTAGATTTATCATTTGGTCCATATCAATTTGTAAGTGCTCTTTAGCAAATCATAGTTCAATGAACTTACAACCGTATGACAAAACAGGCGAAAATAGAACTTTTTGCACAAGATTTACGATTTAAAGAGATTTGGCTGTTGCTTATTCTAGTGACGCTAGTATATGGACAATATAAGTGTGCTTTTTCACTTAATGACATACAAATTTGAAAATTATTGTAAGGAACACTTGAGGTTTTGACTTTTAAAACCTACATTTTGGTCAAAAAATGTGCTTGGATAGGTAGTTTTCAACATATTTTCCACATTCGCCTTGCTATAACATTGAATGCGTTATCTGTTGACCTAGTGACGAAAAGTGTTTTAGGGAGAAGTGTTAGCTTTCGTTTGATATCAAAAGAATTCAGCTAGACGCTCCACAGCTCTTACATTGCTATAAACTCAACCGTGTAGTGTAATCAAAGACCGTGCGGAGACAATTCTCTGCTTGCTTGATAGCTCTTGGACGAAACTATGTGCTCAGGTGTATCGAGGTGGAAACTGTGCGCAGCATGGTTTATAAGAGAATCGTTTTTGTATAGAAACCTTTCCATATGTTACGAAGTTGATTGATAGCGCGGTCAGGCGGCATCACCAGGTCTCTCTTGCAAATTCCAATTACCATGCAACTTGAAACATTTTAATAACTAATGATCATCATCTTGAACTTTTTGAAGTTTCTTTTGATATGATAGAACGAATCTATATCATGGATGAGACAAGGTGATTTCTTCTTTCATTATTGATATGTTCACGTCACGAAAATGATCAAGTTCACAGCCCTTTACAGATGGCCTCGAATTCAGTATTGGGTGATTGTCGGGAAATAGTGATATGTTTCTGTACAGCCTTTTCGAACCCCATTGCAGCCTATTGATCATGACCTGGGTCGCGATATTTCGTAGTAGTCGGGTAGATGCCGTTCGTTCTTTTCCGTAACGTTGTGTATGACTAACAGTGTCTTTTTAACAAAGATCAAAGGCCGTCAAAACTTATTATGGCTCCGATTTGGTTAAATGAATTACCAACATATTTCTCAGGTCACAAGAATTCAGAAAGTATATAGTTTGACGTTAGTCTGGGGCAAAACGGTCAAAGGCTGAAATGCGGGCTTAACATAGAAAAACACAGAACATTGATCCGATTTTCATTTTTGGACGATAAATAACTGTACATCGACGGCAAAATGTGTGCTATTAGTACCTGCGACAACTCAATCCAACCCGTAGGCTGAATGAGAACAAAAGGTACCACTGGTTCAAGTGCGCACTTTCACATGACTTTACTTTGGTCACCTATTGACAGTAGCCTGCCTGTTGGCAAAGTGTTAATACGCTGTTAGGTCAGTTACCGATTTAATGGTAGAACCATTTTGTCCTGAACAAAAGTTACCACTTTACTCGGCAAATCAAATTGGATTTAAACGAACAATATGTGACGTAATGTTTCTACAAGCTCCTTGGTATCAAAATAAGTAAAAATAGCTGAATCAACATCTTGTCCTCTCACAACTGTATATAAAGTCACTGGGACATGACCAATAATAAGAACGCAAGGACTATTTTGTGGGCCGAGGAAAAATGCAGTTGAGCAAAGTCAATTAAACTCAAAACAACATGAACATAATGATGATTACCGTATTAATTTGTGAAAATAAACGGTTTTTTCTTATCTGTTGATGATCCTGAACCATCATTGTAAAACAAGAATTCATTTTCATCAGCACATTTAAGCCCATGATCAGTTGGAATTGATTTAGTAAGAGTAGCCTAATCTATCATAGTTATGTCTTATAAACAACTTTTACTTAAGAAATCTGTAATGGAAGTTAGTTCCGGCGCATCGTCATGTCCTCAAGAATCCGATAGAGCGAAAGTCCTTAATTATATTCATGCTCCAGTTAGAGCTCTTTTAGACTAATACCTTTATCATTTTGCATTACGTGATCTGATCATCGATTTTCCTTTGATTTGATTCCGCTGAGTCGAGTATTCGAACTTTTGCCTCATAAGAACCAGTTTATGTAATTATCAATTAAGTTATTTTAAACGAGGGTAAAACTTAAGTGAACTTTTTCTTAGAAATCGCTGTTGTAATCATACTGTAGCATTTGTTTGTATACTGGTTGTCTTGAACAAGTCAATGTACGCATGTTTAATGATGGGTGTACCGTGTAGATAATACAATTATATTACGTATAATCCATTAGATGCTTTAACATTGTGACCATGGTAATAAGATATCATCATTTTATACGCCTTAGGAAAATTTGTAAGTCACTTATGGAAATGTGACCAGATCTGGTGCTATCAGGCTATAAAAGCACTCAAGGCAATAATAGGCAAAAAGTGAGGAGAAAAAAAAAAGCAAATGGACATACAGGGTGTCTCAATAAAACTAGGCCCTAAGGATTGGGTGACTTAACTTTTACAAATAGACCCATTTTAGACCGTTCCAATGGCAGTACACAATATGTGAAAATATAAAAAACCTCGGTCGAGGTTTTCCAAAGTTTAAAAAATTAAAAACCTCGATCGAGGTTTCAAAAGTTTAAAAAATAACGGTTAGTTGATGAAATAACGGTTAGTTAATGAAAAAATAAGAAGTGAAATTTAGCATCGCGACGAGGTTTATTTGCCCGTTGAATTCGCTATTGTATCCGCTATTGTATTCTATTCATAAAAACTACTGCAGGAATCGCGGCAATTCCTGAAATACACATATATTGCTGATCTCAACCGCCGGCATTTCGCAATTATTAATTTTCAAAATGATCCCATACTCTTACAATTATATATTTATATGTGCTTTTTATATAATATTAACAAATTGCAATTAGGAAAACTACAAACTTGAAATTTAGCAGCGCGACGAGGTTTATTGCCCGTTGAATTCGCTATTGTATCCGCTGTTGTATTCTATTCATAAAAACTACTGCAGGAATCGCGGCAATTCCTGAAATACACATATATTGCTGATCTCAACCGCCGGCGTTTCGCAATTATTAATTTTCAAAATGATCCCATACTCTTACAATTATATATTTATATGTGCTTTTTATATAATATTAACAAATTGCAATTATGAAAACTACAAACTTTGAAAGTGAAAATATATTTACATCGAAAATATATCATACTTAAATTCTATAAAATCTATAATATCCAACCCAGAAGTGCCCATTTATTTTCTAAATTGTTGTAATAGCGCCCAAATATCCCCGCAAATAGCTTATACACGATTTTATTGATTCATTTTGGGCTTACCAAAAGTCAGAAGTCGTCAAAAAGGGCAACATCCTCACCATTACCAAACCGTGTATGACTTGCTGCTTTACAAATTATCCTCGCTTGACCAAACACACATAGTACGTTGATCGAAAGACCTAGCAGAGTTATAAGACACCGCGAAAGAGACGTACATCTTACCCACTAACACTAGCTCATTTACAAAAACCAATTAAACAGTTACGTAGTCAATTGATAGTGCGGACACTCTTCACTCGCAAACCACCAAAATTCGTGCTATTTTGGCGTTGGAAAAGAAATCTCGTGAATAGAATAGAGTGCTCTTTCAACAATATCTACTAGTCTGCCTACATGTTTACACTCTAGAAATGCCAACTAAATCATCCAACAACTTCATTTTAAGAATTATTTCAGTATAGAAATCAATAGGAACAGAAAGAGTATGGTTTACACATTCCAGGAAAATGTTTCATTTGTTTCTTCCACCATTCTATATTTCCCTAAAATTATCACATTTTTCTCCAAAATCCTATGTAAATGATTCTCCACGCTACGCAGAAATTATGTGCGATAAATCATACCAATTTTACACAATTTTACATCACTTTAGACAGTATTGCAATATTTTGATGATTTTTAGGCATTTTGAAGGGCAACATAAGTATATTAAGAAATCAAATATTGCGCCCTCGTCGCAACCTCCATGTAATCGAAGGTCGTAAAAGTTAATCCGATAACAATAGAGGGTATTCATTACTTCATCATTTATGTGGTTGCTCATGCATAAAATTCCTTCATATAGGCTGTTTAGCTTAATCGGGAAGTGACCTCTTGAAATGATATCACACTGATCAGACTGATCTTTATGTTATTACAGCGAGGCCCACATACAATGTTCAACACAAAGTGAACGATGTTATAACTTGGAGGGCTAACAAACCAACACCACCAGTATACACTGACGTGTGTACAACGTGGGATGCTATGAGGAAATTGAACACTCGTTGTCTGATCATGCATGTGTGTTTATGGTTCGGATAACGGTTACTTAGCAACTCTGGTTCCGCTTGGGTTTATTGAATACACTCTATATAAAGACATCAATATGTCGTTTCCAGTTCCTGGCTGAACTATTGGGTTCAGCTATTAATTTTTTTAATAATTCTTTTCCCCATAGCATTAAAAAACTAGTATTTTGATAATTAAAATAGCTGGATGCGGTATGCAGCTGATTGGGGTGGTTACGAGTCGTTAAAACCACTAACCGCGAAATGAGGATATCGAACTAGTTTGCCCCGCAGGGCTTCAAAGAACCACAAAACGCGAGATATGGATATCCAACTAGTTTGCCCCGCAGGGCTACAAAGCACCGCTAACCGCGAAATATGGATATCCAACTAGTTTGCCCCGCAGGGCTACAAAGAACCGCTAACCGCGAAATATGGATATCCAACTAGTTTGCCCCGCAGGGCTACAAAGAACCATTAACCGCGAAATATGGATATCCAACTAGTTCGCCTCGCATGGCTACAAAGAACCACTTACCGCGCAATATTTTTTACCTCAAAAACAGAATTAATATCTACCAAAAAAAGTTTAAAAAAGGGTGAAAAGCCACACAGGAAAGATTTTTTAAACTTTGGCCCCTTTTTACGTTTTGAAACGTTTTTTGGTAGATATATATATTCTAAAACTGTTGTTCAAACATGTATACACATGTGTGACCAGAAACACATGTGAAAGACTTCTTTTACAAGAATGAATCTCACGAGTGGCGTTTAGGAGGTCAAAAACGCTAATTGATGCGCAACTATTTGAACTTTTTAAAGCAAAAACACGCATTCTAACAACAAATGAGCAGGGTGTTTTTATCTGAAAGGTAGCATTGGAACGGTCCAAAAAGGGGTCTATTTGTACAATCCCAATTATCTCAGTGACGCGTGAAACGATTTTGATGATCAGTGCACCAATTTTAAGAAGAAACATCATTGTTCTTGAAAGGTTTGGTTTTACTGCCGACATTTTAAGTTATGTCCCCTAATCCAGACGGCCTATTATTATTGAGACACCCTGTTGCAACCAAATATTCAAGAGACCTGAGGATTCAACATTAATGTTTATACTGAGTAAGTTAGTAATGGTGGTAAGTAAGTAGTGGATTAGATTGGGTCACAATGGGTCTACATAATCATATTATAACAGTGAATACGATGTGGGAGGATTTGTAAATACTTATCCGATGACACAGTCCGGAGACAATTACTCTTCAGCAATGGCGTGATATCTGAGAGCATTATCCGATTTAACACACATCTACACATCTGAGATGTCATAGTATTGTTTTTCACTTCATTATTTTATAGGAATGTAGCGCGACAGTATCTTTTGTTTTGTTTGTTTGTTTTTATTTCTTTCATGGTAACGTTTTTTTGTTAAAGGAGATGACTCCCGCTGGCCTTACTGGCCTTCTGGTCATCCCCTTCATAATTCGCTGTTGTTTGATATTACTATTGCTTATTTGTTTTTTAAATTTATACTTATATTTATATTTATGTGATTTGTTGTGAATTATGGGAAATAAATTATCTTGTATCTTGTATCTTACCCGGTCCTTATCCCGGTTGTAGACTGTAGAGCCGTCCACAAGACTTCGCGCATTCAAATTGTAAAATCCGTGTTGATCTGGGGCTAAAATAGTCTGAAATTGAATTTCTTCGCGTGCTTTGCGCGCAAATGTCCGAGTAACATCGGAACAAAATATGCAAGTTCCCCTCTATATTCTACGTAAACCAAAACTTGGCCATTGACTTGAGTGCACATTCCTTCCTCGGCACGTGAGTTCGGGGCCTCCAAAATTTGGTAAATCCCCCTCTGGTTAATAGGGTCTGTACTGATCCTTGTCCATGGGCCCTACGCCCTGATTTGACCCCGCATAGCATAAGGACATGTTTGATGCAATAAGAAAGACGAAAAGTAGATGAAGGATACATCTACAGCTTAGAAAACATACGCAAGGAGGCAACAGCAAGAATACATTTAGACAATTATTTCTCAAAAGAGGTGAAGAATGAAAGAGAAATGAGGCAGGAGACATATATTCACGGCAGCTTTGTAAGACGTATTCAAAGAAGCCAATCTACAAAGGAAAGGAATTAATATCGATTCGGAAATGTTAAGAGATCTTTAGTTTGTAGAGCCTTAACAACATCAGTTAAGATATTGAAGAACAGGAAGACAGCTTGAACAGAGAAAGTAAACTGGTTGGCTTACAAATGCACAAAAGAAAAACACTATAAAAAGTGAAAACTTGGCAACAGCAGAAATAATCGCAACAGCAAATCACCCAATTGAAATCGTCGATAATTTTAGATATCTTTGTCAGACATTGAAAATGGGTACACACACAGCTGACGAAATCAGAGTTAATCAGAGTAAAAGGCGGATGGAGATGTTTCGGAATGACCTATGAGACATGGTCAACAGCAAAGGATATGGAGCAGGAATTGATAACAGCCCAGAAGGCAATGGAAAGAAAAATACTACATCTCTCACTGCGTGACAAAGTAAGACATATTAGAATAAGATAAATAACTCAAGTAAACAACATTGCTGAGAAGATAAAAGAAATGAAATGGAGATGGGCAGGACATCTGTCAAAAAACACAAGATGGACAAGAGACTATACATAGTGACAGAAAAGGAGAGCATACCCCTCACCTACATGGGAACAACAATTTGGACAAGAACAACAAATGGCAGAAACAGAAAATGCTGGAGGAGGGCTTCACACAGCAAATGGGTGAAATAGTCTGATGAGGTGAGGTGAAATTTCTCAGCTTTCCTATTATGATATGTACAGTGTACACTTATGAGGCCGCGATGGCATTTTCGATCGCAGGAGTGTACTGTATAATGAGTGTATTGTAAAATTTTCTAATGTATTTACTTGGTTTAAATGGATGTTATGCATATGGCTGCCACCATTACGCCAATGCGTTATTTGGGCGTAAATCAAGAAGTGTCAAAACTAGTGTATTTTAAATTTAAAATAAATAATGACATAATACTTCTGCCGCAAGTGTGGGTTTTTATAATTCATGGCAAGCGTGGGCCCTTGTGTTGGGGTCACATTATCTACATTATATCAAAACAAACAGCATTTGCTGAAATCGAAACATCTAAGTTTCTTTATTAAATACATACAATTTGTACAGTCTATTACCACGGCACAAAAAATCGCAGCAGTGGTTTTCCCTTACATGTGGAGCCGTGTGGGTAATGGTCTTTTATACGAAACGACCAAGTTCATTATTGCTCGCCTCTACTATGACTTTATTCCTCTTTGGCTTGATATCATCAACTCATTCCATGAGATGAACGTCTGTCTCTACGGAGACATCGCACTGACTTTCAAAGCACCGCTGAATGTTCTTATCTTTAGTGTAGGCAAATGTTTTTAACTGGAGACAATTGAATTAAATGTGATTCGGTTAACTCAATGGGCAAAAAGAAAAAAAACATCACCATTAATGTGGAAAACTCAATGTAGGAATCCTTCGAGATTTAATAAGCTATGCGGGCATATTAATATGTGATAAATGGGATTACGAATCGGAAGGATGCTTAACAGTTAGGAAAACGGTAATTCAAATATAGAGCTTAGATGCTGCACAGAGGATGATTTAAGCACTACCCAGCACTCCACTGGGGTCAACTTGCGGTTAGCACCACTGCTTGCCCACTGCATAGACGCGCATGGTTAAATTTGAATTTGGACTGATATATTTACAATAAAAACACATTCAAAATGTTGGTCGATTTTATATTTTAGTTTATCTACAGAAGGTGTGAATTATCCTTTATGCATACATCACTTTTGTTCTGAAATCGACCAAGTAATACTGACACACACCCAATTCTAAAACAACATCTTTTGCACAGAATTCAATGGGATTTGAAAAGTAAAGTGGCAGTTGAAACTCTGGTGATAACACTTTTACAGTGCATGATGGATGCTGCAGTTGAAACAGACTAACAAACTAAAACCCGTATACTTACTTAATTATATAGGAGGTATTGACACCACACCACCTCAATGCCTTCGGCAAAATATTTCCCTAAAATATCGCAAAGTAGTTTGATTGACAGATTTCACCTCTGACCTCGATCACAAACATGGCTGCGCCCAGTGGGACATTCACACACACACAAAATGCAATACACACGATAGTTGTGAAAATCAATCGCATTATTTGCCTCGTTTACCGACGTGCTTTGACAAGTTTGCAATAGGTTTTCAATTCATCTTGTATGAGAAGCAACTTAGATGGACTAAGGACAAATATTGCCACGGACATCGAATCCCGCATCGAATACGGACGGCGAAAACATGACGAGATATCGAGATTTGTTCCATTGACTACCATGTACTGCGCTGCCCGTATGTTTTCATATATGCATCAGAGGGATCAGTTGATCATAATGTGTGAGCTTGTGTGTACAGCTAGCTGAGCATGCTGTACGTATATGTTGGATTGTGTTGCTTGTTGTGTACACGATTCTGCAAGGTGGGTTTCTTTTATATAAGGGGTGGTGCAATAATTCTGTGTAGGTCTACCCCTGGGGGGTGAATTCTCAAAATGGTCTGCCAAAAACACTTGCCCCCCCTTTGGCCATGCCAAAAATCTTTGCCCCCCCTTCGACGTGCCAAAAACGTTTGCCCCCCCTTTTGATGTGCCAAAAATCTTTGCCCCCCCTTACACATGCAAGATTTTGGGGAACCCGAATTTAAAACCTTAAATTGTCTTATCATATAATGCGAGCGCAGCGAGCAGGAAATTTTGCATATTTGAATGTGTTCCTATGCCTTTTTAGGGCGTAATGTAGAAACGGTACCCAAAATATCTGTGCCAAAAATTGCTTGCCCCCCTTTCGACCTGCCAAAATCGCTTGACCCCCTTTTGACCTGCCAAAAATGCTTGCCCCCTATAATTCCCCCCCTGGTACACATAATTATTGCACCACCCCTAACCAATACTAGTCTAAGTCTACCGTTCACAAACACTTGTTAGGGGGAATGATGCAAAAAGGGCAGCCCTGAAATTTTTTGACCCTCTCTCTAAGGGGGGCCGGGGGACCTGAAAAAAATGACCAGGTGATGACCACAAATTTTCTTGGAAAAATTGAGTTTATATGCTTTTCTATGGGGTTGACCCATAATTTTCATGTCAAAAGGGAGGTCCCTGAAATTTTCGAGGTCTGTAAAGTCCCCCCTTACAAGACTAGTGTTTGTGAACGGTCCTTTACATTCAATTATTTTGTTTAAAAAGGTGATGATTTAGAACTCAAAAAAATGAGGGGTCTTGCCACCATGGCTGTGCAATAATTATGAACCGGGGGGATTTCCAAACGGCTCGCCAAAATCACTTGCCCCCCCTTCTCGCCCCGCCAAAATTCGCTTCCCCCTCTCGGCCTGCCAAAATTCTTTGCCCTTTGCGTATGCCAAATTTTTGGGATCCCAATTTACAAACTCAAATGGTCTAGATATATGTTGCGAGCGCAGCGTGAAGGAACATTTACGTATTTTAAGCGTTTCCGTCCTGTTTTCCACAAGCCTTTTATTTAAAAGGCGCCCCATGAATGTGTGCCAAAAGTCGTTTGCCCCTCCCTCTTGGCTTGCCAAAATTGTTTGCCCCACCCCTATCTGCTCAAAACATTTCTTGCCCCCCCCAATTTTACCCTCCCCAGGGCTCATAATTATTGCACAGCCCTTACTCAGTTACTGTACAAAAATTTATTCTGCAACCTACTACAGGAATTTTTAATAAATCGTGGCAATGTGATTTTCAATTTTAAAAGCGAGTGCATCCGAGTTAAAAGAATGAAACTAAAAGCATCGCTGGATGCTGTCCATGGTAAAAGGCAGTCTATAATCCTGATACATGGATAATAATTTGTAATTTATCATTGGCTAATATTATTTTACATTTTATTTTATTCTCATTTCCAGGTGCAGTAGAACAACTGAGGATAATGGCGCAATTCTTGAAAGACCGAAAAGTTAATGATTTGGAAGTGAACAGCTGGCATCTGTAAACTATCTGTTGCATGCATTTAAAACTCTCCCAACATGCTGCTGGACCGATAAAGTCAACAATTTAATTTTTTTGAAGAAAAATCTTATCTGGAGGTTTAACATTTTAAAAGAAACTAAATACTTGCATAGCAAGACATGTTGTGCATGTACTAACTACATGCACGATGCAGTAGTAATTTAGTAAATATGAACTCCAATTATAAAAACAATAAGGACCTCAAAAAGTGACACTGACATGTGATGCCTACAAGTACAATGCAGAGTTCCTTGTACTATATTTTGTAGACTGTAAATTATAGCACAGAATGATTGGAAATGTTCAATGTGCAGGCATTTTTATTTGGTTCGCCTCAAGTTCGGTAGGCCTAATGACATCAATGTCTTTTCGCGATTGTGCCATTACAAACCAACTAAGGCTCTCACCAATTCTGAGTTCCCGCCTGTTCTTGGCCTACCCGGGTCAAAGTACCTGAAAAATGGCAATTTTTTTTTTACAAAATTTGAAAAAATAACCTGGCAGTTATAGGCCTTAAATTACTCAGTTGTTATTCGAGGTTGGAAACCAGAGAAATACTGCTATATAAAAAAAATTTAAAAATTGGATTAAGTTGTACATTTTAATTACTTTTGCTTCTATTGATCAGCTAGCAATGCATACTAATTCAATTTGTCCCTGCCTGTTCAATAGAAGCAAAAGTTGTTGTCTTTAAATTTTTTCGAAATTTAAATCAGGTACCGGTACCCAAGTACATAATTACCTGTTAGTTGAGAGCCTACCAACATTGTACATGTGCGCCCTACGCAATTAACTTTACGAGTGCGATTCAATACTCCACCCCGGCCCAAAAAAATTTGCACCAACGTCACTACCGAACTTGAGTCAAACTAGGGTTCCGGTGGGTGTGTGTGGGGGGGGGGGGGGGGGGGGGGGGGAGGGGGAAGGTACCTTCATTCCAATAATTAAAAATCTCGATACTGCAAATATGACGAGTATCCACTTCAAGGGTTTAAGTCCAGAAGGCCCCAATTGCAATAGCTGCCATGTAGACATCTCAATAATTTTTGCATTTAATGTAGTGTACATATCTAAAATATGACACCTGGCAGCTATTGCAGATAGGGCCTTCTGGTCCTAAATCTTCGACTTGTAAATGCTTTATTATTGGCAGACAAACTATTTCTTTCATAAAGATTAGCATTGGCAGGTGTCAGTCAATGCTAGTCTTTTGTGAAAGTACCATAAAGTAGGGCTTGAATTGCAGTGAGGCTACCAAGGCCATTGCCTGCCCTATTTCAGTTTCGGCCTTGGTACCCCATATCTTTGTCATTTTCAAGGCATTCTTCATCACTTGTTGGCCTTGGTGCCCTTGCTAGTCTTTTGGGAAATTGGGAAGGCTTGTGTGCAGGCCTCAAATTTCAATGTGTTTTTTTTTTTTAGGGGGGCACCCATTTTCAAGGCCCCCCCCCAAAAAAAAAACACATTGAAATTCGAGGCCTGCACACAAGCTTTCCCAAAAGACTAGTGACTGCCAATAGACAAACAAATGATCTTTTTGTACTTGCAATTCATTACTAAAGTTATTTTTACACTATATAAAAAAGACAAGAGTTCATGAAAAAAACACAATAAGAAAGCATGGTGAATATGGCCGGTATGTAGTTTTGATCACTGTTTATTTTGAGATTTGTAAGAAATTTAAAAAATAAAAAGCACTATTTTTTAATTAAAACAGTATGAAGTTCTGTGTTTGCTTGTGTTTGGCATCAATAAACAATCAAACCAAAATAGTTCATCACACCTACTAAATAGAGAATAAATGATGGGAATTTTTTTACTAGCCTCTACTATTGTATGATGCAAGAAGATATCCAGTATACGTTCCCTACAAATTCCTCAAACTAAAAAAATCAGTCTACTAGTGATTGTAATCAGAGACAAGTCCAAAATTGGATTAAAACATTTAAATGAAATTTAACTGAATTCTAATCTATTCTTAAACACTTGAGAATGTTCCTGCAATCTTATTGGTTCTTACCCGTGTGATACGACATGATATCACACGGGACAGCGCGTGTGCATCGACGCGATAGGCGTACTCGCTATTTGAATCAATTGGAGGCGCATAGCAACAACGGGACTGATCGATTTTAAGCCCTAGGTATAATTCCTTGCAAAATGTAGGATTTAATTTGATTAAAATTTGTAATTCTTTTGATATTTTTATTTGAATTGAAGTGTTTAAGAATGAGAATAAAGGTATTGTTTTTAGCCGCTGTCTTGCATCTATCATCTCATATAACACGGGCGAGTTCGGGCGACATCATTATTTTTGTTTTACTTAAAATAATGATGTCGCCCGTGTTATATGAGACGATAGATGAAAAAAAAAAAAAAAAAACAATACCTTTATTCTCTAATTAAAACATTCAATCTAGAATTCAATCTAATTCGATTTTTTAAATCGCTTTGATTTTTTAAATCCAATTCGATTCAATCTAATTTGATTTTAATTTAAGGGGTTAAAAATCAATCTAAGCAATTTTTAATCCCTTAAATTAAAATTGAATTAAATTATATTCCAATCTGTCTAGATTGAATATTTCTAATACTAGATCTGAATAATTTTTTACACATTCCATTACACCTAATTTATGAGTCCCGACTTTTAATACTAGTATTGTTCTTCAATTAGCAACATAGTGAAGTGCGTTTCTGAACTCCGTTATTTCAGTCCTTTGTTTTGTCTGCCTCTGCTGCAAAAAGCGACATGGAATGGCTCACAGGGGCATTGGTCAATGGTGACTGGCAGTTGGTTGTTACTTGTACAGTAGCTCTCATCTTTTGGCAGGGCTGAACCGGGGGTCTGAAAAGGAAAATAGGATTTTAGAAAATTTGTTAGGGTAGAGCTGGGACAGTGGCACAATACCTCCAGCATGGGGCTGTTACAGCAGCTTCGTTTGAAATCCTTGCCCCCACTCACACTTTCCCAAATGAACACATTCTTCAATAAAAAATCAGCATTTCCCCAGTCCCCTTTGGTGGTGGTGGCAGATTTACCCCCATCAGCTACATGTAACTGTTCTCTTGATTGCGAAAGTCTAGTTTCGTCACTGGAGAATGTTACCCCTGACCCCCCCCCCCCCCCTGTGGTGCGGTGTCATTCAGCACTGAGTGATTTCATTTATGTGGCAAATTATTAACCTCCCCCCCCCCCCAGTCGGTCGCACACCACAGGGTTCATTTAGGTGTCATATTTGGGAACGTTCACAAACACTTGTAACAGGGGGGGGGGGCCTAATGCCCAAAGAAAAATTGCCGGGGGGGGGGCTTTAAAAATTTCCCCTTAATTTTTTCTTGTAGAACATTAATTTACACTATTTTCTATAGGGTTGACATTCATTAATCATGGCCAGAAAGGGGGCCCTGAAATTAATATTAGGTCTGAAAGTGGGGCCCTGAAAAAATATTTCAGACCCCCGAAGCTGAGAGGGGGGGCATATGATTTTTGGCACATATTCTTGGGGCGCCTTTGAAATAAATCGCTCTAAAAAGGCTTAGGAAAACCGTACGGAAATGCTTAAATATGCCAATTTTCCTGAAGGCCTATAGACCATTTTAAGGTTTGCAAATTGGGATCCCAAAAGTTTGGCATGTGCAAAAGGAGGGGGGGGGGTATATTTTTGGCAATTTTTGGCGAGCCATTTGGAAATTTACCCCCCCCGGAGCTCATAATTATTGCACAACCCCTAAATGCAGTTTTAAAAATATGTATAAATACATACTTCATCAGAGGTAAACAAATCAGTGTTTTGTATTTTGAAGGTGGTTATGGGGCTGGCATTTTCTTCGGAAGGGGGTCATAGAATTTTCAGACTAAAAATAGGGGTGGTTATAATTTTGTTAACACCCAAAATAGGGGGGGTTATAGAATTATTAAGGGCTGGTGACTTCACAATCGAAATATGCGTACAATCTATGCAAAATGTTTGCGCGCAACGCGCGCCTTATTTACACTTACAATAAAAAATTGAACACGCTCCATGCACTTTCTTCACTATAAAGTTTTGGTGCGTGCCGCGCCTTAGTTTGTCTTGAGTCTGTGTAGGTGGAAGGGGGGTCATAAAATTTTTCGACCCAATTTAGGGGTCGTAAAAATTTTTAGCCCACGATAGGGGGGAGTCATACATTTCTCCGGTCACCGACATATTTGGGACCCCCCTCCCCCTTTCAGAAGAAAATGCCAGCCCCTTATGTGTGGAAATTCTAAAACTAAAATCTAAATTAACAGGTTTGGACGTTTTCTTTTGTAATGAAGACATTTGATATTAATAAACAAACACTCGTTGGGAGACACTCAGTGATAAAGTGCATTTTAGGGTATGAACTCGTGAAAATACTATCTCGACATTGCCGAATTCCACAGTCTTGCACTACTGGCGAAGGGAACAGAATCCGAAACCGCGGACAAATACCTCGTAATTGTTACGCTCGTAAGGCCAAAATTTCCATTCTTAACTATTTAAATGGAATAAGAGAGTGTATACCACACATGGACGAGTTGATTTACGAGAAAAATTTACAAAATATTGTTGTATAATGCCGAGACTAAAATTTAGCCTAGCCGAAAGCTTGAGATTCCCATTGAGTTTAATACGAACCTGTCAATTCAATTGACCATTATACCAAAAACATGCCCACATTTCAACTCGATTTTCTACCAAACTGGTAGTAGATCTCCTACAATTGTTTGATATTACATAAATGAAAGTGTTATTTACCTACTATATCGATTTCAGTCGAGATCTACGACTGGAATTCCTGTAATTCGTTGCCAAATATTGGTAATTTCCTCATTTTGCACCACACAAACCAATGGAAAACGTTACTTCCGGGTCGCCGAGAAGGCAGGAAAAGTAGGCGGGGCTTGTGAGAAAAACTTCTAGAATCGTTTGAGCCTGGTTTGAGCCGGGACGGTAGAAACACCGAGTGCATTAAAATATACGAACCCAATGTGGTGGTGTGTATTGACACATTGTAATTCTATATATTATGTACATAACTCTACACGTGCTGCTGGGAATTTAAAAAACCAATCGTATTTCCTCATTAACGGTATTTGAATCAATTCTTCCGACGGCGATGCCAAATCAGTATGCGATGCCACATTAAAAAAACCTGGCGTTGATAATTAAAAAAGGCAAATCTGAGTAGAATTCTTGAGCTATTGGAAATTGGAAAAGAATTACTATTATTAAGATTCACCAACAATGCAGGAAGCAGGAAAACGTTTGATATGGGATAAATTTGCAGACTTGTCTTATTTGACTAATTAATAATTTCTCATGCATACATGCATCAGTGTTTTGATTAATTGAAGACTATTATAGTGTAAGAAGTTCTTACGAAACATCAATCTTACTTTTAAAAATGGGACGGGGAACATTTTACAACATAATGCATGTTCATTTTGTTTAAATTCTATATACATGTATGGAGCCGCAGGTAATTCAAGATGCATCTCATGTCGTTCAGTATAAGTGGACCCAAATTTTCTCTACTTCATGTAAATCAACATAATGCTTAATTGAGATACGATCAATTATTCTGGTTTGTGGTATATAAAATATGAGTCGGGTAAATAAAGTGAGCCTTTACACTTGTTTTCTTTTGATTATAACAGTTTTTAATATATATATATACTACATTGCATGTATAGGAGCTTGTTGACAGCTAGTGCTATGATTTACCTACGTCGACGGTGATAGGCCAGGGGGACACACAACATAAATTATCCTACAGGCATGTTCCCCGGAAAGACCCTGTTGGCTTTTTTGTTGTTGTTTTTTACCGCGCAGCTCCCGAAGGCCCCAGAATGTTTTTTGACAAAAGCAGAGCACTGAAGAAAGACCCTTGATTTTGATAATTTCAGCTCGTAAAGATCCCTAAGGCACCACATCGAATTTGGTCCTATAGAACTATCGGTGCCCGGTTAGGTACCGATGACTCTCAACATCACTCCCTGAAGATGTTATAAATTGCATCAAGCATAATAATTAACAGTTGCATAGTGTTATTTTTTTTCATTTTAATAAAAAACGAAGGCACTGTACACATGTGCAGGGTACGATAAAATGCCATCGGTACCTCTTGGGACACTGATAGTGCTGTAGGACCAAAAACGACACTGTGCCTAAATTAATCATTACTCACATTTATGGGTTTATGGGTTCTTTTTTTCAGGCGATTCTCAACCATAAAGCCAAGAAAGACCCTTGATTTTTTTATATGTTCGTAGCGCCCAAAGACTCCAATTTACTGGTGCGCAGTCAGCTCCAAAGACCACCACATGATTCTGAACGATTTCTAAGATATAAATCGTCTATACTGTCATATTGGCATACGATGATTTTGGGATTTTGTATGAAAATTTGGGCATTAATGTCATAAACAAGTTCTTCAACATCGTTAAGGTGCACGATGCAAGTAAGAAAGTTCAAATACCCCTAACTGATAACATGAATAAATTAATTGACATCCCAGAAAAAATTGACGTATGATCCACTATGTGGATATGTGGATCATACGTCAGGGTGTCATTACAACATCGGCGAATTAATCAGAAACTCTGTGTCACATAGTTGTAGGCGGATAATGTGACGTAACTTTACAGCGAATGTACAGTGAAAACCCTCCTAAACAAAAAAACAATGTTTTGCTCCCTCTCACTTAGTAACATATTATTTTAGGTATGCTGCAAACGACGCTGCAGAACACACATACAGCGTGTCTCCCCAAGAAAATACTGTTTTAATAACATTCCAAAAACAAAAAAATATCAAAAATCACACGTAAAGCTGTAAGCACTTAATCATTGTCATTCTTGGCTCAGTGTTCTTTGGAAACACCTAAAGACCTAAAGAATTAAATCTTGGAAAGCTCATTTAAAGCCATATTATAACATTTGCTGGGGTGGACGCCATCACTGGTTTTTTTAAATTCTTTTTTACAAGATTATATTGTACTTTATTAAACCAATATACCCTGCAAAAATCTCTAGGTGCTGTAGTTTTGTCAAAATCCGAAACTTTGAATAAAACGATAGAACCGTCGTTTTATTATTACGATGGAATTATTAGTCGAACGCATACACGATGTTCATAACACACAGTACGTACACGGCGTGCGGGACGGTGATCTACACAACAAAGGGTCGTACCATAACATGACCGAAGGAGTGGTACGTATTGGCGACATATGCGCTGGTAGTATTAAATTCCAATTTTCTTTGCTTTGCCATAGTTGTTCGGCTCAAAAATAAAAGGGGATATATCTGACAGTAAAAGCTAACATTTTATGGCAAAGAAATGCTTATCTATTTTGTATGAAAATGTTAGCTTTAACTAAACATGTTAACAGTGTAAGGAAAGCCCTTCAAACAACAACACTTGTCAATTTTAAAGCCCACTAACAAAGGCATCGCCATACTTATTAAAGATAGGAAAGCATGCATTGCTGAGGGCATACTTTTTCACCCATCAGCATCTTCAGATTTATAGAGATTAGTATGCTCCATGGAAAATACATATGAATCTTTACTTATGCTCCAGGTTCATAAGGCAGACAATCCAGGAAGACAACTAGTTAATACCGACTAGACAATACCGCATACTTGATCAATTTTACCACAAGAAACCTGGAGCCGTTTGGCGGGTGGTCTTTTATGCAAAACGACCATGATGTGAAATAAATCGCTCTAAAAAGGCTTAGGAAAACCGTACGGAAATGCTTAAATATGCCAATTTTCCTGAAGGCCTATAGACCATTTTAAGGTTTGCAAATTGGGATCCCAAAAGTTTGGCATGTGCAAAAGGAGGGGGGGTAAATATTTTTGGCAATTTTGGCGAGCCATTTGAAATTTTACCCCCCGGAGCTCATAATTATTGCACAACCCCTAAATGCAGTTTTAAAAATATGTATAAATACATACTTCATCAGAGGTAAACAAATCAGTGTTTTGTATTTTGAAGGTGGTTATGGGGCTGGCATTTTCTTCGGAAGGGGGTCCCAAAAATACAGGGGGTCATAGAATTTTCAGACTAAAAATAGGGGGTTATAATTTTGTTAACACCCAAAATAGGGGGTTATAGAATTATTAAGGGCTGGTGACTTCACAATCGAAATATGCGTACAATCTATGCAGCATGGTTGCGCGCAACGCGCGCCGTATTTCCACTTACAATAAAAAAATTGAACACGCTCCATGCACTTTCTTCACTATAAAGTTTTGGTGCGTGCCGCGCCTTAGTTTGTCTTGAGTCTGTGTAGGTGGAAGGGGGGGGGGTCATAAAATTTTTCGACCCAATTTAGGGGGTCGTAAAAATTTTTGGCCCACGATAGGGGGGGGGGGAGTCATACATTTCTCCGGTCACCGACATATTTGGGACCCCCCTCCCCCTTTCAGAAGAAAATGCCAGCCCCTTATGTGTGGAAATTCTAAAACTAAAATCTAAATTAACAGGTTTGGACGTTTTCTTTTGTAATGAAGACATTTGATATTAATAAACAAACACTCGTTGGGAGACACTCAGTGATAAAGTGCATTTTAGGGTATGAACTCGTGAAAATACTATCTCGACATTGCCGAATTCCACAGTCTTGCACTACTGGCGAAGGGCACAGAATCCGAAACCGCGGACAAATACCTCGTAATTGTTACGCTCGTAAGGCCAAAATTTCCATTCTTAACTATTTAAATGGAATAAGAGAGTGTATACCACACATGGACGAGTTGATTTACGAGAAAAATTTACAAAATATTGTTGTATAATGCCGAGACTAAAATTTAGCCTAGCCGAAAGCTTGAGATTCCCATTGAGTTTAATACGAACCTGTCAATTCAATTGACCATTATACCAAAAACATGCCCACATTTCAACTCGATTTTCTACCAAACTGGTAGTAGATCTCCTACAATTTTTTGTTATTACATAAATGAAAGTGTTATTTACCTACTATATCGATTTCAGTCGAGATCTACGACTGGAATTCCTGTAATTCGTTGCCAAATATTGGTAATTTCCTCATTTTGCACCACACAAACCAATGGAAAACGTTACTTCCGGGTCGCCGAGAAGGCAGGAAAAGTAGGCGGGGCTTGTGAGAAAAACTTCTAGAATCGTTTGAGCCTGGTTTGAGCCGGGACGGTAGAAACACCGAGTGCATTAAAATATACGAACCCAATGTGGTGGTGTGTATTGACACATTGTAATTCTATATATTATGTACATAACTCTACACGTGCTGCTGGGAATTTAAAAAAAACCAATCGTATTTCCTCATTAACGGTATTTGAATCAATTCTTCCGACGGCGATGCCAAATCAGTATGCGATGCCACATTAAAAAAACCTGGCGTTGATAATTAAAAAAGGCAAATCTGAGTAGAATTCTTGAGCTATTGGAAATTGGAAAAGAATTACTACCCTGACCGAAATTTGACACAATTTTGACATATGTCAAAATTATGTCAAACAAAAACGATAAGAATTGGGACATTTATTTGACACAAATTTGACATAAATTTGACATATGTCAAATTTGTATAAAAAAATTTGACATATTTTTGACATAGTTCTATGTCAAAAGTGTGTCAAATCACATTTGTGTCAAAATCATGTCAAATATTATTTTGTGTCAAAATTATGTCAAACAGGATCATATTTGACATACTTTTGATATGTCAAATATGTGTCAAAATATATTTGATACATATTTGACATAGTACTTGGTTATGTTAAAATTGTATCAAATCGTGATCATATTTGACACACTGATGTGAATGCAGTGGTGGAGCTGCCGTTGAGGTGAGCCAGCACAGGGAATCCTTTTCTACCCTGTTGCCCAGGTGCATGCACAGCTTCCAGTCAGTGCCAAGTTATTGGAAATCCCACTTGAGGGCAAACAAATGCCACCAAATATTCAGATTTGTGCAAAATTGTGTCAAACAGGATCATATTTGACATACCCCGGTACCCTGGGCCTCAAGGAAGAACAGATGATTAATTGTGTTTTCAACTGATTGAGTGTCCCAGGTTAAAGAAGAAATAAAACAAACAAACAAAACAAACTTTTGATATGTTAAATTTGTGTCAAAATAAATTTGATACATATTTGACATGTAGTTCTTGGTTATGTCAAAAGTATGCCAGAATGTGATCACATGGCTGCACCACAAAGGTGAGGGGGCACGGAGGGGCTTAATTTTCCATTAAGCTTAAGTTTTGCCCAATGAAAACCAAAAATCACTGAAAATATTGATGAAAACATATTAATGACAGAATTGGATGCTTTACGCCCAATATTTATTGATATACTATTTACCCGACTACCTCTCAACCAATATTTTTAAACTTGTAGCTTGACCTGTAAAATATTTTGCGAGTAATTTAATACCAAATTAAAATTCAAATACGGTATGCAAAAACAAACACATGTGACCTTAATACAGATTATTTCACATAAAGTTGTTGTGACCTTAATACAGATTATTTCACATAAAGTTGTTGATCGGTCGGAAAGAGCAATCTGACTTTTTGGGGCCAAATAGTGAGAAAAATAGTCTTAAGTTTGCCACTCATGTATTCTAAACAATAATTAGTACGACACATAATTAGTGCGAAGTTTTGACGGATCCATTTGAAATCATGAATCAGAAAAATGGTCTTTAAAGTTAAGTTTTATGTGCATGATCCAGATCTGCATGATCTTTAACAGTCCCAGTCAAAATTAGCAAGGTTCTTTTTTCACATTCTTCTTTGCGTAAAATCTGAATTCTGAACTCCTCATTTTGCATAACTGATATGTACAGCATTTTCTTCTTGATGAGTCGCCATTGATGAGTTGCTATTCCTGCCGCATTCGGATCCCTTTTTAATAGCATCTGAAAGCAAATTGAACATAAAGTTACAAATTAAATAAGCTTACACATTTGGTAGTTTTCTGAAACAACTGAAAAAAATATTTGGTGTCATCAACAAGAAATTCAGGATCATCAAGAGTATATGGTTGGGCAGCTATTTCCACATTACTTTTTTAGAAATTAGAATCCATCAGGGAAGAATCCATTACCTGGGATTTTTTCTCCCAGATTGACCCAAAATACATTTTCGAAGCTCTCAAGCATGCCTAGTTCTCAAGTACCGTAACTATTTCTATTAAAGGTATGATAGGCAAACCTTAGTTAACACATTTGCTATACTCATGCAGCCAAATTGGTCCAAAAATACAATACAAATTTTACATACAGCACGGGTATACATAGAAAATTAAAAGAAAAGATTTAATGCATAAATATGTACGGTGCGTACGTTACCGTACCGTAATACTTCAATGAATAACAATGCAATAAATGTACTTATCTTACCATTGCTAATTAATATTTATCAGTCCATATGAAACAAGTTTGGTAAATTAGATAGTGTCATTCAGTTTACGCTTTCTCAGATTAGGTGTCCATTTTCTATCTTGCTCCATCACTTGCAAGACATTTTGATATAAATGAATTATAGGGGGGGCAAAGATTTTTAACAGAGCCAAAGGGGGGGGCAAGCATTTTTGGCAGGTCGAAAGGGGGGGCAAGCAATTTTTGGCACAGATATTTTGGGCACCGTTTCTATATATTACGCCCTAAAAAGGCGTAGGAAAACATTAAGAACACGTTCAAATATGCAAAATTTCCAACTCGCTGCGCTCGCATTATATGTTTTAAAGACAATTTAAGGTTTTAAATTCGGGGTCCCAAAAATCTTGTATGTGTAAGGGGGGGCAAAGATTTTTGGCACGTCAAAAGGGGGGCAAAGGTTTTTGGCACGTCGAAAGGGGGGCAAAGGTTTTTGGCACGGCCAAAGGGGGGCAAGCGATTTTTGGCAGACCATTTTGAGAATTCACCCCCCGGTACACATAATTATTGCACCACCCCTAACCTGAGAAAGCGTAAACTGAATGATACTACCTAATTTACCAAACTTGTATCATATATGGACTGATAAATAAAAAGCAATGGTAAAAGTACATTTATTACATTGTTATTCATAAGGCAGCCACAGTGATGTGCAGTATAACGTAATGAAAACTAAATAGCTGCCTGATTTATTTGTCATTAAGTTAAAACACCTACCATGCACAAACTTCAAGCTTGTAGTGCGCGATGGACCCATTTTCCATGCAGAAACGGCTGTAAATAGAGAAACATGCACATGGCAGCTATTATTATAACGTCAAATATGTCTGAAAATAGCTGCCTTTGTGATTAGTTCAAATGGATTTGCATTTTATTGAGTATTGTCTGAGATTTGAAGTACTATAAAAACTTTCACTAAAGGCAGCTATTAATGTGTGTGTATAACTGTATACATAATACAATAGCTGCCAGCCGGACTTTAGCTGCCGGTTGCCTCTGTCCGAACTTTAAGCTCACGTGGACCCCCTTCCCGACCTCCGATTGAATTTAAATTTGGAGGGGATGATTTTCTAGTTAAATGGTACAGTTTGACACTAGGAGCAAAAATATGGTTGAAATGAGGGGCACTTGATGCACCCTAACTGGTACAGACTACAGTGATACATGTAGTGATGTACTGTAGTCATGTGTACTATAAGTAGAAGTATAGGTAAGCTTAAAATACATTTTTTAATTTTCAAAAATGTTGACTGTATACTTACCATGTGCTTTATCCAGTACATACAGCATCCGATGATGCAGTTTAGTCTTAAATTGATTGGTACTCAGTAGCAGCATGAACAGCCAAAACTAGTAAAATCTTACTCCATTGTCCCACCATGCTGCATGCATTCATGATTCACGTCACACTGCAGTGCAGTCATAAGATTCGTTTACTATATAATAGCTCAAGCCTGTCCACCGAATCACACATTGTATATAATGTTCATGACTAGATGATATTGATGCATTCCTCCGTTGGCATGACAGACTGGCTTTAAGCTTTTAAAACGAAAATTGAACCGTTAAAATTCAAATCCACCACCACAAGCTGCCATTTTCTTTTTCTTCTTCTGAATGGAAGTTCCTCCTTTATGTAGGAGCACCGAAACAAGAAATTCCCTTGGTTTAATGGTTAGCTGCATTAGCCCAGTGCATTAATGCCCTGTTAGTAATAGGGGGCTGTCATTTTTTCCCGAATGGGGGGGGGGTCGTGAAAATACTGGGGGGGTCATAATGTTTATGCCAAAATGGGAGGGGGTCATAATTTATTTACACCAAAAATAGGAGTTAATTAAAATATTTATCATGAAGAGCGCAAAATTTTGTCCATGTTCCGCTCCCTTTCCTGACACTTACTAGGCCTATAAATGTTTTTGCACGCTTCACCCCTTAGTTCAAACAATGGATTGAGTCTGCGTGGGCAGAAGGGGGGGTCATATAAATTTTCACCACGAGATTGTAAAAATTCTGATAGCACATCACTCAGCAAGACGGCTCTTAGGAATGATCCGTTTTTCATCTCGAGCTTATAGCTATAAACTATAGTAATGCCATCCTTAAAAATTATGTAAATCATAATGAGTAGGCCCGGCCAGCTCTTCCGATGATGCCTCAAAGCAACTTAATTCATGAGACTTCCTGGAGCTGGTCCCTACACGGTCCCTGCCTGACGGGGGGAACTTTATAAGTGAAGGTATGTGCCTACTGGCATCACAAAGTAGGGGCCTATCGGTACAAAATATTGGGGGCAGGGGTCATTGGGTATAGATATCAAATAAGGGGTTATTGGCTAGAAAATGTTGAAAAAATTGAGCAAAATTCTATTTCATTGTTCAAAATTTTCCAAATTTCAATACAAATTTGCTGAAATAAGAGAATTTGAAAGTTGCTGCATTATTTTGTGGCATTTTGGTGATACCATTCTAGAAAAAGGGGTCATTGGGTAGTCAAAAGAGGGGTCATCGGGTATGACTTTTTCAAAAAAGGGGTCATCGGGTATAGTAGACTTCAAAAGAGGGGCCAATTGACAGGCACATAATACTGTCACTTCTAAAGTTGAGTGCCCCCCGGCCTGGACACACCAGAAGCATACTGACCGGGGACAGGAGGAAGGGGGAACAAGTTTGCTCCATCTGGCTCGAAATACTGGGACAAAATTGCAATGACCAAAAATCGTAATTACTTTGATCTGGCTGCCTCAAAAATGGAGCAAAATCCTATTTCTTGTTCAAAATTTTCCAAATTTCAATGCAAATTTGCTGAAATAAGAGAATTTGAAAGTTGCTGCATTATGTTGTGGCATTTTAGTGATACCATTCTAGAAAAAGGGGGTCATTGGGTAGTCGCAACTAAAAAAGGGGTCATTGGGTAGCCGCACCTAAAAAGAGGGGTATGACTTTTAAAAAAAAGGAGTCATCGGGTATAGTCAACTTCAAAAGAGGGGCCTATTGACAGGCACATACTATCACTTCTAAAGTTGAGTGCCCCCGGCCTGGACACCAGAAGCATTGGGCACACACTGGGTCACATAATTTAATTTATACAAAAAACATTAAGAGTCCCACGTTACATCGCATGGTAAAAGTGAAAAGAACGATGTTTTAATATAAAATAATTCACTGACGTTTTGTACGAAACGTCAGTGAATTATTTTATATTAAAACATTGTTGAACAACACCTTTTTGTTCAGTTTCTTTTCACATTATACAAAAGCCTTATATCATGTCAGATCTTGATCTTATGTCTTGATATGTAGTTTCAATAAACCATGATAAACAGTAAATATTCTATGCGGTCATTAAATTCATATTCTCTACTGATCATGATGTTTGATTCTAAAAATTCAATTATGCTAAAAAAAGATAAAACAATGTTTCATTTTACAATGTACATGCATTTGGTCAGTAAAATGTATAAGTTGGATTTGACACAATTTTGACACAATGAAATTATCAACAAAATGGCTAAGTAAAATTTGACACAAATTTGACACAATGAAATTATCATGAAAATGACTAAGTAAAATTTGACACCAATTTGACATACAAAAAAAATTTTCTGAGTTGGATTTGACATAATTTTGACACACTGAAATTATCAGGAAAATGACTAAGTAAATTTTGACACAAATTTGACATACAAAAATTTTTTTAAGTCAAATTTGACACAGATTTGACACAATTTTGACACAAATTTGACCCTCATACTTTTCATTTGAGAATCTAAGTTAAATTTGACATAGTTTTGACATACTTCAATTTTTTTTGACACATATTTGATACAATCAAATATATGTCAAAATCTATTTGACATAGTTTTGATATATCAAATTTGTATCAACATGCCATTTAACATATTTTTGATATACTTTTGATATATATTTGACATAAAAATTTCTGCGTGGGTATTATTAAGATTCACCAACAATGCAGGAAGCAGGAAAACGTTTGATATGGGATAAATTTGCAGACTTGTCTTATTTGACTAATTAATAATTTCTCATGCATACATGCATCAGTGTTTTGATTAATTGAAGACTATTATAGTGTAAGAAGTTCTTACGAAACATCAATCTTACTTTTAAAAAATGGGACGGGGAACATTTTACAACATAATGCATGTTCATTTTGTTTAAATTCTATATACATGTATGGAGCCGCAGGTAATTCAAGATGCATCTCATGTCGTTCAGTATAAGTGGACCCAAATTTTCTCTACTTCATGTAAATCAACATAATGCTTAATTGAGATACGATCAATTATTCTGGTTTGTGGTATATAAAATATGAGTCGGGTAAATAAAGTGAGCCTTTACACTTGTTTTCTTTTGATTATAACAGTTTTTAATATATATATATACTACATTGCATGTATAGGAGCTTGTTGACAGCTAGTGCTATGATTTACCTACGTCGACGGTGATAGGCCAAGGGGACACACAACATAAATTATCCTACAGGCATGTTCCCCGGAAAGACCCCTGTTGGCTTTTTGTTGTTGTTTTTTACCGCGCAGCTCCCGAAGGCCCCAGAATGTTTTTGACAAAAGCAGAGCACTGAAGAAAGACCCTTGATTTTGATAATTTCAGCTCGTAAAGATCCCTAAGGCACCACATCGAATTTGGTCCTATAGAACTATCGGTGCCCGGTTAGGTACCGATGACTCTCAACATCACTCCCTGAAGATGTTATAAATTGCATCAAGCATAATAATTAACAGTTGCATAGTGTTATTTTTTTCATTTTAATAAAAAACGAAGGCACTGTACACATGTGCAGGGTACGATAAAATGCCATCGGTACCTCTTGGGACACTGATAGTGCTGTAGGACCAAAAACGACACTGTGCCTAAATTAATCATTACTCACATTTATGGGTTTATGGGTTCTTTTTTTCAGGCGATTCTCAACCATAAAGCCAAGAAAGACCCTTGATTTTTTATATGTTCGTAGCGCCCAAAGACTCCAATTTACTGGTGCGCAGTCAGCTCCAAAGACCACCACATGATTCTGAACGATTTCTAAGATATAAATCGTCTATACTGTCATATTGGCATACGATGATTTTGGGATTTTGTATGAAAATTTGGGCATTAATGTCATAAACAAGTTCTTCAACATCGTTAAGGTGCACGATGCAAGTAAGAAAGTTCAAATACCCCTAACTGATAACATGAATAAATTAATTGACATCCCAGAAAAAATTGACGTATGATCCACTATGTGGATATGTGGATCATACGTCAGGGTGTCATTACAACATCGGCGAATTAATCAGAAACTCTGTGTCACATAGTTGTAGGCGGATAATGTGACGTAACTTTACAGCGAATGTACAGTGAAAACCCTCCTAAACAAAAACAATGTTTTGCTCCCTCTCACTTAGTAACATATTATTTTAGGTATGCTGCAAACGACGCTGCAGAACACACATACAGCGTGTCTCCCCAAGAAAATACTGTTTTAATAACATTCCAAAAACAAAAAAATATCAAAAATCACACGTAAAGCTGTAAGCACTTAATCATTGTCATTCTTGGCTCAGTGTTCTTTGGAAACACCTAAAGACCTAAAGAATTAAATCTTGGAAAGCTCATTTAAAGCCATATTATAACATTTGCTGGGTGGACGCCATCACTGGTTTTTTTAATTCTTTTTTACAAGATTATATTGTACTTTATTAAACCAATATACCCTGCAAAAATCTCTAGGTGCTGTAGTTTTGTCAAAATCCGAAACTTTGAATAAAACGATAGAACCGTCGTTTTATTATTACGATGGAATTATTAGTCGAACGCATACACGATGTTCATAACACACAGTACGTACACGGCGTGCGGGACGGTGATCTACACAACAAAGGGTCGTACCATAACATGACCGAAGGAGTGGTACGTATTGGCGACATATGCGCTGGTAGTATTAAATTCCAATTTTCTTTGCTTTGCCATAGTTGTTCGGCTCAAAAATAAAAGGGATATATCTGACAGTAAAAGCTAACATTTTATGGCAAAGAAATGCTTATCTATTTTGTATGAAAATGTTAGCTTTAACTAAACATGTTAACAGTGTAAGGAAAGCCCTTCAAACAACAACACTTGTCAATTTTAAAGCCCACTAACAAAGGCATCGCCATACTTATTAAAGATAGGAAAGCATGCATTGCTGAGGGCATACTTTTTTCACCCATCAGCATCTTCAGATTTATAGAGATTAGTATGCTCCATGGAAAATACATATGAATCTTTACTTATGCTCCAGGTTCATAAGGCAGACAATCCAGGAAGACAACTAGTTAATACCGACTAGACAATACCGCATACTTGATCAATTTTACCACAAGAAACCTGGAGCCGTTTGGCGGGTGGTCTTTTATGCAAAACGACCATGATGTTCAAAAAGTTTAACTTTTCGCCTTCAATATGAATATATTCCTCTTTAGCTTAATGTCATCAACTCATTTCATGAGACGCAGGTATCTCTACGGATATTTAGTTTATCGTACTGACTTTTAAAGCACCGCTGAATGATATCCTTAGCGTAGATTAATGTTTTTAACTGGCGACAATTGAATTAAATATGATTCAGTTAACTCAATAGGCAAATAGAAAAAACAACAACACCATTAATGTGGGTAATTTAATTCTTGAATCCTTTGAGGGTTAACAAGCTATGCGGGTACATTAATATGTGATAAATGGGATAACGAATCGGAAGAACCTTAATGACAACGAACAAAGTTAATCCAAATATGAGCTAGGAGGCTACAGTACTAGTTGAAGCGGTTTAAACGGATTAACAAAATAAAATATATACATTTACTTCGTTTGCACATCATGCACGTCATGCACGATACTTATTTTTCACTACTCTTACTTCCATAAAATACATGTCTGTAGCTCTTCATGTTCCTCTCTACTGCTGGGAAATAACAAAAATGTATTTTCTCAATAAAGGTTCATAGATAAAATCTTTTCGCTAAAGTAAAGTCCGCGATATCACGTCAGAAAGAGGTTTTAAGAAAGAAAAACATACTGACGTTAAAATTGAAGTTAAATCTGAGAAGAGCTCTTGACCCATTATTACGTTATGTAAGAAACAAACAACAAAATGAAAGACTGTTGAAAAGATTAACCTACAATCTTGCAGGAAACGCCTGATGAGGATAAATTGGCATATTCTGTGAACACCACGTTTAATGGGTAGAATTTCATATACTGCTTCTCTACTTCGTATGACAAGAATTTGTCAAATTGTGCAAACCCAATTTATTCTGTACAGAACAAAAAAGGGACTGAAACTATTAGCCCTCACCACTCACCTCAAGTGAAAACGTTTAAATGTCGGGTTATATAAGGGTATATTGAGGGTATACAACGTTTTCATAACATTAATAAAATTGATAATCTACTGCTCAGCAAACACAAAATGTTTTACAGAAAACGTTTAAATGTCGGGTTATATAAAGGCTATATAAACGTTTTATTAACATTATGTTATTTGGCGGTTTAAAAAAATATTTGCAATTAAGTTTTAAAAAATATTTTCATGACCTTTATATAACCCGACAATTAAATGTTATTAAAACGTTTTGAAAAAACATATTAAGAATATTTTTGTGTTTTTTTATGTTATTGAAGTGTTGACAAAATATTTGGCAAAAATGTTTGCAAAAATAGTTTACAATAACATTTTGAAAACATTTAAAAAATATTGTTGTAGTGTTGATCTTTATATAACCCGATATTTTAATGTTAAAAAAACGTTTTTACCTAAACCAAAAGCCAAAACATAACTTGTTCAAAACGGGTTTAAAACGTTTTTGAGTTTGCTGGGATTTTCTTGATTGCACTTGAACATATTGGATGGGTAACGCATAGACCAAGATGACCAAGAAAGATCAACATTAATGAGCATTGTTGATCCAATAAGTTAGATCGCTGGGCTTGAAGACATCATAATTGAACAAGCTCCTTTACACTTGGTCACCGGCCTGCAATGCTGAAATTCTACCTGAACACAGTACACGACACAGTCCCTGCACAAGACAATCTTAAGACCTGGAACAAACATGTACTTGGTGACATGACTCAAGAAATCCGGATTTGTGCAGACTAGAAAGTGGCGTGGGATGAAAAAAAAATCCTGTCATATTCTCGCCATATAAAGTGACCATGTTAACGATACCAGACATCATTATTTACTCACCCACTGCGAATCCGGGCGTGGTCATTGACGGTATCAGTAATACACAAGCGAAGCACCGAAAGTGCAAAAATGAAGACCTTAACAGAGAAGAAGGACAGATGGGATATGAATACTTCCCTTCCATGGGCTTTACTAACCAGACTAGGATAACCTGCTAGAAACCAGACTTCACTTTTGGGAAGATATACGCCGTAGAAGTGACGTAGTTAATCGGAATAACTACCATAGCAATTATAGATTAATAACATTTTGACTATAACAATTTTGACTATACCGCCCTGCACTACAGCGTTCACACGGTACCGATACAATGAACCATAGATGTCAAAGAAAGGTTGATCACTCGCACCTGTAAGATAAATATCTTTGAAAAGAGCGGTATTGTGTTCAATCTATGTTTGCTGACATACACAGGTGATTAGTGCAATCTGCGTGTAGTGCAGGGCGGTCTATTCAAAAATTGTATTCATCTATTGCTATGGTAGTTAATCCGATTATTACGTCACTTCTACGGCGTATACCGTCCCATAATATCTTATAGATATGCCCACGTGAACAGCTCTCTTCATTGCTTCTCTGTGTGTGCCGATATATACTCACACAGGGTGTGATTTTGAGACGCATTTGGTGTACGTGTTAAAAATGATAGGAAAGATTGTTTTCAGCCAAAGTGTTGGCTCAGTGGTACCGAGAAGTGTTGCTAATCGTACTCAATAATTGTTCAAAATATTACATATTTATGAATCCAAATGGCTTCAAAAATCACGTATTAACATGTCACAATTCTCACTAGAAATATTTTGAAATAATTTAAATTTAGGCTGCGCAAACAACGTCGGATTATTCCCATTGGGGTTTCTACACGCGTATATAATAAATTACAATTTGGGGCTAATTTGAGAAGAATTATGGCAGCGAGTTTCAAAATACACCGAATGCATGTTTTTGATCAAAAACCATAATGATTCAAGAATCTGTGAAAACAAATCAAGAATTATCTGGGATAATTGCAAGTAAGTATACTGCTCCAAGAAAGTATCCTTACACTTGGAAAAATAATCACAATTTCAAAACTGAACCATATTGGGGTAAATTTGTTTTTTAATAGATGCACCATCTAATCCGGCACATTTTGACACCCCATTGAATCCAATGTGACTTCAAGAAGCAAAGTTACAAGCATTTGATTAGACGAAGGTCCAGTTTTAAAAGTGACACACTGGCCTATTCAAAACTCCACTGACTAGACATCTGGTTTGAGAGTGGTAAATGACTAATTTGTGTGTGCCTTTGATTTAAAACAAAAGGAACAATAGAAAACTGAAACAAAAGAGCTGGCAAATAAAATGCAAGTTATGAAAAGAACAGAGAAGTGAAACTGAAATAAGTTTTGCTTTAAATAAAGCTTCATTGCAGAAACTGTGTAGTCTCGTTGTTGCGCTTGTATCATTAAAAAAAAAAACTCGTATAATATATAGGCCCCAAATTTACCCCAATATGGTTCAGTTTTGAAATTGTGATTATTTTTTCAAGTGTAAGGATACTTTCTTGGCGCAGTATATATTAAAGTCATGATCTAAGCTACAAGATGCGTCATTATTTTCCCGACTATTGAACTATATTACTTTAACATTGTGGTGGAATTATTTCCCGCCAAAATATTCCAAGAAAAAGAGGATTTTGCCTTAATATAATATGAGTCGTGAGGATTGGTGAACAGAACGATTATATAGCATAGCCCATATTCATGCTATTTTTTAGCATCTATACTCAAAATGTACCTTTCTTTTTACACATCTTCAGGGCAATCAGAAACAACGTTGTACATTAAAATTGACCGACGGTTGTGGAGTGAGGGGAATCAAATCGGCTGCGGGGGAGACTATAGGTAATCGGGAGCATAACCAAAAGTATGAACGATTACAATTTAGGATATCATTAAGAAACTGGTTTGTTTTCTCTTATTTTCTTTGTGTGTGTTAAAATTATGTACTTATTATGTTTACTTTTATAATTCATTTATCTATAATAAGCAAAATATTTTCCATATCTATAGCAAAACATAAAAGTTAAACACGTGACACGCATTCAATCATAGATGCTAGCCAATGACCAAATGCTTTTTCCGTCACCAGTTGCACATACCGCTTTATTTAGCGTAATTGATGAATGCTCTAGATGCCGTTGCAACCTAATGCGAGTATGGCGGATAGGTTGTCGGCATCGAGAGTATAAAACAGTCGTCAAAATTGGATACAGAGATTTAGATTTATCATATACCACCAGGTTAACGTACGTAAAACAAAGAAAGCGACACTATGTTAACATACAAAAATAATACGATTATAAATAAGTTTGACATCTTTTGTAAAAGAAAGGATTTGTTACATTGGATTGTCTGATTTTAAGGAAAGTTGTTTGTTAAAGCTACAAATTGCTTTTAAAGTGATATAAAAGTGTATAGTTTTATATAAAATAGGATTGATTAAGCACATTGCTCGAACTATGAGTTTTAAAATAATGCACGTAGTCGAGTCTAAAAAATTTAAAACTCATAGCGAGACTAATGAATATTTCCCGAAAACCATCCAATTTTATCATTTTTTGGATCCAATACCCAAAATCCTATAAAATGTTGATGTTTCAGATAGGGGAGGGTGTTATTTGAAGCAGCTCATCCTCATGAGCATTTTGACATCTTGATTGTTCTTCATCTGGTTTATGTGTGTGTGTGTGGGGGGGTGTTTGTTTGGTTTTATATTTAGTGGGGTCAAGTAACTGTATTGACCGTGCACTTCTGGATAAAAGCACCAAACCTGATGTGGTCCATCCTTAGGGGCTAAATTTAAATTTTAAAAGGTGTGCCCAAAAATTCGACCACGTTAATGACGTCATTGGCCACGCCGCCCGTTTTTTAAGGTAATAAAATCAAATTGCTCGCTCCGATCAAGTTGTAATGTAGCTCAAATATCTCTTCTGGTCACAAGGAACAAAAAAAGTCAAGCATCAGTTGTGGCTAAAATGCTCTGGTTGTACGATATGAGCCCAAATACGTCAAAGGACAACTTCTCGAAAGGGTCAAATTTTCAACATGCTCCGATTTCAACGAAAATGGTCTCAAATTGTCTGTCCTGACACGGGGATTAACATAGTTTGTTGTAGCCACAGAGACTAGTTTTAAAAATTGTATTAATAGTGCTTGACCTTTGACCTCTGAACCTGCTGTAACTAAGTATCATATGTATGGCGAACTATACAAGTATTAATCCTGTGTCATGATATACAACTCGAGATCATTTTCATTGAAATCGGAGCATGTTGAAAATTTGACACCGGTAGAAACGTTAGTTGACTTTTGACCTGTTTGAGGTCATATCGTACAACCAAAATATCTTAGACATATTTGAGGATTGACTTTTTTTTATTCCTTATATCCTGATGCAGAATTTGCGTTGCATTACAACTTGATCAGAGTAATTTGATTATTTTGCCCCTAAAAATGGGACGTGGCCTATGACGTCATTAACAACTCCGAATTTTGGGCACCCCTTATAAAACTGTTTTACACACCCCAAGGAAGGTTTATGCCCAATTCCTTGCCTTTATCCAGAAGTGCACGATCATGGTGACAATATGCAGTTATTAAGGTATGCTTCTTCCCAACGCACAAACGTACAGCGTCAGGAAAGAAAAAATGATCCATTCCGAAAGTAATATGGTACCCTTTAAGCTGAAATTCAATTTCGATGCAAGCCTCATATTTATTTCATATCATAAGCTTGGTTTATCAATAATCCACTCATAATTGATTCTGAGATAGAATCACTGCACTTCAATCAATCAGCGTATGAGTGATTTTTGTCGAAGACTATAAGATAGATATGTGGTTGTATATGGACATCATTCAAAAACAACAGCCTCAAGAAATTTCTATTACAGTTTGTCCGTATTGTTTAATACGATTTGTTGTTTACGTATTTTTTTGAATAACAGAGAAAACATAATGTGAACACGAATAAATATCCTCGCATCCAAAGTGTCGCCTTTTGTGTTCGTTCGGCGAGGGAGGAAGGTGGCACGGCCCCACTTTGGTCAGTAGGGAAAATTATGTATAGTCGGTGAAATTGAACACTTGGTCAGTTGATGAGAAATATTACAAAATAGTAAGTTTACAGAAAATGTTTTGGAACGTTATCATAACGTTTTATATCCTTTATATAACCCGATAATTCTGTTTTCTGTAAACTCTGCATACTCTCCCCCTCTTACCCTTGCACATTCTCTTCCTCTCTTTCTCTCTCTCTCTCTCTCTCTCTCTCTTCGTCTTTCTCTCTCTTTTTCCTTCTATTTGGGATTGCCAAGTGGGTGTCGAATCCACCCCTCCCCCATGACGACGGTCCTGAACCTGCATCGCACCCCAGCAAACATAGAAACGTCTGTAACCGTTATAAAGTGTTTTGGTTTGGTCAATGTCTGGTTATAATTATAAAAACCATGAAAATGTATATAAAACAACAGTATGTTAAACATGTTGTCATAATGTTATTGCCAAATATTTACATCATAAGCAATGGTTGTTGTTTTGACCTAATACTCCCGAGACGTTGTCTTTTAAAATCTAAATTGAGAGTGTTTTTTGTACATACATGTATTACAGAGTTTTTAACATTTATGTCCTTTTGAAGTTTACATTTCTGGAATCTCTTAAGATCAATGAAAAGTTAGGTCAGTTGACACTTTTTTAGTCTTGGTAAAAAAGTTTTGCGAAATTATTATGTTCTCAACACTATTAGAATGTTTTGCAGCAAGTGTTTGCATCATTTCTCACTTCTCTTTCCATACAGGCCAGCATGCTTATATAGGTTTTTTAGCCTAGCTTGAGCATTCTGTTTGAGCCTGGATCCAAGCGTGTCTCCACACGGAGCGACTGTTTAAACAAACAAACAAACATCATTGTTTTTCAATAGTCTTAAAACGTTTTTAACACGACATTTGAATGTTTTCTGTAAAAACGTTTTATTTTTCCATGGCTACGCAGTGCTCTTTGTAGGTTTAACTAGCTTATAAGTGCCGCAGGGCGGCAAGAAATTAATTCATAATTACTTTCCTAACATAACACGGTATTCACATGTATAGAATAATTAAAATCAATCAGCATATGAGTGAATTGTTAGTGAAGACTTTTTAGTTGTTTGTTTGGTTGTACTGATATCATTCAAAATTAACAGCCTCAAGAAATAGAATATTACCCACATAATATGATAAATGTTAAATTCAGTTGTTGTCTACATTGGTTACTAGCAGACAAAAAATAATTTGAACACGAAAACAAATATCCGGGCATCTGAAAGTGCTCGCCTTAAGTGTTCGTAGTAAATCAGTAAACAACAATTTGGAATTATCAGTCTGTCTCCCAGAATGATGCGTCTTACATCAACTAGTTCAAACACCTTTTTAGAATATAATGAAATAACGAAATAAGAAAAGACATCCCGTACTGTGGTTTATATAGGTATAAAGACCCTGTTCATAGTAACATTAATAACACAACTTACACATGCTTTTCATCTTTTGATGTTCGATGTGACTTTTATAATATATATGAAAAACGTATAGAATAAACTGAAAACCATCGTCAAAGGTGTAATGGTCTAAACGAGCAATTTAATATATCACAACATAGTTTCTTCTTTACTTAAAAGATAAAAACAAAATAAGAAAAAGAACTTGAAAAATAAGAAAGAAACAGCGAAAAAATGGTGCAGATATACATCATTAAGGGTAGACGAGGTATTGTTGGTCGAAGCAACCTAAAAATCGATTTTCATTATCTAGATCAATATATTATTGAAAAATAACACCTTGATGTTGTGCAAAAGTTCATTCTACAATTCGTATACTTTGCAAACTTGCTTAATTTATTGTTGTTAATGAGTTATGTACGTTTTACAAAAGTGTTGTTGTCTTTACAACGTAACTCAAGAACCGCAGCACCTATAAAAGTATATCTGTGATATTTTAATTCTTCTACACGCTCGCTATGAATTGAGCAATGCCGTTTTTTGCCAAAGCTCACTACCATTCGTAAGATGCTGTGAACTACCAAATCACAACAGTTTAAAATAATTAATAACCTTAATTATCAAATATATCTATTCCCTGGTTCTACTCTATCTTGATCTGGTTGTGCAATGATCACATTACAAATGCACGCTGAAATAACAAATTAGCAAGGCCAAAGAATATAAATGGTTTACCTCATAAATCTAAATGGGGGATGGCTTATTAAGTTTAATAAGTTAATAAGCCTGCCATAGTCTGTGCATCACATTAGCGCTCTTTTAATGCAACACTTATTCTAGCCCTGTGATGTAATTCACATTCAGCAGAGTGTTGCTTACTATTATATGCAGCCTGTCAGCAGAAGGACAGAACTACAGAGTGAGCTGCTATATATTTGCAGAAGATGACGAGGTTTATTTAAACATAACTAGGTGGTCATCTTCTTTCGCGGTTTGTAAATTCTTGGTTTAGGTAGCTGTGGAAGATTTCAGTCAGTTTAAATTGTCTGTCGAATCGCACCCCAGTGGTCCTTTCTTCCAAATTTCACGAACCAAGCTATGGCGATTTAACCCGAAATTACCCCAAAATGACCTTGACATTTTTGTCTCACTTCGGTGATCGTATCCACCAAATCCATGAAACTGCGACAATCCATGGCGATTTGACAACGAATAACCCTAAAATGACCTTGGCATTATTTGTCTCGCTCCGGTGACCGTACCCACCAAATGTCATGACCCTGCAACAATATATGACAATTTGACCCCAAATGACACCAAAATGACCTTGACATTTTTGTCTCGCTTTGGTGGTCGTTACCACCATATTTCATGAACCTGTGACAATCTATGGCGATTTGACCCCGAATGACCCCAAAATGAACTTGATATTTTTGTCTTCCTTCGGCAATCTTTTGTACCCACCACCACCTTTCTTGAACCTGCAACAATCTATATGGCAATTTGACCCCGGATTGCCCCAGATGATCACAAAATGACCATGACATTTTTTGTCTCGCTTCAGTGGTCGTTGTTTAGTTACATCCATACCAAGGGTACTTGATCAATGGTGTTAATAAAAAATCGCAGTGTTGTATAGTGCGCTACGCACAGGCACAACGCCTAGACGTTGATCCACAAGCCTCAGCACACTTTACAGGTTGTCGCTGACCACTACGGCCCCACATTATAATAAGAGAGGCTGGCCATGACAAATAGCCTTGTGGTAGAATTTTTTTATATTGAGTACAGTACCAACATATGTTATATTTTCATTGAATGACGAGGGTTAAGAATTATCAAAGGATTTGGTAGAGTGGGCAACCTTAATCACTATAATACCGAAAACAAAGTTAACATGAGAACAAGTATATAATAATTATAGTGCGCCCAATCAGTATTATGGGTGCTCTTGGCCGTATAAATCTACATGCATGTACACGGTTGTTTGATGGGATCATTTATTAGTTTTTCAAACAAAACATCATGTATAACCAATTTTAGGCTTAAATAGCTAAAAGTGATATCGTGCTAATGCATACAGATGCTTTTGAGTCGTTCTCAACTTTAATTTCCCCTCTTTTTTTAAATTATTCCATTTTATAGTATTTTTAAAGCTTGTAAATGTATCTATTATGACAAAATTGGTGGCGCTATCTAGTTACTAGAAATTACCCTTTCAAGCTTTTAATATAAACGATTCCTTTTATTGTTTGATAAAATATGTTTATAAAATTTCCTTGTTGCTTGTTTCACCTATTCCAGCTGTTTTAATGGCGGTATTAATCACCTAACCCTTGCAAATAAAAAAATATGATTTGGGATAAATAGCGCCATCTATAGTTTGCATTTAGTTAATAATGAAGCCAGTTACTGCAGTTACTGTCCGTTTTCCTATACACAATACACAGTGCTCTCACCATTGACGCGTGACCCCTACAAATGATGTATGTTGGGAGAATGGACACTTGCCTAGTTAACATCACTGTGTGAAAAATAACCAGCCAATATTTTATTTATTCTCCAAAACTTCTAGCAAATATATTTCTCTAACATGACCTAAAATTACAGCTAGGTTAGATGTTCAGAAATGGTCGCACTTTTGTAAAATATGAGTGAGGGCAAGGCATAGCTAGCCAACTCCCGTGTTATTTGAATGGAGATTTGACCGAAAATATTGGTATCAGACCGCTCACTTCTGAAGGATGCCACAAAAAAACCGGTAAAAGCTACATTTAAATTATTCTAAATAGGTTCTAGAAAATAAAGTTTTGTAACATGTCCTAAATTTTTAGCTAATTTAGGTGTTTGGAGAGGGTCGTACTTTTGTGTTTTAGGAAGGACATGTAAACGACAGATAACACCAAAAATATGAAGAAATTATTTCTAAACCGTGTTAAGTCAAAAATCATTATGTTGCTCATTTTCAAGAATGCTGGTTTACAAAAAGCACGACATTATCTGATTTCGTGAACAAAGCCACACATAACATTGTTTCCTTTCGTTTCCTTTATAATCGGTTACCCAACTGAAGCTATGAATACCAGCTTTATTGCGATATCGCACATGAAAACAGTCACTTGTGCACAACCAGAGAAGATCCGATTTAATCAGTTGAGCTGTTTCAATGAGTGTTATCTTGGTTTAATAGCTTTTAATGGGGTTAAGTCCTGCAAAGGTCGAGATGAATTCTACTGTAGACATGACTGCATCATGTATACATCAAACAGCCGTGTGTAGAATTGCAACATCTTGTACGAGCGTTTTCTACAGCCCTTTTGGCTTGGTGGGTCCCTGTTAACTGCTTATATATTTGGCGCTTAATCTGATTTACTTCTTTTTCGGCGGTTGTTTCTTTTACCGCAGAGCTTTCTGCATTTTGTAGTGTTTTATCCGGCATATCAAAATGCTTGAGTATACACCAAAATGACTTAAGCTAATCATAAATATAGAAAAGGTCATGAGTGTTTGGTGAAGTCCACCTAGGCTTCTAAAGTTTTTTGTTTTCATTTTATTCGTGTGAAATTATTGTAAGGGCTATAATGACATTAAGATTATTAGAATGTATATTTCTTTTCATATTCAGCAAAAAATTCGATAAGAATTGCATGTTCATGTGAATGTTTGCCAATATTACATTTTGACTGTACTTATGTACTTTGCCAAAATTCCCAATTTTGCGAGATCGCGTGCACATTATGATATCATAGCGATATTACATGGGGAATGTTGGTAGTTACTTCTTGATTGGGGAGTGCTATAGCTATACATTGGTACAAAATATAAGAGTATACATAGAAACAAAATGTGTAGCTATGTGGAATGAAAGATCCAAAATTATAAGGGTTCTGATTTTCTAACCATTTAGGCAAATTGTTTCTTGAGCTTATGGGATTCATGAAAAAGAATTCAGCATTTACAAATCAACCAACATAGAGTGCTAGCTTGCCAACTTTTGCTCAAAAGTTCCGACTCTTTATTGTCGTTTTCAAAATAAAGACTAATAGAGCTCCTCAGGCTGTCCAATATACATTGTACCATCCAGTTAGTCATAATTAGCGGTCAGAGTAAACAGGACGTTAATGACGATTGCCCGCAGAATATATAGAATAATGCATCACAGACTACTCGCCCACTTACCATCTGAAAAGGTTTGGCCACACGTACACAACAATGTGTTTTGTATGGCTCCTGTTATGACACAAATGGATGGGCAAATTTTGTTCTGGTGCTTTATGAATATTAACAATCGTTTGTGCAAACTTTGCTATTTATTCCATTAATCCACTCTGCCGATTACACACGAAAACTAGTTTTGTGTGTTGTTATTGCATATTTATGGATATTGGCGGGATGCCCACGCTCCGCGCAGGCCCCCGCTAGCTGCTTAAACCGGGATCCATTACTAAAATTGGGAAAATCGCTGAACAGATTACATGATGATAGAGCCTATAATGGCGATTAATACCACGCCGAATTGCTATTGTACAGTAAGCCAAAAAATTAAGGTACCAGTTATATTCACCTCCTGTATATCCTAAACCAAGACAGATATATCATAATTGGAACCAGCCGCCATTAGCTGCATATTTGAGCTCGAAGTTAAGACCACATTTGTTGAAATTGTTAAAGAAATAAAGACACGACGATCCAAAAAGCCAAGGAAGATGCCAATTTAAAAGTTGCAGTTTGATACATTGCATACCATATTTGATTTGTACACAGAGCGTTCGCGAAGAAGAGAACAAGCGCCGTGCTTCCATGATTAGCACGTTAAAACTAGCGTTATGCTTTCATTGATTAGAACACAAAAGTGCAACTTTTGATTTCGTTTCTTCGTTAGGTTTTAAGTCACCGTTTCTTTAATTCTCAACCAATATCAACAAATAAGAAGTACAACTACTGGCTGCTTGTTTTAATTAGGATATACAGATATACAGGGGTGAACACAACCGGTACCTTAATTTTTTGGCTTACTGTATTACGTAAATACCAAACGCCATAACTCCTTACCCATCCATGTATCGTTCATGTCCCTTCTTTCTTTCTTTCTTTCTTTCTTTCTTTCTTTCTTTCTTTCTTTCTTTCTTTCTTTCTTTCTTTCTTTCTTTCTTTCTTTCTTTCTTTCTTTCTTTCTTTCTTTCTTTCTTTCTTTCTTTCTTTCTTTCTTTCTTTCTTTCCTTCTTTCTTTCCTTCTTTCTTTCTTTCTTTCTTTCTTTCTTTCTTTCTTTCTTTCTTTTTTTTTTTTTCTTTCTTTCTTTCTTTATTTCTTTCTTTCTTTCTTTATTTCTTTCTTTCAACCATATTTTCACATTTTATGAGGACAATTCTTATAGTTTATTGCCCGTATGAATTTGGTGACATTTTGATCGAAACTGATGGAGCCTTTTAATGTACATACATGGATACATACAAACACCCCCACAACACTCGCCACATAGCCTATACTATAAGATTAACGGATGAGTTTATTTGATTAATTTTGCCTCAAATTCAATTAATCCCCTCTGCAGCACTCTGCCAGAAAACGTTAATATGTCGGGTTATGTAAATAGTATATGAATGGTATGAAACATTTTCATAACATTCAAAAATAGTTTTGAAAACTTATTTCACAATATATTATCATAATGTTAATTATGATAATTAATCAAGGTGTTTTCAAGATTACTTTATCATTTCATTGCTATATGATTGCTATCAATGTCAACAAACTGTGCTTGATTCTTCCATACAAGTTTTATGGCTCCGTGTGCACACCTCCTCCAACCAAGGAATAAATCAGCTTAAGGGGTTGTTTGGAATGACAGGTGAGTCAGGGGTCAAAAACAAAATTTTTACCTTTTTGACCTCAGCACATGTGTATGTATGATCTGCCATACAAAAATTTAAAAAACAATACCTCAAAGTATCATTTTTTAATGTTTTTTTTCATAATCACGCTTTTCTACAAATTTCATCTGTTTGTACTGGGGGCGTGTCTGTTGCCAGGTAGGCCTACATGACAGCATAGACACACGTTACAACCTTGAATAATAATACAGAATTGTGACGTTATATTCTTCTTAACCTATCTTAGAACTGCCTATTATTCCAATTGTTATACTGTTCTGGTTGGTTTATTGCATATACTGTATAGAAATTATGCAATATGACGTCGAGCATGACAGAGTCACCTTCATTCAAATAAAATTCAGGTACCCGTAAGGTACCACGGAGCAATTCGCACGATAATACAATAAAACAGATGAAAGGTATAAATGGTTGTGGAATCGAATTGCAGACCTGTCCCTCTGTCACCTTAGAACTGCATCTCGTAGGCAATGGTAGGTAATAAACCAACCGGAACGGTATAACAATTGAAATAACAGCATGTCTTGGTCTCAATTCAAGATGTGCAATTTGGACACACCTACTCGTTGGCTGATTTATACTTCAACAGTTCCTCAAAGCTATATCAGAAAAGCCACTATCTCATTGTTCATTGGCCCGCAGTATGCGCTCGCCCCGGGGCACTCAACTTTAGAATTGATGGGTAGGCCTATGTGTGCCTACAAGCGTCTGGTCATCGGGTATAGTCGGCTTCAAAAGAGGGGCATATATTGACAGGCACATACCGTCACCTCTAAAGTTGATGCCCCCCTGGGTGCTCGCATTATATTTTGTTCATGGCTCGGCTTTTAAAACTCCCACACATCACAATAAGGCTATTGAAAAGTGTATAGAATAGCTAATGATAGACCGGTCCCTGCGATTAGTCGCGGACCCGAGCGACAATATAGTAAACACATCGAGTTTATAACACAAGTGACAGTAGTCGTGAATTATGGAGGGTTTCATTGAACTTCTACCAGCAAAATATGGAATAATACTAACACAAGACACCAATCGAGATGATGATACCAGCCATAATGGAAGGCTTGTATTTGACCTTCTTATGAATCCAATTTCGTGGCGAGAAGTTAAAAAGGTAATGTATATTTCAAGAAATTTGGGTTCAAAAATTCCGTATCAGCGCGTATCATCAATTCCGTAAATATGGCGTATAGAGGCACAACTTGACAATAAACTGAACTATTTAAACGTAAAGGACGCACTGGATACACATAAATTTGTGTTTCCTTGCTGGCGGAATAGTTGCAAAACTCTTTTTGTCAAAAAGTTGGACAATTTATGAATTATGATTGGCAAAATAGCGAAAGGAAATAGACTTTTCCAACCATGTAAAACTACACTGGGTTGTTGACATGGTCGACATACATTAAGGCATATGCATGTTCCTAAAGTAGGAGGTAAGTACTATAATTAATTGTTTAAAGTGCTCAACATACCAGCAAAAAGTCATAGGGTCATCAGAGTACAGGGACTTTGTGAAATACTGGGTACAAAAAAAAGTGCGTGAGCCGATATGCAACATCAAATATAAAAGCCGATTTACATAATTTCCCATGATCTTACAGAAGTGATCGTGCTCAAATATAAAACTATAGAGTTTGGTCCTTGATATGCACCATCAATTGTGTACTTGTGATCAATATTGCTAGGCAAACAATCACAGCAAACATGCCAAAATCCTCCCATTTCTCCTCCATTTACACACATATAAACCCATCCCTTAATTCATCATAAAAGAAATTAGCAGCAATGTATATACCTTAATTTGATAGAAAGGATCTAGTCATCTTCTTAGACAAAAAAATCCAGACCATTTGATTTTCTCAAGTAAAATGTCACAACTCCAACCTATGGGGTACCCAACTTCAGACACATGCTAACAGATTGTGCGTGTCCATCTATGAATTTTTGTAAGGATTGTATTTTGTTAACTTGCATTGAATACAATTCGAAAGCCCTTTTATAATTGTTCGCAGATTTAGGCATTTTGTGCAATTAGCTTCTAAATTGTTTTGGGCTCGATTTCGTTGTTGTATCCGAAACGTTGATATATATTCTAATTCTTATTTGTATTATTATTGTTATTATTATTGTTATTATTATTGTTATTATATCCGTATCGATATGAGGCTTTCGTATTCCATTTCAGCTAGTTTGTGCCGCTTGTCTGCATTCTTATCTATTAGCTTTTATTTCACCGATTGCCTGATGGCATTATCAAGTTGTGGACGATATAATTTGCCTTTTTGCTGTTGTAGATGCCGCAATTGGGATAGTACGTACGAGACCGGTTTTTTGTTAGTCCTCTAGGTTCTTTGGAATAATGAGTTCATATTCAAAATATCGTGTTTATGAATAAAACACAAACCATTTATTTAAATACAATGTTGAGCGTATTCTGATAGCTTGGCAAATAAATTAATTCACGGACGTTACACATGCATCATATTAGTGAGAAATATTTATCATTCTTTACAATGTATTACACGGTGTACGTTTGCTGCTATAGACGAATAATATTTTTGTATAGAATTATAATGTTTTCCCTTTGCTAATGGATAGACCGATAGGCTAGGGCTATTTATAAGTACAGCAGGCCTTGGAAATATTACAACCAAACTTTTGCTTTCAAAATGCATTTCCATTAGATCACTTTATGCTTATGCACATACAAAAGGACTAGAATCAACCGATGCGAAAAATATGAGAAAAGAGTCATCAAACTTTATCCAAGGGTTAATACATCTTGATCTATACACTAATGTTTTCAGCCAGTGTGTGTAAAAAGAGTCCGTCTGCCCGTCCGTGATGGGCTACTCTAACGTGCTATTTCCCTAAAAAGCCCGTCCGACGGACGCCCTGAAATGTTGCCTAATATATGTAGTAGTGGCGTACCGACTGCCGAAAATTACAGGGCAATAGTTACCATATTTGTGATGTTAATCTTCCGTTCGGCCCTTTGTTTTTCGTCCTATCTCAGCTTTAAAACGGGTCAGCCGGAAAATCTGCCTACCTTGGAGAATTTTGCCACTGATAACTAGTCATTGCAGCGCTTAAGCACCGATATACATCAAAAGCAAAGTTACACATAAAATAATATGGACAGGTAACCGGGACAGGTAACTTTTAGTTTGTCACATTTAAAACAGGACCTTCATTAGCCTTGCCACTTCGTAAAGAAATATTCCATATTAAATGTCAAGTCTGTACATAACGATTCGCGATACCCAATCGCGGAGCAATCGATCTGGTTTAGAAGGCAAAATATTAAATTAAAATCTATACACTTCAATTTTCTTTCGATTCAGTGGAAATGAAGATTCCAAAATTGCTTAAAAGAAGACCAATATTTACTTGCATACACGAACCTTTGACGACAATTCTTCGTTTTGTTAAGCGCTCAAAGATCACATGTGACGTCATAATTTGACTGATACATCGCAATGCTTTCTGAGGTTGGGTATGGAAAAAAATAATACAACTTACTGACTGATTAAGCTTGGTTCATCCATGGAAGTGCGCTAGTGGCACTTCTCTGGTATATCGAAACAATCCTCTCATAATTGCTTTTGTGATAAAACAATTTTCCTTATGGATATAGAATCAATAAACGTATGACTGAATTGCCGGTGAAGATATAAGAATTTACAAAACTACGGATTAACATTAATATTACACCAAAAACAATACAATAATTTTACAACACATCCAGATCCAAAGCCTCTAACCCCGATGTTTGTCGACCCCTGGGTAAGGTGGTGATTGGAATGTGTATCACGAAATAAGTGCAACAATATGCCGGATAACAACCCTTATGGGGTTCACCCCCACCCCACCCCCATCCCATTATAATCTTATGTGGAATAGGTTCTATTTGGATGGATGTATTTTTAATCATTCTAATATTTATAATTCTACCAATTTCCTTTTCTTAATTTTTCCTAAAAATGTCACTTTTCTTCAAACTAACAATTTAAATCAAGTTAGCATCGATTTTTATTTAGTTGGCAGAAAGAAGGGAAGAGCGGAACAAAATCAACAATAACTTGTCGACTTATTCTATAAGCAGATGAGTAAAAGCCTACAAATAGCTCAAAACAAAGTTATCAGATTCATTTTAAATAAGTATTGCATGTATCATATTACAGAAGATGATTTTAAAGATCTTAATTTCCTTAACATACAAAATAGGGCAAAACAACTCAGGTTGAACCATGTTTTTGATATTTTTAATGAAGTTGGCCCAGACTATCTTAGTTCAAATTTTACCAGAGTTTCAAACGTGCACCAATACAGTACCAGAAACAGTGCTCAAAATGTTCGTGTTCCAAAATGCACTACCATCACTTCTGGCTCTTTTTATTATAATGCCATTAAGGATTGGGCCAACTTACCAAGTGCAATCAAATCAATTTCTGATAAACCAAGTTTCAAAAAGTCTGTAAAAACTCATCTTTAGTTTTTTTAACCAAATTTAGTTTCTAATGATTTTAATCATGTTTAAATACTTTTTTTATTTTTAATATTCACTTGTATATATATATTTGTATGTTTTTGTTTTTATTTATGCCTTTTGCCCTTCTATGTATAAAGGACCCCTTAGGAAATAAGCCTTTGGGCTTAAAGGGCTATCCTGTGATATCTCCTTGCATTGTTTTTTATGTGTAATAGTATTATATGTTTTATCTTAATGCATTTTGTATCTATTTACCTTGTATTGTTGTATCATTGTATGTGCAATATGGAGATACCGAATAAAATCAAATCAAATCAAATCAACGCGCGCTGCTAAACATGCGGGCAACTGCTTTGAGACGTAAACTGATGAATATCGTCAATAACTTGCCCTGACCGACTACAAAAACTAAAGGTCGACCTATCATGGATCCATGAAACACATTTTGTAGCATCCGAGATGCGGCATCTACAGCTAAAACAAAGCACCATCTCGGCAAATACTTTTTCCACGAAATGATGATGCCCTCAGGGTGAAACTAAACTGATGCCGACAAGCGACGAAAGTCGACTACAGATTTAAGATAACGGAATCGAACCATCAATATCTAGCCTTCGGAACATACTCTTATGAAGTTGCTAATTGCACTAAATTGCAATAATTTTTATGCTCATCTGTATATTTTGCTCACACATACCCAAGATTTCATCTTTGGGAATAAAAAAGGAATAAATTTATAAATTTTGACTTTCTAAATAAGTAATGTTTGTTGACTACTTATTAAACTATTTTATTCACGGACTTTACACCAGGGGCGTACACTAGGAGACAAAAATCTGTGACCCGTTGAAAAACCCGTAAAAATTCTGTAATCCCAACATATTCTTTTCACGGATTTTTCAACCAGACAACTTTTCACGGAAAAGCGCCTCCTAGGGGTAGTCAGTAGTAGGATTGTGACCCCATCCCAATCCCATGCAAAATATGGATTATGTGTCAGATGTTTCACTCCATCATTTTACTGTTAGAATTATATGCTATATGTATCTCATGTCTGTAAAGATTGAGTAAAGGATCGGGGCTGGCGCATCAAGATTGTGATTACACTCTATTGTACTATCCCAGCAAACACAAAAACGTTTTTAAAACGTTTTAAATAAGATAATGTCTTTTGGTTTAGGTAAAAACGTTTTAATAACATTAAAATGTCGGGTTATATAAAGGTCATGATAACGTTTTAAAACGTTTTGTATGAAAACACACTACAATAATATTTTTAAATGTTTTCATTAAATTTTATTGTAAACTATTTTTGCAAACATTTTTGCCAAATGTTATGTCAATACTTAAATAACATTATGTTAAAATGTTTGAACCCAGCAAAAACAGAAATGTTCTTAAAATGTTTTTTTTCAAAACCTTTTAATAACATTTAAATGTCGGGTTATATAAAGGTCATGAAAACGTTTTTAAAACGTTATTGAAAATATTTTGGGCAAACATATTTTTTCAACCCCAAAATAACATTTTGTTTAGAATGTTTTGTATCAAGTTTTCAAGAATGTTTTTGGAATGTTATTAAAACGTTTTTATACCCTTTATATAACCAGACATTTAAACGTTTTTTGTAAAACATTTTTGTTTGCTGCGCAGTAGATTATCAAAAATGTTTTTAAGGTTATGAAAACGTTTTATACTCTTAATATACCCTTTATATAACCCGACATTTAAACGTTTTCTGACAACCTTTTATAACCTTTTGCGAATGATGTCGAAAACGTTTTGTGTTTGCTGGGATGCTAATGTGCCAAAATCTCATAAATCTTTAATGACAAGAGTTATTATGAGATGATCTTAAAGGGTGGGGTATGAACGTTGGGACAGTATTTATTGTGGGACATTAGGGCACATCAGACATATCGAATTGCATTCTGAATGCGAAGAATGGCCTTCTGATATAAAATAATTTTGATTTTTTTATGGCAAATCATTACAAATTTATATTTTTGATATTTAACAGTACTTGAAGTAAACTTTATAGATCTGATGATTTATACTTAAAGTGTATGTAGGTGGGATGAAAAGCCGACGATCAATTGAAAATGTTGACCTTTCGTATTGAAGATATGGATTTTTTTCCAAAACACACAAAAAAAGAGGTCTTTTTGAAAAAAAACAAATATCTTCAATATAAAAGGTCAAAATTTACAATTGATCGTCGGCTTTTCCTCCCTGCTACATACACTTTGAAAATATATCATTAGATTTATAAAATTTATTTCGAGGACTGTTATATATCAAAAATATCAAATTTTAATAATTTGTCATCAAATTTGTATTATATCGTGAATTTCAAAAAATGATAATTATTTGATATCAGAAAGACTTGCTTCGTATTCAGAATGCAATTCGATACGTCTGAGGTGCTCTCATGTCCCACAAAAATACTGTCGAAACGCCATAAACGCTCATTCTAGACATTCAGGAATCAACCAAGCGCAACTAATGAGTGCAAGGTCTAATAATGCCTGTATAATAACAAGAAAATTGCATGGGAGCTGGCTACCATAGTACAAGTTACTGGTTTACTATATTTTTAACCAGCAAGTCAATAGGCATCCATGGGGTAGATAAAGATGGAATAACATGGGATCATCCCAAAGATGGGATAGATTTCCTTCACACGCCTAAGGGATAGGGCTGTTATTATAGTGTTAACTCGGATGTTAAAAGACCCCGCATTGCTTCTTGTTCCTGGGCCCCTGAACTCTTGTTATGCCCTTTTGCAAACACGTGGCTGATTACATCGTGGTATGCGTAGACTGCACTTAGCATCACGAGACCTTAGCGCGGGTTAAGTGTCGAAATACTGTGATGTGCCCTGAGTAATTTAATTTGATTATATACCTTTATTTACAGTAATAAAGATACTTCCATGATAGATGGGATATCCCCTTAGCAAGATTTGGTGTATAATAATGTTCAGTGTTCAGTGTTGTTGTTGTGCTTACAGTCCATTTCCTTCCAACAAAGGAAATTGCGAACCAGAAATGTTTTATGTAGTCAAGGTACTACAATCCAGTAATATCGGGAAAGATCTAGAATACGTCAAAGTGCGTATCTCTTCCAAGAAAGGAATATATTCTTCTATCGACATGCTGAAGTCTGGTTTATTAAATAACACATCTGTCAATGTTGGGAACTTATGTGTTGTGGACCGTATATTTATATTCACTCATAAGATTATTATTACACCATAGTTTTCTTTTGATTAAAAGACATAGATATTGTTAACTGAATCAAACAGTATGTTTTGTTTTTCTTTCTGAAGTGAAGTTGGGAAAGGGTGTTTTTGGACCAAAATGCATACCAACCTTTTCAAAGAACATGCACCCTCCTTGCTGTTATAGCACCTTGCACCAAGCTGTGAGTACTAATATGCTATTTGCTCTCCATTCCAATACTTCTGCACGAATCGACAATGGAAAAGTTTGGTTGAACACGTTGACTGGACTCCATGCATCATGTTAATCGTATCATGTCAATTTGTAAGCGCTCTTTTTGTAATTATTTCATAGAATTTACAACCGTATGACAAAACACGCGAAAATAGTCACTTTTTGCACAAGATTTGCAAAGAGAATTTACCATTGCTCATTCTAGTGACTGTAGTATTATGGACAATATAAGTGTGCTTTTTCATTTAATGACATAAAATTTGAAACATATAGTAAGGAATGTGCTTGGATAGGTAGTTTTCAACATATTTTCCACATTCGCTTTGCTATAACATTGAATTGTATTATCTGTTGACCTAGTGACTAAAATTGTTTTTAGGAGGAAGTGTTAGCTTTCTTTTGATATAAAAATATTCTGATTGGATGAAGGGAACACTTGAGGTTTCGACAAAAAACAATCAAAGAGGCCTATTTTTTTTTAGCTCGAAGCTTCACAGCTCCTACATTGCTATACACTCAACCGTGTAGTGTAATCAAAGACTGTGGTGGAGACATTCGCTGCTTGTTGTTCTCTGCTTGGAAGCTCTTGGGAAGAAAATGTGTTATCAGGTGTATCGAGTTGGAAACTGTGCGCATGATGGTTTATAAGAGAATCGTTTTTGAATAGAAACCTTTCCATATGATGAGCCGAACAGAGGCGTATCAACCTTGGGAGGGAGTATTGGCCACGATTTTTCTCATTTTGGCTCATTTTAGTATTTAAGGTTTTGTTGCTAGTGGTATTGGACGTAGTACAACAATAACAATTTAATTTTAAACCTATGATATCGACACAAAATTAAGACTTACCTCAAGTTCGGGTAACCTTTTGGTCACTTGACCCCAAAACTTGCAGCACCCGTCGCGGTTGAGTGATGGTTAGTTGCAGGCCTCGAATTACTTCTAAACTGGATCAAGGCTACATGGCCTTGGACAAGGGCGAATTTTGAGGGGCATCAAGGCCTTGTGCTGGGGCACCAAGGCCAAAACACAATTTGAAGATAGGGCACCAAGGCCAATACGCCATACACGCGTTGTCAGAACCATTCATCCATGGGTATATTTACAAGTTGATTTTGAAAACATTTCAATCTGAAGTGAAAAATGGTGAAATCAAAATGGAAATTATGACAAAACTTTGATATTGCTTCCGTTGATGTGCGTTAGAGAGTTGGAAAAAATCCTTCATTAGCGAACTATATTACTTTTAAAAGGCCATGGGCCACTTTAAGCCTGTTAAAATCGACACTAGACGATTAAATTTCACCCCTTGTGATTTTTTCTGACATTTACTGAAAACATGAGCATTATTTATTTGAATTTGGCCGAGAATATGAATTTTAACCCAAAAAGTGTAACTCAAAATTTTGCTCATTTCAACACCGACTTCGTTAATTTTAAAACTGGACATTCGCCAATTCATTTGCTTGTAACTTTACTTCTTGAGGTCATATTGGATTCAATGTGGTGTCATAATGTGCAGGATTAGATTACATTTGCATTTATTTATACAAAAACAATTTTACACCAATATGGTTCAGTTTTGAAATTGTGATTATTTTTCCAAGTGTCAGGATACTTTCTTGGCGCAGTATATATACTTATATAAAAGCAATGCGTAACCTCAATGGTGGCGGGCTGTCTCTATTGTAATTGACATTTTAAATTGACCTTAACGTTTATACCTTGAGTAACCTTAACCCCAGAACTACTGAACCATAGTTTGTAACACGGACTATGAAAGGGGGGTATGTTGCACCCCCTATTTTTAAATTATAAACGCCATATGCCGTTATATGTGGTACCAAAATAAGTACAAACTTTGGCCACATAATGTCGCTAAGACGTCATAATTTGAGGGCTCCAATACAAACATTTTAGCTACGTACAAAAATATAGGCAAAATTGATTTTCGGTTAAAATTCTACAAAAATGCGTTTTTCACCGAATGTTAGATATAAAAAGGATATTTTCAAATAACGTTTGAAATCAGTATTTTTATATTCTGTGGTCTCAAACATTACAACAGGTTACAACAGACTGAGTGACAAACTATATACCTTTGTTTCCAATGGACATTTTATTGTGAAATTCCATTGTACAATGAACACATTAAAAAAATCCACATAGCCCCCGCATGAAAAGTATAAAATTATCTTTGTAATCACTCAAAAAGCATTTTGTGTGAATTTTACATCCGAACTAGGTGCTATTAAATTTTTATGAGCCTTTTTATTTCACATGTAAAGTCCATGGGGGTGACGATTAGAAATGGACGGCAATATTGAAAAACCCTCATTTTGGGCCATTTTAGACACTAAAATGCCCATAAAAAAAGAATAGCACTTAGTTCAGTTGTAACATTCACACACAATTCTACCTGAGTGAGTACATACATAATTAAATACATTTCATTCGGGGGCTATAGCAAAAACAAAAAGATGTCCTATACCTTAATGGGTATAGAACAAAGGTGTATAATGAGCAGTGACATCATCACCCAATTTACATATCTTCGTCCACAGCATGATGCAGTCATGGTCCATGGCAAAGGCGATTCGACCTTTGTGGCATTAAACCCAGTTAACAGGAAATTAATCCAGTAAATCGATTCAGTAAAGCAAATAAGCTCATGCATTCGATCACTAACGGCAACAAGCTTCGGTCGATTACCCCAGCTGCAGCGTGTGTAAACTCTAATTTGCATAGAGGCTGTACGTGAAATTATTGATTGGCTCCAAACAAAGGATTTGAACCGGTGCACGTAATCATGGCGCAGTGCAGTCCATTCAATCAAATGTTGTCATCAACCTATTTGATCGCAGTGCATTGTTATGTGTGTGAGACGAACTGTCGCGGTTGATTGCAATCAAACAAACGATGTCTTATGTATTACTTTGTTCCGTGATGAAAATCGTGATGTTTTATTCAATCACTCTTGAAAAATGTATTTCTTTTGTAGGCCTATTACTTTGTTTTGTGATGAAAATCGTTATGTTTTATTTCATCAAGCTCTAAACAATAATTATAGTTACATGCATTTCAAGAAAAAAATCTTTAATATTAAAACGGTAGGCCCTATGTTGTAAAAAAAAAATGTAGAAAGTGATGATGATGATGATGTCGATGATGATGATGATGATGATGATGATGATGATGATGATGATGATGATGTCTCCAAAAGTGTCCCGGTTTGTTTTTCTTGCCCTAAATCGTGCGTATCTATTAATAAGGCACTTCAATAATCAATAATCAGTCCCGTGACGGCCTCCACTAACTAGCTACTAACTTGGGTTTATGGGCGCTGATATTTCATGTTCACTGTCACTTATTTATCAGAAAAGTGCGACCATTTGTCAATCACCTACAGTACCCAATTTCGGCATACTATATAAGAAACTCATCATGATGATTGCCAGAGAATAGTTAAAATGTAGCTTGTACCGTTTTTTGTGGCATCCTTCAGAAGTGAGCGGTCCGATACCAATATTTTCGGTCAAATCTCCATTCAATTAACACGGGGAGTTGGCTAGCTATGCCTTGCCCTCACTCATATTTTACAAAAGTGCGACTATTTCTGAACATCTAACCTAGCTGTAATTTAAGGTCATGTTAGAGAAATATATTTGCTAGAAGTTTGGAGAATAGCTAACATATTGGCTGGTTATTTTTCACACAGTGATGTTAACTAGGCAAGTGCCCATTCTTCCAACGTAGATCATGTGTAGGGGTCACGCGTCAATGGTGAGAGCACTGTGTATTGTGTATAGGAAAACGGACAGTAACTGCAGTATGGCCAAAACAATTAAAGCACCAATGGTCAGTTTGCCAAATATTCACGAGAACCGCATACACTGCCACGAGAGGATGATCATAATGTAAAAGAGATGTGCACAATGACCTGCGCATGCACGGCTATAGAGGTTATCCATATGACGTATCATACCGTAAATATGGAGGATAGTCTCCTTCGCAGCCAGTTTGGTTACGCTCCCTCCACACAAGCAGTCTGCCAATGATGACGAACTGGTCCTTTTTGATTGGCTAACGGTTTTCTGACGACGTCATCCAGCTTGACATCAAACGAAGCTTTCTATTGGTCGATCGGCCAGGCGGCTGCTTAATTATTCATGAGCAATTTTGACCCGCCATCCTTGAACTTTTTCCAATGAACGTTTGAAATCAGTGTTTTTAAAAAACGTGTTAGGGTGTCAAAAATCCGGTATAGATGTGAGCCTCCTTCGTGAACAAAATGCAGTTTGGAATTGGAATAATCAATTACATATGTTCTATAATAATCAACTAAAACAATGTTAACATATGAAGTCATTAGTGAGAGATATCCCGCTTGTAGACAAGATATCAACAATCACCATCGGCTGAAGACGCTAGTCGGAGTAGTGAAAACGTTCCAGGTGAGCGAAAAATAGTGTAGTGTTGAAGTTAAAACTTAAATTCAATGTTAACATGCTCTTGTCCAAATTCTATCAATTTTAATTTTTCCTCGGAGTATAAAGATGACCACTGATTCTTCCACGTGTTTTCCAAACACGTGTACAACATGTCATGTCAGCATCAAATAACTAGATAAATTTCTGTTTATTGTTTATAGTGCATGAAAAAACCTCGGCATATTTTCAATTTTTCATGATTCAATCATTATTTACAACAATATTTTCAGCCTTACTTATAGACCAACCTAATTTTCTCATATCGCATGAAATATTTACTTTTTTGTGTTGACATGTTGACTTACCCGGTTTGGAGGATAAAACAGAATAATACAAATATTTAACAAATGTGATCGTATTAATGGCAAGTAAAGAAACCTTGCATGTTTGGAATTAAATATGCTCCAACCTGTTTTCGAATTCAGTTATTTAAACGTTTAACTTCTTTCTGCGAAATGTTCACAAGAATCGAATCAGTTATTTACAATAAACAGCAGTTTTTAGTTTACTTTTAAATGTTTTCAAAATTAACTCAGATTGTTATAAATGCAATTAATGTTGTGCAAGATCCCAAGTGCTGCTAAATCAGTGAATCGAATCATACCAGAATTTTTACTGATTTTATGAATCTCAAAAAAAAGGGTGGAGGAAATTTAAGTTTGATTTAAAATGCCATTTCGTGATCCACAACATCACCCCCCCACACACACACTTTTCTTTAAAAAAGTTGAGATTTTTATATCACTGGAATCATCTGGCTACATGATGTTTATACACAAAACATTTCCTGCAGATTTTAATTAAAATTCCTTTGGCAAAGATGTCGTGAAAATTGAATTTCGTTCTGGTACGAAATCACAACACATTGTCTATGTAGCAGTTAAATACACACAATCATGCATATAACTCACAAATGCAAAATCGGAATTAACTGAAATTTTGGGAATACGCTTTTTTCGTGGATATATCTACTGAAAAATGTTATAGAACATACCGGCATCGTGAAGAACTACGATACAACAACATGAATACTTAGTAAAATTTGATCGAGATTTCAGACCCCTTAGCTAAAACTCACCGCCTACGTGAGTGACACAAACTAAATCAATAAAGGAACATTATTAAAGCCATAATGTGTGATTTGCTCCACAGCGACGCCCTCAATGTGTCTCGATTTTTATCCTAGACCATGTTTATTACGTTACATTTAACTTGAAATTAATTTTCAATGCGGTTTCATATCATATATTTTGTTGATCACAAATTCACTCAATTGATTTTGCACTCAAGGTTATACGATCAATCAACGTGTGTATGAATTGTTAAAGATATAAGATTTCATAAATATGCGGTTGTACCGACATTATTCAAAAACAACAGCCTCAAGATATTTGTATATGTTTTTTGTAGAAGCTAAATATTGACTCTTTTTACCACACACACAGAAAAAAACCAACGCGAAGAAAACAAAGAAATGTATATCAACGTATCAGAACGTGGTTAGATCTTGCGGTCTTAGTAAGTTAAAAGGGCATTTCGTGATCCACAGCCTCCCCCCCCACTTTTTTTTCAAAAGATGTTGACATTTTTATACCACTGGAAACCTCTGGCTACATAATGTTTATGCAGATTAATTTGTTTAGCAAAAATATCGTCAAATTACAACAGTGGCCTATGGAGTAGTGTAATTAATACACAAAATCATGCATAACTCGCAAACGCAAAATCGGAATCAACTGAAATTTTGGGAATAAGCTTTTTACTTGGACATCTACTGAAAAGTGTCATAAAAAGAAGTTGCTAGGACCACGAAATCCTCTACGCAAATTTGGAATTATAATGAAAAAAAAAAAGGTTATTGAGAAAACACGTATTTTCAATTTCGGTTAAAGACGATATTTTAAGTAGCATTAATAATACAAATAACACCTGCTCATGTTTGGACGACCACGCCGACTTATTTATTACATACGAAAATCACAGACAAATTGAAATTTCGACAAAAGGCGGTGATTGTTTTAATGAGCAATGTATTTTTACTTACAACACATTTGTTTCTTTGAAACAACAGCCGGCAATCATATTAGGACAAACTTATCCGTTATTTAAAATATTTCTATTCTCTGTGTCTACTTTATCGGATTTTGGGTGTTGGTTATATTAACAATGCACACTGCAATAACAATCTAATGAAACAACAAGAATAAAAAGTACTTGTTTCATTGGTTCTTACATTACATTTTTAATACAAAGAAAATAATTTCCTTCAAATTAGGAGAATTCTTCAAACAAATAATTTTTAACCAAGGGAATAGCACCGAGTTTGGGAAATAAAAGAAAGGGAAAAGCTTGCATTGACAACAACACACCATTTTCAAATATCTATACTGAAATAGAAATGTAACACTTTGTGACACGAGCATGGCAAATCGCACTTGCGGACGCGAAATTAAGTGCACATCCTATTACGTTTAAATTTAGTTTAATTTGTTACTATCTCCTAATCATTATTAACAAGTCCTTGTAGAAGATTTGTAATTCTTCTCTTGCCCGCAGATCATCTTGAAGATACTTATACTAAACATGAATATATTTGAGGGTCAAGGAGAAATTAACAGCCAGAATGCCCCTCTCACAAGATGACAAAAATCCGTGATTGCTTTAAAAATCCGTGAAATAAATGTAATCAAACACATATTTTTCACAAATTTTCAGGAAACATATGACATATATTTGTTTGTTTGTTTATTTCTTCTTTATACTGGGTCCATATTCAGGGGAAAATTTAAGTATTCCCCTGTTCTTCCATATGGCCCACTTACCCAGCAAACACAAAAACGTTTTAAAAACGTTTTTAATAAGTTATATTTTGGCTTTTGGTTTACATAAAAACGTTTTAATAACATTAAAATGTCGGGTTATATAAAGGTCATGAAAACGTTTTAAAACGTTTTGTATGAAAACAATCTACAACAATATTTTAAAAATGTTTTCAAAAATATGATTGTAAACTATTTTTGCAAACATTTTTTGCCAAATATTTTGTCAACATTTAAATAACATTATGTTAAAATATTTGCACTCAGCAAACACAGAAATGTTCTTCAAATGTTTTTTCAAAACGTTTTAATAACATTTAAATGTCGGGTTATATAAAGGTCGTGAAAACGTTTATAAAACGGTATTGCAAATATTTTGGGCAAACATTTTTCGCAAAATATGTTTTCAACCCCAAAATAACATTCTGTTTAGAATGTTTTGTATCAAGTTTTCAAAAATGTTTTTGGAATGTTATTAAAACGTTTTATACCCTTTATATAACCCGACATTAAAACGTTTTCTCTAAAACATTTTTGTTTGCTGAGCAGTAGATTATCAAAAAAATTATTGTTAATGTTATGAAAACGTTTTATACCCTTAATATACCCTTTATATAACCCGACATTTAAACGTTTTCTGACAACCTTTTATAACCTTTTGCGAATGATGCCGAAAACGTTTTGTGTTTGCTGGGTGTATATATAAGGCTAACGTCGTTTATGCAAATTTCACCTGGGAACCGAGGGAGAACAGTGCCAGTGCATTGATTGGTCACCCCAGGTTAAATAAGAAATAAATAAATAAATAAATAAATACATAAATAAATAAATAGATTTTAAATTATCTTAATTAAATTTGATACATCTACATTTTTGTATATTGTCACTGGGCGGAAAAACCTCGTAGGAAGTTTTGTCTTTTCAAGTAGAGTTGCTCCTGTCATGGGACAATGACACTGTCTTAAGCAATATTCTGAGTGTATAGTATTTGTTGTGGCAGCTTGAGACCATTGCGACTTATTATTGTCTTAGGTCAATAAGTGTTCAGCATAATTATATCGACCATTTCAAATCAAGATCGGAACTTCGGGGTCAAAATAGCGGACATGAAATGCCATGAATCATGATACCCTCCGAAGGCAGCAAATACTTATTTTTCAATTTTAATGTATATCCTTTATACAAAGTTGGGTGGGGGAAATTTTTTTTTACTCATCAGTGAGGCAAATTTTTTTTGTTTTTCTTCGTCTCACTAGTGGGCGAAGTTCTTTTTTTCAAAAACTCCCATGCCCCCCCTGAAAATCTAATGGTGCACCCCAAAACACGTGTACCCCAGCCGTGCAAAATGCATGTGGTGTCATTGGGAAGGAGAATAATTTAGCTGCCCATTGATATGAAACACGATATGAACAAGTATCGAAAAATCCGAGATCAGATATAGATGCTGACAATTTTTTCGAGGAGTATAATTGACTAAAGTTATAGTTGACCAAGAGTAATAACTCATTTAATCATACTCTCGCCAAAAAAACAAAACAAAACAAAACAAATCAAAACAAACAAAAAAATGATCTCCAAGAATGACAAAACCCAACATTTCGTGGGTTCAGAATAACAAGGCTGTAAGTTCCTGTAACTGATTTGTTGGTGTTTTGTCTAGCCACCCTCTAATGTGCATATTTGTATATGCATAAATTTGCATAAATGAAAATCAATTATGCAACATGCAATTTTGAGGGCAGCTAGAATAGGATGTATTAGATAGGATGCATTGAATAGGATCTTATTTAATAAAGTAAAATATGCATTTTTAAAAGTACCCTGAGCATTAATGCATTGACCTGTTTATGGTAATAAAATTGAATATGAGCCTTTTCAGTCATTTATACATACATTGATTAATTGATTATAGATAATAAAAAAAAAGAATAAGATACAAAGAAAATATAAATTAATGAATCATGAAAATCTTGTGTCTGCTTTGCTTCAAACAAATGTATTATAGATCAGGGTACTTTGCCTCTACTCGATTTAACCCCATGAGAATTACCTGCCGATTGGCCAAAATGAATATTGTGTCCAATTTTGAACCAATCAAGGAGGGTATTAATAAGATCATCTGGAAATGCAAGTTTGACCATAAATAGTTAAAAGCCTAGTCATCACTGGCAATTGAAATGAGCATTTCAAGTTATCAACCAATCAGAAATGCTCTTAGATGACTAGTAGTGTCCAGGGGGTTAACTGTTTAAAACATGCTCAGAGCACTTCTTTATTTTCCAGAAAATGTCTCATATTCCAATTCCTGTTATATTTCTTTCATTTTTTTGTGAACTTAAAACGGCCATATCTCGAAAACATCAAAATGTTAGTTAGAACCTTGTAATTTTGAATCCACTATTCCATAACTAATCACCTCAGCCGAGGGTCACTTCCCGGAAAGCTAAAACAAACAAGGTTATCTGATGCAACTGATGCCTCCAGATCTGGATTTTTAATAATACCGCCCTGGCTAAATGACAGGTCGTCTTAGGGACAAATATATTGGGAATTAGGGTCGTCAAGAAGACGAATCTAAGAATATAACTTAATGTAACGTACGTAATAGTACACAATTATTGAATATTAGGAGTGTAACCTTATTTCTATACTAGGCACATGTCACGCCTGGCAAACAAAAAGCATATTGTCGAGTCCATTAGCAGTCTTACCCGTTTTAGAAATAGCAAACAATCATAGGAGTACTAAAATACCGTTAAGCTGAATGCTATGTCTGTTTTCCTTATGGCATTTATGTTGTATGTTGTATTTTAATAATGACATTGAACAGGCTGTATGAGCTTATGTAATATGGGAACTACCTTAATGGAATTCCGATTTAAATCCATGTTTTAAAATTTCCGTAAAATATAGACTTGTGTTTCTTTTCCCCAAAATGTTATTTTTCAGCGTTATATGTCCATTGTTAATTTAGGTAAAACAAATTCGAAAATCATGGAGCGTAATGTGGAGGAAATGTTAGTTTAATAAAGTACATTACAATCCTGTAAAAATCAGAATTTTGACAAACTTGAGGGCATCCTGCGAAAAATCAATTGCACATTTTTACAATTGTTATGAGACAGTTCTTACAGATTAGTAAAAATTAATTTGTTTTGACAAACACTATTCAATAGTATATAAAAACATACATGTAGGCCCAGATGTATTCAGGTACAATATACAATTCGAAAATATTTGGATACCAATGTAAGTGTATTATACAGAGGCACATCGAGGTACCAAAAGTTACAAAAATACCTCCCATTTTTAAAAGAGTGACGCAACTTAATGAATTATCACAAACATTCTTTCAACAGTAGTTTTTATGCATGCATTTCGGGAACTTTATAACACGATAGCCAATGAAGGTCAATTTCGATCAAGACCTTTAAACGGGAGGACATTGTCGTGAAGTGTTTTTACTGTCAAGAGTAGAACAATCTCCCTCAATGAAAGCATAACATCCTTTCCATACGACGCGATAAGTCCTGAAGCTGAAGAGTTTGACGATATACTCCAATCAATCACAATGTAAGCTTTAGGTGCACTGTATGTCATATATGCAGGACAACTTGATCTTCGCTTCTCATATTCCATGGTATCATGCGAATGTATCGACTCACTTTTCAAATCAAAGTTCGGCATCTTGAAATACTTCAAAAACCATTTTAATGAAAGTTTATAGAAGTGTGTAACATCATATAGCAACATCATGACGTCAATGTGCAAAAATGTCATGTATATTCAAAACACCAAGAAATGTTGTTTTACGACTCAACACGTTATATTTCACTCTGCTCTATGAAATGCATTACAAAAACGAACGAGCCTCATGTTTATGCGCAAGCTTTCCATAAAAAAGTAAAACGTTATTATATCAAATATACCGTGTAATATTGAGACATCGACCGTACATGTAAATCTGCTTATATTCATATTCATAACTTTGAATTTAGTCACTCTAAAAACACCACCGTCTCCCATGGTATTTTTGATTCGTTGCGGCAGCTTGATGATTTTCATGTCATAATATTACCCAGGATATATACTAAAGGGAATGCCAATAATGTCATTATGTCATTTACGGGTAATCATACTTTTTGACAACCCTTTTTGGTGGTTGTCTTATCGATTCCCCTGGTTCTTCTTTTATTGTATGCAATGGCATGCTATAATCATAATCCGTTTCCTCGTATGTTCTATATTCTGTTTTAACAGTGCTTTTCCATTCCAACTCCGATCTTAGAGTATTATCATGGGAACTGGATGTAGATCCTCTATAATCTGGTCCTTTATTTTTTCAATACAGTCACAACAGAGTTTAGAAAAGGCATCTATAAGTGCACGACAATATTTTCCTCCACTGTTGAACCATAAAAATATATACGGATTAAGGGACGAATTCGAGGCAGAGAAAACCCCAAATATGGCGTACAAGTTGGGATCGATTGTGAGCCACTCCAAGGTTTTCAAGATCTCGATAACAAAGTAAGGTAGTCCGCAAATACCAAACAGAGATATAATGGCAGCTGACATTTTCAGAGTCTTGTGTTTGGCTCTATTGAGGGACGTGCCCGTGCTTGTTATTCTCATTTTTCCTTTTTTGCTACATCTCTTGCCCGTATTCTCTCTCGCTTTATCCCATATTTTCTTCGTAATTCTCATGTAAGCTATTGTTATAATGATAAATGGAATGAAGAAGGTAACTACTGCTGCATATATGATATATCCTAATCGCAATGTTGGTTTTTCACGAAGATTTGTACCACAGGTCGCGAAATCTGGACCATACCACTTTAACCGCCATACAATCAATTGCGGTACAGAAAGTAAAACAGCACAACTCCAAGTTATAATAATCATTTTATTGACGGAAAATGCTTCTTTAAGTGGACTTCTCACTGCCTGATGACGATCAATCGCTAAGGTGACAAGCATGTTACTAGATGCCATCATTGAGGCACTTTGTAAATGCATAATGATCTTACACAGTCCATTACCCGCAATCCAGCGATAACCATTCATAACAAATGCCACTGAGAAGAGCATCGTAAAATACAAACCATGAAATCGGCCAAAGCAAGTCCAAGAATGATTTTGTTTACCCTTGATTTACGTCGGTGGTTAAGCCATAACCAATAGAAGGCAAGTAAATTTCCAATGACACCAACGATGAATAACACCCATAAGGCGACGATTCGTGTTCCCTCATTGTGATCTGAAGGTTGTACAGGGGTGGCTGTCTCATTATAAGAGGTACTATTTAGCAGGTCGTTCCTTCCGTGATTGGGGAGGTCAGAAATTTGTATTGTGTTCTTGCAGTCATTTTCCCAAGGCTGTGTTCAACTGCCAGGTAAAATTCACAAAATCATCAGATATCTGAAAGAAACAAGTAATTACAAAGAATCATTAATATGTGTACTCAAACTGGTAATTAGAAACAGTGTTTATGATGATGTCTGAACATCAACATATTCGATATGTTTAGACAATAACAAATTTATACCGGATTAATTTCGCTTTTTTGCCCAAGGTCAGTTGGTGAAGAAAGTGTACAGTGATTATGTCTTGCTCCTGTTCGACGATAGACAATGACAGAGTGATACTGTCACTTGAAGAGCTTCTTGACGCTTGTCCATTCAAATCATCAAGCCTTCAAGGCCTAACATGGCAAAGTTAAGAATGTCAAAGAATTATGTTGCCTGTCTTGTAAAAATACCTCGACCAGCTATCTACGGCGACCCCCTTCGTTCACCAGGTCACTTGTGCCTGGCCGAAGTTTCGTCCCGGAGTTTCGTCAGCGTTGTCTCCTACATTTCAGCTGTTAATGCCTAGATATGCCCGATATAAAAAAAAGTGGCACATGCGGGGTCTATGCGCGTGGTCACATTTGACCTTTTTACTAACAACGACGGACTGATAGGTCGTAGATATGCTAGACCATATATTTTCTGAATCCACATTATCTGAGTATTATGTTGCAATGTCTTTAACCAACTTCAGCAATTTTGAATTTTATTCTTGGAATTCTCGGATATTATATTTCAGATTAAAAGTGTTGCAGGTGACCCCGAGCGATCCAGCTATTTTTATCGCTCCGTTCATCAAACAATGACAATTTGGAACAAAGCAATAAGGATTCAACCAAGGTGTTTGCTGATTTTTATTGGCAAGTCATGTAAAATTCGGAGCTACTTGAAAAATCATAATAATACATTCATCTATTATACGCATACAACATGTTAATATAAAGTGCCTATACCAGCAATCGTAAGGCGCTGCACATAGAAAAAAATACAAAGCCAATATCTCATAACCTAAAACCCTCAAGACAGCGAAGCTACATTTACTCTTTATTTCTTAAAAACTCATCGCTATCCAAAAATGTTGAATGACTGTTTGTCTTGTCTCAGAGAAAATACAACAATTATTGACAGTCCCATTCCGGCTTTTCACTGTTTGAATAATTTTGCAATATAAATGCAGGCATGACATCGGTCTTGATTTTCGTTATGAAAATCATTGCCTTAGTGCCGGAGCGCTGTGTTATAAGAAATCACTTCTCTATGACACGCGGTTGTTTCAGGGCTATTGATAATGTTAGAGGCTGCTGTTAAGTAATTTGTTAAGTATGGTATTTCAGTTTGTAATACACACTGGCTTGTAAACAATATAACATTAGTTACGTGGAAAAACAGGTTAAAACCTGGTGAAAAAATTATAGGCATGGGCGATATCGCAAATCAGCAATTATGTGTTTCTCAGAAGATAATACATAATTCAACGATCTCCATTGATTAAGCTACTATTGTCATATTTAAGGTAATACACTATTTTAAAGTGTTGCGATTTGGTAGTTCACAACATCTTGCGAATGGTAGTGAGCTTTGGCAAAAATTGCATTACTCATTTCCTTGCGAGCGTGTAGAAGAATTCAAATTTCACAGAAATACTTTTGTAGGTCCTGTGGTTCTTGAGTTATGTTGTAATGAGGGCTGAAACAACAACACTTTTGTAAAATGTACATAACTCATTAACAACAATAAATTAAGCAAGTTTTCAAAGTATATGATTTGTAGAATGAACTTTTGCAAAACATCAAAGTGTTATTTTTCAATAATATATATTATATCGATTTTTCGGCTGCTTCGACCAAAAATACCGCATCTATCCTTAACCATACGTCTTATGCTTTTAACATCAATTTGCAAACGCTTGTTATAAACACGACACAACAGAAAGTCTTCACTTATATGTAACGTCATAAAGGCAATCTAGATCTGCTCATGTTATGACCATTTGATTGGCACGGTCGTGTACAGCATCATTATTGTTGGCTCCAATTTGACACCGCCTTTTGCTACCAACAGCTCTAATCTGACAAAGTTGGAAATCATGACCACACAGTCAGTCGGAAAAGCTAGGCATGGCAAACTCGCTTGTCCACGACAAGCAACTGTCGACTATCCCAAGTGTCACTGAAGTGTCCTTACAAAATAATATTCAGTTTATGCAATTGTTAATTTTAAAGGTATATGGGCATGGTGAAAAGCGGTGACCTGTTTATTTCTTAGTCACATACCATATCGTCTTAATCGGATCAAAAATCGGATCTGATTAAGAAAGAAGAGAACCACCTCGCCCGAGTGTCTTTTTGAGGCTGTAGTTCATTCATATGTAAATGAGGCAATACGTGGATTGGATTAACACGTACAAAAGTACTGATTAATTACCATAGCAATAGATGAAAACAATTTTGAACATATCGCCATGCACTACAAGTAGGTTACACTCATCACCTGTGTGTGTCTGCAATCAGAGATTGAATATAATACTGGTGTTTCCAAAGATACTAATCTTACAGGTGCAAGTGATCAACATGATATGGTTCAATGTAGAACGTATCAGTGCAACGCGGTATATTCAAATTTGTTTCACCTATTGCTTCGCCAGCGTACACGCTGGCGAAGTTACGTAATAAATCCGATTAACTACCATAGCAATAGGTGAAAACAATTTTGAACATATCGCGCTGCACTACAAGCAGATTGAACTAATCACCTGTGTATGTCTGCAATCATAGATTGAACACAATACTGGTCTTTTCAAAGATACTAATCTTACAGGTGCAAGTGATCAGCATGATATGGTTCAATGCAGAGGTACCGCGTGGAAGTATCAGTGCAGCGCGGTATATTCAAAAATTGTTTTCACCTATTGCTATGGTATTTAATCCGATTATTACGTAACTTCGCCAGCGTATTGGATGACTACTCGAGGTATTTATATTTAGCTAGCGGCATCTGGTTATTGTCTTTAATTGATATTCTTAACCTCCTGCAAAGAATCACTGGATTGACCGGTCAAAACCATATCTTTAGCTATCTTTGACGTGCACCGATAGCTAGAGAATAGAGAGTTTGTGAAATGCAGTTCAAAAGCACAAACTTCAACGTCTAGAGGATTATATAGGATTATCTATTCAAAAACCACTATGCCTTTGGTTTGATTAAAAAACACGCCACACATTTTTGAAAATCAGCGATTAAATTCGGTTAAAATATTTTTTGGTTCCAAACGTCAAGCTTGGTATATACTTTTGTGTGTGATCATGACGTAAAAAATCAGTTTGTGAAATTAAGTTTTATGAAAACTTCAACGGCAATAGGATTAAAGTTCACGTAAAATTGGATTGCTTTTACTGAAGCTAGCAATGTAAGATACCTCTGGAGATAAGCTGGGAGAGTATAGCAGGTGTATATTATATATTAAATACAACTTTTCATAATTTTATGTACAGAGGAAGGGCATTGGAAGTGTACAAGGAGGTGCAGTGGCGGTAGCCAAGGGGAGGTACATTTCCCTATTGAACGTCTTGTCCTCCTGCTTGACCTTCGCTATGTGGTTGCTGGCCGCAGTGATATTTTAGTAACGTTTTTAGGCACATTTTTTGCCCATTTACAGTTAGGACGCGGGACTACCAATTCTTTAGAAATGCATAGTCGCGCTAAAAGTCGATCGATACATGTTAAAATCAGCACAATTCAGAGATACACCTTTTGCTATGAAATTTATTTTCTCGGTCAAATATAAAGCAATATTTTTTTTCTTCAGTAATGTCAGTTAAAGACATAGTGCTTGGATATACATTTTTTTTTTAAATCCTGGTGTTAAAATTCAAGCATCATATTTTGTCTTTTAGTGTGATAGTTTGTTAAAGAAAGATATTTCCCACCTCTGTAAAGCACATCGTGTGGGTCTATATATTATAGTTTTGTCAGAATTTCCGTTTTTATTTTACCCTTTTTCCCTTCATGCTCCGAAAATGTCAAACTCAGTACTTTATCTCGAGAACAACCAGCAGAAATAATCGATATTTCAATTGTTGTCAACCAGGTCCCTTTTCCATTGAAAACCAGGATTGCCTGACCAGCGATTTGGTAGCCCAAATCCCCAATTCTGGTAAATGAGGTGAATTTTGGAAATTTGCTCCCGTGATAGCCTGCAATTTCAATTTATAGGGGCTATGGATTCCATGATTATGAAAACCATTTTGTCTGTTTGTTTGTTTGTTTATTTACCTAGGATGAGGTCCTTGGGAAAATCCACTGTCCAAACCTTAAAAAAATCGCGTGTTATTAGAGGGGATTTTAATTTTCTGTCCCTCCTATCTCCAGGTGAATTTTGAATGACCCCCCCCCCCATCGCGGGTTGGCATTTTCATTACACCCTTCAGACTTGCGTTCGGGTTTGTGTAGGCCTATTTGTCATAATTTAGCGCTATAGGACCTACTTTCTAAATGTAGGCTATAGCTATAGCCGTGCTATATAAATATTATAAGGTACCGGTATGTAACATTATGTAGGCCTATGGGGGTGGGGTGGGTACTCAACACATTTTAACCCTGACTTACAATGCAAGGCTCATTATTGCCATAAATGATTTTTCCTTTAGGTCATTATAATAGGTTGCTATAAACTTCCATGTTTAACCTTGTATTGTTTTGGCTGCTTCATTATGACTCTCGGTGGGTTTAAGCAATTTCAAACAAATTCACTAATACCCAGTCACCTTCATGACAATTGAAACACTAGGTAATTTCTTTGCTATATTGAAGTTCTGGCAACACTGTATCCAGGCCGGGCACCCAGAGATATCGATCCACAATGCTAGTATTAGCCTAAGATTTCACGCGTGGATTTGAAAATTTTTCAGCTGGTAGCCAAAAATTATGGAATCAAAACGGAAATTCTGACAAAACTATGATATATCGCTCACGGTGATGTGCGTTAGAAAGTTGGGAAAAATCCTTCTTTAGCGAACTATATTACTTTGAAAAGCTAAAAGATTGATCCAAAAAAGGCTCGCGGGCAGAGTTGAAGCCTATCAAAATCGAAAATCTTACACTAAATGACTGAATTTCACGACTAAGTTTAACACTAAGATTTGAAAAAAAGTTTTTCCTGACATTTACTGAAAAAATGAAAATTATTGCTTTTCATTTGGCCGAGAAAAAAATTTTTACACTGAAAAGGTGTAACTCAAAATTTTGTTCATTTGAATACCAAATTCGATCGTTTGTATTGCCTTATTAAATGACTGAGTGAGCCTTGCAGAACAATAACAATCGGTAGTCCAGCGTCCTAACTGTTTATGTCAATAATGTTTTCCATAGAAAGTCGCCCCATGCCTTCCTAAAAACCTGACAACGCCACGGGAGAGGGGGAAATGGGAGTGGCCCGGAGTGGGGGTGGGTATTATAGGAGGTGGTACAGTTTGAAAGTGCAAGGATTTCAATTTTAAACTGCCCATAGCCTTTTCGGTATTCGTTTCTGTCATTAAATTAACACTTTTATAAGTGGCCAACGTTAAAATAACTTTCTCGGAGGAATATAGATACACAACTTATGCATGTACCATAGAATGAGTTGTCGTTTATTCCATAGGATTATTTTCCAATATGATAAAAAAGAATACCAACAATGTTAAAAGAGCAAGCTCCACTAATTTTGTTTTCGCAGGCGGCCGTAGGGGCGGGGGATTCGCAAGGTTCGATCAAACCTCGTAACATTTTCACACTCTGAAGAAACAAGGTAAGACAAAGTGTAAAATATAAAGTAAGAGGATTATACCTGAAATATCGCAATTGACAAATGAGGTCTGTTTTCACACTTATTGTCCATAACCGCGATGGTACAATGACTGTATATTGAAAAAAGGAAGGACTTGAAGTAGACCTGTCTGTCGGAAGTTCTAAATGGAAAAGTGATTATTTTATTCAAATAACGCCTTTATTCAAATAACTATAGTATATCACTTCATTTCGACTCTATTTCTAAAATTTTCCCATCAGAAAACAACAGCAAGAAACCACCGAACACCTACCATTGTTCGCTTAAACAATGTACTGAAAGGATGAAGATATGAGTAGAACTTGGAACCCTGGATACGGGCCTGTTATAGAAGATCGTATTGTTGTAATCCACAGTTTGCCTTGCCAATTATGTTTTGAAATGTACAACATACTCTCTTGTTAGACTTAAGCATTGACACACCAACCGCATGATTTCTTGTAATGAAAAGAGCGACGTCTCTGTATTCCGGTAGCAATAGAAGTCTCGCTACATTAAGTAAATTGCTGAAGGGTTTCAAAGTAAAACATTCACTAGCACGTCCACGTCCTAGACTATTTCAAAATTAGTTCATAAAAAAATGTGTCTAATTTTCGACAACAATTGATGTTGGTCAAACAAAGTGATGGAAATAGGTAAATGCCATCAAGCGTTTATTAAACGGACCCATTAGATTATTTATCTAAGAAAGGCGCCTCAGCATTTGAGGGACAATGCTGGATGTGGCAGCTAGACATGATGTTCTTATAAAAGGGAAAAAATTGCATTGATCATTTCATAGCGAGTGTGTAGAAGAATTCAAATATTTTTTGTGGGGGTGCTGATTTTTAAAAAGTGGACTTTTTCCAAGTGGGAGGGGGGCAATTTTGTGATAAGTGGACTTTCTTCCCCAAATTTGGACCTTTTTGACCAAAAAAGATTTAAAAGCCCGATTTTTTTGGCTCAGGTTGTGTTGTACAGGTCCAGAGTTTTATTTATCAGTGACTCTGAGTCCCAACATCACACATATGTTACTATATTTATCTGGGCCTCTGAGCTGTTAATCATACACGACATCTGTTTGTGTTCATTCTAATCTAACCACAACGGGAACCGCGAGGACCAAGTGAGAGTTTAACTTTGGCGCCAATACAAAGCGTTGCCAAATCCACGTCGCAATTCCAAGTTAGAAGTAGGGAGCTGGTAAAACTGGTTAGGCAGAAATGGTACGGTCACGTAAAAGCTTGGGGGTAGAACATCAATTAATTATACAAATTTAAACCAATCAGAGTTTATGTACATGTATAACATGAATCGGTGGCAAACTTCAGTTAATAATAAATTCAACACTCTGTCCAGTGAAATGGTGGCCAAGTAATAAAAAAAACACAAATGGCTATGAACTTAGGATATTACAATAATTTTTTAAATTTGTGTCATACCTACTTTAATGATATAGTACTTATCCCTCTAAACTGGCTTTCACTTAAACCGTTAAACAAACTACAGTGAATAATTGGAGCTGCGGCACTAAATACTTGCCTTTTAAGATTTGAATTTATGTGCCAGATAGCCTTTGACAGATATGTTGGTGCAATAAGCGTCTGGTGGCTTTATGTTATTTTGTTATGAATGCGATTTTGCATCATTATTACTAATGATGCCCACTGTCCATACAGTTTCCACTAGAACGATTTTTCATTTACTGTGTGCGTGCACTCACACACGTATTGTCTGTGGAGAAACTGATCGATACAAGAAATCCCAGGCCTGTTAAATGGCGTACATACTTGTTTTTGATCCAAATGTAGGCCTATATCAGGGTGTTTCAAGAAATTCCTGATTCCACCGGAAAACATTAACCAAACTTTTTCCTGATTGGTCAGTAAATAGAGAGGACCTTCCTCCATGCAGAGATCAACTTTTTTAATGAAAAATTTAATGAGATGAGAACTACAACAGGTTGAAGTGACACCATTCCGTGCATCAGGTGTTCAAACGCAATTATTTCCGAATTTGGAGTGAATCAGACAAGCAAACTTACATAGTCATAAAATGTAACTATTTTTGAAGACAAAATGTACAGGATGTTAAGAAATTTAAGAATGTTTAAGCCTACCGCGGCCCATCTCAAATCATGCACTTCTCACTACCATGTCCATTTCATATGCTATCCATCATGGCTTCCATGCACACACAGTGTATTGCTCAATGTATTAAAGATAACCTTTGAGTTGGAGCAAATTTCTCAAAATTGGTAGTGATTAATATTACCAAACTTATGCCATGATGAAATATAATAATTTTTGAAGATAAAATGTGCTGACCATAAAAGATTGAACAATGTTTAAGACTACCGCCATTCATTTGAAATAATGCACTTATTGTTCATCTCCTCTATGGAGATATTTTCCATGGCGGCCATCTATGATCATGATTGCGGTTTCACCTAACAAACCATGGGTTTTGAGGTCTTATATTTTTTGTTGTATGTCAACAAAATCGATTAAATTTTCAGGATGATCTTATTTTCATGTTGTTATAAGCAAATATAATGTTCCAGATAACGCTAGTTAATAAATACATTAAGAAAAAGTACCTTAAAATTGCACTTTCTGTTAGTAATCCTTTTTGGACTTTAACTTTTTAACATGTTCTAGCAGCCCTATATAAAACCGTAACACTCAAAAGGCCATATCTCTGGAATGAAACGTCCGATTAAGATTATTTAAACGCCAAAATGTTTCTTTCATCAATTCCCAGCCAATAAGTTAGGTCTGAATCAATTTAAAAGTACTTCAATTTTTAGTGGACATGCCTATTATTACAGCATATATATAAATTGAACAATTATATGGTTGGAACAACTCTCATACTCACGAAAAGTACATGTCAGTGTTACTTCTGTCACCGCTTTTCACTTGAATATCAAGAATAAAAGATGTACGGATAGTTTTACTAAAATATATCGCCATTTACCCGTCACGGAAAACATAATATCGTTAAAAATATAAATCACAACGTTGGTTCTGTAAGCAATCAAATAATTATTTTGATGCTGATATATCAGCGTGTGGATGTTAATTGGACAAATAACAGTGTCTCTTACAAAAGCCCCAGTGGTTTTTAGTGGTCATCGTATTCTCAAATCACATCTCGAAAGATATGCAACAGAAGGAAATCTCAAACTTCGGAACTTTGAAAGTTCTTTTGTTACTATGTTTTACAGTTTTTGACAATATGGAAACTGTCACAATATTTCGTTCGTTTGTACCGTGAGAATGAGAATCTACTCATCAAATTGTTGGCTCCTCAAAGCTGCCAAAAAGCAATAATAATTCCATTTTTTCAACTAAAACGCCAATCGTGCGATACGTGCGATTCGTTAATCTTGTAAAATGCTGTCGCAAATCAGACGCTGACGAGTGTATACTCTCTGTGGAAATCATAAAGTTGAAATATTGTTCATTTACTAAATCGATCTTGCAAAGGTCGCTTCACCCTGCCAGGCCTATTGAGACTCAAAGGTGGACATGACCTAGCGGTGTTTTCACTAAAATATTGAGAGAAATAAAGCTGACTCACAAGTGGAATGGTATGGGTTATATAAAGGAAATCTTTCTTTTTCTTGGGAATGGGAAAACGTCCAAAATGTTTTTATAAACAGGGTGAGTACATGTAAAAGAAAAGTGCAAAAGGGCAAAGAATCGACATTTACCTAAGAACCAAGGTGAACTTTCCCGTTGTTGAAAGTTTCTAAAGGCCACACTCAATATATACATTTTGTGAAAAAATGAAGTGAATAGCAACTACTGTTAAATTTCTAAAAGTCCTTTTACTGCCATACACAATTTGATTTTTTTTATCAAACAAATTTTCTTCCATTTCTTAAGTCCTTCACATCTCACCAAAAATAAAGATGGTTTATTTGCCCTATTGCCCTATTGCACTTTTTACTCACCCTCTATTATTGGCCTTAATTTAAATGCAATTACTTATTTCCTAACATATCAATATTATGAATACTAGAAAATATATGTTAGTAGAATGTGGAAAAGTAGAAAACTCGTCTTACTTTAACACTAGAACTACGAAATATTTTTTATCCGTCATAAAAAAAAGCGCACGCAGTTACGCCCAAACGACCTAAGCTAATTGTAGAGCCATCCTGTGTGCTTAATTCAGTGATAAAATTTGTACCTCAGCACCTTACCCGGGGTAGGACCGGCTATCACAGATGACCATAGAGTTTTTACAGTAAAATCGATGATTTTCATTTCGCTCTTGTAAAATTATTCCAAGAGCTAGAGACTTTTTACTTGATATTTAGGTAAACTTTTCATTTCCTTTTATATACATGAGAAATTTTGGTGAAAATTGCCTTTTCGTAGAATTTATAGCCGAAAATCAATTTTGCCTATACTTATGTACATAGCCAGAATGTCCTAAATTTGCATGGGCGCCCTCCCATTATGACGTCATAACGACATTGTGTGGGAAATGTTTGTACTTATTTTGGTATAAGTGAAGACTCATAGCTCTACATTGGTACCAAATATAACGGTATATGACGTTTATAATTGAAAATTAGGGGAGGGGTTGCAACACTTCCCCCACACACACACACACCCCCACACACATACACGCCCTTCGTAGTTCGTGTTGCAAAATATGGCTCAGTAGTTTCTTGCCATAAAGGCAAAAGTAAAAAAAATGGTTTACTTTATATTTTGTTGGAGATAGCCTTTTTCGATATAGGGAACAGTTTGAAAAGGATGTGCGAATACGTTTTTAAATGTCCGATTATATACAGAGTAAAAGATATCAAACAATTTTACATTAAACATTCAAAACAATTTTTTAACAATGTTATTTAAGTGTTGACGTTATATTTGGTAAAAATATGTTTGCAACAAATACTTTACAATAAAATTTGGACAACATTTTGAAAATGTTGTTGTAGTGTGTTTTCATACAAAACGTTTGAAATGTTTTCGTGAACTTTATAAAACATTTTTGCTATTACCAAACCAAAAATCAAAATATAGCCTGTTTTGAATGTTTTAAACCAGTTTTATGTTTGCTGGGTTCCTGTCTCAAGTATATCTTAATTTAATTTCTTCACATCTTTCAATGAATGCCTGAACTGTTTAACCATGTCTTCGCCAATTTGGCAAAGCTTGATCCTACTAGTCACTTGTGTTTAATCATGGAATAAATGATAAAGGAAACACACAAAGTATGCATAGGCAGCAGTTAGCTGCAGTAATGGAAAATTTGTTAGAGGCGAAAAGCCATGCACACTAAACAAGAAATAAGCAGCTGCTTGTGAAAAACAACTTGCAAAACTATATTGGAAAATTCAGCTTTAAAGTCATGATTCAAAATGCTAACACTATAAGGTTCATATAGACAATTCATTAATTATTGATATTCCGCATTATCTTTCAAATTATAGTTTATATTGGTTAAGATTCCAGACGCGCTGCTTTTTGGTTATGAATGCAATCAATCACTCACAACTTAATTTCATATTTTGAGTATCAAAATCGAAGCGGAGCCATGCCCTAAGAATTCTAACAAACGAATTTCGCATTGCGCTCGTGCTCTATTATTTTTGGCGGGAAGGAAATGCCCAAGGCCAAAATCACTTCTAAATTCACGCAAATATATACACAAAACACACTGATATATAATTCACAACAGATGAATTATTTAGTATTATGTATAGTATGATCGCGCAATCAATGTTTTAGGATATTATGTACAACAATGTATATAAACATCTCAAAAAAAGTAACTAACCCCCTTAAATAATGACCATTATTCAAAAACATTTTTGCACATTTTGACACCTCATTTATAGCAATTGACTAAATAATGACGTGACGTCACAACGATTTAAATCTATGTAGCCCAAGATTTGAAAGTTGCAGTAAATTCTATTGATTTTGCATTCAGTGTAATGGAAGGAAGTCTGTGTACTACATCTGAGTGTTTTTGTATTGTAGAAATTTTTATGTAAGTCCAACTTTCAAATCTGGACCTCACTACATTAAATTGACCGGTGTTTTATTGTTTTCTGGGCTCGTATCAAATTAGATGTTAAAATGCGCAGAAATAAATTCTGCTTCCAACGCATTTTACAGATTTACAGTAATACAAATAGCCCCTGTTTGAATAATGGCCATTATTTAAGGGGAGGTAGTTACTTTTTTTGATATGTTTATATAAATATATAGGATTACAATCTTTAGGATAGTAATCCCAAAGGTCTGATTCTTCTTGGTGATTAGTTTCTCTGGAGTTTTATCCGAACTTAAGGCCCATTGCGTACATTATTTAGAGGGGATGTAGATTGGAAATAGAGCCACTCATTCAGGTAATCCCAATTCTTAACCCCTTCAATAATAAAGTAATGTCTTCCGTGGTGTGTTCCAATATCTGTGATTTCAACTTGAATAGTCACACCGAAGGTATCAAGCTTGTTGTACCACGATCAATTGTTTGGTATAGTATTTCTACGAATATTTAGGGATTCAATCATATTTCACCGTTGCTCATCACCAATTAACAACGATGCGTCCGCAACGTTTGCGTGGTTTACTTCGTGAGACCGCACCGAGTTGTTAATCGGTGATGGATAACGATGAAACATGATTGAATTCGGAATGTCCGTTTGTTAATGCCACTCAACCTTACAAGAAGATCGATGATTTCTTTGTTGATATCAGCGATAAAATAAAAAAATAAAGCGGTAGCTTAGCTGCTACCTGCAACATAAGAGAGTCGTATTTGTTTGCGGGTTCCAGGTATGACGAATTTTACGCGTAACACGTATGCGTAACCTTGCGTTCGCGTATGCGCCAATGGACTGTGGATTCATCACAATTAACAACGCTTGGCTGATATCCTGTACAAAGGTATAGGAAGAGTTGTTGAAACCACCAATGATCGCAGTACCGGCGCAACCGGTCCCTGTGTGAGTGGTCGAATCGAGCTTTTGTTAGACGTACGTGTATCTAACTCAATCCTGATGAAGCCATAGTCATATTCATAATATCTGAAAGCTCGACTACTCACACAGGGACCGGCTGCACCTGTACTGTGATAACCGACGACGTACTCGTAGATAGACTATAACTTAATATTATGAAAGCATATCTACTTATGTTAATGGCATTGTTGTCGTGCAGTGACAAACGGTCAACCCGTTTCCAATGGTTTTATTGCTTTTTAAATATTTCATGACAAACTCATACTGATATTTCTGAGTGAAGGTAAAACACATCACCGTATTTCTGAAAAGTAAAAACAAACAAATTTGCATATCTGGAAGGCTGGTTTCCGAGAACCTATACGTGGAGACCAGATGTATGAAATAAGAAGAATATTGCAAATAATACCATTTTGAGTTATTTTCAGATTAAAAGCTCTTCTTTGCTTTTTACTTGAAATGGTGATTTTTAATAATTATTATTAATATTGCTTCATTGTTAAATTTACACTGAATGCATATTGGAGTGTCTGGGTCCCCTCCCCCTAAAATAACCTGTGAAAAGGTTGCTATGAGAGTCTAATCCTTCAAGCAACCGTAGCAAAATCCACAGGGGGTGGTAACCACCCACCTTAAACCAAGATTAACCAAAGCTTAATACGTCAGTTTTTGTGCAATGGCCATTTTTCAGAAACGGGCAACTGCATTACAAATCTGTAAAATGCTTTGGAAGCAGAATTTATTTCTGCGCATTTTGACACCTCATTTGATACGATCAAAAACGGTCAATTTAATGTAGTGAGGTCCAGACAGCATGTTAACATGGACTTAAAGCCATATTATAATATTTCCATACAAAATAGATGTGTATATCCGTCCTGCACGCCATATTACGTAGGCTGTGTTATGAACATCGTGTATACGTTCGACTAATATTTCCATCGTAATAATAAAACGACGGTTCATGCGTTTTATTCAAAATCTTGGATTTTGACAAAACTACAGCACCTATAGTCTTGATATTTGCAGGGTATGTTAATTTGAACACAATATAATCATGTAAAAATACATTAATTTTGACAAATATTGAGGGTGTTCTCCTCAGCAAATATTATAATAGTGCTTTAACTGTAATGTCTTCTTCAATGTCTGAACTTTGTGTCAAAACTATTAGGCCAGACATATCAGAAAATATTTACTTTATGGAATTGACTGGGGTGAGAGTGTACAATCAAAGATCAATAGTCTCATCATGGCAAAATAATTACGTTTGTTTTAGACTTTTACCGGTAATTCCCATTCAGAAGACTGAAAATGTATTTTGCTTTATTTAATCTTTCTTATTTCCTCAACGAATGAAGAATACCTGTGTGCCTAAGCTTTCTAAGGTTGATTGACAAAAACATCGTCCAATTTGTATTTTCGGGCTGTTGACAGCAAGGGATTACAGCTCGGTGGCATGTGGAATACCGCACTACGTACAGTTATTCGTATGGTCAAATGAAAAAAAATCCGATTCGCGTCCGCCTCTCTTCTCACTTTGTGGGATCAGTCCATTATTTACACAGCCGTGACGTTAGTCACGGCTGTGTCTTTTTCTTACAGGTTCTTTCTTAGTCTAGCCGAGCGGCGGCTGGACTCTTGTATCTCTTCACGCTTTTTCAATTTAGCGCAATTCCCTTCTTCTCCTAGAGCAGTTGACAGAATTCCACGAAATTTACTCAAACTGTTTATTGACTAATGTAGTTTAGGGGTCTTCACAGATTTTAGATCAACCGTCATTAAGTGGGTCATTTTGGTCTTTTTAATTACTGCAGTCTCTGCATCGGCTATCAGTCACGCGATAAGAGCTTATACCGGTCATAGGAGTTCTGTGTTATTCTTCACCGTCCATCTGACACAAAAACAACATGATGGCGAGTTGATGTGTGCCAGATGAGTTGCCAGGATTTATCCTGAATTTGCCGCGCCGGCGAACGCCCAAATAGATTTTATCATCGTTTTATAGAGTCCCCGACCTTTTCTAATCACCCACTATGACTGTGTATTCGGTGTATAGGCAACTGCTACGATAAAGCAACACTATGGTTCTAATCCTTTTCATTCTTCACTATACATTACATAATATTAAATAGGCTTTCTAAGGATTATTACCGAGTCCTGCAGGGATTACGTCAGACCGGTATTGTTGACTAAAATGTCCTTTATAAACTGGTATTGATCATAAGACTACAGTGTACATGGTAAGAAAAAAAACCATTCATCCAATCTATTCACAATATTCAACCATGAATGGGTGCTTTTATCATGCTAATTCCACCACTATCATCAACACTATACATCAGTTCTATACAATTTAGATCCGACCTCAATGTTATACATTAACACCAACACATACTACTTGGAATTTGTTCAGAAAACTTCAGCATCCTCTATAGCGCAGCGGTAAGAACCCCGGCTTCTAAACTCTGATCTCGGGTGTGGGTTCGAACCCCTACCTGTTTCATATATATATATATTTTTTTTTTTTTGCTAGTCGTGACTATTTTTAGTCTAGCCGAGCGGCGGCTGGACTCTTGTATCTCTTCACGCTTTTTCAATTTAGCGCAATTCCTTCTTCTCCTAGAGCAGTTGACAGAATTCCACGAAATTTACTCAAACTGTTTATTGACTAATGTAGTTTAGGGAGTCTTCACAGATTTTAGATCAACCGTCATTAAGTGGGTCATTTTGGTCTTTTTAATTACTGCAGTCTCTGCATCGGCTATCAGTCACGCGATAAGAGCTTATACCGGTCATAGGAGTTCTGTGTTATTCTTCACCGTCCATCTGACACAAAAACAACATGATGGCGAGTTGATGTGTGCCAGATGAGTTGCCAGGATTTATCCCGAATTTGCCGCGCCGGCGAACGCCCAAATAGATTTTATCATCGTTTTATAGAGTCCCCGACCTTTTCTAATCACCCACTATGACTGTGTATTCGGTGTATAGGCAACTGCTACGATAAAGCAACACTATGGTTCTAATCCTTTTCATTCTTCACTATACATTACATAATATTAAATAGGCTTTCTAAGGATTATTACCGAGTCCTGCAGGGATTACGTCAGACCGGTATTGTTGACTAAAATGTCCTTTATAAACTGGTATTGATCATAAGACTACAGTGTACATGGTAAGAAAAAAACCATTCATCCAATCTATTCACAATATTCAACCATGAATGGGTGCTTTTATCATGCTAATTCCACCACTATCATCAACACTATACATCAGTTCTATACAATTTAGATCCGACCTCAATGTTATACATTAACACCAACACATACTACTTGGAATTTGTTCAGAAAACTTCAGCATCCCTCTATAGCGCAGCGGTAAGAACCCCGGCTTCTAAACTCTGATCTCGGGTGTGGGTTCGAACCCCTACCTGTTTCATATATATATATATTTTTTTTTTTTGCTAGTCGTGACTATTTTTAGTCTAGCCGAGCGGCGGCTGGACTCTTGTATCTCTTCACGCTTTTTCAATTTAGCGCAATTCCTTCTTCTCCTAGAGCAGTTGACAGAATTCCACGAAATTTACTCAAACTGTTTATTGACTAATGTAGTTTAGGGGGTCTTCACAGATTTTAGATCAACCGTCATTAAGTGGGTCATTTTGGTCTTTTTAATTACGGCAGTCTCTGCATCGGCTATCAGTCACGCGATAAGAGCTTATACCGGTCATAGGAGTTCTGTGTTATTCTTCACCGTCCATCTGACACAAAAACAACATGATGGCGAGTTGATGTGTGCCAGATGAGTTGCCAGGATTTATCCCGAATTTGCCGCGCCGGCGAACGCCCAAATAGATTTTATCATCGTTTTATAGAGTCCCTGACCTTTTCTAATCACCCACTATGACTGTGTATTCGGTGTATAGGCAACTGCTACGATAAAGCAACACTATGGTTCTAATCCTTTTCATTCTTCACTATACATTACATAATATTAAATAGGCTTTCTAAGGATTATTACCGAGTCCTGCAGGGATTACGTCAGACCGGTATTGTTGACTAAAATGTCCTTTATAAACTGGTATTGATCATAAGACTACAGTGTACATGGTAAGAAAAAACCATTCATCCAATCTATTCACAATATTCAACCATGAATGGGTGCTTTTATCATGCTAATTCCACCACTATCATCAACACTATACATCAGTTCTATACAATTTAGATCCGACCTCAATGTTATACATTAACACCAACACATACTACTTGGAATTTGTTCAGAAAACTTCAGCATCCTCTATAGCGCAGCGGTAAGAACCCCGGCTTCTAAACTCTGATCTCGGGTGTGGGTTCGAACCCTACCTGTTTCATATATATATATATTTTTTTTTTTTTGCTAGTCGTGACTATTTTTAGTCTAGCCGAGCGGCGGCTGGACTCTTGTATCTCTTCACGCTTTTTCAATTTATCGCAATTCCCTTTCTTCTCCTATAGCAGTTGACAGAATTCCACGAAATTTACTCAAACTGTTTATTGACTAATGTAGTTTAGGGGGACTTCACAGATTTTAGATCAACCGTCATTAAGTGGGTCATTTTGGTCTTTTTAATTACTGCAGTCTCTGCATCGGCTATCAGTCACGCGATAAGAGCTTATACCGGTCATAGGAGTTCTGTGTTATTCTTCACCGTCCATCTGACACAAAAACAACATGATGGCGAGTTGATGTGTGCCAGATGAGTTGCCAGGATTTATCCCGAATTTGCCGCGCCGGCGAACGCCCAAATAGATTTTATCATCGTTTTATAGAGTCCCCGACCTTTTCTAATCACCCACTATGACTGTGTATTCGGTGTATAGGCAACTGCTACGATAAAGCAACACTATGGTTCTAATCCTTTTCATTCTTCACTATACATTACATAATATTAAATAGGCTTTCTAAGGATTATTACCGAGTCCTGCAGGGATTACGTCAGACCGGTATTGTTGACTAAAATGTCCTTTATAAACTGGTATTGATCATAAGACTACAGTGTACATGGTAAGAAAAAAACCATTCATCCAATCTATTCACAATATTCAACCATGAATGGGTGCTTTTATCATGCTAATTCCACCACTATCATCAACACTATACATCAGTTCTATACAATTTAGATCCGACCTCAATGTTATACATTAACACCAACACATACTACTTGGAATTTGTTCAGAAAACTTCAGCATCCCTCTATAGCGCAGCGGTAAGAACCCCGGCTTCTAAACTCTGATCTCGGGTGTGGGTTCGAACCCCTACCTGTTTCATATATATATATATTTTTTTTTTTTTGCTAGTCGTGACTATTTTTAGTCTAGCCGAGCGGCGGCTGGACTCTTGTATCTCTTCACGCTTTTTCAATTTAGCGCAATTCCCTTCTTCTCCTAGAGCAGTTGACAGAATTCCACGAAATTTACTCAAACTGTTTATTGACTAATGTAGTTTAGGGGGTCTTCACAGATTTTAGATCAACCGTCATTAAGTGGGTCATTTTGGTCTTTTTAATTACGGCAGTCTCTGCATCGGCTATCAGTCACGCGATAAGAGCTTATACCGGTCATAGGAGTTCTGTGTTATTCTTCACCGTCCATCTGACACAAAAACAACATGATGGCGAGTTGATGTGTGCCAGATGAGTTGCCAGGATTTATCCCGAATTTGCCGCGCCGGCGAACGCCCAAATAGATTTTATCATCGTTTTATAGAGTCCCCGACCTTTTCTAATCACCCACTATGACTGTGTATTCGGTGTATAGGCAACTGCTACGATAAAGCAACACTATGGTTCTAATCCTTTTCATTCTTCACTATACATTACATAATATTAAATAGGCTTTCTAAGGATTATTACCGAGTCCTGCAGGGATTACGTCAGACCGGTATTGTTGACTAAAATGTCCTTTATAAACTGGTATTGATCATAAGACTACAGTGTACATGGTAAGAAAAAAAACCATTCATCCAATCTATTCACAATATTCAACCATGAATGGGTGCTTTTATCATGCTAATTCCACCACTATCATCAACACTATACATCAGTTCTATACAATTTAGATCCGACCTCAATGTTATACATTAACACCAACACATACTACTTGGAATTTGTTCAGAAAACTTCAGCATCCCTCTATAGCGCAGCGGTAAGAACCCCGGCTTCTAAACTCTGATCTCGGGTGTGGGTTCGAACCCTACCTGTTTCATATATATATTTTTTTTTTGCTAGTCGTGACTATTTTTAGTCTAGCCGAGCGGCGGCTGGACTCTTGTATCTCTTCACGCTTTTTTCAATTTAGCGCAATTCCTTCTTCTCCTAGAGCAGTTGACAGAATTCCACGAAATTTACTCAAACTGTTTATTGACTAATGTAGTGTAGGGGGTCTTCACAGATTTTAGATCAACCGTCATTAAGTGGGTCATTTTGGTCTTTTTAATTACTGCAGTCTCTGCATCGGCTATCAGTCACGCGATAAGAGCTTATACCGGTCATAGGAGTTCTGTGTTATTCTTCACCGTCCATCTGACACAAAAACAACATGATGGCGAGTTGATGTGTGCCAGATGAGTTGCCAGGATTTATCCCGAATTTGCCGCGCCGGCGAACGCCCAAATAGATTTTATCATCGTTTTATAGAGTCCCCGACCTTTTCTAATCACCCACTATGACTGTGTATTCGGTGTATAGGCAACTGCTACGATAAAGCAACACTATGGTTCTAATCCTTTTCATTCTTCACTATACATTACATAATATTAAATAGGCTTTCTAAGGATTATTACCGAGTCCTGCAGGGATTACGTCAGACCGGTATTGTTGACTAAAATGTCCTTTATAAACTGGTATTGATCATAAGACTACAGTGTACATGGTAAGAAAAAAAACCATTCATCCAATCTATTCACAATATTCAACCATGAATGGGTGCTTTTATCATGCTAATTCCACCACTATCATCAACACTATACATCAGTTCTATACAATTTAGATCCGACCTCAATGTTATACATTAACACCAACACATACTACTTGGAATTTGTTCAGAAAACTTCAGCATCCTCTATAGCGCAGCGGTAAGAACCCCGGCTTCTAAACTCTGATCTCGGGTGTGGGTTCGAACCCCTACCTGTTTCATATATATATATATTTTTTTTTTTTGCTAGTCGTGACTATTTTTAGTCTAGCCGAGCGGCGGCTGGACTCTTGTATCTCTTCACGCTTTTTCAATTTAGCGCAATTCCTTCTTCTCCTAGAGCAGTTGACAGAATTCCACGAAAGTTACTCAAACTGTTTATTGACTAATGTAGTCTAGGGGGTCTTCACAGATTTTAGATCAACCGTCATTAAGTGGGTCATTTTGGTCTTTTTAATTACTGCAGTCTCTGCATCGGCTATCAGTCACGCGATAAGAGCTTATACCGGTCATAGGAGTTCTGTGTTATTCTTCACCGTCCATCTGACACAAAAACAACATGATGGCGAGTTGATGTGTGCCAGATGAGTTGCCAGGATTTATCCCGAATTTGCCGCGCCGGCGAACGCCCAAATAGATTTTATCATCGTTTTATAGAGTCCCCGACCTTTTCTAATCACCCACTATGACTGTGTATTCGGTGTATAGGCAACTGCTACGATAAAGCAACACTATGGTTCTAATCCTTTTCATTCTTCACTATACATTACATAATATTAAATAGGCTTTCTAAGGATTATTACCGAGTCCTGCAGGGATTACGTCAGACCGGTATTGTTGACTAAAATGTCCTTTATAAACTGGTATTGATCATAAGACTACAGTGTACATGGTAAGAAAAAAAACCATTCATCCAATCTATTCACAATATTCAACCATGAATGGGTGCTTTTATCATGCTAATTCCACCACTATCATCAACACTATACATCAGTTCTATACAATTTAGATCCGACCTCAATGTTATACATTAACACCAACACATACTACTTGGAATTTGTTCAGAAAACTTCAGCATCCTCTATAGCGCAGCGGTAAGAACCCCGGCTTCTAAACTCTGATCTCGGGTGTGGGTTCGAACCCCTACCTGTTTCATATATATATATATTTTTTTTTTTTGCTAGTCGTGACTATTTTTAGTCTAGCCGAGCGGCGGCTGGACTCTTGTATCTCTTCACGCTTTTTCAATTTAGCGCAATTCCTTCTTCTCCTAGAGCAGTTGACAGAATTCCACGAAATTTACTCAAACTGTTTATTGACTAATGTAGTTTAGGGGTCTTCACAGATTTTAGATCAACCGTCATTAAGTGGGTCATTTTGGTCTTTTTAATTACTGCAGTCTCTGCATCGGCTATCAGTCACGCGATAAGAGCTTATACCGGTCATAGGAGTTCTGTGTTATTCTTCACCGTCCATCTGACACAAAAACAACATGATGGCGAGTTGATGTGTGCCAGATGAGTTGCCAGGATTTATCCTGAATTTGCCGCGCCGGCGAACGCCCAAATAGATTTTATCATCGTTTTATAGAGTCCCCGACCTTTTCTAATCACCCACTATGACTGTGTATTCGGTGTATAGGCAACTGCTACGATAAAGCAACACTATGGTTCTAATCCTTTTCATTCTTCACTATACATTACATAATATTAAATAGGCTTTCTAAGGATTATTACCGAGTCCTGCAGGGATTACGTCAGACCGGTATTGTTGACTAAAATGTCCTTTATAAACTGGTATTGATCATAAGACTACAGTGTACATGGTAAGAAAAAAACCATTCATCCAATCTATTCACAATATTCAACCATGAATGGGTGCTTTTATCATGCTAATTCCACCACTATCATCAACACTATACATCAGTTCTATACAATTTAGATCCGACCTCAATGTTATACATTAACACCAACACATACTACTTGGAATTTGTTCAGAAAACTTCAGCATCCCTCTATAGCGCAGCGGTAAGAACCCCGGCTTCTAAACTCTGATCTCGGGTGTGGGTTCGAACCCCTACCTGTTTCATATATATATATATTTTTTTTTTTTGCTAGTCGTGACTATTTTTAGTCTAGCCGAGCGGCGGCTGGACTCTTGTATCTCTTCACGCTTTTTCAATTTAGCGCAATTCCTTCTTCTCCTAGAGCAGTTGACAGAATTCCACGAAATTTACTCAAACTGTTTATTGACTAATGTAGTTTAGGGGTCTTCACAGATTTTAGATCAACCGTCATTAAGTGGGTCATTTTGGTCTTTTTAATTACTGCAGTCTCTGCATCGGCTATCAGTCACGCGATAAGAGCTTATACCGGTCATAGGAGTTCTGTGTTATTCTTCACCGTCCATCTGACACAAAAACAACATGATGGCGAGTTGATGTGTGCCAGATGAGTTGCCAGGATTTATCCCGAATTTGCCGCGCCGGCGAACGCCCAAATAGATTTTATCATCGTTTTATAGAGTCCCCGACCTTTTCTAATCACCCACTATGACTGTGTATTCGGTGTATAGGCAACTGCTACGATAAAGCAACACTATGGTTCTAATCCTTTTCATTCTTCACTATACATTACATAATATTAAATAGGCTTTCTAAGGATTATTACCGAGTCCTGCAGGGATTACGTCAGACCGGTATTGTTGACTAAAATGTCCTTTATAAACTGGTATTGATCATAAGACTACAGTGTACATGGTAAGAAAAAAACCATTCATCCAATCTATTCACAATATTCAACCATGAATGGGTGCTTTTATCATGCTAATTCCACCACTATCATCAACACTATACATCAGTTCTATACAATTTAGATCCGACCTCAATGTTATACATTAACACCAACACATACTACTTGGAATTTGTTCAGAAAACTTCAGCATCCCTCTATAGCGCAGCGGTAAGAACCCCGGCTTCTAAACTCTGATCTCGGGTGTGGGTTCGAACCCCTACCTGTTTCATATATATATATATTTTTTTTTTTGCTAGTCGTGACTATTTTTAGTCTAGCCGAGCGGCGGCTGGACTCTTGTATCTCTTCACGCTTTTTCAATTTAGCGCAATTCCCTTCTTCTCCTAGAGCAGTTGACATAATTCCACGAAATTTACTCAAACTGTTTATTGACTAATGTAGTTTAGGGGTCTTCACAGATTTTAGATCAACCGTCATTAAGTGGGTCATTTTGGTCTTTTTAATTACTGCAGTCTCTGCATCGGCTATCAGTCACGCGATAAGAGCTTATACCGGTCATAGGAGTTCTGTGTTATTCTTCACCGTCCATCTGACACAAAAACAACATGATGGCGAGTTGATGTGTGCCAGATGAGTTGCCAGGATTTATCCCGAATTTGCCGCGCCGGCGAACGCCCAAATAGATTTTATCATCGTTTTATAGAGTCCCCGACCTTTTCTAATCACCCACTATGACTGTGTATTCGGTGTATAGGCAACTGCTACGATAAAGCAACACTATGGTTCTAATCCTTTTCATTCTTCACTATACATTACATAATATTAAATAGGCTTTCTAAGGATTATTACCGAGTCCTGCAGGGATTACGTCAGACCGGTATTGTTGACTAAAATGTCCTTTATAAACTGGTATTGATCATAAGACTACAGTGTACATGGTAAGAAAAAAACCATTCATCCAATCTATTCACAATATTCAACCATGAATGGGTGCTTTTATCATGCTAATTCCACCACTATCATCAACACTATACATCAGTTCTATACAATTTAGATCCGACCTCAATGTTATACATTAACACCAACACATACTACTTGGAATTTGTTCAGAAAACTTCAGCATCCCTCTATAGCGCAGCGGTAAGAACCCCGGCTTCTAAACTCTGATCTCGGGTGTGGGTTCGAACCCTACCTGTTTCATATATATATATATTTTTTTTTTTTGCTAGTCGTGACTATTTTAGTCTAGCCGAGCGGCGGCTGGACTCTTGTATCTCTTCACGCTTTTTCAATTTAGCGCAATTCCTTCTTCTCCTAGAGCAGTTGACAGAATTCCACGAAATTTACTCAAACTGTTTATTGACTAATGTAGTTTAGGGGTCTTCACAGATTTTAGATCAACCGTCATTAAGTGGGTCATTTTGGTCTTTTTAATTACTGCAGTCTCTGCATCGGCTATCAGTCACGCGATAAGAGCTTATACCGGTCATAGGAGTTCTGTGTTATTCTTCACCGTCCATCTGACACAAAACAACATGATGGCGAGTTGATGTGTGCCAGATGAGTTGCCAGGATTTATCCTGAATTTGCCGCGCCGGCGAACGCCCAAATAGATTTTATCATCGTTTTATAGAGTCCCCGACCTTTTCTAATCACCCACTATGACTGTGTATTCGGTGTATAGGCAACTGCTACGATAAAGCAACACTATGGTTCTAATCCTTTTCATTCTTCACTATACATTACATAATATTAAATAGGCTTTCTAAGGATTATTACCGAGTCCTGCAGGGATTACGTCAGACCGGTATTGTTGACTAAAATGTCCTTTATAAACTGGTATTGATCATAAGACTACAGTGTACATGGTAAGAAAAAAAACCATTCATCCAATCTATTCAAAATATTCAACCATGAATGGGTGCTTTTATCATGCTAATTCCACCACTATCATCAACACTATACATCAGTTCTATACAATTTAGATCCGACCTCAATGTTATACATTAACACCAACACATACTACTTGGAATTTGTTCAGAAAACTTCAGCATCCCTCTATAGCGCAGCGGTAAGAACCCCGGCTTCTAAACTCTGATCTCGGGTGTGGGTTCGAACCCCTACCTGTTTCATATATATATATATATTTTTTTTTTGCTAGTCGTGACTATTTTTAGTCTAGCCGAGCGGCGGCTGGACTCTTGTATCTCTTCACGCTTTTTCAATTTAGCGCAATTCCTTCTTCTCCTAGAGCAGTTGACAGAATTCCACGAAATTTACTCAAACTGTTTATTGACTAATGTAGTTTAGGGGTCTTCACAGATTTTAGATCAACCGTCATTAAGTGGGTCATTTTGGTCTTTTTAATTACTGCAGTCTCTGCATCGGCTATCAGTCACGCGATAAGAGCTTATACCGGTCATAGGAGTTCTGTGTTATTCTTCACCGTCCATCTGACACAAAAACAACATGATGGCGAGTTGATGTGTGCCAGATGAGTTGCCAGGATTTATCCCGAATTTGCCGCGCCGGCGAACGCCCAAATAGATTTTATCATCGTTTTATAGAGTCCCCGACCTTTTCTAATCACCCACTATGACTGTGTATTCGGTGTATAGGCAACTGCTACGATAAAGCAACACTATGGTTCTAATCCTTTTCATTCTTCACTATACATTACATAATATTAAATAGGCTTTCTAAGGATTATTACCGAGTCCTGCAGGGATTACGTCAGACCGGTATTGTTGACTAAAATGTCCTTTATAAACTGGTATTGATCATAAGACTACAGTGTACATGGTAAGAAAAAACCATTCATCCAATCTATTCACAATATTCAACCATGAATGGGTGCTTTTATCATGCTAATTCCACCACTATCATCAACACTATACATCAGTTCTATACAATTTAGATCCGACCTCAATGTTATACATTAACACCAACACATACTACTTGGAATTTGTTCAGAAAACTTCAGCATCCTCTATAGCGCAGCGGTAAGAACCCCGGCTTCTAAACTCTGATCTCGGGTGTGGGTTCGAACCCCTACCTGTTTCATATATATATATATTTTTTTTTTTTGCTAGTCGTGACTATTTTTAGTCTAGCCGAGCGGCGGCTGGACTCTTGTATCTCTTCACGCTTTTTTTTTTTATTGCAATTCCCTTTTTCTCCTATAGCATTTGACAGAATTCCACGAAATTTACTCAAACTGTTTATTCACTAATGTAGTTTAGGGCGTCTTCACATATTTTAGATCAACCGTCATTAAGTGGGTCATTTTGGTCTTTTTAATTACTGCAGTCTCTGCATCGGCTATCAGTCACGCGATAAGAGCTTATACCGGTCATAGGAGTTCTGTGTTATTCTTCACCGTCCATCTGACACAAAAACAACATGATGGCGAGTTGATGTGTGCCAGATGAGTTGCCAGGATTTATCCTGAATTTGCCGCGCCGGCGAACGCCCAAATAGATTTTATCATCGTTTTATAGAGTCCCCGACCTTTTCTAATCACCCACTATGACTGTGTATTCGGTGTATAGGCAACTGCTACGATAAAGCAACACTATGGTTCTAATCCTTTTCATTCTTCACTATACATTACATAATATTAAATAGGCTTTCTAAGGATTATTACCGAGTCCTGCAGGGATTACGTCAGACCGGTATTGTTGACTAAAATGTCCTTTATAAACTGGTATTGATCATAAGACTACAGTGTACATGGTAAGAAAAAAAACCATTCATCCAATCTATTCACAATATTCAACCATGAATGGGTGCTTTTATCATGCTAATTCCACCACTATCATCAACACTATACATCAGTTCTATACAATTTAGATCCGACCTCAATGTTATACATTAACACCAACACATACTACTTGGAATTTGTTCAGAAAACTTCAGCATCCTCTATAGCGCAGCGGTAAGAACCCCGGCTTCTAAACTCTGATCTCGGGTGTGGGTTCGAACCCCTACCTGTTTCATATATATATATATTTTTTTTTTTTTGCTAGTCGTGACTATTTTTAGTCTAGCCGAGCGGCGGCTGGACTCTTGTATCTCTTCACGCTTTTTCAATTTAGCGCAATTCCCTTCTTCTCCTAGAGCAGTTGACAGAATTCCACGAAATTTACTCAAACTGTTTATTGACTAATGTAGTTAGGGGGTCTTCACAGATTTTAGATCAACCGTCATTAAGTGGGTCATTTTGGTCTTTTTAATTACTGCAGTCTCTGCATCGGCTATCAGTCACGCGATAAGAGCTTATACCGGTCATAGGAGTTCTGTGTTATTCTTCACCGTCCATCTGACACAAAAACAACATGATGGCGAGTTGATGTGTGCCAGATGAGTTGCCAGGATTTATCCCGAATTTGCCGCGCCGGCGAACGCCCAAATAGATTTTATCATCGTTTTATAGAGTCCCCGACCTTTTCTAATCACCCACTATGACTGTGTATTCGGTGTATAGGCAACTGCTACGATAAAGCAACACTATGGTTCTAATCCTTTTCATTCTTCACTATACATTACATAATATTAAATAGGCTTTCTAAGGATTATTACCGAGTCCTGCAGGGATTACGTCAGACCGGTATTGTTGACTAAAATGTCCTTTATAAACTGGTATTGATCATAAGACTACAGTGTACATGGTAAGAAAAAAACCATTCATCCAATCTATTCACAATATTCAACCATGAATGGGTGCTTTTATCATGCTAATTCCACCACTATCATCAACACTATACATCAGTTCTATACAATTTAGATCCGACCTCAATGTTATACATTAACACCAACACATACTACTTGGAATTTGTTCAGAAAACTTCAGCATCCTCTATAGCGCAGCGGTAAGAACCCCGGCTTCTAAACTCTGATCTCGGGTGTGGGTTCGAACCCCTACCTGTTTCATATATATATATATTTTTTTTTTTTGCTAGTCGTGACTATTTTTAGTCTAGCCGAGCGGCGGCTGGACTCTTGTATCTCTTCACGCTTTTTCAATTTAGCGCAATTCCCTTCTTCTCCTAGAGCAGTTGACAGAATTCCACGAAATTTACTCAAACTGTTTATTGACTAATGTAGTTTAGGGGGTCTTCACAGATTTTAGATCAACCGTCATTAAGTGGGTCATTTTGGTCTTTTTAATTACTGCAGTCTCTGCATCGGCTATCAGTCACGCGATAAGAGCTTATACCGGTCATAGGAGTTCTGTGTTATTCTTCACCGTCCATCTGACACAAAAAAACAACATGATGGCGAGTTGATGTGTGCCAGATGAGTTGCAAGGAATTATCCCGAATTTGCCGCGCCGGCGAACGCCCAAACAGATTTTATCATCGTTTTATAGAGTCCCCGACCTTTTCTAATCACCCACTATGACTGTGTATTCGGTGTATAGGCAACTGCTACGATAAAGCAACACTATGGTTCTAATCCTTTTCATTCTTCACTATACATTACATAATATTAAATAGGCTTTCTAAGGATTATTACCGAGTCCTGCAGGGATTACGTCAGACCGGTATTGTTGACTAAAATGTCCTTTATAAACTGGTATTGATCATAAGACTACAGTGTACATGGTAAGAAAAAAACCATTCATCCAATCTATTCACAATATTCAACCATGAATGGGTGCTTTTATCATGCTAATTCCACCACTATCATCAACACTATACATCAGTTCTATACAATTTAGATCCGACCTCAATGTTATACATTAACACCAACACATACTACTTGGAATTTGTTCAGAAAACTTCAGCATCCTCTATAGCGCAGCGGTAAGAACCCCGGCTTCTAAACTCTGATCTCGGGTGTGGGTTCGAACCCCTACCTGTTTCATATATATATATATATTTTTTTTTTGCTAGTCGTGACTATTTTTAGTCTAGCCGAGCGGCGGCTGGACTCTTGTATCTCTTCACGCTTTTTCAATTTAGCGCAATTCCTTCTTCTCCTAGAGCAGTTGACAGAATTCCACGAAATTTACTCAAACTGTTTATTGACTAATGTAGTTTAGGGGTCTTCACAGATTTTAGATCAACCGTCATTAAGTGGGTCATTTTGGTCTTTTTAATTACTGCAGTCTCTGCATCGGCTATCAGTCACGCGATAAGAGCTTATACCGGTCATAGGAGTTCTGTGTTATTCTTCACCGTCCATCTGACACAAAAACAACATGATGGCGAGTTGATGTGTGCCAGATGAGTTGCCAGGATTTATCCCGAATTTGCCGCGCCGGCGAACGCCCAAATAGATTTTATCATCGTTTTATAGAGTCCCCGACCTTTTCTAATCACCCACTATGACTGTGTATTCGGTGTATAGGCAACTGCTACGATAAAGCAACACTATGGTTCTAATCCTTTTCATTCTTCACTATACATTACATAATATTAAATAGGCTTTCTAAGGATTATTACCGAGTCCTGCAGGGATTACGTCAGACCGGTATTGTTGACTAAAATGTCCTTTATAAACTGGTATTGATCATAAGACTACAGTGTACATGGTAAGAAAAAAACCATTCATCCAATCTATTCACAATATTCAACCATGAATGGGTGCTTTTATCATGCTAATTCCACCACTATCATCAACACTATACATCAGTTCTATACAATTTAGATCCGACCTCAATGTTATACATTAACACCAACACATACTACTTGGAATTTGTTCAGAAAACTTCAGCATCCCTCTATAGCGCAGCGGTAAGAACCCCGGCTTCTAAACTCTGATCTCGGGTGTGGGTTCGAACCCTACCTGTTTCATATATATATATATTTTTTTTTTTGCTAGTCGTGACTATTTTTAGTCTAGCCGAGCGGCGGCTGGACTCTTGTATCTCTTCACGCTTTTTCAATTTAGCGCAATTCCCTTCTCCTCCTAGAGCAGTTGACAGAATTCCACGAAATTTACTCAAACTGTTTATTGACTAATGTAGTTTGGGGGGTCTTCACAGATTTTAGATCAACCGTCATTAAGTGGGTCATTTTGGTCTTTTTAATTACTGCAGTCTCTGCATCGGCTATCAGTCACGCGATAAGAGCTTATACCGGTCATAGGAGTTCTGTGTTATTCTTCACCGTCCATCTGACACAAAAACAACATGATGGCGAGTTGATGTGTGCCAGATGAGTTGCCAGGATTTATCCCGAATTTGCCGCGCCGGCGAACGCCCAAATAGATTTTATCATCGTTTTATAGAGTCCCCGACCTTTTCTAATCACCCACTATGACTGTGTATTCGGTGTATAGGCAACTGCTACGATAAAGCAACACTATGGTTCTAATCCTTTTCATTCTTCACTATACATTACATAATATTAAATAGGCTTTCTAAGGATTATTACCGAGTCCTGCAGGGATTACGTCAGACCGGTATTGTTGACTAAAATGTCCTTTATAAACTGGTATTGATCATAAGACTACAGTGTACATAGTAAGAAAAAAAACCATACATCCAATCTATTCACAATATTCAACCATGAATGGGTGCTTTTATCATGCTAATTCCACCACTATCATCAACACTATACATCAGTTCTATACAATTTAGATCCGACCTCAATGTTATACATTAACACCAACACATACTACTTGGAATTTGTTCAGAAAACTTCAGCATCCCTCTATAGCGCAGCGGTAAGAACCCCGGCTTCTAAACTCTGATCTCGGGTGTGGGTTCGAACCCCTACCTGTTTCATATATATATATATATTTTTTTTTGCTAGTCGTGACTATTTTTAGTCTAGCCGAGCGGCGGCTGGACTCTTGTATCTCTTCACGCTTTTTCAATTTAGCGCAATTCCCTTATTCTCCTAGAGCAGTTGACAGAATTCCACGAAATTTACTCAAACTGTTTATTGACTAATGTAGTTTAGGGGTCTTCACAGATTTTAGATCAACCGTCATTAAGTGGGTCATTTTGGTCTTTTTAATTACTGCAGTCTCTGCATCGGCTATCAGTCACGCGATAAGAGCTTATACCGGTCATAGGAGTTCTGTGTTATTCTTCACCGTCCATCTGACACAAAAACAACATGATGGCGAGTTGATGTGCCAGATGAGTTGCCAGGATTTATCCCGAATTTGCCGCGCCGGCGAACGCCCAAATAGATTTTATCATCGTTTTATAGAGTCCCCGACCTTTTCTAATCACCCACTATGACTGTGTATTCGGTGTATAGGCAACTGCTACGATAAAGCAACACTATGGTTCTAATCCTTTTCATTCTTCACTATACATTACATAATATTAAATAGGCTTTCTAAGGATTATTACCGAGTCCTGCAGGGATTACGTCAGACCGGTATTGTTGACTAAAATGTCCTTTATAAACTGGTATTGATCATAAGACTACAGTGTACATGGTAAGAAAAAAACCATTCATCCAATCTATTCACAATATTCAACCATGAATGGGTGCTTTTATCATGCTAATTCCACCACTATCATCAACACTATACATCAGTTCTATACAATTTAGATCCGACCTCAATGTTATACATTAACACCAACACATACTACTTGGAATTTGTTCAGAAAACTTCAGCATCCCTCTATAGCGCAGCGGTAAGAACCCCGGCTTCTAAACTCTGATCTCGGGTGTGGGTTCGAACCCCTACCTGTTTCATATATATATATATTTTTTTTTTTGCTAGTCGTGACTATTTTTAGTCTAGCCGAGCGGCGGCTGGACTCTTGTATCTCTTCACGCTTTTTCAATTTAGCGCAATTCCCTTCTTCTCCTAGAGCAGTTGACAGAATTCCACGAAATTTACTCAAACTGTTTATTGACTAATGTAGTTTAGGGGGTCTTCACAGATTTTAGATCAACCGTCATTAAGTGGGTCATTTTGGTCTTTTTAATTACTGCAGTCTCTGCATCGGCTATCAGTCACGCGATAAGAGCTTATACCGGTCATAGGAGTTCTGTGTTATTCTTCACCGTCCATCTGACACAAAAACAACATGATGGCGAGTTGATGTGTGCCAGATGAGTTGCCAGGATTTATCCCGAATTTGCCGCGCCGGCGAACGCCCAAATAGATTTTATCATCGTTTTATAGAGTCCCCGACCTTTTCTAATCACCCACTATGACTGTGTATTCGGTGTATAGGCAACTGCTACGATAAAGCAACACTATGGTTCTAATCCTTTTCATTCTTCACTATACATTACATAATATTAAATAGGCTTTCTAAGGATTATTACCGAGTCCTGCAGGGATTACGTCAGACCGGTATTGTTGACTAAAATGTCCTTTATAAACTGGTATTGATCATAAGACTACAGTGTACATGGTAAGAAAAAAACCATTCATCCAATCTATTCACAATATTCAACCATGAATGGGTGCTTTTATCATGCTAATTCCACCACTATCATCAACACTATACATCAGTTCTATACAATTTAGATCCGACCTCAATGTTATACATTAACACCAACACATACTACTTGGAATTTGTTCAGAAAACTTCAGCATCCTCTATAGCGCAGCGGTAAGAACCCCGGCTTCTAAACTCTGATCTCGGGTGTGGGTTCGAACCCCTACCTGTTTCATATATATATATATATTTTTTTTTTTGCTAGTCGTGACTATTTTTAGTCTAGCCGAGCGGCGGCTGGACTCTTGTATCTCTTCACGCTTTTTCAATTTAGCGCAATTCCCTTCTTCTCCTAGAGCAGTTGACAGAATTCCACGAAATTTACTCAAACTGTTTATTGACTAATGTAGTTTAGGAGGTCTTCACAGATTTTAGATCAACCGTCATTAAGTGGGTCATTTTGGTCTTTTTAATTACTGCAGTCTCTGCATCGGCTATCAGTCACGCGATAAGAGCTTATACCGGTCATAGGAGTTCTGTGTTATTCTTCACCGTCCATCTGACACAAAAACAACATGATGGCGAGTTGATGTGTGCCAGATGAGTTGCCAGGATTTATCCTGAATTTGCCGCGCCGGCGAACGCCCAAATAGATTTTATCATCGTTTTATAGAGTCCCCGACCTTTTCTAATCACCCACTATGACTGTGTATTCGGTGTATAGGCAACTGCTACGATAAAGCAACACTATGGTTCTAATCCTTTTCATTCTTCACTATACATTACATAATATTAAATAGGCTTTCTAAGGATTATTACCGAGTCCTGCAGGGATTACGTCAGACCGGTATTGTTGACTAAAATGTCCTTTATAAACTGGTATTGATCATAAGACTACAGTGTACATGGTAAGAAAAAAACCATTCATCCAATCTATTCACAATATTCAACCATGAATGGGTGCTTTTATCATGCTAATTCCACCACTATCATCAACACTATACATCAGTTCTATACAATTTAGATCCGACCTCAATGTTATACATTAACACCAACACATACTACTTGGAATTTGTTCAGAAAACTTCAGCATCCTCTATAGCGCAGCGGTAAGAACCCCGGCTTCTAAACTCTGATCTCGGGTGTGGGTTCGAACCCCTACCTGTTTCATATATATATATATTTTTTTTTTTTTTTTTGCTAGTCGTGACTATTTTTAGTCTAGCCGAGCGGCGGCTGGACTCTTGTATCTCTTCACGCTTTTTCAATTTAGCGCAATTCCCTTCTTCTCCTAGAGCAGTTGACAGAATTCCACGAAATTTACTCAAACTGTTTATTGACTAATGTAGTTTAGGGGTTCTTCACAGATTTTAGATCAACCGTCATTAAGTGGGTCATTTTGGTCTTTTTAATTACTGCAGTCTCTGCATCGGCTATCAGTCACGCGATAAGAGCTTATACCGGTCATAGGAGTTCTGTGTTATTCTTCACCGTCCATCTGACACAAAAACAACATGATGGCGAGTTGATGTGTGCCAGATGAGTTGCCAGGATTTATCCCGAATTTGCCGCGCCGGCGAACGCCCAAATAGATTTTATCATCGTTTTATAGAGTCCCCGACCTTTTCTAATCACCCACTATGACTGTGTATTCGGTGTATAGGCAACTGCTACGATAAAGCAACACTATGGTTCTAATCCTTTTCATTCTTCACTATACATTACATAATATTAAATAGGCTTTCTAAGGATTATTACCGAGTCCTGCAGGGATTACGTCAGACCGGTATTGTTGACTAAAATGTCCTTTATAAACTGGTATTGATCATAAGACTACAGTGTACATGGTAAGAAAAAAACCATTCATCCAATCTATTCACAATATTCAACCATGAATGGGTGCTTTTATCATGCTAATTCCACCACTATCATCAACACTATACATCAGTTCTATACAATTTAGATCCGACCTCAATGTTATACATTAACACCAACACATACTACTTGGAATTTGTTCAGAAAACTTCAGCATCCTCTATAGCGCAGCGGTAAGAACCCCGGCTTCTAAACTCTGATCTCGGGTGTGGGTTCGAACCCCTACCTGTTTCATATATATATATATTTTTTTTTTGCTAGTCGTGCCTATTTTTAGTCTAGCCGAGCGGCGGCTTGACTCTTGTATCTCTTCACGCTTTTTCAATTTAGCGCAATTCCTTCTTCTCCTAGAGCAGTTGACAGAATTCCACGAAATTTACTCAAACTGTTTATTGACTAATGTAGTTTAGGGGTCTTCACAGATTTTAGATCAACCGTCATTAAGTGGGTCATTTTGGTCTTTTTAATTACTGCAGTCTCTGCATCGGCTATCAGTCACGCGATAAGAGCTTATACCGGTCATAGGAGTTCTGTGTTATTCTTCACCGTCCATCTGACACAAAAACAACATGATGGCGAGTTGATGTGTGCCAGATGAGTTGCCAGGATTTATCCCGAATTTGCCGCGCCGGCGAACGCCCAAATAGATTTTATCATCGTTTTATAGAGTCCCCGACCTTTTCTAATCACCCACTATGACTGTGTATTCGGTGTATAGGCAACTGCTACGATAAAGCAACACTATGGTTCTAATCCTTTTCATTCTTCACTATACATTACATAATATTAAATAGGCTTTCTAAGGATTATTACCGAGTCCTGCAGGGATTACGTCAGACCGGTATTGTTGACTAAAATGTCCTTTATAAACTGGTATTGATCATAAGACTACAGTGTACATGGTAAGAAAAAAACCATTCATCCAATCTATTCACAATATTCAACCATGAATGGGTGCTTTTATCATGCTAATTCCACCACTATCATCAACACTATACATCAGTTCTATACAATTTAGATCCGACCTCAATGTTATACATTAACACCAACACATACTACTTGGAATTTGTTCAGAAAACTTCAGCATCCCTCTATAGCGCAGCGGTAAGAACCCCGGCTTCTAAACTCTGATCTCGGGGCGGGTTCGAACCCCTACCTGTTTCATATATATATTTTTTTTTTTGCTAGTCGTGACTATTTTTAGTCTAGCCGAGCGGCGGCTGGACTCTTGTATCTCTTCACGCTTTTTTCAATTTAGCGCAATTCCCTTCTTCTCCTAGAGCAGTTGACAGAATTCCACGAAATTTACTCAAACTGTTTATTGACTAATGTAGTTTAGGGGGTCTTCACAGATTTTAGATCAACCGTCATTAAGTGGGTCATTTTGGTCTTTTTAATTACTGCAGTCTCTGCATCGGCTATCAGTCACGCGATAAGAGCTTATACCGGTCATAGGAGTTCTGTGTTATTCTTCACCGTCCATCTGACACAAAAACAACATGATGGCGAGTTGATGTGTGCCAGATGAGTTGCCAGGATTTATCCCGAATTTGCCGCGCCGGCGAACGCCCAAATAGATTTTATCATCGTTTTATAGAGTCCCCGACCTTTTCTAATCACCCACTATGACTGTGTATTCGGTGTATAGGCAACTGCTACGATAAAGCAACACTATGGTTCTAATCCTTTTCATTCTTCACTATACATTACATAATATTAAATAGGCTTTCTAAGGATTATTACCGAGTCCTGCAGGGATTACGTCAGACCGGTATTGTTGACTAAAATGTCCTTTATAAACTGGTATTGATCATAAGACTACAGTGTACATGGTAAGAAAAAAAACCATTCATCCAATCTATTCACAATATTCAACCATGAATGGGTGCTTTTATCATGCTAATTCCACCACTATCATCAACACTATACATCAGTTCTATACAATTTAGATCCGACCTCAATGTTATACATTAACACCAACACATACTACTTGGAATTTGTTCAGAAAACTTCAGCATCCTCTATAGCGCAGCGGTAAGAACCCCGGCTTCTAAACTCTGATCTCGGGTGTGGGTTCGAACCCTACCTGTTTCATATATATATATATATTTTTTTTTTTGCTAGTCGTGACTATTTTTAGTCTAGCCGAGCGGCGGCTGGACTCTTGTATCTCTTCACGCTTTTTCAACTTAGCGCAATTCCCTCCTTCTCCTAGAGCAGTTGACAGAATTCCACGAAATTTACTCAAACTGTTTATTGACTAATGTAGTTTAGGGGTCTTCACAGATTTTAGATCAACCGTCATTAAGTGGGTCATTTTGGTCTTTTTAATTACTGCAGTCTCTGCATCGGCTATCAGTCACGCGATAAGAGCTTATACCGGTCATAGGAGTTCTGTGTTATTCTTCACCGTCCATCTGACACAAAAACAACATGATGGCGAGTTGATGTGTGCCAGATGAGTTGCCAGGATTTATCCCGAATTTGCCGCGCCGGCGAACGCCCAAATAGATTTTATCATCGTTTTATAGAGTCCCCGACCTTTTCTAATCACCCACTATGACTGTGTATTCGGTGTATAGGCAACTGCTACGATAAAGCAACACTATGGTTCTAATCCTTTTCATTCTTCACTATACATTACATAATATTAAATAGGCTTTCTAAGGATTATTACCGAGTCCTGCAGGGATTACGTCAGACCGGTATTGTTGACTAAAATGTCCTTTATAAACTGGTATTGATCATAAGACTACAGTGTACATGGTAAGAAAAAACCATTCATCCAATCTATTCACAATATTCAACCATGAATGGGTGCTTTTATCATGCTAATTCCACCACTATCATCAACACTATACATCAGTTCTATACAATTTAGATCCGACCTCAATGTTATACATTAACACCAACACATACTACTTGGAATTTGTTCAGAAAACTTCAGCATCCCTCTATAGCGCAGCGGTAAGAACCCCGGCTTCTAAACTCTGATCTCGGGTGTGGGTTCGAACCCCTACCTGTTTCATATATATATATATTTTTTTTTTGCTAGTCGTGACTATTTTTAGTCTAGCCGAGCGGCGGCTGGACTCTTGTATCTCTTCACGCTTTTTCAATTTAGCGCAATTCCCTTCTTCTCCTAGAGCAGTTGACAGAATTCCACGAAATTTACTCAAACTGTTTATTGACTAATGTAGTTTAGGGGTCTTCACAGATTTTAGATCAACCGTCATTAAGTGGGTCATTTTGGTCTTTTTAATTACTGCAGTCTCTGCATCGGCTATCAGTCACGCGATAAGAGCTTATACCGGTCATAGGAGTTCTGTGTTATTCTTCACCGTCCATCTGACACAAAAACAACATGATGGCGAGTTGATGTGTGCCAGATGAGTTGCCAGGATTTATCCCGAATTGGCCGCGCCGGCGAACGCCCAAATAGATTTTATCATCGTTTTATAGAGTCCCCGACCTTTTCTAATCACCCACTATGACTGTGTATTCGGTGTATAGGCAACTGCTACGATAAAGCAACACTATGGTTCTAATCCTTTTCATTCTTCACTATACATTACATAATATTAAATAGGCTTTCTAAGGATTATTACCGAGTCCTGCAGGGATTACGTCAGACCGGTATTGTTGACTAAAATGTCCTTTATAAACTGGTATTGATCATAAGACTACAGTGTACATGGTATGTAAAAAAACCATTCATCCAATCTATTCACAATATTCAACCATGAATGGGTGCTTTTATCATGCTAATTCCACCACTATCATCAACACTATACATCAGTTCTATACAATTTAGATCCGACCTCAATGTTATACATTAACACCAACACATACTACTTGGAATTTGTTCAGAAAACTTCAGCATCCCTCTATAGCGCAGCGGTAAGAACCCCGGCTTCTAAACTCTGATCTCGGGTGTGGGTTCGAACCCCTACCTGTTTCATATATATATATATATTTTTTTTTTTTGCTAGTCGTGACTATTTTTAGTCTAGCCGAGCGGCGGCTGGACTCTTGTATCTCTTCACGCTTTTTTCGTTGTGCGCAACTCCCTTCTTCTCCTAGAGCGGTTGGCAGAGTTCCACGAAATTTACTCAAACTGTTTATTGACTAATGTAGTTTAGGGGTCTTCACAGATTTTAGATCAACCGTCATTAAGTGGGTCATTTTGGTCTTTTTAATTACTGCAGTCTCTGCATCGGCTATCAGTCACGCGATAAGAGCTTATACCGGTCATAGGAGTTCTGTGTTATTCTTCACCGTCCATCTGACACAAAAACAACATGATGGCGAGTTGATGTGTGCCAGATGAGTTGCCAGGATTTATCCCGAATTTGCCGCGCCGGCGAACGCCCAAATAGATTTTATCATCGTTTTATAGAGTCCCCGACCTTTTCTAATCACCCACTATGACTGTGTATTCGGTGTATAGGCAACTGCTACGATAAAGCAACACTATGGTTCTAATCCTTTTCATTCTTCACTATACATTACATAATATTAAATAGGCTTTCTAAGGATTATTACCGAGTCCTGCAGGGATTACGTCAGACCGGTATTGTTGACTAAAATGTCCTTTATAAACTGGTATTGATCATAAGACTACAGTGTACATGGTAAGAAAAAAAACCATTCATCCAATCTATTCACAATATTCAACCATGAATGGGTGCTTTTATCATGCTAATTCCACCACTATCATCAACACTATACATCAGTTCTATACAATTTAGATCCGACCTCAATGTTATACATTAACACCAACACATACTACTTGGAATTTGTTCAGAAAACTTCAGCATCCTCTATAGCGCAGCGGTAAGAACCCCGGCTTCTAAACTCTGATCTCGGGTGTGGGTTCGAACCCCTACCTGTTTCATATATATATATATTTTTTTTTTTGCTAGTCGTGACTATTTTTAGTCTAGCCGAGCGGCGGCTGGACTCTTGTATCTCTTCACGCTTTTTCAATTTAGCGCAATTCCTTCTTCTCCTAGAGCAGTTGACAGAATTCCACGAAATTTACTCAAACTGTTTATTGACTAATGTAGTTTAGGGGTCTTCACAGATTTTAGATCAACCGTCATTAAGTGGGTCATTTTGGTCTTTTTAATTACTGCAGTCTCTGCATCGGCTATCAGTCACGCGATAAGAGCTTATACCGGTCATAGGAGTTCTGTGTTATTCTTCACCGTCCATCTGACACAAAAACAACATGATGGCGAGTTGATGTGTGCCAGATGAGTTGCCAGGATTTATCCCGAATTTGCCGCGCCGGCGAACGCCCAAATAGATTTTATCATCGTTTTATAGAGTCCCCGACCTTTTCTAATCACCCACTATGACTGTGTATTCGGTGTATAGGCAACTGCTACGATAAAGCAACACTATGGTTCTAATCCTTTTCATTCTTCACTATACATTACATAATATTAAATAGGCTTTCTAAGGATTATTACCGAGTCCTGCAGGGATTACGTCAGACCGGTATTGTTGACTAAAATGTCCTTTATAAACTGGTATTGATCATAAGACTACAGTGTACATGGTAAGAAAAAAACCATTCATCCAATCTATTCACAATATTCAACCATGAATGGGTGCTTTTATCATGCTAATTCCACCACTATCATCAACACTATACATCAGTTCTATACAATTTAGATCCGACCTCAATGTTATACATTAACACCAACACATACTACTTGGAATTTGTTCAGAAAACTTCAGCATCCTCTATAGCGCAGCGGTAAGAACCCCGGCTTCTAAACTCTGATCTCGGGTGTGGGTTCGAACCCCTACCTGTTTCATATATATATATATATTTTTTTTTTGCTAGTCGTGACTATTTTTAGTCTAGCCGAGCGGCGGCTGGACTCTTGTATCTCTTCACGCTTTTTCAATTTAGCGCAATTCCCTTCTTCTCCTAGAGCAGTTGACAGAATTCCACGAAATTTACTCAAACTGTTTATTGACTAATGTAGTTTAGGGGTCTTCACAGATTTTAGATCAACCGTCATTAAGTGGGTCATTTTGGTCTTTTTAATTACTGCAGTCTCTGCATCGGCTATCAGTCACGCGATAAGAGCTTATACCGGTCATAGGAGTTCTGTGTTATTCTTCACCGTCCATCTGACACAAAAACAACATGATGGCGAGTTGATGTGTGCCAGATGAGTTGCCAGGATTTATCCCGAATTTGCCGCGCCGGCGAACGCCCAAATAGATTTTATCATCGTTTTATAGAGTCCCCGACCTTTTCTAATCACCCACTATGACTGTGTATTCGGTGTATAGGCAACTGCTACGATAAAGCAACACTATGGTTCTAATCCTTTTCATTCTTCACTATACATTACATAATATTAAATAGGCTTTCTAAGGATTATTACCGAGTCCTGCAGGGATTACGTCAGACCGGTATTGTTGACTAAAATGTCCTTTATAAACTGGTATTGATCATAAGACTACAGTGTACATGGTAAGAAAAAAACCATTCATCCAATCTATTCACAATATTCAACCATGAATGGGTGCTTTTATCATGCTAATTCCACCACTATCATCAACACTATACATCAGTTCTATACAATTTAGATCCGACCTCAATGTTATACATTAACACCAACACATACTACTTGGAATTTGTTCAGAAAACTTCAGCATCCTCTATAGCGCAGCGGTAAGAACCCCGGCTTCTAAACTCTGATCTCTGGTGTGGGTTCGAACCCCTACCTGTTTCATATATATATATATATTTTTTTTTTGCTAGTCGTGACTATTTTAGTCTAGCCGAGCGGCGGCTGGACTCTTGTATCTCTTCACGCTTTTTCAATTTAGCGCAATTCCTTCTTCTCCTAGAGCAGTTGACAGAATTCCACGCAATTTACTCAAACTGTTTATTGACTAATGTCGTTTAGGGGGCCTTCACAGATTTTAGATCAACCGTCATTAAGTGGGTCATTTTGGTCTTTTTAATTACTGCAGTCTCTGCATCGGCTATCAGTCACGCGATAAGAGCTTATACCGGTCATAGGAGTTCTGTGTTATTCTTCACCGTCCATCTGACACAAAAACAACATGATGGCGAGTTGATGTGTGCCAGATGAGTTGCCAGGATTTATCCCGAATTTGCCGCGCCGGCGAACGCCCAAATAGATTTTATCATCGTTTTATAGAGTCCCCGACCTTTTCTAATCACCCACTATGACTGTGTATTCGGTGTATAGGCAACTGCTACGATAAAGCAACACTATGGTTCTAATCCTTTTCATTCTTCACTATACATTACATAATATTAAATAGGCTTTCTAAGGATTATTACCGAGTCCTGCAGGGATTACGTCAGACCGGTATTGTTGACTAAAATGTCCTTTATAAACTGGTATTGATCATAAGACTACAGTGTACATGGTAAGAAAAAACCATTCATCCAATCTATTCACAATATTCAACCATGAATGGGTGCTTTTATCATGCTAATTCCACCACTATCATCAACACTATACATCAGTTCTATACAATTTAGATCCGACCTCAATGTTATACATTAACACCAACACATACTACTTGGAATTTGTTCAGAAAACTTCAGCATCCTCTATAGCGCAGCAGGTAAGAACCCCGGCTTCTAAACTCTGATCTCGGGTGTGTGTTCGAACCCCTACCTGTTTCATATATATATATATATTTTTTTTTGCTAGTCGTGACTATTTTTAGTCTAGCCGAGCGGCGGCTGGACTCTTGTATCTCTTCACGCTTTTTTTTTTTTTTTTTATTTCCTTCTTCTCTTAGAGCAGTTGACAGTATTCTACGAAATTTACTCAAACTGTTTATTGACTAATGTAGTTTAGGGGTCTTCACAGATTTTAGATCAACCGTCATTAAGTGGGTCATTTTGGTCTTTTTAATTACTGCAGTCTCTGCATCGGCTATCAGTCACGCGATAAGAGCTTATACCGGTCATAGGAGTTCTGTGTTATTCTTCACCGTCCATCTGACACAAAAACAACATGATGGCGAGTTGATGTGTGCCAGATGAGTTGCCAGGATTTATCCTGAATTTGCCGCGCCGGCGAACGCCCAAATAGATTTTATCATCGTTTTATAGAGTCCCCGACCTTTTCTAATCACCCACTATGACTGTGTATTCGGTGTATAGGCAACTGCTACGATAAAGCAACACTATGGTTCTAATCCTTTTCATTCTTCACTATACATTACATAATATTAAATAGGCTTTCTAAGGATTATTACCGAGTCCTGCAGGGATTACGTCAGACCGGTATTGTTGACTAAAATGTCCTTTATAAACTGGTATTGATCATAAGACTACAGTGTACATGGTAAGAAAAAAAACCATTCATCCAATCTATTCACAATATTCAACCATGAATGGGTGCTTTTATCATGCTAATTCCACCACTATCATCAACACTATACATCAGTTCTATACAATTTAGATCCGACCTCAATGTTATACATTAACACCAACACATACTACTTGGAATTTGTTCAGAAAACTTCAGCATCCCTCTATAGCGCAGCGGTAAGAACCCCGGCTTCTAAACTCTGATCTCGGGTGTGGGTTCGAACCCCTACCTGTTTCATATATATATATATTTTTTTTTTTTGCTAGTCGTGACTATTTTTAGTCTAGCCGAGCGGCGGCTGGACTCTTGTATCTCTTCACGCTTTTTCAATTTAGCGCAATTCCTTCTTCTCCTAGAGCAGTTGACAGAATTCCACGAAATTTACTCAAACTGTTTATTGACTAATGTAGTTTAGGGGTCTTCACAGATTTTAGATCAACCGTCATTAAGTGGGTCATTTTGGTCTTTTTAATTACTGCAGTCTCTGCATCGGCTATCAGTCACGCGATAAGAGCTTATACCGGTCATAGGAGTTCTGTGTTATTCTTCACCGTCCATCTGACACAAAAAAAACATGATGGCGAGTTGATGTGTGCCAGATGAGTTGCCAGGATTTATCCCGAATTTGCCGCGCCGGCGAACGCCCAAATAGATTTTATCATCGTTTTATAGAGTCCCCGACCTTTTCTAATCACCCACTATGACTGTGTATTCGGTGTATAGGCAACTGCTACGATAAAGCAACACTATGGTTCTAATCCTTTTCATTCTTCACTATACATTACATAATATTAAATAGGCTTTCTAAGGATTATTACCAAGCCCTGAAGCAATTCCGTTCACCATGCAATGATTCCGGCAAGTCACTTTCAACACTTGTATTCCCTACTACTTTTCTCAGTAGGCTTCTCAGTATTCAGTCATCGGCGCATGTGCTATCAGCCTTATTATTATCAGAACGTTCCAATCATTTATTAATATTTTGATCGCACAAATGTCTTAAATATTATTTTGTATTTAAATTTGATTTTTTGAAATAAATTAAGACAATCTTGACAGATACGAAACCCTGAACAGCGCCATCCCGAATTTTAGCAGACACTCGCGCCTCCTTCCCAGTTACGGCCATGCTATTGTTTCGAGAGCCTGTCACCCATGCACATTCGATTCGGAACGTTTTCTGAACAAATTTGTAAGGCTGAGCTCCTATTCTATCGTTTTTATCAACTATCAACTCAACCAAGAGTCACTCAAAATTCGGTTCCCTCGGAACGCCGATATATTTCGCTTAGGCACTATTTTTTTACCGGGACTATGAAGGGTTACACCAAATGCGGAAGGATTTAGTGTTGTGCGCCTGGCGAAATCTACACGGAGCACGTATGCAATGCAGGGGCCACACCAATTAATTATTTGAAGTACACGTAAAATATCAAACTTTACCACAGGCAATCACTGCCCGTGACCACGCTTTGTCACATGACAATCGTGCGGTCAAATATCACACAGTTGTTGATATGATGCAAAACGTGGTATAGGTCATTTCAAGGTCATTTCAAGGTCACGGCTAGACTTCGCAGCCTTTTAAGGATGCAATATATCTAGTTCTTTCTTCTTTCTTTCTTCTTCTTTCTGCCGACCACTACATTTGCTCTAGCACTTACATGCTTACACCGATTTTGACCTAACTTTGTCACAACCATCATTGACCATGCCCCTACATGTCATATGAAACTCGTGGGGTCAAAGGTCACGCAGGGGTCATAGGGGTCAAAAACGTGATTTCAACTCAAAATGCTTCTTCTCTCACAGATTACGTAGGACAGTGACACCACTTGCACACATGCATTGTTATTATCTTGTGTCTATGGGGTCCTCACAGATTTGGTGTCAAAGGTCATTAAGGGGTCACTTCCGGTATAAAACGAAAAAATTTCAAATTTTTTTATTTGCTAAGAAAAACATAGGACAGTAACGGTATGTTCACACATAAATTGTAGTTACCCTGTGTATATGTGGTATTTTTTAATTTAGGGTCAAAGGTCATTAAGGGGCCACTTCCGGTATAAAACGAAATACCTTTAAAATGCTTCTTCTCCCACAAATTACGTAGAACAGTAACACCACTTGCATACATGCATTGTTATTACCCAGTGTCTATGGGGTCCTCACAGATTTGGGGTCAAAGGTCATTAAGGGGTCACTTCCGGTATAAAACGAAAAACCTTCAATTTTTTTTTTATTTGCTAAGAAAATCATAGGACAGTAACGGTATGTTCACACATGAATTGTGGGTACCCAATTCATATGTGGTATTTTTTTATTTGGGGTCAAATGTCATTAAGGGGTCACTTCCGGTATAAAACGAAAAACCGTCAAAATGTTTTATTTGCTTAGAAAAACATAGGAAAGTTACGGTATGTTCACACATGAATTGTGGGTACCCAATTCATATGTGGTATTTTTTATATGGGGTCAAATGTCATTAAGGGGTCACTTCCGGTCTGAGACGAAAAACCTTCAAAATGCCCCTTCTGCCACAAGTAACATAGCAAAGTGGTGCTACATGCACCCATGCATTGACATTAGCCAATGTCTATGGCCGTTTTCATATATTTTGGGGTTTGGGGTCAAAGGTCGTTAGGGATAACAACACGGCTGTGTTCGTGGGTTAGACCACAGCTTAGTCTAGTTGTTTTTATATTCAATATAAATTTTCATATTGAATTTTAAAGTTTTTAATACTTAAGTAAATTGTTATTTCGAATAAACAAGTTTATTAGTCAGCTTGAATCACTTGCAAGTGTTTCTGAGTAATTCTAAAGGTCTAACCCAGGCGGCTGACACTGAAAAATTTGCATGGAAAAATGACCCGTCTCCTCCGCAGCCAATTTGGTTCCGCTCCATCGAAATCAAGCTGGTCACGGAGGAGACTACCCTCCTTTGTGTTTGTTCATTTGTGTATGGAGAGCCCTTTTGGAGTCCGGAATGACTTAGGCTACGCTCTCAGCTAGAGTCCGACGCTGCATTGCACTAGAAATACCTTTTCTGTGAAATCGCTATAGAGCCAACCGGGAGCACGTATTCGTTTTGAAAATATAGCATTAAAATTAGTATCACCCTTGTGGCCCCCGTGCAGTGGAAAACCTTAATTCTTTCATTAAAAGGAAATGAGTAATTAAAAAACACGGATCTACTTGTGCACCAATAAAATTGGCACAGCAATTTGTCTCAAATATGAATGAATTTTAAGAAACATACGGGGTATGATGAACATTGACCTGACGCCATGATAGTAGGATCTATTAGTCATTTTATATACAATGTATATACCGTATTGTCATAATTTTGTCATTATATATAATGAGTAATATCTAGCAACGTAAATGTGCAGTTCATATGCACAAACGAATACTGATCTTTATGATATTCAGGTTTTTGTACATCACATATAACATGTCACATAGGAGGTCATACGTGTTGACCTTCATCTATTGTATTTGTTCATCTGTGTATGGAGAGGATTAGCGCCATTAAACGCCATTAAAACTCCATCAGTATTAGGGCGTAGTTCAGTGAACTCACCGGATTGCTATTCCAAGTACTTTGATAATACAGATAATATGTATTAATGGGTCGAGGCGATTGCATTGAAAAACCTAATAAATTATTCATAACAGTTACGTAATCAATCGATAGTGCGGACACTTTTCATTTGCAAACCACCAAAATTCGTGATCTTTAAGCGTTGGAAAAGAAACCACGTGAATAGAGTGCCCTCTCAAGAATATCAACTCTCTGGTCTAACCCTTCAGAATCTTAAATGAAAAAGGGCCACAGCATTTTCCAGGTCCCAGATAGGTCCAAAAATATGAGACAATTTATTTTTATTTTCAGCCTATTTTACAAGTTGACCTTCAATGAACTTTGACATTAGTATGTGACCTTTAACACCATTATTACATGAAGGTTTATATAGTGTAGCTATGGCGCAAGTTTGAAATGAAATTGGATGCTTTGAACCCAATACGTAAATTCGAGCTGTGATGTTTAAAATATTGATTTTATAACTCACAGCGAGGCCAATACATTTTGTATTGTGTGAAAAAACCATGTAAATGTAATTTCTGTCAAATATGTGATTTTTGGTCAAAAATTTTATTTTTAGTCAAAAACGTAATATTTGGTCAAAATGTGATTTTTTAGTCACAAATGAGTTTTGGTCAAAATAGTTGAAAACAATGCGGTGGGGAAGGGAGTGAGCAAAGCATAGGAAGGAAAATTCTGAGAACATAATAATGGTTGCAATTGGATTTGAACTGTCTACGATTTGTCATTTTCAGCACATTTGCAATTTGACCTCAGTATGTGACCTGGGATACCACCAAAACATGAAGATAAGTTTGATATAAGATTGGATCGATTGAATCATTTCAATCCAATATTTTAAAGTCCATTCCGAACATGAAAACAAGGGAGTCTTAAGTATAGCTGTATATTTGAATTTATCAATTGAAGGGCATTCATTATAAACAGGAAGTTTTGGGCGGGACTGAGTATCCAAATGATCACACAAGAGCGGAACAGACTCTGAATCAACGGTGACGACCTTCAATCCCCGGCATGGAACCATTTCAATTGTCGACACAATCAAAACGGAAGGAGCAGTAGCAGGAGTTTTGGTTTGTGTAACTGTAAGACAATTGCAGCAATTAGATCGGTGTGAACGAGCTTGTGTTTTAATAATACGTCAGAAATATAGTCCAGAGACATGCCATGTACATGATGTATGTGTGAGAATAAGAAGTTTGTATTTTATCCATTCCGATATAGGAAGTCAATGTAATTGATGCAAAATATAAATTCTTCTTTTGGGGAGCGATACTTTGATGCCCATATCCAAATGTCTTGAGATACATCGTTTCCATCTTTATGTTTGTTCAAGATGTATCTTTGAACAGTGAACTCTGAAAATAGCTGCAATTCGTGTGTGGAGTCAACATTTAATTGTAGTTCAAAGCCTTCATTGGCCACAAGCTATGTCTTATGTATCTAAAATCTTTGAACACTTAACGCATGCATCATTTCTATTAAAATAATGGGTTCTAAATCTACCGCAAGTAATGTTGTCAAAAATATTTCCACCAAAGCGCGATTATTAAGTATTCAAGTTTTGACTCTTTTTTTAGCGGCGTTTTTGTGGGTTCGGCATCAATCTCCGATATAGGGCACCGTTAAACATTCTGTTTCCAATAACCACTTTCAAATGTATGCGCAAAAATAGAACTATTTAAAGGACACATAGGCATTAAGTCAGCCTTAGTAAAAAAGTTCTACACGTAGAGTTAGGAAAGAGTGGTTTGAATGATGATGTGTTGTTGCTGCTTCTGTGGTTGTTGCTATTTTCTGTGTGTTTTAAAATTGAATGCCATATAATAATCAGATTAGGTCGGGAGCCACTAAAACATAATATCCGCGTATAATTATACGTAAATGTCACACATAGCATGGCTAAAGTGTAGCAGTTGGCAACACGGTTTAATTTCCCGATACGTGCCTTGGAGTGACAATCATTCAATTTTTCATATCAGGCAAAATCTAAATATTATCCACTGTAAGGAGAGTTTCAATAAACGTACCAAAACACTTCTATCTTTCAGCTCTTGCCCTGACAGTATTTTCAAACACAATTTATGTCACTATGCGAATAATTACCTTGAGCAATTGAAAAGTAACGATTTTATGTAGTCCAACTATTAAGGCATTTTAAGAAATAAACTAAATTTGTAATTCTTCCAGGGGTTCGTGTTCGCGAAAAAGTTAACTCCCCGTTTGCAAGCACTGGACCGAATCTGCTGTGTAAAATTAGTATAATTTCCTAAGAAGCTGGCTTCCGTTTATTAGTTGTATCCAGTGATGTCATTTTCAGATGAAGACTGTTCCTATGATTTTGTAAGACTAGTTTTGATAATTATACCGATTTTAAGCTTCACCAAAAGCTTGATAACATATGGCAAGGTTGTGAAAAGTATTCAGACAAACCTTTATTATAAATGGTCGTGATTCTAGAATGTCAAATAAATGATTCAGAATCTTATTAGCTCCAATTTGATACCAAATTTCCCTCCAAACACTCTAAATTGACAAGAATTTATACCAGTATTGATTGTAGAACAAAACATAGATATCTTTGGTATAGACGAAACTTTTCTTTCTATCAATGTAAATGGCTATAAATGGTGCGGTAAGAATAGAAGTGGCAAAGGAGGTGGAGGGATAGGTATGTTAGTGTCAGAGAAGATAGTTGTTATTGATGACAATATTTGTAATTCAACATCATTCAATTGGAGGTCATTTAATTGGAGAATGAATGTAATAATGAAAACTTACATATACTCATCATGGGTGATTTTAATGGAAGAATATGTGATAAGATATATGGTGGTGATCCAGTTCTGAATTCCAACGGTTTCGACACACTTATTCGAGTTGCATTGATTACTTTCTGTGTTCAAATGTTTTGAACGATTACATTGAAAAATGACTGTGGAATTTTTACAATTCACAATTCTAACAAGCACTTAAGATGGAATTGGATCGATTGCATTGAAGAGACTTTAAATGACAGTGGTTTTGACCAAATCTTTCGGTCTGTGTATATTTCTCACCCATCGTGGATTAGATTGTTTCAAGATACAAATCAAGATCATTACAATAGAAGTTGGTACAATACAGCTTGTAATAAATCCTCATTGTGTGATTACATACGCGGCGTTTTAAAATAAGCCCAACCTGGAGAATTATCTTCAAGATAAATTGGATTTTTATGGTGCCAGCTTAAAGTTTAAGGCAAGATCAAATATACTGCCTCTAAACGGTAGAGTTGCCTCTTGGCATAATAGTAAAACTTCTGGTTTATGTGATTTATGTCATAGTAATATAGAAGATATTAGGCACTTTATATTTTCTTGCCGAGTGTACAATGATATTCGTTCTAATGAGTTCAAAAGATTGAAGGAAAGTTTAGAAGAGAATGGTCTATTATATGTATGGGAATTATTTATTACAACCAACATTGATGAGAAATTATTTATCTTGCTTGGGGGTGACTGCACCCAATTTTTACCAACTATTTCTAGTGACTTAGTTCACCCTGCTAATGTTTGTTTTGATGTCACATGTAAATCTTTACTGAAAAGAACATGGAAGGCACGTAATGATTTCCTTAAGTAATTAATTCTTCACCACACTGACTACAATCTTGTCTATTGTATAATGTATATATCCAGTTGATGTAGTTTTAAGTGGCTGGCACTCAGCTTCAACCCAGGGGCCAATTGGCTTTTGATGCAGGCTTTATTTGCTTCATTCTTTTTTCCCTCACTTCATTTGACCCACGGGCAGACGATGAATGCAAGCTAACTTAATAGTATTTTTACTTTAGTATTTTTACTTTAGTATTTTAAGTATTCTTTTTAGTATTTCCTCACTTCATTTGACCCACGGGCGGACGATAAATGCAAGCCAACTTAGTATTCTTTTTAGTATTTTTACTTTAGTATTTTAAGTATTCTTTTTAGTATTTCTGTTTGTATTGTTAACTTTTGTAAATACTTTCAGTATCATCTTTTATTAACTTTTGTTTATATGAATGCACCACCAAGACGGTGGGTGCCGCTGTTATAAAAGCGTTTTCCAAATAAATAAATAAATAAATAAAATAAATATATGAAAACGCAAAGCCAGGAGAAGCCTGCTTACCCGCGATGGGCTCCTGCCGACACGTGAATAATATCATATATAACAAAATGGCACCTACTTCTAGTAAGTGAATTTAAACAAAATCGAGCTGAGATATATGCATATTTTCCCTTCACATAATTCATTGAACTTGCCCGAGAATATTTAAATTATTGAAAAAAATACACTAGGCTCACATCCAGAATTATTCAGCACATCAAATTCTACACCTCTGCTACATTATGTGTTTTAAGTTTAAGAATCAGTGTTAAAATGTTTGAGGGCTTTTGAGAATTATTCTTAAATTATAATATCAACCGGATTCTACCCCTCTACCTTAATTTTATCATGTCTGTGACAACCGTAACATGTTGATGTTACATTTCAGTTGTAGTGACATTTGTATAATTATACATCCAGACATGGACAAGGATAAATAAGTTACGCATCATTACAACCTGTTTGACAGCTAGGCAAGAATAGTATTTGGATGTCTCTGGAGGGCTAGACCAGATTGGAAAAAATGTTTCCTACAGTGTTTACTGCCTTGAATTTAATCAACATTGCTTGGTCTCACTAACCGCCTCCCCTGGTCATCATCGAAATTTGACCAACCCCTGTAAAGTGGTAGGCTTATTATTTTCACTAAAATTAGTGTAAATGATGGACTTAAAAGGTTAGTTCAAGTCATATTAGCTCTAAAATAAGCGTTTTAGCGCAGCTGAAAACTGGGGTTGGTCCGGGGGGTTGGTATAGTATCCCCGCACCTTTGTAGGACGATTGTTAATCTACGTAACTGGGAAGCACAGATATCTAAAAGCATTCACTGAGTATTAACCCAGGCAAAAGAAGAATGAAAACAAAACATACATAACGAAGGTCATGAAGAGTATCATGCAGAAACGTTTTCATTTAATTGGGCGTGGTTCTTTAATTTCGAATACTATCGTATGCATGGGCTCAATGTAGATCAACTAATAGAATCTTTAAAATATGCATCCACCGTTTTTATGCGGCACTTTGGTTTTTTTTTATCTGAATGTGGATATGAATATGGGGTTAATCGTTCTTATAGTTATCATAGTTATGTATCGGAAAAGGTTAAATATCTAACATGCAACTACCACCGGCGTCTGTCACTCTTACTTTTCTCATATGTCTCTCACAACCGTGATTTGTTTATGTTACGTTTCAGTTGTATTGATATTTTGTATAATTATACATCCAGTTCTGGACAAGGAAGAGTGTATAACCTGCCAGACAGCTAGGGTAGTATTTAGATGTCCGTACGGCTAGACCAGATTCTTTTTTTTTTCTTCTTCGTTTTTTGAATTGGTCAGTGCGATATAATTTACTAGTATATACTGCCTTTTCGCAAAAAAACTAAGGACACCTTATAATGTCGCTATTGTTCTGACATCATTACGTCTTGAATATGTTCAAATGTTTTGAACGGACCGCAGTGTGAAAGCAATAACAATAAATAGAATTAGTTTCTAAAATAAAACTACTCCCACCCAAAATGATAACTCGTTAGATCGTGACTAGAACAACCGGCCAAATAAATCAGTTTTATGTCCTTTAAAATACAAGACTACACCGCGATGTAGAACAAGACGATGTAGAACAAGACGATGCACAAGTTGTATAGTCTACTGACTGGAAACACAAACACTCGATCCACTTAAGTATGTATGGTACTATAAATTGGAAGAAGTACAAACACGCCCTTCTGAGCTTCCATTGACGACTTTAACTTAAAGTTTAAGGGGATGTATATTGAATATATTGTATCTTTAAAATTAATGATGATAACTACATAAAAGTATACATTTTCAGAAATGAGCTGTTTTTGAGAAAAGCGCCAAAATTGATTTTCCATGCCAATTTTTTTTCGGTCCGCCATAACAACTTACCCAAAATATCAAAATTGATAAAAAGTGTATATTTGTGTTCTAAAGACACGCATCTAGAAATTATTTTCTTAAATTTTTGAATTTTTTCTTCGTTTTAAAAATATTGGTCAAAAAAGATCAAAATTTGCCTTTTTTTTTTTCAATTTTGACCAAAATTTGAGATAATTTAAGATATATTCTCAAAACGAAGAAAAAATTCAAAAATTTGAGAAAACGCTTTCTAGATTTGTGTCTTTAGAACACAGATATGCCATTTTTGAAATCTGCCGTGCTAGTTGGATTCCTTGCATCATTTCTGAAAATGTACACATTTATGTACTTATCATCATTACTTTTAAAGATACAATACAAAACAATATCTAAAATTTCCCACTTTGAGTGATCATGCGAGCCACCTTCAGTTACTTAAACTCTGGTGCTTCCATCCAGGGCTTCTAGGCGTGCTGCCTCTCGGGATCGACATGTACGAGGGACGGTCAATAAGTTCCCGAAGTCATTATTTATCTCCACTCACGCATGATTTTGATGACATTTACTTGTACATGAGCGATTTTGATTACTTGATCACGTGATGACATTAGCATAGCACAATAACATATGGACACTGTCTGATTTATGGTGAAATGTACAGTGCAACAGGGCATAAATGCCCTAAATTTAAAAGCTATATAATTTATGAACAATATACACTACACATAAAAAATACTACTACAAGGGATTTTCAACATATAGGAATCCAAACAATCAAGTACCAACATGCACAGCTTTGTCCTTATATCACTTTTGGGTTTTTAACAAAATGTTATCAAACCTCTACTGTGATTGGCAACTGCATAAGGCATCTCTTTGATAGCTCTGATAATGCCCAGCCATTCAGCAAGTGGCTAATAACTGACCTTGACAGGCTTGAATGAACACTGTCATCTGCTACAAAACCATCACACTCTAGGACCTGGTCACTCCATCATGCACCAGGGAGCACAGTCCTTTAACAATGGAGTGAAATACTCATTATTGATTAGGCGCGGATTTTAAAAGTACAGCTCCTGTGCGTGTATAGCAAAAATTTGGAATAGAATGTTTGGAATTTTATAACTAAAATACTAAATGCATTTTGCAAAATGTGCTCTGACCAATTTATGAAGCATTACATTAGCTTTAATTTGACATATTTCTTGACATGTTTGGAGTTATGGTAAATCATTAAAAAAATATTTATTAATTAATCAATTATGTCCATTAATTAAAAAAATTTATACAAATATGCAGATTTTCTCTGACAGAATTGTAGGATTTGACAAGAGTCAATATTTCTTGTAAGTTTGATTCTTATAACATATTTACTTTTGACGATAAAAAAACAAATTCATGTTTTTCATACATTTCTTATTATTATGTTAATTATATGAAAATGTACGAAAATGTGTGAAATTGTGCAACCCTAGTAAAGATCAGAGGTTGATTAAAAAATGTTGTAAGTGACATCTTTCACTTTAATCTAGATTTTAAATTACGTGCCAATCTGTCCAAAATTGCAGTTTAGGGCATTTATGCCTTGTTGCACTGTAGTGGAGAAAATAAATAGCCCAATTGAGGTTTTATTAAATAATAAAGCCTTACAAACACACCGACCAGTAGTCTCAAATAACACAAAGTCAGTTTAGTATTATAAATCCATTTTAAAAGCCATTCAGAACATGAAGCCAAGGGAGTCTTAAGTATACCTATTGGAATTTATTAATTAATGGAGCATTAATTATGAACGGGAAGGCTGTTGCAAAGTGTTGGGGCATATTCAAATTATCATTCACCACAAATCCACACAAGAGTGGGTGGACTATGAAAGAAAATTGCATTTGCATCGACGGTGAAGACCTTCAAGTCGCATGAAAGCAGCAACAGGAGTAGCAGAAGTTTTTGTTTGTATAGATGCACTAGTACAGCCAATATCCTGAAAATACCATTTTGATTCCTGAATCTACATGGATCTACCTGAAAGGACTTGAAAGATCCCTACACTGGATTACCACTGACTGCTTAATATTCCATCAGGAAAAACATGTCAATATTAAGGAAAAACCATGATAGTTTATTTTAGAACCCTTGTGACTGTCAAAATGTTTTCCTGGAATGTCCTGATAGAGGATTTGTGGATATAGCAATTATTTGTGGTTAACTGAAATGCAAACATCATGTACTTGATGAAAAGGAGAAACAGTTGATCCATTATTTATATCCATTATAAAAGAGACATATTTGGTAACCATTATGCTTAAGATAGAATTCACTTGATTGAAGCTTGTCCTTGGAGTAAAGTGAACTCAATTACCACTAATACCATGTGACAATACAACTTTTCACAACTCCGTGTAATCTTCTTTAATAGCTACCCATCTTGTAAACAGTTATAAGTTGGTTTCAGGATATTCCAGAAATGGTTTCCAAATGTTTGGCATTGCATATCTGTAAAGTCAAACTTATAATCCTGTTACAGGAATCTCCATGATATTCCATGACTATTTATTATGATCCATGACCGTTCAGGTAAAAACATGAATAAAAATAGGAATGAACGAGCTTGCGTTTTAATGATAAATACATCAGTCATAGTCCAGAGACATGCCATGTACATGATATATGTCTTTTTATGTCAGAATAAGAAGTTTGTATTGAATCCTTCCGATATAGGAAGCCAATGTAGTTGATGCAAAATGAGGGCTCTTCTTTTGGCGAGTTTGACTAATCTGTCAGCGATACTTTGCATAAAATGCCCATTATCAGTTTACTTCAAAGTGTTTTCAGATACATCATCTCCATCTTTATATTTGTTCAAGATGTGTTGTTTGTGTTTGAAGAGCGGACTTGTAGTAAAATAGCTGCAATTCGTGTGTGCAGTTAACATTCAATTATAGTTCAAAGCCTTCATTGGCCACAAGCTACATCTTATCTGTCTAAAATCTTTGAACACTTAACGCATGGATCATTTCTATTAAAATAATGGGTTCTAAATCTACCGCAAGTAATGTTGCCAAAAATGTTACCACCGAAGCGCGATTATCAAGTATTCAAGATGTGACTCTTTCTAATGGTGATAGTAGCGGCGTTTTTGTGAGTTCGGCATCAATCTCCGACTAGTATATAGGGCAACATTAAACGTTCTGTTTCCAATCACCACTTTCGAATGCATGCGCAAAAATAGAAACATTTTAAGGGGACAGAAGCATTGAATTAAAGTCAGCCTTAGTAAAAAGTTATAGACGTAGAGTTAAGATACAGTGGTTTGGATGATGATGTTCTTGGTGCTGCTGCTGCTGCTGTAGTTGTTGCTATTTTTAAATTGATTACCTATAATAATCAGAATCATACGCCCATGTTAAATAATCATAGAACGTACGCGTTCCGGCTATTTCAGTCTCAAATTGCATTTTAGTAGTGAGAAAACAGTTTTAGATGTATGCTAAGGATGGATAATTATATTACCTCCACGATCCATTATTCAAAATCGCGCACTGTGATTTATTAAAACGCATCACGTGAAAGACCTTCAATTGACAATAAAGTGGCCAGGGCAACGAACTTTATGTTCTTCTCGCATCACAGCGTACAGCAAAGCGCGATGCAGTATACAGGGTGTCTCAATAAAAATAGGCCATGCGGATTGAGGGGCTCAACTTAAAATATCGACAGTAAAATTAAAACTTTTTAATATTCAAAACCCATGGAGTGTCTTTTGCAAAATGGTACATAAACCATCAAAATCCGTTCATGCATCGCTGAGATAATTAAACTTACACAAAAAGACTCATTTTTGGACCTTTCCAATGGGGCAATACACATAAACAACAATGTTGTAGTTTAAAATGGAAGAAATGAAAGTATGAAGTATTACCTCCAGTGTTGCTAGGTAGGAGGTAACTTGCCTAATCATCAACTGTGCAGTCCAACATCTGAACAGACAGCGAAGGGTGGTGCGTCGTGCTATGCTTCACACGCGTGTCCGAGAACAGAGATGTTTGGACAAGAATGACCAGCAAGTCATGAAGTGGAGGGCCGAGCTGCAGCATATTCGTGATAATATCCAAAGAAAGATAATGGACTATCCAAATAAAGAAAGACACAAATAGTCTTTTTAATGGATAAAATGACTAAGAAACTGATAGACTTCTAACATTATTTCATATTTGTGTTTATTGATATAAAACAAATTCAGGGAGACTGTTTAAAGTCACCCACAGTCAATTATTAATATTTCTGAAAACTGGTTAAATGACCTGTTTATTTATGTGCAATGCAGCAAATTTTGAACGCAATTTAAATCTTGCACAATTTGTAATGCAGACGCAATTGTTTATTATGTATTTATTTCATATGTTGTGTAAAGAGTCATTCCAAATTACAATTTATTACAGTCAATTTTAAATTTTGACAACTTATTACAAGTTACTTTGACAACTGATTATAACAAAGGAAAGTTTACTTTTCAAAACAACTCTCAGGAATTATTTATGAAAAGTGTATAAAAGGAACAAATGCATGTTCAGAAGAATTGAGGTAATTTTTTTTAATTAATTAACTTTTCTTTTTGCTTAATACGTTGGTCTGACTATATCCAAGTATGTCGTATTGATCCCCAGGTGTTGATCATAATAAACGGAAATGGTATTGAACCTACTGTATATGTGGCCGTCCACGGCGAATGAGCCGTAAATTCCTCCCCCCGGTAAATTTTGTTTTATTTCGTGTTTAAAACATAAACATCATAAACTTAAAAATGGTATATCATTTGACTTCAAACGATATCCAGAAGCGGGGTTATGGTTAGTTAAACTTTGCTCCTTCAACAAAATTATAGCTTTTTTCGTTTCTACGTGTGTCTTTTTTTCCACATTGCTGGCAATAAATATCAAGCAGTCATAATTGGCGGTCATTTCAAATCATCCCCAAGTCAACGAGGTTCAAGAAGGTTCTCTCATTGTTAATTGTTGGTTATGCATTGGTAACCCACCACTTGAAAAGGATTTAGCAAAAGCAAAGAAAGACCAGAGCTATTAAAAGTTCTATAGCCATCTAAGGTAGAAGCTTATTATCCACTTCAATAATAGGATTATTGATTGGTGTTGTGACTAACAAAATAAGACAGATGTCGCGCCAGCTTAAGTGACCGATGAATACGACTTTCGTACACATTTTACACCATAACTCAGAATACAATTTAGGGAATTTACGGCTCGTTTGTGCTGCCGGGTCACATATGCATTGCTTTGTATTAAAACGTGTATGCTTTTACCATTGGAATGGACCGAATTTGGGACGTGTTACGTAATCGGGATTATCTCAAGTTTGCATGACTGAATCAGAAATAAATTGATACCATCGATAAAGAATATTATGGGCTTTCAAAATATACCTGAGTATTAAATTATATTTTACGAAACTCAAGTTACGAGCAAGAACCCAGAGGGCCTATTTTTATTGAGACACCCTGTATTAGCGCCGTCACACATTTTACGCAAAGCACTACCCTTGGTTACGCGCTCAATATTTCCGCGATACTCACTGTCACTTACGCTTTGGCTACGCGTACGCGCTTCACTTTGAGGTAAGCAACTTCAAATATTTGGGCAAAAAGCGATATTTCTCTTTCAATCGCACTATTTTGTGATAATAGAATAGAAATAAAGGGTGCAGCATTGTCCTTTACACCCAAATAATGTGTCCTCGCCAGTAAAAACGTTTTAAATATTAGATTCGGCTGCGGCTCACCCGTTATTTACGTTTTTACTGCCTCGGACACATTATTTGGGTGTAAAGGATAATGCATTACCCTTTATTTCTAAAATATAAGATGTTTGTCGTCCAATACCTTGTGTATGGGGATCACGTGTTCCAGAAAAGAGCATTATATTGACATTTGGATGCCACGAAGGCAATAGCTGACAGGTTCAAAAATGAGTGTGTGGGATAGTGTGACAATTAATCACGTCCAGAGGACTTTCAATCCAACAGATTGTTGCAAGGAGATGGTAACATTAACAAATTGTTACGCCGGATAGCCTAAGGAGGAATGAATTGGATTTTTCCGATTCATCTTCTCTAGACCTTTGGAGCACGATTCTCAGGCCCCATTACTTGTATTAAAGAGTTGTCTAAATAATCTGTCTTTTGTATATTCAACTTACGAAATTTCTGCTCAAGGATGTTTACTAGAGGTTATTCTATTATATGTTGTTATATTCATATAGACGCTAATATCATTTTGAATGTATAGAGTGCGCCATATGCACATTACGGATCACCAACTTTGATGTCCGGCATAACATATAACTGAAATATGATACGGTATCTTATTAAGTACTAATACTGTAAGTGTCCAGTTGCAATTCTGCTTTGATATTCAACCTGTCACAGTGATATCAAGTTACTAATTAAAACCTAATGAATATAACCCATGGTGAACTTTACTTTTTTGCGGACGATAATTAGATAATTATCGTATAGAGGGGTGTAGGGTTTCAACAAAACATCTTGCAGCATTTCTGTAGCAATTTAAGAACTCAAAATCCTTATATAAATAAGGACAATTTTATGTCATGCGTAATAATAGTACAGAATAATTGGCAGTAGGAAATTTTACGGGTTGAGACCCTTCCTTGGTAACGACGTCACAATATATCGTAGTCAGATATAAGTTATTGACATATGAGAGACATGTGGTTTAATACGATGGACCGAATTATTAGATGATGTGATTGATGAATATGTTAAAGCTTATTGTTGGCTGTTATTAGTATGATGTAACCGGTCGTTACGTTCTACGTTACATGAATGATGTCCTGTTTTCCTCACTCTATAATCCTTACTTTTCTTTGTGTTTTATATTTACTTATTTTTCATCTTCTCTTTTTGTTAACTTTGACTTACATTGATGACCAGATCAATCCGTACATACATGCACATTACCAGTAGCAGTAGTAATACTTCTAAAAAAACAAACTTTTTACAAGGTCATATCTTAAAATCCTGTCCCTAAAAATGAACAAAAATTACACACAGGATTACTTCAACACTCTACTCTAAACACATGTCAGTAACCAAGCAGTTGTGCAACTGACACAACAGTAAAAAGCACTGACACGGAACAGCTTCCGGACCACATTCACAGACGAATAATTGGAAGCCAGCAAAAGAAATAGTCAAAGTTGGCGACTCTATCCGCATTGAAATAATTAAATAGACAATTGAATGAAGCATTACATTATAATGTTGTTTCATTTTGAAAAATGCCCAAACATTTTAATACTTTTACATTTCAATAATTATGGTGCCTTCAATGCCAGCCTTGTACGGTGATAATGTTATTTGAATGTTTGCGTTAATCAAGTATATTTACCTGCTATGTCAAAAAGTTTTTCTTGCCCTATTATAAACATCTCAAAAAAGTAACTAACCCCCCTTGAAGAATGGCCATTATTAACGGGCGATTGTATTACAAATCTGTAAAATGCGTTGGAAGCATAATTTATTTCTGCACATTTTGACACCTCATTTGTATCAATTGACTAAATATTGACGTCACAGCGTACATTTAAATCAATGTAACCCAAGATTTGAAAGGTGCAGTAAATTCTATTGATTTGTATTTAGGAATGGAAGGAAATCTGTGTAGTGATATCTGAGTGTTTTTGTATTGTTATAAGTGCAACTTTCAAATCTGGAACTCACTACATTAAATTGACCGGTGCTTTATTGTTTTCTAGGCTATCGAATCAAATGAGATGTGGGCAAAATGCGCAGAAATAAGTTCTGCTTCCAACGCATTTTACAGATTTGTAATACAATAGCCCGTTTTTACAAATTGACCATTATTTAAGGGGGTTAGTTACTTTTTGTTGAGATGTTTATCTATCGCGCACTTCCTGCAGACAATTGGCTGTTTGTTAGTCCAATACCTTTAGGTATTATTCTGCCATTTGGATGTCTAGAAGTGAAAAAAGCTGCCGGCTCAGAAATGAGTGTGTTGGATAGTATGACAATCATTCACATCCAGAGGATTGTCAACACATGTGGGCAAAAGACTTTGACATGATTTAGAAATACCAACTGATTGTGCAAGCAGATTGTAACATAAACAAATTGTTTAGTAACGCCGGATACATAGCTTATAAGGGTGAAGGATTTTTTTTTTGCGATTCATCTTTGATTACTATTAAGCCCTTCGGAGCATAATTTTTGAATAACACCGGATACATAGCTTGTTTAAGATGAATGATTCTTTTTTATTTGCTGTTCATCTTCTTCATCACTAAAGCCCTTCGGATTCTCAGATTACATTACATGTGTTTACTAGATAAATCTTATCTAACAAGGTGGTGCTTTTGTCGCCTTTGCAAATGCATTCGCGTCATAGATGTATATGAAAATAATCTTTTACAATTCCCATGACCGAGGAATGATAAATTACAGATGCATTGGTCAATTTGTTATCATGCCAATTGGCAAATATTTCACTGAAATCCAATATGTTACTGTTACTGCATATTCATGTTCTAGTGTATGCGTTGCTAGATGCTAGATGCTATAAAACGAGCATTACGGATCACATACAGTGTGCACAATCAAGAATGTACCCGTTTTTGATCACACTGCCAAATCAAATGATGCGGAAATTGCAGTGAAACAAAAACGGATTGAAGGTAAGATTCAAAGAATGTCCTTTTCACTTCAGTCAACGTTTACCCTAGCAAAATCTGTACACATCATGAGTGCTATTTGACAATTTTATAACCTTACACAAATATCTGTAATGCATACGTGGTAGGTGCGGACAATGCAGTGGCGCCTGATGCTACATTATTAAAAATCGATGATTGCTGACACGCGTACCTTGACTTCCGAAATCTACCCTCACTTTAGATGTGGGATCATGTTCATTATTATGTCTTCAGAATCTGGGCTCTATACTTTTGTACATGTTTTAAAAAGTGATAAAATTGCATATCAGTCCCTTATTAGTGGCCAGGACCTACAGATAATATTCGTATCTGTAGGAACTCGGGTATACATTGTAGGCCTGTTTTTAAATATTGCATTTTAGTTTGTATACTTTACGTGCACAAATTGCCATACAACGGTGATTGATATTTAGCGCCCATAAAATTAGTCTCTTTTAGCGACATTCAATTTATATTTTTTTGTAAATCGAGTCATGTCGTATCTGAGTGAGTCAGACCGAGTGACCGTGTGCCCCGGAAGTTGTTATCACGCAGACGATATGAAAAAAAAATCACGGAAGTTACGTCGCAGAAGAAGTAAACATGGCTGAATATAGTTTGAAGACAACATTGTCGGATGGAAGTAACCGATTTGCTAACGTAGATTCTGACGAATTCAAGGAGACGATTCAGCAAAAAGATGCAGCAAATACCCAGCGCAGTACGCGGAAAGCGGTCAACGTTTTCAGGGCCTATTTATCGGCAAAAAGTTTGCCGACAAATTTCGAAGAGTTCGAGAAGAAAGATCTTGCTGGCATCCTTTCCAAGTTTTACATGGAATTTAGACGTGAAGACGGAAAACTCTATAAAACCGGATCCTTAATTAATCTAAGAGCAGCGCTGAATAGACATTTAAACAACACAGGAAAGCCGATAGATCTGACCAGACAAACGGAATTCTCCGAGTCCAATTTGTCATTCAAAGCCACACAAGCGAAGCTGAAACGAGCCGGGTATGGTGATGTAATTCACTATCCCTCCATTGACGAGAACGACATTCAAACGCTCTATAAATCGGGCGTTTTAGATCCTGACAGTACACCAGAGACACTGCAGAATAAGGTTTGGTTTGAAATCATGCTTTATATTTGTAGGCGTGGCAGAGAGAACTTGAAGATGCTTCGGAAGGATCACTTTGCTATTGCTACAGATTCCAAGGGCAGACGCTTTCTGTATCAGGCTAAAGACGAAATGACAAAGAAAATCAGAGGTGATAACATGGCAACAAGAGTAGATGGTGGTAGAATGTATGAAACAGGAGCTGCAGGGTGTCCATTAGCGGCATATGAGAAATATGTATCCAAGCTTAATCCATCGTGTGATGCATTGTTCCAAACACCGTGGCCGAGACTACCCAAAGACAAAATGAAAGATGGTGAGCATCCCTGGTACAAAAATTGCCCAGTAGGTGAACGTACCCTTGGTAACATGATGGCAAAGCTGTCTACAGCTGCAGGTCTTTCAAAGCGATACACTAATCACAGTTTGAGGTCCACTTGTATTACCATCCTGGATGAAAGTGGCTTTGCATCTAAAGATATCTGCAGTGTGTCTGGTCACAAGAATGCATCTAGTATAACATCCTACATCGGACGGCCAAATGATAGTAAAAAACAAGAACTGTCCGATGCCCTTTCAGCATCTCTTGGCCAACCGCTAAGCATAGTATCGGAACCAAACAAGGTAAAAACATTTGCAAAGAAGCCGTCAATAGCTCCAGCTTCAGTCATTATGGAATTGAGCAAGGGTAAGTCTTCATCAGCCCCAGCTCCATTGGCTGCACCTGTTAATGCTCCTAGTACTATTGCTAGTCCTACCGAAGAAGCCGCGGTGCCAGATGATGACGACATTGAGAATGCACTACCAGAAGGTCAGCTATTAAGCAATTCACAACTTGAGCAGCTTTTATCAAATGACTTTGATATGGCGCCTGACGCTGATATATCGTTTGAGAATCTGGCTTCTAATCCAGCGCAGTTTGAAATTGCAGAGCTTTCTGCGACACAATCCACGAATCATGCAACAAATTCAGCTGCTACCAGTGCCAGTACTGTGACGACCCACAAAGTTAAAAAGCAACGCTTGCAACAGCAGCCAGTGATGCATTTTAGTGGCCCTTGTTCCGTCACGATAAATTATAATTACCACTGACTGATACTATAGTGGCAGAATCAACTTTGTAAATACGTTACCGGTAACTGTTTGACGATTCGTTGATAACTGTTGGAAAAAAACTGTTGGAAAAAATGTGTTTGGAATTTGAACTTTGACTGTTAGTGTTAACCGTTCATCACATCGGATATACTGTTTTACGATTCGTTGATAACTGTTGGAAAAAAAACTATTGGAAAAAACTGTTGGAAAAAATGTGTTTGGAATTTGAACTTTGACTGTTTGAACTTTGACTGCTAGTGTTAACCGTTCATCACATCGGATATGGAAATTATTCAAAGGTAGGTAAAATTTTACTAAAAATCATGTTTTTGACCAAAAAAGATTCTGAAGACATAATAATGATAAAATTGGACGGATAATTTCGCATGATACCTGAATTTATCAGTCTCGCTAGAGTTTTCAAATATCACGCGAGACTTCGTCTCGCGTGATATTTGAAAACTCTAGCTCGACCGATAAATTCAGGTATCACGCTCAATCCGTCCAATTTTATATCAAAATCGGGTTCCTTATTTATTGTGCAGACTGTATTTCGACATTCGGCATATCATAGATAATAGAGAGTTTCAAAATGTAAGTATCATACGCCCGTACATCTGTTCAAAATCACTCTCATGTGACGGGATTTTGAATAGATGCACGGGCGTATGATACGTACGTTTTGAAATGGCAAGCTCTCTAATTTGAAATATTATACGGCATCGATTTACTAATTATAACCTGTTTCAGTACCAAGGTGATCTCGTTTTGTCGCCGATTGATAGATTACTGTCATATAGAGCGGTAGGGTTTCAATATATTAGCAGTCAGATATAAGTTATTGGCACACAGAGGCATACGGTGGACAGATTTATTAAATGTGGTGTGGTCAAGCAAAATCAGTTTGAAGTCGGTCATATTTAATTTTTAGTTTCTTATTGGAATATTGTAACAAGCATTTCCAAAGCTACATTTTTGCAGAAAAACCCCATTGAAATAGGACAACCAATTCAAAAGATATGAACATTTAAAAGAGTTTCAAAAACAATAGCAAACAAAAATATTTCCTTCGTTGTTTGATTATACCTGAAAATCCATATTTCCGACTTCCGACTGATTTTGCTTGATCGCGTAACAAATAAACGTGATTCACTGATTGATCAATTTGTACCAGCAATATATTGTTGGTTGTTTTATAGTACACCACATTTCGCCATAATATATTCTAGAAACGCTTGCTGTTAGAATAAGAAAAATTTTAATGCTAATTTATTGCACATTCTAGGGAAGCGTGGTTACCTTTTTAAAATAACCGAGTGAGAGGGTTTTCAAGAAAATATTTTTCCTGTCAAAACTGAAGCATCCTCTGTATAAAAGAAAATATGAATATTAACTGCACATCATATATAACGATTCGTGATACCCAATTGTGGCACATTTCATGTTTTTATTATTTTTTAATTGAGCAAGAATAAGGATAGAAAAATCATTGAAAATTCTATGTATAAATAACATTAGACCCGACAAAAGATTACTGTTTCGTTTTTATGGTAATCTAATCTTTTATTTCCTGAAAAAAAAATTTGGGTCTAATGTCGAATATTCACATACTTGATCAAAACATCGAACGTGTATACAAGAAAATGGTAGGTTTTCCTCTATAGTATTTTACTGACCATGGAAATGTACTGAGACACAAGCACGTGTCAAAATCGATATAATGTATTGTCCATATAGACGCCCAGTTTATCGTTGGATATTTTTGTATAAAACACGCAGTTAACAACAATTGAGCGCTAATAATACACATAAATGTTTTTATTTGAAATAAAATTCCAAAATATGGTACGTTTTCTGCCTTTGCTTGTCACGTGGTAGGCCTATGTTGAAGTTGCGATTATATCTTCAAATAAGTTTCAAAAGAATTCCATCAAGACAAGTGGACGAGTGGTCTAAGGCGCTGGGTTCATTAACTTCATGCTGTGCCCAAAGCAGTCCGCCGCTGTGAGTTCGAACCCCGCCTCCGCCAAACTTTAATGAAGTAAAATTAAAAATCAAATTTTACTTTAAAAAAATTTCATATTGGGGAAATGTGAGTGGCAGAATTTATGTATGGCGTGGAGTAGTGTGGTTTTATAGAGACTGCCGGCATCGATTCCGATCATCGTATGGGTAATTCAAATAAACATCCACCAAAATGCAATTATCCCCCTTTAAATAATAATGCTTTGAGTGTGATACAAGAATATACCTTATTTTTCTATCGAGTACAATATATTCTTGTATCACACGAAAATAGCCATTCAATATAATTATTATTATTAATATCAGGCTTTTGCTATGCGGTAAAATGAAAATTTAAGCTTACCTAGCCACCGGGTTTATTAACCAACGTGTATTGTAATGTAAGCTTACCTTCTGACCTTCTTGTTTTCTGCTCTCTACTCTCCATAGATTATTTCGGAATAATTTATATATATGTTTATTCGTAGATGTGGATTATATTTCCTGAGGTTATCATCATTCAGAATTGCCGCGAATTAAGTTTCTGATTTTACTTGTTTATACAGTACGAAATCTCCTGTGAGCCGTCACGGTGTCTGTATTGTTGTGCTGTTGTATCATGACGCGTGTTGGTGTAGACTATGCCATAGTCGATTTTTGATAAATAAAAATACGTTATTAATCATGATGAACGCATTCAGTTGAACTCGAATTTATACTGATATTTATTACATCAAAATACTAGTATAAAATGGTTATGAAAAAGTTTATATAATTATATTTGTGACAGTAAAAGTAAAGTATACGTAGGCTTATATTATTGAATGCAACATATCATAATGGCATAACTGTAATGGCACTCCAATACTGAACAATTCTAATTTTAGAATCTGCCAGTTTATTACGATTTAAAATCGACTATGGACTTTCACTTTTAAGCAGAACTTTACCCTGGACTCACACACTGTCAATCATACTTGTTTATCAATAAAATCTAACCACAAGACTAAGCATGGTGGTACAATACGCGCTAGATGCATACGTTCATCCACCAGCACAAAAGCGCCGCATTCCCTAGATAGTTGTTTACCATGTATAGTTATAATGGTACCAGTACGCGTCGGGAGGATTTAAACAATAACGAGATCTGGGCGACCAATCACAAGCCAGATTCATTTTTAAAGATGCATTACATCATCACCAATTTTAGTTAGGCCAGAAATTGGCCTAACTCTCAAGGCAAAGTCAGTAGTCCACTTGGGAAGCTAACATACAGAGGGAGTACGGTGACTGAAAAGATGATCAGTTGTGAAAATCTATCAATTGTGCACAAATTATTTAAATCGGAGTTTTAAGCTTAAATGCAATATCCAAAGTATGCACATTCATGACAATGGGCAAGTGGACTACGGAGTAGTCTAGTGTTGGTGCTGTCCGGGTATTATGCAAATATTGTACAATATACAGTTTCATTGTATCGCTGAAAAGCCTGATATAAATAATAATGGCCATTATTCCTAAACAGTTGATTATATGCCAAATTATTGCAATAATTGCAAGTTAATTGGTGGTAATGTGACGTGTAGCTGGGGCTCTGTAATCTGAGACCTAAAAATAAGTCCATGTTCTGGACTTTGATTGAAGCGTCATTTGTAACGCTTTTGCAACAAAACAGTTAATTTAAGAGAAAACTTTTCTCCACTTATTCTAGAATATAATGTAAATCAAGCACCTCTTCATCAGCGACGTTGTACAACATTATGTATGCAACCCGCCCGTACCTACCACGAGGGACCCACCTTTAAGCATGTTAAGGGCGCCTTCGTCACTCACACACTCGTGATGAACTCACTCTTTCACTGACTGACAACCTTCTGTAACAGAATTGAGGCTCGAGCGGTCTGGGTAGGCGGGGTACGGGTCAGGCGCAGAAACCTGGCCGATGTCTGGCGTGTGAAATCGCATGCGCAAAACACAACAAGGCGCTTAATTTGAATAATTGACACATGCAGCATGGGACGCGCCAAAAGAAACGCGATAAAAGGGCGCTTACTTAATATTACAAGAAAATCACACAGGAACACAATTTGGCGATTAATTTGAATATTGACACAAGAAACATGGGACGTGCCGAAAGCAAACGTGATAAGAGGGCGCTTACTTAATATTACAAGAAAATCACACAGGACTCATTTTGCTTACACCTTGGAAATCAGCTTATATTAACTTGAAAACATGAATAAAATACACGGCACTGATTGATCTCTGATTTGAAGTCAAATCCTGGTTTCATATTGAAAGTTATTATGTATACCACAGCGGTTAGCTTGACTTATAAAACATAAATATCACGCATCACGTACCAGCACTAGGGGAGCAAATTATTGGTTCCAGAAAACAATTTAGTCAATAAAATAAAATCACTGGGCCACATAATAAAATATACACAATAAAATGGAACCAAAACACAGTCATGAAATGCGATGGTAAATAGAAATGTGTGTGTAAACCCGGGTATATTAATTTATGGCCATTTGTTTATGTCTGAAAAGTGCACAATATTTTTCATGTCAGCGCTGAACAATATGAATGAGTCATTTCCATACACAATCTTCGAACCTGTATCATACAGTCTATATAATGCTGTACACAAGAGCAGAATTGGCGATTTCGATGACCCATCACAATGTCCCAATGCACTGTCGCTTGGCAGAATGAAGAACCCAAACTCTCCATACTGTGACGCTGTATCTTTGCAATCAGGTTTCCAATATCAAAACAACACAGAAGCACTCACATTCTGCATCGAAAATCTCCGCGAATCACCACATATTCATTCAGCACTGGATCCCATTTGTAGCAGCAGTTCTTGTATTAATCATAGCTGCAACTTATATTTCAAATCATCCTCCATAATCAGCACAAATCAGTCAAATCAGTGTAATAATCATCTGAAATTACGTCCCCCCCATGATTGTTGTTGATTCTCCCGATTCTGCCCATGCAGCAGAAAATGTCACGTTTTAGCACAATCCTCCGGGAGCAAAGTTCAGCGGTATACCACAACACACGGCCAGCGCTTCACTGGTGCACAAGAATGCTGAGTGAGTCTGATTTCTCAGAAAATCACGCAATCTCACCAATAGGTCAGAGGTCAGTGAAACTTACAACCAAAATGAGGGCGCTATGACGGTTTGCCGGTTGATGACAATTCCAGACGGTGCATTATCATGATTATGAGAAGGGTTGATTTAGCACAGGCAAATTCTGTTACACAACCCCCTCCTCCATCCAAGCGCTGTCCCAGCGCTGACAAACCACCAGGCATAAAGGGAGTGTACATGTATTATTGTTCCACAGTACTCTTTGGTATGTGTCCATAGCAGTAGCATTTTTATAAGTATCAGTTCAGCAACTTTAAATGTTCACTGCCAGCACAAAAAGTGACATGTGTATGGATTAATACTATATCACAGTGCTCCTTTGTATGTGTCCATAACAGTGGCATTTTATAAACTCAGTTCAACTTTAAATGTTCACTGCTAGCACAAAAAGTGACTCTTTAGTTTCTCAATATACTTTACCCGTCACTGTCAATTGCCTGCTAAATTACAGCACAGATTTGTTTACATGAAATATGTAGATTGATTCACACCTTTACTTTGCATAAACAATATATTATGACACACAATTTACAGTTATAATTTTTTTCATTACTTGGCATTAAGTTAAAGCTTCATGTCATTGTCAAACAAAATGATGTGAATGAATTAATGATGTATTAGTGAAATGGAGGAGTGAATGAACATGACACGAAATGCACAACCAATAATCAACATTTTGCATAGATTAAAACACACACTTTCCAAGGTGTAAACTTTAGTGGAAAAAAAACCAGCGCTGAACCGAACGCTACCAAAATTGAAAATTATGCAAGCATATGTAAATGCCGAGCATCGCCAATCGCAGAAACAAGCGCCATACTCTGAAATAGCCAAGCTGGACGTTAGCCACCACAATGATAATTTAAAAACTTGCACATGAACAAAATAGCGAACGTGAATTCCTTCCTTTGAACAATCGTCTTGTAGATGTCTATACATGCATCTAACAGCTAGTCTATACTCTCCACAGACTGGTAAAAGTCAGTGCAACCAATTTACTCCTTCCAGGCAATACTCGAAGTAGATGTCTATAAATGCATCGATCAAATCTTCTTCACAATGTTCGCTTCAGATTATTTTATGACACTTGAAAACAGCATTGAAACACCATCCTCCTCTTCTGCTAGACATACACTGATTGGTCCCTCCAAAATTAACTGCGCTTGCATGGCCATAACTCCGATAATCAAATCACTGTCGAGTAATCTATCAGCCTCAGGTACATAATTGAAATCACTGCGCAAACACATCATTAAAACAGTCTCTGAATCACCACCTCTGATTGAAATCCTGATAACACACAAATAATTCACATAATTTACTGCACACACACGTCCTTGAATCACTACCATGAACTACTACCAGGGTCGTCCCGGGACTACCGGAGCCAGGGGGTCAACGTGGTCCTCCTGGTCGGCACGAGCCTGTCATCGCTCAAAAATTACTTCCGCTGACTTCAGCATATTTCCCTCTGAATTACTTCCGTATGACTAATCTCTCTCCAAACTCAGTGTTTCGTCAACTCCAGCTGTCCTATATTAAGTGTCTTTACTCTTGGTACGACAACACTCCCTTGTGGCACACAGCAGCAACGGCCCGGAAAGACACCAGTCTACAAGAAGACAAAGTCTACCTACACATTCAGCAGACCTGTCTCCCGATCCAACCGAGATGGGCACCACATAGGAGGCTATCAGGATGATCTCATGTACACAATGTATTGGCTGGCTTTACTTGTCCTCATTGGCGAGCTATTTTTGTCATTAAATGGTTCAGTTACCCTACATATGTACAAATCAGTGCAGCTGGGTAGTTACAAATCCTGTCCAGTATGCATGTATCCATACTCAGAGTCTTCAGGGGCTAAATTAATCACAAGTCCATCTGCATCCATCATTGAGTCTCCATCGCAACCTCTTGAAGGGATCACGTCTCAACTTCAGGCATTCCGCAGACAAAACACTTTGACTCTCCTCCGTCGACAACTGGATTATGCTCTGGTTGCAACTCATACTCTGCTGACACAAGATGATTTTAATTAGTAAAACAAAACATGACATGAAATTTAAGAGTCATCTAATCCCAAGAAAAAGCACTAGTAGTCTTTCACCTGATAAAATATTTACAAGATGAACACATTATTGTCTCTGCTGGAACTATTATCACCTGAGTCGATGTGTCGGATCAATACCTGTCTAACAACCGAGATTCCCCTACATGTACATGGCAAGAAAATCCATCAGACAAGGTCAGCCATAGTCTCCATCACATGACACTAAAAGTCCTGCAGTTATGATGATGTCAAAAAGTACTACTGATGCTCCCTTAATTACTCCTTGATTGGCAAAAATTACTCACATTTACATCAATTAGGCTTGAGTGGGTCACAGCTGCAAAATTCAGTCGCTCCAAAACAACAATATGTAACAGAAAAATAGCGAGCACAAACAAAAATCCCACTTCTGACACCAATGTAACAGAATTTATGTCCGAGCGGTCTGTGGCAGGCGGGGTACGGGTCAGGCGCAGAAACCTGGCCGATGTCTGGCGTGTGAAATCGCATGCGCAAAACACAACAAGGCGCTTAATTTGAATAATTGACACATGCAGCATGGGACGCGCCAAAAGAAACGCGATAAAAGGGCGCTTACTTAATATTACAAGAAAATCACACAGGAACACAATTTGGCGATTAATTTGAATATTGACACAAGAAACATGGGACGTGCCGAAAGCAAACGTGATAAGAGGGCGCTTACTTAATATTACAAGAAAATCACACAGGACTCATTTTGCTTACACCTTGAAATCAGCTTATATTAACTTGAAAACATGAATAAAATACACGGCACTGATTGATCTCTGATTTGAAGTCAAATCCTGGTTTCATATTGAAAGTTATTATGTATACCACAGCGGTTAGCTTGACTTATAAAACATAAATATCACGCATCACGTACCAGCACTAGGGGAGCAAATTATTGGTTCCAGAAAACAATTTAGTCAATAAAATAAAATCACTGGGCCACATAATAAAATATACACAATAAAATGGAACCAAAACACAGTCATGAAATGCGATGGTAAATAGAAATGTGTGTGTAAACCCGGGTATATTAATTTATGGCCATTTGTTTATGTCTGAAAAGTGCACAATATTTTTCATGTCAGCGCTGAACAATATGAATGAGTCATTTCCATACACAATCTTCGAACCTGTATCATACAGTCTATATAATGCTGTACACAAGAGCAGAATTGGCGATTTCGATGACCCATCACAATGTCCCAATGCACTGTCGCTTGGCAGAATGAAGAACCCAAACTCTCCATACTGTGACGCTGTATCTTTGCAATCAGGTTTCCAATATCAAAACAACACAGAAGCACTCACATTCTGCATCGAAAATCTCCGCGAATCACCACATATTCATTCAGCACTGGATCCCATTTGTAGCAGCAGTTCTTGTATTAATCATAGCTGCAACTTATATTTCAAATCATCCTCCATAATCAGCACAAATCAGTCAAATCAGTGTAATAATCATCTGAAATTACGTCCCCCCCCATGATTGTTGTTGATTCTCCCCGATTCTGCCCATGCAGCAGAAAATGTCACGTTTTAGCACAATCCTCCGGGAGCAAAGTTCAGCGGTATACCACAACACACGGCCAGCGCTTCACTGGTGCACAAGAATGCTGAGTGAGTCTGATTTCTCAGAAAATCACGCAATCTCACCAATAGGTCAGAGGTCAGTGAAACTTACAACCAAAATGAGGGCGCTATGACGGTTTGCCGGTTGATGACAATTCCAGACGGTGCATTATCATGATTATGAGAAGGGTTGATTTAGCACAGGCAAATTCTGTTACACTTCTCTTACATGTACTCACTCCTTCGCACACACAGAATATTTCTATTATGCAGCCTGGTATGAAAGTATGAAAGAGGAATTTCTAATATTACTGATTTGCTCTATACTGACACTCCCACCCCAGTTCTGAAATATTTTGCTGATCTTATTATTGAGACAGAGACAGGAGGAAATACAACACATTGGTTAAAAGTATTGTTGCAGGGGAAGTGCTTGATGGTGCCGTTGTGGAAGATAGTGATTTGTTTTTTACATTTTCAAACAATATACTGTTGGCACCTGAAGTTCCTTGTTATTTTTGCCAGGTTTTGGTTGACAAAACACCTCCTGATAAAGCTCAACTGTTTTGGGGTGAATTGCTTAATGGTAGTAATGAGGACGCTATAATGGACTAGGAATGAAAAATATCCTATGGATTGGGAGTGGGAAAATATCCACAAGAGTTTAAAAAACAATAGGAAACAAAAGGAAATACTTCCTTTGTTTGGCTATATCTCAAAATCTATATTTCCGACTTCCGATCACAACACATTTTATTTCAAAGTTATTCATCGGGCTATTGCCCTATTTAAGTTCCTTCATAAAATGGGGAGAAAGGATTCGCCTCTATGTTCCATATGTAATAAATATCCTGAGACTATTTTACATATATTTTGTGAATATGAATCCCATTTGGCAGGCTCTTCAAATTTTTTATTAATATGAAATTGCATTCTTACTACAATTTCAGTCTTTTTGACATACTTATTTTTATGCTACAAATCTCCTATTTGCAAATGTAAATTCCCTCGTTTAGTGTTCATAAATCCTTTATCATTATCAAACGTAAAATTGAGTATCAAATTGCTTTGAAAAAAGGGAAACCATTTTAACACTTCCGTAAATGAGTGTTGATTTTTGAAAAAAGATCTAAATAGCTCCTGACTAGAGTGGCTCCTGACTTCGTTTATTAAGATGCCGTTAATTAAAGCAAATACTACAGCCTTGATAAGCACATCTAACCTCTGATATTAGATTCTTTGTCGAAAAAATATCAAAATAATAAGTACGATATTGGCAAATAATAAATTGTGTATGAGCTTGGATCGAGTTTCAAGCGAATGATAGTAGTAGGCCTACATAGTAAAATTGGATATACACTTTAATAATAAATAATCTCTATTTATAAATTACCGACATACATGCAACAATAGACTGCTTTACATTCCTTTTTTAACAATTCATACCATTCCATGCATAAAACACAACACATCCACATCCCCAGTGACTCTCATGGATAGATACCGGTAGCTGTTGGATCAGAACAGGATTGGTGGATTTTCCATGGTGGGATTAGAGGGATGATAAATTTAAATGGTCTACTACAGTAGACTACTGCAACAAGTGACTGATGAGTTTTAAGTTCTTTTAACATGACGTACTACCATGACTAGCTGAGACTTGCAATTAAATTTTATTACGTAACTTTGGTAATTATTATACGAAGAGTGAAGTGCATACCGCAAATGGTGTAGTGACTGGTCGGTAATCGAAAGGAACTTGCCATATATCACGCTGCATATTGGTGACAACAATAGTCCTAATGTTCCCTAATCCGAAGGTTCGCTAGTCCGAAGGTTCGCTAGTCCGAACACGTAATTTACCATTCGCTAGTCCGAATTCTAAAAGAGGTTCGCTAGCCCGAATATCGGGTTCTCTAGTTCGAAAGTTCGCTAGTCCGAATAATAAATAACTTTCTCTAGTCCGAATATAGCATAATGTAGAATAATAAATTGTACTTGTACTACATAATATTATGTACCAAGTCTCAGCTGGATAATACTTACAATTACAAAAATTGTCTGTACAGAACGAAAAGCTCCTACTAATTTCTACCAATACATTTTCGAAATCAGAATGCTTACCTACCAGAATGATAACCAAATATACTGCGCCAAAAAAGTATCCTTGCACTTGGAAAAAAATCACAATTTCAAAACTCAACCATATTGGGGTAGATTTGTTTTTTTAATAGATACACTATCTACTCCGGTACATATGACACCCCATTGAATCCAATGTGACTTCAAGAAGCAAAGTTACAAGCACTTGATTAGACGAAGGTACAGTTTTTAAAAGTGACAAGCTGGCCTATTCAAAACTCCACGGACTAGACATCTGGTTTGAGAGTGCTGAACGGCTAATATATGCGTGCCTTTAATTAAAAACAAAAGGAACAAAAGAAAACTGTAACAAAAGAGCTGACAAATAAAATGAAATTACAGAGATGTAGAAACTGAAATAAAAACTGCTCTAAATAAAGCTTCATTGAAGAAACTGTGTTGTCTCTTTTTTTTTATATCTTTTTGCGCCTTGTATAGGCCCGTTTTTCTCTTTTAAAACTGGACTTTCGTCTATTCAATTGCTTGTAACTTTACTTAAGGTCACATTAGATTTAATGTGGTGTCATAATGTGCATGATTAGATAGCGCATCTATATTTTTTTTAAATACCCCAATATGGTTCAGTTTTGAAATTATGATTATATTTCCAATTGTAAGGATACTTATTTGGCGCAGTTTACAATATGACATAGGGATGCCGCTGCGTGATGCTGAATAACAGGTGGCTAATAATACACTTCATAGTACAGTCTCTACGCAGGACAACCAATTCTTTTGTTATGCAAAGCTCACTCAGTCATTTAATGAGGCAATACAAACGATCGAATTTGGTGTTGAAATGAGCAAAATTTTGAGTTACACCTTTTCAATGTAAAATTAATTTTCTCGGCCAAATGAAAAGCAATAATTTTAATTTTTTCAGTAAATGTCAGGAAAAACTGCAATGCTTGATACTGTATTTTTGTTCAAATCCTAGTGTTAAACTTAGGCGTGAAATTCAGTCATTTAGTGTAAGATTTTCGATTTTGATAGGCTTCAACTCTGCCCGCGAGCCTTTTTTTGGATCAACCTTTTAGCTTTTCAAAGTAATATAGTTCGCTAAATTGCTTAAACCCGCCGAAAGTCATAATGAAGCAGCCAAAACAATACAAGGTTAAACATGGAAGTTAATAACAACCTATTATAATGACCTAAAGGAAAAATCATTTATGGCAACAATGAGCCTTGCATTGTAAGTCATGGTTAAAATATGTTGAGTACCCACCCCACCCCCATAGGCCTACATAATATTACATACCGGTACCTAATAATATTTATATAGCACGGCTATAGCTATACATTTAGAAAGTAGGTCCTATAGCGCTAAATTATGACAAATAGGCCTACACAAACCCGCACGCAAGTCTGAAGGGTGTAATGAAAATGCCAACCCGCGATGGGGGGGTCATTCAAAATTCACCTGGAGATAGAAGGGACAGAAAATTAAAATCCCCTATAATAACACGCGAATTTTTCTAGGTTTGGACAGTGGATTTTCCCATGGACCGCATCCTAGGTAAATAAACAAACAAACAAACAAACAAACAGACAAAATTGTTTTCATAATCATGGAATCCATAGCCCCTATAAATTGAAATGCAGGCTATCACGGGAGCAAATTTCCAAAATTCACCTCATTTACCAGAATTGGGGATTTGGGCTACCAAATCGCTGGTCAGGCAATCCTGGTTTTCAATGGAAAAAGTATCTGGTTGACAACAATTGAAATATCGATTATTTCTGCTGGTTGCTCTCGAGATAAAGTACTGAGTTTGACATTTTCGGAGCATTCTGACAAAACTATAATATATAGACCCACACGATGTGCTTTACAGAGGTGGGAAATATCTTTCTTTACCAAGCTATATTAGTTTAAGACGCTAAAAAATGAATTCCGTAAAAAGCTCGCGGGCGAACTAAAGGCCCATAAAAATCAAAAATATCACACTAAAAGACAAAGTATGATGCTTGAATTTTAACACCAGGATTTTAAAAAAAATGTTTATCCAAGCACTATGTTTTTAACTGACATTACTGAAGGAAAAAAAATATTGCTTTATATTTGACCGAGAAAATAAATTTCATAGCAAAAAGGTGTATCTCTGAATTGTGCTGATTTTAACATGTATCGATCGACTTTTAGCGCGACTATGCATTTCTAAAGAATTGGTTGTCCTGCGTAGAGACTGAGTACGGAGGCATTCGATGAGAGCATAATATACACAATATGTGGTCATTGAATGATAATGAGAGCATGTATGACTTGTGGTATTCGGTGAGTATGGTGAACGCGAAATGGAATGAGAGATGACTATCTGGACCTAAATTAAGGGGTATTGTGTGCAAATAATCATAAACTTAAAAAAAATGGGAACCGGTCCTAAGGCTTTAGGTTAGACAGCAGACTGAAGTGGAGAAGATAAACTCACTAAAATAGGTCGACGGGCTACACCTACCTCTGAAAATAATGAGTTTAAAGCCAAAAACAGTTTACTCATGAGAGTTATTCAAATTCACATTAACCACTTTCCCTTGTCGTAAGTAATACTAAGGTTTAAAAGATGTGCAAATGCCTTCGGGCTGTTAATATATATGAACCTGAGTAAATGCATGGGAATGTGATCTTTAACAAACTCATCTGTGGTTACCATAGCAATGGAGGATTTAAATTTACAATAGCTTCAACATTTTCATCAGGACTTGGTTTTTCTTAAAGTTTTAAACATAATAGTAAAATGGTCATATTTTAGGTGCAATGTAATAGTAGCCTAATCACTGTGGACGTTTCGAAAACTAGAAGACTTGTTGTTTTTCAACACTATTGTTGTTGTGGCGATCTTCTGTTTACCATGTTTACCGCAGATCTTCTGGGAAAACGAACAACATAACAACATCATTTTTAGTAAACAAAAGATCGTCACAACAACAATAGTGTTGAAAAACAAGCTTAGTCTGCTGGACTTTGTACACTCGAGTACTATATTATTGCCAATAGTATTGGACTAGAAAAATTCAGCAATGATAAAGTGATATGGTCTCTTGTACATGTATATGTAGTTATTGCATTTAGCTCGAGCGCTGTCAGTCCCGAGAGCTAAATGCAATAACCCCACAGTCAAGTGCGATTAGCTGGTATAAACTTTTTCGAGTCCATCAGATATAATGAAACAATAGGTAATTGATATTTTAGTTTCAAAATTTAGGATATTAAAACGCTGTCAGTCCAGTGACTTGTTAGGAAAATCACTGTATAAGCTAGCTACTAGGTTATACTACCGTATACCAATGGTATTGGTATTCGATTGCCCTATATCATGCAACACGTAATTGAAGCCATTACAAAAGAAAACTATTACTAATACACGTTTCTATGTATGCAGTGAGGATGAGAAAAAACACTATAATATCAACGATAATTTATTAGAGGCCTGCACTCCTGTAATTTGAACTTTCAAATCTACTTGTATAACAACGCACGACAATCTGATCTTACAATTTGAACAGTTTGAAATTATTATAATATGCATGATCATAATGATATAAGGCGATAACATTTGTGTGTGTGTATTTATATTTTTTGACTCAATTTCATTGGTAAAATGATGACTATTTGTAATTATGGTGTCCTGTTGTATATGGTCACCCAAATTTGAACTTTTTGATCAATAGAAGCGCGATTATTCTCCATAGATGATTTGGTTCATTAAATCATTTCATATAATTTTCTATAATAGTTCCAAAGAGAACACAACTTGTAATTTATGATGCACGTTTTACGCCTGAAAAAAAAACCCAATACAAGAGAATTAATATGCATACTTATTTGATGGTATATCGAACAGACAAGTTGTTAGTTATGTGAAAGTAATATAATTTCTAGTATTTGAGAGTATACTTACTCCCCCCCCCCCCCCCACGGGAGAAGAATACATAACGGTGAATAGAAATGGGCACTAGAAGCTTACAATGGTATAATTAGAGTAAGTGTCCCTTTAAAAGCAGTGGTTAACATAAGCGGCATTGTGATTCGAGTCACAATAAGACTATTCGGAAAATGCATAAGAGGGATGCAGAACTCTCTGTTCAGCGTGTGCTAAGTTCGGTTTTTGTGTCATTGCCTGCATATGACATGTATGATGCCTTTGTGCTCAAACTGCATTTCCACCAATTCATTCTCTAGATTTTGATGTGAACAATTAGAAATTAAAAAAAATGCTTTATGGATATTCCAAATGAGCAATTCCTGAAAGTTTCCAGAATTCAGAAACCACATACATCAAAATTTAGTTTGTTAAAATGAAGCCGAGGCAGCCAAATTGAGTATGCTTTCTTTCCCTCTAAGGTAAATTTGTCTCAGCTACCATGATTAAATGACGCATATGTTGTCCGACCATCCTATAGGCTCATTTTTAGATATCTGCTGTACATGTAAATCGTTTATGTTATAATACATGTAGTAATTTCCATGTTTAAACTGAATTTATTACTCATAAAAAAAAAAACGCACGCGTTTACGCCCAAGAGACCTAAGCTAATCGTAGAACCATCTTTTGCGCTCATTTTAGTGATACAAATTTTACCCCAGCACCTTATCCGGGGGTAGGACCGGTTGTCAAAGATGACCATAGAAGGGAGTGAGGCCCACCATTGGTTTTTATAGTAAAATCTATTATTTCCATTTCGCTGTTGTAAAATTATTCCTTTTTACTTCTTAGTTAGGTTGAAATAGTCATTCCTTCTTATCAGTGGACTTCGGTTGTATATATAAATGCGCATATATAAATGCGCACGTGACCAGATGGCCAGTGCCATGTTCGTGTTACCTCACTGTCAATCACTGAAATTGCGACCACAGTTCCAGGTGGTGTCCGCATTGCATTCTCTAAATTCAGTAAATTTTCATCGTCAACCGTGTAATTGAATGGGATTATTTTGAAATTTTAAAACGCTTGAAATATCACAAACAAATAGGCCTATGTTGATAAATAATATAAATACAAGCTAAAACCGTTGGGGTTCGATAATGAACCCTACAAAATTAACCGACTATAGAGTGTATGCAATAAACCCAAGCGGAACGAGAGTTGCTAAGTAACCGCTAACCGAACCATAAACACATCCATGATCAGAGAGCGAATCTTCAATTTCCCCATAGCTTCCCACGTTGTACACACGTCAGTCGAATTTGGCGGTGTTCGTTTGTTTATCCTCCAAGTTATAGCATTGTTCACTTTGTGTTGAACATTGTAAGTGGGCCTCACTAATGACATAAAGGTTACTGTTATATCATGTCAAGAGGCCACTTTCATGAATAAGCTAAACAGCCTATGTGGAGGAATTGTATGCATGAGCAATCACACCAATGACGTAGTAATGAATACCCTCTATATGTGATGCGATCAAGCAAAATCAGTCGGAACTCGGAAATATTGATTTTGAGATATAGCCAAACGAAGGAAATTTTTCCTTTTGTTTTCTTTTGTTTTGTAAGCTCTTTAATTGCTCATATCTTTGGAACTGTATGTTCAATTTCAATGGGGCTTTCTGCAAAATCCAGTTTTGTAAATGCTTGTTACTGTCCTATAAGAAACTGAAAATTTAATATTTCCGAGTTCCGACTGATTTTGCTTGATCGCATCACATATTGGAAAATGCCATACGGCCCGATCCCGAAGTTGCCGGCTCGATCATGTCATCCGCCTCCTGCACAGTTCTGACCTTGTCCCCTTTCATACTTTCATGCCGTTGCGACAAGAGGCATGACTTATCAGCCATTCACAAGTCTTGATTGTGTCTGTTTGTCTACAATGCGCGTGTGTCACGCCGCTCGGTGGCAAGCAGCATGATAGTATGAAACCAGCACTACGTCATAGATATGGCCAATTGGCACGCCCATTTAGCACGGAAATTATGAAATATAAGTTTGTAAAACAGCTATATCTAGCTTTTCCGTAGTTAATTTTTTTTGTCCGTGATGGAAAACGTTAATAAAGAGTTTATCTTTCGGGTCAAGTTATTTTACCCTTTGCAATCAATGCCACTATTTTGCAAAAGCAATTTTCCTTGCGACCTGTCATTTTCCCCTATACTTTTGCACGGGGAGTTTATGTACATCCGGGTACCTTATATCGTTTAATACGGTATGGCGACTTGTAGATGTCACGTGCGCATTTATATATGCGCATTTATATATACAACCGAAGTCCACTGTTTATATTCAGGAGAAGATTCGGTGAAAATCACATATGTGTAGAATTTTAGCCAATCTTTTTTAGATTTTTAGGAATCAATTTTGCCTATACTATTGTACATAGCCAGAATGTCCTTAATTTGCATGGGCGCCATCGCATTATGACGTCATAGCGATATTATGAGGGAAATGTTTGTACTTAACTTGGTACCACTGGATAGAGAAGACTAATAGCTATGCATTGGTACGAAATATAACGGTATATGACGTTTATAATTGAAAATTAGGGGTGCAACAACACCCCCCTTCGTAGTCCGTGTTACAAAATATGGCTCAAAATCCTAAAGGGTTCCTAAACGTTTGTAATACAACGAAATCATGGGTAAAAACAAGCGCCATATCAATTTAATTTTAAAGATTTGTCTCTCTTTATATGCAAATACATTTCTTTCTGTATCCTTTATAATCATTGTATGGTGTGATCTACTACTTTGGTAAATATCTAAACGTGAACGTGCTGCAAATGGTGTAGTGTGGTGAAGCGTTGTCTCTAAATGTATATTTAACAGACATTTCAACCGCACTAAACTTACTTTACAACACAATAAGCATGCCGTAAACAACAAGGTGATTATGACGTGTGACGTCACAAAAGAAATAAACAAATATTTTTGAACCGATATATAATGCAATTTTGATGCTGGTGGGAAAAATTATATTTCAATTTCAACAAAATAAAATTATATATATATTCCCTTTAAGCACTACCGTCAATGCTGTCAGTAATTTATTTACCGCCAGTGAAAGAGCAGTACGATACCTTGGGAATACAATATAGTTTCAGGCTCTAAGCCCCTGAAACTGTCTGGACATCATCCTATGCATTTTTCTTCACGATAATTTGCTTAATTTTACACTTAGGGAATACACTGATTCCACCCACGCGACTGGGTTTACTCATAACATCTCAATAACTTAGCTAAAGAAAGGGCATAACGCTCTAATTGATCCCAACGCCAACATAATCAATATTTCCCTGTAAGAAATGCATAGTTCATGAAAATAGCTAAATTGAACCCAAATGAACATCAACAAAAGTGGGATCCAACCGATCTGAGGCAAAACAGGCCTATCCATTATTCTCCCGATTCTATCCAAAGTTTGCGAGATGGTGGTTTCCTCTGAGTTGTGTGATTTTCTTAAATGAAAAGCTCCATAGTTATCAATCAGGCCTCAGTCCCCCAGATAACACTTTAACTGCATTGCTTAATGTAACTGACATAACTGGTATAATGGTATTGACTAGATAAATAAATAATTAACCAACTTGTGTTCCCAAAGCAATCAATGTAAGCATGTATGTGGATGAGACCGCAATGTACGCTATTTTGTAAAGATGTAATTGAACGAAGGGGCTGTGCAATAATTATGACCCCACGAGGAATTTCTAAACGTCGTGCCAAAAATGGCTTGCTTACCCCACCCCCCCCCCCCCCCTTCCTCCGGCCTGCCCAAAACCACTTGCCCCGCCGTTTGCACATGCCAAATATTTTGGGAACAATTCTTTAAGGATATTCTCGTAGACGGCAGTTGGCAGTTTCATAATGGGTCTTTTCAATGCCTTCCGTATTGAAGATATTATCATATGCGCTTGATAAAGACGCACAAGAATCAATGACAAGACTTGAAATATTAATCCTCACATGGAGATCCATGATTAGACTGTGGACATATTTAAAAGGCCAGAAAGGAGGCGATTTTTATCAGATGCGTTCGTATTGGCATAAACTGGACTAGCTTTTACCTATTCAAGGTAAATTGACTAGTTAAAGGTGGCGATCGACCACTTTAGGCTAGTCACGTCACCCTAGTCGGTCTTGCTTGATTGGTTTAAAATATTTTGCATTCAGGTACAGTACAATTTGCATCAGACTCATCCTGTATTACAATACACAGCGCTACACTGAGAATAAAAAACAGTCAGGCACATGCTTGACCAGCTTAAAACTAGTCAGTCTGGCTAGTACTTTAATGTTTGATGTAAGCTACATGTCATCCGGGAGTCTTGTCTTGATAATCTGCTGTCTTAATAAAATATCCCAGCCGTAACCATTGGGTTGTGGAATATTTGGATCAGCCTGATCTGCTGTGTACCAGTTGAGCAATAGGAAGCTACTTCAACAACACCAATATCAGTAATAGATAGCTAACACAGCAACAAGCAGCAATTGGTAGCTACTTCATCAATACCAATCATCAAGAAGAAGTTACTTCATCAACACCAATACCAGCAGCAGATAGCTAACCCAGTACAATCAGCAATTGGTAGCTAATTCATCAACACCAATATTAGCAGTATAGATAGCTACCTTAGAGCAAATGAACAATAGAAATCTTCTTCATCAACACCAATCAGCAATATATATCTACTTCATCAATACCAATATCAGTAGTAGATGGTTAACCCAGCACCAATCAACAATTGGAACCTACTTCATCAACATCACAATCAGCAGTAGATGGCTATCCCAGCAACAATCATTTAATTGAAAGCTACTTCATCGATACCAATATTAGCAGTAGATATATAGATACCCCGACACCTGTCAACTATATGGAGCTACTTCATAAACAACATTGCCTCATTTCAAAGATATAGTTTTAGTTTTGGTTTTGGTTTTGGTCACGTGTTTTCCTATTGTCCTGCCTAACCACTTGAATCATAAGATATCGAACTCATTGTTTCTACCTTTTGTTTAAAACCGAACATTTGTGACAGTCAGTTTCGGTTTTGGTTTCAGTTTCTTATAAGTGGTGTGGATCGTAAAATTATTTGATTTGAAGTTACCTACTCTAAGTATACAAAAGAAATGTTTAAATTTCGCAGTGCAATATTCACGAGCAGAGAAGTCGAACAAAGAAGTCTACATTTGAAAGCATTGATTTAGTTTGAAAGCATTGACTTGAGACTACGAATTAGCCTAAGCTGATTTCACTGTGAAAATATATAGACCATCAAAATATTTCCACAGACATTACAATAGGCACTTGACAGATTATGACTTCAGTGTTATAAACACTATTATACACAATTCTATTTATGTGCATGTCGCATGACGGAAGATCAATATCATAGAAAGCTGGTTTAAACTAACTTGTATTCAATTTATTTATTGGAGAATAGAGAGAGAGAGATAGAAGAGATCGCCAGGGAAAGAGGGTAGGTGTGTGGGGGTGTGTGTGTGTGTGGGGGGGGGGGGTGTGTGAGGGGGGAGGGGGTAAGGGTAAGGGAGTAAGAAAAACAGAGGGGGGAGAGCATTGGAAGTGGGAAGGGAAAGAGGGGGAGAGGGGGCTCAAGAGTGGAGTGGAATAATAGGGAAGAGTCGATATCGAGTGTGGGGAGGGGGAGGGGGGAGGATATATATATGGTCAATTCCAGCCAAAGCGGGCCAAAATTCTCTCTGGGGGCCATTTTGAAAATGTTTTCCTTTTCAATTCTAGACTTATCAAATGAGACGATCATGTCTGGTGAATCATCAGGTGGAAGTGCCATCGGATTGAAAAATAACTTTTCTTGCTAGACCAAATAAAGTGTTAAATGCGCATATGCATGTTACCCACGAATTCAAGCATTTTTCACCTGTTGTACGCCATAAAATTTCACTTTCTTTAATATCTTTCAATATTTTATGTGTGACTCATATACACTAGAAATCGGTGACGACTTTGAACGTAAAATAGAATTTTATTACATATATCTACAAAGAAATATTTTGGTTATTACAAATTTTAAGAAAGAACCAGGTGTACAGTTAAGATTGTGTCAATTCTTCGAACTCTTTCCAAAGTGGCTGTCATTTAACATTACTGTATTATTTCGAAAGATTAGAATAAATGCTTCATATAAATATAAAGTTAGATTTTGTATCTCGTCGCAGGATGAGGATCTCGGATGGATTCGTGGGTAACAGCGTCTGGAAAATAGCAATTCCTATTAATTTTTTTAAATAAAAATAAAAAATACTTTTCCATATGTCAATAATTCAGGCTGCAATGGCACTAACATGAATTTTAATCAAAATACAGACTACATGGAATATTTAGAATGGATCATTATGGCATTTTGGGTATAAAAATTTTGAGAATAATGAAGTTGCCAAATTCAAATAGACAGAGCAAACAGTTTTATATTATTATTTTAGTAAAATCATTCCATATTTTCATGCAGCAATATTCTATTAACTCGTGTTTGACAGTTCCTATGAACTAAAACACTATCAATACATTGTTAACTATAATTTAAGTAGGGATTCGTGGGTAACCAAAATGTTCGTGGGTAACACATATTTTAAGGTATGTATTGGTAAGCGGCAAAATAGAAAATATTACAGAAGGTTGGAAACCACCATGCGGTTATTCCTCCATTGTGTTTCAATGATTCCCGTTTCTCTAACCAATTGCATTTACCCAAAAATGGTAATTTAGGATAATCAATCAAAACTTCATGATACAGCTTCAGTATACCTTCAAGAGGACGCTATTAAACATGACTGTTTTGGAACCTATTTCGCATGTTTTCAAAATGTTAAGATGCATACGAAACATATAATTTACGAGTAAATCCTTGGATTCGTGGGTAACGCCGAATTCGTGGGTAAAGCTATAAGTACTATAGTACCGTTTGGGTTTGCGTTTCTTAGGTGTATAAACTGTAAGTACTGTCAAAATTATAGCATACCCATGGCTTGAATATGTGCTGATTTAAACTTAAAATAAACAATCTCCTTATTTTTCAAGGTTAGCATCTATTCGGGATTCGTGGGTAACAAAAGTTTAAACCGTCGTAGATTCTTTTTTAAAGCGGTGAACGTATTTTTACGATTTACAATTTTAAGCGCTTGTCAAACTAAATTCAGTGTCCAAAGTTATTAAATGTTAATTTAAGTTATGGCAATTATATTTGCTGGACTCGTGGGTAACAGTTGATACGTGGGTAACGTCAAATATGATTTTATGGAATTTTATGGGTAAAACGTATTTGCATAAAATAATCACTTGGACCTCAGAATTATAGAACGAAACTTCGTTTCATGATATAGTCATTTATGGCATATTCACTTAACATTTTCAGAACGATCATTTTATTTTTGATACCGGGTAACAAAATTATTAGCCAAATTGACTTAATGGCCTCTAGAGTCCACAAACTTTGGTGGAATTCAATCGTTTTACATATGATGAGAGATCATGCAAACGTCTTTCTAACGGTAATAATTTCATTTTGATTGAAGGACATTCAATGACATATATGGTGCTTTATCTTTGAATTCGTGGGTAACGCCAATTCATTTAAGCTATCATAACTTGTCCCCTGGTATGACTTGCTAGTAAAGGCCTATATGCACAAAGAGAGCACATTGGACGTGACATGATATGCTCCATCAATAACGTGATTTCCTTTATTAATGACATTTTAAAGTGGAAAGTTAACATAGAGAGAATTTTGTCCCGCTTTCGCTGGAATTGACCATATAGGTGGCGGAGGGAACATAGGTAAGAGGTATGGGTTGTGCTTTCCGGGGAATAATCTAATTCATAATCAAATCATCTACATCATCATGCATCGTTTATATTTCAGACAAATAAACAAAACACCCCACCCCCACCCCTCAATATATGCACATGATTTCTACATGTAGGTCTAGGCCTCGTATATATCCATCTTTTATGTCTCAACGATGTCTATGCATAACTTTTCGGAACTTGGGTGCAATTTTATGGTGTCATGGAAGTGTGCCACCTACGGCAGAGAGCATCAAAAGTCGCCGGCGTTGATAGATATCGATAATTCATATGTTAGCACAATAGGCTATTATATACGTATGGTTATAGGCCATTATACTTTTGATTATATATACCCTCTTGTGTCCTCCCAGCACAAAAGTGTTGTGATTGCATACCAGTTCATCTCCACATTTTAATCCCTTGATTTTTGGTTTCTGAACAATAGAGAAACCAAAACTATATATTTGAAATGAGGGATTGACACCAGTAGGCAATGGTAGATGGCTAATCCAGCACCAATCAGCAATAGGGCTTCAATTGGAAGCTGCTTCATCAACACCAATATCAGTAGTGGATAGCTACATTAGCAAAATCGGCAATTCTAGCTATTCGCAATAAGGGCGCCGCCAGCGGTTTGCGATGTAATCGTGATGTATCATGGGAAAAGGTCGACATCCAAGTCCGCGCAATACGAATATTACCATGCTATTACATAGGAACACGTGACAATATTTTTTAGTTTGTCAAAATAAAGGTGTTACACGCGAATCGATACTCAATAATACTTAATAATGTGATTTGAAATGTGCACAATTAATTTTTTCTCTATCGATTTGCGTGTAATACCGTTATATTGACAAACTAAAAAATATTGTCACGTGTTCCTATGTAATAGCATGGTAATATTCGTATTGCGCGGACTTGGATGTCGACCTTTCCCATGATACATCAATTATTTCATCAAAATCCGCTGGCGGCGCCCTTATTGCGAATAGCGAGAATTGGTAGAACAGCATAATCAGTAGTAAATAGCTAACACAGCAACAAGTAGCAATTGGTAGCTAATTCATCAACACCAATCAGCAATAGGAAGGTACTTCATCAACGCCAATATCAGCAGTAGATGGCTACCTTAGAGCCAATCAACACCAAACTCTCGAAAAAAACTGAACAAGTTTAATTCTTTGAACCTACTCAAATGACACGCCAAATGCTACCTTTACGGGCAGTGAACATTGCATTACATTATGTCACGTAAACATGGTAAACAACTTGCTCAGGAATGCGGACTAAATACGCATAGGGAACTTGATATTCACAGGCTAACTAGTAGAGGGTACATAGATTATGTCATGAACAGGGCGTTAACAGATTGTTTTCAAAAATCTACATGTAATTGTAACCTTTCTTGGGACACCAGATATAAACCGATGAGTTGATCATTCGGGGCTCGTTCGTATCCTTCGATCGTCGAGGTAGGTTGGTTAAGACATACCTCTCTCTCTCTGCATCAATTCCGCTATAACTGCTCCGAAATCTGATCACCTGGACATGCCCATAACTCTCAGTAAATGATCAAGAACAATGAAATATACCCGACTCCTCTAGTCTGACTTATTAGTGTGACCAGTATTCATAAGACTGTGCGGGTTGGCCTCACGCCCACGCCACATTACTAAGTTGCCTTAGACGTTCGCAACCAGCCACAGTATTTTGCTTTATCAAAGACATTTCAATTTAGACTGAGAAATAAACTTACTCTTACAGCGATATACCGAGGTACATTGGCTAAATCAGAGCATATGCAAGGTAATACGATTATGTTACGCTTATCTAATTAAGCATATTAACGTTCCAGGAATTTCGTTGATATAATTGATTTTGACAAAAATATATGTCTTCCTTTATTGTGATATTAAAATGGAAAGTACGCACATGTACATTCATCCATTAAAATTGGTATGCTTTTTAAAAAGTTCTTAATGCGTAAGCTGCATTTCCCTTTTAAAGGATTAATACTCGTACCAAAACAATAAGGTAATTTGTCAAAATTATTTTGACAGCTCGTAACGGAAGAACACCCTTTAATGGAAAGGATTCATTCTTTGCAATGGATTAACAGACTCTCATATTCTCCGTTACTTTAGATCTATCTTTGCCTATTTCACGATAGCGATAATTAATTGAGCGAGGAAGCTGTCGACAAGCAATTCCGAAGCAAACACTTCAAACAAGTGATCTTAAAAGCACCATTCTTGTAACATCTGAACATGTGGCGAAGTAGATCAAAACAATTGGTTAAAGTGCATTGCCCATCATGATACATTGTTCCTTTACTAGTTCATTAACAAAAGTATTTTTGAAATAGTGCCACATCGTCTCTAATGTGACAAGATATTACTAACTGTCGAAATCAATCAACAGGAAGTCTATCAAAAATATTTAGGAAAATCATATCACATTGCCTTGACGGCAAACGCCTAACCCCAGTCCTGCGCTATATTCTGATTATTTTTCCTTAGCAATTTGCAAAATTGCTAAGGTCAGTTTCTGTCAAGTTCTTTGTTTCTTTCTTTCTTTCTTTCTGTCAATCTTATAATGAGCCACCGTAGCCATATGCTTTGAGCCATGTTGACCATAATTGGTCATTAGGACCATCGGGTGGCGGGACAAATGAAACATGATCAACTACAGGTCAAAGGTCATCCACTTCCTGTCAATGGCCAAAAACGTGATTTCACTAAAAATGCTACTTCTTCCACAAATTATACAGCACGATGATGGCACTTGGGTACATGCATCAGCTATACCCAGTGTCTAAAAGTTAAAAAGTTATTGTCCAGAATTGGGGTCAAAGGTCATTAAGGGGATACTCCCGTCTCCCGGTATATGACCAAATACCCTAAAATGCTGCTGCTGTCGCAAATATATATGGTACAACAATGTTACTTGATCATCAGGACCAATAGCTGGTGGCACAAATGTCACGTGACCAACTCAAGGTCAAAGATTATGGAAAGGTCATTATGGCCGAAAATGTTATTTCCTGTTATTTTTACTAAAACTGCTACTCCTTACACGAATTACACAGCAAGATGATGTCACTTGACACATGCATTAGCCTTGAGGTCAAAGGTCATACGAAGGTCATTATAGCTGATGTGATTTTCTGTTCTGTTACTAAAAATGCCAAGTCATTCCACAAATTATAATATAGCATGATAATATTACACATTGTATTCATCCATTGGGGTCCAAGGTCATTGGGGTTAAAGGTCATGCAGATATTACTTCCGGTATGTAGAAAAATACTCTAATAGCGCATGACCAAAGTTGCACAGAAATATTTACATGAATATTGAATAATTTTTGGTTAACAAAATGATTTCACAACTATGGAAAATAATTATGTAATATAATTAATAATTATAAGGCCAAATAAAAAAATAAACATGTTTCACGTACCCTCCCGCTTCCTTTTTTGAGGTTTCTTCAATTATATATTTATTCAGTTATAACTTTTCAAAAAATATATCTAGGAAGCAGAAATATTTCTATAGCCTTGCTAATATACAAGAAACACTTTTGGAAGGTTTTATGAAAATTAGAGGGGCCGGCCTATATCCTCAGAACAAAAATAAAAAGAGGCCTCCTCCTTTTTCCAGGCATTATTGTGTATGCTAAAACAGCTCAAATTATGGGTATTCACACCGATTTTGCCATGAAAATATATAATAAAAGCCCCTCTTCCTCCTTTTTTCAAAAACCCGGACTTGAAACATGCTTTTTTATTTTACTTGGCCTAATTATAATGATACTACAAACTTCTGTTCTTATACATGTATATTCCAATGAATTACACCAAACTGCTGGACCTTTTGAACTCACATATGCTATAGGTGAGCTAACAAATTAACCGTGCTCCCATTGTCCCTATGGTCAATTTCAAATTACAGTGCATTTCAAAAAAGACCTCTCAGTAAAATCAGCATATTATACTACTGCTGGCTGTTTATATGCCTTAATACATGCATGGATGCTAGATAGCTGGGCTAATTAGCCAAAGGCCTAGTTAATTAGCTATTGCTAAGGTCGCGTATATGTGTATGCGCAATTAGCTCTAGTTACTTTTATTTCATTGATTAAAATGTAGGACAACCATATAATCACTCTCATCGTAAGTCTTGTTTCCCATTAAAAATGAAATTAATGCCGTTTGGACTTCGATTATTTCCTTTTTCCTTCCGTGGTAAGAACAACCGACAATTCTTCCCATGTGTAATCTAAGGTATATGTATATAACCGTCTAAAATAACAGGTGGAGATGGTTGGTGTTTGTATATACATCCCATTAATTGCAATTCAGTCTTTCTAACAACAATGATTACATGTTTAACTTTTCTTATTTCTCACAAACTTGATATTGCTTACCGAGAGGAAGCTTTCATCCAGTATTCTTTTGGACGTCTTCAGCCGCAATATTTGGCACGTGGGGGCGCTGTTGGCTATTCTGAGCCACTGACACCAGACGGTGATTACATATTGGTGTAATTATATAAACAACATTTTACTCAATAATGTAATTTTGAATAAAGTGCTCAATCCCAAGAATGGAGAGCGTATAAAATTCAAAGAACAGACCTTCCAGAATAGGTAGTGGTTAATCTGAGTTTCATGCCAAAAAGGCAATCGTCAGACGACACGATGTAATGCTTTGGGTGGACAACCATCTCTTAGGAATGTGAAAGAATATACATTCCATGATGTCAACACAGCCAAAGTCTATCCCAGAGTCAATCTGCCCAGCAAACACAAAACGTTTTCGACATCATTCGCAAAAGGTTATAAAGGCAATCGTCAGACGACACGATGAAATGCTTTGGGTGGACAACCATCTCTTAGGAATGTGAAAGAATATACATTCCATGGTGTCAACACAGCCAAAGTCTACCCCAGAGTCAGTCTGTCTATCGGAGATTAAGGCCGGAGTGCTTATCTCTCTTTCGAGGACCAGGCTCCTCCATATAATGATGCTGTGATGGGATCGCTACACCTCCACTACAGCAAGTCTGCTAACTTCCTGGCAATGAATAAAGCTTGAACTTATTTGTACACCTGGGTAGGGCGAGGCAATAAAGGTGAAGAGCCCTGCCTAAGTGCATAACATGTTGACGCCATGGGGATTTGAACCCACAACCTCGAGCTCGACCTCGCGATTATGAGTTGAAGTCTTTTAGCGCTGCGCCACTGATCCACCACAATTAAATGATATAAATGTATAGGGTATAATTATGTGATATTTCATACGAAACAACTTCTCGATTTAACAGGTTCGCAGGTCCGACTGCTCAGATGGTTCGGCTCGCTTTATTTTAAGTATTGTTAGATTCTTTTTTAGTAGCAAACATAAACACTAAAAAATAATTCACTTTAATCTAACAATCCCGAGTAATCAAGTAGGCACAGAGGAGTTAAAGCATGCTGTATAAATGGGTCAACAAGCAGTCTCCAAAGCGTCAATAAGACAAATAGATGTGGTTATAATGCGCCAGTGGGCCCAATGCATCATGTCCGATGAATTCAAAAGATGAAAAGCCGAGAATATAGCCGAGGAGGTTTTAAGTGACAAAGAAATATCTAACAGCATTATATGACCATAATGTTGGAATGTTTAGAATGCAGTTCAAGATTTGAACTCAGGCAGTTGCAAACCAAAAAGACGTAAGATTTTTATGCATCGGACGTCGTTATCTCTTTTAGCAAAAAAAAAAAGCTTGTACTCTCAGGTATCTAATAAAGCTAGGATCTCGAACTCCCTGGTAAAATTTGGGCAAATGTAGGTGCTTCTGAGAAAAATTAGTACACTGATGGGTTGCAAAATCACCAAAAAATAGTTATAGAGAAAGTTAGCATCCGAAAGTCTGCGTGGCACATCCCCGTACAAATTTTTCCGACCCCCCCCCCCGGCTATCTGGGTTTTGTATCCCCCCCAGCGAAATACAGCAAAATTTCGCTTATTTTTAATCATTCGGTAATTAAACATCTGCTATTCTGCTTAAACACGTATTTCCACACATAATATGTACTTACAGGTTAATCTACGTGCTTGTAAACAAAATACCGTCACGGACATTATGGGTTACTGTAAAAGTAAAATGCTGGCAATCATGGTAATGGAATTATCAAGTCAAGTATACTCTATACCGCATGCTTTTTATTTCGTAAAATATACTTTATTCAGAATATTTTACGATCTATCTGCTGTTCGAAACTTAATTACCACATAATTACATCTAATCATTACCCTGTGCACGAGAATGTGCTTGATGCCTGGAGGCACATGAAATATCATTTTGCTCACAATAATGTTACAAATAAACGTATCATGCGTAACCTTTACTGCAACGGCTTCATGGCTGACCCATGATAGCAATAACCATTCTTCAATCGAGTTGCAATACCCATAGACGACAATTTCTACACGTAGCATGGTATATAGCATCTCATCATTGGTTTTATTCCAAATCCAGTTAACTAAACCAAGTGGAAATGTGTCCTCCAATGGCAGTGTTCTGTTCGTGATGCTCTTATTTCTAGTTCAATAGTGCTCTAGTTTAAGTTGGCGAAGGTTTTTTAATAAACAACAACAAAAATGGCAACATCAATCTTCTAGGACTGAAAAGTTTGCTAATGGTGCAAATGAGTTCGTTGTATTGCAACTTTGAACACTCGTTAAATTATTGATGGGATTAAAAGCCAACGGGACATCAGCTGATTGCATCGAGAATTTAGAATCAGAATCCGATGAGCACTTGAGGAGAAACCCGTTTTGATATCCTTTCAGACAGTCTGTTATTACCTCATTTTTTCTAGGGACTCGCTCTTGCGAGCACAAAAAATGTAACTCAAAATTTGTAAAACGTAGAATTAATGAACCTTTGACATTTTTCATATTTCGCATAATCCAATTTCACTCATGTCTGCTTGAACATGCGTATAGGGTCCGTGTATCAGTACGACGGCAACTTCGCTCTTTTCCGGTATTTTTTACCGGCGTCACCTCTGCTGTTTCGTAACAAAATGTTGAAAATAAGCCGGTAAACAAGATGTTTTGGAAAACACACAAAAATGGAATACAAGAGTCATTTCTAGCTTAATTCGAGTATTGAGCCATAGATAAGATATGTAACATGTATTTAAAGTGAAATCCTCACTTTTGATTCAAGTTCCTTAGGGAATTAGTCAATGTTAAGTTTTGTGAACAAGGAATAGGGATACATTCCGAAAGCTCTCAGGTGAGCAAAATATGAGTAATTGCTTAACTTTCTTCATCATTATAGGCTGCGTGTTTACATCGATTTGCAACACAGACGGTCAGTGATGTTCTAGTAAATTATCTTCTTTGTGAATATGAACTTTTGACATTTCTGTGATTTAGGAGACGCTGAAATAAAGAAAACGGAACGAGCAATCATTTACTCGTTCTGCTCGCTCGCCGACTCGAGTAGGCACAGTCATCTCCAAACCCATATCCCGTCTTACATTTTGTCATAAGTCATAAATATCTATTTACTCACTTAAAATCTCTTCTAAATACAGATCTTTGTTAAGTTGAGTGTCTATACCCACAGGCTGTATCGGCCAAATATCATTTGACTTTTTGGAAGTAGCTCGTGTTAGTAATGTACTTATCTATTCAATTCATTGCACTTACGCGATTAGCTGTAATTTGGATGCCTTCTCATCGCAATAAAGTCTTTCCTAAAACCATCTGGGCTAAAACCAACCATCTGTACATTTTGAAGTCGATATTAAACTAGCTGCAAAGATAGTAGTAATTATAGTAATAAATACTTTTAAAACGACACCTGCCGACGCGATCAGATATATCCGAAAGCACATGGTTAAATTTTATGCCAAGCTTATCAGAATTAATCTGCCTGTTGACAATTTTGCCGGATGAATTGCATATCTAGGGATTTCATGATGAAGACATTCACCTCTATATTAATGTAATCTGATGGTCATACTCATATGAATCGCAGAAACTATTACATGAGAACAATAATTAAGTTGAGACAAATTAATCATAGAATTTAACAATAAAAATCAGAATATTATAGTAAATTAATCAGCTATAATTAGTTTTTTTTAATTTAAATTGTCTGAGCGCTCTTCAGATCTAATTGTAAACTGTTCTAAAATTCAACATAGTCCAGTATCAACTTAACTTTCATAACCCTTAAATCTCGGCTAAAATTCTTAACGGTTCAATTTAGCATTGAGCAAATGACACCGAATGCCATCCGTCATTCAGAAATTCGCAAAGCATTTTGATAAATACCGATATCCCGTCTTACATTTGTCATAAGTCATGAATATCTATTTACTCACTTAAAATCTCTTCTAAATACAGATCGTTGTTAACTTGAGTGTCTATACCCACAGGCTGTATCGGCCAAATATCATTTGACTTTTTGGAAGTAGCTCGTGTTAGTAATGCACTTATCTATTCAATTCATTGCACTTACGTGATTAGCTGTAATTTGGATGCTTTCTCATCACAATAAAGTCTTTCCTAAAACCATCTGGGCTAAAACCAACCATCTGTACATTTTGAAAGCGATATTAAACTAGCTGCAAAGATAGTAGTAATTATAGTAATAAATACTTTTAAAACGACACCTGCCGACGCGATCTGATATATCCGAAAGCACATGGTTAAATTTTATGCCGAGCTTATCAGAATTAATCTGCCTGTTGACAATTTTGCCGGGTGAATTGCATATCTAGGGATTTCATGATGAAGACATTCACCTCTATATTAATGCAACCTGATGGTCATACTTCATATGAATCGCAGAAATAATTAAATGTTCAGAGAATTTTAAGAGTGAAATTTATATCATACATTCTCATGGATGAGCACAAAGCTTCTATTCTCAAAGACATTAATCGAATCATTTGCTTTGCATTCTTGTGTGCTGATTAAAATACACCATTCATTAAAGTACCACTTCACGAATACTTTTTATGCCACAAATTTATGAAGCACCATTTAAATCAAACGTTTCCAAAAGTTTTTTCAAGAAGTTGGCATGGAGTTTGCGGCAAGCCGAGAGGAGCAGATTTTTAGTTGTAGCACAATGCCTGACTAGTTACAGCTTACAGATTTACAACTCAAATGGATCGAACTCAAGTCAATAGAAGGTGAACTAAAGTAAACTAAAACAACAACAACATATCAATGTTGATTAAAAAGGGAACAGAGTAACAAAATGAGTAAATAGAACTCAATCTAGATTAATTTGTACTCACATTTAGCAAAACAAAAGTTAATCAATGTTGAGTTTCATTTGAATCATTCTGTTGCTCTGTTCGCATTTTGCTCAACATTGAGAAATTTTTATTTGTTCTTAATTTAGAGTGTATGTAGCGCTTTGTACCGAGGTCCCTATGAAAGCGCTTTTGTAAAGAATTTATAGTAAGTAATACATTGAAAATTAATCAGCTATAATTGGGTTTTTTTAATTTAACAATTTCTGTTGAATATTAAAAAATATTCAACAGAATCCAGAATCAACTTTAACTTTCATAACCATTAAATATTGGCTAAGAAATTTTCTTAATGGTCAATTTTGCATAGAGCAAATGAAGCAGAACGACAGAACAAATACTCAGAACAAAATTATGCATCTATTGATTACTTTATTTGGTAATTTGTGTTCTCACGTAAGTATATCCTCGGTATATATCTGCGTCGTATTCGCACGCAAAAATCAGGACAAGATCAACCACAACTGAATTTCACATACTGTCGTATCTCTTATGCAAATTTCCCGTAATGTCGTGTCTCTCATCCGATCGCTGTACTGTCACAAAATCAGGAGCAGCGCAGATATAAAAAAAAAACCGCATTTCACAAATAGAGATCTATGACTTTGATGACATAGAAAACGCATTAACTTCATAGAAAATTACTTCAAAACTTTCAAGTCCTTTCTTAACATTATATTTACGAAATACGTATGCATGTACAAAGCATGAGACAACTGTATTGGGAAATACTTTTAATCGAAATTTTGTCATAAACTGTACTTCTTGAGATACAGGTGTACGCGATGCAATCGACGATGTGTCCAATAATTGGCATTTAAATAACGTACTATTGCTATTAGAATGATCCCGTTAGCTTGCTAGAGCTTGACTGGAAAGAGTGATGATATCGCGTATCTTCAAAATACTATACTATTATTCGTTGGGTTCGTTACAAAATAAATGTAATTGTTCAATTTATTGCGTGAAATCTGTCAAGTGACTTTTCAGCATTTAAAGTGAATGGAGTGAATGTGGCGTTGTGGCCATCGCCACATGAGCCGCATGGTTATGGGCTGCTCAGGGCTTGTTGCTCAAAATGCCAGAAAAAAATAAGAATGGAAAGTAAAAGATATAACTAATGGGATGAATATTGACCAGTGAAAAAAAATTTCCCCACCCACTTTTTAGATTCTTCGGCGTCCTGCGGAAATAAATTGGGTCAACAATTCAATGAAATTGAGACACGGATTAGACACTCCGCCGGCTACGCTCTAAATAAAAAGGCAGGTATCTTTATTTGTGACCGTACAGCACGAATGAGCCGTAAATGTCCTCAATTGTATTCTGAGTTACAGTGTAAAATGGGCATGAAGGTCGTATTCATAGGTACCTCAATTTGGTGCTACGTGTACCTCATTTAATGAGATACACGTAGCACCAAATTGAAATATCTATGAATATGACCTTCATGGCCAATCTAGACGGTAGCTCAGAATACAAAAGAGGACATTTACGGCTCATTCGTGCTGTACGGTCACATTTTACCACGGTCACCTACTCACCAAAACACCGCGGTGCATCGTTCTGCCCCTAACTGAAGTAAAAGCTATTCTGCGCGGTACCCCGACTGCTTGAGAAAATTCCTTTCAAACATTTAATTCAATTTTAACAGATAGATATGCGGCAAATACCGTTTGTCTGCATTAAAAAGAAATGTTAACCAACATAAATAATCGAATATACAAATGAGAATTAACTATGTATCTGAATCTTAAAATGATGAAAACGTTTTGTGTTTGCTGTGATGACCACGGCGTTTGAAAATCGCAATTCTTTAACTATAAATACCATTATGAATGATTCGTGCAGTTTTATATTTTTTCACTCGAGGACACGAATACGAACACACAGAAAAATATGGCGCCATGATGGAAGGTCTCGTGAGGTGCGAAAGACTTTCGTGACTTCAAAATATTTCATTTTAATATTTAAAGGGGTCTCCGGCAATCATAACATTATGCCTTATATGTTAGAAAAATAATTATTAAGCACGAATCACATTGTTTTATTTAAAACAAACTCATATTGACCATAAAAACAAATAAAAACAGTCGGCTCTCAACACGCGATATTCAAAATTCACGCGCTGAAATAGTCTAAGACCCATTCCATGTCAACTCCAGGGATGTGCACCGCAGCACCTCTTCAATTTTTTTCTTTTTCTGTGTGGTGGTACATATTGATGAGAAAGTAAAATCACGAAAATTTGAGCTTCATACTCCATTTCGTTTTCCCGTGGCATCAATTTGAAATTTAGGGGGTCAGCGTAAAAAATGTGTTGCAACGCGAAAGACGACGTTTGGAGGTCCATAAATGTATAAAGGGAACCCTTTACAACTTTGAAAAGTATGTATCCTGGGGTACTTATTTGTGTTGAATTCAAACCTGGCATCAGAAAACTTGTACCTCCTTTACTTAAAAAGATATAGGGCCCTCAAAATGCAACTTCGTCCATCCAGAACCAACTTTTGGGGGTCAAAACTCCCAAAGTAAAAATAATTTTATTGTCCATTTTTTTGCCAGTCAGAACCCTTTGGTAGGACATTACTCTTTACCAATATTGAGCCTATTAGAATACTTTTAGCTAGATGTGTTGAAACCCCATCTAAGACCCCCTGAAAACCAATGTCAGACATTTTACCGCACCATCAACTTCAGGTTTGTTGAAAATGACAACATTTCTGAGAGACATATTGGCTATGAAACACATTAGTTAGGTTTGCATTCCCCAAAACCCCAATTTCTACATTTTGACCCCCTGAAAACCAATGTCAGACATTTGATCCACATCAACTTCAGGTTTGTTTGAAAATCAAACATTTCTACAATATTGGCTACAATCTCGATGGGTTTTGTATTAGTTATATTTGCAGCTAAAAGTTCTAATAGGCACAAGTATTATAAGAAATAAAAAATGTCCTACCACAAGGGCTCTGACTAAGGCAAAAAAGATGGTGACAAAAAACAAAAATTATTTTTTACTTTTGAGTTCTGACCCCAAAGTTGGTCCTGGATGGACGAAGTTGCATTTTGAGGGCCCTATATCTTTGAAAGTAAAGGAGTTGCAAGTTTTCTGATGCCAGATTTGAATTCTACACAAACAAGTACCCCATGATACATACTTTTCAAACTTGTAAAGGGTTCCCTGGCTATCGAACTTTTGCCTACTTCTTCTGCCTACGTTTACTGTTTTTGTCCCCCTGCATACTGTCCAGTCTGCATTTTACTTGTTTCCCCACATCAAGTTGGTGTACCTTGCTTTTTTCTTTCCTGTTCCCTTTATACATTTATGGACCTCGAAACGTCGTCTTTTGCGTTGCGACACATTTTTTATGCTGACCCCCCCTAAATTTCAAATTGATGCCACGGGAAAACAAAATGGAGTATGAAGCTCAAATTTTCGGGATACTACTTTCTCATCAATAGCTACCACCACACAGAAAAAGAAAAAAATTGAAGAGGTGTTGCGGTGCACATCCCAGGAGTTGACATGGAATGGGTCCTAAGTGCAATGACGTACAGGTTGTTTGTGCTCAATTGTCGTAGGCCTTCATTGTATTACTGGGACGTCATTGCACTCGACAATTTCAGCGCCCGGTAATTTTGAATATCGCGTGTTGAGACACGGATGTTTTTATTCGTTTTATGGTCACTATGAGTTTGTTTTAAATAAAACCACGGGATTCGTGCTTGATAATTATTTTTCTTACATATAAGGCATAATGTTGTGATTGCCGGAGACTCCCTTTAATATACGACTTGTATTTCATATCTGGTACCTGTCACGTATACCCTTCTTATTATTGACAGCAAGTCCTAATTTAGACATATTTATTACAAAAGGTTATTCCCAAATCAAATTAGTAGACTTCGTTGACAAACAAATAATTTCTGGGATTTCGGTCTGATGGGATCATAGTAGTTGACCCGCTTCCGGTATCCTGTGACCTTGCTAGGGGAGATTTACGCTCTTCAACAGGTTAGAGTGACACGCTACACTAACAAGACCTTTATGTACTAAATTATATACAAGGGCCGAGTTAGAGTTTATAAGGGTGAATTATTCATAACCGACCGATAGCTTGCCTCACTTTGTAGATCGCAAACAACGGCATTCGTCAGGTTTGTGTTGCTAAATGAACAACCACGAACTCAGAGTGTATTTTTTGTTTGTTTTGTTTGTTTTATTTCTTCTTTTGCCTGGGTTACTCATTCAGTGGATGTTTTAAGGTATCCTCTAGTTCTTCCATGAGGCCCAGGGGATAGCTTCTATGAATACCTTACAGTGTAAATTACATCCCGGATTTATAGTATTAAAACGTGACTTATTATCAATCACTAGCTGCTATTCTGTCGGTCGGAGTGTTGTCATTTTTCAACCACTCTCCGACACGGGATTCGAAAGTTAGCAGCATTTCAAACAGTCTAAATCTTTTCAAATGTTCAACTGCTACGAATATTAAACTGTCCAGTTAGATATTCACTCAATTTTTGCTCACGAAAATGTTAACCCCTTGTGTAAAAACAGACAAGAATGAACTTAGTAAGAGTAAAAGCCCGGATGTTCGACCGAAAGAATAATTTGGCATGGAATTGGGACATATGAACAAAATTTGGCTCACACATACGCCGAAATTATTATTCATATTTGAAATCCGGTACAAAACCCATACGGCTATTATTTCCTATTTGTATTTATGAGTGTTTACCTAGCCCTAGCCTAGTCAAACTTTTACACTAACGTCGCCAGAAGAAGATTAAAGTGGCATCATTTATAAAAGAACTAACGAACATCACGTATTTATATCCGCTTTCACTCATGGACGACAAATACCTTTACCTGTTCAAAATGTATGCTCACTCAAGTCAAGAGAGGGTACTTAAGTAGACTTGTATCTAACACATAATTTGCTTGCCTTTTTCCAGCCTTTCAGTTCTATAATCATGTTTTACATATGCACCGTTTATACTAGTATTTTATATTATTTCCAAAATACGCTAACATTTATATTTAAATATGAAATAGCTACTATGTTCATATTGATAACCTGTATGGGCTGTTAACCCATATTCGTTTTTCAGGAAGGTCGCTAAGTGTTTACTCTAGCAAGCCAAACTTTTACACGAACTATTAGCCATAAACTATAGGCTAATCAATATCTTTAAACACTCAAAGAGGTTGTATACGAGTACCAGGCAAATACTAGTACGCATATTGTCAAGAGGATAAGCTAATGTAAGCTCAAAAATACATCCGTACTTCTTCGGTTGATTTATGATTTATAAATGAAAATTGGTCTTGTGTGCTGTTTGTTCAGATTTTCTGACTATAGTTTGTAGTCAAAATAGAAACTGTCAAAATATTATCGCTAATGCAGAAACTTCAGATCTGACTCGAGTACACTGAAATAACTTTTAATCAATCAACTTGCAAAGTAAACCACTAATAACTTCATAACTAATTTCAAAGTAACTTTTGATTCAGCCTTAATTACCAAATTTTAATCAAACTATATTATTATACGGGTATAATTTTGGTAAATGTATCGATAGATGAAAATGAACTATTGACACACCGATCTGGGTTACTCAATACAAGACACACGGAGTCAATATGGATCTCTGTTATTACTAGCCTGGGGCGACAAATTGATTACTTTCATTATCCTTTGCCATTATTTCTAATCACGTCTAACTTGATAATTATAACTAATAGAATAAACATAATATAATTACCTTTTCTTTGACTCTGTAATGGAAATACCATGCATGCCCTGACAAGTATACGATAGATTTAAAAAAATACTGCCTGCTCATTTGGCAAGTTTGTTTCTGTTGAAAGTCTAATTATGCCCAACTCTATAAATGTATAAAACTAAAACTTTGCTACATGTAATTGTATACTAGTATATGGGAGTATAAAGCAGAATGGTAAAAAAATAGGTATAAGGAATAAGAATAGCAAACAAAAAACCAAAAAACAGTAAACTAAATAACAAACAAGCTGTGATGTACCCTGAGTAATTTAATTTGATAATTCACTTTGTTTACATTTTCTGGAAGTGTTGTGTTGTGCAGTTTAATGCGATGTGCCTTCAAATAAATGTACTTATGAACCGGTTATTTTTGCGTGGCAAATAATGTGCTACTAATCTAGAAATAACCAAGGATATTTGGAATAGGCTACGGCTATTTGCACACCTTTTCTAAAACAGGATATACTCTACTGTCGACTTGCTGTCTGGTTTATGAATAAATACGACTGTCAATGTATTAAAGTAGATTAGAGTGGATAAATACCTGTTCGTGAAGAAAGTGAGCGAATGGTAAAAGCAGCACTATTCTGGAAGGGGTTTGCATATACTGCACGGTCTAAATATTAATTGAGGTGTGTGGGGAGAGAGTATAAAACAATTGTTTGAAACCTATTATATATAGGTTTCAAACAATTGTTTTCTGTTCTAGAATTATTCGAGATTATTCTTATAGCACTCTTTTGAAGCTTGTGTATTTTCATTACATATTTCTTAGAAGCATTTCATGATTTGTGAATTCGGTGTGTTTGTTGTGTATATTTGCGTTAAGAGGTGATTTTGGCCTTAGCTATTTCGTACTCCGTAACAAAATAAACAAAGAGTGTGATCATAGTCAGGAAATCAATGCTTTTTTAAAATGGAAATACGATTTGTGCTGCATATGAACATTTATAATTTAACAAAATAAATTGCGGGGGATTGGACAGCTTTGTTAATTTTTGCATGAATTTTATAATCACTTTTAAAGAATGCGGGGGTTTCGTTTATCAATTTATCTCAATCAAGTTAGCTCAATCTGTAATGAGCTGTGTAATAATTATGAGCTCTGGGGTAAGGTTAAGCAAGATTGGTTGAGTAAGAATTTTATGCCAAGCCGAAGGGGGAGGGGAGCATTTTTGGCAAGCCGTGAGGGCACACAAACGTTCTAAAAAGGCCTAGGAAAACAATACGAAAATGCTTGTTATATGCAAATTTTTATGATCGATGCGCTCGCAATACACCTTTTATGTTTCATTTTAAGGTGGAGGGAGGGCAACATGTTGACGCATTTCCTATGAAATTGGATATTGTTACTTGGATCATGCATATTGATACTTGCAATCTAATAATATGCTTACCTAGTACTATGAATAAAGGCAATCTGAAAAAAAAGATGTGACTATATAGCTTCTACCATAAACAAGTAAAAGCAACGTATGTCAGCACAATACGAACTTGATAAATACTATTTTTGAAGTACTTATTACTTATGATTCCCATTTCAATCCTTACTTAATAATAAAAAATAAAAAAATTTAGATATTTATATAGCGCTTTATGCCGTAAACAGCCTCAAAGCGCTTTAAATTTATTCCGTCGTTATTAGAATATGTCGGAACCACGTTTGCTGCTTACAAATGGCGCAGGGTTCATCAGTACAACGACTGTGACTACCCCTAACAGCTTCCCATTGCACCTGGGTGGGGTGAGGCAAGCGTGACAAAGCGCCGTGTCCAAGGGCGCAACACGGTGGCGGGACGGGGACTCGAACCCACGCACGTCAAGCAAGCTCTCAGATTATGAGTCCAAGGCCGTAACCACTGAGCCCCGTGCCCTCTGTTGATTAATACAGAGGGTTTACAATACCCCTAAACTAAAACAAAAGCATACTAAATTCATACATTCTTAACATGTCAAGTAAAAGTATGGTAACTATAACTATTCCACATTTCAGTGGCTTTATGTTCTTGCGTGTCATTTACAGGTTCTTAACTAAACGTGACGACATTTACCTATATGGAACTAGGTCGTAATCTACTGAAAGAAACCCGACTTTAATCAAAATGATATTACCATTCCTAGTACGTCAATTTTAGCGGGGTAAACATCCACACAACCCATTTAAATTAACTAAAAGTGTCAGTGGCAAAAGGTCGTCAAAACATAGCATCACCTGCAAACGGAGGTGTCATACCAAGTGGATCAATAAAACATCAAATGTACAATGCTTATCATTTCAATGACCAGACATCCACACAAATGTCTAACGAGTTTCTTGCGTTTGAAGCCCACCTTTAATATAGCAGTGCTATGGTGACAAAATAGGTCATGTCAATATGTACGTCATTATATTATTTTTAATTTTACATGACATTACTTTTAGTATCTAAATGTGCCAATTTGGAGCTGAAACATCCTAAACCTGTTCCACATGATTGTTTATAGTAATTACTCATTTTGAAACGAAATGTCTTTTGATCTATAATCTAATTGACAGAATTTAAGACATTTAACACAATTAAAACATTTTAAAACATATTGTAATGTTTAACTTGTGTTATATCTGGGGCATTTTCAGGTCTGATAGATATATGTTCGCGGATTTTACCCCATATTCTAGTTCCGTTTATCATTTGCTTTGGAAATTGGTCTACTTTTTAATCACGTCATTTGTATTGAATATTAGGTTAATAGATCATCAAAACTACCAATAATTTCCTACTTTAAATAGACTTCATGGTAGAACACTTAAGCCATGTCACTTCCAGTCAAAAAGTTATTAAACTTCAAAACCTTAGGTATTCACAAATAAACCACTTAGTATCTCGAGCTAATTGTATGACTAACTTTGGTGTTCAAATTCAGCACACAAAAAAACCTAACTTTAGCTGGGATAACACCAAGAGTAGGAGGTATGTCTTATGTGAAACAGTATATGTGATGCGATCAAGCAAAATCAGTCGGAACTCGGCAATAATAAATTTTCCTATAGGTTTGTAAAAAGTATTTATAAAGCTGGAGTTTGCAGAAAATCCCATTGAAATTGAACAACCAGTTCCAAAGATATGAGCAATTAAAGAGTTTCCAAAACAATAGGAAACAAAAGGAAAAATTTCCTTTGTTTGGCTATATCTCAAAATCAATATTTCCGAGTTCCGACTGATTTGGCTTGATCGCATCACATATATAATAATTATTATTTCACACAAAGCAACAAACCATGGTGAACATTACATTTGATAATCTAGATTGAGATAATATTACAACACCCAGATGTTTTGTGTACTTTTTCGCTTGTTTTAAACATGTGATCACCTATTTTGACCTTTGCTTACATTTGCTTACATTTGCCAAAATATATGATTTTGGTCAAATTTTTTAATTTTGTTTTTCTTAGCCAAAATAATGATAATTTAAAGTCGCAATAATGAGATGAATTGAAAGAAACCCCGCTTATCTGTTGAGCTATATGGGGGAATATTCGAATAAAACCGGGCATCCACGTTTTTATTACTCGAATTTTACTGGAATTAGAGCACTTTCACATGGTATTTTAGTCCAACATTTGGGTTTCAAAATCATGCAAAAAGTAGAAATCCGCGAGATTTCACATTACGGATTCACACCGATAGCATTACTAATGATTACATTTGTTTTTTTTGTTTTCTAGAGTGAATGTTGATGGTATAACATAGTAGTAGGACTTTTATTTATTGCTAAACAATCTGCATTTTAAAGAATATTATAATTTCTAGATTTCCCATTTAAAAACTTCGGAAATGTCGAAGATTTTTATCTTTCCGAGCTAATAACACAAAAACATTTCACACGTTGATTAAAACAGTTGCCTTCAGTTTAAAATCAATTAAGTGTTGACTACCTGTCACTTCAAGTGTTGATTATACTTGTTATATTTTAATACAATGCTTTCAAAACTTATTTGTAAGTTCAATATTCCTGAAGAAGACGCCTTATGTCCTAGAATTTATAATTCTATTCAAAATATTACAAACTTATATACATACAATTTCAAATATCGCCCCCTTTATGCATCTATGTGAGTGTATGTGAGTAAACTGAATAATACGTTGGTTGTACGCGTGAATTGCATTCTGGTCCTGCATCTCGAAACAACTTGACACTGTGTGCCGTATTCCCGCTCATGTCGCCTTATTACTATACGCCCAAATATCATTCTTGACAAGGTATCTCATGTTTTTTATTTAATTCGCCCCAAGGTATCTCATGTTTTTTATTCTAATTCGCCCCTGAAATGTTTCTTTTCAATTTGGCCGATGTACATATATATACATTTCACAGCTTTCTTTTATTTTATGATTTTTTTCTTGAAATAATTATTTTTTCTTTATTTTATCTTTAATTAATTCTTCAGTGGGTGCGGCCCTCTTATATTTTTTCATATTCCTCGTATCAAGCTTGACAAGATAACGTCACGAGTTTTATTTATTTTGCCTCTTATATATTTCCTTATTTTTGTTTTATGTGTATATCATTATAGCGCCCTCTATAAATTCTGATCTATTTTTCTGGGCGAACTGGTGAGTGAAACATCTCGAATTCGCCGATTTCATTCGACCTGGCCCAGAATTCCCGTTCGAATGGAATTTGGTAACCACGATTCGCATGTTTTGTCACGATTTCTTCTGAAATACATCGCTTTGGAGCGTTAAATTTCATGATGGTCATGAGAAAAATATGATCTATTATATGATACAAAAACGCATCAACAATGAGAAAAATCGTGGGGATGATGCTGTCGATAGGGTTACTAACCTATTAAAATAAACAATTATTGTTTACGCGTTTACATCTATTTGCACAGCGAGCTGCCAGTGATGTTCTTCTCAATTAATATATGGACAATATAAGTGTGCTCTTTCATTTAATGACATAAATTTTGAAAAATATTGTAAGGATCCCTTGAGGTTTTGACTTTTAGAACCTACATTTTGGTTAAAAATTGTACGGCATAGGTCGTTTTTAACAGATTTACCACATTTGCTTTGCTATAAACATTGAATTGCGTTATCCGTTGACCTAATGAGGAAAAAGTGTTTTTAGGGGGAAGTGTTAGCTTTCGTTCGATATAAAAAAACAATTCTGATTGTTTGAAGGGAACAAAAACAATCATAGAGGCCCATTTTCTAGCTAGAAGCTCACAAAGCTCTTATGATGCTATGCACTCAAACGTGTAGTGTAATCCAAAGACTGTGTAGAGACAATTCACTGCTTGCTTGGAAGCTCTTGGACGGAAATGTGTGCTCAGGTGTATCGAGGTGGAAACTGTGCATAGATGGTTTCGTTTTTGAATAGAAACCTTTCCATATGATGCAGTATTGTGTGATTACAATCGCGTCCGCACAATGACTCTTAGAATAAACAAGCATATATCGGCTCTGAAATTTCGGACGCACCAATATCGAAAACCTCGTTTTTTGCAACACTAGCTTCTATTTGGAGTGAAAATGAAATGGAATAGCGAGTGCCAGAAAGTTGAGAAATAATGTGGGTATAAAGATGACTAAAATAATTAACGTTCCATAATCAAGATATCGATAATATGACAAAATAGTTTCTCCGAAATGTTCCCCAAAAAACGAACTGCATTTGGTTCTGATAAATGGCGACATTATGCACAAGGTGTCGTAGTCGTACGTAATGGGGCTTGTTATGATAATTACTACTATCTGTGCACAATTAGGTCAATCGCATTCAAATGGGACCGCAGATTGTTCTTAAGAAAGCTCTTCCTGTGTCAAATTTCCAGCTAATCCTGTAAATGAGTGCGATGAATTTCAAGTACATTACTTACACGTGCTAGATTTAAACATGCAAATGGTTGGGTGGTAAAGCCTGCGGGTATAACCACTCAACGTAAAAGGGACCTGTATTTTGAAGAGATTTTAAGACTAAAAACGTCTTATAATCATAATCACTTGATGCAAAACATTCTAACATAATGCCATTTGTCACCTGAGTCTCCGAATGCACATGGTTAAATGTTTATTATCGAGCATATCAGAATGATTCTGTTGACCATTTCGCAGGATGTATTGCATATCCAGAGATGTCATGAGAAGACATTCACCGCGATATAAATATCATCTGATATTGAAATTCCATAAGAAACCTAGAAACAATTAAATGCGAGACATTTCATGTCCATAGAGTGCTCGGGAAAAGTTAGAGTGAGATGGGTTCTTTACTCGAGGGAGTGAAATAGTTTGTTTTTTTCTTCTTAACTTCGGGTCCCTCATTCCCCTCAAGGCAACAAAAATCACCTTTTAAAGGTTACTTTGTAACAAACTCGTAGGAAAATGAATTAGCACAAGGCTTTTATTGTCAAAGACATTAGTCTCTCGCTTGCATGTTTTTGTGCTTATGGTAATTTGAGGAACTACCACTTGCTGTTCAATCTTAATACTCGTATATTGGACATTTTGAAGGTGGAATATATGATAAAAGATTAATCATTGTACTTGATGCAAAATATTTAGAATGACTCTGAAAGAAAAATAAATTTATCTAGTTGATTACTTTTTTATTTGATCTAGACCATATATCTCATTAAGCATGTGATATAGAATTTTCAACTCAACTCAAATTTAAGGCATCTGACTCGATCTCAACAAAGAAATCTCAATGGCAACGTTTTCGCACTCATTTAGACGTGATCACCGACAAGTACACTGAACTGTAACAGCAAGGTGTTCGATTGTGCATAGATCCCTTCAAGGTGTAGAGTCTCTGTCAGTCGGATTCAAAAAGAAAATTTAGAAGGTTAATTGGGATATTTTTCTACTCTATACCACTTCATTTGTATTAAAAAACAGTTAAGAAGTGTGATGACAGTGTTTAAAACGCTTTTACGATTGTGAAATTAAAACAAACAAAAGAATGAACAAACCCGTTTCCCAGGTTTTCCAAATTAGGGCAGGTCAGATTAGGGGAGTCAAACTTTTTTTTTTTTTTTTTTTTTTGGGAACAAAACGCAGTATGTGAACTCGTGGTGTAAATTCCGTCCCTTTATAGTGCTGATTGGTTACAGTTGATTGGTTACAGCAGGATCGCGCGTTTTGTTGCCGTTTTTAACTAGTGCCGCCTAGCGTGTTGTTACGAAACTTCAACATACTGGTAGGCGTTTATTTTAAGGTCAATACAACTCGTGAAGTCCCGATGACTACTCAAATTTATATTTGAAAATACACTGATTTCAAAATATTTGCGATTGAAGTTGTTGACTTCCATTAAACTCGCTGGGTATAATCTATTGTGGGGTAACGACAAGGCAGAACAAATATGTTAATTAGACAATAATTTCATCACAAATGAAACGTCTTAATTGGCAACTGTCATAACTCTCAGAATGAAATAAAAACTTCATCAAAAGAGGTAATATTCGATTCTACATTTACAATATGTCATTAAATTTGGGGATGAACCATCCGATAATTATTTCCTTGTGTTATTACCTATATTGAGTGTTTAAATATAAATGTCTCACTTATGTTTTTACCTGAGAAAGAGATAATAGTTCATTGTACCGTCATGTGGTCATCAACTTTCCAGCCAATTGCCGCAGGAGAAGTAGACTGACCAGGATCGTATTTGTAATGGACACTCGTACATAAAGACAGAAAATATGTCCTGTGATAAATCGCACAATTTAAAGAGAGGGGCATTGCTAGGATATTTGCGATGCCCAGGGCTCGGAGAGGCATTGGCGCCCCTTTCTTGAAGGGGAAACAGCTGACCTGTTCCTATAATCAATCACTATTGCTAAACTCTAGTCCGTATACCTTCCTCGAGTCAGTAAAGTAAAATCAAATTTTGAGATTTTCTCAAAAACGCCCAGGGCAAAAAAATGCAGGAATCTGGAATCCTGTTATGCTAGTTGGATTCCTTGCATCATGTCCTTTCTGAAATGTATACTTTTATATACTTATATACATCAAAACATTTAGAGATACTGATACAATAAAAAACAATATCAAAACTCGAGGAATTTTTATTTTCGGTTATGAATCGACCGATTAATGTTCCGATTCAGGGTCAACAATTGCCCTGTGCATTTTTCTTGTTAGCCTGAAAAACATTGCATTTTGGACCAAAGTAGGGTAAAATTGCAAACTTTACGCACTTCGTGCATGTGGGCCCATTAAATACCAAAATGTCCCTTAATTTTGGACTACAATAGTCTGATATTGACATATTTTTGCGTGATATGCGAGTAATTAAACCGGTTTGGGGAATAGTAGTTTTTAAGTTTGTAATGGTAGCTTTTAAGTCTGTAATGTAGTTTTATATACTTTGTGTACTCCACTCATGTGTTTTTATAATGTTTTTATCCTTTGTATAACAGCGCTAAGAGGCTTTCTTGCATATGATACTAGCGCTTTATAAATGTCTTTATTATTATTATTATTATTAAAAGAGATCGTCCCCTTAAGGTTTATTGCTTCCACTGCCACTGGGTTTCATATATAAATATTTAAGTGTTGTACAAAACCAATGTGGAGAAATTAACCCATTAGTGTTTACATAACCTAGTTTTCACTAACCAGTCGCCGGAAGCAAATGCTTACAGCGACATATAGTGACCGAACTCACATTCACTCATAGTAGAGTCCCGTACACATTACTGGCAGCAATCTGATCTCAAGGAGCGTGCTTCTGCTCCATGAATCATTGAAGTCAGAGAGGGTACTCAATTCAAGTAGACTTGACAGTGTATCTTGCACATATTTCGCTTGCCTCCTCTCAGTCTTTCTGTTCTCTAACTATGGTAACATAACACATTTATGTTTATAACTGTTTGTTTATCAAAGTATGCATTATCATACTTGGGTTTGATTTTTTTTTCGAATTATACAACATTCTATACTTTATTGTGAAATAGCTAATATGCTGGCGTCTTGATATGCATTTGGTGTTCACATGTAATATTTTGGTTTTGAATTTATGTTTTGTCTATAACACCTACGCGAACTGTCAACTCAGTTTGTCAAGGAGGTCACTAATTGTTTATTCTAGCTAGTCAAACCTTAACACGAACTAGTCGCCAGAACAATTGCTTACAGTGAAATAGTATCTTCAAACACTGTAAGATGCTATATACAAAAAATAGGCAAAAACGGGTCTCGTCAAGAGGACAAGCAATTGTAAGTTCAAAAAATACGTACGCTTATTATCAATTGACAGATAGACGAAACAGACTAGTGTTTTAGCACATAATTTAATCCTTGCTTGCTAAGACACAAAGAAATTACCATTAAGACAGAAACTTCAAATCTGACTCAAGTATACTGAAATAAAATACGCAACGTGTGATACTATCATCGCACTCAATTTCAAATGGAACTTTCCAGGTAACATGTTTTTGGTTGTCCAAATATTTCTCCATGCACCGAGTTTCTCCAAGTTTAACATCCGTGTGACCTTTTGTGACCTCTTGCAGTCGCCAGGGGTCAAACTAGAATGTCTCCACATATTCAAATAAACTTTGGACTTTATATTTTATAGGTGGAAACGCTCATACTTTTATCATGAAATGAACAATTGAAACATTTTGGGAGCTTAGCACCCCTATTGACTACTTTTCTTTATCAACACTTGTCCTAATGAGGTAATACTGGGTGAGTCATTAAAAGTACAATAGAGCAAATAATCAATATGTACGTGAGAACCAGGTAGAACTTTCCCATTGTTTAAAGTTTCGATAAATGCCACGTTCAATAGTCGCCTTTTGTGCAAAAATTAAGTGATTCACAACTATCGTTTAATTTTTATGAGTCCTTTTACGACGTTACCTAATTTACTTTTTTGTCCACGAGGCACCGTGTATTTTGAATGAGAGCAAACAATGTACAATAAAGACACCAGATCTGAAGCTGGCTTTAACCAGGGATTAAATCAAGGTTAATTTTTGCGTTCTTTCAATTCCCCTTTTCGGTTCAAAGAACTTTCTGACATCATACCTCAGCTGACTCCAAATCCAGTTTTCTATTACCAATGTATCCAGCTTACTGGATATTTTGTAATTCACTCCACTTCAATTTGCACGTATTTCCTTTCGACATTTGAAAACTCCGACCACAAATTTGTATGTTTGTTTATAGAGAATAAACATTTTTTGAAGTAAATATAAAGGTAAAGGTAAATATGAAAATAACAACAGACAATGTTTCTTCTTCTACAAGAGCAATAACAGTTTGGGTGTTATGTTATGTTATGTTATGTGATGTTATGTTATGTTATGTTATGTTATGTTATGTTATGTTATGTTTTTTTATGTTATGTTATGTTATGTTATGTTATGTTATGTTATGTTGTTATGTTATGTTATGTTATGTTATGTTATGTTATTTACCCGCCCACACACACACCCAGTAGGACGATAGTTAATCATGATAACCACAAAGCCTTAACTCACAAAGGAATCCATTGTGAGTTAAGGTATTCTGGCACTCAACCCTCGATATATCCTGCGAGTAGGGTATACATAGCTTTGATAAGTGTATTAATTTGATGAGAATGAGCTATCGAAACACCAATCTGTGCTACAAAAATGAAATCTATGTTCAATGTTCAATGTAGATATCTAATATTACCAGCCTGGGGTAATACATTAATTACTTTTGCCATTGTGTTTAAACAATTACATATAACTTGATCTTTGTAATCAATAAAATGAAAATTATATAATTATCCCCCTCTTTGAGTTAAAATAATTTGCATGGCCTGACAAGAATTCGCAGGAGACAAAACACAATAGACGTCATAAGAATACTTCCCTATTTCTCATTTGCTCAGACACCAATATCAGGGAATTATAGAACTGTAGAAGAAGAGCAGAACTTTGCCTATAAATCATAACACTTTTGCATTAGAGTTGGATGGTGGTACATTGTACGCAATCACGGTGGATGGGTGGTGGTATGTTGCAAAATAAACATCTCGTCAACACATGGAGCATTGGGTTAGGGTTAGTGCTACAGGAGTTTAGGATTAGAGATAGAGTTGCTACCAGGAGCGCTATTAGTGACGATAGCTCCATTTTGCGTGGTATACTGTCAATTAGGTATAAGCCATAGGCATCTTTTTGTTTGTTTGTGTGTTTGTTTGTATATGATATGATTTGATTATACATTAACTTCTTGTCCACGTAGAGCACAGCCAGGACCATGAGGACAGGACTAACATAGTCCTTCAAGAATGACTATCGGCTTAGGTTAAAATCTATTAATAGCGAGGCGAGGTCGGCCTCGCTTCTCGGCCTTCGGCCTCGTTGTTCGGCTTCGCCGAGCCCCCCCCCCCCCATAGCCGAGGTCTTTCTCGAAGGACTAGACTAACACTCAGTGCGAAGGTTCCAATGTGTAAAAGCATTCATAACCACGATGAACGTTCGCACGGTCAAGTGTGAATGAAAGAGGTTCTTCACTCGATATTAGATGAAATTGCAGTTTAAACTAAAGTGGTTTGTTTACATAGTTTGAGGTGATCGCGACATCGGACATGTTCGTACGTGATTTGTTGCTCAAAGTCCACGTGATCTCAGTTCCGAGCAATTTTCGATGATTTCCGAACTATACAAAGCGGTCCTCAAGACGCATAAAGTAAAATACCCACACAACTCATCCAAACTGACTAAGAATGTCGGTAGCAAAAAGGTCATCAAAACATATTATCACCTGCAAAACGAGGTTGCAAATCACTGGATCAATATAATATAACGTCGGATGTACACTTTTTCATCCTTTCAGTCACCTGCGTGAGTTTGCCTAAACCGTTTATAGGGTTTTGTAGACACGATATCGCCTTGATGTGTCAATGTGTAGCTGCAACAGAAGCCTGTAGCACTTGATTATTTATAATAATATTACTTACTTACTAAACGATATGTCTTTTGATCTATGATCGAATTAGGTTTTTATACTTAACTTTTGTAATAACTGGGGCAGTTTCAACTGTAATCGTTATCCGTACTGAAGGCATAGTTAAAGTATCACCAAAACTATACTCATAAAGTTTATGACAATTAGCTCAATTGGTAAGGTGTGCCTTTGGCCAATGGGGCAGCGACTTTTTGTAAAGCATAATGATCTTATAATTGCACTATATCCGTGGTTTTATTTAAAACAACTTCGAGGCTTATTTCCTACTTTTGAACAGACATCCTGTTAAATCAAGAACACTAAAAGTTCTCCTGCACTCCCGTTTACAGTTGTTAGTGGGTAAGAGGGGTATAATCTCATATATTTCCCCGTCCAAATCTTGAGATAAAATGTATACTCTACACACAGGATGTTTGTTTCAGGCTGTAAAAGGACCTGAAATCGAATGTACATCATCCTATTTATTTTAGCTTACAATCATTTGCTAATTTTCACAGTTGTAGAATACAACTGATTCTACTCACGCGGCTAGGTTTAATCATACTATCGTGGCGCCATAAGTAATTGTAACCGAACAGGTATTTGAAACATTTCACTCTACAACCAACTGAGCGTTTGACGCAATATACTTTATTCATTATTATTCTTCACGCGTCTTTATCAGCATTAGATGAAAGATGGTACCACCCGGTAACATATGTTGGTAATACATAACCACTGTTTTTCAATCTTTTAAAAGATACGGCTGGTGTAAATCCATTTCTTTGGGAAGATTGACTTCTATATATGAACAGACAATATCATTTTAAAAACTTACAGAATATTAAGTTTTATCTAAAAAAATAAAAATTCTGCAGTAAGATGCAATTCAGAGAATTAAACCTAGTCTTAATTCTTCCATATTTTCGATATACTTCAAATGTTCCATCGGATATATCACAGTACACAAAGCAATAACTTTATGATTTAAGTAACTAATCAAGCACATTAATGTTCCAAAAATGTCAACTATAAAATTGATTTTGACAAACATAAATGTACCTTGGTCCATTAAAATGGTAGAGGTTTTTAAAAGTTAGTAATGCATATGCTGCGTTTCCTTTTTAAGGATTAATACTCGTACCAAAATAGTGAGATAATTTGTCATAATATTGTTTTGACAGCTCGTAACAGAAACATTCCATTTTATGGAAAGAATGCATTTCTTTGCGACGTATTAACGGGATCTTATGTTCTCCGTTTATTTAGATCTATCTGCGCCTATTTCGCGGTATCGATTAACCGAGCGAGGGAGTTGCCAACTACAACAAACACTTCTCGAAACAAACAGTTCAAGCAAGTATCTCCTACAAGCACGATTTTTGTGGTGATGTGTAGATTGAAACAATTATTGGTTAATGTGGATTGCATATTGTTCCAAGACGGGTTCGTTAACAAACATTCTTGAAATGGTTAAAAATTGCGGAAAGGGATTTCCTTTCTGAGTACTTGTGATATTTTTTACTCTTGAGGTCACGCTTGATTTTTCTATTATCTGCCCACAAATTTGAACTATTCTATTTCTGGAGAATGGAGAAAACGCATAGTGTATCGGAACCCTGAGAGTGTAAGGATTATTATTATGCTTGCATTTTTCACTTAGCTCATAAAAATATACCTTTCAATGTTGTACTTATGACAATTTTTGGAACGAAGGGCCATAATTGGATTTTTGGAACGAAGGGCCATAATTACTGAGTGCATCCATAGCTCATATCGGATTTGCTGCTTATAAGCACAATGATGATAATAATTATGTAAATATAATAAGTATATTGTAATTCATAAGCCTAAGACAGCATATGACACAACTTCATGAGTTATCCTACACGGTTTGTGATTTTTTGAGTAAACATATTAACATGAAATTAGATCAATTATTAAATATAACAATCCAAGTTAATCAAGTTGGCACCGGTGATGCATGTTGGTACATAAGATTTAAAACATGCAACAGACATGATAGAAATGGGTCGACTAGTAGACTCCGAAGCGCGTCAATGTGATAAAATACCCGATAATGCGCCGGTGAGTCCAATAAAAAATCTAAGAATTCTACACGTTTAGCTTAGAATAATCGAAGAGTAGCCGAGAAGTTTTTCAAATGACAGCAAAACATCTGAAATCCATCATAACGATCTAAATGTTAGAATGTTTATAAATCAGTTAAAGATTTGAACTCGGGCAATTATTGTAAATCAGAATCAGTTAAGATGGAATTTGATCAATAATTGTCATGATTTTATGCAGCGTCGTTGCCCTTTTACAAGTTTTCTAGTTGTCCCTCAAAAGTGAGATACTATGGACATTCGAAATCTGAATCTCCTTCTGAATCAGACATATGAGATGTTACAAATTAAAACTTGGGAATAAAATTATTAAAAAGTCACTCCGTCACTCCCCACTAAAGGTTACTGTTTTTATGGTGATAAATCTGATCTTTCAACTTAGGAAATAATTTTTTGGGATCGAGAAGAATATGTTAAGTTCGGAATAATGCAAAACTATTATCATTTGATTTTCTTTTAAAGTATAGAAAATATAAGTTCGACAAGTTTTCTGTTTTAGTAATCGCGCTAGCCGAATTGATGCCTGTCATACTCTGGCCTTTTGGGGGGGGTATACTTCTGTTTCAGTTTGAAAACATTGTTCGATTTACATGATTGAAATAACCTGGTGGGTGTGAGTACAGGGTGCTATGGGTTTGGCATCCTTAAATCTGAAATGATAAGAACTGAAATGGTTCCATTTTTGCTAAGCTCCCTTTGGTTCCCACGAGGGGTCGAAGGTCACAGTGGGGGCAAAAAGTAGTGAAATCCAGATTAGAGGAGAATAATAATTATACAAAAGTGCAATTAGATGCTGATTTGAGAGATTACATTGTGTATTGTTCCAAATGTCACCACATGTTTTGAACATATTATGAAAAACATAAAACCAATAACATATGGAATGATCAACATCCATTAAAAGACAAAGGGGTTTCGTTAATTGAACACATTGGCATTAATCTATGAGATAAATATTGTTGAATTATTAACACATAGTTGTCCTCCAAAGTATGCAGAAATAATAACATATGTTTCGTTTGACATGTTTGAAAAAGTACTTTGAATGTTGTAATAGACCTTGTCCCTATATCCCGTCATGCAAGTGGTCTTTGCGATTATGATATCTTAATATGGGCATACTTATCTCATATGCGGATCATAGAAACACTTCAATATTGACGTTACACTTGTACTTATTAATGAAAGCACAAGCGATACTGTTATAGAGCGGTTTACAACATGTAAGAGGTTGGTGTTTACAATATTTATTTTCTATGCCGTCAGTGATAAACTGCGTACCCAATCGCTCGTTTTGCACCTTCAGATCAACATGAAACAAATAAAAAGTGGTTTTAAGCAATAGAAAACTCTATTTGCGGAAGATTCCATGTCACTAAATGCATAGGAAGATTAAAATTCGCCTAGGATTTTGAGAATCACCGTAATGGTCTAAAGGTCTATTGCCAAGCGTGATGTACAGTGTGGCATGACTTTTTATCAATAACCTAGTCTGAATATTACTAGTATTAACGGCTTTTGAAATTAAGACACAAAGGCATTTACATCAGTGATACCAATTTAACAACCACAGCAAGGGAGGCGAAACCTCAAACTTGTTGGATGTACATGACGTTAACCAATCAATGACATTAACCAATCAATGCAGGAGGTTAAAAGTGTAGTACACAAACATATTAGAGGCGGTTTTGAGTCCGTCACTGTGTACCGTAATCTTCAACTGAGTTGCAATATTCAAAATAGATTGATATGTCTGTAAATAGCATGGAATAGAGCATGGTACAAATCTTATCGCTGATCTTATTTCAAAGTTGCTTGACTATTAAAATAAAGGATGAATGCGTTTCTCCTGAAGACATCTAACAATGTCCTGGTGGTGATACTCTCATATGTCTAGTTCAAGTTGGCAAAGGCTTTTAATCAGAGAAAGGGGCGACATCGTAATACTTCTAGCGTTGACAGAAAGGTTTGCCAATGTTGCAAATGGGTCCCTTGTATTGCCACTTTCAAAATTCGTTAAATTATTGATGGAACTGAATGCCAATGGGACATCAACTGAATGGTTTCAATCGTACGCTTTCAATCAGAGTCTGATGGGTATGATATAAATATATCTTTTTAGAATACAGACTTCATGTTGTCGTTCTTCGGAGGTGACTTGTAAGCTGAAATTGCTCTTAAACATGTAACTCAGTATAGCATCAATAACAACCCTTATGCCAAAAATGACTTTCCACATGTTGGTGATGTTCGTCAACCTTATTATTTCAATCATTCCTGTTTGCCAATGCATGCGTATGCAGTACGGTTTTGTTTACATCAATGTCCACAATGAGCGGTCAGTGATGTTCTTCTCAATTATCTGCTTTGTGAATGTAACCTTTTCACATTTCGGTGATGATTAAGCTACGTTTGCTAAGCCGTGTTCCTCTCAATATTAATACACTGATCTTATAGGAAATCGCACTTTTGTTGTGGTCCTTTGAGTTATAAAGGCAAATAAAGATACCTTTTAAGTTGAGTGTCTATATCCGCAGCTTTGCTGGGCAAAAATACAATCTGTCTTTTTGGAACTACCTCGTGTAAGTAAAGTACCAGACTTTAACCAGAGATTAACTGGAAATGCGATGCCTTCATATCGCAACAAAGGCTTTCCTAAGACTAACCCCGGTACATTTTAAATTCAACTAGAAACTACTTGTGCAAATATGGTGGATCTTGAAAATGCACTTTCAACAAATGTTTCATCATAACTGAAACTTCCAGCTTCATTTTAGATTCCTGTAAAGGTCGCTAATTGTTTATTCTAGCTAGTCAAACCTTTACACGAGCTAGTAAATGCTTACAGTGAAATGATGTCAATATTATGTTGCATATACCAATACCATGCAAATACATGTCTCACAAGAGGATAAACTACTTTAAGTTTAAAAAGTTTAATCGTACTGATACAGTTGGATAATGATCAATAGAAAGATAAAAATTTAGAGTGTTTTAGTAGATACTTTGATTCTTGCTTCTGTATGAGACTATGGAAATACCATCAATAATGAAAATTCAGAATACTCGAGTACACGGACATAATATTATTGCTACCTTTAAAGAAGGATCAAAGTAACGCATAACTTCCTAAACTTTTTATGGAACTTCGGATAGAGCCTATAATTTCAAATTTTAATCAACACGTATCCTACATTGGGGTATCATTTTAGTTAATGTATCGATTGATGAGAATGAACTATTGACATACCGATCTGAATACTCATTTGCAAGATACGCAGTTTGTGCTCAATATATTATAGGCCTATAGTAATTATTACCAGCCTGAGGCAATACATGTTTTGTGAGTTGGATTACCCTTTGGGATTATTTATACAAGAATCATTTATAATGTGATATTTATAGATGCTAATAGAATAGATATAAACTTGTCTTTTCTTTAATTTTGAAAATAATATGCCTGCCCTGACAAGAAGTAGCTGGAGAAATAAAAATTGTTCGGATATTTCTAAAAATGTTAGTTTTAGTAGTCCTATATAACCAACTGTAATGTATAAAATTTTAATTTGGATACAGATCTATTGTCATAGTATGCGAATTGATAACAATTAGCTGTAGACAATACAGTTCGCAAATATTAAAAACAAATAGCGCGATCGCATTAGAGAAATCAATGCTATTTTGAATGTGCGTAAGTCCATAAATTGCAGGTGATTGCACGGATTCCGTTCATTGCATGGGTTTTGTAATTACTTTCATATAATGCGCAATGTTTATTCATCTATATTACTAGCATTATAATATAATATTAAGATATAATAGTGTGTATATTTATCATTAATATACAACTAATCGAATGTTCCAAAATAAGTTGAGATGAATAAGTGTACAATTACTTCTCGGAAAATCCCAACAATTTGCATTACATTAACTAAATAAACCGAAGTCACAAATGATGCAGTTTGATTATATTATGTCTGTATATTACCAAGGATTATCGAGTACTAATATACTATAGGATAAGCCACTCGTTTGCGCAAATGAAGTCAGTCATTCAGCCTATGCGCCTTCATGCATGTGATGGCATAGCTGTGTAGGAGTGTATCACCTGTGGAAGAGATGATGCATGTTTACGTCATCGTTTCTGGAAAGGGTCCGAATAATTGGCAGTCGATGTGCGCCATCTTGGAAAAATTTAGGGTACCAAACTACCCAAAACTGTCAATCAACATACCGATGGTACCAAACTCCCTAGTAACCGTCACTCAAACTGCCGATGTGTCAGTCAAACTGCCGTGAAGTGACTTCAATTTTTATACAGGGATTGAATACGAGTGTCACGGCCCTGATATTACTTAACTATGCTTTAGTCGTACATTCTGGACGAAAATGATGAAAAGTTCAATACGTTTGCATTAACATTTTCAAATATTTCAAACCTAAAACAGATGGAACACTCCATATTTGCTACCATTCCGGTTGATTTAATACTATACAAACGGTCCACAAAACAAAAACATACTAAATTATTAAATTCTTTACATGGCAAGCAACAAAGTATGATCATAGTTATTATAATAATTACAAATTTGAGTTGAATTGCAGGTCATTTATAACTGGTTATGTCATAGATGTGATGCTATATACTTTTTGGAATTAGGTATTGCTCTATTTATTAAATCATATATTAACATACCTCGTACCTATCATGTTTATAGTATGTCAATTTTAGCGGTGCAAAATTCACATAACCCATCCAAATTGACCAAGAATGTCTGGGGCAAAAATGTCGGCACAAAAAGGTAGTCAAAACATACCATCACCTGCTAACGGAGGTTAAAAACCTCTGAGATCAATAAAACGTCGGATCTACACCATGTACACTGCTTAATCATTTCAATGACCAGACAAGCACGTAAATGTCTGGCTATTTTCTTGCTTTCGAAGTGGGCCTTTACCAAAACCGCTGTAGTGACCAAATGGAGTTATATCAATACAAATTATTGCTTCTACTATAGCAACAAACCTGTAGCACTTGATTGTTGATATTTATTACTTTTGCATTCTTTAAACGATAATTATGTCATTTGATTATAATCAAATTGACAGAGTTTAAGAATTTGAACAAGAGTAAGACACTGTATCAGGTTTAAATATTGAACTTTTTGTATTGATGGGGCAGTTTCAGGTATGGCAGATTGCATGTGGCATTTGCTGGATATAAACAAAACACGAAAAGTTTCTCCTTGTTACGAGACAATAATAATTCTATCAATTCTATGCATCAAATTTTTAAAAAAGAGGAAATGGCGAAAATAAACCCAGTATAGTTTGTCTAATTTTGATAGTTCAATATTTGTAGCAACGGTGACTCTTTGAATGCGAACAGATGCAGAATCAAAAGTTGGAAGCTACTCAAGCCAGTTTAGCATTACACAAGCTGAAATTTATAATGAGAATTCTTTAAAAAGCAATGAGAATTGGACAAAACGATGAGAATTGAAAATGTTTCCATTTCTATGAAACTTTAAAACCTGTGGGACTGATTGGGGCATGTTTTCTCATCCGAATGGATGATAAATACTAATTATCGTGTAACCAACCTGTCACTTTGTTTTAAATCAGTAAATTCAAAATGACAACAACTAATTAGGCGGGAACAACTTTTGAATCCATAGCCACAAATTTTGGCATATTGAGACAAAGACAAATTAGGCATCATAATATGTAGAACAAAGCTTGGGTTCTTTTTGCTATTTCTCTTTTAAATTTGTTGCATATATTTTGAATATTACTGTTAATTGGTAATGAAGGTGATATAGGGTGTCCCAAAGGCCTCGATTCCATCTAGAACGTTTATAACTCTAGTATTCAGCAACCGACAGTCAAAATGGAGGTGTCTTTGCATACAAAAAAAACTCGTACAATTATCTTAGCACCAAATTTGACATACAAATCTGCATACCTAATAAATAAACTACAGTTAAACATTTGGGCATATTACATCAAAAACTATACACAAATTTTTCAACACATTTCCACATCCAAAGTAACAAATACATCCTTTCAACATCTATACCAATTTCTATCCATTCAATTCAATTGCAATTGTTGTGGGACTAACCAACTTTCCTATTCAAATTCAGCAAAACATAAAGAGCGGGATCCTGTATGAAACGGTAGTATTAGGTGGGTGGACTTCAAGTAGGGTCAACAAGAACAAAATATCCAAAACACCAAATCTGTGTAGGTCGGGGACGCGAACAGGATTTTTCATCGCCGTGCAAAGAACGAAGTTGAAAATTACCTGTTTGTAGCATAGCCTACATTGACGTCATAACAGTGTCATACATACACGAAGAGTGATGCACAAAGAGAGTCTTCAAACACATGGTGCTAATACCATACCTTGGTACAACATGATACGGATAGCGTTTAGCTTGTCAATTCAAGGCAACACCCCACCCTATCACACGCCACCCGTCCCTTCACATCCCCACATACGTTTACTAGCTGAAATAAACAACATGTCAGTTCGACAACGGTTAAATTAAGAACAACTTTTATTCTCATGAGCACTTTCTGACAAAATTGTTATCAACAAACGATTTCCGGTAATTTTGTTTTCTGCATGCACAGCGTTAGAGCGACAAGCAAGTGGAGCGCTAGTGCAAACAGGGTAATCGCGACGGTGATTTCATTAAAGATCCATCCACAAGCAATTTACAGGATTTTAACAGGCATCAACTTGAACACTTCATGTAAAGAGACTTGGATAAGACTTGAAATAAATTTAACATTGATTAACGTTATCGAACACCGTTAAGATATATTATACATTATATAACATCAAACTGTATCTTAAAGGTATCTTATTTTTCTTGGATACGAATACTAATCACGCTAATAGAGGAAAACAGTAAGGTGAAGGGGAAAGTTGTTCATCACAATAATGTTAACCCAGATCTAAAAATTCAGAGCAAGCAGATGTTGATTTGCTTTAACTTCATAATCAATGTTTGTTAAAAGGCGTCATAATAAACTATTCAGGATTTAGAGTCAGTGACTTAAGAGCGCCCACCTTTTTCAAAACCTATATTAAAAATAAAAAGATGGATATATCATATATAATTCCAAGTAGCTTTTAACCATTTAAACACAATGAGAATTGCTCTTTGTAGTTTATATTAGTCAAACAAACCCACCTCCATCATTTGCTCATCCGCGTGCAACACATTTTGAAACTTATTATCTGCTGTCTTTAGCGTTGACGAAATTAAAATGTTTACCTCTCGTTTTTCCATGGGCATTCTTATGACATTATACAGAATGGATGAAGGACCTAAACCAATTAAATAATTGCATTAAACTTCTCTTACACTTTCGTACACGTGTAGAAGTAGGCAGCGGAAGACATTTGGTGAAAGCGCGGCCGTAAGGGGAAATCAGTTGTTTTGTACATGTGACCAGCTCTTTTTGCAGTTTTAAGGTAGAAACACATTGTCACAGGACCATTTAAAAATGAAACACAGCTAAAATTCCATCCTTTTGTTAGTTCTAACTATCAATGAAAGTCAAATTTTAACATCGGGGAGTAGGGAACGATAAAATATCTTTACTCCCTTCCTTCTTTCCTTCCAAAAGGCAAAACAAAAAAACCCAGAAAGCACGTTCCGTATTTCTCTTTTCATACAGGCTTTAGCTAACCCTTACCCTACTTAGACAATAGAAAAAAAATACAGCACGAAGCGACTGCAGACCATGCATCCCATGAAACCTTTGACCGGGCGAAGGTCACAAGCGCAGCTTCTATCCCCGGTGTTGTGTTTAGCACCTGAGGGGTCGGTGGTTCAAAACCGGGGCGGGAAACAACTTTTCTCTTCTTCTTCATTCTTATTTCTTCCACATTTCCTTCTTTCCTTCCACTTTGCAAAAAGTACAAATGACGTTGGTGTTATTGCTTTCCGTTCAAGCTCGGGTCGAAGATATCTATGCATACACTACCCGACTTAATCTTAAAATACACAACTTGCTGCTAAAGAATGACGAGAACATCTTGTTTTTCTGCTTTCCATCCTTCCCAAGAGTAAATTGACATGCAGGAGAAAATTTGCGATACTCGGAATAGTTCATTCTTTGCCAAATTAGTATTGGTTTTAGAGTATCAAATGTGTATTTTGATATATCTACCACGATGAATTCACAATATTTATATACCTTTGTCATGTTTGTATTACCTGATTTAATTAAGGTACCATTTTTTCACCCCTATATATCCTAAACAAAAACAGATATGTCATAATTACAACAAGCAGCTAATAGCTGCACTGATTTTTTTCATTGAAATCGATCAAGAAATAAAGACACGATGATCTAAAATCCCAAGGAAGATGCCAATTTAAAATATGCAGTTTGCTAAATTGCATGCTCTATTGATTTGTACACAACTCGAACAAGAGAACTAGCGCCAATCTTTTCATAGACTAAAACAATAAAATGCAACTTTTCATTTGGGTTTCTTCGCTGAGTTTTATATCACCGTTTGTTTTAGTACTGCAGATTAATTAGGGAGCAAAATTTAGCTCAAGGTCATACAAGCTACAGGATTGGCGTATACACCCCGTATGGGTTACTTATTATTGGTTATCTTTAGACACTTGAAAATATAAGATTACCGCCATTTATATTAATCATTTAATGGTGGCCATGTTAAAAATGGCGGCCGTCTTAGAATTTCAAGTGGCTAATGCTAGTTTCCTAATAAGTCATTCAAAGGAAGGCTGTTTTGTGTCCCTTATACACGTCCTATAGCCAATTGAAAACAGTTTTATTTGAAAATTCATAAACCAATCAGTGATCGTCATTTCGTGGTTGTCGAGAGACGGAGGAACACAAACCGGCTGGGACTGAGACAAATATTGCACACACCTTATGGTATGGGTTCGGACTTCGAGTTGGTACATTTATTTTTTTTAAATAGCTGAATTGTTTGACTAAATACAAGGAAATTTTGAGAAAGCGTAACTCGTTAAACTTAACTTGACAAAGTCGAGATGTTTTTTAACAATGAGAGGAATGGAATAGCATGTTATTGTACACTATATTACCGTTTAAACTGCTCTTTTAAGTGCTCTTTTTAAAATACTGACAAATAAACCGGTAATGTATTACTAACATCAAGAACGTCGTAGTTGTGCGTATTACCTTACAACCTTTTACAAACATATTATCCTGAAAAAAGTCATCCGAGTTCCCAATATAGTTGAGAGACAACACTTAAACTAAAACGAGTCAATATAATCTTCTCAAATTCACGGTCAATACAGTTAGTATCACATTATAATTCAATATCATCTTCTGAAATAACGACCAATAAAAGTATTTTATCACTTGTTTTGATTTGTTTTATCTCCCAAATATTACATCTGTAGCATATATCAGTTTACTTCAAAGCTTTGTATATTTTAGTTGTATTTAACAGTCATGCGAACCCCCAATTATGTTTACCTGCAAAATATCGACCGAGTAAATTTCCTCTTTCAAAATTCCAAGTCAATAACAGTATTACTAACTGTCTATCAAATACAATATAAGTATATCTATCTGTATACAAGCACTCCCGAATATTACATCTGACATTTATAGCACGTTATTTGTTTAATATACTGTAGTAGGTACAGAATGTTTATTCCAATCCTTTTATGAAAAATACTGTACACAGCCACAACGGCTTTATAAAAGATTCTATGTTTAATTAAATAAATAAGTTCTGGTACAGATCCAATAAAAATGAAAGTACTCACTAGATATATTTCAATTCCTATCAGGAACCTTGTTCACTCTGTAATGACTGTAAAATATCGACCGAGTAAATTTCCTCCTTCAAAATTCCAAGTCAATAAAAGTATTACTAACTGTCTATCAAATACAATATAAGTATATCTATCTGTATACGATCCTGATGAATCTCATCAATACGATTCTGCGTTTGTTTCAAATGATTTTAATTTTCTGATCTGAATATATATTTGTTATTCTGTTAATAAAGTCTCTTTTAAAAACAGGATGTATGTTGTTCATTGAAATTAAGTGTATAAAATATAAGTGTATATCTATATCCCTTAAATCAATATCCCCTGAGCAAGATAAAACAAAGTCAATTCGATTTAAAAGGTATTTGATTCTTAAATCGTGACCAACAGCGATTGTAATTCGTTCTTAGAATCAGAAATCGACTCCAAGACCTGTCATCTCATGTTTTACCCTAAAGTTATCGTTGGACACGAAAACACGACACTTGATCCTGCAGTTTTCCAGTAATGATCACTTGCTTCACAAAGACCCTTGCAGGTATAGTATATCTAATCCTTATTATCTAATCCTTATGACCATAGCACCAAGCCAAATAAAAATTCTGGTGTATGGCATGACGCCATCAACGGCTGATATGTACAAACAATCAGCTTGGTGTAACTTGCATGTACTCTCCTTCAAAAGCAGCTGGAAAACCTGTTAATATAATATATATATATATACCTAGCAAATATCCATTTGATTTAACACGTCATAAAATTGTTATAATCTTAATGCACAGATGCTATGTACTCGTGTCCTCAGGCCTGTGGTCCGTCTTCACAATAACATTGCTTTTATGGAATTAAAATATTGTAGAGACACATGGATGAGTATGTTTTAAAAGAGTTGTTTTGATCTGTAACGTAACTTAATTTACTATGAAATGCGAGATTATTTTTATAGTAATTGTTTGATTAGATTCATGCCAATATGTTAACATTTTAAACAAATGTATGTACTTGTCCTTGAAGGTTGAAATGTACTCGTAAGTAAGCTGCATTTGTAACATCCTGATTACTGCTATGCTTGATCAAAATACTCATATAAACTGCGTCAACTCTTTTGTTTTCTATAATGCTCGATTATACAATATTGCCGTGAGTAAAATTGATATGACAGCTTTAAATTATCAATCTAAAGTATATTGCGAATATTGTGCCAGCAATATCAAAGACTTTTTACTGAACAAAGTTGATCATATCTGGTTAATCAACTGACATTCGAAGCCCAAATAATGAATAATTAATAAACTTCCAAAAGCTTTTTCCAATCATTCCGAGTTTTCAGAAACAGATTATGGTGTAGATCTTGTAGAATATAATTCAATGAATTTTAGTGATAAACAAGGACACAAAAACATCTTAATAATAATGTAGTTTTTTGTGTGTATGTATTTACATTCGCGTATTCGCGTGTTTTCAAGTTTAGTTAATTTCAATTCACCCATAAACTCATGAATACAAAAATATATGCATAAGTCAATGTTTCGGTAACCCTAGAATGTAATCTACCAATGGTAGGGTTACCTAATTGTATAGTTTATTTGTTAATTAACTCGAACAAGAAAGAATTTGTCTTCTATTTAAAAAAATAGAATTGATAATACATGACTATATGTTTCTTTCTTGATAACAATATTATAATTCATATTTTATCGAATAAAATAATGCTTATTAAAAGGCAGTTCATTGTAAAAGACAACGGATTAAATTATCGAACAGTCGATTAAAATCTTATACTATATACATAATCTTGCTTGTATATTATATTGTTTTGTGAGTATTACGATTTTAGTTTGTGTGTTTTTAAGTTTACTTTCACAAAAAGCCTTTTTGTATTAAAGTGAAATATTGTAAGAGAAGGTATACTTACGTATTGTATGTGTCTTAACTTCTATATATTCCATTTTACAGTGCAAAACTTAAGAAAATTGATGATTCCATTTGTAATATAGTCATCAACTGAAAAACAATGAAATCAATTTGGTAAAAGTATAGCCACTAGCTAAACAATCCGGTATAAGGTACTGCACCACGAACAAGAGCTTTACGACTCCAATCTTCGCCACACTAATTCACTGTGTTTCTGTCATCTTACAAGCGAGTAGAAAAACAACGTTCACGCATGTGCTATCTAGTCCCGGCTTGCTGGAGATGCGCGGTAGAAAAAGTACAGCTTTATCAAATAGCTCCACCCAATTCATCGTCGATGAACGGAAATAGTGTTCATATGGCATAGAAGCATGGAACTCATTTTGGCTCTGCATCATTGCAATGCCGTAAAGCAGTAAATCAAATAAATTGGTAGAATAGACCATAATATGTAACATTATCAAACTAAACATTATGAGATTATTTCACAGTTGCTCGCAATTATATAAATTGCCTTGCGTTTTGAGCTCGCCACTCACAAAAGCATTTTCCGGATAATTCTGGCAATAAATTGACATATAACTTGACTACAGTGAATTATCACAATGCAAATTATCTCATCGACTATGCAAAAATATAAATCACTCACATAGGGCCTGCACCAGGGGGATGACACTCACCTCATTTGCATGGCAAAATTACCCGTCTCCTCTGCAGCCAATTTGTTTTCGCTCCATCGAAATCAAGCTGGTCACGGAGGAGACTACCTTCCTTTGTGTTTGTTCATTTGTGTATGGAGAGCCTTTCTTGGAGTCCATGACTTAGGCTACTACGCTCTCAGCTAGAGTCCGACGCTGCATTGTACTAGAAATACCTTTTCTGTGAAATCGCTATAGAGCCAATCGGGAACACGTATTCAATTTATAAATATAGCATTAAATTAGTATCACATAGTGGCCTCCGTGCAGTGGAAAACCTTAATTCTTTCATCAAAAAGAAATGAAAATGACCAAAAAACCGGATCCACCTGTACGCCTATAAAATGGGCACAGAAATTTGTCTCAAATATGAATGAATTTTAAGAAACATACGGGATATGATGAACCAATGACCTGACGCCATGATAGCAGGATCTATTAGTTGTTTTATATACAATGCATATACCGTGTTGTCATAATACCAATATTTGGCATAATATATAACGACTAATATTTAGTATTGTAAATATGCAGTTCATATGCACAAACGAACACTGATCTTTATGATATTCAGGTTGTTGTACATCTCATATAACATGTCATATAGGAGGTCATATGTGTTGACCTTCTCCTATTGTATTTGTTCATCTGTGTATGGAGAGGATTAGCGCCATTAAACGCCATTAAAACTCCATCAGTATTAGGGCGTAGTTCAGTGAACTCACCAGATTGCTATTCCAAGTACTTTGATAAATACAGATAATATGTATTGATGGGTCGAGGCGATTGCATTGAAAACCTAATACATTATTCATAACAGTTACGTAATCAATCGATAGTGCGGACACTTTTCATTTGCAAACCACCAAAATTCGTGATCTTTTAGCGTTGGAAAAGAAACCACGTGAATAGAGTGCCCTCTCAAGAATATCAACTCTCTGCCTGCACTTTGGCTCGACATTTGAAAGGGGCGTGAATTCATTTTTGGATACGCCCCTATTATAATTAGGTAATACTCGACTCACACACATTCCCTATATTAATATGTATCTACATGTACCACATGTAGTGAATCTGGCTGCTTTATCTGGATTGTGCCCCTTCTTAAGCGAATACGGTAGTTAAACACGATTTCATCAAACATTATAACAATAGCTCTTTTACAGTGTGCAATTATCCCGGCAATAATTGGGAAATAATAGAGGATGTGCGTGAAATTATTGATTGGCTCCATACAAAGGAATTGAACCGGTGTCCTTCACCGTAATCATGGCACAATGCAGTGCATTCAATCAAACGTTGTCGTCAACCTATTTGATCGTATTTGTGCATTTGTTATGTGTGTGAGACGAGCTGTCGCGGTAGATTGCAATAGCTTGTAATCATGCTTTTGTTGAATGAATTTGAGTACTCCGCCATATTTACGGTATGATACGTCATAATCTAGGTGATTATTTGCATTGGATATCTTGAATACGCTGGTGAGGTTGTGTAATAATCGGATTAATGATATAACAGTAGGTGAATACAAGTTTTGAATATATCGCGTTGCAAAGCCCATTCAGTGATCCCAAAAAAAAAAAAAAAAAAAATCAAATTGTTACTTTTATAAAAAAATTTAATGAAAAAAATTGGCACAAAACCCAAGAAAACGGCAGTATTGACGAAGTTGAAGCCCCATTCAAATACATGTAGCTAATTTATATATACTGTCAGTATATAAATTACAGATTCACGTAAATGCATTATTTTTGTCTTAAATAGGCCTACACGGCTTAGGGCTGAACCACTAGCAGAAGACACCAAGTTGATGTTTTATGACCTTTGACATTCTTTTGTGGCGAGTGACATGGTCAGTTCAATTCACGCCGAGTGTCCTTGACAGGTTTAACTCTGCTTCGGTGGTCATGAAAGAATTCAAAAGATAACCTCTGCCCCAACAATCCCAAACAATTGTCTGAAACTGCTCTTCGGATGATGTATCATAAGAACTCAGTCGTCAAATGATGATAGTCATATAATGACCTAAAGATTATTACTGACTATATCATTGAAGACTGAGTTCCGCAGTCTTGTACAAAATCTGAATTTTGATGATTTTTACGATCGTCCGGATGAAAAAAAATCACTGTTAGTTCCCTCCTCTCCTTACACTGGCAATATGGATCAAAGAAAAATAAAGAAAAAAAAAGAAAACAAAAAAAAAAGACAAAGAAAAGAAACAATAAAAGAAAAACAAATATGAAAAGTTCGAACAATATTTGGTTTATAAAATTAATGTGACCGTGATGAGGCTCGAACTCACCACCTTCCGATTTAAAGTTCGAAGCGCTAGTGTACCAAATTCTGATGCCTTACCAAGTGAGCTGTGCTCCTGAGATACGAAATAAAAATAAAATAATACACTGTATACCTGCTTGTGTCGGTAATTGATTTGCTCAAATTCCATAATGGTATACAGTGCAACAGAGCAAAAAAAATGCCCAAAATTTAAAAGCTATATAATTTATGACCACTATACACTACACATAAAAATACTAATACAAGGGAATTTCAACGTAAGAAGCCAAACAATTAAGTACCAACATGCACAGCTTTGTCCTTATATCACATTTGGGTTTTTTTTTAAATGTTATCAAACCTCTACTGTGATTGGCAGCTGCACAAGGCATCTCTTTGATAGCTGATCATGGCCATCCATTCAGCAAGTGGCTACTAACTGACCTTGACAGGCTTGAATGAGCACTGTCATCTGCTACAAAACCATCACACTCTAGGACCTGGTCACTCCATAATGCTACAGCTACAGGGAGCACAGTACTTTGACAATGGAGTGAAAGACTATTATTATTGATTAGGCGCGGATTTTAAAAGTACAGCTCCTATGCGTGTATAGCAAAAAATTGGAATAGAATTTTTGGAATCATGTAACTAAAGTACTAAATGCATTCTGCAAAATGCGCTCTGACCAATTTATAAAGCATTTCATTAGCTTTAATTTGACATATTGTTTGACATATTTGGAATTATGGTAAATCATTAAATAAAATATTTATTAATTAATCAATTATGTCAATTAATTAAAAATTAATGCAAATATGCATATTTTCTCTGACAGAATTGTAGGATTTGACAAGAGCCATCTTTCTTGTAAGTTTGATTCTTATAACATACCGGTATCGTATTGCGTCCCGTTATAGTTGCAGAAAAAAATACGCGTGCAGGACACACATACGCACACACCCCCACACACACCCCCCACCCAGAGGATCGTACCGTTTTACAATCTTATAACATTCATTGGCGCTAGTAGTAGTAAATTTCAATTTTCTTTGCTTTACCTCACTTGTTCTGCTCAAAATCAAAAGGGGGCATATCTAGCTGACAGTAAAAGCTTACATTTTATGGAAATTATGTTTAACTATTTGCTTAAACAGCACAAAACAGATAAAGCAGACAAATGTACTATACATAGGCCTATACATGTATGGTATCATGCCAGGGACTGTTTAAGAATATAACATTAGATTTATGATATTTACTTCGAGGACTGTTATTTATCAAAAATGTGAAAAATATCAAATTTTAATAATTTGTCATAAAATTTGTATTATATCGTGAATTTCAAACAATGAAATTTATTTGATATCAGAAAGACATTCTTCGTATTCAGAATGCAATTCGATATGTCTGATGGGCTCTCATGTCCCACAAAAAATACTATCGAAACGCTCAAAACGCTCATTCCAGATCCCTTAATTTAGTTAATTTTCTTTTCTTGTTTTCTTTCTTTATTTTTCTTTGATTTATATTGCCAGGGTAAGGAGAGGGAACTAAAGGCCCATTCAATGATTTTTTGATTTTTTTTCATCCCGACGATCGTAAAAATCATCAAAATTCAGATTTTGGATACTAGACTGCGGAACTCGGTCTTCAATGATAGTCAGTAATTTTTATATTTTGGACATTATTATGACTATCATTTGAGGACTGAGTTCTTATGATCCGAGGAGCAGTTTCAGACAATTGCTTGGGATTATTGGGGCAGAGGTTATCTTTTGAATTCTTTCATGACCACTGAAGCATAGTCAAACCTGTCAAGGACACTCAGCGTGAATTGAAAGACCATGTCACTCGCCACAAAAGAATGTCAAAGGTCATAAAACACCACTTTTGTGTCTTCTGCTATCTAAAGGCCTATGGCTGATTTTGTACCTTTCGTCATTGTCATAGATGTGCTAACATAGCTTTCTAGTGCAGTGGTTCAGCCGAAAACCGTGTGTCTAAGACAAAAAATAATGCATTTACGTGAGTCTGTAATTTATATACCGGTACTGACAGTATATAAATTAGCTACATGTATTTGAATGGGGCTTCAACTTCGTTCAATACTGTCGTTTTCCTGTTTTGTTTTTTTGCCATTTGTTTTTCATAAAAAAAATTTATAAACGTAACAATTTGATTTTTTTTTTTCACTTTCGCTGGGATCACTGAATGGGACTTTATAGCGCGGATTATTCAAAACTTGTTTTTACCTACTGCTATATAGTATTAATCCGATTATTACATAACTTTGCCAGCGTATTCAAGACATAGGTTATGAGGGATAAACTGTACATGGGTATAGAAGCCCTGCATGCTTTTATCGATTGGCTCCAAACAAAGGATTTGAACCGGTGTCCTTCACCGTAATCACGGCGCAGTAGCCTACAGTCCATTCAATCAAATGTTGTCAGTGTGCGAGACGAACGATGTATAAATCTGGAGGTCACATCATCACTTATCATGCTTATTGTAAAAAGTTTGTCCAATGCATATACTGTGTGTATTGTTCCCGGGTATTGTCAATACAGTCAAGCAAACAGGTATTATATTTGAAAAGGCCACTATAGTATATTCACAGGGGTGTCTTGAATGGCCAATCATATGGGACATAATCAAATTGCAGTGACTGCTTCCTTTGTTACCACATGTCAGTCATCTTGTGATTATTGGACCATGTAAACCTGCAAAAAACGAGCCAAAGTGCAGGCCCTATGTACATAAATTCTAGACAGTTCGTTGGTTGATTGCCATTTATTATTTTTACCATCAGCCTCTCCGTGTGATAGTTTTTACCATCATCGTGCTGTGCCTGCGCCAAACCGTGCGCTGACTCTTAGACTCGCCGATTTAGTTATGGGGTGGACCCCAAAATGTGAAGTATATCGCGGCAAAACATGTTGTTATGTTGATGAAAAAATGTATTTCCGACCTTAAATAGTATTTTAGTAATAGAATTTATGTACAAGTGATGTAAAAACAAATATTAACTATCTTACATTCGTGTAATGGTCGAAATATAATCACTAGGGAAAGATGTATTGTTCCATGCCACTCGCCGTTCCGGCTCGTGGAATGGAACAATCCATCTTTCACCTCGTGATTATATTTCGACCATCACACTCATAGACAGTTAATATTTGTATACCATACATGCAAGAACACATTAACTTTTCCATCAAATTTCAAGGAGAATGTCTGCAACAATAAAAGTATCCTGAACATTTTTAGCAAAATATTGGCATTAGTTAGTTTACCAATAAGCCTTTTCAGTCATTTTTAACTTATTGATAAAACATTAGGATATATACCACGAAAATATAAATTGATGTATTATGAATGTTCGATTTGTTTTAACCAAAAAGTATATTGAACAGTGTATGTTGCCCTACTCAATTCAAAGCATTTCCAAATTACCAAAAAACGCTTCACATTCCACCTATAATTATGTATCAAGAGGTTGACATACTATATATTATTAAAACACTGAAACTGGACACGATTTATCTACGTGAGGTACTCCAGTTCAGAAGTTTGCATTTCTTGTGTGATTAAAATAAAAAACAAATTAAGCCACAAAACTATAAGACATAAGACAATTTGGTCATAATTGAATAATTATATTTTTCATAATCTTATTAAAAGTTCAAACAAAGTTCTAAAACAGTGATATAGACAAATTATTGTAAATGTTTCCAAACAAAAGAAATTGCCAACTGAATATTGGCGATAAATAATAATATTATGCAAAAATAATTTGTCATAAAGGTTACCGGTAATTGGAATAAAGGTCATTGGAATCAAAGTAAACATCTCAAAAAAGTAACTAACTCCCCTTAAATAATGGCCATTTTTCACAAAGGGGCTATTGTATTGCAAATCTGTACAATGCGTTGGAAGCAGAATTTATTTCTGCGCATTTTAACACCTCATTTGATACGATAGCTCAGAAAACAATAAAACACCGGTCAATTTAATGTAGTGAGGTCCAGATTTGAAAGTTGCACTTACATACAAATTTTAACAATACCAAAACACTCAGATATCATTACACAGATTTCCATAACACTGAATGCAAAATCAATAGAATTTACTGCAACTTGGGCTACATTGATTTAAATGTTGATTTCAATATTTAGTCAATTGCTACAAATGAGGTGTCAAAACGTGCAGAAATAAATTCTGCTTCCAACGCATATTACAGATTTGTAATACAATCACCCGTTTTTGAATAATGGTCATTATTTAAGGGGGTCAGTTACTTTTTTTGAGATGTTTATGTATATTATCATGTATTATGTATACACTTCATTATTGCATAGCCAAATAGTCTGCCAAAATTTAATGCACAAAGAAGTTAATATCAGTTAGCAACATTCCACAATTTCACAAAAGAACATAAAAGTATGGAATAGCAACATTCCACAATATCCAAAAGATATTTAACCTTGTTAAAATGGTTGAAACAAAAGCTCATGATATAGGACAAAGACATAATTTGGAGCAGTTGTAATTAGTCACATAGTAACAATTGACTTTGAACAGCGGTGACTAATTTGCATAAAATCTGTCCATTACTTCCTTTTGTGGTGGTTTTTCGTGGAGTGGCATATACTTTGTGTGTACTAAATTTAAGAGCCAAATATTCGTTATGAGATTTGTCAACATTTCAACTCATAAAAAGCATTATGAAAAAAAATGTCCAGTACTTCCTTTTGTCATGGTGGGGTAGATCAGGTTATAAATTATTGCTTTCTAAAAAGTACTGAATGTGAAATATTCTGCCATCGATCACCAAAACGTCCAGTAAACTTCAATAATGTCATCCATAACTGCATTGGGGTGTGTGTATGTGGGAATGGGGGGGTGTGAGGTGTAGGGGGTATACATAATGTATGTTGTACTTGAACAGCAAAGAGCAGTAGCTATTTGAGGTATTCAACCTTTTAGATTATCTTATCTTCTTTCAAGTGATAAATCTTTTTGAGCTACATTGCGATTAACAGTAGTACCTGTTACTTGCTAGTACAAATCTTTTTTTTTTATTTGCTCAGGCTATCATGTAACACAATTGATGGCCATTTCCTATTTATTTTTGCTCTGATATGTTAAATTTGTACACATTTGCATGCCAATAATTTGAATATAAAATGCTAAATAGATTATTCTTGTATTCTCGTGATCATTGGTGACAGGTACGAGGGACGGCCAAACAAATCCGCAGCAGATATTTATACTAGAATGATTTCCGTGTATCGTATTTAGCCAGAAATTGTACATGCACGATTTGTCATAAATCAGTAATGTGTAAGGAGCATATTCTACTTATTTCGGTATCACTATATAAAGAAGATTCATGGCTATCTTACTAATAGGAAGAGTATAATTCGTTTGGTGGAGAGATTCATTAGGGGGTTTATACTCCAGGCTCCACCACTTAGTTAGGAAATATACGTCCATCAGACAAGTGTTAACATGGTTAAATTGCATTTAATTTTGTTATTGTTTTTATGCTAAGTTCATTACATTATCAAAGATACCCTATACCATAATTGTGACATTAAAAAGATAAAGGCCATACTTCATAACTAAGCCATACGTAAATTGCATCAAATTCACCTAAGCGTGAAACAAACGTTGTTTTTGACCGCCCCTGTATTGCACATTCACTTTGGTCACATGAAGTTGTCCAGATTTTCTTTAATTCATGTCTTTTAAACATATCATGAATCTGCAATATTATCAGCCTAACATTGACTTTCACAAGAAACCCACAACTTATTGACTTTTCTCCCAACTGCCCAACTGTGGGTTGTTTGCGAATAATATGAGATTATGTAGTGACTTGAAAGTAGGGTTAGTGCTGTTCGTTTTAAAGAGCTATCTAATGGGAAGTTTACACCTGTCGTAATGATATGCACATATAACATCTATTCTCACTCGCCATGAGACATCAAAAACCGGCAATCGGGGCCAATCACCATGTGCTAATCACTGATCTTCATGTTGGTCCTTAAACGATTCTAAAATAAATACGATAAAGGTTTTTGACCGCCCCATGTATATTCCACATTGTACGGTCATATTTAATAATGATGATAATTTCGATTTCGACCAGCACTTAAAAAGGCTAAAAGTTAAGATTAGGGTAAAAGTATCTCTCTATATAAAATACTGTCTCGTATGGTCTGGCATTCACTGACAATAAGCAATGTTAAAGGCCCATTCAGTGATTTGCTCATCCGGATGATCGTAAAAATCATCAAAAGTCAGATTTTGGTACCTTTGTCATTGTCATAGATGTGCTAACATAGCCTGCCAGTGGTTCAGCCGAAAGCCGTGTATTTAAGACAAAATAAGACATCTTACACGAATCTGTAATTTAGATACTGACAGTATCTAAATTAGCTACATGTATTTGAATGGGTCTTCAACTTCAACTTCAGTACTGCTGTTTTCTTTGTTTTTCTCATTTCAAAAATACCAAATGATAATTTGAATGACTTATCCTTCACATTTAAGCAATTTATAAATATTTTTTTAACACTTGCGCTGGGATCACTGATGGGTCTTTAAGTAATGACGGTACTTTCAATTTCGACCAGCACTTTAGAACAAGGCTAAAGGTTAAGATTGGAGTAAGCGCTAGGGCTTAAATACAATAACAGTCTATAATGATATCACAATTATTGTTGCAGCAATTTAGCCTTACAAGCAAACGATAATAAAGGTTTATATTCAAACATGCAATATGTGAAGTGTTTAAAGTGTCATACTTGATGGAGTATTATTTTCAGTAGGAGAAGTGTCAAACAAGTTGACTTAACTCCATATAATATAGGTTAGATTAAGGCCGCACAACTAAGACGTAATATTTTATTAAGTATACTTATATACAATATTTAGTTTATTTGCACTTTGGTTTGTTCAACATCATAAAATATAAATGGCAATATAGCTTGTGTTAGTTCTCTCTAAACGCTGACAACAGCCGCATCCAATATTATAAATCCTATATCAGGTTATCAATCATTGTCTTCTAGGGTGCTAAATGTGAAACATTCTGCCATCGATCACCGACATGTCCAGTAGATTGATGTGGATTGATGTGTTAGCTATTCGTGTAAACACCAAAATGAATTTCTTGCTGAGCCGGCTGAGTCGACAAAGCAAACTGCTCCCGGTTAACACCATATAAAGATAAAACAATTGCAGGTAAGCTAATCATCCACCTTTAAATGTCGGTAGAAAATCAAAGCTGCAAAACTAAACTCTGGCAACGCGTCAGGAAGTGAACAGCAGTCACTTTTTAACTTGCTTACCTGAAGAAGAAAATATACTAAAATCTAAAGCTGTGATAAATAGATATAATTTTTCATGGCATTTTGCCTAAATGCATTTCTTAATCATGTTAATGGAAATCCAGCTATAAAGCGTATAAACACAATACTATTTATATCAGAAACGTCTAGTCACAACAAGACTCTTTTTACGCCAGTGACTTTAGCACTGTTGCTAGCCACGTCTATTGTAACCTTTCTAGCACTGAAATCAGGATCAATTCATCCCAATTTATATTTTCGATCATCATCGACCACCAGGTTAAAATACACCCGAACTATGATACACACAACGATGTGCAAGCAATTAGAAACTAGATATATTACCCGAAAATTTATCGGCTGTGACTTCATTCTAAATAAGATACATGTATATCGAGAAAGTACAAATTTAACAAAGTTCTCACGACTTACATTGTGGAGGTTGGTGGCCTGCGACCAGCATCCACTGGTCTTCAATGCCGACTGATGTTTTGGTTGGTAGCGGGAAATTGGGTCATCTGACCGGAAGTAGCAACTGATGTTGACTTCCGACGGTCAGATGAATGGATGACCGAGTCATAGGTGGGTGGAAGGTGGTGGCGCCCCTTGTCTCTGTTCAGATCACTCTCATTGCGTTTGATTTGTATGGCTTCCTTGACGCCTCTGCGAAACCAGTTCTCTTCCCTGTCCAGAATTTTGACCCCTTCCCAATCAATAGAGTGGGTGGAGCCAGAAACATGTTCATTGACTGGGGATGATGGCGTTTTCCCATGTTCGACGAGTCACGTCCTAAGTGAGCGGGCACTCTCACCGATGTACGATGAAGTACAGTCACCACAGGGGATGTGGTACACCACACCACACTTGTCCAGTTTATCCGTCTTGTCCTTAGGATTGACTAAAACAGATCTGATAGTGTTCGTTGGTTTAATGTGGGTGATGACACCATTAGACCGTAGCAACCGCTGAATGGACTCCGATAGTCCCGGAATGTAAGGGATGGAGACACTCCCCTTAGGTTGACTTAATTGTTTCTTGGACTGAGGTTTGGGTTCCCGTTTCTTTCTGGTAGTAACCCAGCTCCAATCTTCATAGCCACAAATGGCCAGAGATCTACGAACCTTGTCAAGTTCTTGTGTCCGCTCTTCCTCCTTGGTGACAATGGAATTAGCGCGATCACATAAGGTGCGAATTACTCCAAGTTTGTGTTGCAGTGGATGGTTGGACGCGAAACCCAAATACTGGTCCGTATGTGTTGGTTTACGATACACTTTGAAGCTCAAATTGCCCACATCGTCTCGCGACACAGATACATCAAGCATTGGTAAGCAGCCTTCCGACTCTTTGTCCAAGGTATACTTGATGGCGTGATGTTGGTTGTTGATGTGCTCAGTAAACTCGTCGATCAAGTTCTTATCGATGATTACCAGGGTATCATCCACGAAACGACCCCAAAATTTTGGGGGGGCTGTGAAACGAAGCGAGGGCCTTCTGTTCGAAATCCTCCATAAAAAGATTTGCCACGATACATGTATATTACTAAACGTTTTCTAAATAAGGCACACATTTCGCCAAATACGACACAGATTACGTCTTGCAAACACAGCCCACATCGTGACATGATTGACTCAAGGTCATCGGAGGTCGGCCAAAGGTCAAATGTTTGCATTAAATAGATTGTTATTAAATATTTTGTGCCTAAATTTTTCACGAAAAAATAATCATTTCCAAAGTCATTTCAAGGTCATCAGAAGTCATTTCAAGTTAAAGGCTAGACTTCGTGGCCTTATAAGGCTACAACATATCTAGTTTCACTTGTTTTAATATTCATCTCCATCCAATTAAATATTCTGGAAACTCATATAAAATGCTATATAATAGTAATATACAATCATACATTTAATGATGATCATGATCTCCCCAGAATCTTCTTGAACATTACGTGGTGGCGCTAAAACAGTTACCATCTATACACACTAATGAAATCTAATTGGTTTGTGTTGAGGTAATGTTCTATTTTTAGAACTGATGTAATGAGTCTGATTGGCTTGTGGTGATGTTATGATCTATTTTAGGAAATAATGTAATGTGCCATATATCAGATGATTAAATGCTGTAATATGCCATAAATAGTTAAGATTATTCTAGAAGGGTAAGAAATGATATATATATAGACGAAATGATCTAGAGAAGCTGTATGAAGTTCTAAGATGGAACTCTGTGAAATTTATGTTAGCCAGTAGTGGTACAAAGATTACCCTAATTAAAGTCTTCGAACTTCGGTCCACGGTTCTTGTATTGGAGATAATAATTATCATTTAAATTGGACACACTTTAAAATTTTACCCCTTTTGACCCCATAACAGACCCCTCCTCTATGTTTAAGCCAAATATTTTTGGCTTAAACATTTTGGCCATATGAGCATAATGCTTAGAGCCCTTTTGGTATTATTCTGATGATCACAGCACTTAATATGCAGAAAATGTTGAATTTTAAAGTGATTTTCAGTAATAATATGAAGGTATTTGGTTACATACCGGAAATACGCCCTTAATGACCTTAATTGACCCCAATGAGGAAACAGCTGAACTCATCAGAATTTACTTGATCTTGGGAAATGTATATTATATCATTGTTCTGTACGTCAATATGCATTTGACATTCTTTTCCAACAAATCAGTCAGAGGCGAAAAGGTTTGAAAGAACTTTCTGTAATATCCAACCATACCCAGAAATCTCATGAGTTCTCTTTTGGTTTTAGGTATGGGGTGTTCCTCATCAACTGTGGCCATAATGGGTTTGATCTGGCCTTGACTTACCACGTGCCCCAGGTATGTGACTGTGGCATGGCAAAATTCACTCTTTACCAAATACACTGTCAAATTTGCTTCAGACTGTTATGAAACAATTGATGGGTTCCCATGTTTGACTGTAAACAATCAAATCATCAACATACGCCTCGCAACCATTTATGTCAGGTACGATTTGGTTTACCATTCTTTGAAAGGTTGCTGGCACAAAAGGCATAACCTTGTACTGGTAAAGACCAAATGATGCACAAAATGGGGATATTTCTTGTGAGTCTGTGAGTGGAACCTGTCAGTATCCTTTGAAAAGATCAAATTTACTCACAAATTTTGCATTCCCGATTTTGTCAATGCAATCATTAATTCTTGGAATAGGGTACGAATCCGTTTTTGAATGCAAATTTCCAGATTTCATGTCTGCCTCGAGCCTCTACGAACCATCTGGCTTGGGAGCAAGGACATATGGTTCAATGATATCATTGTCTAACATAATATTAAATATCTTTCTTGAGATACTCCATTTTCAATAAATTCACCCTATATGGATGCTGCATAATTGGTTTTGTGTCACCAATATCTATATCATGGAACGCAGCAGTCGTTCTGCTTAGAGTATCAGGAAAGGTACTTTCAAAATCTTTGATCAAATCTCCAATTTGATTTGTTGATCCTCCAAAAGATTTTTTATTCAATTTTCCAAGCACATCAGAGTTTTCTAATTTGACATACTCTTGTGTTTTACATCATCACTCTGATCATTTATGATGTCAGAGTTGACATCTTCATTCATGCTTACTTCAGCATGTTTAACTGAACAGACTGGTTTTGAACCGTCAGTGACATATTTCTTTCAATATACTCTTTCAGCAGATTTATGTGACACAGCTGTCTACTTTTGCGTCTACCAGGAGTTTTAATGATATAATCTACTTCACCCACTTTTGCATTTGACTCAACTATATGGCCAAGATTATCTAGCCTGTAATGGGTCCCTGGAATTGGAACAAAAAAGTACAAGAACCTTTTCTCCTGGTTTAAATTCTCTCGTTTGGGCCTTTTTGATATACCATTGCTTCGTTTTGGCTTGGCTCTGCTTTAGATTTTCTTTAGCAATTTCAGTTGCTTAAAGTTTCACACATAATCCAAGAGATTTATGTCTGATTTATCATCTAGCCACGCTTTTAGTAACTTCAAGGGGCCACACATTGCATGTTCAATCACCAGCTCAAATGGACTAAATCCTTATGTTGCTTGAACACCATCCCTGGCAGTAAACAATAACAGATGTAACAGATGGACACCCTCATCCCAGTCCTTAAGAAATTCCAAGCAATAAGTCCTAATCATGCTTTTTCAGAGTCTGATTAAATCTTTCTAGAGCACCTTGCTCAGGATGATATTAACTTGTGTAATGCTCTATGCCTAACTGATACATGATTTCTTGAAATAAACCAGCAGTAAAGTTTGACCCTTGGTCAGACAATATGGATTTGGGGAGTCCTACAAGTGTGAAGATTATTTTGTTTAAGCTTTCAATATGGTTTGCGCCTTGATGTTTCTTAAAGGTATAGCTTCAGGAAAGCGTCTTGACACACACATAATTGTCAGGAGATACTGATTTCCTGATTTTGTTTTTGGTAGGGGCCCTACACAGTCTATAATGATCCTACTAAATGGTCTATCTGACATGTGTGGCATGACCTGCAATATCCGTCTTTCCTAAGTGTAGGCCACCAGAAATGAGTTTTCTTAACTCCCAAATGCCCTACCATAGTACTATCATGAGCTATGTCAATAACTTCATTGTGGTAGAGCTTTTGGTACCACAATTTGGTGCACTATATACTTCCACTCTTCATTGGTAGGTGCATCAGGCGGGCGCCACTTTCTCATTAGCACACCATCCTGTTAGTAAAAACAAATGTAATCTTGTTCTGCATCTTCTAGAGTCAATGGCCTTTGATTAATCTCCATGAGTTCTGGATCATTTTGTTCCTTCAGAACTAACTTGTAATGACTTTACCCCTTAAAAGGGGTCTTTGATAGTTGCCTCAAATTGATCATGCTCTGAAGCTGCATCATCCTTAGGGGTCTTCTTTTGCCCAAGAGATGGAAGTTTGTTTTCTATCTAATTCACCACCTTTGACACAAATGTGTATTCCAAATTGTAGCATAAGTCATCAATTTGGCTTTATTTATCCTCATTTGCTTCTAAAGCCTTTTTACTCATTGCCCGTGTGTCTGCACATACTGGAAATATATCATCTTCCTGAGTATCATCATCCTGCAAAGAGGGCTTTTCTGTGACAATTGGGTCGGGAAAAACCTTTCCCCCTGCCGAATCATTTCCTAATAGCATGGAAACTCCTTTCACTGGCAATTCCTGTCTAACTCCCATGGTTACAGGACCACAAACCAAGTCACATGGCAAGTTAATTTTGTGGAGGGGTACATTGAGTATTTCCATTCCAATACACTGGATTAATATATTTCCTACTGAACAATCTTCATTAAAGGGCAAAGTTCCTTCAAAATTCATAGACCGTGCTAAGCACGGATCTCGTACGAACTTAATGGGTTGTGGACTACTCTTATCATGCTTATCATCAAGTGATACCAATCCCTCTAACACAAAAGGTTCAAAATCTTCATAAACTTTGTCTGCATTACTTCCCGTTTGTGGGAATTCTTGTCTCTTGATTTGACTGACTAATATTGGCTTTTGTGACCCAAATGACACTGTACATCATACAGTATTATTACCAGATGGCTGCTGCCTTTGTGATCCTTTGTTTTTACGAAATAACACTGGGGCATCGTATGTCCTGTTCTCTATTTGCGTTTTAAGTCAGTCCCACTTTTTGGCTCACTGTTTGAAACCCCTGAGGTCCCTTTACCTCTTGCACTTTGCTGTGAAGCAGACTGATGTTTCACTTCTTGGGTACCAACCTGATTTGCTTTAGGTTGGTTAGGCATGTTTGCATAACTTCTATTATGACTGAATATGCTTGAATTCAACTTATGAGTTAAGGTGGCTGTGTACTCTCAAACATGCATGTAGTAAAAGTACAATAACTTTGTAATTATTCGCGCAAGACATATAAAAGTATACATTTTTATAAAGGCAAGACATCAATGAATCTTAATATAAATATAGATTTGGTGTAAAAACAACAGTTATGAAGAAAATCTTTAAAAAGTGAGTTTTTGGCAATATTTGTTCGGTACATCATAACAAAAAACACTCTTTCCAAAATATTTTATTTTGTTTTTATCTCAATCTTGAGGCTCCATTCCAAAAACGGGTTTTTTATTTTTTTGATATTGGCCTTATTTTTTGAGATATTGACCATATAAGGCATCAAAATGAACTTTTTAAAATTCACAAACGCCTATTTGTACAAAATGATGCCTAAAATCGGAAATAGACCAAAATATACAAAATGGGAAAACCGTTTCTTGAGTCGATCATATTTGCTTACCTATAGATGCTGTATTTATTGAGTTATCGTGTACCTAAATCGTCATTTTACCGAGAAAATGAACATTGAAATAATGGCCGTTGAAGTTTAAAGTGGTCACATTTTGCACTTTCATCGAATCTCACATGAGAATGCGGCAGTTTTCGTTTTTCTACCTTACATTACATGAACATCGGGTAAATCCACGGCCCCTTGAGAAGTTTGAGCGAAATCCATTCATAACTTGATATTTAAATCGGGGAAAGAACTTAAAAAACCCACATTTTATGAACTAAAACGGAGCCATTTGACCACTAGGTTTTTGTGAAATCAGTGCTTCCGTGGTGTTTCCATAAGATGCGCCGCGCATGCAGATAAGCGTCGCGTATGCGTAGCGTATTTGTGCGTTAACAAATTGCGCGATACGCAACGCGATACGCTGTTGCGCGCGTGTACCCTGGCTGGTACAACAAAGATTTTCTTTCCTTTTCAATTTCAAACACGAGTGGAATAGTGAAATAAAATCCTTAAAATATTGCAGTTGGAGTTTACAAATCTGGATTTTCATTCCTTGTATTTATAAAAAACATAACAAAGTAAAACATATCAAAAAAACTCAATTTCGCGAAGAAACAATGTCTATAGTACACAGCCGCGTTAAGCCATAGTCATCTGCAATTGTTGCTGCCTCATGAAGTGTTTTAATTTTGCTAGCACTCTCATCCAAATGCGGTTTAATGTCAGCATGGACACATCTTTTGAACTCTTCTATGAGAACTAATTCCCTAAGTTGACCAAAATCATCTTTGATAATCTTTTGAGCTGAGCCACCTAACAAACATTTGCGCTTTTTCTCTGGCAAATTCAACATGAGTTTGATCTGCTTGCTTTCTTGCCCCTCTAAATGTTTGCCTGTAGGCTTTTAGGCCTTTAGGATTGCCTGTTTGATTTCTTCACAGTTATTGCACTTATTAAGGGGTACTACACCCCTGGCCAATTTTGTGCCTATTTTTGCATTTTTCTCAAAAATTATAGCGCATTGGTGACAAGTAAGATATGTATATTATAGGGCAAGGACTACAACTACTGCAATGAAAATTCAGCAACTCAAGGCAAGTAGTTATTGATTTAGGCTTTTACGACGGGAATTCATAACAATTAGTGGGTTTTTAGCGGGTTCGCCGTCGGACAAGTTTGACAGATCTAAACTTGTCCGACGGCGAAGCCGCTAAAAACCCACTAATAGTTATTGATTTATTGATCAAATATTGGTTTTCCCTCATTTATGACTGTAAAGCAGTATTCAGACTTTTTATTGTACGTACAATATTGTATGTATGCAACATATCTACGTTGTTTAATCTATTGTCATTCTATTTCCAGTAATGTTTAAGTTCTAACGAATGTTTGATGACGTAAAATCGATAATATATTTCTACTAGATATTACATGTAACATATTATCGATTTTTCATCATCAAACATTCGTTAGAACTTAAACATTACTGGAAATAGAATGGCAATAGATTAAATAACGTAGATATGTTGCATACAATATTGTGCGTACAATACTCGAGTCTGTGGAGCGCTTTACTCCCATGAATTAAAATTTCCAGTGCAGTAGTTGTAGTCCTTGCCCCTATATTATACATATCTTACTTGTCATCAATGCGCTATAATTTTTGAGAAAAATGCAAAAATAGGCACAAAATTAGGCAGGGGTGTAGCACCCCCGTAAGTGAAAGAGATGAGTATATCTATCTGGTCTTCCCCATAAAATATTTTGTGACATCAAAGCCTGACTTTGAGGAGAAATTTGATGAGTATTTTTCACCAAAGTTTTTCTGATTTCTCTTGCTCAAACTTATATTTTGCCTCTATTTCTTTTTCTTTCAGATGTGCTTCTATTTGGAGCTTTGTTTGTTTTTGTTTTTCTTCCATTTCCAATTTTTTAATTTTTTTCCATTTCTTCCAATTTCTAATTTTTGTTGCTCAACCGCCATCTTTTGTTTTTCCATGTCTAACTTAATCATTTCCAGTTTTTCTTTTTGGTCTATCTCTATTTTCTTTTGGTCCACTTCCATTTTCTTCAGTTCTGACTAAAGAAAAATCCGATTTTTACTACACTAGAAAAGTGTTGATAATTTTGTATATCTTTGAAAACTGCAAGAATCACAGTCACCATAGCACCATAGACATCATCGCCTTGAATTCAATATTAAGTGCCTTGGCAGTGGTTCGAAACCTAGGGTGAAGTATCTTTTTATTATTATTACTACGGCGCTGAGCCGTTTTTCAAAAACGCCACTGAATGAAATTTATAGCCAAGCACCCTTAAGTGAATTTCTGTAAAATGTGTTTCTGGACATCAGTTTGGCTAGTAACAGTATAATTATACATGTATGTACACACCTTTGCAAAGGGGTGTGTGTTTGTATAACACTACGTTGCAATAATTCACTACTTTGTACTCCTAAAGCAATTTTGACAATTGCATTTCGAATTCATAAAAACGCCTGTCAAGCTTTGGGCAAATTAAACAAAGATACGACATGTACGAGGATGTAAACAAGGAACGTTTTAACAAGTCCACTTTTATAACCAATGAGAATAAAAATAAGACTAGTCTGTCTAGTTTTACCCAATGTACTGTACAATAAAAATGTGAAATTTTTGATAACGAATGTCGTACCAGGGTGTACCAAAAAGGTTACATGTCGAATTGAATGTTAATGTTAAAAATATGTACCCTCTACTAGTACCTGTATCAAGATCACAACTTGTGTACTTAGCCCGCATTCCACGCAAGCTGAGCAAGCTGTTTATGTGACATAATACGACACGAGGTTCCTAACCACCGTGCAATTAATGGGCCATTTGAATAGGCGCAACTGTAGCGGGCAGATACAGTCTTCTATTTTGGTGAACAGCGAAAAAAAAAACTTGCTGAGTTTTATTTCAAGATTCAAAAATGTACAATATTCTTACAGTATATAACACAGCCGCGAGTTCAATTCAACAAAAGCCAAAAAAAGCCAAAATGCCAAAGATTATTATTTATTTCATTATGTTTATGACAGGACATACGGCGTGCAGCAATGCCGTCACAGAAACCTGTTCTTCTCTAGTGACGATCTTCTTTTAATTGTGAAAACAAAGGGATGCTTATGTTTAACTTTATTTTGATGCATAGTCACATCATTTGCTTTTTAAGATACTGGATTGAAACTCAGCAAACAATAATGAATAAATAATATCTGAAAAAAATGACATAGTTTTGTTCTTCCTTCGCAAAATACTATTCATTTTCTACATGTAACTTCTTTATGGTTCACCTTGTATTTTAGATAATGCCTGTATTACGTGAAGGGATGTGTGAACTGTAATATTTGCACAGCTTTCCTCACACACATTTACACGAAGGTTAATAGAGACTCTAAGGTCCATTTGAAATATAAATTACGAAGCGTTGCCATTCACATCTGTATTCCCAAAAAAGATTACTACTTTAGTATATGTAGTTTTTGAAAACAATCTTTCTTTAGTTACCGTCATAAAAACTCCCCTTATTACAAAACACTAGTCTACGCATAAAACGCGATACATACACGCACCCCTACAAGCGTGTTACGCGTTATCAACACTCATGATGACGTGGGGTCGTCTACGGCTTGATAGACGGCACCCGAAATCATGCGATTGTCCCATCATATTATGTGTCTACGAACTAGACCATTCCCACTGACTAAGAATCTCGCCTAAACGTCGGGGAGCTGACCCTGCTTGCGATTATTATTATTATGTAGGGTAATGGTTCTGTGTCTGTATAGAGCAGAGACCCTGAATAATACTAAATGGTTTTATAAGATATATCTGGGGCCAAAGTGGTCACGACTTTCTGTAAAGCCTAATGATCGTGTAATTGCGCTGCATACGTGGCTTTATTTAACTTTACTTCGAGTTCCTTATTTCGTACTTTTATGCAGACATCCTGTTAAATCAAAAACAAGTGAGCAAGTTCTCCTGCAATCCCCGTTTATACTAGTGGGCAAGTGGAAAACAATCTCATTATACTTCCCTGTTCAAACCGTGAGATAAAATTTATAATATACACACAGGGTGTTTTTAAGGCTTTTACAGCCCCTGAAATCCAATGTACAACATGCTATTTATTTTAGTTTGCTCATTTTCACATCTAAAGGATACAACTGATTCTATCCACGCGACTGGGTTTACTCATTCTACCGTGGCGCCATAAGAAATTGTAGCCGAACAGGTATTTGAAACATTTTACTCTACAACCAACTAAGCGTTTGACCCAATGCACTTTATTCATTAATATTCTTCACTCGTCTTTATCAGCATTAGAGATGAAAGATAGTCCCACCAGGAACCCGGTAACAGATAATGTTAACATAACTATTGTTTTACGATCCTTTAAAAGATACGGTTGGTGTGAATCCATTTCTTCGGGAGGATTGACTTCTATATATGAACAGACAATATCATTTTAAAAACTTACAAAATATTATGGTTTATCTATGAATTCTGCAGTAAGATGCAATTTCGAGGAAAAAACCTAGGCTTTATTCTTCCATATTTTTGATATACTTCGAATGTTTTATTGGATAAATCAAAACACATAAAGCAATAATTTTATGATTTACGTATCTAATCAAGCACATTAATGTTTAAAAATTTCATCGATAAAATTAATCTTGACATGAATAAATGTACATTGATCCATTAAAATGGTAGAGGTTTTTTAAAGTTAGTAATACATATGCCGCGTTTTCTTTTTAAGGATTAATACTCGTACCAAAACAGTAAGGCAATTTGTCAAAATATTGTTTTGACAGCTCGTAACCGAAGAGTACCGTTTTATGGAAAGAATGCATTCTTTGCGATAAACAGGCTCTCATATTCTCCGTTACTTTATATCTACCTTCGTCTATTTCACGATAGCGATAATTAACCGAGCGGGGAAGTTGTTGACAACAAACACTTTTCGAATAAAACAGCTCAAACATCCTACAAGCACAATGTTTGGAACATGTGAAGTAGATCAAAATAAATGGTTAAAGTGCACTGCTTATTGTTCCTTTACCGGTTTATTAACCAAATGTTTTGAAAATCACAGAGAAAGGATGTCATCTCCGAGTACTTTTGTACTAACAAATATTAATTACAGGCAAAAATGTAGGCATGAGTCATGGCCATGAACATCCCAAGATCTTGCCATGAACTTGCCTAGATCTTGCCATGAACATGTCAAGAACATGCCATATTTTCGCTAGCAACGGGCATGAATTTTCGTGAATTTGGGAATTTTTGATGGGTTGTTCATGCTCACACATGAATATTCATGCCCTTGCATACCTTTTTTTGTTGTCATGCATTTAATCAGAGCCTTTACATGTTCAGGGCATGTTCATGGGTAACTCATGGGTATGAATCGCGGTCAATTATTTTTTTCTTCAAACAAACGTGTTTGGCTGTGTTTGAATTTTTTGTTCAATTTTGTGTTCTTGAATTTTGGGAAAACAGTCATATCCGGCGATCATATCGGATTTACTGATTATATAGTCCATTCAACGCAAAGCAGTCTTTAAAAACAATGATGATAACAATGATGATAACATGTTAATTATAATAATTATATGATATTTTTATAAGACTATAAGTAGGGATGACCAATGAACCATCAACTTGATTAGAACACTACCATAGACATGCAGGGAGCTCAACTGTGCACTGCTTGTACAGACATTTCTAAATTGATCTCATTCTTTTATTTTTCAATATTTTTCTGCACAAATTGGGGAAGTTAATACCAATTATATTGTGTAACTATCTTGCAAATTACAGCAACATAACTTATTTCATTTTCTTGTAAGTGCGAGTCAAAATTGGTCCATCGCCACAGTGCGCTTAATTGCCAGTGGCTGAGTTCAGCACTGCTCAAGAATGGCACAAAATATTCATGTCAATAATTTCAGGTAAAAAACGTAGCCTACTGAGCTGTAATTTGGCAGAGTTGCCAGTAATACCTCTATCATACCCTCTGTAAAAAAGGTTAAAAAATTGAACAAGTAGATCTCGAGTTACAAATTAAATCACCAGCTTCCCTTTGGAATTTCCATACTCCTTTCGAATCATGCTAAGAAGACACCTTTCTGCACATAAATGTGACGTTTCGTGCTCATTCGATGTATTTTTCACCTGATTTTAACCCTAAACGTTTTCTTATATTTATACCATATCTGCACTGACTTGATGCTATACACGCACAGGAGCTGTACTTTTAAAATACGCGCCTAATCAATAATGAGTCTTTCATTGTTAAAGTACTGTGCTCCCTGTAGCATATGGAGTGACCAGGTCCTAGATTGTGATGGTTTTGAAGCAGATGACAGTATTCATTCAAGCCTATCAAGGTCAGTTATTAGCCACTTGCTGAATGGCTGGGCATTATCAGCTATCAAAGAGATACCTTATGCTGCTGCCAATCACAATAGAGGTTAAACATTTTGTTAAAACCCCAGAAGTGATATCAGGACAAAGCTGTGCATGTTGGTACTTGATTGTTTGGATTCCTATGTTGAAAAACCTTTGTAGTACATTAGTATTTTTCTTATGTGTAGTGTAGGCTATATTGTTGTGGAAAAAAGTTCAACTGGACTTTTGATTTTGTGCCACTTTGGCCATTATGGATGATTTTTGGCAAATGTTTTCTAAAAGCATGATTTCAGTGCCTCGGTTTGAAGAAATACTTAATGCTATTGACTAGTAAAGTGCCATTTCATAAGAAACCCTTTGATCCTTTCACAATATGCTTGTTTCATGTTTGCATATATATTAAAATAAAGAAATATAAAAAGGTAAATATATGCTTATACCAATTTTGCTCACATTGCTATTTTAGACTTTGTCAATTTATTTCGTTCCAATGACCGGTCAGAATGGGAAACTTTGAAAATTCATAATTCGAAAAGTGTTTGACCGATTTTGACCATTTAACCACCAAAATACTTCTGTTGATGAGTTCTTTCCAGAAAACAATCTTTTGTAGCTATAGGGGCAACATGTAATTATGAAACAATTCATGAACTATCCTACAGGGTTGACTCACTTTCATGATGTTAGTTTCTTTTTGAGCAAAACATAAACATGAAATTAAATCAATTATCAAATATAACAATCCGCGAAATCAAGTTGTACCCGAAGTTGGCACACGAGATTTAAAATATGCTATTGAACTTGGTCGAGCAGTCTCCGAAGCGTCAATGTGATAAATAGCAGTGTTAATAATGCGCTGATGGACCTAATTCATCATGTCCGATAACAAAATCTAAGAATTGTACACGTATTAGCCAAGAATAGTTAAGCTCCTCGTTTTCAAGTGACAGCAAAACATCTGACGTTCATCATGACTCTATCAATGTAAGAATGTTTAGAAATCAGTTCAAGATTTGAACTCAGGCAAATTTGATCAGGAATTTTATTCAGCGAGTGTCATTGTCTGTTTCTTTTAAATTGTGTAAAATGAATGATTTCGTCTCTCTCCTTACCCATCCCCTCTCAATTTCTCTCTACCTCTCTGTCTCCATTTGTCTTAATCTAATTGGAAATATGGTAATGGTTGCGGTAAATGTTGGCAATAAATTACCAGGTATCTCTTGTTCAAGCATGACCACGCAATCATAATTCTCTAATTATAAATTTACATGTACATATTATATACATATGCACACTATTAATTATAACCTTTACCGCCAGAGGCGGAATTAAGGAAAAGATCCGGTCAGCGAAGTAGAATAGGTGCAGGACTGTCAACCTTTCGTTTCTTGACGTGAGATTTTGTCGTACTGGGGCCAGGACTTCTTTAAAATTACTATATTTTTACAATGTGTATGAATTTACTACTTTCGCGTGGGAGCATTAGCAACAGCCCAAAGGCGTGAATGTACGAGACTCACGCCAAATGAGTAGGCGGAACTGGTGTTTCAAATACATGTGTGCCAGCCCTACATGCATATCAAGTTTCTATAACGTTGTAAAACTGTTGCAATAATAAAATTAAGTAACGGTAATAATTTCACGTTATGGCAGCCTGTAAACACTGTAGCATCTGATGTAGAAAGAATTACATGAATATTATGAATATTGACTTTATATAACGCTTCATAATGTAATTGCGTCACAATATTGATCCGATTTAATTTGATTTTATATATATGCCATATTTTTTGGAACTTGTAAAAATGAACAGAAAAAAGTAAAAAGAATGTAAGAGAAGGAATTCATTGGTAGAGCACCAGCGCAGTCACCTTCGGAGCCTTATTTCACCCTTATATAGATGAGCACTCCATTATAATGCCTCTTTGAAGGTGTCTTGGGAAGTATTTCTTGAACTGCATATCTTCTTGACTTGGGTAGGCATCAAACAATTCTCGGAGGTCTCTGGACATAGGACCAGACATTGGTAGGTTAAACCGGTTTTAAGGGATCCCAACCGTCTCGCTTCCCTCAGAGATAGATTTAATTAAATCATCGTCATCAGAGATTGGCTAGGAACAGCTGGTATGAGTGGCGTAAACCAGCGTGCCAAGTCAATGCCCCATATTACCCAGCAGACCCTTGGGCTAGAGTCAGCTGAGCAGAGTTTGCACTGCTAGAACTGGGATGTGCAATGTCATTAAGGACAATGACTGTGACCAGGAACCTATTCTTACTATCAGTTGGAGGGGTAGTTCATTGGTAGATCACCAGCGCGGTCATCTTCGGAGTGTAATTTCACCCTTCTTAATATGAGCACTCCTGGTGTAGTTCTCTCTTGGAAGATGACAAAATTGGAAATATCACCTTGTGACAGTCTAATTAACAAACGTACAAAATTAGCTTGTTACACTAGCAAGTGCCACACCGTTGCAACGGTCCACCCGGGGTGATATAAGGCAGCAGGCAGGACTAGTGTATAGCTATGAAAAGTGTCGATGAGGAATATTTATAAGTGTCACTTGGCATATTTAGGTATGAGTGTCTTGTGCAGGTTCGTCTTCTTTATCTTCACATGGAGACTGTTTCCAGCTTTGAATCAGGTCTATCTGTCAGAATGCTTTGCTTTGACGGCATAACCATTCACATAGCTGGTTCTGAGTGCGGTTTTAGAAGCCACATCCATGATGCTACGTCTCTTTCCACTTGGTACTCCAAGAGCAGCGATGCATTTTGTCAGCGATGTGTTGTAAATACCTCTGCTTCCAATTTCAATTGGGAAGTAGTGCGTACACCATATTTTCGCAGTCGGCTACAAGATCTTGGTATTTGATTTTCTTTCTTGCATTGGCATTTGACAGGTTTTCTTCCATTGGGACTGTAAGCTCAATGATGATAACTGTTTTGGTCCTTTCAGAATAGATTGTAATATCAGGACGTTTTGCAGTCTCTGTGATTATGGGTGGAAATACTACTTGCTTATGGTCCTCATCCATCAGGAATTCCCAGTCATTGGCCTTCTGCAAGAGGCTTGTTGGATCTCTTTTTGGAAGAGGCAGTGCTGGATTCCGGTAGGTTACACCATCTGCAGTGCGGAAATTGATAAAAGTCATATAGTTGGTATCTTCTGGAGGGGTGTACTACTTCTGATTTGCCTCTTCAATGAAGGGAATTATGCCATTTGCTATGGTGTCTGATCATGTCTCCAGTTGTATCTACCACTCTGCAGAGAATAATTGCATCCATTTAAGATCAGAAATAGAGTGCAGTTGTTATGTTGACATAGATGGCAGGATCCAAGGTTGGTCTTTCCCCAGAGTCTCAAATTAGCTGATGATGGAAGTTGGTCGTGGATGGCATTGACATGGGAAGATAGGAGCTCTGGTGTCCATACATAAAGGAGCTTCTTCCAAGATGTATCTACTTGCATGGCAGATTCCCATCTGAGCCATTGTCTTTGTTTGGCGCAGCCATAGAGGTACACTTGTAATCTTCATCTACGTCTTTTACCATACTAGTGAGGCATTTCCTGTGTTCTTGTGGTTTCATGTCTCAGTTTCTGGTTCTTTTTGAAACCAAGGCCTGCTCTGTCTGTTTGACCTCTGCACATCTCATTCAGTATCAGATGTCGCTCTCTTTGTTCAAGTTCTCTGACTCCATTCCACCTTGATTACTTTGCTTTTCTTTGTAGGCAGTCTTTGTAGAGAGTCTGTGTTTTTCCATCTATAGAATACTTGTTGAGATGGTGCTGTGACTTGCATGCATTTTACAGAAGTGGTGAGTCTTTTAAGGTGAAGCCCATACTTCTTGCTGCTTCTGTATAGAGCACTTTTGGTGGTACATCTGCTTATTCCTGCCCATTATTTCAAGTATTTGGTGCAGGTAGCTTCCAAGCCCTCGATGTATGTAATTGGGAAGTTGTAGATGGTTAACTCCCATGTCATTTTGGGTAGGATTGCATTATTATATATCCACATCTTCATGATTCCATTGAGTAGGCTTTTGTCTGTCTTTTTCAGCATGTCTGTTAGTTTCTGCTTTATAGACTCTCTGATTTCCTTATCATTCAGATCTTTGAAGATAAGCTTGCCGAGGAATCGCATGGGTTGATCGTGGATATACGCAATCTCTTCTCCATCTATTGTCAACTTTGGATCGTATGCCACATATTGGGTTTTATGTCCCTCTTGCTTTTGTTTCTTATTTGGGACACATCCCTTCATGACATGGGATCGACATTTGCTTGGCTTTGCCTTCACTTCATTGATCGAGTCCACCTCAGCATAAGCTTTGACTGAAGATTTGATCAGTATCCCAGATGGCTGTGTTTGTCAAGAAGATCAAGGCAAAGATTGAATACTGCCAGAAATAGGATGCAAGATAGTGGGCATCCCTGGAATACTCCTATGCTGCAGTGTATCCAATCTGTTGTCCATTCCTTAGTCTTTACATAGCTGTAGCTTTAATCCGTGTCAAACCCAGAATTTAAATTTTTTTTGAGGGCGTTCTCCTCAGCAAATGTTATAATATGGCTTTAAGTTTAATAAGCTTAATATGCATTGTGCAAATTATGTACTTAAGTACCATATTTTTGCAACGAAAACCCGATGATTGGCACCCTCCACCAAATTGCATCACTGTACGCCTTACCAGTTCTGAGAAATTGCACTCGTAACCTCGGACGGGCAGATGGACAGACGGACGGAACGACGGACGGAAGGACAACTAGGAAACATAACACCTCCTTTGGAAGCATAAAAATAATACATAGAGGAGAAACCTCAAGCTTGATGGATGTACATGACGTTAACCAATCAATGAAGTTTACCAATCAATACATGAGGTTAAAAGTAGTGGTTCATTTATTCACACATATCAGAGGCGGATTTGAGTCCGCCACTGCATGCGTGTACCGCAATATTCAACTGAGTTGCAATATCCAAAATAGATGGACATTTCTGCAAATAGCATGGAATAGAGCATGGTACAAAATATCATCGCTAGTTTTATTTTAAATTTGCTTGACTATTAAAAGAACGGATGAAAGTGTTTCCTTAAAGATATGGATGAAAGTGTTTCCTTAAAGATATCTAGCAGTGTTCTGATGGTGATACTCTCCTGTCTAGAGAAAGGGGCGACATTGTGATATTTCTAGCGCTAACGGCAAAGGTTTACTAATGTTGCAAATGGGTCCCTTGTATTGCCACTTTGAAAATTCGTTAAATTATTGATAGAACTGAATGCCATCGGGACATTAACTGAATGGCTTGAATCGAAAGCTTGGAATTAGAGTCTGATGGGTATTTGAGGAAAAGACCGTTTTGATATAAATCTATCTTTTTCGAAAACGAAGTTCATGTTGTCGTTCTTTGGAAGCGACTTGTAAGCTGAAATTTCTCTTAAACATCACAGCCCTTATGCCAAATGACAGTTCCACATGTTGGGGATGTTCGGCAGCATTATATAATTTCAACCATGTCTGCTTGCCCATGCGTAGGTAATAGTGGTTTCTTTACACGTTTACATCGATTTGTACGATGAGCGGTCGGTGATTTTCTCAATTATCTACTTTGTGAATGTGACCTTTTCACATTTCGGTGATTCATGAGACGCTGAAATAAAGAAAACGGTACGAGCAATCACTCTTTTTGTTTGCTCGTCTGATCGGAGTTAACGATCTTTGCGATCTTATATCTGATTGTAATTGAAAATAGCCATATTTTACCAAATCTTAGCCAGTTAACTAAAACTAAGCAGTACTTTTCTCAATATTAATACGCTTATCTTATAGAAAATCGCACTTTTATATCCATAAAGTCTTGCGGTGCTTTAGTTAAGGGATCTGGAATGAGCGTTTTGAGCGTTTCGACAGTATCTTTTGTGGGACATGAGAGCTCATCAGACATATCGAATTGCATTCTGAATACGAAGCATATCTTTCTGATATCAAATAATTTTCATTTTTTGAAATTCACGATATAATACAAATTTTATGACAAATTATTAATTTTTTGACATATTTTTGATATATAACAGTCCTCGAAGTAAATTTTATAAATCTAATGATATATTCTTATGTAGCTGGGAGGAAAAGCCGACGATCAATTGAAAATTTTGACGGCTCATATTGAAGATATGGATTTTTTTTCCCCAAAAGACCTATTCTTTTGGTGTTTTCAATACGAAAGGTCAAAATTTTCAATATTGATCGTCGGCTTTTCATCCCACCTACATACGCTTTAAGTATAAAATTATTAAGTTTACTTCGAGTACTGTTAAATATCAAAAATATCAATTTTTAATCATTTGCCATAAAATGTGTATTACATCGCGAATTTCAAAAAATCCAAATTATTTGATATCAGAGGGACATACGAAGAATGTCCTTCTGATATCAAATAATTTTGATTGTTCGTATTCAGAATGCAATTGAAAGTGCATTTCAGTTCTGGCGAATGCCAATTGCTGACGAAGTTTAGAAAATATCACTTCAAACCCCAACAATGTTGTATAAAGTCCGAAATTTTGTCCCACCCCGGCTCAAATTCAGCTTCTTTTCAATCCGCCATTTTAGGCAAATGCACTGTGCACTTATATGAGCACCATATTGTAAACTCATGGAAAGCACCCCCAATTAATATTTAGCCCGTGCGGTTTATGCAGACCCCTTCCATACGAGTCTTGGCACTTCGTGAAAAAATATTCCATACTAAATGTCAAGTCTGTAATTAAACTGAATAAGCTACTAAGTCACCTTCACAGATGGATGTACCAGGTGTGATTAGTTTAGGCTCTGAAGGTGACAGCGGCGATGAAGTGTTCCTCATGTTCATCGAGTTGTTATAATGTGTTGTTACAAAACTTATATTACTAAATGACCCAAAAAATCACTTTGATAGTACTACTTCAAAACATAGTTACAACATTTTCAAAACATTTTGATTGAAACTGTTGCTTTCGTCAAAGTTGTGTACATTATGGGTCAAAACAAGCGAGAAAATGATGTTATAAATGGACAATAATTTCATCACAGCTGAAACTTCTTGCTTTATTTTAGATTCCTGCAGAAGTCGATAATTGTTTACTCTAGCTAGTCAAACCTTTACACGAACTAGTGGCCACAAATAAATGCTTACAGTGAAATAATGTCAATAATATACTTTATATACGAGTACCAGGCAAGATCGTGTCTCGTCAAGACGATATGCTATTGTAAGTTCACAAAGTGCATTCGTACTGATACAGTTGGATCAATAGCAGATAAAAATTTAGTCCAGTGTTTTAGTACATACTTTGATTCTTGCTTCTGTACGAGACTATGGAAATACTATCAATAATGGACATTCAGCCTATAATTCCAAAATTTTAATCAACACATATCCTACGAGGTGGATATCATTTTAGTTAATTTATTGATTGAAGACAATGAACTATTAACACACCGATCTGAATACTCATTTACAACTTCAAGACACGCAGTGTATGTTCAAAATGGATATCTAATACTAGCCTGCGGCAATACATGTTTTATAAATTCGATTATCCTTTGAGACTATTTATATACAACAATCATTCATAAAATGTGGTATTTGTAACTAATAGAATAATACGATAGTTATATTTAAACAAATTGTTTCTGTTAGTAGGCCAATGTAACCAACTCTAATTATATTAAACTTAAATTTGGATATATCTATAGTCATAGTATGCGCATTAATGAACAGCAAAGTCAAAAATAGCTGTAGGGAATGGAAGTATCAAATATAAAATCAAATAGCGTGATCGTATTAAAGAGAAATTAATGCTATTTTGGAAGTATTGCACGGATTTCCTTTTATTGCGTGGATTTTGTGATTACTTTTAAATAATGCGCAATTTTTATTTGCTTATTCATCTAGGCTATATTACTGTCATTATAACATAATATTTCAATATAATAGTGTGCATATTTATCGTTAATATACAACTAATCGAATGTTTAACAGCATTGCACAAATCCAAAATATGTTGAGATGAATAACTGTATGATTATATAGTAATATTTTCAGTATATTTTGTATGTCTGTATATCATTTTACTATGCTTTAGGTCTAGGTGCTTAATCTCGCCGATAAAGTATGCGGTGTGCCCGCAACCCAAGACGCAGACCCAAGCCGATGCGCCTATGCTGAGAAATAAAATACTTTTGCGATATGCACTAACAAAATGTGTGTCTGCTCGAATACCCTTACAAATTAGTGTCCTTGAGTGCGTTGATTCTTTGCCGGATTATATCGACTGATCCGCAAATTGCTCACGGTGAGTAAACTCAAGTACGTACTACAATAAACATTAATATAAAGGTTTTGAGTAATGAATGGCAAACCGCAGAGCAAGAAGATGGCAAGATGTTGCGAACTCGATGCCCATAACTGCTCGCGAATTCGCAACCAGGTATATGGCTACACTATATTAATTCATCGGCGTGCTGCGGCTTGAAACTGCAAGACGCAGTAGAGCCATCGAAATGCTGCGAGACGACGCAGAGGTAATCGGCGAGATTAAGCACCGGGTCCTATAGTTGTACATACCGTATAAAGACTTCAGTCACATTACAGATCACTTATAACTTCCTATTTATATATAGATGTAATACTATTTACTTATTTGGAATTAGATCGTTCTCTATTGAAAAAACACCCTGTTTTTAATTAAATCATATATTAACATACCTATCATGCTTCAATGTCAATTAGCGGTGAAAAAATTCCCATAACCCATCCATCATGTCCATATTTACTACAAATGTCTGTGGCAAACTGTTGCCACAAAAAGGTCGTCAAAACATACCATCACCTGCTAACGTAGGTTAGAAACCTCTGAGATCAATAAAACGTCGGATCTACACCATGTACACTGCTTATTATTTCAATGACCAGACAAGCACGGAAATGTTTGACCAAGTTCTTGCTTTTGAAGCGCGCTTTTACCAAAACCGCTATAGTTACAAAATGGGTCATATCAATACAAATTCATTTTTGTACTAGCAACGCACCTGTATCACTTGATTGTTGATATTAATTACTTTCGAAATTTTTAAGCGATGTGTCATTTGATCTATAATCGAATTGTCAAGGTTGAAGAATTTAAACAACAGTAAGACACTGTATCAGGTTTTAATATTTAACTTTTGTATGTATGGGGGCAGTTTCAGGTATGACAGATTGCTTGTGGCATTTGCTCCATGTAAACAAATTACAAAAAGTAATGACACTTTTAATAAGAGACAAGAAATCAAATTACATGCATCAAATTAAAAAAAGGAAATAGTTAAAATATTGGATGTAACTTGTTTATTGCATCAAATTATAATTATATAGCCGCTTTGGGATCAAGCAATTGCGTAAGTTGATTCGTGACCGAGTGGTGAAAGCATTGGACATTGAATCTCCTATGAATCGTTTTTGGGGTTTCAGTCCCTGTGTTGTTCAATTTTATTTGTTTCCTCTTTTTCTCATTTTATTTCCCTCTTTTCTTTCTCCTTTTACTTTTCCTTTCCTTTTTCTTTCTCTTTTTTTCTTTCTTTCTTTTCATTCTCTCTCTCTTTTTTTCCATTTTTTCTTTATTCTTTCTTGTTCATTTCTTTCTTTCTTTTTATTTGATTGATTCGGTGACTAGAGTGATTGATTGTTTTTCACTTTATATAATTCAGAAATTTGTTGGCCTATTTTGTTGAATATTTTTGTTTATGATGTTATTGTTGTACACTATTACGACGTACATTGTAATCATGAAAAAATAGCAGCATTGATTTATTTCATCAAAGATATCAAGGCTAATTTAAAATCATTTTCCAGACGGTGGCGTAGCTTCATGGGGGACAGATGGAGTGCCCCAATCGATTAAGCCAAATTTCATCTCTTGCGAGTGGATCGATATTCTATTATAAGTACGTCCCGTTATGAACTTACGCCCCTCTGAAATCAAGCGCATGAAAAAACTTTGCGTTATCCTTAAGGGATCTGGAATGAGAGTTTTCAGCGTTTCGCCAATATTTTTGTGGGACATGAGAGCACATCAGACCTATCGCATTGCATTCTGAATACGAAGAATGTCTTTCTGATATCAAATCATTTTCATTTTCATGAAATTCACGATATAGTACAAATTTTATGACAAATTATTAAAATTTGATATTTTTATATAACAGTCCTCGAAGTAAATCTTATAAATCTAATGATATATTCTTAAAGTGTATGTAGCTAGGGGAAAAGCCGAAGATCAATTGAAAATTTTGACCTTTCATATTGAAGATATGGATTTTTTTCCCAAAAGACCAAATTTTTTGGTGTTTTGGGGAAACAATTTTGTTTGGATGCAGCATCCTTCAGTATCTCCCAGGAGGTGATGGACATACTGTAAGTACAGTTGGCGCGGCCGTCCCGGTTTCCTCTTCCCATGTGGTGGAATATAAAGGGCATATTCTTTCACAGGAACGCCATCTTCAAGACGCAGTACATGGCCGAGAAATGTGAGTTGATGATTCTTGACTCTGGCAACCAATGGAGTGGTGTTGGTCAGGTTGTGACGATGATCGGAGTCCATTTCTACTGAGCTCGACAGTTGCGGAGATAATTTACCCACTTGCTGTTTATTAGTATGTGATCTAACTCTGCATGGGATGATCCAGCTGGATGGTTCCAAGTCCACAGACGGTTCCTGGGTTGGGGGAATCTCATCTGGGCCGGTCTGGCAAGTGTTGAACAGACGCTCACCATTATCATTGATTGAATCATGGTAGCAGTATGGACCAATGACCCAAGGATGAGAAAGATGACTATCTGTTCCTATTCTGATATCGCCGAGGATGAAACGGATGTTGTGCTTTTTCATACCATCCAGGTGGTAAGATAGAGATGAATAGAATTCCTCCTTGCCAGAAGATTTTGAGCACTCAGTGGGTGCATATACAACAGTGATGCTAAGCTGAGGGTTGCCATGGAATGTTACAAATAGTATCCTCTCGGAAACAGCTTCAAGACATCTGTGAATGTGTTTGGACATGACCAGACCAAATCCTACGTGCCTTTGCTTGGTAGCAGAACTGAATATTAAAACCCACCTATCATCTGATCAAAGAGATGTACAAAATTATTTTCTGCTAAAAATTCTATGAATATGAAATTGTCAACGGATTTTCTCCCAAATATGAAAGAAATTAATAATTTCAACCAAACTGCAAAGTAAAATGATTTTACAAGAGCAAAATGAAAATCATGGCATTTTTTGTAGAAACCTATATTGGGCTTCACCAAGCCCTAGTAATTTTTGCTGGTCGGTCCTGACCCCCATGAAAGTTTTATTATCACTAAAATGTGTTGGATCTAGAATTAGCTTTTAAAAGTCGTTATGACTTTTGTCACTCAAGTTAGTAGAAAGAGCAGTGGCGTAGCGACGGGGGAGAAGGAAGAGCAGAGGGTTGCACGCGCCCTGGGCGCCACCATAGAGGCGCCGAATTGGCCATTATAACCAAAATTACCGGTATTTGTGCAAATTTTCCGCGCGTAATTGTTTCAAGAATGAGGAGAGGGGTGCCATTATATATCCCTGGCCCCGGCGTTAAAACCCCTAGCTATACGCCACTGAAGAAGAGGGCAGGATTGGTACTAAATCTGTGTAGATCGGGCCCATAGAAGAGGATTTTTCGTCGCCATTTTTTCTTTCAAGCAAAGAATGAAGGTGAAAATGACATGTTTGTAGCATACATTGACGTCATAGCAGTGTCATGCATTAAACGAAGAACGATGCACAAAGACAGCTTTCAAAAACATGGTAGCTAATACCGTACCATGGTACAACATCACACGGATAACGTTTTGTTACTCAATTCCAGGCAAATACCCACACACACCACCTCCACCTCCTCACTCCACCCACTCACATCCCACCTTTGTTTCCAATGGACATTTTATTGTGAAATGTCATTGTACAAGGAATACATTTAAAAAAATTCCACATAGCCCCCGAATGAAAAGTATTGAAAACCCTCATTTTGGGCCATTTGAGACACTAAAATGCCCATAAAACAGAATAGCACTTAGTTCGGATGTAAAATTCACACACAATGCTACCTGAGCGAGTACAAGCATGATTAAATACATTTCATTCGGGGGCTATAGCAAAAACAAAAACTGTCCTATACCTTAATGGTTATGGAACAAAGGTGATCCCCACATGCGTTTACTAGCAGAATAAAACAGTATGTCAGTTTGCATGAGCACTTTCTGACAAAATTGTTGTAACAAACGATTTTCTGTCATTTTTTTTCTGCATGCACGGTGTTAGAGCGACAGGCAAGAGAATCTGTGATCGCGACAGTAATTTAATTAAAGAACCATCCACAAGCAACTTATTGGATTTTAACAGGCATCAACTTAAACACTTCATGTAAATATACTTGAACAAGACTTGAAATACATTTAACATTGATTAACGTTATCGAACACCGTTAAGATACATTATACATTATATATCATCAAGCTTATACATGTTAAAGGTAATTTATTTTTCTTGGAACTGAATACTTATCATGCTAATAGAGGGAAACAATAAGCTAAGGGGGCAAGTTGTTCATCATTGTAACGTTAACCTAGATCTAGAAATTTAGAGCAAGCAGATGGTGTTTTGCTTTAGGTTTTACAATCAATGGTTGTCAAAAGTGTCATAATAAACTATTCAAGCTTTAATGTCATAAATCAGTGACTTAAAGGCACCTTTTTTAAAACTATATTTGAAATACAGATGGATATATCATTTATCATTCCATTTCCAAGTATGAGAATAGCGCTTTGTAGTTTATAGTAGTCAAACAAGCCCCCCTCCATCATTTTTTCATCTACGTGCAAAACATTTTACGTGCTATCTTTCTGTCTTCAGCGTTGATCGGCATTCTTACAAACTTTATACACAATGGATAATTATTTTATTTTTGATAGACAAATCCAGAGAATAAAACTCACGTTTCTTAGCTTTCGATAGCAGGGTATGCCATCTTGATCACAGGTGCTTTCCAGGCTCACTGCATCTCCCGCGGAACTGGTAGTCTCGTTCCTACGATGTGATGTATGCTTAATCAGTGAGTCATATACGTGGTCAAGAGAATACATTCCAATGTCCCTGTTCATGGTTTTGTCGCCCCCTCTGCGAATCCATATTGCTTCGCGGATCTTTCTGGTGTGTTGATTTGAGTCCTTGTCTATGAGTTTCGCCCCCTCCCAGTTGATAACATGGTTTTCTTGAGAAATGTGGTCAGTAATGGCGGACTTGTTTTGTTCTGTCAATGATTCTTTTCTTTTTGCTCTGGTGTAATTTCTGTTGCTTGTTATCTTCTCGGCGTCCTTTTGATGTTCTTTCAGTCTTGTTGCAAACGCTCTACCTGTTTCGCCCACATACATTTTGTCGCATCCTTTGCAATCCACTCTGTATACCACTTCACAAGTCTCGTTGGGATCCCGCTTATCTTTTGGATGCACTAGAAGGCTCTTTAACGTGTTGTGGGGTTTCATGGCAGTAGCGATCCGGTGTTTCCAAAAAATGCGTTGAAGCTTTTCTGAAAGTCCTTCAATGTATGGAATGACGACCATTCCTTTAGATGGATCGTTGTCTGATTTTTTGGTTTTTGCGTCTTTCTTAGCTTTGTTTTTCATTTGTTGTTTGACCTTTTCAATTGTCCATTTTGGGTAGCCGCAGTTTGCAAGGGCTATTCTTATTCTTTCCTCCTCTTCCTTTTTGTCTTCGTCTTCAGTCACTATGTTGTGCATTCTATCTAAGAGTGTTCTTATAACGCCGAGTTTTTGGTGTAGAGGATGTTGTGAGGTAAAGTTCAAGTATTGGTCTGTGTGGGTCTTTTTACGGTAGACCAATAACTTGACTGTTCCATCTTGTTTTCGAACGATCAGGGTGTCAAGGAATGGTATCTTTCTATCGTCCTCCTCTTCATGGGTGAATTTTATGTTTCCGGTGGGGTCTATGGAATTGAGGTGTTCGGTTAGCTGCTCGGTTGTGCCCTTTTGGATGAGTTCGAGGACATCATCGACATAACGCCGCCATAATTTTGGTTTGCAATCTAGTGGTGCGCTGACAATGCCCTGTTCTTCCAACCACTCCATATAAATGTTGGCGATTATGGCACTTACTGGGCTACCCATAGCTGTCCCGAAGCGTTGGCGATATATGTTGCCACGGAAAGAGAAGTATGTAGTTGTCACAGTAAACAATGGATAATGTACCGAAACAATTAAAATACTTGCATTGGTACTTCTTTTTACTTGCGTACACGTGTAGAGATACGGCAGTGGTAGAAATTTGGTGGAAGCGATACATTGAGTGGAAATTGCTTTGAAATGACCAACTCTTTTTAACATTAGCAGTTTTAAGTTAGGTTAAATTATATTAAAGTAAGCTCTACGTATGCATATTGAATAATTTGTATTTCCTGGAATAATAAAATGCTTATTAACGACTTTTACGGTATACCACCTTGGTTATAATCACGGCCTTAAATGGTATCTCGTAATGTCTACATTCTAAAGAAACGCGCGAAAATTTCAACTTTCATGAGACCTTGAATCAATCGAGCTATGTATGTTCAAACGCCACCCGATTCACACATCACCTTTATTTCATAACCATTAAGGTGTAGGACATTTTTTGTTTTTGCTATAGCCCCCGAATGAAATGTATTTAATTATGTTTGTACTCACTCAGGTAGCATTGTGTGTGACCAAGTGTTATTCTTTTTATGGGCATTTTAGTGTCTAAAATGGCCCAAAATGAGGGTTTTTCAATATTGCCGTCTATTTCTAATCATCGCCCCCATAGACTTTACATGTAAAATAAAAAGGCTCATAAAAATTTATTAGCACCTAGTTCGGATGTAAAATTCGCACAAAATGCTTTTTGAGTGATTACAAAGATAATTAAATACTTTTTATTCGGGGGCTATGTGGAATTTTTTTAAAGTGTATTCCTTGTACAATGACATTTCACAATAAAATGTCCATTGGAAACAAAGGTGACATATCTACACGGAACGCACAGTATTGGTACGTCCATATCTACACGATGTACACCATGGCTGGATAAATATCCTGTATTACAGAATACGTATGTACACGGTGTACCCGGTTGTACATTTCAAGGTCGTTACATAAAAGTTACTCAAGGTTTTAACTTAAAGGTTAATTTTCTCATTTTTAGAGACAGCCCGTCACCCTTAAGTTTGCTCTTGCTTTCTTGCCCTGCGGGGCCCTTCTATTGAGGCCTCGAACCTGCCGGGGTTGATTTGCAATGAATGTCCTGGAGAATTTTGAAGATCTGGGTACTAGACTGGTGAGTGATATTACTGGTACATAAGAAAGTATTAGTGACAAAAACACAGGCCTTCCGTTTCAGTGGTTTGTTGTAAGGGCTGCATTCAGTTTGTGATTGTCCATTAGAGGCCACGGACTTGAGGCGTTTGGGAAATCTTAGGGAATTTCCGGAAATCTTAAAATGAATATAAAATTTTAGGAAAATAATTTTAATAATGATGTATAGTAGCTAGGAATGTTCTTTCACCATTAAAACCAAAAGGAACTGTTTCGGGGTCACCATGTTTGAATAAATTATTGTAATTAACAAATGTTGTAGCTTCGGAAATGCTCAAAAATGGCATTTTGCCGGATTTAATTAAAAGTCATATTTCAATTTTTTCTTTTTAATTTTGAAAGCATTAGTCAAGTTACATAAAGTAGTGCAAAACAAATGGGATCAAATTTGAATGCAAAGGTGGTTTCTAAAAACGGGGTAATTTATTTTGTTGCAAAAGCCCTTACATCCACAAAAGGCACAAATATAAAAAAGAAATAATAAATAAAAATATATAGGAAGGCTTGAAAATTGTACGAAACCTATTCTTCTATATAGTTTCTATTCATGAACACTTTATCCAAACCCAAACCGAATCAAATTGAGCAAGTAATACTTGCACAATTAAAAAAACTGTTTGTCTCAAAATGTCAAAAAGTGGATGTAAGGGCTTCTGCAACAAAGCTCTTCATATAAGGCATAATAACTTGATTGCCAGAGAATTTCTTTAAGGTTCCGCTGATTCTCTATAAGACTAACACAATTGTCAATATAAAAATAGATAATTTCAAGCATGGAACTCTAACAGTGAAAAGGCATCATTATCTATAAGGTTAAATCTCCAAATGACCAAAATGTCTACATGATGACCTGAGACCTTTTTGTTTGAAACCACTGAAGTGTAAAGACCACATTTTTATAGTGCACCTCCTTTTTGGGGACTAGATAGGAGCACAAATGCTGAGTGGGAAAGGCAATGCACAGCGGGTGTTTTGAGAGAGGTTTCATCAAAACTTAAAAATAATGGTAGAAAATATGTAATTTCTGCATGCTACTCTAAATCGTGCACATGGCTATACAGCTTAGTATTTTTCAGTAATATTTCAGTACCTTTTACAGAACATTTTCTTGCATGGCATAGAAACTAATACGGTTCTTGTCCAATCAAAAAAGTCTTTTTTGTTACTTGGAAATATATAAACACTTTTGAGAAATGCCATTTGAGAAATTTTTGAGATACCATTTTGTTTTCAACCATATAATCATAAACAAAAGATAAATATGTAAAAATTCGAACAAGCATGGTTGCATTTTAATGATTGGAGACATTTCGTTGAAATCGGTCAAGAAATATAGACACGATTATCTAAAATCCCAAGGAAGATGCCAATTCGAACGACGCAGTTTGCTCCGTCGCTTGCCCTGTTGATTTGTACACAACTGGAACAAGAGAACTAGGAAAGCGAGGTTAACTGCAAAGTTTGGTGCTTGTATGACCTTTTAACCCTTTGTTACATTCATATTTGTAATTTAAGGGCAGCCTGTTAAAAATGGCGGTCATCTTAGATTTTGAATCGGCTAACATTTTTTCCTAATAAATGATTCAAATGATGGAGGGTATATGCAAATGTTTGTACTTGTCTGGTCTTTTGATAACTTGTAACATCAATTTGGTCATTTAGTTACTGGCATCTTGAAAAATTGTGGCCATCTTGGATTATAATTTTCCTAACTGGTTTTTCCTAATAAGGAACCAATAAGGAGAGTATGTGCCCATTTTGTTGCTTGTATGACCTTGGGCTCGATTTTGTCTTTAATCTGCAGAACTATTTAATTCTCAACCAAATAAACGAGGTCTTAAATCAGAGCTAAAAGGCGGCTGGTTTATATTTTGACATTATTTGTTTAAGATATGCATGAATGAACATAATTGGTACTTAATTATTTTGCTGTCTGTATTTCAACTCGAATTCGTACAGGAGACAGGGTGATAACTTCAATCAAAATGTTAGTACGGTTGTTATGAAGTACATAAACTTACGCAATGTGTAGGGTGACAGTATTAGTGGTGTGCATTCTTTTTGCACACACCCTATGGTATGGGTCCGGAGTCTGGGTTCGTGGATTTATGTAATAAAATAAAATAAAATAGTTGAAAATTGTTGTCTCGTTAAAGCCACAATGTGTGATTTGCGCCATGCACAATGACGCCCTCAATTTTTACACGAATTTCTACTTTTTCCATGATTGTAATACCCAGTGGTGTACCAGAGCACCACTTCTCTGGAACTCTCTTCCCCTTAACATCAGACACTCTGTGTCACATGTTGCCTTTAAAAGCAGGTTGAAAAATGTATCATCGGTGAATATGATTCGGCATAGACACTACAAGCTTATCCTCGAAGCTTTACGGTAGCTGTGTTTGATTTTTAATTTTACTTCGCTGCTATCCCCTCTCTCTCTTTTGTATTGTGTTCCCTTTGTGTGTGCTTTAATTGTCTTCTACTGTTTGCATTCTTACAATAGTACCCACCGAACCTTGCATTAATACTCATCATCAGAAACATTAGCCATTTGTTTCCATTATGATCTTGATGTAATTAGTAGCTATGACCTTCACTATTCTTCTCTTTCCTTTCCTGTCCTCTTCTATCTTTTCTTTTTTCTTTTGGTCGGATATTTGTATGTTTGTGTTTAGCAGATTCCTCGTCAATCATCTTTTTCCCTCTCATTTTCCTTTGCTCAACAACCTAATGCAGAATTGTATTTTATTTCAGCCTATATAGTCCACTTTACTTTACTTTTTTTTTTTGATAATGAAATGTATATTTTGTTTATTGTAAAAAGGATCTTTCATGTATTTTGTATAATTTAATGCATTCTGCACATAATTCCTATTTATGAATTCTGCTGTATATTGTAAGTTACTATATTATACTCAATAATTGTCAAAATTATGGTAGAGATACGCTAGATAGAGACGCTAGATAGATACTTATGGAGACATAATAATGTTATTCGTATTTCTATCACCATTCAAAGAGGCTGAATCGTTTAAGTGTGGCAATCGACAAGTCTATGCCAACATTGAAAACAATACCATCGGTGGCGGTACAATACCGTTCCAAATAATTGCCACAGCTCAAACACCAGACATTGTTTTATTTTGGCCTACAGACAAGCGAGTCATTCTCTTTGAACTGTCGGTGCCATTTGAGCCGAACATAGGTAAGGCCAATTCTATCAAACATGATCGGTACGCTTCCCTTGTTTCCGACATTACCGACGCCGGGTATGATTGCTATCGAAGGCTCTACAGGCTTGATCGACACCGACAACAAAAATAGGCTTACTCGTTTGTCAAACAACTTAACACCCCAAAAAATTCAGTGTACTGTACAAATTTCCAAGTCTGTTCTCATGTCATCTTATTCCATCTTCAACTCGAGACATGAGCCACAGTGGAATGTCCAAGAAGTCATATAACTTTTTCTTCCCGCCATGGTGTATTTCTTCATTGTTTATGTGTATTTGCTGTTTGTAATTGTGTTATCGGTATGGATCTCAGTTGATCATGGGGTTATATGCTTTTCTTCTTTTGGTTAATAAATATGATTAGATAAAAAATATTCATTGTATCAATGACCATTTAAAATGTAGTCTGAAATAAGCATGCATTATTATGTCATTGTATTGATCTATATTATATTGATATAATTGTTACTACTTAATTAGTCATATTTCGTATTAACTTTGTTTATTGTATCAATGATCATTTATGTATTTTGTATATTCTAATGCATACTGCTTAATAATTAATACGTCTTGACGTATAAACTGTGTGCATATCGCTATATATTCGTCTTGTTTGTACATCCCAGCTGCGCGATGCTTCGGGTGCAATAAAACATGTAATACGATCGGCGAGCTAATACACACATTGTAGGCACTGGAATGAAATCACAATTTTCTTCATTTTACCTCGTTTGTTTGGCACGAAATTAAAAGGGGGTATTGTGATTAGTGAAAACTAAATAACTAACATTTAAATAGGAATGTATTCTTTATGCAAAGCACACATTATGGTTAAAACTTGACTTGACAAAGTCAAGATGTTTATCATCGCATGTAAGGGGATGTCGTAGTGTTGTGTGTATTACCTTACAAGCTTTTACAAACATATTTTCAGTAAAAAAGTCATCTGGGTTCCCAATATAGTTGAAAGACAACACTTAGAACTAAAACGAGTCGATATCATCTTCTCGCCCAATACAAGTATCACCTACTGTCTACATACAAAATATAAGTCAATATCATCTTCTGAAATTACGATCAATAATGGTATTTTCGTTATTAAAGCACTTGTTTTTGAGTCCCAAATTATGTTTACTTGAAAAATATAGAGTCAATATCCCCTTCTAAAATTCCAAGTCAATAAAAATATTACTATCCCCTGCAAACAAAACACGTTTTCGACATCATTCGCAAAAGGTTATAAAAGGTTGTCAGAAAACGTTTATATGGCGGGTTATATAAGGGGTATATAAACGGTATAAAACGTTTTCATACCATTGAAAAACATTTTTGATAACCTACTAACACAAATATTTTAACATAATGTTATTCAAGTGTTGACAAAATATTTGGCAAAAAATGTTTGCCAAAAATAGTTTACAATAACATTTTGAAAACATTTTAAAAATATTGCTGCAGTGTGTTTTTATACAAAACGTTTTACCTTTAAATAACCCCACACTTAATGTTATTAAAACGTTTTTACCTAAGCCAAAATCCAAAATATAACTTGTTTAAACGTTTTTAAAATGTTTTTGTGTTTGCTGGGATAATTGTCTATCAAATACAATATCAGTATCTCTATCTGTATATAAATACTGTTCGCTGTTTGTATTTTTCTACCGAGTATTACATCTGATATTTATAGCATGTTATTTATTTAATAGGCTATAGTAAATACGGAATGTTTATTCCAATCCATGTACGATGAATATTGCACACAACCAAACCGTTAAAATGGTTCGGCTTTTTGTTTCAAATAATTTTAGTTTGCTGATCTGAGTATTTATTTATTATTCTGTTAATAACATCTCTTCTAAAAACAGGATGTTGTTCATTGAAAATACGTGTATAAAATATAAGTGTATATCTATATACCTTAAATCAATATCCCCTGAGCACGATAGAACACAGTCAATTCGATTAAAAATGGGATTTGATTCTAGGTTGATTCTGAAATCGTGACCAACAGCGATTGTAATTCGTTCTTAGAATCAGAAATCGACTCCAAGACCTGTCATCTCATGTTTTACCCTAAAGTTATCGTTGGACACGAAAACACGACACGTGATCCTGCAGTTTTCCAGTAATGATCACTTGCTTCACAAAGACCCTTGCAGGTATAGTATATCAGATCCTTATAAGATCCTGACCATGGCACCAAACGAAATAAAATTCTGGTGGCATGACATGACGCTATCAACGCCTGATATATACAAACAATCAAGTTGGTGTAACTTGAATGTACTCTCCTTCAAAAGCAGTTTGAAAATCTGTTAATATGTATGTACGAGCGTACCTACCAAAAATATGTATGTGATTTAATACATCACGGATTTGTTATAATCTTAATGCATAGGCTAGATGCTATGTACTCGTGACCTCAAGCCTGTAGTCTGTCTTCAATATAACATTGCTTTTATGGAATTAAAATATTGTAGAGACACATGGATGAGAATGTTTTAAGAGAGTTCTTTGATCTTTACCGTAACTTAATTTAATGAAATGCGAATTTAATTTATTATAGTAATTGTTTTGATTAGATCCATGCCAATGTGTCAACATTTTCCAAAACAAATGTACGTATGTATTTGTCCTTGAATGCTGAAATGAGCGTAAGTTCCATTTGGTAACAGCGTGATTGCCTCTATCACACCACTCATATAAACTGCGTCAACTCCTTTTGTTTTCTATAATGTTCGATTATACAATATTGCTGTGAGAAGTGCACTGCTTTAAATAATCGATCTAATGTATTTTGCGAATATTGTGCCAGCAACAAGAAAAATATTTTCATTGAACAAAGTTTACAATATCAGGTAAATCAACATTCAAAGCCCAAAATAATGGAAAAAAAAGAAATGGTGTACCTGTTATGGCGTATAATTTGATGTATCCCAGCAAACACAAAACGTTTTCGACATCATTTGCAAAAGGTTGTCAGAACTCGTTTAAATGTCGGGTTATATAAAGGGTATATTAAGGGTATAAAACGTTTTCATAACATTAAAACGCATTGTTTTTGATAACCTACTTCAAACATTTTAACAAATTGTTATTTTAGTGTTGATAAAATATTTGGCAAAAAATGTTTTCAAAAATAGTTTACAACAACATTTTGAAAACATTTAAAAAATATTGTTGTAGTGTGTTTTCATACAAAATGTTTTAAAATTTAGTCATGACCTTTATATAACCCGACAGTTAAAGTTATTAAAACGTTTGTACCAAAGCCAAAACCCAAAATATAACTTGTTTAAAACATTTTTAAAACATTTTTGTGTTTGCTGGATGTATACATTCGCGTGTTTTCAAGCTAAATAAATTTCAATCTACGCAGTAATAATACATGCATACGCCAATGTTTCGGTAAATCTAGAATGAAACCTACTGATAGTAGGGTTACCTAATTGTATACTTTATTTGTTAATTGTGTTCAACAAGAAAGCATTTGCCATCTTATAAAAAAATTACCACAGATATAAACTAATTCGGATTGATAATATATGACTGTAAGTATATTTCTTGATAACAATTACAATTCATTTGGCGAATAAAATATGCTTATTAAAATTCCTTTCATTATTCAAGACAATGGAATAAACTATCGAATACTCAATTAAGATATTGGTATATTATCTTGCATTTGTGAGTATCAAGATTTTAGAGGTTTGTGTTTTTAACTACACTTTCAAAAACAGCCTTTTTGTATTAAAGTGAAATATTGTAAGAGAATGTATACTTCTATATATTCCATTTTACAGAACAAAACTTTAGAAAATTGAAAGTTCCTCAAAGAAGATCCCTTTGTAATATAGTCATCACATAAGAAACAATGAAATCAATTTGGTAATAAGTATTGCCAGTAGCTAAGCAATCCGGTAGGAAGGTACTGCACCGCGAACACAAGCTTTATGACTCCAATCTTCGCCACACTATAGACGAATCTCATTTCACGCATTCCTACACCTCACTGGCCGCCATAACTGGGTCCCCGTCGGCTACAATGCATCCAAAATGTGAAATGATTCGGCCTTGGCGGGAATTTTAAACTGCATTCCATCACCCGTTTTACACCTGCGGCGAAAACACACGTAGACAAAAGAATGATGAAAGTTTACAACCCAATAGAATTTCCTTTGGCAAAACACACAGCTTCTACATGGTCTATTGCCTTTTACGTGCGGTACAAAAAAAATGAAGTCATATACACCATATCAAACGCTACTTTCTCTGGATGTCTAGTACTTGCGAACAAAAGGACTATGTATGAATAGATGCGACGGGATTACCTGCGGAATTATCTCTATTGTATATATTATTATATTAACCCTCCTCGTCCTTGCATCTTTTCTAGGCGTTAGGCGGCTTTAATTCGCACAATTGAGCGGTCAAAACACCAGTTTGGTGGCCCGACCAAATCCTGACCATGACTTGGCTCGTGAGATTCGTCTATATTTCTGTCATCTTACAAGCGAGTAGAAAAACAGTGTTCGCGCATGCATGTGCTATCTAGTCTCGGCTTGCCTGAGATGCGTTTGTTGTCTCTGTTATAAGTGTCATATTTGGTGGAGTATTGTCAATCAAGTTGATAGTTGATACTCCGTAGGTTAGATAAAGGCAGTACAAATAAGATGCAATATTTTAATTATGCGTACATGTAATATTTAGTGTATATGCCCCCTGCTTTGCTCAACATTATAAATCTAAATGACAATATAACTAAAATGTTAGTTCTTTCGAAAGGCTGAAAATTCCAGCGGCCCAAACCAATATAGATCTTATATAAAGTTACCAATCATTGTCTTCTAAAGAATGCTGAATGCGAAATATTTTGCCATCGATCACAAAAATGTCATGCAGACTACAAATGTTATCAATATCTGCATTGTTGTGTGTCTATAAGTAGGGTGGGGTGGGGTGAAGTGGTGTGAGGGTAGGGGTGGATGGGGTGTTAATAATGTGTGCGGTATTTGAACAGCAACGAGCAGTACCTACTTTGTTAACTAGATATATAAGTACTTTAGGTGTTTTAATCCCTTAAGTGTTTTCTCGTTTCCTTCCAAATAAAAGTGATAAATCATTATGTGTTACATAGCGATACCATTAACGGTAGTACCAGTTACTTGCTAGTACAAATCTTAGAGTTAATTGCTCGGGCTATATAACACGTTACAATTGATGTCCATTTCCTGTTCATGTTTTCACAGCTGATAACATCTGATACAGTATGTTACATTTGTACACATTTACATGCCAATAATTTGATTATAAAATGCTAAATAGATTATTCTAGTATTCTCGTGATCATTGGTGACAGATACGAGGGACGGACAAAACAAACCCGTAACAGATATTTATACTAGAGTAGTGATTTTCGTCATACCGTAAAAACTCGATAGTTAACATATGTGCTTACTACCGAACGCTTTTGAAAAAATGAAATTGTACTAAAGTCCGGTGCTTTACCAACTGCGCAAATGGGTTGAAACACACGTGTGCATGTTTACTTGTTCGTATATAGCTATGTGTATCGATGATTGCTCAAAAGCCTTTAATACACTTTTGTGGATGGGGCTCATCATGTTTGCATGTTTTTAAAGCGCTCACATGCACACAACACAGGGGCACTCACAATATGCAATTTACCCGTACTGGTAGCGCTGTGTTGTAGATATAGGAGATGAACTAGTTAGCGCCATATATCAAAAAGTATAAAAGCTATGATTTTAGTACTTGCTCTATGTTTCATTTACTTAATCTTGTCAAAATATCTGAATTTTTAACCCGGTACAAGCTTTAAAAACGGGGGACCATACATTTGTATGAGAAAGGAAATCTACATCTTATCCAAACTCCCGTGTTAATCCAATGCACATTTTGCTTCACCGGGCCGCCCTGACTTGATCGCATTTGGAAGATGGGTTACCACGAAACCGTAATAGGGTACACATTTAGTACTTTCTGTCAATCAAGTATGGTTTATTCTCTACATGTCAATCTTTAAATAATTTATTAGCATAGTCCTAATAATAACGGGGGACCGCCTTGATAAGTAAATGATAGCAAACCAGTGAAAAATACCCCAAAACTCAGTCAGTGGAGCTCCGCCCGTATATGTCAATAGCATCATTATCGATTGGATTAGTCGACCGTAGCGGACAATTTGATCGCTAATTGGATTAATATTATCACGTGGTAAGCAATTTGCATTGGACAATCGATTACTATATATAATGGTTTAGGACTGCATATTTCGGTTTAATCTTCACTAAGCGGGTCTATGGCTGAAAAGGTCACGGTGAATTTGCCGTGGACAAAACTGCACTATGCTATCGAGATTTTACAGTATTTAGCAAGAAATTGTATATGTTCAATTTGTCATAAAGCCATAATGTGGAGCGAGCATATTGGTACTTATTTTGGTAGCACTAGATACAGAAGATTCATAGCTACTCCCTGATACTAACATGAAGACTGTAGGGTCTTTGGTAGAGAAATTCATTCAGGGGTTGGTACTCCACACTCCACCACTTTGTAAAGCATGTAACCAGAACATAAGTAAGACAAAACGATTTTGCCGTGTTCGTACTTGTATTTATTGTTTTTATATTATTAAAGATATTCTATAGCAATATTTAAAAGATAAAGCCACATACTTCAAACCTAAACCGTTAGCAACTTTCATCGAATTCATCCAAGCGTGAAAAAACGTTGTTGGTAAAAGTTTTTGACCGCCCCCTGTATTGCACATCACGATCATATTTAATAATGACGATAGTTTCACTTTCGACCAGCACTTATTAAAGAAAAAGGAGGCTAAAAGTTAATATTAGGGTAAGCGCAGTTTATAATGATATCACAATTATTGTTGCAGCAGTCTTACAAGAGAACGAAACAATAGTTAGGTTATTCAAACATGTGAAACGGACATTTTTTCTTGTCTCTGTGTACAAGGATCATACTTGGTGGAGTATTATTCCCAGAAGGAGTAGTGTCAATCAAGTTGACACTCCATATGTTAAATTAAGGCACATAAATAAAATGTAATATTTTAAGTAAGCTCTAGCGGCTCAAACCAATATAAATCCTATATCATGAATCAATCATTGTCTTCCAAAGAGTGCGGAATGTGACATATTTTCTGCCATCGATCATTCCCGGGGGCGGGGGCACTTCAATATGAACTGGATATAGGTGTATAGGGTTGTCACTTTCGCAGTAAGGGCAAAATGTAAAAAATATGGGGTCATTGGGTGAGAGCATGAATTTTGGTATTCGGTGAGAGCAAAATGTAAAAAAATAGGGTCATTGGGTGAGAAGATGACAATGGAACCTTAGGGTGAAAGCCGAAACAGCACCACAGAAACCTCAAAATCAATTTCTAGTTCTACGAGCGTAAATGTCTTCAAATTTCTTTGTTTTGTTTTTTTAATAAGTAACATAATCAGTCACGAAAGTTGCTGTTCAAATTTGGGGTAACTCGTTTCTTCCCCTCTCCAAATACCTGTACTTCAAGTTCGCCCATACCCCACGCCTAAACAACAACTTACAATGTGCGCTACTTTTTGTGACACGGAAACGCCTCAGAGAATTTAAGAGATCGAGTCAGTTCAATATTATTATTTGCATGTAGAGTTTGCATGTCAGGAAATGTTTTTTTTAAATTAATAATAAGCCTGATACATCTTCAATTACTTAATGGTCATGCATTTTTCGGCAACAACTTCACTGATTAAATAACTCACAAATGCGTTCAAGCACATCAGTATAATCGTCTTAGATTGTCATAATGATAATCATAGTGTACCTTTATTCTATAATAAGACACTCATTTAAGTAGTAGGGCTTTCTGGTAAATTGATTTTACCCTGGTAACCAATCAACTGGAGTGGTTGCTCTTCCAAGGTCATCCTTAAGCAGCATAAATGAATAATTGCTGGAATATGTCAACTTTTATGTGCCTTATGCTATAGAATTCTCGTTTCGATGCATCGTTTTTTTCTAAATTCCGGGTTTGAACTCCGATGCTTGTTTTACGGCTTTATGTATTAATTTGGATAATTATTTTTTTTTTCAAAACTGAATAATTTTCTTTCGATTGCATGGCTAAAAATAAAGTCGACGTTAGATTTATTTTTAGCCAATGATGCTAGAGCAAATGTAATGGTTGACAGAAGAAAGAAAAGAAGTAGAAAGAAAGAACCTGTAAGAAAAAAGACACAGCCGTGACCGTGACGTTAGTCACGGCTGTGTAATCAAATTAAATTACTCAGGGCACATCACACTATGTACTAAGTACAATATAAACAATAATAGCGAATAATATTGTATTTACAAATTTCATTATCTAATTCTCTAAATTCTCTGCATTCAATTTCACGGGATGACACTTTTACGAGTAGAACATAATCTCAAACAAATATAAAAAAGTTCAACATGCCATACTTCTTATTGGCGGAAAGTCGGCTTTCATCTGACCAAATATAGACATACGGAAGTTGAACATGCCATAATTCTTATTGTCGGAAAGTCGGCTTTCACCTGACCAAATAATGACATACGGATCTCACTCAAGCATGATATACTTCAAATACCTTTTATCGCGTTGTTTAAAGCAATGTTGTGCGATTTGCATTTAAATAGATTTTAATATTTTCCCAATTTCGTTCATATTATTTATGCAGACAAAACAACTCTATCTTTTAGGGCTCGGAAAGCGACGTTTTCACGTGTTTTTGTGAGGCTTCAGAACACATCAGACATATCGAAATGCATTTTAAATATGAGGAAGAATATCCTTCTGAAATCAAATAATTTGGATTTTTGAGATTTGCGATATAATACACATTTTATGGCAAATGTTTAAAAATTGATATTTTTGAAATTGAACAGTCCTAGAAGTAAATTGTATAAATCTAATGATATGTACTTAAAGTGTATGTAGCTGGGAGGAGCAGATCTTTTGTATACAACGTATTCAACAACCATCGTGTTCACAGACGTGGAGGTGGTATTTTGATCTATGTGCGTGACAATATCAATGCAGAGGTAATTAATGAGGTGGTTGTCCCAAATGAGCTGGAGGTCACATGGTTGTTAGTCAGTCATCCAAAGCTACCAAGAAGAACTCCATACCTAGTCATTGGTGCTGTTTACATCCCACCTGACTCTCCTCATGAGGACTTGTTGATATCTCATATGATTGAAACCACTGACTATGTTCGCTCCTCAAAACCACAAGCTGGTGTAATCTTGTTAGGCGATTTTAATCGTACAAATATTAGACCATTATGTGTAGGTAACAGATTGACACAGGTGGTTGACTTGCCAACTAGAGAGGACGCAATTCTGGATTTGATCATAACAGATTTTGCTGAGTTATACAAGCGACCCCACATCAGTTCTCCAATTGGGCTTAGTGACCACAATTGTGTCAGTTGGGTACCTAAATTTTCCAAATGTGTTAATATCAAGCAAGTTAAGACTGTTCGGCCAATCAAAGACTCTAATCTCAAAGAATGCGGTAGATGGATCCAGAGTCAAACCTGGTCCACTGTGTATAATGCCACAGATGTCCAGGCCAAGGCTGACGCTTTCTATCAAACAGTTAATGAGGGTATTGACAATTTTTTCCAGTAAAACTGTCAGGTTACATGTTAATGACAAACCTTGGATGACAGACCGTGTCAAGAACTTAATTAACCAAAGGCAGAAAGCGTTCGCCAAGGGTGACAAATCCACATGGACTGATCTCAAAACAGAGTTATCAAAGAGATCAAAAAAGCAAAAACTGCCCATAATATCAATAAGGTTAGGAAACTCCAGAAGACCGAACCAGGTCGATGGCACAAGGAGATCAGGTACCTGGCAAACATGAAAAAGACTGAAACTACCATCAATGTGCCAGATGTTGCTGCTTCTGACCATGTGAGTGTTGCTAACGCCATCAATCAACACTTAGTCAGTTTTTCTAATTCACAGCAGCCATTGAAGTTGAATGATCTCCTGCATATCTACCTAGTCCTGTGCCACCGCCTATGGTTCAACCATGGGAGATCTACCATGATCTTAGTAAGTTGTCCGCTTCCAAAGCAGGGGGTCCTGATGATATCCCACCACGGCTTCTTAAAGAGTATGCATATGAGTTGAGCCAGCCGGTAGCAAATATAATCAATGCATCCCTTAAGCAAAGTATTGTCCCTACCCAGTGGAAGGAAGCCAATGTCATCCCAATCCCCAAGCAAGCTCCGCCTTCAATCGACAAGTTGCGTCCAATTTCTCTAACTTCGTGCCTTGCGAAAGTCGCTGAAGGAAGAGTTTGCAAATGGATTGTGGATGCCATTCAGCCCCATGTAGACCAAAGACAGTTTGGAAACCAGAAGGATTGTCTACCACCCACTGCCTTGTTGATGTCTATCACCACTTGATGTCAGGGGCCGAGAAATCAAAAAATGTTGGCACACTTGTGCTAACAGATTTTTCAAAGGCTTTCGATTTAATTGACCATAAGATCACAGTCACAAAGCTTCTCAAGCTTGGTGTTTCTCCTTCCCTTGTGCAGTGGGTGGTGGACTTCCTTTCTGGGAGGAAACAAAGAGTGAAGTACAAAAACACTTACTCTGAGTGGGTAGAATTACATGGTGGTGTACCTCAGGGCACTATCATTGGCCCTATTGCCTTTTTTAGGCATGATCAATGATGCGCTCACTGAGTTTGATAACAACAGAATGAAGGTTTGGAAGTATGTTGACGACCTTACAATAGGTGAAAATAGAGCCATTGATGATGTCACTGAGGTACAGCAGTGCTTGGAATCTCTCCATGAGTGGTCTGTCAGTAACAAACTTAAGTTGAATCCAAGTAAATGCCAAGCCATGAGTGTGTACTTTGGTAAAAACAATCCCCCGGATGTTGATCTACGCATCTCTGAGCACTCCCTGGCAGTAGTCCAGAAAGTCAAGTTGCTGGGAGTTATCATCCAAAATGATTTAAAATGGCAAGGCCAGGTAGACAATATGCATTCCAAAGCTAATGGAAAAATGTTCATGTTACGCAAACTTAAAGAAGCAGGTCTCAACGCAGGTGAAATCCTCTCTGTCTACAAAGGTTATATGAGACCAGTGTTAGAGTATGCAGCCCCCTTATGGCATGCAGGTCTCGCTCAGAGCCAGGAGGACCGTCTGGAGAGAATTCAGAAACGTGTATGTAAGCTGCTCCTTGGAAAGGAGTATAAATCTTACTCCGACTCCCGTGCAACTCTGGATCTTGAGCCTCTACACTCCCGTAGACTGCAGATTTGCAAGGAGTTTGCCTCCAAAGCACATGCATCTGAAAAATTCTCCAGATGGTTCCCTGCCACTGACTATTCATCCTCAATGACCCTAAGAAAGCCCCCTAAAGTCAAGAGTTACAGGTGGAAAACCAAAAGATTCAAGGAAAGCCCAGTTCCATACATGGCTGAACTCCTGAATCATGCTTAGTGTTCTCCTGTCCATCTAGTGATTTGGTTTGAATCATTTTTTTTGTGATTTTATGGATGGGAAGGGCTGGTGTGATTTGGTAGTCCAAGCCTTTTAGTGCAATTCCTCTCCTGTCATGTTGTCATATTATCATATCTTTTATTATGCCGTCACATTGATATTCTATTTGGTTGAGTTTGTGTGCAATGGTAAGTGTGGGTGTGTATCAGTGGATGTTGGTGGGTGTGTGGGGGTGTGTGCAGGGATGTGTTTGAGATATGGTGTTGGTGTGAGTTCGGTTGAGTATGAGCTATAGCTATTTATTAATTCTTTGATTGTACCTTTTAAAATTTTCATTGAGTATGTATTGTGCAATAATTCAAGGTTTTTTTATGTATTTTATTATTATTTGCATTTCTTTATATAAATTTGATTGTAATTATTGTAATTCACCATGCAATTCAGCCATTTTGGCTGCTATTTGAGTGTTTTAATAAATATACCTGAATATATGTATTAAAATGGAGACTTTTTTGGCGGAAAATGTATATTGCCGGGTGCATTACATAGTGACGGATATTGGTCTCCACCAGAAAAAGAGTTTTTGAGTTAGACGTGATCAAAGAGTCCAATTTGTGATCAGCCATAGCAGAACACTAACAAGTAAAATCCTCCAAAAGTTGCTGTATTGTGAAAATCTAGAATCTAAAGTATCTTGAAACATCTAACACATGAAGAATCATTCGCTATTAAATCAGTAAAATGGTTTCAAAGTTATGCGTCAGTATGTAAAAACATGAAAAAGTTCCTCACAAACATCCGTCACACATCCGCCACTATGTCGGGCGCCGGTGTCGTGCACGTTAATCACGTTAACCTCTTGTTCATCTATTAGGATCCGTCACACATCCGTCAGTATGTCATGCACATGAAAATCGGATCAAGGAAGGACTAAAACCGACTCGACACGAGTGCCCACGACATACATGCCATATTGTATTTCATTATTTACTCCCGATCTTACTAGTTCTCACTCTCATGATATAGCTGGTCACACAAGCTGTAACTTCTTTTTACAAAACGTCATTGATTGCATTCAGTTTTGACCACTTTACACTGTATTATTTCTCAATTTGCAACCGCTTCAAAACACCTTTTGATCATATTTCATAACCTACTCATTGAAAAGGATCATATTTTCATTTATTATTACTTTACCATCCATTTTATATTGGAACGTTTTGAGTTTCTATCTCCAAGTTCCCATTTCCAATGGACAATATTGAATTTTGTACGTTCAGATTGAAAAACTATGTTTATACATAGTAACGGATGCTGGGAATACGTCAAACAATTTAGTTGATTATCCGAGTAAACGGTGTTTTCCATAGTGATGGATATTAGATCCCTCACTTTGCAAAACCTCGGGTAATTTCAGATATCAACATACGTCAACTGCATAATTGATTAACTAATCAATTATGCAAACTTGAGCTTCAAATCTTAATAATATTAGTCTACTCACTATTTAAAACACATTGGCCAAATTTCATAAAAATGACAAAAATCAACATTCGTCACTATGTAATGCAGGTCAAAATTTTCAATTGAAACGGAAGCTTATGAAAAAAGTGTGTGATGGTGGCAAAAAATGTTTTTTTGGAACCACAAGCTTTGTATCTATAGCTAAGTAGGATTCAGAGATATATTACAGCTAGTTAAAATATAAAATATGGATCAACAATATAAATAGAAGAACTTTAATGATTTGGTTTTTGGCCAAGTGTGGAACAATGGAAATGAAAAACAATGAAAATCAATGTGAAATCAAAACAGAATCATGAACCATTTATTCCAATGATACATATTAACAATATTTCTCTAATATGTTACCAACATATATCCAAAATTTAAACAAAATGATGATATAATAGTAAGCTGATGAATTGAATCTGAAATAAGAGCGAGTGCATGAATGTGATACAAAATTCAAACGTATCCAACAAACGTTTTCCTTTGGCTCAGAATAAAACTATTTTTAAAATAAGACTCCTCAGACCTTTACAATTTCGGAGCACTATGAATGTTCTTTCTACAAAATTTATTTTTAGAAAAAAATAATCTGGAAGATGGCTACCTGCATCAAATGTGAGGACAGATTTTGACAAATAGAATATAGCCTCAAAATAAACATTACATGGAAAAATCGTCGGATTGGAATATAAATGCATTTTAGTATTTCTTAACTTGAATATTTGTTATTGCCTTACCGATAAATAATTTGATTAAGAAGATGTGCTAGCTTGTTATAAATAGATTATATTTTCTCCATATGGAACTTTGCATTTAAAATAGGTCACTTTACGTCACAATACCATTATTTCTATATTTTATGAACCACGTCAAGATAAAAGCGTCTTGTCGAATTATAATTATTAATTATTTAAAGAAGTCGCATTTTCAAATCTGAAAATCCCAATTATTGCAAAATGATGACTAATAATCGAATAATAAAATGAATATAAATGAATAATTGCTGAAATGTGTCAACGTTTCTATTGAATCCTCTAGGGTTTTTAGAAAAAAATTATAAAATGTTAGATTGAACAATAACCCATGAGGAATGACAAAGGTGAAGAACTTACCCAGGCACTATAAACCACATGGGTCAATCAGTGGTTCACAGCAGCTTAGGAACAACAAGAGTGATGGGGTACAGTAAAGCATCAGACACGTGAAATAAGATGCCTCTGCACTCTTGAAGAATGGTGCGCCGTTGTCAGATATGTCTCCGACTATATACTCCATCTGGAGGCTATTCCAAACGTGAACTGCAGTGTGGATGAAGGTGTTGCCAGTAGATATGGTTTAGAAACGGGTACTGTGAGAGCATGGAAATGCATGGACAAACTGAAGCGGGTAGTTCTTTTGATTGCAAATGGCTTTGGTAGCCGTAGTGCCTTCAGATCTGATGGGCACAATATACTTGCTTCATATGAAAAGGTTTGACTACAAATACAGTTGTCTTATAAATGCATCTACCAACTCGATACACCCGAGCACAATCTTTAAGGGAGAGGTAAATTGGGCAAATATTGTAAGAAATTTACATTTGACCTTAAAAGGGCATTTCGTGATCCACAGCCTCATTCTCCCACTTCTCTCTAAAAAAAAGTTGATATTTTTATGCCACTGGAATGCTCTGGCTACATAATGTTCATGTACCAAAAATTTCTTGCAGATTAATTTGTTTAGCAAAAATATCGTCAAATTTGAAATTTGTTCTGGTATACCAGAACGAAATTGCAACAGTGGCCTATGGAGCAGTGTAATACACATAATTATGCATAACTCGCAAACGCAAAGTCGGAATCAAGAAATTTTGGGAGTAAGCATTTTTGTGGATATCTACTGAAAATGTCATAAAAGAGGATGCTAGGACCACGAAATCCTCTTTTAAGGAGTATTGAGATCAACTCGCCTACCAACTTGTTTTTAATTGCACTTCCTCTCTGTTTTATCTATTTATTTTCAAATTTATTTTCCTCATTCTGTAGCTGGTGAAATAACATGGGGAATTTTTTCAAGAAATGTCCTCTTGTCTATGTCATTGTTGTTTTGTGTTCGTTCTGTTTTGTGCTTTTGGTTCCTTACAATATTTTTCAAATTTTTTGTCATTGAATAAAAGGGCACACTTACATGTACATTGTCCATGTACTAGCTTCATTTTGATGAGCAATGACCAATTCTCTTTCAATTGCAAATCTTGTGCAAAAAGTGATTATTTTCGCCTGTTTAGTCATACGGTTGTAAATTCAATGAACTATGACTTTGCTAAAACAAATAGATATGATCCATGAGACTCATTTAAATGCATGATCATAAAAATGCGCTGCTCACTAGCATTCTGAGTGCATTTATTTTCAATAAACAAACAAACCACTGAAATATGCAGCACCGGATTTTATACGTCTTATTTAAAAGATCCTCGTATATTTTAATAACCATGCATACCTAATGCTATTTGATAGTATTTTGACAAATATTTAAGTTCCATTATCCTTTTCCGGATAAAAACAATCACAGTCAAATGTAACGTACACTTTTTAAGATATGTGATATCCTTTTTAGTGGTTCCAAGAATATTCATTATAATTTGACAAGTGAGATTATCCTTTAATCTGCACGTTGTCCATACAATATACACCATAACCATCAAAATTGTTTGGAAGGCACTCATGCTATAAATTATTCAAACCACTGTGAAGTACAATAGCAAGTAATTATGTATACAAATTTTGTTCTCTATTTATGAATTTAATTTCACGGGATGACACGTTTAGAACATAATCTCAAACAAAATAATAAAGAAGTTGAGCCTGCCATAGTTCTTATTGGCGGAAATGAGAGTAATAAAGTCGGCTTTCACCTGTCCAAATAAAGACACAAGGATATCACTCAAGCATGACATACTTCAATTACCTTTAAAAGCATTGATTAAAGCATATTGTGTACTTTGCATTAAAATAGATTTTTCCCAATTACGTTCACACTCTTACTGAAATTATTATAAAAAATCACTGAAGATCTTCTTGCATTAAAACATGTTGAAATTAAATATATAAAACAAAAATGTTAGACATACACAAGAAAACGAACACAGATACACTTTTTAACTGCATTATTGATGATAGAATATAGTTATAGAATTTAAATACAATATTCATTTATTATCATAATGGTTAAGGGCTCAGATAGCGACCTTTCATACGTATTTTGTTTGGAGAACCTAAGAGCACATCAGACACACCAAATTGCATTTTAAATACAAGGAATGTACATCTGATATCAAATGATTTTGATTGTTTGAAATTCATACAAATCATACAAATTTTATGACAAAATTTTATGATAAAGAGTATGTAACTGGGATGAAAAGCCGTTCATCAAATGAAAAACTTGACATTTCGTATTGAATATTGTTTGGGGAACCCCGCTCCTCTCTCTAGAACATTCTCTGTATTGTATCATTGGGAAAATCCCTTAGATTGTGAAATGGATATATGATGACATCACTTTTAACCCCCCCCCCCGGAAGTGATTGACAGAATGGTCTATTAATAGATGATGGGTTTTTTGGATGAGCATAAAAATGTGAGAGCTGGAGTTTGGGTTTTGGCAGAATTAATACACGAATGTGCTCTTCCTCATCAAAGGATTAACGTTCTTCTGTCGAATTGCTGGAGTCTGGTTTATAAAACAACACATCTGTCAAATCCAGTGGAGCAGTGCAGAAAGAAGCCTGTTTCCTGGAGAAAGTGTGATTAGTGAAAGAAACACCATTTTTGGAGAAAGTAGCACAAGGAGATAAATGTTTGGAGAAAGCATCGCATGGAGACAGGTGTTTGGAGAAAGCAGCACCATTTGTGTGTGTGGATTTTATACGCAAGGATATATTAATGCAACTATACAATGGATTTCGCTGATTTTCGCAGGACAAGTGAATAAGGATATATACTTCAGCCGTCCAGAACATTGCAATAACTCTATGGTCACCTGCTGGTTAAGTATTGAGTAGTTAAAATTGTGATTGTGTGATCATTTTGTATGTGCATTTGTTGTCATATATGTGACCGTTCACGGCGAATGAGCCGTAAATTCCTCCCCGGTCAATTTTGTTTTATTTCGTGTTTAAAAAATAAACATCATAAACTTTAAAGTGGTATATCATTTGACTTCAAACGATATCCAGAAGCGGGGTTATGGTTTGATAAACTTTGCTCCTTCAACAAAATTATAGCTTTTTATGTTTTTACATGTGTCTCTTTTTTCACATTGCTGCCAATAAATATCAAACAGTCATAATTGGCGGTCATTTCAAATCATCCCCAAGTCAACGAGGTTTAAGAAAGTTCTCTCATTGTTAATTGTTGGTTATGCATACCTGTACAAAATTCAATGCCTGGTAACCCACCACTTGAACCGGATTTAGCAAAAGCAAACAAAGACCAGAGCTATTAAAAGTTATATAGCCATCTAAGGTAGAAGCTTATTATCCACTTCAACAATAGGATTATTGATTAGTTTTTGACTATCAAAATGAGACAGATGTCGGGCCAGCTTAAGTTACCGATGAATACGACCTTCGTACACATTTTACACCGTAACTCAGAATACAATTTAGGGAATTTACGGCTCATTTGTGCTGCTGGGTCACATATTGTACCAATCATATTTTACTTTCAGTTTAGACATAGATTTTGTTAGCTTAAGGGATCCAAAATGAGCGTTTATTGCGTTTCGACAGTATTTTTGTGGGACATGAGAGCACCTCAGACCTATCGAATTGCATTCTGAATACGAAGCATGTCTTTCTGATATCAAATAATTTTCATTTTTTTAAATCACAATATAATACAAATTTTATGACAAATTATAAAAATTTGATATTTTTCAAATTTTTGATATATAACAGTCCTCGAAGTAAATTATATAAATCTAATGATATATTCTTAAAGTGTATGTAGCAGGAGGAAAAGCCGACGGTCAATTGAAAATTTTGACCTTTCATATTGAAGATATGGATTTTTTCCCAAAAGACCTAATTTTTTAGGTGTTTTGGGGAAAAAAATCCATATCTTCAATACGAAAGGTCAAATTTTTCAATTGATCGTCGGCTTTTCATCCCACCTACATACACTTTAAGTATAAATCATCAGATTTATAAAGTTTACTTTAAGTACTGTTAAATATCAAAATATCAATTTTAATGATTTGCCATAAAATGTGTATTAAATTGCGAATTTCAAAAATCAAAATTATTTGATATCAGAATGACATTCTTCGTATTCAGAATGCAATTCGATATCTCTGATGCGCTCTAATGTCCCAAAATAAATACTGTCCAAACGTTCATACCCCAGCCCTTAATCAAACAGTGTATTTGTGTTGTGCATTCGTGTGAATTTGGGTAAAAGGTGATTTTGGCCTGGAGTCAGTACGATTTGTAACAAGATAAAAATGTTCAATTGATGGTCCCAGCATACATACACCTTAAAAGTACATATCATTAGACTTTAAAATGTCATTAGACTTTTAAATGTCAAACATTTCAATTATTGATAATTTGTAATAAATTTATTGTATCGCGAATTTCATAAAATAAATATAATTGGATATCAGAAAGACATTCCTCGTATTTAGAATGCAATTTGGTATCTGATGTGCTCTCAGGTGCAACAAAATATACATTGCCAAGGTAAGTGACCCCGACCCCTTAAAGTAGCTGATAGATTTTGAAGTAAACATTACTTGGAAAATCCGATTGGCATATAATTGCATTTCACTATTCCTTAATTTGAACAGTTGTTATTGCTTACCGATAAATAATGTGATATCAGAAGATGTGTTGTCTTGTTATAAATACGTGAAGATATTTTCTTCATGTAGAATATCTCATTTAAAACGTCACTTTACGATGACCATTTTCAATGATACACACTAATTATATTATTATTATTGTATTATGTACACACCTTTGCAAAGAATAGTATGTTTGTTTAAAATAGAAACACCACATTTTTCACATTTTTGTGTGCGTCAAAAATAGATCGACAGCTGTCATTCTGGAAGAATTATGCAGCAATCCAATTGAGTTTCGTGGGTCAAACTAGTCAACACGATAAGTACTGATAAGTACTGAGGGTGCACCTGATACATAGGCACCAATCGGAGTGTGTTTGGGGTGAACTTCACAATAAATAATTAATTTCTTTTGAACAGTATATTTTAATTTTATAAATGTACATCTTTAAGTGAACTTCGTTAAAGGGTGTTTATGGACATCGGTCTGGCTAGTAACAATATAATTATAATACATGTATTAGGTGTGTTTGTATAACACTTACACTTTGTTGGAATAATTTACTACTTTAGCAATTTCGACAATTTCATTTCGTATTCATTAAACGTTAGTCAAGCATTTAGCAAATTAAACAAAGACATGCAGATGTAAAGAAGGAACGTTTCAAGAAGTGCACTTTCATAACCAATGAAAGAAATACTTTCGGATTACGAATGTTGCGTTTTAGATAATGTCTGTATTGCGTGAATTAAGGGATGTGTGTAACATTTACACAGCTTTCCTCACACACATTGACACGTTAATAGCGACTCTAAAGTCCATTTGAAATATAAATTACGGCGCGTCGTTGAATATTAGACGCTTTTTCCATGTCAAGCCGAATTCATACTCGATCGTTTTGCAGAAAAGCGATTCTCACGCATGATCTGCCCTTACTTCCGTTTTCAGAGCGTCCATTGATCGATACCCATTGCTTTTGCGAAAACTGCGTTGCTTTTTGATGTCGCTTGTCACGTGAAAGCGTCAACCAATCATTTCCTACAAACTGGATCTATTATTTTGCTAATGAATTGACCTTACTCAATCATTTTGGAGATGATTAAATTCAAAGCAATAATTATTGACAGCAATGGATATTCTAAAATTGCATTTGGTGGCCTTTTGAATCGCTTAATGGTCGTTTGCAATCGCGATCGCTGTGATAAGTATAAATGCAAAAGCGACAAGCGATGCATTCATTCATTTCATTCATTCATACTTGCATCGCAAAATTACCCATCGCTTTTCAAAAACGATGCATCGCAATCGCTTAGCGATGGAGTAGATATGCAACCTTATCCGGCTTATAAAAATTACAGAGTACAATCAATCATTCTAAAAATAACCTTTCGCATTACATTTATAACAAGTATAGTAATACCTACAAGAATGAAAGACAGCAAAATATCACACAGTGTTTCATTTCAAATATTGAGTTTTAGTTTTGGTTTTGGTCACGTGGTTTCCTATTATCCTGTTTAGCCTCTTGACTCCCACGATTATTGATATCTTTGTTTCTACCTTTTGTTAGAAACTTAAAATTTGTATCAAGGAGATTCTGTTTTCATTTCAGTTTGTATGGGTGGTAAGGGGAGGGAGAAAGAGAAACAGATTGGAAAGAGCATTCGAATGTAGAGGAGGCGAGAAGAGGGGGAGAAGGAGACACTTAGGGAAATGGAGGTTATATTATAGGTGGGGAAGAGGGGAGCCTGGGTAAGAGGTATGAGTTGTGTTTACCGGAGATAATCAAATCACCTCCATGCAAAATTTATAGGCCTAGAACTCGGGGTGTAATTATAGTATACGGTCACATCACATGAAAGTACGACAGAGAGCATCAACTGTCGCCCACGGGGATAGATATCCGATAATCATGATAATAATTATATACCTACAATAGGCTATTATATACTTATGGTTATATACCCTATACTCTGTCCTCTCAGCACAAAGGTGGTATGATTGCAGACCAGATCTGCTCTACTTTTTAATCCCTTCATTTTTGGTTTCTGAACAAAAGAGAAACAAAAACTTATAATTTGAAATAAGTGTCACAATTGATATTTGAAAGAATCGTCAGCCTGCTACGCTAATTGCCTAAGTAATTCTTACATGTTTCTCATTTGCAGTTTTGATTTTCTGAGTAATAAACCCATAATTAATCAAATTTCCAGTCGTATTCTTCATTGTGGAATACATCAAAAGAGATGTATTCCACAAGTTAATGAAAAATGATTAATGAGAGGACAGAGTATAGGGTATATAAATGTCGACATCCAAAGCCCGCGTAATACGAATACAATACAGGAACATACATCATTGTGGGTTTAAATGTCATTATAATGATGTTACCTGCGAATGCACACTAAAACAACAATTTACAATTATAGTAGAACACATTAGTATTGATCACAGGGAATACTTCGTGGAGCTGTTTTCAACATATTTATTATCACATTCGCGTGAAAATCCAATAGCAGCTAGAACGGCGATGTCGACACTGGAGTCAAAACAATTTGACTGCCAAGAGCAACCGCTGGCGGCGCATCGTATTGTGAAACGCGAGAATTCGTCCACGCGTCACTGAGATAATTGGGAAACTACAAATATACTAATGTTTGATCTTTCTATTCAATGGGGCAATGCACATTAACAATAATGTGCTGCATTGTCTTTGTGTATGTTTTTACTGCTGAATCAGCCTGCGGTGGCTACGAAAAGATACCGTTTGTTTTTGAAAGAACCGTAAGAGAAGCTGAATCAATGCATGTACAGTCATAAGAGAAAGTGGAATTCAGTCCGTTGCCAAGCACATAATCAATGAGCAGTCTTTTCTTTTCTTCTTTCTTTTTCTTCCTTTCACTTCTTAGTAAATATGTGGATGAGATAGGAAATATCAGTTCTTGTTCATTTGCCACGAAGAGTGTTACAAAGTGTTGTTACTCATATTTAAATGCCCAAAGGGACTCTCAGCCACCCTCACGCACATATTGCTCACCTATTATGCTCATTTTGTGGGAGTAGGTGATTGTGAGTTGAGGCTTTCTGGCTCTCAATCCTCGATATACAAATCGACTTTTGAATCTTTCGATATTGCAAGGTCGCATCGCATGATGTACTTCATACTTATACCACATGTACAATATGTACAATGTTACTTTTTGTTATAACACAGGTGATAATAACCACAGCGGCTTAACTCATTTATGACTTTGAATTACTGTTTGCTAATGTGTCATAGCAAAATTCGTCGGTCACAACACATAGTGGCGTACGTGAAGGACAAAATACGTTTCCGAGCAAACCGTTTTTGAAGGATATGCTACTAGTAACGGGGTCTATACTTCTCCACTGTTATCTCTCAGTGGCCCGATTCCATTTGAAATTGAAGTTTAAGGTTCAAACTATTAAACTGTGTCTTTAATAGTTAACAAGGAATAACTGTTATAGGATAATAGTTAGCTCTAAAGCTATACGCCACTATGTGAAACGGAAAATTTGGAAAATCACTCTACGCCACTATGTGTTGCGACCGACAAAATTTTTAAGTGATAAATATTCATATGTTTTAAATATTCAAAATCTCGGGTTTTGTCACAACTGCAGCGCCTTAAGCCTTGAATTTTGCTAGTTATATTAGTTTACTAAAGCACATTACAGTCGTGTAGAAAAAAAATTTGAAAAACATTGACGGCTTCCTCCTCAGCAAATATTAAAATGTAATTTTAATGTAATCACTTTTCAAATATAAGTGAAAGTGTTGATCTTATTAATTCATCGTCACTTTAAACCTTGTTGTTTAAACATCGTCGAGATATTGCGTATTTACAAAGGATCTAAGAATAACAGCTAATATGATTCCACAATCACGGTTTAAGGATAGAAATCCTTAAAGTTGATCAAACATTAAACTGCACTTCAGTTATTAGCCTTTATTACAATTGTGTGCCACATTATTAATATCACCCAGGCACAAAATGTCGGGTTCTTGGCTTTACGACTTTAATACACACTCCCTATTGGTGATTATCATCAGCAAACATGGACTGTCTTTTCACAGATATATTATGATGACGATGCATATTAAATGTAGGCTGTACATCATTTGATCAATCATGTCAAGTTACCCCCGTACATCGGTGACTTGCAATCTTGAATTATAGTCTTCTTCGGCCGCCATTAGACGATTGACTACCATCTGACTGTTCTGTTCAAACTGTTATATTCTGAGCTAGACGCTTGGCATACACCAGGTTAATTCCTGTCCATTCTTCAGTGATGTTGTCAAACCATTGTTTCTTCTGTCGTCCTCTCTTCCTTTTCCCTTCAACTTTTCCTTCTATTATCTGGAGTAGTAATGCACTAGCTCCTCCAAGTATGTGGCCAAGGTAGGTTAGCTTTCTTGTCACTAACTCTCCAAGCAGCTGTCTCTTCACACCAAGTTCCTCAAGGATGTTCCTGTTTGTTTTCTCCTTCTAACTGATATTTAGCATTCTTCTGAGATATCAGACGGCAAATACATATATACAGAAATAACCAAATTATGATACTAAAACCGATTGAACGTACAAATTCCAGAGTTCCAACCAGAATGATATTGCTCTGTAGACATCATGCATATCATGAGTTTTCTCTTGCCGTCAACCTGATCATCAACATGGTAAACGTTTACTCTAACAAGCCTCACGGCACTCATCCAAGGGACTCATTGTTACTATTATGGGAAGGATGAATGAAACAGTAAGTTCTACAATCCAGGAAAAAAGGTTGGCACACTTTGCCTGTCTTTTGGTATATCTCTTCCACCGCTCCCCCAATTCAATGTTACGACCGGGCCAAGCCATGTTGTCAACAGGTCCCTGAGACCCTCCAACATTGAAAGATGGGGAGTGGGGGAAGGGTGAGATATAGGGAGTAGTCTGTACTTCACATATATTGCATGCATTCAATATGCAATATTCAATACTCAATTTATTTCACCAAAAATACATAATACATACATGATAAATATACAAAACAGTTCATTGGTAGGAAAACCAAAAGAGAGCTGAGCTCGTTAACAATTGGCCACCTTGAGATTACATAAATATGCACAGTAACATGAAAAACTTGCTACAAACAGTGGACAGGACAAAGTGCAGACAAACAGGACGAGACAGGTGCAAACAGCGTGTTGCTGGCATGTGATGGCAATATAATTCACATATTAATGATCAACTGGAAAAATATAATATTAACATGATTAATACCGAGACAATAAATGTAACTTAAACCCCCGGGGGGGGGGGGCACTTCAATATAAAATGGATATAGGTGTAGGGCTGGCACTTTCGTACTAAGGGGCATTCGGTGAGAGCAAAATGTAAAAAATATGGGGTCATTGGATGAGAGCATGATTTTTGGCATTCGGTGAGAGCAAAATGTAAAAAATATGGGGTCATTGGGTGAGAACATGACTTTTTTTTAATTGAATTTTTTGGGTGAAAGCCGAAACAGCGCCACAAAAACCTCGAAAATCAAATTTCTAGTTCGAAATGGCATCAAATTTCATTGTTTTTTCAAAATAAGTAATTAACGCCGTGATAAATGAAAGTTGCTGTTTAAATTGAACTTGTAAGGGTCTTTTGGTTACAGTCAAATGGAAAAATATGGGGTTTTCGGGTGACAGAGCATGTGTTCGTAAAAAAATATGGGGTCTTTGGGTGACAGCGATGCTGAAAAGGGGGGTTTTAACAGCCCTACATACGCGTCACCTCCAAAGTTGGAGTGCCCCCCGGGCTTAAACCCTTTCTTAAAAACATGTATTGACTTAGTATTTTTCAACTCCTGATCAATCGAATTCCAATGCAAAGGACCCTGTCTTCTGATAGTGTTCCTTGCTAAATCATATTTAAAATTATAAGGACGATACAGTAAAGAATTGCGAGTAGGATCTGTAACTGGATCTGTTTTGAACAAAGTAATCTGAAAAGGTACCAGGAAGGTTGCAGTGAGAGTAATTATACATAAATAAACCAAGCGTTAATTTGTGGATGTCATGAATAGTCAAAGTATTGAATGGCGGGGTGTGCATGTTTCACTCGCCTCTCCAATTTTGATAGGGCACGCATTTCCATTGTTTAGTGCAAGTGTGCCAATTTATTTTCCTGGATTGTAGAGTCAATGGCACCTTTATCATTCAATAATTTGATAAGTTAGGTCTGATATGTCTACGTTGGATTTTTTTTTAGCTTTTCGTAAACATTCTCATCCTGTTGTTCTTTCTTTTTTTGATGTCGAGCATATCTAGGCACTAACAACTGAAATCTAGGAGATAACGCTCCCGGGATAACGCTGACGAATCTTTGACCAGGCACAAGTGACCTGGTGAACGAAGAGGGTCGCCATAGATAGCTGGTCGGGGCGATTTACAGGACAGTCAAGTGTAGCCAACAATCGGGCTTATTACCCTGATCGGAACCGACTGTAACGAGGTCTTTTGCCTTGCCTTTACCAGATGAGCCACGGGAGAGCGGATTAGATTTAGATTTTATTTTATTTTTTAATTTTTATTTTTTATTTTTTTATTTTTTTTATTTTTTAGTTCTGCGCCGATTTGTATTTCGAGGGTTGAGAGCCAGAAAGCCTCAACTTACAATCACCTGATACCACAAAATTAGCATAATAGGTACAGGTGAGCAATATGTGGCTGAGAGTCCCTTTAGGCATTTAAATATGAGTAACAACACTTTTTAACACTATTCGTGGCAAGAAAAAAGAAACAACAACCAATACTTTAAATTTTACCAAGGCTCATGGGTTAGAGATCCTTTGAATTCAAAACACTCAATTACCTTTGAGTCTCTTAGCCTTTCTTATCGGTGGGTCACATTTGTGATATCACGATGAAGTGTTTTAATGAAACTAGAGTACCTGAAGCTGTGAGGGCAATGTAGCTGTACGTGAGAGCACCACCAGCTTCAGATAATGATGCTGTTTGACCCCAATGACCCCATATGACCTCTGACCCTAGATGACCTTGGCTTGATCCCCTTTGACCTTTGATGACCTCAGTTTTATTTGATACATCCGTTTGAAATTCATTCCCCTCGTATCAAGGATTCCACCTACCAAATTTGGGCCCGATCGGACTAAGTTTGAAATCCATGACCTTTGACCTTGACATCCGATGACCTTTAAAACTACCCGATAAATAGTGCCTGCCCGGTACCCATCTATGTGTGAAATATTGGAGCGATGCGTCGAAGCGCGGACAGACACACAGAGCTCATTATTTTATTAGTATATAGATAGTAACTGGTAATTAGGCTATATCAACATTGTTTGTCTTGATATTTTACTATGAATTTTGATTGTTAAGATGTGTTAGTTAAACTGAAAACAGATTTGGAACGTCGGAAACGGTCTGAAAAGAAAGGCTAATCTTGATTAAAAGGTTGGCCATATCTAATGTGGAAATCATAAATAAAAAAATATCTGAAAATGATTAGATTGCTTTATTTCTGTTCAAATAATTTGAGCAATATCTAATGATTGCAACAGTTTTACTGGGTATCGTGTCATATACTAAGTACATTCAGAATAGCCTTGATATTGACCCTTTTCCACAGGGTGTTGACTTCGATCGGGTGAGCACTTGTTGGGTCAAGTAGTATTTAGTTACAACATAGATGGTTACGATCAAATAAGCCGTATGCACACTATTTGTATTTTGTAAGTATATACAAGGTCATTAACCAACTGTTCATCTTATGTCCACGACAAGATGCATCAATTGCTTAAAATAAGGACGTAATTACGAATTACCCTTAAACGTAGTCTAGTCGAAATCTGCATTTCGTCGACGGGTCCGTAAAGAACTTTAGCAAAATTACCCTCGATTAGAGAAAAGCGAGGGTAATTAATTTTGTTTCACTGGTTTCATTTTCTGATATTGGATTTCATAATTTGATCTTATATACCTCGACACCTGCTGATGTTTGATCTTTTGCATGTCAACACATTCCTGGTGCTCTGGAGGTCAACTGGGCAGGGGAGTGAGTTTCAGGGCTGGAATTGCCAGAGGGCATATAGTATGGTGACCCAAGTGAAGTCCAGCTGGTTAGGATGACAGATTGACCACTGTGTTTTTAAGACTAACTTTCATGCTCATGGCAATTGCCATGGCAACTGGCTGTCAAAGCTGAAAACATTTGAAGAAAGCATGGATTCAAAAGTTTTAAGAATATGTACATGAAATGGGCAAATTTCACTGACATTTGTGTCCGTTGAACCCTTCGATGTTTTCTTCTCATATAAAACATGTTTTGTTTTGTTTTGTTTTGTTTTGTTTTGTTTTGTTTTGTTTTGTTTTGTTTTGTTTTGTTTTGTTTTGTTTGTTTTGTTTTGTTTTGTTTTGTTTTGTTTTGAAGTTCCACGACATGTCAGGGAGCTCAAATAGGAATAAAAATATTTATCCTGAGTAAGCAGTTGGACAACCTTCAGTTAAAAACATTTTATGGAGATTATCCAAAGCTACAATGTGATGCTTACTAAACTATTAGCTTCAGATTTTAACCATTTCCGACGTACCAAATAAGTATTCGCTTTAACCAACATATCTAAACAAACGACATTAACATAATCATGAGTAATTTCAATATTCTAGCACGTAAGATCACGAAGGTAGAACTTTTTGAATGACCCTCGTATTCAATAGGTCCCTTACAATGGGATAGATCGTATTCCACAATATAACTCAGCACAAAGAGTATCGAGGAACTTAAAGAGAAGTAATTTCTCGACGAAATCAGCATTCAATAAGAAAATTGATACAGTACGGTATTCGATAGATAAATGAATAAGCGCTTTTCCTGGGCCATGTCAGTTCATTAGTGGTCGTGTTAGAAAGAAAATCCAAAAGTATCGATTTTCCTACGTTAAATGGTGCAACTGATTTCAGTTTACATGCACTACAATTGTGCAAATCATGTAAAAGTTGTCATATTTTACAGATGAATAGTAATTAAAGAGCTAATTAATCTAGGCTATGGGTGCATTTTAACAGTGCCCTCATTCTAGTAGAAAAAGATCATTAAACTTTGCACAGAGGGTCAAGTTCAAAACTACTCAGACGTGTTCAAAACTTACACCATCGTGATCCACTGGTAATAAGGATTCAGAAAAAGTATACTTTGACCTATCTATGATGTACGGTTATGGAGGCATGGGCAAAAGAGTAACATTGTGATGACGTCTAATTTTTCCCAAACTGGGGGCGAAAATGAAATTTGCTCTGATTTTGATGAAACTGGTCTCAAATTATTTGTCTTGTTGTTGAAAAAGGATAGTTTTTACTATCTTGGGTGCTTTTTTATCTGGATAACACAACAATTTGTCAAGGTTAAATTGATTCAATTTATAACTCAATGCGACTGAAAAGGTATTGTCGACTTTAATGTATTACTGAGGTAACGAAACATCCTACATAGCACAAACTATTATTTTTCTGATTTATCATGGAAAGGCCAATAATTTGGGACCATTTGCAAGAAAATCGGAACATTTTTCAATTTTGCTTCATGTGGTGCCAAAATTAGACCTATGACGTCACAATGGTACCTTTTTGCTCATAACTCTATAACCGTACATTGTAGATAGGTCAAACTAAACTCTATCTGAATCCGTATGACTAGAGATACACGTTGATTGTGTTTTTAACCAAGTCCAAATAAGGGTGATGTTGAAATGCCTCCGTAGCCTATAATGATAAGCGCTATAATGAATGTATATATCTCTGCCAAACACGGCAAATTTAACATGATTTGCAGGATTGTTGCGGGAATTTATTGGACTAAAACCAGAGATATGAGAGCTCACACAGTCACATCCCATTCTATCATTCCTAATTTACACATGGGTATTTTTGCGGTTTTTGTTTTGCATCATGTACCATTCCTAGGATTTATTACCATGTTGCAAGTGTCTTGATCATACTTTCCGTGATAGTCAGTGTATGGCATCGCTTTTAACTTTTTTACTCTAGTGCATGACTTACACTTTCCGCAAAATTGCCCTTAAGGTATGTGGGTTTTTTTTATCAAAAAGAATTAGTGATATCATCTTGTATTTTCATAGACTCTCAACGCCTTCGTAACCGTATGATCATTGCACCTAATATGCATTATCCCTAGAACTAATGTACTTAGCCATGTTTTGTAACACGAACTACGAAGAGGGGTTTGTTGCGACGTCCCCCTCAATTCAGGCCCCATTCAAATACCGTAGAATTCCGTCTAGAAGCATATATGCCTCTAAACGAGGGTTTTTTTAACGAAAGATATGAAAGGCCAATACCCTTCTCAAAAACATTGCAATAGATTGGTCTTACAAATATACATGTTTGTACAGCCGCCTTTATCAGTAATATAGTTGTTCAAACTCCAAATAACGTTTTTGTTGAGAGTGTCTGCCTCTTGTCTCTTGTGTCAAAAAAAACCTCGTTTAGAGGCATATATATGCTTGTAGACGGAATTTTACGGTATACGGTTAGCAGTTATAAATTGTAAAACAACATACTTACAGTGTGGTACATTGTCGTACCCCAACGGTTTTAGAGTAAGATAATATTGCTTTGGCACCACATAACAAATTGAAGATTTCATGATTATGTGTTAATCTAATGGCGCCGTCAATCGCATCCGCCTCCACGTGCCTCAATTTTCAATTATAAACGTTATAAACTGTTATATTTGGTACTAATGTATAGCTATGGGTCTCCTCTATCCAGTGATACAAACATTCCCCACATAATGTCGATATGACGTCATGTGAGGGCGCCCATGCAATTTTGGAAAATTCTGGCTATATGTACTAAAGTATAGGCAAAATTGATTTTCGGCTAAAAAAAACCAACCAAAATGGGATTTTCACCACATTTTCTAAATATAAAAGGAAATGACTATTTTCACCTGTCAACCAAGTCAAAATTCAGTAACTCTAGTAGAAATAATTACACACGAGCGAAATAAAAATCATTGGGGCCTCCCCCCCCCCCCCCCCACCCCCTCATCTTTGATGACCGGTCCTACCCCCGGGTAAAGTGCTGGGGTAAAAAAATTGTATCACCAAAATGAGCGAAAAGGATATATCTACGATCATGACGATTATCTTATATCATAGGGACATTGAGTGGGGAAGGTTGGTACTTATTTGGTATTAGTGGATACAGTGATAATATGTTAGTTAATATAGAATTCCAGAAGTTGTACCAAACCCTCTTCTTGATAAAGCATGAACCAAAAATCGTGACTAATGGAGTCAAAACTTTTCAAATATTTACATTCCGTCTCACATATAAAATACACAGGAAAAGCCAGTAGTCACAATTTTTCACAAAAGAAGTTGCAAACAAAGTAGCGCAAGCTGTCAGGGAAACAAATCTAGAACCAACAGATTAAAAGAAATTTCCAGTTAAAGATATGATTAAGAGATACCCAAATATTGAGTGTGGTACATTTAAAACATAAGTAAGGACCACCATTGTCAAAAAACATTGACTCTAGAAATTCGATCCCAAAGCACCACAAAATGTATGTACGAGGTGTGCTGACAAATAGCGATAGCAAAATCAAGAGGAAATGGCTTGCCCATGCCATTTTTAAATGTAAATGCTAATGCAAACATTTTGTATTTTTGTTTGACTAAACCTCGTGAAGTTTGACTTTGTCAGGTATAACCGATATGGTCATGTGACCCACTTTCCCGGTAAACAAGTTTGAGTAGTTTCCGGTGTTCATTGTTCTCTTTTGCAGACTCTATGGATCGTAAACATGTCATAAGAAGCTTAGTATGTGCCCTTCTCTCTGTTTAGGGTCTTTGGTACCTCGTCTTCTTCTTTCCGAGGCTTCCCCAACCTCTCTAGACCTTTTGTCGTGCTTTTGCTAGAGGTTCTTTCCAGTCTATAACATGGTTCGTCCGTCCGACATGATCTGAAATAGCTGATTCTCTCACTAGCCTTTTTGACTTCCGCTGGGTGTTAAAGGGGCAGTGAGAGATTTCACAGGAAAATTGAATGGGAACATTTCACTTTATTTTGATAAAGGGATCCAGAGAAACCTACCGCAGTGGTAATTTCAAGAAAAAAACCAGTAAATAGTAAAATAAACGACATTTTGTGAGCGTTTCGTTTAGCGTGCCTGGATCTTGAGTTTTGTCCTCGCGTTGCATTATGGGATTGAGCCAAGGCAAATTTCGGTGTCGATTTGACAGCTGTGGTGACAACTCGCGATACACGTAAACAATGACATGTGGACCGTCGACCGGGTACATGGACATGTTTACAAATTACGTTCAGTTTCTTTTGAAAAGATAAATGATTTCATGTCAATATATTGTCCACTATCGTGTTTAATCTCTCACTATAAAATTAAAATAAGAACAGCTTTACATGAAGAACCATGCACGTACACTATGTATAATAAAAATTCCTTTAAAAAAGGAATGTGGCGCCCAATGTGAACTTGGACGTGATATGGTGAATTCCATGGTGTGTAGATTTGGTATTATACTGATTTTTCTAGGGAAGAGTAGAAGATGATCAAATGCAAGAGAAATGTGTTTGATTGGGGAAGGTGTTCTGACAATCCAAATATAAACTTAGTCCACCTCAAATGACCTGTAGGCCTAACAATTTGTGATTGCCATTACTTAATTCACCTCGGATGACTTTGATCTGACATACAACATTTTCGCGCTTACACGAATCATATCCATAACAATTTAACTCTTACAACTTCCTGTCAACTCTCTAATTTAAAACTCTAAATTTCTGTCTGTTTGCCTTTTCTGTCTTATTTTACACTACAGTTTGATAAGCAAACATTGCTGGGTATAGATAACAGGATTTAGTTATTTACTTAATCCAATCATGGAGGTAGTAGCTAGATTCTATGTTAATTAGCAAACAAAATCCATCAGTTTAAGATCTTATCACTATGGACCACAAGAGTCTCATCCCAATGGCATAGTCCAATAACCTCAATTACATAATCATAGTGCACAATTTGACCTCAAGTTGCAGAGTATGAGTTTGTGTACAAAGGATGAATGTACAAATGTATTAGGGTTTAAGAACTGTTCCCATGATAGATGAGCATGTTGTGGATCCTAGTGTATGGTCAAATGTCACCGTCTATCGGGTTCTAAGGCACACGGTAAACTGGTTGAACGCATACAAAGGTCAGGATTTATTTGGTGTTTTTATAAATCCTAATTTTGTATTTTAAACAAAGTATATACGCTCACCATTTTATCCCGTGTATATCAGAAAACAATAATATAATAAAATCCAAGCAAATTGTGGTTTTATTTCTGAGCTGGGCATAATTTTAGCAAAACAATTGCGAAGGCAATCTAGCAAGAGTGAAATTAGAAGCTTTTCACAAAGTACATGCCTATATTGTGGCGCCTCCGTAGAGGGCGCCACAAAAAGGCAGTAAGCTTATAATTTCCCTCAGCTCAGTGCGTGACTATTACGTATAGTCAGTGGCAGGACATTTTTTTCGGTATGGGGACTTGGGGGAAGGGAAATCAACCAATTTTGCATAAAGTTGCAGCAAAAATTGAAATGTGTGTGATTTGGGGGTCAAGTTGTCTCAAAAATGAGGGGGCAAGAAACATAGTGGGGGAATTTTCCCTTCCCCCTGTAGCACCACCACTGGGGATAGTAGATCAGTCCGATGGTCATAATCATTTTCTTCGGAAGGGGGTCCCAAATTTGCGACCCACCCCCCTATTTCGGCAACAATTTTATGACCCCCTCCCCACCATCACCAATACACCTTACCCCCGGCAGGCTAAAATTGTATTGAAATCAGTCTTTTTGAAGAAAATAAACACACTATCTGTGGTCATCTTGTGACTCCCTACATTTTGGTCTTCAAAAATTTTATGACCCCCTATTTTTCTTTGTCCGAAAATTTATGACCCCTGTATATTTGGGACCCCCTTCCAAAGAAAATGGCAGCCCCTTAATGCGGGGTCATACGAAATCAGAAAACCAAAATCTAATCAGGATCATGTTACCTGTTGACCATTTATGCAAACCATAGATACTGTGTTCAAACCCACATCCTAATCCTAACCAATAAACATGATAAACACAATTTAAAAGCCGGAAGTGTAAACTAAGTCAGAATTTCGTTTCAACTTTTAAAAATTGCATTTGCGAGTTTAGCAATTTCGCAAAGCACAAACACCTAGAAACGCAAGTGCACACCCCCATCCCCCCCTCACAAGACCATACCAACTTTCAAATGTATCCATAAACACTTGCAAATATAATTGTCTAAAATCTTTTAAATAAATTCTGACATGGTTTTTACACTTCTGACTTTTGCTTTTTACATTGTCGCTTCAACCACTTTATAATTTATATACCAAGCCCTTGGTCATTGCTTGGGAGTCTAGGGCAGTTTTGTAACATGACTTGTAACTTGAGGTAAATGAGGCAAGTGATATTTAGTGACTTGCCTCCATACAGTGACGTCAAGTAACTTGAAATGACTTGAATTGCCCTGAATTTTTGGTGACTTGTTACAACTGGGGTCTGGGGTGGACTCAACATTCATTCTGGTATTCAGTGCTTGAGCTTTTTGTTCTCAACAATGTCATCAGGGTGCTGTCAGTTTCTTAGGAGGGGTCCCAAATAAGTGGAGGATCATGATAGGTTTGGCATAGGCTACTAAAATGAGGGGTCAAATTGTTTTCCACTAAATGTGTGGGTCATGGAGGGTTTTTTTTTTACAATTGAAATTGAAAAATGAAAAAGATTGTGAATGAGTTATCTTCATGCCCTTCCAACCTATCCAATGCAAATTTCAGGGACAGGGTTCTGCCCCTTAGAACTGACAGTGCCCACATAACTTTATATTTGCTGATGTGCATAAAGGGGTGTGGTCATAAATATTATCAACTTCACTATTTCACACAAACAAAATTTCCTGAGTTTTTCTCCATATTTCCATGACAAATATCCAAGAGAAATATTTCAACGAGTATAAGGTCGTTGGGAAGGCAAGAGGTGGTTACAATAAAGAAATACTCATAGTCACACTTCATGCACACTATAATATCCCCATATAGCCAGTCAGTCAATGCGTACAACTATACTGCGCCAATAAAGTATCCTTACATTTGGAAAAATAATCACAATTTCCAAACTGGACAATATTAGGGTAAATTTGTTTTTTAATAGATGCACTATCTAATCCTGCACATTGTGACACCACATTGAATCCAATGTGACTTCCAGAAGCAAAGTTACAAGCATTTGATTAGACGAAGGTCCAGTTTTAAAAGTGACAAGCTGGCCTATTCAAAACTCCACAGACTAGAAATCTGGTTTGAGAGTGGTGAATGGCTGATTTATGCGTTTGGCTTTAATTTAAAACAAAAGGAACAAAAGAAACTGAAACAAAAGAACTGACAAATAAAATGAAAGTTATGAAAAGTACAGAGAAGTAAAAACTGAAATAAAAACTGCTTTAAATAATGCTTCATTGAAGAAACTGTGTTGTCTCTTTGTGGCGGCTTGTTGGAATATTTTGCGCCTTGTATAGGCCAGTTTGTCACTTTTAAAACTGGACCTTCGTCTATTCAATTGCTTGTAACTTTACTTCGTGAGGTCACATTGGATTCAATGTGGTGTCATAATGTGCAGGATTAGATAGGGCATCTATTAAAAAACAAATTTACCTCAATATTGTTTAGTTTTGAAATTGTGATTATTTTTCCAATTGTAAGGATACTTTATTGGCGCAGTATACATGCAAGACACAGGGCTCTCTTGGACCACTCAAAGACTGAATGGGCCCTGTATGAACACTATGTGTTGATCCAGGCCCGGGATCCAGGATCAAACCACTGGTACAGCTACAAACATATTACGAACATGGAAAGTGGACACAGTATTGAAGAAATTGAAGTCTTTTATGGAAATAAATTTAATTATTTTTTATTTTATTCTGCTCCTTTTCTTTTAATATAACATTGTAAATTACAATAATTATACAAAAACACCTCACTTTTCCCAGAACCTGGGTATAGTATAGTATAGTATAGTATAGTATAGTATAGTATAGTATAGTATAGTATAGTATAGTATAGTATAGTATAGTATAGTATAGTATAGTATAGTATAGTATAGTATAGTATAGTATATAGTAAAGTCCCATGTTCGAGTAAAGTTCCACCCCTAGTTTTTTGACAAATTCCACAAATTAATGTACCTTTATATAACCCGACATTTAAACGTTTTCTGACAACCTTTTATAACCTTTTGCGAATGATATCAAAAACGTTTTGTGTTTCGTTTTGGCGCTTTATACCTGTCCATTGATTGATTGCTTTGATTGGTTATGTGTTTGTTTGTTTGATTGATTGATTGATTGATTGATTGATTGATTGATTGATTGATTGATTGATTGATTGATTGATTGATTGATTGATTGATTGATTATTGAATTGAATTTATTGAATGAGTATTTGATTGATTGATTGGTTGATTGATTGATTGATTGATTGATTGATTGATTGATTGATTGATTTATTGATTGATTGATTGATTGATTGATTGATGGTTAAAGAAAATGATAAAGAGATACCCTAAATATTGAGTATGGTGCATTTAAAACACAAGTAAGGTCCACCCTGTCCCAAAACATTGACTCTATAAATTCGGTCCCAAAGCACCACAGTTAAAACGTAAGTAAGGACTACCATAGTTCAAAACATTGACTCTAGAAATTGGATCCCAAAGCACCACAAAATGTATGTACGAGGTTTGCTGACAAATAGCGATAGCAAGATCGAAATGAAAAGGCTTGCCCATGCCATATTTAACTAATGGTAATGTAAACCTTTTTTTGACTAAACCACGTGAAGTTTGACTTCGTCAGGTATAACTGATATGGTCATGTGACCCACTTTCCCGGTAAACAAGTTTGAGTAGTTTCCGGTGTTCATTACTCTCTTTTGCAGACTCTATGGATCGTAAACATGTCATAAGAAGTTTAGTATGTGCCCTTCTCTCTGTTTAGGGTCTTTGGTCCCCCGTCTTCTTATTTCCGAGGCTTCCCCATTCTCTCTAGACCTTTTGTCGTGCTTTTGCTAGAGGTTCTTTCCAGTCTATAACATGGTTCGTCCGTCCGACATGATCTGAAATAGTTAATATTCTCACTAGCCTTTTTGACTTAAACAAGTGTCACCGACATAATAGAGATCACAATTGCATGCAAAATTCCGTTTGTTTGTTTTGGTTTTTATTAATATTATTATTATTTCCACGCGTGTCTTTGGGGTGGACTACGATTTTGCAGTGGGGTTTCATTGCTGTATCAACTTTATGTTTTTGAATTATTCTTTGGATGCACTCTGAAAGGCCGCTGACATAAGAAATGACCACCATGTAGATGTATAATGGAGAAGTGGAGATGTTCCTTACCTCTACGGTCATCCGTTTAAGTATGAACACACGGCATGATGCCGTATGGCTCACAAATACATATGTACACGTTTTCAACTCGGTAAGGACAACAGGATCATCATGGTTAGCTTTGGCTAACCTTTTCGTAAACTTGGCGTAAATATTTTCAAAAAAAGCTGTATTTGAGCCATATCACCCTAAAAACCAAGGACCATGAAAATGCCACGCAACATAAGATCATACATGGATCAAATATTAAACTGACGCTAAAAATTTTTATCAAAGTATATGTTTGGTTAATGTAACCACAAAGGTGTAATATTTTTAATGTCAATATATTATACCGGTCGTTTCGTTATTTGCAGTATGAACATTCAACTTATTGGTTCTGTGTGGCTTATCAAAAAACAAAGATCAGAAAGAATCCAAATGCTGATTTTTCGGAATTCTTAAATGAAGATGGTTATTAAAGTGTAATAAGATCTCATTCCCGAATAAATGAGCCAACAAATAAGCCATCAAATGTCTTATGGCTAATCTGAGGACTATCATTGTATTGAAATAATCTTACCAGCACCTTTACCGGGGTGCCCTACTTTCGGTCTGGTGAAGCCTTTTATGTTTCGAGCCAGCAGACCTTTTTTCGGACTATGAGCCTTGGTTTCGGCCTAGTGAGCCTAAGGACTACTGAGTCTCAGGATTAGTGGACTTTAGGACTAGCGAGCTTTATGATTGGCGAGTAGTGAGCCTTATGACTAGCGAGTAGCGAGCCTTATGACAGCGAAACTTATGACTAACGAGAAGCAAGCATTATGACGAGCGAACCTCAGGATGATTAGTGAGTAGCGAGCCTTATGACTAGCGAGCCTTATGACTAGCGAACCTTATGACTAGCAAGTAGCGAGCGAACCTTTATGACTCACTAGCAGACAAAAATCCGTGATCGGTTGAAAAATTCGTGAATAATCTGTAAACCAACACATATATTTCACGGATTTTTCAACTGGTCACAGGTTTTTGTGACTAGCGAGTACCGAGTCTTATGACTAGAGTAGCTATCCATATGACTAGCGAGTAGCGAGCCTTATGCCGAGCGAACCTTATGATTAGAGAGTAGTGAATCTTATAACCTACACCAGGAGAGTAATGAATGATTATATATAGTATATGGAAAGGAAGATGGATCTTGAGTTGGAAAGGCAAATATCTCTTGTGCAATACTGTCTCTCAGTGCCTATTATCTATTAATCTTTGGTGTCTATTTCAAACAAACTGGATCAGTAGCTTCAATAAGTATATGTGTTATCTATTTTCCCCATCTTTGAATGTAAATAATCCTAGAAACAGTCTCTACCATCCTATGCAGTGATATCTTATACTATACAAATAGGAGATCTTGTACGGTTACACTGTAGGACGGGGATGCAAACTGCATAATTTTACGCAAAATGTAAACATCCAAGTAAAAGGTAAACATCTCCGCTGTTCACAATATGCATAATATGTGTCTATTTTTGAGCTCTTTAACAATTAGTTTTGGGCATTTTGATGAAACAAATGTTAGGAGCCAGAAAAAATGATTTGAAAGTAGGGGTAATTTCGATGTAATTTTGACAAAAACACATTAAAACATTACCCTGCAATATTATTTAAAATTTTCCCCTAACACATAATACACGACACTTGTTCGCCCAACTGTTTGTATCTTTGAATCTTTATCTTAAACAAAAAACTATATCATTTTCAATTTAAGTCTTGATTGATAATAATAAGACTTATTTATACCCTTAATATTTTGTACGACATTGAGGCGCTATAAACGTTATTCTTATAAACATCTCAAAAAAAGTAACTAACCCCCCTTAAATAAATGCCATTATTCAAAAATGAGCTATTATATTACAAATCTGTAAAATGCGTTGGAAGCACAAATTATTTTTACACCTTATTTGATACGATAGTCCAGAAAACAATAAAACACGGGTCAATTTAATGTAGTGAGGTCCAGATTTAAAAGTTGCACTTACATACAATACAAGAAAAAAATCAGATATCATAACACAGATTTCCTTCCATTACACTGAATACAAAATCAATACAATTTACTGCAACTTTCAAATCTTGGGTTACATCGATTTAAATGTACAGGGTGTCTCAATCAAAATAGGGATAGGGGAACATAACTTAAAATATCAGCAGTAAAATTAAAACTTTCTTGCAGATTCAAAATCCATCAAGTGTTTGCTATAGATTGGTGCATAAATTATCAAAATCCGTTCACTCGTCACTGAGATAACTGGGAAACTATAAATAGACTCACTTTTGGACCTTTCCAATGAGACAATGCACATTAACAATAATGTGCTGCATTGTGGTTAAAATGGAAGAAATTAATGAAGTTAATGGTTGACTAAGTATTGTTTGTCGAAGCTGCCAAAAAGATCGATTTTCATTATCTAAATCAATGATATATTATTGAAACTTCATACTTTGAAACCTTACTTGATTTATTGTTGTTAATGCGTTATGTACGTTTTACAAAAGTGATGTTGTTTCATCCCTCTTTACAACATAACTCGAGAACCACAGGACCTACGAAATCTGTAATGTCAATTTTTTTTCTTTTCTTACTACCATTTGCAATATGATGTGAACTACCAAATCGCAATAGTTTGAAATAGTGTCAAACCGTAACTCCCAGTGTTGCTAGGTAGGAGATAATTGATCAGCAACTATGCCTCGTTTCTGTTATTGATGTTGTTTATTACCATCAATACTATCCCCTGGACATTTCTTTTTAAGGGAACTCATTTTTCTTGAATCACATACAAATGTATTATAGAGCGACATTTTGACAAATTTTTTGTGGGACCTGAGAGCACATCAGACATCGAATTGCATTTCGAAAACGAGGAATGTCCTTCTGATATCAAACAGTTTTTTAAATTCGCGATATAGCAGGGAAAACATGTTAATTTGCATAAAATACAAATGACCGCTCATTCAGGGCTCAAACTTCATACAGATTCAGAAGAAAGTATAGTTTTACCTATTTCTCCTATGTACAGTTATTTAGCTGAGGCAAAAATATCAAATGTTGGTCTCCGCAGGGGTAAGAATTAAAAATGTTCAAATTTTGATAACATTTGTCTCAAATTGTTCAGTTTGGATATTAATATTTGACTAATTTTGTAATATGACCTCTGCATAAATCAACCTTTTTGCAATGTCAGGTTTCACCGTTTGTCTGAAATTATTCACAATCTGTGTCTATTATTTACTTTTACACATAATATTTGCCTAGGATTACATTTTAAATATGCTTGACGTATGCTCAGATTTAACTTCGGTGTTATGTGACCGCGACAAAAATACCCAAATCGTGTTGAATCTCTTGACTTATTAAAGGTCACTATTAATCTTACAAAAACGTGTGTAGGTTTCAATTATTTTTCTTATGTGCCTTTATTTAGCTTCGATGAAACGTTGTAACAAATATTTACTTCAGATATTTACTTATGCTTTACAATTACCGAATTCTATGCACTCAAGCCAGAGCCACAATTTCTCGTAGATAATCGTACTTAAATTGCAAGAAAATTCAAAGCTGAAATCCTGGCGAAAAAGGTTGCCACACCAAAACGTTATTTGGTCGACATCCTCCACAACTCCCCTATTGCAATGTTGATCTGGACAACATCGTCATCATTTCTACATTAATAAGAGGAGGGTGTAAGCAGAATGTGCATTTGCAAATATTGTACAAAGTAAGTATAACATATTTAGCTTTGGCGATTGGGTGCTTTTAACACTTGTGCTGATGTGGCAACGAATTTCCGCCAGGATCGTGTGAGCCCGGTGTAACAAATCCATCTCCCATTACATTTTCATCAATATCCTCCGATTCAAATAATCAGATTTATTTGAAATGTTTACATGTTGTTACGCTTTTATGTACTCTATACTGCATACATTTTTGTTGTTGATATAATTAAAAAATTGTGCTCTTCAAGATGATCAAGATGATGCTATTGCATATCGGATAACCCAAAAAAGTCATGATGAATTCAACGAGAGAATCATTAGAACAAAACACTCAATGCACTGCCGCAAAAGACAATTGATAATGTAATTGCATCCACAAAAAGTCGTCTTCAACGACAGAAGACAAAATACTAAATATATTCATTACGGCTAAAGCACAATGTTCATTTTTTTGGTATTGCGCTATATTAAGCGACGTTGTCAATTGCTTAGACAACGTCGTTTCCAAGGAGTTGATAAGATATCCGTCTTTTCATGGCGATTCCGTGATGGAGCGGAAATAACACCCCTTATATCAAGAATTGGGATCTCTAGAGCCCATAACATTTTTTGTAGGTCAGATTTATTGGTCTTATTATTTGAGTGCAAATGCTTTCTCCGGCCGGTATTAAAGATGTTGACATCTTTGGCATTAAGATATATATACTCGTTTTGTAAAAATCTATTTGATCATTGCTAATAACACATTTCCTTCCTATCATTTAACGGGTATGTGTTGGGGTACACCTGTACATGGGCATCAAGAACCCAGCAAACACAAAACGTTTTCGACATCATTCGCAAAAGGTAATAAAATGTTGTCAGAAAACGTTTAAATGTCGGGTTATATAAAGGGTATATTAAGAGTATAAAACGCTTTCATAACCTTAAAAAACATTTTTTGATAATCTACTGCTCAGCAAATAAAAATGTTTTACAGAAAACGTTTAAATGTCGGGTTGTATGAAGGGTATAAAAACGTTTTAATAACATTCCAAAAACATTCTTGAAAACTTGATACAAAACATTCTAAACAGAATGTTATTTTGGGGTTGAAAAATATTTTTCGAAAAATGTTTGCCCAAAATATTTTCAGTAACGTTTTAAAAACGTTTTCATGACCTTTATATAAGCCGACATTTAAATGTTATTAAAAGGTTTTGAAAAAACATTTTAAGAACATTTCTGTGTTTGCTGGGTTCAAATATTTTAACATAATGTTATTTAAGTACTGGCACAATATTTGGCAAAAATGTTTGCAAAAATAGTTTACAATAACATTTTTTGAAAACATTTAAAAATATTGTTGTAGTGTGTTTTCATACAAAACGTTTTAAAACGTTATCATAACCTTTATATAACCCGACATTTTAATGTTATCAAAACGTTTTTACCTAAACCAAAAGCCAAAATATAACTTTTTTAAAACGTTTTTAAAACGTTTTTGTGTTTGCTGGGAAATGCAGTAAATGCAAAATCTATCAATAAAAGTTACCGGATGCTTTTTTTTTTATAACTACAAAAGTAGGATTCGGTAGGTCCCGGAGATGGTTTCCCAACTAGTTTGAGTCTTCACAGCTGTCAGATAGTGGTCAGATGTCCACGAAAAAAGCTTATTCCCAAAATTTCAGTTGATTCCGATTTTGCGTTTGCGAGTTATGCATGATTATGTGTATTACTCTGCTCCATAGGCCACTGTTGTAATTTCGTGCTGGTATACCAGAACGAAATTCATATTTGGCGATATTTTTGCAAGCGAATTAATCTGCAAGAAATATTTGGTACATAAACATTATATAGCCAGAGGTTTCCAGTGATATAAAAATCTCAACGTTTTTGACAAAAGTGGGGGGATGAGGCTGTGGATCACTGCCCAACAAGCAGGTTTTTCAAATTATAAATAAACTTCTCAACAAAGTTGCCAAAGTTCTACCATCATGTGACTCATACAAAGAACTTAGCGATTCAAAAACAAGATTGTCAAAATCAGAAATCATCTAAACAAAAATGGTAATAACATCCAAATACATACAGCAGTTCAAGAACTCAATCAAATTCAGTCAATGAAAGAATTTTATTTGGTAGAGGAAGAAGTCGTTAGATAAAAAAAATTATATGCAAGTTAGCAAATAAGAATTGTTCTCTGGACGTTATTCCAACCTGGCTACTCACGCAATGCATGTCTGGCACTTTTCCCACTTCCTTGAAACAAGCTATCGTCACACCTATCATAAAGAAGGCAACTCTGGATCCAAATGAACTTTTCAAAAATTATGGACAAATGCGTGATGGCACAGATGTTTTCCCATATGTCTACAAATAGTTTGCTGGAGCCTTACCAATCTGCTTACAAACCTAATCATGGAACAGAAACTGCTCTTCTGAAAGTGAACAATGGTATTCTATGTGCACTGGACAACAAAAAAGCTGTTTATCTTGTATTATTAGATCTAAGTGCAGCTTTTGACACTATTGATTTTGATATTTTGAATGATAGACTTGAAAAATTTCTTTGCATTAATGGAGACGTCCGATCCTGCATACTCTCCTACCTCAAAGGACGCAACAGCCAAGTTGGTATAGGCGGTGATTTCTCTAAAACTCAAACAATGGAATTTGGGCTACCCCAGGGATCAGTGGTAGGTCCTGGGATGTTTAGCTACTACACATACCCACTTGGAAAAATTATCCAGAAACACAGATTAAACTATCACATATACGCAGATGATACGCAAATATATACAGAATTTAATTTAATTTAATTCCCGCATACCTGGAGATAGTGTAACTGCTCTTTTCAAATTGGAATCATGTATTGCTGAAATCAAGCTTAAGCTGAAATAAGACAAAACCGAATTCTTTGTTGCTAGCTCTACATATAATTTGAAATATATATGAACCAACTCTTAACGTATGTGGAACAATTATCATTTTTGAGTTATTTTTGATTCAACCATGTCTATGTCGCCTCAAATATCTGCTGTCTCTCGCTCTTTAAATTATCATCTTCGTAATATAGAACTGCATGTGCATGTGACTCATGTTTTCCCCAATCTTATCTGCCTGTTTACCTTTACCGTTTATGTTGTTACATAAATGTTTTGTTCCGTACGCTAATACCCCCCCCCCCCACATACTTTTTAGATTCTTGAACGCACTGGGTAAAGTTACCCCCGACTGAAAACCTGACTACACCACTGGTATTGAGAGCTTCTTTTGATTGGGCATTTAATTTAATGACTTAGTTCATTGAACTCAACGGACTGATATTGCAGATGCTTTTACATTATTGCAAAATGAATCGAGGCGATTGCATTGACAAACTTAATAAATAATTCAAACCAAGGATTATCATTCCAAAATGCGGACATTTCGTCAGTCGCAAACTCCCGGGATTTGTAGAGGTTTGCGTTGTAAAATAAACCCGTCTATAAGAATGTCATACCCTTATAGCTGCTTGGATATGTGTTTTAAAGCCCACATTAAGCAGATAGCAGTTGGAAAAGGACGTACAATATCAAACTCACGAAAAGGGCAATCTTCAATTGAGTCATGTTCTTATGTCATTTGGTCTGTACTTTTAAGAGAGGTGGGACATTCACCTGAAATAGGCATGTGATAGCAGAATGATGACAAATCTAAATGTTAGAACTTACGTTAGAAGAAAGAACCACAGAAGCAGAATCAAAATATCCTTTCATTCAACAAAGTTTACGTCATCCGTTGGTTGGTTTTTATTAAGCACCAAGTCTTGTGTATACAGCATACATATAAATTCTCATAGACTGGTGCTGGTGGTATTGGCGATGTTTTGTGGTAACTGCACAGAATTAGAGAAGGAGAACCGGGACTCCCTATACCGCCACGTACAATCGCGCCGTCAGCTATGGGGAGAAAATTGGGGGGTATTCGGGTCCTTCCCGACGAAAACAAATCTGCGTCTCATCTGAAGCGTCTTGGTACTCGCGTGCAGGTCGCATCAAGTGCGTCTCTCAAATGCGCCCATCATCCATGTCGCGCTTGCATGACAACGAATGCCTCGAACGCATTCCGAGGGAAACCGAATACCCCCATTTTTTTCTCCATGCCTGTATCAAGATGGCGGTCGAGTCCTGGTTCTCTGGTTTTAATTCTGTGGGTAACTGTCATCATTTTTACTTTGAGATAAAGCATTAAAGAAAATATCCATTAGTTATGAAAGTAAACCGCATCTGAAAAACATGTGATTTTAATTAGTCAACTACATCCTTTAAGCAGGTAAAAACACTCTCCCTGGGTAAGTAGGTGGGGTTGAAATGTCTGAAGCATTATGTTTCCTATCATTATTTCAAGAACTAATTAGGAAACGGAGAAAAAAGGAAGTGCGTCAGCTTAACCCTAGAACTACTGAGCCATATTTTGTAACACGGACTACGAAGGGGGGGCTGCAACCCCCTAATTTTCAATTATAAGTACAACCATTTACCACATAATGTCGATATGACGTAATAATGTAAGTGCCCTCTTGCAAAATTGGTAAATTTTGGCCATAAGCTATCTTTCTAGAGTCTATGTTCTGGCTATATACAAAAGTTTAGGCAAAATTGATTTTCGACTAAAACATGCGATTTTAACCAAATTTTAAAAGGAAGATATAAAATAAAATAATTATTCCAAAATAACACATAAGTAAGAATTCAATATCTCTTGAAATAATCTTACAAGGGGGGAATGAAAATTATGGATTTTACTGTTGGCCTCACCCCCCCCCCCCCCCACCCTCTATGGTCATTTGTTGGGGTAAAATTGTATCACTAAACTGAATGAATGATCTACAATTAGCTTAAGTCGTTTGGGCGTAAAGACGCTAATTTTTATGACGGATAAAAGACCTTCGGGGTTGTTGGTACAGCAAAGGTGAGGTTAAGGAGAGTTACATATGCAAAATCATGATTTTCAACGTCATTTTTCCTGCTATTCTTTAATATTTATTTATTTATTTCAACTTTCTTTATACAGGGTAGCTCCTTCAGTGTAAAAGCACTGCTATTCTTGGAGGCCCTGTGACATACATGTACAGGTGTAATTCACTTAAATACATTTATTACACAAATATTACAAGAAAAATATGCAATACCAAATTACAATGTATAAATAAATTACAAGAATCATGAAAAATATGATAATCAATGAACAGTGTGGATTGTGAGAGCTCGTGATTTAAATTCACTTAGGCTCAAGGAAATATAATTAGTGCGAGTGTCAACATCAACAGAACTATTCCACAGATTTGCTGCTCTCGCCTGAAACAATCTCTTACCAGAGTTATTGTTAAATTGAGGAACAACAAGTGAATTGGTGGAAGTACCTCTTGTGACATGATCATGAGTGAATTTGGTAAATGAAAATTTGGAACAAAGATAATCAGGAGCTCTGCCAGTAAGGCATTTAAATAACATAATAAGAATATGATTATTCCACCTTTTATCTAGTTTAAGCCACTTGAGAGAAGACATCATTGAATCAATATTAGTTCTGATATCAGCAGAAAGAATAATTCTGGCAAGGTTGTTCAAGAGAATTTGTAACTTACTTGACAGAGTAAGTGAACAGTTGGACCAAACATGACTGCAATAATCAAAATGTGGCATGACAAGAGAATCAGCAAGTTTTTTGAGAATATAATTTGGAAGATAATATTTCACGCGACGAATAACACCACAACGTTTAGAAACGTTGGAAGCAATTAAATCTATATGATGTGACCAAGTCATGTGACTATCAAAAATAATTCCAAGATATTTGAAGTTGTCAACTCTCTCAATAGTCTCACCCTCATAAATTAAAGAAATATTTTGGTACTTACTAAGATTTTGAGGGGTACCAAAAAGCATCAATTTAGTTTTGCTGATATTCAAAGTGAGGTGGTTCTTTTTAAACCAGCTGGCAATTTTACGCATGTTAAAATTGAGACTGTTTTGAAGACATAAAGGATCTGATGAGCTAAGAAGCAATGAAGTATCATCAGCATACATTACTGTTTTACATATAACACTATCAGGCAGATCATTTACAAAAATAATAAATAATAAAGGACCTAATATAGACCCTTGTGGAATTCCAATGTTAATTGGTTTTAAATCTGATAAAGAACTGCCTACTTTTACTGACTGCATTCTACTTAACTTATGAGATACGATTTGAACCAGTTGAGTTCAATGTCCCTGATGCCAAACTTCTTGAGCTTATTAAGAAGAAGACTGTGATTGACAGTGTCAAAGGCTTTCTTAAGATCAAGAAATATGGCACCAGTTACCTTTCCCTCGTCCATGTTCATAAGAATAAAATCTTCAACATCAATAACTGTTGTTGCAGTAGAATATTGTGAACTCAAACATTTAAAAACCCTCATGATATACCATTGTAAAGCCCATAGCGATATAATAATATATTATTAATGTTGGTATGGCAGATTAACTGAAATCTCTTTTTGATATTCGATAACACATTGCGTTTGAAAATTGAAGAGTTGGTTATATGAAATTGTGATGAACTTAGTGAATATTTTTCAGAAATTCGTTTGAAGCTTTTCAGGCTCTAACATAAGCTTTCAAGCTTACGACATAAGCTTTTAAGCTTCCAAGCTTTTCAAAACGTCTCTTTCCGATCAATTTTGCCAGACCAGGTCACATTTTCTCGTCTAAGAACTTGTGTCTGTATTTTTTTTTCATTTGACAGGAGAAGAAATGTTGTGTTTCTAATGTTCAATTGTGTTTTTAACGTTTTAATTTATTTGTTAAAATACAATTAATTGCTTAAAATGTGCTATATATTATCATCATAATTCAGTAATAACACAATATTCAATGTCACATACGATATTTTTCCACTGGCCCGACGATTTCCTCTTCCATTGTAAAGGGACCATTACGAAGGTTAATGAACCGATACAGATTACAGGGTGTATCAAAATGATTGGTACCGACGACTTTTCATTTTTGCAGATTTTTTTTACTATTTGTGTACCAGTTTGGTGTTAATTGTTTTAATATTTGATTTGAAATTATAGTAGTTTTATCTTTTCTAAGGAGTTTAGATCATTAAGATAGCACATTCCGTTCAGAAGTTACGTGATTCTAAAGGAAAGTAGGTGTTTTTACACTTTTCATCACAACGCTATATCAGTTGCGTACCATTTTCAAAGCTCTACTTACCTTCAAATACCTTTTAGGAGAGAATGATATGTTGAAAATCTTGGAAATGTTTTATCTTTTCCTTGCCTATTGCTTCATTCAAAATTTATATAAATGATCTAATCAATATTTATTGGTTGAGAGTAATGCCTTTTAGGACAATAATTTAAATTGTAGTATAAGATGCATTGAGATTACTAAGTAGATGGCAGAATGGTTATAGACTGTAGACAGTGTCTGTTATGTTAGACCTGGTAAGAATTATTGGAATGGCTGCACAGTATTCCACACTTGAGTGTGGTTTTATAGTGAAGAAATACTTGCTGACACGGAGCTATGGAGAAGTGCAGAGAGCAAGGAGTATCCCATGCCAACATGCTATAACTTACAATGTTTCAAACTTTAATACGGGCAGTTTTAATTACAGAATGAATCCATCCCAGGTGTTTGAACTTAAAAGTTCATTCAAGATAGGGCTTCACCTCATACTGCCAGAGTCGTAAGGCAGAGACTTTCTAAAAGTCCATGTAAGGTCCAAAAACTCCAAAACAGAGCTGCTAGAATCTCTACTGGTGTTGGTCGATATGAATCTGCGACGGCAGCATTAAGCACTATGAAGTGGCACAATTTAAGAGAAAGGCATGATAATCACCTTGCAAGTACTATGTATAAAATAATGAATAACCATGTGCCTTCCTATCTGACAAATATATTTTCTATAAGAGATTCTGTATACAATCTAAGGGGCCACAAAAACGTTGTCATCCCAAAACCCAGAACAGAGTTCAAAAAAAGGTCGTTATGGTATAAAGGTGCAATATACTGGAATGCTCTTCCTGATTTGACTAAACAAGCGTGCAATATTTCGCAATTTCAAAACAGGTTACTTAACAAACATTATTTTTAAATGCAATCCATCTCAATATGTTTTATGTTTTAACTAGATATTATTTGTGAAATTATTTTGAAAACTTATTCAAAGATTTATATATTTTCTTAATGTTTTTTACATCTGTAAGATAATTGTTTTTAAAACAATCTCTTATCATGTTTTGTAATAACCTGTATATAATAATGTTCTTTTATATATATATCTTTTAATCTTGTTTTTATGTTTATTGTTTTACACCACGGACGTGTGGAAGAACAAAAAAATTTCTGAACATGTAACCGTGTATAAATAAAGTGAATGGATGAATGAATGGATGAATGAATGAATGAATGAATGAATGAATGAATGAATGAATGAATGAATGAATGAATGAATGAATGAATGAATGAATGAATGAATGTAAAGCAATTTCATGTTATGTAGACTAAAATGAGTATATCAATAAGTTAACATATGCCCCTTTCTATTTATAGTACAAAAACTACATTAATTTTATATATAAATTTTATATTTTTGATATATTTTTAGAAATGTCGCATATCCCGGTACCAATCATTTGAAACACCCTGTGCAGCATTAATTAACCATCAGCGCCATTGTACACTAGGCTGAACTTTATTCCCCAAGACACGCTCTAACTTTTTATTCGACAAAGAATATCCGATGCTTCATGTCATCGTTATTTGTTCTATTCTATTTTCAGTAATAGTTAACTTCTAACGAATGAATGAATGAATCTTTATTTCCATACATTTCAACATTGATGACGTAAAATCGAACATATATTTCAACCAAATAATCGACATCACATATAATTGACATCCGTTAGAATAAAAAAAAAATTGTAATGGACGAAAATATTCCACAAGATTTATTAAAAGTTTATTAAAAGTGTATTTTGTCATCAGAAATTAGTTTCCACTAGTTTGGATATTTATCTCATTTGTTTTTACATGGAATAAACAAAAAAAATCTTTGGCCAAAAACTGTTTTACTAGATAAAAATATCTAGGAGCCGTTTTTTTTATTATTTTTTTGACCAATGCTTACTATATTCGGACCTAGGAACCTGAAAGAGAAGTTTGGTAGTTAAGTGTGGCGATCGGTAAGCTTTTACTCGATGTCTCAGCACATACGAGGGTCATTCGATATGAGCTCTAGAACCCTGAAGATTTTTTATCTGTCAGAGTAAAAAAAAAAACACGGGCGTTTACGCCCAAACAATCTAAGCTAATCGTAAATCCATTGCGCTCATTTTAGTGATAAAACTTTTATCCCAGTACCTTGCCCGGGTACTGTCCATAGAGGAAAGGTAAGGCCCACCATTGTTTTCTACAGTAAAATCAATAATTTTCATGTGGACAACTAAAACAGCAAAGATGACATGCAAAGGCACTCAAGACTCGGGATCATATAATTATCATTCTAAAAGTAATGCAACATGTCATACATATGCTGCAACCACTTTTATTCTGATCAATAATACGAGAATTAAAAAAAAATACTTTCAGTTGAAGCTTACTTGATTTGGCTCAACCTTTTCTGACAAATTAGATTGTTGAGTATAAGAGGGTAATAAAAATAATAATAATATAAACGATATAATTTACGACACCTATCAGGTAAAACAACGAAGGACTTTAAAAAGTGTTGGTGTCATGAATTTTTAATAGCACAATACCTGCGATCAAACAATATGTAAAACAAAATAACACTTGCAAACAAGCCGATAGTTTTAACACTAAACCATAATTTATTAACTCTTTAGTTTTAATAGATGCAATATATTGTTACGCACATTTTAACACCTCTTTGGACAAGATGCTGAAAAGAAGCGGAACAAAACTCTTCAGAAAATGTTTAGTGACACTGTTTGTTTTAGTTTATATTTTTATTTTGAAAACTTTATTTTTTGTTCTGTTTCCGCGCTTTGCTTTTCTACAGCTCTTTTGTTATAGTTCTTTTGGTTCCTCCAACATTTTTTTTCTGTCGTTGCCATTGAATATGGACGGCAACGCCAATTCACACAGAGCAGCAATCACCTTAACAACTTCATGGATCAAACAGGCATTGGCCTGCAAGGAGTCCTGAACTGATCCAGTTGGCCAGCATCCAGTTGGCCGGCAGTCTCAATAGTAGGATGAATTTCGAAACCACGTGCTTGTGACCCATTTTTCTCAGGAAATGGAACATGCAATTATAATACAGTTATGAACAATAATGGCCTGGTGGCACACAAAGTACTAAAGATGAAGCAAAATTAGAATTAAAACCAAAGAAATAAAGAAACTGAAACAGCTGAACTCAAAGTGTAAAGAAGAAAAACAAAACATGTAACACCCCACCCATCTGCTTCAATAAAAATGACTTTTGTTCCTTTTGTTGGGTCCAATGTCAAAATGAAGACCTGAGAGCAAGAAGACCGTAACTACCAACTCCCCTTGGCCCCTCAACATGTATACACTAAAGTTACGTATAGTTTCTTGGGGTTTTATAATGTTTAATACATGTTCCAGGGTGGAAACATCATGAAATGTTGTGAAAGATTTGTTTTGGCCCCTGAACATGTATAAAACATTACCAAACTATACGAAACTATACGCAACTTTAGTGTATACATCATCTGATACATCTTGAGGGGCCAAGTGGGCTTACGGTCTTCTTGCGCTCAGGTCTTCAAATATGCATAATAAGATATAGCATATTTAAAAAATAAAGATTTGATTAATTATTTTTCAGGTTTATAATCATGGGCTTTTTTGAAGTGTTCAGATACCTTTATGCCCAGTATATTACTGCATCCACGCGCCCATTTTAAGAATGCAAAGATAGTATTAAATGTTCAAAACGTAAAACTAACGTTCTGTTCATCTCACACTATTTCTTCTCACTCATTCTCATACACTGTTATCTGTCTTCTGTTCACGCTACCATCTGCCCTTTTTCATTTACCTTGTATGTTTTTTAATTTATTTATACAAGTTTCATTTCCGCGTGTTTCATCTCTTCTTTCACCCATTCACTGTATCAAAGATACTTCTTTTAACTTTCCTACTTTATCAGTGACCTCTTTTAGTGATCCTAGAAGTACCACGTACTAGAGTCAATCCTTTTACACTCAAGGGATAGAGGTACATGTAAGAGTAATGTTATGGCCATGTTTATTCAACATTGCCTCAAATCATGCGTACATTTGAAAGAGTATAGGCAAACATGAATCCGCTGGGTATTAATACTTAACACCTTGTAGTCTTCAAGAGCTAGTAAGAATTGGATATAAATCCGTACTTAAAATAGAGCTGTCTTATATCTAGTAATCTATGTGAAGGCTGTCTAGCTAGACTATTGAAATTGTGCAGTATTGAAAAACGTTTACTCGAAAACCTAGTTAGAAGTCGATTTACACAATGAATATCATTGTTGCGTACGTGGAAAGTTTCTGACAACTTGTTTGGTTGACAAAAAGCCTATATATTTCAGTTCAGACCTTTAGAGCAGAAGTTTGCAGGCGCTTGTCGTAAGGTTTGCTATTCCCTAAGGTTAGGTAGTCTGAAAATAAAGTTCTCATGTCCGAATATAGGATTCGCTAAAAAAAGTTATATGGATTACAAAATGGATTTTATTACATATCGGACTCTATTTGTTCAATTTAGATACTTTGAGTTGCTTCATAACATGACAAACATAACATTTTTCTGCATTTAGTAATGCCTTTTTTTTTGTCATTTTTTGAGCGTCATAATTTGCTAGCAACCGCAACGTGACCGCCTTACGGGAATTTTACGATTGACCTATTCACAATGGATTTTACCCTCTAGAGGGCATACTAACTTATTTTCGACTAGTGTGGCATGCGGTTGCCGTTCCCGCATCACGTTTCACGTATATTTCTGCCCATAATGTGTATGTTGAGGTTACTGTATATATTTTGTGTACCACATTTATATACACTGATACTCCTCAAAACCATTTAAGGATCAGATGAACTTTTCAGCATTTTTGAAAAAATAGGATATGATGATAATATTTTTGATAATTGTGCTTTATCTTTCATTACATCACATGTTCCCTAAGCTGCAGTCAAAAATCAATCATTACAAATATCCGCCATCACCCACATCGTGAGGGGAGGGAGGAAAATGGAGGCCATTTTCAATTTCGATTTTGAAGCCATTTTTCCAAACGTCACCACGGGCAAGTTCAAGTCACATATCGTTTCTCTCAGGGGAGAGGTATTAATCGTGGTATTAAATTTAAAGATTAATTCATGAATTACGGTGCACTATTAAGGGAGCTCAATTATGACCCCTACCCTCAGATATGTGAGAAGGGGCCGGGAGATCATCTTTTGTGCAGTTACATTAATGAATTTTCCCACCCCGGGATACATTGAAGGCATCTTATACCCACTTATGTGACATATAGACCAAACACACATCACGCACACAAACCCATCTCAATATGTTAATTAACCTTTACCGTGGTGACGTTTGAAAAACATTACATGTAGCGTAAGTTATTTGGTAATATAAATATCTTCAACCTAATATGCAAATAATTATTGTGAAAATCAGTGAAAGTAACAAAATGCAATAATGTTTTACAAATTTCAGTCAACACTCTATTCAGGTAACTTAGCCATGCATGCTGAAATAACTCTTCCACAATAAGGCAATATCAACATTATTTCTCTAATGTGTTATAAATAGCAACGCGTATGGTGCTTGAACGGCATGGTGCTTGAATGTAGTAAAAATACCAGTAACAAAGGCTCAGAATAAAAAGATTACTGAAGAGTCCTTAGACCTTTGCCTTTAAGATACATTTCTTTCTACGATATTTATTTTCAGGAAACAATTGAATGTGGCTACCTGCATCAAATTTGAGGACAGATTTGGTTTTGCGTAACCTTTTACGTCATCAAGCATTCGTTAGAATAGAATGGGATAGATTAAATAACGAATACAGGGTGCTCCAAAAAAATTACCGGGCGAATGAATTTGGAAGTAAGTCGAGGAATAGACATCAAAATCCAAAAATCTATAAATCAGCGTGTAGCCCATCTGATTTTGCATCTTATACGCTAATTTTACTAGAATCGATTGACTGATTGAGAAGAAATGAGCGATTACATAACGCATGCGTCAATTCATTTCATTCCAAGTTTGAAAGAAAGATTACTCAACACAATGCGCTAGTGGTTAGCTCACTGTCAATGGGCTTCATATTTTGTACCGTGAAATCCTTTTCGTTCTTTTTAAATAAGCTGTTTCTTGCAAAACATTTAATTAGGTTTTGTTAAAATTTGAAAACCTGCACGATATTGAAAATGAAAGCTTGCATGTAAGATGATGCTCGGTACTTGTAAATATCTTTTTGCGTTTATGTTGATATAAATGTTGCATATAGAATTATTAATGTTTTTGGAATATTTCCAATAAATTGTAATGCAAAGTTTAAATCTTTTAAAACTTCAACATCAATGTTGCATAAAGATGTATGCACTTGTTCATTGTCATTCTTGGCTTAAACGTTCTTTGGAAAGTTAACATATTATTTGCACAACCTAAAGAATTAAAGTTAGAAAGCTTCCAATTGCAGAAATCATGTTTTCTCCGACAAACTGTTATTCATCTTCAGTGAAAGCATGAATAACAAAACACCGTCGGATTATAAAATGGATAATGTGGACTAAATTTAATGAGATACCCAAACTTTAGGAAGCGGTGAGGGAGTATGAAAAAAGCGCATTATGTAATTGTTAATTTTTTCGCAACCATTCAACTGAATTAAATAAAATTTTCGTATGTGATGCACAATAAAATAGGCTATGCGCTACATTATAAATAGAATAGTAATTTGACGTGTGTTAGTGTTCAGGTTAGGGCTGGGCAGTGCTTGAAAAGTAGATGGACTATAATATTCGTGCTATCTTCGGCATTTGTTGAAATGATGGGATGTATTATGTTGCAAAGGATTCTGGGTAAGGTAATATATCTTCTCTGAGTTTTGAGACGAAAAGTTTTTTACTGCTTCTCGAATAATATGGGGAATAGTGCCCTTATTTACTACATACCAAATATGGTCTGAATCCTTTTGAATAGTTATACAGGATTTTGTGTGACGGGAGTGTTGCGCAAGCGAGCAAATCAAGTTTTTAGACCAGCCTGTCAGATTTAAATTTTTTTCTTTTTTTTTAAAATTCGGCCACTATTTGGGGTAAATAACACAAAATCTTAATCTGAAAAAACAAACTGGAGGAATTCGTTGAAATTTAAGCCATGGACGACTAAAAACGAACACGACTTTGATAATGTTTACATCTTGTAACGCCTAATTCTAGGAGCTTTCCATTCAAAATAAAAATCGGCTTCACAAAAGAAAAATTCCTTAACAACCGGCAGGCTGAATAAATTCAACATTAGTGTAGGAAGGACACACAGTAGTGTATAGTACCAGTATATAATAGCCTATTGTCGTGATTGTGTTAACCATATTTTCGGCTACGTATCCGTCTTTGTGTTATTTAATGTTGAAGTAAACAAATATAATGTAAAGCAAAACACATGCATCTCACCAAAGCTTCCCTATCCCCTCACCTATTATATATTATCTTCTCTTCCCAGTGGCGTAGCCTCATAGGAGCACGGGGGCAAAAGGCCATAGGAAAATTGCGCCCCAATCCTCTCTCTCTCTCTTAACCTTTCTCATTTTTTTTTCGTTCAATAAATAAGCTATCGATTATCCCGTATGCGATATGCATATGAATTAGATGTGTACAATAACATCACTCAAGTGTCTATTCTTTTGTAATCTCGGGAGGATATATTTCGATGGTCTATATTTTCCAATGATTATTCGAACATCTACACCACGCTTTCAAATGTACGACGTAGATTGACTTCTTCGATTTCTCTGCTCTTGAATAAGACACTTCTTTTGTATACTTTGATCAAGGTAACTTCAAACAGATAGATTCTGTGGTCACACGATTTTGTAACAAACTGAAATGAAAACCGAAACTGGTTTCTACCAAAGTTCAAAGTTTCTCACAAAAAGTACATAATGATAGCGGAAACGTCAGTCAAGCGCTTAGGCAGGATAATATGAAACCAAAACCAATCCTAATACTCATAACTTGAAACAACCGAATGAAAGTGTGTTTATCATTTCTATCATGGGGAAACATCAGCCGTATGATCCATGTATCATGCTCAATCCATTCAATTTATATCAAAATCCCAAAGAGTATAAAGAGATATAATGAAGACATTAAATTGGCATCTGACTATATGATTAGATTTCATCCTTGTCCTCTCTCCTCGAGAAGCTGTTTATCAATATAAATTGGATTCACCTCTGCGGATGGCTTTCTTATTACAGGTAATTGCTTTCGTCCTTGCCCATATAAATTGGATTCATGTATTTATTTTATTTATAACATTCGGTGAAATGACAGGCAATACATTGAAGAGAATAAAACCAACCCCAACAAAGAGAATAAAATAATAAAAGGACAAAAAGGTACAAAAACATGCCAAACAGACAAAAGAAGCAAAAGGAAATAGCGGGCGATGGCTAAATGAGGTAGGATTGTACAACCAATTTATAGTACATGGCGCTATGGGTTTGGCATTTTACTTTCCTAAATTAATGGAACCAATGTTTTTTGGCATTCTTAAACCTGAAATGATAAAACTGTGATTGGTTTCATTTTGTTTTATGCCCCCTGTGGTTCCCACCTGGGGTCGAAGGTCACAGTGGGGCCAACAATTAAAAGTATAGTCCCATCATCTGAAATTGTTTCTCTCATGTACTTGACTTATGGGCGTAGAACGTGCTGTACCTTGGCTTTCTTGGGAGGGCGCCGCTTCCGTTTCATGTCTGTTGTTTGCAAGCTGTTCTGCTGGGAGCTGGAAATTTTATTGTATTCTGGTCCTTCCAACGTAGTGGTGGACAGCCTCTTCATCTTCTTGGTTGTGTGAATTCCTGTTGATACACTTTGTTTGAAAATGTTTGGCAGCAGCAAGAAAGGGTATAAAGATCAAGCCAACGAAATGCAATTTTTGTTAATGACCCTCGGAATATCATCCGAGCAACGTTCTTTCCGTAGTTTTACTCGGCTAAAAACACAGTCTGGTCCAACAATAGATTGGCAAGATCTTTAAAGACCAGGATCTGTAATGCCATAATACTACCAATTGCAACAAACGAAGCAGAGTATTTGACCCTACGCATAAAGTCTTTGAGATGACGTACGTGTCTCCGCTACATGATTGCTGTATCATTGGAGATTATCGTGCCCAGTTTAATGTGACAACAACTATAAGAGAAGCTGTGTCCAAACGACGTCGCAAGTGGTTTGGTCATGTTGTCAGGATGCCTGACAGCAGATTGCCAAACAAAGTCTATCAACAGGAACAGGATTTAACACAACCAAGAGGAAGAGGCCGTCCACCACTACGTTGGAAGGACCAAAATACAATAGAATATCCAGCTCCCAGCAGAACAGCTTGCAAACAACAGACAGGAAACGGAAGCGGCGCCCTCCCAAGAAAGCCAAGGCACAACACGTTCTATGCCCATAAGTCAAGTACATCAAGCATTTCTTCACACCACCCACTCACTGCATCACCGACTATCTAACTTCATTTAACTTTCCTCACTTTGTCCGTGAACCCTTTTAAGTGATTGATCTCTGAAGTACACCACGTGCGAAAGTCGACCCTTGTATCGTATTATGTGATAAATGTATACACTCAACGGATAGTGGTAAGAGTAATGTTGTGTCAATGTTTATTCAACATCGCCTCATGTGAAAGTTTGAAAGGGTAGGCAGGCATGGATCCATTGGGCATTAATGCTCAACACCTTAAAGCATTCAAGAGTCAGTGACAATTGCATATAAATCCATATGTAAAACAGAGTCTTACATATCACCCGGATCAGATTTAGTAATCTGATGTGAGAGCTGTCTAGCTCTACGATTGAAATTGAATCTTACTGGAAAAGTTTAAGTAAGAACCCAGTTAAAACTATCGATTTACATGATAAAGATCATTGTGGTGTATGTGGAACATTTCTAGACTTTACATTGGAGACGATCGCTGTTTTATTAAACATTCATTAGGTGATCACATTGACAGAATGTAAGATTGAATTCCGGTATGGTTGACATAAAAGCCGATGTTTATATTGATAATGCTTAACGTATGTTAAGTCACGTCTTTTTCGTTGTTGACCAACTGTTGATTGGTGAATTTGGTGCATACGCGCTTCCTACGTGCAAAGTATAATAGCACGAAATAGGAATTTCCCAGGTACCATACCTAATATCATTTGTACACGGGTATTAGGTATGATCTATAAATCAGTTCTTTCTTTGTTAATACAGTTCACCATTCTTTACATTGTTTTCTTTTTCCGATCCTCATACGTAATAATCAGCGATAATTTACCGGTATTAAACCGTTTCTGTTGTGATTTCTGATGATGAAAAGTATGAATCTGCATCCTTTTTCATTCAAAGGTCATCATATCATTATTCCCCACCAGTGTAAAACACACACCTGGATGATAACATGTCTTCAAGTACTTAAAGGCCCATTCAGTGATTTGCTCAACCGGACGATCGTACAAATCATCAAAATTCAGATTTTGGTACCTTTGTCATTGTCATAGATGTGCTAACATAGCCTGCTAGTGGTTCAGCCGAAAGCCCTATATGGAAGACAAATGACAATGTGAATGACTTATCCTTCACTATTAAGCAATGTTACAATTTTATTTTTTTTTAACTTGCGCTGGGATCACTGAATGGGTCTTTAATGAGGCATCAAAATGTGCGGAATAAAATCGATTTTCCTTTGGTTATTTCAGTTTTAACATTGAATGCAGAGAGGTTTTTCTCTTGTCTCATAAGAAAGGAAAGAATATAGAAAATGCCGTGGGGGAATTAGAGGTGTGTTGGTAGAGGGAGGTTACAACAATCCTCAACCCTTCGTTAGTGAAACAAAAACTTGTCTTAGCATGCTCAGTAGGACATGGATTAATATTAAATATTGAATCCTATGCGGATGCCTCCCAAATAATAAAACGCAAGATGTGTGCTGCTGCCTATCTCAATCGATTTTCAAGACATACACAATTCTCTTTGTGCTTGTTGAAGTCGAGTTTATTCTAAAATATTCTAAAATTCTAAAAGGCTCTGTACAAACCAAAAGGGATTTCGCGAGGACGAGGACGTCTCCTTTGACAGACATGGTAAGTGCAATGGATTGAGCAACCCCGACAGAGAGAATGGCCTTCTTCTATTTAGTACTTCTATGTTATAGGGCGTATTGGAGGCTAAGGGAAAAATCAGAACCTATAATTACAAGAATATCCATGTGATCAAGGTGAAATTTGCACCTACCTATGTTACTGTCTGGCCATTTTTCTGGGAAATGGGAAATTTCAATGTATGACCTTTAAAAACCACTTAGTGTTGCGCAAGAAGTGTGCACTGGGCGCCTGGGGGATTTTACATTATGTCATACTGTGTATAATGTTCTTGTTTACAACCGTTTAAAAGTATTATGTGCATATAGGCTATATATTGATCGTTCATCAAAATAAGGGACCGTTCACAAACTCTTGTTAGGGGGCCTGATGCAAAAAGGGGGGCCCTGAAAAATTTTTACCCTCCTAAGGGTCAACATTTTTTCTGAAAAAAATGACCACAAATTTTCCTGGAAAAATTAAGTTTATAAAATGCTTTCCTATGGGGTTGGCCCATAATTTTCAAGTCAAAAAGGGGGAGGGGCCCTGACATTTTTGAGGTCTGTAAAGGGGGTCCCGTAAAATTTTCGCGATGAAATTTGTTAGCAACTATTTTAAACTGTTGCGATTTGGTACTTGCGAATGGTAGTGAGCTTTGGCAAATATTGCATTGCATATCGAGTGTGAAGAAGAATTAACATATCACAGATAGGCCTATACTAGGTCCTGTGGTTCTTGAGTTACACTGTAAAGAGGGCTGAAACAACAACACTTTTGTAAAACGTACATAACTCCCTAGCAACAATAAATCAAGCAAGTTTTCAAAGTAAATGATTTGTTGTTAACCTTACAATTAAAGCTCTAGCACCGGTTTCCCAGACATTTTATCTGGTTTAGCGCAACGCAGTGCAGCAAGCAGTAGAGAACGTCATCACCAGACATGAGCGACATCCCCTATTCGGCCACGAACCTGCAAAGAGTCGATTGAAGCCTAGGAAAGGCTGCATCAACGAAGTTGAACACCAAGTGCTGAAGCTTGGTACCAGAGTTGTGTCCCGAGAAGAGAGGCTATCCAATCTTCAATCAACAACATTCTTTTCCATAAGTGTCAAATAAGAGCATCCCCCTGGTGCCGACTCCAGCTGGGCCGGATGAGATGTCTTCTATTGGGGAATTATTAAAAAACGACACTCATAGACCACTATATTAATATTGTCAAAGCGCTTTACAATAAAAAAAAAACATTAAAATGCAAATACAAGAGCTAACACCAGCAGCAGCACTTTGAAGATGGAGCTAACACCAGCAGCAGCACTTTGAAGATGACCCTTTCAGCAACTGGCAGACAGTGAAGGTAAGAATGCAAAGCTGAGGGCCTTGCCGAGAACAATGAATACGAATTGCTATTGAGTCCGGGATTGAGTCCAGCTTTGGCTGAAACACAATTTTGTTAGTGTGTGTGGACACGATAAGAAGATAAGAAGAAGAACAGTTGGCCTAGTAAAGTAGTGCAGCATTATTAAGTGTAAAATAAAAACTATAATAAAAATAACAGTCAGTGGTTCTTTTGGCTAAGTTGAATAAAAAAATTATCTAGAGGTTTTAGGCACGAATAGGATTTGGAAGGACCTTTGAAGAACTAATCAGATTGGATAGTTTGACAGTAAATCAACAAAAAGCAAATCAATAAACAGCAGGGTTTTAGTCGTGCTGCGAATTGGGTATGGGAATCTTGGGTTATTCCTTCATGTAATTTTACACGAAATTAGGGTTAGGGTTAGGATTAGGGCTAGGATTAGGGTTATGATTAGGATTAGGGTTATGGTTAGGATTAGGGTTAGGATTAGCTTACACGAAATAATTACATGAAGGATCGACCGAATTTTGTTCTCCATTGTTTCGAAACCATACGGTTGCATAATACTACACATCTTATATACACATCGGAATGTGAACACGTTCACCCCAACATATACACAGACACCTTGTCGACCACAGGCTGGAGCCTCTGAAAATCAAAGCATCTGATAATTTACAACATCCCAACATGGAACTATGTTTAAAAATTCCTGGAAACTAAACGATGACGTCATCGCTTCCGAGTTTCCATTTGCTGAATTATGTACCTAGTGCTTGTTGTAAAACATCATGTCTAATGTTTGACTCCAGGATTATCGCCAGACTCTATGAGCTACTTAGTCAAAAGGTTAAACGTGATTAAGTCAGTCAAAAGGTTAAAGCATGATACTTGAATAAATACCTAGCCAATGGTATCTGAGCCGTGTGGTTTCTCGGCAATGCGGATTCATACGTTAACGTGAAATCGTGCGTTCGTATATATTTTGTTGCTGTATTCAAATCCTTACATTACAAATCTTACCTCAACTTATTCGTAATCATCTAATGTGTGTACTTGCACATGTTAAGGCAATTAATGTAGCAAATCAGTGTAGCAATATGTAATAAACTTTCAACCAGATAAAAGCAGCAACTTAGCAAGATCTAATGTTCATCATAATTATTCAATCTTTTCATTCGTCTCATTAAAACTTATTGCAGATACTGAGGGTGGTGTTAAAAGTCCCATTCAGTGATTCCAGCGCAGTGGCGTAGCTAGGGGTTGTGACGCCCGGGACCAATGATACAAAATGACGCCCCTTCCAAAAAATTGCACAAATACCACTAAGCATTTTTGGTAATAATGAAGTTTCGTGAATTTCGGTCTTAAATTGATCTTTTAAATGATTAAATGAGTATTCGTGCTGAATGTCGACTTTCATTGCTTGGAGGGGCGCAGAATCGATGCTGAATTGGTCAGAACACGTGCCTCCCCTTAACCCTCCCCCTACGCTCAAGCGTAAAAAAGGTGTTTATAAATCTATCTCTACTACTAAAATAATAGCCGTTGTGTGTCTGTCCGGCTATGCGTTTCGCCGCGCTTCGACGCATTGAGCCGAAATTTCGGATATGGATAGGTGACTGGAAAAGCATGTTGACCGGGTGGTTTTCGAAGGGCCCCCTCAAGTTCAAAGGTCATCTAGGGGGGAAAATACCTTAAGTGGATAACAAGCAATTGGATAAAAAGAATCCAATAGACGATTCCCAACGTGTCTCAAGTTGCCCAAGCAGCATGGTGCTTTTATGGGTGAATAGGTCATTCATTCAATCATTCCTGGAGTATTGCCAGAGACCACAAAGGAGTATTTTGCTTTCAAAGAAATAATGTTATCTGTAGTAGCTGCAGGTACCACACAAGGCCCCCTACTGGAAGCAACCCAGTAGAAATATGGGGGATTCCCCAATGTGTTTGAAATTGCTGATATATAAACCTTCAAACAGTATGCTGTGTGCTCCCACAGCTATAGGTGCACTAGTACTAATAAAATAATGAGCTCTGTCTGTCTGTCTGTCTGTCTGTCCGGCTATGCGTTTCGCCGCGCTTCGACGCATCGTTCCGATATTTCAGACATAGATGGGTACCGGGCGTGCGCTGTTTACCGTGTAGTTTTAAAGGTCATCGGAGGTCAAGGTCATGGATTTCAAACTTTGTCCGATCGGCCCCAAACTTGGTGGGTGGGATCCTTGATACGAGGGGAATATATGCCCAAAATAAAATTGAGGTCAACCGAGGTCAAAGGTCATTACGGAGGGGTCAAATTTCAAACTTTGTCCGATCGGGCTCAAACTTGGTGGGTGGAATCCTTGATACGAGGGGAATAATATATATGCCCGAAATAAAATCGAGGTCAACCGAGGTCAAAGGTCATTACGGAGGGGTCAAATTTGAAACTTTGACCGATCCGGCTCAAACTTGGTGGGTGGAATTCTTGATACGAGGGGAATACATGCCCGAAATAAAATCGAGGTCAACCGAGGTCAAAGGTCATTACGGAGGGGTCAAATTTCACACTTTGTCCGATCGGGCTCAAACTTGGTGTGTGGAATCCTTGATACGAGGGGAATATATGCCCAAAATAAAATTGAGGTCAACCGAGGTCAAAGGTCATTACGGAGGGGTCAAATTTCAAACTTTGTCCGATCGGGCTCAAACTTGGTGGGTGGAATCCTTGATGCGAGGGAATATATGCCCAAAATGAAATTGAGGTCAACCGAGGTCAAAGGTCATTATGGAGGGGTCAAATTTCAAACTTTGTCCGATCGGGCTCAAACTTGGTGGGTGCAATCCTTGCTACAAGGGGAATATATGCGCAAAATACCATTGAGTTCAACCGAGGTCAAAGGTCATTACGGAGGGGGGTCAAATTTCAAACTTTGTCCGATCGGGCACAGACTTGGTGGGTGGAATCCTTGATACGAGGGCTTAACATGGTATAACGAATTCTCAATATGACAGGAACAGGAAGATTTCACCACTCCCTGTGAGGACTGCAATGTCTTCCCAGCATTCATAGCTGAAAATGATTTCTAAATTTCAAACGGATGTATCAAATAAAACTGAGGTCATCAAAGGTCAAAGAGGATCAAGCCAAGGTCATCTAGGGTCAGAGGTCATATGGAGTCATTGGGGTCAAACAGCATCACTATCTGATGCTGGTGGTGCTATCACGTACAGCTACAGTGCCCTCACAGCTGCAGGTACTCTAGTTGCTTAAAAGTGAAGGATAAGTCATTCAAATTATCATTTGGTACATGTATATTTGGAATGAAAAATTTGGCAAAAAACGAACAAAAAAAAGCAGTATTTATGAATTTGAAACCCTATTCAAATACATGTAGCTAATTTATATACTGTCATAAATTACAGATTCATGTAAATGCCTTATTTTGTCTTAAATATATGGCTTTCGGCTGTACCACTAGCAGGATATGTTAGCACATAAAGATAAAGAGTAAAGACAGTGACAAACGTACCAAAATCTGAATTATGGTCATTTCTATGATCGTCCGGATGAGCATAGGGATGAGCAAATCACTGAATGGGCCATTAACTCCTCGCTTTTAGTGATCACCAAAGTCCATACTGCATTTAACCTTTGGCGATTATTATCTTTATTACCACTCTTGAAAAAAACCCTACACTAACAGATTACCATTGCTGCCGACACCGGAAGGGCCATGCTGCGCAACTATACTTTGTAGTACCAGTGCTGTACAACATGTACACATTTGTACGTGTGATTCCGATGTGTGTATTCTGGAGTACTCACACTAAAGTACCAACTTGAATGAAGTAGCTGGGTAGCAATGTACCTGTAGGGGCGGCAGCAATAGAAATCTGGTCGTGTAGAGGACCAGCAGAGGACACGATACACTCGAGTTGATATGTTTAACTTTATTAAGGGGCTATACAATAATTATGAGCCCTGGGCGAGGGGAAAATTGCAAGGGGGCAAGAAAGTTTTGGCCAGCCAAAAAGGGTGGCAAGCAATTTTTGTCAACCCGAGACGGGGACAAGCTATTGTTGGCCCACATTCATGATGGGGTGCTTTATAAAAAGGCTTAGGAAAACTGTGCGGAAACACCTAATAAATATGCAAATTTTCATGCTCGCTGCGCTCGCAATATACCTAGACCATTTATGGTTTGTAAATTGGGACAATTTTGCATGTGCAAAGGTGGGGGCATAGCATTTTTAGCGGGCCGTGAGGGGGAGGGAGGGGGCAAGGCAAGCGATTTTTGGCGGGCCGAGAGTGGGGAAGCGCATTTTAGCAAGCCGTTTGGAAATTTTATCCCGGGGGCGCATAAATATTGCACAGCCCCTTGAGTCCACTTTGAGTTCACAGAGTCAATTGTCGGCTGGAAGTCCAAGTTCATGGAAGAGGTAGAATGATGTCCGTGACAAGATCCATCGCTGGTGTATGTAGGCCTGTAAGGGCAAGCAAAATCACGGGTTTGTTTTTTTCTGATCTGATTTGCATTATTCACATATCATTTTAGATGAATTCCAAAATGCTATATGCACATGTAATATACATTACGGCATCTCAGCTAGGTATTGTTTAAATCCAGTTACTGAACTGCAATATAGGGATCGGTATTGCATTGTAATTGGTGCACTTGCTTGAACATATTTATAAACCAGGGCAAGGTTGTTTTCAGTTTTCTGTGTTTTCCTATATACTCCTTTCAAAGATATCAAGTTATACAGGTTGTAACAGGTGGTAAAAAGTTGCAGGTGTTACAATACAATGGCTTCCTGAAACAAACATGACAAAATAATAAGGACATATACAGTCTGTCTCAAAAAATATTGTGCAAGTGGAAAGCGCCATTTTTGGCAATTAGAAAATACTGTTGTGACATGATGCTTACATCAACGCCGGTCATTTATTTTGGTTTCGGCAATCCGGATATCTGTTTCACTAAACACAAATGTATGAAAACCCTTTTGTTATATCCAAATACCTGTACAGTACAGTTAATAAAAGTATATTCATTTGTAGTTTTAGAAATAGTTATGTAACAATTGCTCAGCATAATTGTATTGAAGACGAGAGCAGCAAGATGCATTGCTACAGGAGGTGATGGTCACGCAGAAGGAAGGGGGCTCTGCGTGACCCATGTACAAGAACAATAATGTTAAACACCAAACTGTAAAATGGACTAAACTGTTGATTTCAAGCAATGTTGAATTCAGCTGCTGCACACTCGGAAATGTGCTTATGATTTGATGAAAATCATCAATGAATTTTAAATATTTAGTGTAAAATTTCAAACGTATTATTATGATGTGCAATATTTCGTTGATTTTAATTTTACAACAGAGTGTGCAATATGTGTCTGTCTTTTAACATGTCTTGAGTGATAAAGAATGTGAACTATATATTTATCTTTTAATCTGTTTTAAGGGAGGACAGTTTTTATGGTCTACTTAGCTCAGCAATGCTCTGCTGTCTTCGATAGGGCATTGTATCGGAGAGGTACCCGGGTTTTATCAAAGCCCAAACCCATAAAAGACTGTAGCAAACTCTGTCAGACTCCGCTCAATTGTACACTGTGCTCCGATACCACGCGTTGACCAAAATATCGATCGAATCAATTTTACGACCATGCTTGAATTAACAACCCTTGAAACCTAAGTACACCACTTTATGTAGACATAAACTTGCACACACTATTGACTTTCTATCCCGGCTTTCTATTGACCCCAGACATGCTTATTTAATGACCACTTGAGTAGTTGATGAGTGGGTCTTTATGTATTTACTGAACACAAAGGAAATTGATTACGGTTTTACCATCGACCGTGTTTATAATCCTGCTGCTCTGCTGAACGCTCCGATAGATATCAGCAAACTCGTATACTGTTCGCTTGTTCCTATCGAACGCTCTAGCGTACATGAACCAATATCGGAGACAGCAAAGCATTGCTGAGCTAAGTAGACCATAAAAACTGTCCTCCCTAAGTGGGAAAAGAGAATCATTATATCATGATAAAACAATAAAAACAAATTTGTATTGTTGTGTAATCGATGCATTCTTTTGATTTCACGAAGACACTCTTGATAAACTTGATGCTATCATTAATTTACGTGTACAGCCCCTTTCTAGTAAAAGTTGCACAATTGTGGTTTTACCATTTCGTTGTTAACTAAACATATCTCGAGATTAAAACAAGCAAATTGAACAGAAGAATCCATCTCTTTTTAACCTTCTCCATATGCCACTTGCCTGTGATCTGCAATAATTGAGACAATTAGGGTCTTTCGTAAGACTATTGTTCAGAAACAAAAACGCAAGGGATTAAGTGAGTTGATCTGTAACTTGAATTGATTGTTAACTTTGAAGTACCAATCAGCTTATTTCAGTAGAGGTAGATGCCTGTGTCAATAAAGGCTAGCGCCCTCTAGATTCGGTCGATAAACTTGGTTTATCAAAAACTATGAGAATCTAATTCGAAAAACCTAGTTTATCGGCGAAAAACTAGGTTTCTCGGTCGATAAACTTGGTTTATCAAAAACTATGACAATCAAATTCGAAAAACCAGGTCTATCAAAAAAACTATGACAATCGAATTGAAAAACCAAGTTTATCGGTGAAAAACAAGGTTTCTCGGTCGATAAACTTGGTTTATCAAAAACTATGACAATCAAATTCGAAAAACCTGGTTTTTCGATTAAAATTTATTTATCAAATCGAAAAACCAAGTTTATCGATTCGATTGTCATAGTTTTTGATAAACCTGGTTTATCAGCGGAAAAACCAAGTTTATAAAAAAATCAAATTGATAAACCTGGTTCTTCGATCGAAAAACCATGTTTTTTAATTTAAAAAACCTCATTAGGAAATGAATTTGGAGAAAACCTTCTGTTAATAAAATACTATGCTGAGCCACCAGCCTGGGTGGCTCACGTTCCAGTAATTTCAGATGATTGAGCTCAGTAATACATCAAAGAATGTCATCCAATTCATGAAAACAAATAGATAATCAGCTTATCGGATTAAAAGCTTAGAGGGAAGGTCTTGCTGCTCAGCGAGTGTTTGTAATTATCAGAAGGTTTTCTCCAAATTCATTCTCTAATGAGGTTTATCGACGAAAAAACAGGTTTTCTGTTCTATTGTGCAATATACTTGCCATACACTAAAAATTCAGACAGGTTACTTGCAAAGAGTGCTGACGGCCATTACCTCACTCAGTGATACCATCCACAGCACATTCAGCTTTATCTGCTTATAGAGATAATGATCCCTGTTCAATTCTAAGAAAAAGTCTTTGCAAACAAAAACACGATCACCTTGCTTCAGATACAAATTACACATGGATTTATTTGGTTTAAAACTGATGCTTGAGTATTATTCATTGGTCCATTATAATTACCATGCAGCAGGCAGCACTTCCTGGCAGCCCCGGGTGAGCGGCATTTTGCTTGTTTTGGCACCATTGCCAATTTATAAACCACAAATTCCAACAATACATATTGCTCTCTAACTCAAATCAGTGCTTTACAATTTCTCGATTTCCATTTTAAGAGAAATGTACTTTGCCATATGTGATGCGATCAAGCAAAATCAGTCGGAACTCGGGTGTCAGATCTTACCCAGGGAAAGATGACATTCCAATATTGGCCTTTAAGGCCGCAGCTACACAAGGTCATGAGTTGGTATTATCGAATTTATGTGATTAATTCCAACAGCATATACCTATCATGTATGATTTTCGACTCTGGGATATGAGATTTTTTCTGTGATATGAGATTGGATTAACAATGTCGCTCTCTTTATCCAATAAAAAACCCTTTAAAAAGGGATGTACCGGGACAGGAATGATTTCATGTGAAGATTAAATAAAAACAGGCGAGACATGGTTTTAAAATGACAATTGTGATTCAAGGATGTACATCTAATTGATTGGCCTTGGTTGGATGCCTTGCAATTGATTTAAACATATAGGGTAATCTCTGATAATTATGTGATATTGTTGGCTGGCAAAATAGGGAGATTTTGGATGGTGGGAAGTACTGGTTGATTGGTGGTAATCACGGTGAAAAGGATTATTCCTAGTTGACGCTAATACACATGAAATGAAGTTACAGACAAGCATTGCTCGGTTTTAAGTTTTTATTGATAACATGATATTTATTAATGACACATATAGATGGCACTTGGTACATATAAAGTGATAAAAGGTACACAAATAATGTACATAAAAAGTTTATACAAAAGTTACAAGAAGATACAGAACTATAAGTTGTTTGGAGACATGATATATCATAGTGGCATGGCATAGGGTAATTATTACAAAATTCAGTTCTTCATAGCAACGTATAGATGTGTTGACTTCTGACGTCAATCTTTAGCAGTACGTGCATACATCATTTGTGTTGTGTGATTTGCCTATTTTATTTAGGGCTTGTGTTTGTTATATTCTTGCCACAGCACAATTAGTTGTTGTTGTGTGTAAATGTTTTGAGTATAGAAAGACATACTGTCAATTATAAAAAATATAAGTAACAAACGTAGATCACTATTGGAAAGTATAAAATGTTCAATTCTGGAACTATAGCAATTGCATCGATCCTCATTCACTCAAGTACAAGTACAGGGTGTCCCAGAATGATCTATACCGGGAAAGATGGAAATTTTTAGGTATGAAGGTCATGTTGAATGGTCATATTGTTTTGCATTTTAAGTTCTACATATATTTAGCTTTCTCAGATTTTTTAGATTTTAAAAATTGGACGTTTCTTGTAGAAGTTATAGAAGATTGCGTAAAAATGGTGAATTCTAAGTTTTGACAACGCAACCTATTTTGAAAATCTGTAACATTACTAACCGTTCAGCATTAAGTTATTTGGAAAAAGTTATGCAGGTATTTTATTTGTGCCCTGTTCATATTTCTACTAAATAGCCGATATCTATCTATTATTTATGACGTTACGAAGCAATCATTATATGGAATTAAGGATTTGTGGCCTAATCCAATTCTCTCTTTGGCGGTAGTTTTAAATATAGTTATTGTGGTGTGAGGTCCATGTCATTTGAAATGCTTGCAGAGATCGGACTGGTTGTGGTACAGAAAAGACTGCTCCTCAATTTATTGTACATCAGCGTGGTTTTCTTTCAAAAACTTACTGGCAAACCGGCAGCTATGTTGAGACGCAAAGAAGATTCATTAGACGATAGTGTATAACGTAAAGAAGTTTGACGAGCACGGAACTGTCAGGAATCGACAGAGTGAAGCTTCAGGTGCTCGTAAGACTGTAAGAACTAGAGCGAACATTGTAGCTGTCCAGCAAGCTTTAAAGCGCAACCCCAGCAGTAGTTGTCGTCGAAATGCTGTGCCAAACATCCCACGTTCTCCATTTAATCGTATCGTGCCATTTTTCAAAGGTATGCGAGTCGTTTTTCATCGATTTTACATTATTGCATGCCACGCCAAAACAAATAAAGGTAGCGTGCTGAAATTAACAGAATAAGTAGGAGACATGTCCAACATTATAATGCTGGTATCAAAAATAGATACACTGCCCGTCTTCTATTTTTAGTTATTTTTACAAACACGATACAAATCATTCTGGGACACCCTGTATAATGTTGTTTTGTTTGTTTTAACATCTGATAATTGTCACTTCTTTTATAATGCGTGTAATTATTTCTATATGTTGACATTTTTTTATAAATATAATTATGCATACAATTCAATTACTTAATTTTACACCATGAATAACTGAACATGGTCATTTTTTGGTAATAATTAATTCATTACGTAATGTCCATACCTTCGGTCGGGGTGAATGTATTGACCCCCAAATCAGCCAATCAAGTAACTGTCGCTGTGGATGTTACGTAAGCGTGGCAAGGAAAGTATCTCAAGATGTCAGACATGGGAAATATTAGGGACGCATCATTAGACTTCAAAGGAGGGGTTGGGGAATTGGAGTCGGGGAATAGTTCCAGCGGCAAGTTTTTTGTTAATTTCATGCATTTATACACAATTAAGTGGGGAAAGTTTTTGTTTTGTTTTTAGTGTTGGTGGGGAACGTTTTTTTTTTGCTCATGGAGTGGGGGAAGGTCTTTTTTTAAACTTCCTAAACCCCCACCTTGAAGTCTAATGGTGCGTCCCTTATGACCAACAAATCAGCCAATGAAAGATAGATGTTGCTGTGCAAGATTCAGAAACACACCGCTATCTTGGTGTTCCATGTGGCATTGTTTCTAGATTTATTATTACCATCATCTTGCACTACACGCAATTCGAATTATACATGGCCGGTATAGGCCTACCACGCAAATCGAACTATTTAGGTTATTAACAATTCTCACAAAATCTCCTCCCAAATGTCACTTCAACAAATTATGATTTTATGAAATTGAGCGACTTGTTCTAGATCAGAGCAAGAAAATAATTAAACCTAACGGCAGCAGGTGAATCCCCATCAAGCATGCAAGATTGTAGTTTCAATTAAACCTCGCGTTGACTTCACAGATGTATCAATATATTTTCTTTTCTAGTTTTTGTTCGTTTCCATCGAAATTATTTCTTGCATTATTTAAATGCTATATCTTACTTTTTGTATACGTGCAACTTTCATTCAATTTTCTGAAGTTTGTACTCTATCTTTGTATTTTTTTTCTGAATAAAGCTTGCTACCTCACCTGTGTTTGATGATGAATGAAAGACATTTCGGTGTAAGTTCGGTAATGTTCACTTTTAGGTTTATTCTCGTGTTTCCACGACCATGATTTTTTTTAATAGTTGATGTTTCCTGGATTATTTCATATATCAGGTAATTTACCCGGGTAATTGATAGGTTCAAAGACATTTTGAGTGTTGCATTTTCGATTTTTGTGATAACGACAGGCCAATTATTTCGAGATGTCTATTTTTTAGACACTGCGGAGCAACATTTTGAAGCTGTAACACGATTTTAAGTTACGATCAATTTGATATTATTCCATCGGTTTACGCATGGTTTACGTTACTTATTTGAGAAGGTGACAAACGAATCCCGTGTTCAAAAGAACGGTAAAGAGCAACTTGTTTCTGTGCAATATGTTCTTACGATCGTTGACTGTAATTAATCAAATTTCTGGCTAAGTTAATTTCCCGGGAGATTCTTTTTGGTTCTCTGTTAAGACATGTATTACAAAACCACGTGTTAAAAATAGTAAAAATCACACAAATTGATGCGTTGGTAAAACAAATTTGCGTTGGTTAAAAAATTACCCCAATTACATTTTAATACTGCGTTGATCAAAGAGTAATAAATATTCCCTTTAAAAGGGAATGCAGGCTTCAATGTAGAAGAGGTCTTGTAATTGGTTTGATTGGGTGGATGGCATTTTTAGGATTTTATCCAAGTGATATTGATTGTGATATTGGCCTACTTTAAGTTTTTGAATTATGTCGGCACTTCTAGGAGAAGGCATGAGCGTTAATCCCGGGGAGTCCCCTCCCCCCACCTTTCGGCAGAATTACCCATATTTCGGGGTTTTCAGCCACTTTTTGACAATTCATGTTCATTGCCATCCACCCCCCCCCACACACCCCCACCCCACCCCCACACATTTGAAGCCGGATTGGCGCTAATGGGTGAAGGTGACACTTATAATGGGTAGCATTGATTTGTTGTAGGACACAAAATAAAGACATTTCAGTGTTGTGACCTGTGTTATTATGCAACTTACTTAAAGTATTTTTACATTACTGTTAATGGAAGATCCTTAATAAGGATAAAGTCACAAAATGATGGAAAATATATTAGTGTCAGTTTCGCTACAATGGAGGTTATCTTCACCCTTTGTGCAAGTTTCATAAATGAAATAAATGTTGGAGCTTTGATAAATTGATACTGCAAGCACCAAATCTATTCCTTCCATTAAAACTACGTCGCTATTAAAACCTTATTTAAAATCTTCTTTATTTATATATCAATTGAGGATGTGAAATATCATTTTTGTTGTATTTCCAAACTCATTTCAATTCTCGCTATTCACAATAAGGGCGCCGGCAGCGGTTTGCGATGTAATCGTGATGTATCATGATGGAAAAGGTCGACATCCAAGTCCGCGCAATACGAATATTACCATGCTATTATATAGGAACACGTGACAATATTTTTTAGTTTGTCAAAATAAAGGTGTTACACGCGAATCGATACTAAATAATACTTAATAATGTGATTTGAAATGTGCACAATTAATTTTTTCTCTATCGATTTGCGTGTAATACCGTTATATTGACAAACTAAAAAATATTGTCACGTGTTCCTATGTAATAGCATGGTAATATTCGTATTGCGCGACTTGATGTCGACCTTTTCCCATGATACATCACGATTATATCGCAAAATCCGTTGGCGGCGCCCTTATTGTGAATAGCGATAATTAATTAAAATTAACGAATTTTGCCAATCTAAAAATATATAAAATACCCATTTTTAATAATTTGACATACAATTTGTATTATATCCCGAATTTCTTCGTATTCAGAATATAATTTTGGTGAGTCTGATGTGCTATCAGGTTCCACAACAAATACTATGCAAACATTGCTATCTTAACCCTTAATGGTCTACATTATAATGCGAAAGTAGCGAACTGTAAATGTTGCATATTTGAATGTTTCAGTACTGTTTAAAATTTAGTCAGAGCGTTTTAATTAAAAGATACCCATGTGTGTACAAATACCACATACCCTCTCCTCATATGTGTCAACAAATCCTTTCCCCTACACCTCCGCTCATATTACAAAGCAACAACAGCAACTAGTTCATCAACAATCAAAACAGCAATGGTTATCATGAGAATTGTGAACGATTGTAATCACGCTAATTGATTCACAAACATATCAGTGACATCCAGTGACATTCAGTCAAGTGATTATGAGATGATCTATTAGAATTACTCAAATATCCAGCAGCACAGTCGAGTAGCAGGTGGATGAATGGAAAGCAGTCTAATATGAATGTAAAAGGCCCCATGTCACATGGGAGAAAATGGTAAACCACACAAAAACAGCCGGATTGCTATAAATTGCGGTAATATTGTGAAAAATTGATGTAAATTGCCTAAAATTATGCTAAAGTGTAATCGATCACTGCAAATCTTGCTAAATTGCAACCGAGCACTACAAATCGTGCTCAATTTTGATAAATCACAGAAAATTCAAATTTCGACAAAGTCTGTGGCCAACACTGCTGAATTCTGCAAAATGGTGATAAATGGTGTAAATATCCCACAAAAAGGAAGTCCATACTTGTCTGAGTAACGTGTTTGCTAACATTTACGATCTTATACATGTTATACATGTCATAATTATACAAATAATTTTTTGAAATTAAGACCCCATAGAAATGCACGTTAAAAGGCCAAAATAGGTAGTGGGCTTTTTTTCACTCTACCTCACTATTTCAGCTTAAAATGGACAGGGACACTTCCTGGCAGTTATTACTAATAATACAGCATTTTGGGTAAGAATAAGAAAGTAAAGATTTGGCGGATATCGTACTTTAGGGCTTTAACATGAAAGTTTATGTTTTGGGGTGCTATTTTTGCTACATTATGAGAACAAATGTTATTTAGCATCTTTAGCCTACACCTCAAATGTTGTAGGCGGCAGATTGAGATATAGGAGTGCTCCATTTTTATATGCACCTAAGGTTCTCATAAGGGTTCGAATGATTTAATGGGACAAAACCGTAAAAAATCTTGTTGCAATATATCTCAAATTGTTCCTCTCCAAAAGTCATTGTCACAGTGTTCCACGGTGCTTAGTTCAGGGGTTCAATAGGTCAAATGCCAAACATTGCATTACAGAGGTTTAAAAATGGTCAAATGTCATTAAAATTGGTCTTAAATTACTCCCCTAAACATTAGCAATCTCAAACATTATTCTTAATTCAGAATTTGGTGCAGTTGTTAATGCCATGTCCCCATCACTGTTAATTCAATAGGAATATCATGGTGTCACCTTAGACGTACCAATTAATTCATCACATTTTGAGGTAATTGTCGGGTAGAGTAATTTGAGAGTTCAAATAGTACAACACAACACCCCGTACTAATAGCTCAATCCTGATCCTTAACGCGGCTGTGTACTCTAGCCATTGTTTCTTTCTCAAAATTGAGTTTTTATGATATGTTTGTACCTTGTTATGTTTTTTATAAATACAAGGAATGAAAATCCAGATTTGTAAAATCCAACTGCAATATTTTAAGGATTTTATTTCACTATTCCACTCGTGTTTGAAATTGAAAAGGAAAGAAAATCTTTGTTGTACCAGCAAGGTACACGCGCGCAACAACTCATCGCGTTGCGTATCTCGCAATTTGTTAACGCACAAATACGCGACGCATACGCGACGCATACGCGACGCTTATCTGCATGCGCGGCGCATCTTATGGAAACACCACGGAAGCACTGATTTCACAAAAACCTAGTGGTCAAATGGCTCCGTTTTAGCTGATAAAATGTGGGTTTTTCAAGTTCTTTCCCCGATTTAAATATCAAGTTATTAATGGATTTCGCTGAAACTTCTCAAGGGGCTGTGGATTTACCCGATGTTCACGTTATATAAGTTACAAAAACGAAAATTGTCGCATTCTCCTGTGAGATTCGATGAAAGTGCAAAATGTGACCACTTTAAACTTCAACGGCCATTATTTCAATGTTCATTTTCTCGGTAAAATGACGATTTAGGTACACGATAACTCAATAAATACAGCATCTATAGGTAAGCAATTATGATCATCGTAAAAAGCATGATCGACTCAAGAAACAGTTTTCTCATTTTTTATTTTTTGGTCTATTTCCGATTTTGGGCATCATTTTGTGCAAATAGGCGTTTTTGAATTTTAAAAAGTTCATTTTGATGCCTTATATGGTCAATATCTCAAAAAATAAGGCCAATATCAAAAAAATTTAAAAAAACGTTTTTGGAATGGAGCCTCAAGATTGAGCTAAAAACAAAATAAAATATTTTGGAAAGAGTGTTTTTTGTTATGATGTACCTAACAAATATTGCCAAAAACTCACTTTTTGTGATTTTCTTCAAAATTGTTGTTTTTACCCCAAATCTGTATTTATATTAAGATTTAATGATGTCTTGCCTTCATTAAAATGTATAGTTTTATATGTTTTGCGCGAATAATTACAAAGTTATTGCACTTTTACTACATGCATGTCTGAGAGTACACAGCCACCTTAAATGCACATGGCAATTGAAACCCCTGCCCCTGGGTACCCGGGAATGGCCGGGACTTTGGACGGGGATTTTTGTTTTTAAAAGTTCAACTCCCCGGCTAATACCCGGCGAAGACCCGGATCTGCAGGGCATGAATCTTGAGCAAATCCCCCATCCTGGACGAACATCAGATGCAAACAGCTGCCGGCAGGGGCAGTGAGAATAAAAATTCGTGCAGTGAGAATTAAAAATCCGTGCTTAAAATATTTCTACTAATGTATTCAAGTTTTGACCACACTAATGACCAGGAAATTAAAGCAGTTCCCCAGCACACACAAATCGTTTAAATGTCGGGTTATATTGAGGTTATCAAACGTATGAACATTTTCAGGACCTTTATTAAACCCGACATATGAATGTTTTTAAAACGTTTGTACAAAAACTAAAACGCGTTTACAAATAAAAACAAGACTGATCGAGTCAAAAAATTATATTCAAAATGTTTAATTTGAGTATAAAAATCACGCAAATATTGCCTTGCAACGCCCTTTCTCCCCAATTTTTTGATCACTCAGGGCGAAAAGCCTTGAGACAAGCGAATGCGCAACAGGCGTAGGAGTAGAGTGCTAAAATGTGTGTAGGCCTATTTTATGCAACTTTGCAAAGTTTGTATGCGTTTCTGCATTCTTATTAACATTTGTAAAACATAATACCATTTGTAAAATACAATACCATTTGTAAAATACAATACCATTTGTAAAATACAATACCATTTGTAAAATACAATACCATTTGTAAAATATAATACCATTTGTAAAATATAATACCATTTAACTCGATATCAGTAAACCAGCTGTGTACTTTCATAGTACAAAAATTACAATTCAATTAAGGAATGGGATATTAACGTTAAGCGACGTTTTCACGTATTTTTGGTGAGAGCTGAGAGTACACCAGACCTATCGAATTGCATTCTAAATACGAGGAATGTCCTTCTGATCTGATATCAAATAATTTTGATTTTTTTGAAATTCGCGATATAATACAAATTTTATGACAAATTTTTAAAATTTGATATTTTTAAAATTTTTGATATTTAACAGTCCTCGAAGTAAACTTTATAAATCTAATGATATGTACTAAAAGTGTATGTAGCTGGGATGAAAAGCCGACGATCAATTGAAAATGTTGACCTTTCATATTATTGATATACATTTTTTGGTGTTTTGGGGAAAAAATTCCATATGTTCAATACGAGTGGTCAAAATGTTCAATTGATCGTCGGCTTTTCTTCCCAGCTACATACACTTTAAGGGCTGGGGTACTGGGGTATGAACGTTTGGACAGTATTTATTGTGGGACATTAGAGCACATCAGACATATCGAATAGCATTCTGAATACGAAGAATGTCCTTCTGATATCAAATAATTTTGATTTTTTGAAATTCGCAATGTAATACACATTTTATGGCAAATGATTAAAAATTGATATTTTTGATATTTAACTGTGCTCGAAGTAGTTGAATACTGTGGCATTGATTGCAAAGGGCAAAATAATTTGACCCAAAACATAAACTCTTTATTTGGATTTTCCATTACGGAAAAAAAAAATTATGACCGAAAATTTCCGTGCTAAATGGGCGTGGCAATTGGCCATATTGATGACGAAATGTGATTCTTACTGGCATTAAGGTCAGAACTGGGTAGCTGCCGATGATGTTATTTGATAATGTTTGCACGTAGGGAACTTAGGGGGCTGTCATTTTCTTCGGAAGGAAGGGGTCATGGATTTATTTATTTGGGAGTCAAGATAAGTATCCACCCTCCCCCCGTAGTGCCGCCAATGAACATAACTCTGATCCTAATTATAACGTAAATTGAGGAAACTATAACTTTAGCCCTTTTCGGTATAATGACCCTCTCAAACTAATAGGCTAGATGTCCCCGCCCGACCTCCTCAACTCTAACTTACTCATTCGCTCGCAAATGGACAAAAAAAACAAATTCAAAATGTGTTTTTAAGCACCTTTTGTGTCCCCATGCTAAATCGGTAATCTGTACACCCTTTGTCACCCTTTGACGTACAATTTAGAGTATAAACACGTAGATGACTGTACATGATCTAATCATCCCGGCTGGAAGCTGTTGAGGAAGACTCGTATACTATACATCACGCTCGTACGTTATATGACAAGTTGACGTACAATCACGTATGTGATGCATGGTTTGAGGTTTATTCAGCTAGTAAGTTAGATCTCGTCATACACATTATTGTCATGGTATGTTGTAATTGTATACGTCAATTTTGTTCAGTTTGATTCAACCGGCTTATAAAGTTTTACTTTACACGGTAGGGGGAAGTTAGCAAAAAAAACAATTAATTTATGAGTGTAAAAGGGGGGAGGGAGGGGGGGTGTTGGGGAAGTGGAGGGGACAAATAATATTTATAAAATTATAAGTAAGGCGAGAAAGAGAGAAACCCTGTTCTACGGGCGAACGGATCTTTCAAGTAGGGTCGGTCGGTCGGTTGGTATTTTTTTTTAAAATTTAAATAACCCAAAAAATCACAAAAATCTGTAAATAAATTTCAATTTGAGAAAATACAAAAAAAAATTGTCCTGAAATTTCCGAAATTTGGGGTCGGCATTCATTTGTACAGGAAAAAAATTGTTTCCCAATTTGTTCAAAATAGGACAGGGTTTTCGTTTTTCGTCGCATAAATAAATAAATAAATAAATAAATAAATAAATAAATAAATAAATAAATAAATAAATAAATAAATAAATAAATAAAAATAAATAAACATTAGTTAAGTTTGAACATGGGGGTGCTGTGCAATAATCATGATCCTTTGATATCCATGATTTATCCTTGCAAATTTATAGCATCGAATCTCCAGCCAATGTTCCTTGCCAGAAACAAGGTCACAACTGTAGCCACTCCTTCAATGGTCGCCATTTCAGTGATTGACAGTGATGTAATGCAAATATGGCGCTGGCCGTCTGGTCATGTGCGCATTTATAAAAGCGCATTTATATATACAACCGAAGTCTACTGGTTACCGTGGAATCGCATCTTCTGAAGTTAGTGAGTTTCAAAATTGCTGCTCTTCAGTAAGCATTGCTTCTCTAAAAATGACTCCTCTGCCATTCAACAGCTGCGTAAAAAGCCGTCACAAATCCAGAAGTGATTGATTCTGACAATTGTTCATCATCCATGCTATCACATGATGGCCTTCAGCACAGTGTATGACGGGAAGCATGAACAACTCATCTTTATCACTGAATTGCCATGCTTGCGGATGTTTAAAAAAGGATAAGATCATTTCCTCCTACCCTATTATTCAGTTAACCTGGTTTTCTCCAATGTGTAAAACTTTTTCAATAAATTTTTAGAAAAAGAAATCAACCTATAGCGTTCGTTACACTCTGACGCAAGGATGTGTGAAAGTCTCCGTCTGATTTAATTTAGAGTTACTTGACGTGATGTTTAATCATGTTTCATATGAATGTTCTGATCATGCAGTAAATTATGATTTTCAGTAATTGAGCGACTTGTACTAGATCAGAGCAAGAAAATAATTAAATCTATCGGCAGCAGGTGAATCCCTAACAAGCATGCAAGATTGTAGTTTCAATTAAACCTCTCCTTGAGTTCAGAGGTGTATAAATATAGTTTCGTTTCTGGTTTTTGTTCGTTCCCATCGAAATTATTTCTTGTATTATTTAAATGCTATATCTTACTTCTTGTATACGTGTGACTGTCATTCAATTTTCTGAAGTGTATTTTTTTCTGACTAAAGCTTGCTACCTCACCTGGATTTGATGATGAATGAAAGACATTTCGGTGTAAGTTCGGTAATGTTCACTTTTACGTTTATTCTCGTGTTTCCACGACCATGATTTTTTTTAACAGTTGATGCTTCCTGGATTATTTCATATATCAGGTAATTTACCCGGGTAATTGATAGGTTCAAAGACATTGTGAGTATTGCATTTTCGATTTTTGTGATAACGACAGGCCAATTATTTCGAAATGTCTATTTTTTAGACACTGCGGAGCAACATTTTGAAGCTATAACACGATTTTAAGTTAAGATCAATTTGATATTATTCCATCGGTTTACGCATGGTTTACGTTACTTATTTGACAAGGTGACAAACGAATCCCGTGTTCAAAAGAACGGTAAAGAGCAACTTGTTTCTGTGCAATATGTTCTTACGATCGTTAACTGTAATTCATCAAATTTCTGGCTAAGTTAAATTCCCGGGAGATTCATTTTGGTTCTCTGTTAAGACATGTATTACAAAACCACGTGTTAAAAATAGTATAATTCACACAAATTGATGGATGCGTTGGTAAAACAAATTTGCGTTGGTTAAAAGATTACTAGTACCCGAATTACATTATTTTTAATACTGCGTTGATCAAAGACTAATAAATATTCCCTTTAAAAGGGAATGCAGGCTTCAATGTAGAAGAGGTCTTGTAATTGGTTTGATTGGGTGGATGGCATTTTTAGGATTTTATCCAAGTGATATTAATTGTGATATTGGCCTATTTTAAGTTTTTGAATTATGTCGGCACTTCTAGGAGAAGGCATGAGCGTTAATCCCGGGGGCGTCCCCCACCTTTCGGCAGAATGACCCATATTTCGGGTTTTAGCCACTTTTTGACAATTCATGTCAATCATCCACCCCCCCCCCCTCACACACACACCCCACACATTTGAAGCCGGATTGGCGCTAATGGGTGAAGGTGACACTTATAATGGGTAGAATTGATTTGTTGTAGGACACAAAATAAAGACATTTCAGTGTTTGTGACCTGTGTTATTATGCAACTTGCTTAAAGTATTTTTACATGTCTGTTAATGGAAGATCCTAAATAAGGGTGAAGTCACAAAATTATGGAAAATATATTAGTGTCAGTTTCGCTACAATGGAGGTTATCTACACAATTTGTGCAAGTTTCATGAATGAAATAACATGTTGGAGCTTTGATACTGCAAGCACCAAATCACCTCCTTCCATTAAAAGTACGTCGCTATTAAAACCTTATTTGAAATGTTCTTTATTCATTTATCAATTAAGGATGTCAAATATACTATTTTGTTATGTTTCCAGTCTTATTTCATTTGCATAATAAATTAATCAATCTAAAAATATAAAAAATACCCATTTTTAATACCTTGATATACAATTTGTATTATATCCCGAATTTCTTCGTATTCAGAATATAATTAGGCGTGTCTGATATGTTATCAGGTCTCACAAAAATGTATGAAAACCCTTTTGTGCCAAATTGAATAGAATGTTATGTAGTAGATAAAGGGTGAGAAACAGACCATTACCATAGATAATCGGTGTCTTGTTGAGGTATGGTGAGCATGTTAGTCGCTCGGAAGGCGAGACCCCGAAGGTGTCGAGCCTTCCGAGCGACTAACATGCGAAAAATAAACTAATTTGTTGTAAAAGTGTATTCATTTTCCAAAAAACAAAATGGAAAAAACTGATGTATTATTTTGTAAAAGTTGTGTGTTTTTTCCCAAAATAAAAACACCTCGAGATAGTGTAATATTCTTCCCATGTGTCCTGCGTGCGAGTCTATTTAATGACAAATGCAAGTGATTTAATCAAATCAATACAGAATTGATCTCAATTGACAATTGTATTTGAAGTGGTTTGGCAGGTTATTCACTTGCTTTAATCCGCTGGAGTTTATTCACCCCGTGACCATTGTTATTCAAATAATTAATGAATAATGCAAATTTTATGGACTACAATCTGTTTCAACACCATGAAATTTATATCTTAGAAAAATGTGAGTATAAGCAGATATTTGAAAAACCTAGTAACGTTGTGTCCAATGGTGCTCCCCATTATGGGTAGGTCACAGTAAGGCTTTGCACCCCCAGCCTCTTGACTTGTAATGAGTACCGCAGGTTAGTTTGCAAGCTCCCCTGGTCGGGTAGTATCCCGGGGTTCTTGCCTAGCAGCTAATTTGCATGGACCGTTGAGCGTTTTTGGGTTGGGCAAGGATAAAGGCAGATTCCCTTCTAAAAACCAATGGCAAGTTTATATACATGTACTGAGTTTACATTCAACGAAACGATTACTTTTTATTTATGAATATTTACTTCGTTATGCTAATTAAAATTTAATTACTGTTATACGGACTGCAGGAGCCCTCTATAATTTTCTCTTGCCATGTAACATTTGCATTTAAATCGAGCTGTAAATGCATTTTTTTCCAAATAATAGTAACCAACTCAGATTCTACATGTATGTTGTGATCCTTTCCATAGTGTTTCTAGAATGTCCATGGTATTCCTTTTGTTTAGCTCGCTGCCCGAGACCGTTATCTTGAGCTATTGTGTTGATAACGGTCTCTGGGCAGCTAGCTACCTCCATTACTCTAGGTAATGGTCGAGGCAACGAACCTCAAACAAAAGGAATACAATGGATAATCTGTGAATAGAAAAGGGCTAGACGTATATATCCAAATACCTGTACAGTACAGTTAATAAAAGTACATTCATTTGTAGGATTAGAAATAGTTATGTAACAATTGCTCAGCATAATTGTATTGAAGAAGAGTGCAGCAAGATGCATTGCTACTGGAGACGATCACGCAGAAGGAAGGGGACTCTGAGTGACTCATGTACACGAACAATAATGTTAAACACCAAACTGTAAAATGGACTAAACTGTTGATTTCAAGCAATGTTGAATTCAGCTGCTGCACACTCGGAAATGTGCTTATGATTTGATGAAAATCATCAATGAATTTTAAATCTTTAGTGTAAAATTTCAAACGTATTATTATGATGTGCAATATTTCGTTGATTTTAATTTTACAACAGAGTATGCAATATGTGTCTGTCTTTTAACATGTCTTGAGTGATAAAGAATGTGAACTATTTATCTTTTAATCTGTTTTAAGTGGGAAAAGAGAATCACTATATCATGATAAAACAATAAAAACAAATTTGTATTGTTGTGTAATCGATGCATTCTTTTGATTTCACAAAGACACTCTTGATAAACTTGATGCTATCATTGATTTACGTGTACAGCCCCTTTCTAGTAAAAGTTGCACAACTGTGGTTTTACCATTTCGTTGTTAACTAAACATATCTCGAGATTAAAACAAACAAATTGAACAGAAGTATCCATCTCTTTTAAACCTTCTCCATATGACACTTGCCTCTGATCTGCAATAATTGAGACAATTGGGGTCTTTTGTAAGACTATTGTTCCGAAACGAAAACGCAAGGGATTAAGTGAGTTGATCTGTAACTTAAATTGATTGTTTGACGTACCAATCAGCTTATTTCAATAGAGGTAGCCTGTGTCAATAAAGGCTGGAGAGACAAGATTATGGAACACCGGTGTTTGTAATGGTCTAGCGCCCTCTAAACTCGGTCGATAAACTTAAAAACTATGACAATCTAATTCGAAAAACCTAGTTTATCGGCGAAAAACTAGGGTTCTCGGTCGATAAATTTGGTTTATCAAAAACTATGGCAATCAAATTCGAAAAAGCTGGTTTTTCGATTGAAAAACCAGATTTATCAAATCGAAAAACCAAGTTTATCGATTCGATTGTCATAGTTTTTGATAAACCTGGTTTATCAGCCGAACACCTGGTTCTTCGATCGAAAAACCATGTTTTTTAATTTTAAAAAACCGAGGTTTACGACGAAAAACTAGGTTTTCTGTTCTATTGTGCAATATACTTGCCATACACAACACTAAAAATTCAGACAGGTCTCTTTGGCAAACACGTATATACGAGTATGTCAAGCTACTTGCAAAGAGTGCTGACGGCCATTACCTCACTCAGTGATACCATCCACAGCACATTCAGCTTTATCTGCTTGTAGAGATAATGATCCCTGTTCAATTCTAAGAAAAAGTCTTTGCAAACAAAAACACGATCACCTTGCTTCAGATACAAATTACACATGGATTTATTTGGTTTAAAAACTGCTGCTTGAGTATTATTCATTGGTCCATTATAATTACCATGCAGCAGGCAGCACGTCCTGGCAGCCCCGGGTGAGCAGCGTTTTGCTTGTTTTGGCACCATTCCCAATTTATAAACCACAAATTCCAAAAATACATATTGCTCTTTATCTCAAATCAGTGCTTTACAATTTCCCGATTTCCATTTTAAGAGAAATGTATTTTGCTATATACCATAATATAATCCATTTATAATTTCAATTGGGGGCCTCGTGAGCTTCAGCAAGAAATTCAGTGACTCCTTATAACTTGTACGTGTGCCGTGACATTCCTCCTGTTCAGTTAATTTCGGGTTTTTTAACACTGAAATTGGCTGAACGGCATTAAAGTACAGATTCACCGTCGAAACTCATTTTCTTAAGGCCGCAGCTACATAAGGTCATGAGTTAGTATTATCGAATTTATGTAATTAATTCAAGCAGCCTACCCTTTTGACACGTTTGTATTTCGTCAAATATTTTCGATTTATTCAAACAAATTATTACGGGTAACTTATAAGTCATGGACCCTATAGATATGCCGATATTTCCTTGTGGCATCAGCGAGTTTCAAAATTGCAGCTCATTTTCAGTAAGCATTGTTTCGAAGAATGATTCCTCTGCCATTCAACAGCTGCGTAAAAAGCTGTCACAAATCCAGAAGAGATTGATTCTGACAATTGTTCATCATCACATGATGGCCTCCAGCACAGCACGGGAAGTATGAACAACTCATCTTTATCACTGAATTGCCATGCTTGCGGATGTATAAAAAAGGATAAGATCATTTCCTCCTACCCTATTATTCAGTTAACCTGGTTTTCTCCAATGTGTAAAACTTTTTCAATAAATTTTTAGAAAACGAAATCGACCTATAGCGTTCGTTACACTCTGACGCAAGGATGTGTGAAAGTCTCCGTCTGATTTAATTTAGAGTTACTTGACATGATGTTTAATCATGTTTCATATGAATGTTCTGATCATGCAGTAAATTATGATTTTATGAAATTGAGCGACTTGTACTAGATCAGAGCAAGAAAATAATTAAATCTATCGGTAGCAGGTGAATCCCTAACAAGCCTGCAAGATTGGAGTTTCAATTGAACCTCTCCTTGACTTCAGAGGTGTAGCAATATAGTTTCTTTTCTGGTTTTTGTTCGTTCCCATCGAAATTATTTCTTGCATTATTTAAATCCTATATCTTACTTCTTGTATACGTGTGACTGTCATTCAATTTTCTGAAGTTTGTACTCTATCTTTGTATTTTTTTCTGACTAAAGCTTGCTACCTCACCTGGGTTTGATGATGAATGAAAGACATTTTGGTGTAAGTTCGGCAATGTTCACTTTTAGGTTTATTCTCGTGTTTCCACGACCACGATTTTTTTAACAGTTGATGTTTCCTGGATTATTTCATATATCAGGTAATTTACCCAGGTAATTGATAGGTTTAAAGACATTGTGAGTGTTGCATATTCGATTTTTGTGATAACGACAGGCCAATTATTTCGAAATGTCTATTTTTTAGACACTACGGAGCAACATTTAGAAGCTATAACACGATTTTAAGTTACCATCAATTTGATATTATTCAATCGGTTTACGCATGGTTTACGCATAGACCCTGGAAAAGACACGTTACTTATTTGAGAAGGTGACAACGAATCCCGTGTTCAAAAGAACGGCAAAGAGCCACTTGTTTCTGTGCAATATGTTCTTACGATCGTTAACTGTAATTCATCAAATTTCTGGCTAAGTTAATTTCCCGGGAGATTCTTTTTGGTTCTCTGTTAAGACATGTATTACAAAACCACGTGTTAAAAATAGTAAAAATCACACAAATTGATGCGTTGGTAAAACAAATTTGCGTTGGTTAAAAAATTACCCCAATTACATTTTAATACTGCGTTGATCAAAGAGTAATAAATATTCCTTTAAAAGGGAATGCAGGCTTCAATGTAGAAGAGGTCTTGTAATTGGTTTGATTGGGTGGATGGCATTTTTAGGATTTTATCCAAGTGATATTGATTGTGATATTGGCCTATTTGAAGTTTTTGAATTATGTCGGCACTTCAAGGAGAAGGCATGAGCGTTAATCCCGGGGGAGTACCCTCCCCCCACCTTTCGGCAGAATTACCCATATTTCGGGGTTTTCAGCCACTTTTTGACAATTCATGTTCATTGCCATCCACCCCCCCCCCCACACACACACACACCCACCCCACACATTTGAAGCCGGATTGGCGCTAATGGGTGAAGGTGACACTTATAATGGGTAGCATTGATTTGTTGTAGGACACAAAATAAAGACATTTCAGTGTTGTGACCTGTGTTATTATGCAACTTACTTAAAGTATTTTTACATGTCTGTTAATGGAAGATCCTAAATAAGGGTAAAGTCACAAAATGATGGAAAATATATTAGTGTCAGTTTCGCTACAATGGAGGTATTCTACACCCTTTGTGCAAGTTTCATAAATGAAATAACATGTTGGAGCTTTGATACTGCAAGCACCAAATCACCTCCTTTCATTAAAACTACGTCGCTATTAAAACCTTATTTAAAATTTTCTTTATTTATATATCAATTGAGGATGTCAAATATCATTTTTGTTGTATTTCCAAACTCATTTCAATTCTCGCTATTCACAATAAGGGCGCCGCCAGCGGTTTGCGATGTAATCGTGATGTATCATGGGAAAAGGACGACATCCAAGTCCGCGCAATACGAATATTACCATGCTATTACATAGGAACACGTGACAATATTTTTTTAGTTTGTCAAAATAAAGGTGTTACACGCGAATCGATACTCAATAATACTTAATAATGTGATTTGAAATGTGCACAATTAATTTTTTCTCTGTCGATTTGCGTGTAATACCGTTATATTGACAAACTAAAAAATATTGTCACGTGTTCCTATGTAATAGCATGGTAATATTCGTATTGCGCGGACTTGGATGTCGACCTTTTCCCATGATACATCTCGATTACATCGCAAACCGCTGGCGCCGCCGTTATTGTGAATAGCGAGAATTAGTTAAAATTAACGAATTTTGCCAATCTAAAAATATATACGAGTAAAATACCCATTTTAATAATTTGACATACAATTTGTATTATATCCCAAATTTCTTCGTATTCAGAATATAATTTTGGTGAGTCTGATGTGCTATCAGGTTCCACAACAAATACTATGCAAACATTGCTATCTGAACCCTTAATGGTCTACATTATAATGCGAAAGTAGCGAACTGTAAATGTTGCATATTTGAATGTTTCCGTACTGTTTAAAATTTAGTCAGAGCGTTTTAATTAAAAGATACCCATGTGTGTACAAATACCACATACCCTCTCCTCATATGTGTCAACAAATCCTTTTCCCCTACACCTCCGCTCATATTACAAAGCAACAACAGCAACTAGTTCATCAACAATCAAAACAGCAGTGGTTATCATGAGAATTGTGAACGATTGTAATCACGCTAATTGATTCACAAACATATCAGTGACATCCAGTGACATTCAGTCAAGTGATTATGATATGATCCATTAGAATTACTGAAATATCCAGCAGCACAGTAGAGTAGCAGGTGGATGAATGGAAAGCAGTCTAATATGAATGTAAAAGGCCCCATGTCACATGGGGGGAAATGGTAAATCACACAAAAACAGCCGGATTGCTATAAATTGAGGTAACATTGTGAAAAATTGATGTAAATTGCCTAAAATTATGCTAACTTGTAATCGATCACTGCAAATCTTGCTAAACTGCAACCGATCACTACAAATCGTGCTCAGTTTTGATAAATCACAGAAAATTGCGGTAAATTTTACAAAGATTGTTTCAAATTTTGATCAATTTCCTAAGGTCGGCACAAATCAAAATTTTCAATTGATCGTCGGCTTTTCTTCCCAGCTACATACACTTTAAGTACATACCATTAGATTTATAAAGTTTACTTCGAGGACTGTTAAATATCAAAAATATTATTTTTTAATCATTTGCCATAAAATGCGTATAATATCGCGAATTTCAAAAAATCTAAATTATTTGATATCAGAAGGACATTCTTCTTATTCAGAATGCAATTCGATATGCCTGATGTGCTCTTATGTCCCACAAAAAATACTGTCCAAACGTCCATACCCCATCCCTTAAATGGCTTGAAATTTTAAATGAAATTCTATCTTTCTAGATAAACCCAAAGATTTTATTTTCTGATTAATTTTTACAGAGATTGTTATTTCAAGAAATTGTAGACAATGTATGAATTTTATACAACTTTGCATTCGTTTTTGTTAATTTGGCCTTCGTGAACAGGTGTGTATATTCATCAAGTAAAACAAATGTCACTCAATTAAAGAGATTTTCATTTTAAAGAAAACCCACTCTTCTAAATAACACTAAACATTTTCTTTTCTGATTAACATTGTATAGAGATGGCAATTTTATGAAATCGTAGGCACCTGTGTGCATTTTGTGCAACTTTGCAGATATTTAATCCGTGTTTGCATTCTGATAAACATTTTTTAATCGTTAACTTGTCATTAGTGAACCAGGTGTGTACTTTCATCGAGTTCTAGCTATAGGTTTAAAACAAATGACAACAAGAACTAGACTTAGCTGTGGTCTAAGACCACGAACACAGCCGTGGTGTGACCCCTTAATGACCTTTGACTCCAAAATCTAAGAACACTCCATAGACATCGGCTAATCTCAATGCACGTTTGCACGTGGCATCACTCTGCTATGTTATTTGTGCCAGAAGAGGCATTTAGAAGGAAATGTCGTTTTAGACCGGAAGTGACCCCTAAATGACCTTTGATCCCAAATAAATAATACCAGAGATACACTGGATAACCACAATTCATGTGTGAACATACCGTTACTGTCCTATGTTTTGTTTAGCTAATACAAAATTTTGAAATTATTTCGTTTTATACCGGAAGTGACCCTTTAATGACCTTTGACCCCAAATCTGTGTACAACCCGGAGATACTGGGTAATGACAATGCATGTGTGCAAGTGGCGTCACTGTCCTACGTAATATGTGGGAGAAGATGCATTTTAAAGGTATTTCTTTTTATACCGGAAGTGACCCTTTAATGACCTAAATAAAAAATACCACATATACACTGGGTAACCACAATTAATGTGTGAACATACCGTTACTGTCCTATGTTTGGTTTGGGTAATACAATATTTTGAAGGTATTTCGTTTTATACCGGAAGTGACCTCTTAATGACCTCTGACCCCAAATCTGTGTACACCACATAGACACTGGGTAATAGCAATTCATGTGTGCAAGTGGCGTCACTGTCCTACGTAATTTGTGGGAAAAGATGCATTTTAAAGGTATTTCTTTTTATACCGGAAGTGACCCCTGAATGAGCTTTGACCCCAAATAAAAAAATACCACATATACATTGGGTGACTGCAGATCATATGTGAACATACTGTTACTGTGCTATGTTTAACTTAGCTAATAAAAATTTTTGAAGGTTTTTCGTTTTATACCGGAAGTGACCCCTTAATGACCTTTGACCACAAATCTGTGTACACCACATAGACACTGGGTTATAGCAATGCATGTGTGCAAGTGGGGTCGCTGTCCTATGTAAGTTGTAGGAGAAGATGCATTTTTAGTTGAAATCACGTTTTTGACCCCTGTGACCCCTGCGTGACCTTTGACCCCACGAGTTTCATGTGACATGTAGGGGCATGGTCAATGATCATTGTGACCAAGTTAGGTCAAAATCGATGTAAGCATGTGAGTGCTAGAGCAAATGTAATGGTTGACAGAAGAAGAAGAAACTAGACTTAGCTGTGGTCTAAGACCACGAACACAGCCGTGCTGTGACCTCTTAATGACCTTTGACCCCAAAATATATGAAACCCCATAGGCATTGGCTAATGTCAATGTATGCGTGCACGTGGCATTATTTTGCCATGTTATTTGTGGCAGAAGGGGCATTTTGAAAGTTTTTCGTCTCAGACCGGAAGTGGCCCCTTAATGACCTTTGACCCCAAATCTGTGTACACCCCATAAACACTGGGTAATGACAATGCACGTGTGTAAGTGGCATCACTGTCCTGAGTAATTTGTGGGAGAAGATGCATTTTAAAGGTATTTCGTTTTATACCGGAAATGACCGCTTAATGACCTTTGACCCCAAATGAAAAAATATCATATATACATTGGTTAAACACAATTCATGTGTGAACATACCATTACTCTCTTATGTTTTTCTTAGCTAATAAATTTTTTTGAAGATATTTCAATTTATACCGGAAGTGGCCCTTAATGACCTTTTGACCCCAAATCTGTGTACACCCCATAGACACTGGGTAATAACAATGCATGTGTGCAAGTGGCATCTCTGTCCCACATAATTTGTGGAAGAAGATGCATTTTAAAGGTATTTCTTTTTATACCGGAAGTGACCCCTTAATGAGCTTTGACCCCAATTAAAAAAAATACCACATATACATTGGGTAACTGCAGATCATATGTGAGCATACCGTTACTGTGCTATGTTTAACTAAGCTAATAAAAATGTGTGAAGGTTTTTCGTTTTATACCGGAAGTGACCCCTTAATGACCTTTGACCCCAAATCTGTGTACACCCCATAGACACTGGATAATAACAATGCATGTGTGCAAGTGGTGTCACTGTCCTACAGAATCTGTGGAAGAAGATGCATTTTAAAGGTATTTCGTTTTATACCGGAAGTGACCTCTTAATGAGATTTGACCCCAAATAAAAAAATACCACATATACATTGGGTGACTGCAGATCATGTGTGAACATACCGTTACTGTCCAATGTTTTACTTAGCTAATAAAAAATTGAAGGTATTTCGTTTTATACCGGAAGTGACCCCTTAATGACCTTTGACCCCAAATCTGTGTACACCCCATATACACTGGGTAATAACAATGCATGTGTGCAAGTGGCGTCTCTGTCCCACATACTTTGTGGAAGAAGATGCATTTTAAAGGTATTTCTTTTATACCGGAAGTGACCCTTAATGAGCTTTGACCCCAAATAAAAAAAAAAATACCACATATACATTGGGTGACTGCAGATCATATGTGAACATACCGTTACTGTGCTATGTTTTTACTGAGCTAATAAAAAATTTTGAAGCTTTTTCGTTTTACACCGGAAGTGACCCCTTAATGACCTTTGACCCCAAATCTGTGTACACCACATAGACACTAGGTAATTACAATGCATGTGTGCAAGTGGCGTCACTGTCCTACGTAATTTGTAGGAGAAGATGCATTTTGAGTTGAAATCACGTTTTGACCCCTGTGACCTCTGCGTGACCTTTGACCCCACGAGTTTCATGTGACATGTAGGGGCATGGTCAATGATCATTGTGACCAAGTTAGGTCAAAATCGATGTAAGCATGTGAGTGCTAGAGCAAATGTATTGGTTGACAGAAGAAAGAAAGAAAGAAAGAAAGAAAGAAAGAAAGAAAGAACTAGAGCAACTGTGCCCTTTGCAAGGGCACAAGGTAAGTTAGGCGGATGACTGTGACGATCTGATCAAGCAGCAACACCGTGCTGGATAGTATTAACTTGACCTTTGACCTCTGTATGCCCCCTTAATGACCTTAAATGAATTTTAAAATATTTAAAACATCTTAAGAATGTCATAAGGATCATTGCATTTAAATTTCAGCTCAATTGAAGCATTTTGAAAACTTGACCTTTGACCCCTTTATTGCCCCTTAATGACCTTAAATGAATTTTAAAATATTTTCAACATGTTTAGAATGTCATAAGGATCATTGCATTCAAATTTCAGCTCAATTGGAGCATTTTGGAACACTTGACCTTTGACCCCTTTATGACCCCTTAATGACCTTAAATGCATTTTAAAATGTTTTTAAAATGTTAAGAATGTCATAAGGACCATTGCATTGAAATTTCAGCTCAATTGGAGCATTTTTAAAAACTTGACCTTTGACCCCTTTATGACCCCTTAATGACCTTAAATGAATTTTAAAATATTTTTAAATGTTTCAAATGTCATAAGGATCATTGCATTTAAATTTCAGCTCAATTGGAGCATTTTGATAAACTTGACCTTTGACCCCTTTATGGGCTTCTTAATGATATTAAATAAATTTTAAAATATTTGAAACATGTTTAGAATGTCATAAGGATCATTGCATTTAAATTTCAGCTCATCAGCTCAATTGGAGCATTTTGGAACACTTGACCTTTGACCCCTTTATGACCCCTTAATGACCTTAAATGCATTTTAAAATGTTTTTAAAATGTTAAGAATGTCATAAGGACCATTGCATTGAAATTTCAGCTCAATTGCAGCATTTTTAAAAACTTGACCTTTGACCCCTTTATGACCCCTTAATGACCTTAAATGAATTTTAAAATATTTTTTAAATGTTTCAAATGTCATAAGGATCATTGCATTTAAATTTCAGCTCAATTGGAGCATTTTGATAAACTTGACCTTTGACCCCTTTATGGGCCCCTTAATGATATTAAATAAATTTTAAAATATTTGAAACATGTTTAGAATGTCATAAGGATCATTGCATTTAAATTTCAGCTCAATCTGAGCATTTTCGGTTAAAATGACCTTTTTTTGACCCCTGTGACCCCTTGGATGACCTCTGACGTTAAACAACACATAACTTTTGTAGCCAGCTACCCAATACTGCTTGTGACCGAGTTTGGTCGAAATCCGATCAAGGATGTGGCAGAAGAAGCAAATTGTGAGAAAGAAGAAAGAAAGAAAGAAAGAAAGAAAGAAAGCACAAGAAAGAAATAAGTTAGGCTGCACGCCTAACTTAACTAGACTTAGCTGTGGTCTAAGACCACGAACACAGCCGTGTTGTGGCCCCTTAAATGACCTTTGACCCCAAAATATATGAAAACGCCAATAGACATTGGCTAATGTCAATGCATGGGTGCACGTGGCACCACTTTGCTATGTTACTTGTGGCAGAAGGGCATTTTGAAGGTTTTTCGTCTCAGACCGGAAGTGACCCTTAATGACATTTGACCCCAAACAAAAAATACCACATATGAATTGGGTAACAACAATTCATGTGTGAACATACTAAATCACTGTCCTATGTTTTTCTTAGCAAATAAAAATTTTGAAGGTTTTTCGTTTTATACCGGAAGTTACCCCTTAATGACCTTTGACCCCAAATCTGTGTACACCCCATAGACACTGGGTAATAACAATGCATGTGTGCAAGTGGCGTCACTGTCCTACATAATCTGTGGAAGAAGATGCATTTTAAAGGTATTTCGTTTTATACCGGAAGTGACCCCTTAATGAGATTTGACCCCAAATAAAAAAATACCACATATACATTGAGTGACTGCAGATCATGTGTGAACATACCGTTACTGTCCCATGTTTTACTTAGCTAATAAAATTTTTGAAGGTTTTTCGTTTTATACCGGAAGCGACCCCCTAATGACCTTTGACCCCAAATATGTGTACACCCCATAGACACTGGGTAATAACAATGCATGTGTGCAAGAGGCGTCACTGTCATACATAATCTGTGGAAGAAGATGCATTTTAAAGGTATTTCTTTTTATACCGGAAGTGACCCCTTAATGAGCTTTGACCCCAAATAAAAAAAAAATACCACATATATATTGGGTGACTGCAGATCATATGTGAACATACCGTTAAGGTGCTATGTTTTACTTAGCTAATAAAAATTTTTGAAAGTTTTTCGTTTTATACCGGAAATGACCCCATAATGACCTTTGACCCCAAATCTGTGTACACCACATAGACACTGTTTAATAGCAATGCATGTGTGCAAGCGGGGTCACTGTCCAACGTAAGTTGTGGGAGAAGATGCATTTTTAGTTGAAATCACGTTTTTGACCCCTGTGACCCCTGCATGACTTTTGACCCCACAAGTTTCATGTGACATGTAGGGGCATGGTCAATGATCATTGTGACCAAGTTAGGTCAAAATCGATGTAAGCATGTGAGTGCTAGAGCAAATGTAATGGTTGACAGAAGAAAGAAGAAGAAGAAAGAAAGAACCTGTAAGAAAAAAGACACAGCCGTGACTAACGTCACGGCTGTGTAACTAGATATATTGCATCCCTGTAAGGCTGCGAAGTCCAGCCGTGACCTTTAAGTGACTTCACAGTTATCTGACAGTGTTTGAAAATGGTGCCTTCGATCCCATATACGCTAATTTTAGTCATATGAAGTTTATTATTGTGATTTTTATAACGTACATATCTCTAACATTAATATAAGGCGTAATCGTCTTGTTGTTTTCCTTGAAAGACGGTATAAAAAGAACACAGCAAAAATGTACATACCTTATACGAGAGCTCATAGCATATAGCAATGTGTTGCAATAAAAAAAATGTGATATGGCGTCCGACTTTAGAAAATTATTAAAGTGATGGTAATCGATCAGTGCCATAGGGTTTTGCACGGAAGGTCATTAGTTCAAATCATCTTCCAGACACGCTCCAGAAGACATACAAATGCACGCAGTACAATACCAATCACCTGTTTAACTGGTATTGATCAAAGTGAATATTTTGTACTCCATGCATTTGCATATCTGTTGGAGCGTGTCTGTAGGATAATTTGAAGGACTATTATCTGTGTACCAAAGCGGGACAATCTACATTCATAGATTATCTTCTGTGAATAGCTGTCTATAAGATGATTATGTAACTGTATCAATAACTTGTGATCTACTCTGTAGTTTAGTGCGGTATGCTCTCAAATTTTTTTTTTTTTTTTTATCTTATATACATCTTATGATTTTTAACGGTGTGTAGAGTAGCCTGCATTAGTGCCTAACTCTGTTATATTGGCTGTTAAGTTAGGCAAATTGTTTTACAATCACCGTTAGAAAGTGTTTGGTTTGCGAAATTGCAATTTTCATTTTAAAATCATTTAAATTGGATAAAATGTTCAATTTTACCCCACCCCTTTTGACCTTTGGTTGACCTCTGGTGACCTTGAAATGACCTCCATCATATTTTGAATCCTACCGTGATTACATATACTAATTTTCAATTGAATTGGGCAAATTTCAAAATTTTACCCTTTTGACCCCAAAAGGACCCTCCCCATGTCCAAGCCAAATCTGATTATAACCCTATATGCACCCAATGCTATAGTCATTTTGGCATTATTCTGATGATCACAGCACTTAATATGCAGGAAAAAGTGAACTTTAAGGTGATTTTCAGTAATCAACCCTATTTTACCCCTTCATGACCTTGAACTCAAAATCCGTGTTTACCCTATAGACATCAGCTAATGTCAGTGCATATGTGTCAATCTCATCTCTGTACTATGTAATCTGTAGGAAAGGAAGCATTTTGAAAGTATTTGGTTATGTGCAGAAAAAATCCCCTTAATGACCTTTGACCCCAAATCTGTGTTTACCCCATAGACTCCAACTATAGTCAATGCCGATGACCAAGTTTCATTGCGCTACCATGTAATCTGTAAAAGAAGAAGCATTTTTGGTAAAATTCGCATTTTTAGCCAAAATTACTCATGCGTGACATTTGACCCCAAATGGGTCATGTCAAATGTAAAGGCTGGGGTAGTGGAGCCTTTGCCCAAGTTTGGTTAGAATCGGTCAAACAATTAGGGAGCTAGAGCCAATTATGTCAAATGTTGACAGAAAGAAAGAAAGAAAGAAAGAACTAGAGCAACTGTGCCCTTTGCAAGGGCACGAGGTAAGTTAGGCGTATGACTGTGATGACATCATCACGCAGCAATACTGTGCAACGTTAAATTCGACCCGACCTTTGTCTTCGGTTGACCTTTTCGGTTTCATATTCTCAGCAACGTTAAATTTGACCTCGGATGACCTTTTCGGTTTTACACTCCCCAAGTGTTAGGGATCATTTGCCGCAAGTTGCAGCCTGATCGGAGCAACTTTAAATTTGACCTGACCTTTGACCTCACATGACCTTTGCGGTTTCATACTCCCCAAGTGTCAGGGATCATTTTCCCCGAATTGCAGCCCAATCAGAGCAACTTTAAATTTGACCTGACCTTTGACCTCGAATGACCTTTGCGGTTTAATACTTCCCAGGGATCATTTCTCCCGACTTACAGCCCAATTGGAGCAACTTCAAATTTGCCCTGACCTTTGACCTCATATGACCGTTGTGGTTTTATACTCCCCAAGTGTCAGGGATCATTATGCCCCGACTTACAGCCCAATTGGAGCAACTTCAAATTTGACCTGACCTTTGACCTCACTTGACCTTTGTGGTTTTATACTCCCTAAGTGTCACGGATCATTTTCCCCGAGTTACAGCCCAATCGGAGCAACTTGTAATTTGACCTGACCTTTGACCTCACATGACCTTTGTGGTTTTATACTCCCAAAGTGTCAGGGATCATTTTCCCCGACTTACAGCCTAATTGGAGCAACTTCAAATTTGACCTGACCTTTGACCTCACTTGACGTTTGTGGTTTTATACTCCCAAAGTGTCAGGGATCATTTTCCCCGACTTACAGCCTAATTGGAGCAACTTCAAATTTGACCTGACCTTTGACCTCACTTGACCTTTGCGGTTTCATACTCCCCAAGTGTCAGGGATCATTTTCCCCGAATTGCAGCCCAATCAGAGCAACTTTAAATTTGACCTGACCTTTGACCTCGAATGACCTTTGCGGTTTAATACTTCCTAGGGATCATTTCTCCCGACTTACAGCCCAATTGGAGCAACTTCAAATTTGCCCTGACCTTTGACCTCACATGACCGTTGTGGTTTTATACTCCCCAAGTGTCAGGGATCATTTCCCCCGACTTACAGCCCAATTGGAGCAACTTCAAATTTGACCTGACCTTTGACCTCACTTGACCTTTGTGGTTTTATACTCCCCAAGTGTCAGGGATCATTTTCCCCGAGTTACAGCCCAATCGGAGCAACTTGTAATTTGACCTGACCTTTGACCTCACATGACCTTTGTGGTTTTATACTCCCAAAGTGTCAGGGATCATTTTCCCCGACTTACAGCCTAATTGGAGCAACTTCAAATTTGACCTGACCTTTGACCTCACTTGACCTTTGTGGTTTTATACTCCCAAAGTGTCAGGGATCATTTTCCCCGACTTACAGCCTAATTGGAGCAACTTCAAAATTGACCTGACCTTTGACCTCACATGACCTTTGTGGTTTTATACTCCCAAAGTGTCAGGGATCATTTTCCCCGACTTACAGCCTAATTGGAGCAACTTCAAATTTGACCTGACCTTTGACCTCACTTGACCTTTGTGGTTTTATACTCCCAAAGTGTCAGGGATCATTTTCCCCGACTTACAGCCTAATTGGAGCAACTTCAAAATTGACCTGACCTTTGACCTCACTTGACCTTTGTGGTTTTATACTCCCAAAGTGTCAGGGATCATTTTCCCCGACTTACAGCCTAATTGGAGCAACTTCAAAATTGACCTGACCTTTGACCTCACTTGACCTTTGTGGTTTTATACTCCCAAAGTGTCAGGGATCATTTTCCCCGACTTACAGCCTCATTGGAGCAACTTCAAATTTGACCTGACCTTTGACCTCGCATGACCTTTGTGGTTTTATACTCCCAAAGTGTCAGGGATCATTTTCCCCGACTTACAGCCTAATTGGAGCAACTTCAAATTTGACCTGACCTTTGACCTCACTTGACCTTTGTGGTTTTATACTCCCCACGTGTCAGGGATCATTTCCCCCCGACTTACAGCCCAATTGGAGCAACTTTAAATTTGACCTGACCTTTGACCTCACATGACCTTTGTGGTTTTATACTCCCAAAGTGTCAGGGATCATTTTCCCGACTTACAGCCTAATTGGAGCAACTTCAAATTTGACCTGACCTTTGACCTCACTTGACCTTTGTGGTTTTATACTCTCAAAGTGTCAGGGATCATTTTCCCCGACTTACAGCCTAATTGGAGCAACTTCAAAATTGACCTGACCTTTGACCTCACTTGACCTTTGTGGTTTTATACTCCCAAAGTGTCAGGGATCATTTTCCCCCGACTAACAGCCTCATTGGAGCAACTTCAAATTTGACCTGACCTTTGACCTCACATGACCTTTGTGGTTTTATACTCCCAAAGTGTGAGGGATCATTTCCCCCGACTTACAGCCCAATTGGACCAACTTCAAATTTGACCTGACCTTTGACCTCACATGACCTTTGTGGTTTTATACTCCCAAAGTGCCAGGGATCATTTCCCCGAGTTACAGCCCAATCGGAGCAACTTGTAATTTGACCTGACCTTTGACCTCACATGACCTTTGCGGTTTCATACTCCCCAACTGTCAGGGATCATTTTCCCCGAGTTACAGCCCAATCGGAGCAACTTTAAATTTGACCTGACCTTTGACCTCACATGACCTTTGTGGTTTAATGCGGTCATATTTCAACATTTTACTTACCCCTCACCCCTTATTCACCATTATTGCGTCATCTGTAGAAACTATATAGTGGGATTATTGATTTTCATAAATGCATCATGGGAAGGCGTGATGCAGTTTTAGCCAAGATATCACCCCACACACACCCCACACCCTATAGCCATCAGTGGAAATGATGTAGCTGTTTATATCTAGCATACAGGCATCACATCACAAGTTACACTCAAGATATGTAACAAAATTGGCATCTGAACATACCTCAGTTTGTTTCGTGTGAATCGCCCACTTGGGGTTTCATACACCCCAACTGGGCTGTTCCAGTTGAAATTCATACAACCTCTCCGGAAGACATTATCTTAATCTCCCACACATGGCGTGTGAATTTCGAATGGGCCTACCTCAATGGGTGACTCCGTTTGTAATATTCACTCCCTGTGTGGACGATTCTAGTCATGTCTTGCATGAAGGGTTGCAGTTGGAATAGCCAAAATTTACACGTTTTGATGTATGGATTGCAGCTGCAATAGCCAGGCAGCGACTGGTATGATAGAGCCGGCAACTTGTGAAACCGCCCGGCCGTATGACATTTTCCACACGGTTGACGATGGAAATTTACTGAATTTAGAGAATGCACGGCACTCACCACCTAGCACTAGACGAATCCAGACGAAATTTTACACGTTTTGAAGCACAGATAGCAGAACCATTGCCTGTGGTTATCTCTTGTTTATCAAAACACTATAGACTAGATGTCTCCATGTTTTGCCCCTAATTATAATGGGGGGTGCGGCACATATGAGGCAAAAATGACCATTTTTGACCCCTGTGACCCCCTGGATGACCTCCGATATTAAAACTTTTAAGACTTTTGTAGCCACTTACCCAATACGGCTTGGCTATGCGTTTGGTCCACATCCGATCACGGATGTAGCACTAGTAGTCAATTGTGAGAAAGAAAGAAAGAAAGAAAGAAAGAAAGAAACAAACAGCAAGAAAAAAATAAGTTAGGCTGCACGCCTAACTTAAGAAGCAGAAACCGCTGGGATGCAAGAGTCCAGCCGTTGCTCGGCTGGACTAAAGAAAGAACCTGTAAGAAAAAAGACACAGCCGTGACTAACGTCACGGCTGTGTAAAGAACCTGTAAGAAAAAAGACACAGCCGTGACTAACGTCACGGCTGTGTAAGAACCTGTAAGAAAAAAGACACAGCCGTGACTAACGTCACGGCTGTGTAATGACAACAAAAAATTGTAAGCACCTGTGTGCATTTTGTGCAACGTTGCAGAGATTTTATCCGTTTTGCATTCTGATTAACATTTTTAATCGTTAACTTGTCATTAGTGAACCAGGTGTGTACTCATCGAGTTCTAGCTATAGGTTTAAAACAAATATGACATATGGATCTATATAATCAATCTGACTTATTTTACTTGTGTATCGCTCCCGGACACCTGGATATTTGGTTTCATCTAAACCTAAAAAAAATAGCGAGACACAGATGCCCTCCAATATGGCGACCGACGATAAACCAGAACGAGGCCGAGGTTTGTTGCTACGGATTAAGTGCCTATTCGATGCGGTCTATAGGTCCCTTAATTATTGCGTGCTTTGTCAATGGTATAGCAACAAATTGCGGAATAGCCCAAATCCAGCGGGTATAGGACACGCGACACGTTACGTACGAGGCTGACGAAGATACAGGCTGACAGCCCCATTCAAAATAGACGGTTAGCAGTTACAAATTGAAAAACAACATACTTAGAGTGGGGTACTTTCTCATACCCCAACGGTTTTAGAATAACATAATTTTTCTTTGATAGCAAATAACACATGAATGTTAATCATGATGTGTTATGGCGACGTCAAAAATGGCGATATCGCATCCGCCACCATCTGCCCAAATCGTATGTAAGTCGTTTCAGTGGAATTAAGTATGGAAACATCGCCTAGGGGCGCTGCTTCAAATAAATCAGAAACTGGAAGGGGAACACACCCCCCACCCCCCCACCCCCCCGTGACCACGCACAGTCTGCTTGGGCATGGAGGCAAAAGAAACTAACAAGCCAATGTCACGTGCAGTGTCGTTTTCCCCCTAAAATAGCCTCTGGCTGCCGGTATTCATCCCCCCAAATTCCCGGCCCTGGGCATCGGATATAGGCCTAGCAAGATTTATTGTTTTAATTTTGTTTATTGTGCCTCGTAGCCAGTGTGCTTCTGCGTGCATATAAAATTCGGCAGGTATGTCTTCAACTGTTCAATGGATTGCCGAGCTTCGAATGGATTCTTAAGGGAACGGATATCAACGTTTGCACAGTATTTTTTGTGGGACATGAGAGCACATCAGACATATCGAATTCGAATTGCATTCTGAATACGAGGAATGCCCTTCTTATATCAATGTTGTTGTTGAAATTTTCGATACAATACAAATCTTATGGCAAATTATATGAAATTGATATTTTGTTAAATTTTGATATTTAACAGTCCTTGAAGTAAACGTTATAAATCTAATGATATGTACTTAAAGTGCATGTAGCTGGGAAGAAAAGCAGTTTATCATTTGAAAATTTTGACCTTTGGGGAATACCACACATAGGCACAGTCTTACATGTTAAGGTATTAATATTGTGCGGAAGTCAGTCGGGTGAATCGAGAGTCTAGCCCACAAACTGATCCAGAGCAGAAGCCGCAGTAATTTTGCAGGAATAAAATGGGGACGGAAAGAGTAACATTTCATTTTCCCCCCCCCCCCACACACACACCACCCACACTAAACTCTTAGTTACTGGTCCAGAGGCTGATAATTGACATGTTCAGATCTCCGTTACCGTGGAATCGCATCTTCTGAAGTTAGTGAGTTTCAAAATTGCTGCAGTAAGCATTGCTTCTCTAAAAATGATTCCTCTGCCATTCAACAGCTGCGTAAAAAGCCGTCACAAATCCAGAAGAGATTGATTCTGACAATTGTTCATCATCCATGCTATGATGGCCTTCAGCACAGTGTATGACGGGAAACTTGAACAACTCATCTTTATCACTGAATTGCCATGCTTGCGGATGTGTAAAAAAAAGATAAGATCATTTCCTCCTACCTTATTATTCCGTTAACCTGGTTTTCTCCAATGTGTAAAACGTTTTCAATAAACTTGTAGAAAAGAAATCGACCTATAGCGTTCGTTACACTCTGACGCAAGGATGTGTGAAAGTCTCCGTCTGATTTAATTTAGAGTTACTTGACGTGATGTTTAATCATGTTTCATATGAATGTTCTGATCATGCAGTAAATTATGATTTTATGAAATTGAGCGACTTGTACTAGATCAGAGCAAGAAAATAATTAAATCCAGCGGTAGCAGGTGAATCCCCTTCAAGCATACAAGATTGTAGTTTCAATTAAACCTCGCGTTGACTTCACAGATGTAGCAATATAGTTTCTTTTCTGGTTTTTGTTCGTTTCCATCGAAATTATTTCTTGCATTATTTAAATGAGCTCTCTTACTTTTTGTATACGTGTGACTTTCATTCAATTTGTTGAAGTTTGAACTCTATCTTTGTATTTTTTTTCTGAATAAAGCTTGCTACCTCACCTGGGTTTGATGATGATTTCGGTGTAAGTTCGGTAATGTTCACTTTTAGGTTTATTCTCGTGTTTCCACGACCATGATTTTGTTAACAGTTGATGTTTCCTGGATTATTTCATATATCAGGTAATTTACCCGGGTAATTGATAGGTTCAAAGACATTGTGAGTATTGCATATTCGATTTTTGTGATAACGACATGCCAATTATTTCGAAATGTCTATTTTTTAGACACTACGGAGCAACATTTTGAAGCTATAACACGATTTTAAGTTACGATCAATTTGATATTATTCCATCGGTTTACGCATGGTTTACGTTACTTATTTGAGAAGGTGACAAACGAATCCCGTGTTCAAAAGAACGGCAAAGAGCCACTTGTTTCTGTGCAATATGTTCTTACGAACGTTAACTGTAATTCATCAAATAATTCATCAATAAGTTAAATTCCCGGGGGATTCTTTTTGGTTCTCTGTTAAGACATGTATTACAAAACCACGTGTTAAAAATAGTAAAAATCACACAAATTGATGCGTTGGTAAAACAAATTTGCGTTGGTTAAAAAATTACCCCAATTACATTTTAATACTGCATTGATCAAAGAGTAATAAATATTCCCTTTAAAAGGGAATGCAGGCTTCAATGTAGAAGAGGTCTTGTAATTGGTTTGATTGGTTGGATGGCATTTGTAGGATTTTATCCAAGTGATATTGGCCTATTTGAAGTTTTTGAATTAAGTCGGCACTTGTAGAAGAAGGCATGCGCGTTAATCCCGGGAGCGACCTCCCCCCCCCCTACCTTTCGGCAAAATGACCCATATTTCGTTCTTTTCAGCCACTTTTGACAATTCAGGTCCATTGTCCCCCCCCCCCACACACACACACACCCAGTTGAAGCCGTATTGGCGCTAATGGGTGACGGTGACACTTATAATGGGTAGCATTGATTTGTTGTAGGACACAAACTAAAGACATTTCAGTGTTGTGACCTGTGTTATTATGCAACTTGCTTGAAGTATTTTTACATGTCTGTTAATGGAAGATCCTATATAAGGGTTAAGTCACAAATAAATATATTGGTGTCAGTTTCGCTACAGTGGAGGTTATCTCAGGGCCGTTCCGACCATTAGGCCAGGTAAGGCGGTCGCCTAGGGCGGCAAACGCAGAGGGGCGCAAAAAAAAAGGCGAAAAAAGAAGAAAAAACGGGAATGGAGAAAGAAAAGGGGAGAAAAAATGAGGGCGGATAAAAAGAAAAAATAGGAGGAAAATAAAAAGGGGACGAAAAGAGAAACAGAAAACAGGGCGGAAAAGGAAAAGGGGGATCTGAGAAAAAGAAAAGAAACGGGGCAGAGAAAAGGAAAGAAGACACGGGGCAGAGAAAAATAAAGAAGAAACGGGGCGGAGAAAAATAAAGAAGAAAGGGGCGGAGAAAAGGAAGATGAAAATGGGCGGTGAAAAAACAGAAGGAAAAAAGAAAAACAGAAGAAAAAATAGAAGAGAGGAGAAAAGAAACAGAAAACACTAAAGTGTCGAAGAAAAACAAAAAGTGGGATAAAAAATACAGAAAAGATGGAAACCCATAGCCGGGGTGGTCCATACAATCATCCCCCCTTCCCCAATGTTGACGACTCTATGTGGGTTACTGACAAATTAACCTCATATTTGACCATTTTTTTCCAAAAAGAGGAATTTTTCGCGGTTCGCGCGAATTTATTCCATTTTGCACCACATTTCAATAGTTTGGCTTCAAAAGGGCAATATTTTTCGCGCGCTTAGCGCGCATTTGTATCACAAACTTATTATGTCACCAAAGATGCTGAATTTACTACACTTCAAGAACTTTTTTTCTAACCCCATCCTTCCAAAAAAATGTCAAAAAGGAATCTACGTCACTGAGGAAAACGGTCGTGGGCAGTATACAAAAAGGTCAAAACTGATGAGTTTTTAAGGGTAACCCCCTTAACACTTTTTTGGTATGCTTTGGTGGGGCGGCAGGTGGAGGCTTTGCCTAGGGCGGCAAAATCCCTAGGAACGGCCCTGGGTTATCTACACCATTTGTGCAAGTTTCATAAATGAAATAACATGTTAGAGCTTTGATACTGCAATTGCACCAAATCACCTCCTTTCATTAAAACTACGTCGCTATTAAATCCTTATTTAAAATCTTCTTTATTTATTTATCAATTGAGGATGTCAAATATAATTTTTGTTGTATTTCCAAACTCATTTCATTTGCATAATAAATTAGTTAAAATTAACGAATTTTGCCAATCTAAAAATATATAAAATACCATTTTTAATACTTTGATATACAATTTGTATTATATCCCGAATTGTTTCGTATTCAAAATATAATTTGGTGTGTCTGATGTGCTATCATGTCCCACAAAAAATACTATGCAAACGTTGCTATAGTGATCCCTTAATGGTCCACATTATAATGCGAAAGTAGCGAGCTGGAAATGTTGCATATTTGAACGTTTCCGTTCTGTTTTCCTTTATCTAAAATTTAGTCAGAGCGTTTTAATTAAAAGATGCCCATGTGTGTACAAATACCACATACCCTCTCCTAATATGTGTCAAGAAATCCTTTTCCCCTACACCTCCGCTCATATTAGCAACAACAGCAACTAGTTCATCAACATTCAACAATCAAAACAGCAAGGGTTATCATGAGAATTGTGAACGATTGTAATCACGCTAATCATGCTAATTGATTCACAAACATATCAGTGACATCCAGTGACATTCAGTCAAGTGATTATGAGATGATCCATTGGAATTACTCAAATATCAAGTAGCACAGTAGAGTAGCAGGTGGATGAATTGAAAACAGTCTAACATGGCTGTTAAAGGCCCCATGTCACATGGGGAAAAGTGGTAAATCACACAAAAACAGCCGGATTGCTATAAATTGCGGTAACATAGTGAAAAATTGATGTAAATTGCCTAAAATTATGCTAAATTGTAGTCGATCACTGCAAACCTTGCTCAATTTTGATCAATCACAGAAAATTGCGGTAAATTTTACAAAGATTAACACGGAAAAACAGTGGCATGATCGACGGGAATTATATAAATAAACATTAATTTTCACCAGGTTCGCCGTCGCAAATAATAAAGGAGACAAGGAGAAAAAGTGATCCCGCCTGGGAATCGAACCCAGGACCTCAGGTTTACGAGACCTATGCCTTAACCACTTGGCCACGGGAGCTTCATGATTACGCTGGTTGGAATTCGAACCCATAAGCGGTCACTTAAACTTATCTCCTCCCCGCAAATAGCCACCCGCAAATAGCTACTATGGGCTATTTGCGGGGAGGAGATAAGTTTAAGTGACCGCTTATGGGTTCGAATTCCAACCAGCGTAATCATGAAGCTCCCGTGGCCAAGTGGTTAAGGCATAGGTCTCGTAAACCTGAGGTCCTGGGTTCGATTCCCAGGCGGGATCACTTTTTCTCCTTGTCTCCTTTATTATTTGCGACGGCGAACCTGGTGAAAATTAATGTTTATTTTTACAAAGATTGTTTCAAATTTTGATCAATTTCCTGAGGTCGTCAGAAATCACGACAAAATCTCTGGCCAACACTCAGCTGAACAGTGCTGAATTCTGCAAAATGGTGATAAATGGTGTAAATACCCCACAAAAAGGAAGTCCATACTTGTTTGAGTAGCGTGTTTGCTAACATTTACGATCTTATACATGTCATAATTATGAAATTAGTCTCATCCTGATTGTTTTGCTATTTCGTAATGTTTAAACATCTGCCAACTTGCACCTAAACAGAATAGTAGTATAGTATACGAAATTAAGACCCCATAGAAATGCACGTTAAAAGGCCAACATAGGTAGTGGGCTTTTTTCACACTTTCAGCTTAAAATGGACAGGGACACTTCCTGGCAGTTATTACTAATAATACAGCATTTTGGTAAAGAATAAGAAAGTAAAGATTTGACGGATATCGTACTTTAGGGCTTTAACATGAAAGTTTATGTTTTGGGGTGGTATTTTGCTACATCAGGGGAACCAATGCTATTTAGCATATTTACACTAGAACTCAAATGTTGTAGACCGGCAGATGGAGATAGGATTGCTCCATTTTTATATGCACCTAAGGTTCTCATAAGGGTTCGAATGATATAATGGGACAAAACCGTATAAAACAATCTTTTTTCAATATATCTCAAATTGTTCCTCTCCAAAAGTCATTGTCACAGTGTTCTACGGTACTTAGTTCAGGGGTTCAATGGCTCAAATGTCAAACATTGCATTACAGAGGTTTAAAAATGGTAAAATGTCATTGAAATTGGTCTTAAATTACTCCCCTTAGCAATCTCAAACATTATTCTTAATTCAGAATTTGGTGCAGTTGTTGATGCCATGTCCCCCTCACAGTTAATTCAATAGGAATCTCATGGTGTCACCGTTGACTTACCAATTAATTCATCACATTTTGCTGTTTCAAAATTGCTGCTCTTCAGTAAGCATTGCTTCTCCAAGAATGATTCCTCTGCCATTCAACAGCTGCGTAAAAAGCCGTCACAAATCCAGAAGAGATTGATTCTGACAATTGTTCATCATCCATGCTATGATGGCCTTCAGCACAGTGTATGACGGGAAGCATGAACAACTCATCTTTATCACTGAATTTCCATGCTTGCGGATGTTTAAAAAAAGGATAAGATCATTTCTTCCTACCCTATTATTCAGTTAACCTGGTTTTCTCCAAACGTTTTCAATAAATTTTTAGAAAACGAAATCGACCTATAGCGTTGGTTTCACTCTGACGCAAGGATGTGTGAAAGTCTCCGTCTGATTTAATTTAGAGTTACTTGACATGATGTTTAATCATATTTCATATGAATGTTCTGATCATGCAGTAAATTATGATTTTCAGTAATTCAACGAGTTGTACTAGATCAGAGCAAGAAAATAATTAAACCTAGTAATAGCAGGTGGATCCCTAACAAGCCTGCAAGAGTGTCTTTTCAATTAAACCTTTCATTGACTATGGAGGTGTATCAATATAGTTACTGTTTTGTTTTTTGTTCGTTTCAATCGAAATTATTTCTTGCATTATTTAAATGCTCTCTCCCACTTCTCGTATACGTGCAACTTAAATGCAATTTTAATGCAATCTTGAACCCTATCATTGCATTTTATTCTGAATAAAGCTTGCTACCTGACCCGGTTTTTTGCTTTAATCAAGCTAAGGATGATGATGAATGAAAGACATTTCGGTGTAAGTTCGGTAATGTTCACTTTTAGGTTTATTCTCGTGTTCCATGACCATGATAAGACAATTAAAAAAGCTTACGTAAACGTTGTCTAATTTTAAAACGAATGTACAATATGATGTAAGTTGAGTAAGTGGCACTGCGATAGTTGAATACTGTATCTATGACATACATACATTATAAATACTTTTTTATAGTGTTTGTGGGGAACGTTGTTGTTTTAGTGTTGGTGGGGAATTTTTTTTTTTTTTTTTTTTTTTTGCTCATGTAGTGGGGAAAGTTTTTTTTTCCAAAACTTCCTAACCTCCACCTTGAAGTCTAATGGTGCGTCCCTTATCTCACTTCCGGTAATTTTTACCCGCTTGACCTCTGCAGTTACGTAACAAAATGGTGAAAATAAGCCGACAAATGCGGAATTTTGGAAAACACACACAAAGTGGTATATACGCGAGTCATTTCTCCCTTAAAGTCATAATGTACGATCTTATAATATGAATTTGGTTAATTTTTTCAAACCTGATTTTTTGGCATATTTGTAATGTTTACACATGTCACAACTTGCACCTAAATGGAATCAGCCAAATTTGTTGTGTTTGTAGGTAAACAGAGCAAAGTTCGACATAAAGTCATAATTCAAAAAATTATGACTTTATGTCCGCCCATAGAACTGCGTGTTAAACGGCCAAAATAACAAGCAGTGTTTCTTTCACGTTACCTTGTTATTTCAGCTCAAAATGGACAGAAACATTTCCCGATCATTATTACTAGTTTTATTTCAGCATTTTGAGTATATAATGACAAATTTAAAATTTGAAGGAAATCGTACATTAAGCCTTTAAGTCCCGTATTGAGCCCATGACATAGATAATGTTTATGGTTCACAACTGTGAGCAAACACGGTCTAAATGCTTTACTGTAATGATAGACATTAACTAACTTCAGCTTGTATTAAATTTTCAGCGAAAATGATTGGTGTAATAATCGAGTCGTAGGTTGAAAAGTTGCTTTCAAAGAGGCAACGTGTCGTAATCACGCGTGACCATTGGTGACCAGTTTCACCAGGAAATTTAGCTAAAATTAGCTGCCGGCCCTGTCCATATATCGATTAATAATCGTCTAGTGATGTTTATTTATTAATGCAAAACACTGCCTTGTCTTACAAAATATTGAAGTCAATATAAAAAGTAATATCACCTCATTTTACTGAAGTTCAATCAGTTTTAAAAAGATTGTTATTAATTAAGACACTGTATGAGAACTTAAGGTGGCATAAAAGCTCGATATTTTGTAGCAGGTTGTGGTGGTGTAGTGGTTAATAGTTTAGATTTTAGTGTGAGATGGTTCGAACCCCTACCGTAGTGTTTTGGAATTTTTTTTCTCTCTTGTGTGGGGGATGTGTGTAGGCCATAGAGCTTTATATCATTATACAGCTATATGGTGTAGGCTGGTCATTTATAATTATTTTGAAATATCCCATTACACCACTTATTTACACCACTGGCTTAACCTACTTGGAAAATTTGAGCGCCTCTTTGATTTAATTCCCTGTAGCACAGCTAAAGTGATCAACATATTTGGTGCTTTCTTTGTCTTTCATTTTACCTCATTATTTCTGCTTCAAATGACCAGAAAACCTTCATGGCAGTTGTATGCTATTATTATAAATATTTTCATAATTATGGTCCAATGTAGCCTTTTTCAGAAGTGGCGCAGTAACTCCTCTTTAAGTGCACCTGGAATGATACCAGTACTATTATAAGCGATCAATTGACAATTTCAATCATGGATGGGAGAAGAATGTATAATAGAGATGTCACCATCCACGAGGGCGGAGGATCGAGAATGCAGGTCGGGCTGGGTACTTTGGATATAATTGGTTGAAATTTTTAACATGTATTCTAAACGTGCAGTCTGGATTACTGTCGGGAAAATGACCGATAGATGGCCTGGGATTAGGAAAGGGAGAAAATATAGAAGAACATTGCACATTGGTACATCTTTTTAGGATTCATGTCAAGGCTATATTTATTTGTCGTGACCTTCTTAACTCAGTAAAATCAACAAAGTTGATCTGAACGTGTATTATGAAGAATTATGTTATTAATTCTGTCGTAGTGTGATACGTAGGAATGCTCGAAATTAATGAAACCTGTTGCGATTTGAAAAGTTGCTAGGTATACAAAATATAAACTTGTATGGGTATCAACAATTAGGCTCGACAAAATTATACAATGACTCACCACTAATCATACATACATCCATCTCCATCAAGGCTCACGCAACAACATATCAAAAGTCCCCGACAATTCAAGTAGTGGAATACCGGTAGTGGAATGGGTTTGATAATTCCAAAGATAGTAACCTGTGAAGTAAACTTGTTATATTACTACGCCCCCACTATCTATAGTGATTGAGCACTTCGACTACTTTTGGAGTAGAGGCTGGTTGGCTGCTTTTGTCATGTCTTTGACACCACATAATGTGTATTATATGTATACACATGTCTGTTAAGTTGAAATCATGACAAATTATCCGTCTGATGATCGGTATACCCAATGATCGTAAGTGAGGGTATGCCGTGAAATTATTAGTAACGGTTGCCTTACCAGAGGTCTATACTTTGAATTTCTTTCTTAGCTCACCTGTAATGGGTTTGAGCACTTTATAATTCCAAAGATAGTCACCAGTGAAGTTAGCTTGGAGATTTGGCGAGGGTGAGCATAAACGAACCTAGTGCTTGTAATATTTTTGGAAATGTTACAACAAAATAAGAAACATTTGAAGAAACATTTGCTCCAATAATACATATTTGAATACAATACAATCTTTATGTAACCCACTCGGGGAATAGTATTGTAATAAATAACATACTTTTAATTTCATGTTACTCTAAATTCATGTGTTTAGATAAGTCAGAATTCATTTCATTTGTATGGAAAGGAAAAACAGACTCTCTTGAAACCCTCTGGTGAATTGAAATTTAATTAATATTATACAGTCGGGAATGTAAAAGTCAATATTATACAGTCGGGAATGTAAAAGTCGCGGATATAGAGATCATCGAAGATCCGGTGTGACCGTGAAGTTGCGTACAATGCAATTTTTTGTAATAGAGCAGGGTATGTAGTTTTTATCCATCGGGTGCCACGAAGTCACCCTGGAGCAAATTGAGTTTTGAGCCCTGCTACACTAAGCTCTTCCTTTATTCTAACAGTTGGGGCCAAAACATCATGTACAACGAAATTTTAGGCTTAACAGCTAAATGTGATATCATCCTAATATATACAGATGCTTGTGAGTCATTCTCAACTTAAATTTCCTCTCTTTTGCAAAATTATTCACTTTTATAGCATTTTTATAGCTTTTTGATATAAAATGTATCTATTAATGACACAATTGGTGGCGCTATTTAGTTACTGGAAATTACTCTCTCAAGCTTTTAATACAGATAATTCCTTTTATTTTTTGATAAAAAATATGTTTATAAAATTTCCTTGTTGCTTGTTTCACCTATTCTAGCTGTTTTAATGGCAGTATTAATCACCTACCCCTTGCAAATAAAGAAATGTGATTTAGGATAAAAAGCGCCATCTATAGTTTGCATTTAGTTAATAGTGAAGCCAATTCTATATACACCAAACATCCGTGGGCTCACAATATTTTATCCATAGGGCCGAGATGTCCATTTTAATACCTAAGTGTCAAACATTTCATTTCGGATATAAAAAATTAAGAAAGGTCCGATTTTATTAAAAATTTGTCTTAAATTACTCCCCTAAACATTAACAATCTCAAACATTGTACTTAATTCATAATTTGGAGCAATATTGTTAATATTATATCCCCCTTCATCCAGTTAATGCAGCCAAAATCCAGAATATCATGTATAGGTGTCACCTTTGACCCACCAATTCATCACATTTTGAGGTTATTGGCCGAGAGGAGTAAGACAATTTAATCTGAGGATTTTGAAAATTTTGACATTTGACCTACACGACTTTATAACTCCTGATCGTAGAGTAAATTACTCTATATTATATGACTGGACAATTCCTAGCGATAAGAGGAACAATTTGAAATTTGGAATTTTGTTCCAACATTCGACGCCACTTATAGGGGCACAGAAAATATTAAGTAAAGTTGCTTTGAAAAATTAATTCCTTACCACTGATGTAGTAAGACAAAAATTCTAATTCAACTAACACAATACGACACCGCATACTAATAGCTCAATCTGTAAATAAAAGTTGAAACTCTATATTCCATCAATTTTCTAGGGGAAATGTGACAAATATTGGTAGTCTTATGGGTTTTGTATGCAACAATCGATCAATTCAAAAGACTTGAACAAAGAGTAACTTCGGTCTATTCATTCAAATGTTTAACAAAGGTGCTCATATTTTAATGTATAAACATATTATTAACGTCAGTAGTCAGTGGGTGTAATCTTGTGGGGGTGATAGTTTATGAGTGGATATGGGGTGCAGGGGTGTGCGTGTGTGTGTTGTGATGTAAATGTGGATGAATGGTTAAAAATGAATGTGTGGATGTTTTAGCTTTGTAAATTGATCTTTTCTTAATGATTTTGCTGTATTTAAATGTATTTAATGTTTTTATATATTATGTGTATTTTTGTCAAATTGTTGTATTTCAGTTTTTATACTGCTATGACAATTGTGTAATAAGCCTTGAATGAATGAATGAATGAATGAATAAATGAATGAATGAATGAATGAATGAATGAATGAATGAATGAATGAATGAATGAATGAATGAATGAATGAATGAATGAATGAATGAGTAGATAGTAATGGTAATGGTGGTATTTGAAGGGCTCAACGTCAAAAAGGAATATTTTCCAAATAGCTCCCGGTGTATTTCGATTGGCATTCCTCTCTTATTTATGATTCACCATCATACGCTGGTGAGATTCTTACTCAATAAAGAATTTTTTCCCATGTGATTCCTCAAAGAATGGATTGTAATCTTTTACGAGAGATTGTGCTCTACATCTATCAATTTTCCTATGATAATTCAGTAAATCCAAACTAAAAACGAATTCCCATTAGTATTTGGAAGGGGGCAAATTTTAAGCTACACCATAAAGTAATCCATTTCAAGTAGGATAGTATAAACCTATTATGTTTTAAGGTTCATTGGCATGCTATTAAATGTAGCTTTTCATTCAATTTTGTTATTTATTTATTTATTTATTTATTTATTTATTTATTTATTTATTTATTTATTTATTTATTTATTTGTTTGTTTATTTATTTATTTATTTATTTATTTATTTATTTATTTATTTATTTATTTGTATACATGTATATATATTCCAATTGCTTTCATGGAAACTTTTATAAACACCAGTTAAAACTGGCAACTGACAACGTACGGGAAAATATCTGTCGATTTGAAAATTATAATTCTTGTTTTTGATTCTTGTATCGAAATAAAGCAGAAGAGGAAATTAAATTTATGAAAATACGGTGCCTTCAACATGTTAAAAACGACAGGTAGAGCCTGAGCCTTTGGCTGTACATATATGCAATATTACAGAATGTGTGCTTGGATGTGATGGAAAACCAAACATTTCCCCAAGGTTATATTAGTTTAAGGAGGGTAGGAGGGGACATGGCCTATTTGCACTTAAATGTTACACAGACACAGATAGGGCTGACACACAAATGGAATGGCATGGGTAATGGGTTTTATAAAGGAGGTCCTAAGGCTTGATATAAATGGTGTCATTTTCGTTTCATGTGCACAATTATGTTTTTTCTTGGGAGGGAAAAAACGTCCAAAACTTTCCTTTTCATATATGGCCTTAACTCAGAAACCGCAAGAGTTATGGAAATATAAATGCGATTCTGACTTCCTTGACGCATTTCCTGTTTGAATCTACAGTAAGCCAAAAAATTAAGGTACCAGTTATGTTTACCCCATGTATATCCTAAACAAAGACAAATATGTCATAACTGGAACCAGAAGCCAACAGCTGAATTTAAGACCTCATTTGTTAAAATTGTTCAAGAAATAAAAACACGACGATCCAAAAACCCAATGAAGATTCCATTTTAAAAGTTGCAGTTTGTTGCATTGCATGCCATATTGATTTGTACACAACGCGTTCGCTAACATTAGAACTAGCGCCGTACTTCCATTGATTAGCACGTTAAAACTAGGGTCGTGCTTTCATTGATTAGAACACAAAAGTGCAACTTTTGATTTAGTTTCTTCATTAGGTTTTAGATCACCGTTTCTTTAATTCTCAACCAATTTCAACCGATAAGGTCTTAAACCAGAGCTAATGAGTACATGTATTGGCTGTTTGCTTTAATTTTGACATATTTGTCTTTATTTAGGATATACAGGGGTAAACACATGATTTAAAGACAGGTAGAGCTAGGTACACAAATCTCCTGGTTTTATTACTTCATGTCTCTTACACAGGCAATAGCTATGAGCACGGTGCTAAGAGTCGAGTGGTACTAGATATGATGGGTTGAACAGGTTTATTCTTTTTATTATAAGTTTCTTTCATCTTAACCGTCGTCTAACCGCTTTCATCTTAACCGTCGTCTAACCGCTGTAAAAAGTACGTTTAAGGGATCGGATAGCGAAGTGTGCACAGTAGTATTTGTGGGACATGAGAGCAACTCAGACACATCAAATTGTATTCTGAATACGAGGAATGTTCTTCTGATATCAAATAATTTAGATTTTTTGAATTCGTGATATATATAATACAAATGGTATGGCAAATTATAAAAATTTTATATTTGAAGTAAACTTTATAAATCTAATGATATGTACTTAAAGTGTATGTAGCTGGGAGGAAAAGCCGTCCATCATTTGAAAAGCATGAAACGTTCGTATTGAAGATATGCATTTTCCCACAAAAGACCTTAAAATTGAAGGTACATAAAATAAAATTTTTATTATGACGAATTTAAAAAACAATAAACAATTTTGATATCAGAAGGACGATCCTCGTAAAGCAATTTGGTGTATTGAATGCAAAATACTGTGCACAGGTAGTTGACCCAAATTCACCCCCAAACGACTTGGTTTAATTGTTGGACCATCCTTTGCACTCATTTTAGCGATTATATTATATATCAATTTGTAACGCTCTTTAGCAAAATCATAGTTCATTGAATTTACAACCGTATGACAAAACAGTAACTTTTGCACAAGATTTTCAATTTAACAATGTTTAAAGAGAATTGGCCATTGCTCATTCTAGTGACGCTAGTATATGGACAATATAAGTGTGCTTTTTCATTTAATGACATAATATTTGAAAAATATCGTAAGGAACACTTGAGGTTTTGACTTTTAAAACCTACATTTTGGTCAAAAAATGTGCTTGGATAGATTTACCACATTCGCCTTGCTATAACATTGAATTGCGTTATCTGTTGACCTAGTGATAAAAAGAGTTTTTAGCTTTCGTTTGTTATTAAAAAAAATTCTGATTGGATAAAGGGAACACTTAATCAAAAATAATCAAAGAGGCCCATTTTTCAGCTAGAAGCTCCACAGCTCTTTCATTGCTATGCACTCAACCGTGTAGTGTAATCAAAGACTGTTCGGAGACAATTCACTGCTTGCTTGAGAGCTCTTGGACGGACGAAAATGTGTGCTCAGGTGTATCGAGGTGGAAACTGTGCATAGAGAATCGTTTTTGTATAGAAACCTTTCCATATGCTACCACCTTACCCGGGGTAAAGATGCGACATCAGCATAATAACTTGTGTTGCTCTTGTGAAAATATTTTAAGGTCTACTGTCGATATTAAACTTGGTATTAAGATTAGTATAGTGATTGCCTTTCATATTTAGCCAAACGTTTAAATAAAACTGTATCTATATCTATATCTAGGTTTTGCTTATTTCTTGAGGTCGTACTCACACACTGACGTAATAATAACATAATACGGAAGATATTATTTTAAGTATAGGACCATATGTGTGTCAGACGTTGGGTACCCCAAGAGGTTGGATTTGTGACATTTTACATGAGAAAGTTAAAAGTTTTGTTTGTTTAACATGGTTCTTCTTTCCCCTGTATATTGATATAATTAAGAATAACGATTAAGCATCATCAATTATTTTGATCTCGGGCGCTAGTTTGTAATGTTTGAATTTTTCTGTATTCCAGTATACGATGCGTATGTATCTTCCCTTGTTTGTATGATAATAATTTAAAGACAGGTAGAGCTAGGCACAGCGTCATCATCCCTATATCTTCGTGTCAAAAATTGCCGTGATAGTACGGCGAATCCTCTCGTTTTTCAATAGCTACGCATGGCGATTTTGTTCGAGATAGGCCGAGTGACTCAGGCTAAGCATACCATTTGCACCATACGACTATCATATGAGATACCACCAAGTTTATATTCTACACATTATTACGATTTGCGCATGCTCTAGTACCCCATATGATGTTGCTATTACAAGAAAATTCAATTTGTTTTCAGGTAAAACCCAGATTTTGTTTTTAATACACTACCTTGAAATTAAATACACTAATTAGCGGCCATTGCTGTTTGATGTGGATATATTTTACTGCATTTTATAAGTAACGATTTTTGAATCGTAAATAAAAATTGTGATATATTTAATTTTGAGAATTTACAATTATATAAAGGAACACATTTAGCCCGTTCACCTAAGATCCAGGTGCTTGTATAGAATATTCAATCACAGTGTCTATAACACAATGCATATGTAAACTTCTTTCTTTATCTGTGTCAATAATAGAGTATTGATTTCAATAGAATTGAATACATTTTGAGTTTATTCTTTACCAATGAGCGATCTAGCTATCGATTTCTAGCCAATCAGATAGAACTCCTTTTCTTGCGTTCGGTGAAATACCAATCGCCCGTCGCTCACCAACGGAGTATGGAGCTGTATGGAAAAAATATTTATAGTATAGGGTGTTGACACTGTGCTAGGTAGAAAAAGATCCTGGTTTATTACTTTATGTCTATTACGCAGGCCAACAACCCCTAGCTATGAGCACGGTGCTAAGAGTCGAGTGCTACTAGATCTTAACCGTCGTCTACCCGCTATAAGATTTTTTCCATATTGTTTAAGGGATCGGATAGCGATCTTCAGATTGCGTAAATGCTCGAAGAGAAATTGGCAATTTAAAACTATACATAATTTTGATTAAAAAGTTAATTAGTAAACCCTGTATATTTTCTCGCACATGTTTTCCAGCAATGTTTACTTTTACATACCTGTAATTAGTACACAAACAGTTACAACCATTTATCTCTAAACCGATGTTTTCACCAATGAAAATAGCATGTCACAAAAGAGGGTCCCAACTTATCATGCTTATGACACATGGCCATAGGCAATTCAGGAGAAAAGATTGCAACAATCCCTTCTTCAGTAGACCATGATCACTATTTACAGCCACAAAATTCAGCCTTGTAAACTTTGATTTCCGTAATCAGAACAAAAGAAGGTCGTAATTAAATGTACATATGAACATAAACTGGAAAATAGCTGACGGTTTGAAAGCTTTTTTTTGAGCTTGTACCGAAATAAAAAGAGAATAAGAAATCAAGTTATCAAGGTACCTTTAAAGAAAACTCAGCCTCAGCCTTGGGCTATATGCAATATACATTATTAACAGGATGTGTTTTTGATATGAATGAAAACCAAACAATTCACAGGGACATTTTGTTAATAATTTAGAAGACCAATGCCCCTGGAAAATTAATTCATATGCCTTTTATGTAGGTCATAGACTTCTATAGCAAGTCCCGGGTATCATCAAGTAGACGGCCAGCAACGAGTCAAATGGGTTAACATGGTTAAAAGAATATTTTATAGATATCGTCTCATTTTCATTAACTTTCCTGGCGTTTGGGTCGTGTAATATAAAATGTATCGTACAGAAATTAAAAAGGAACAAGCAAACACGAGCAAAAAAATGCAAATTTTAGAAGAAAAAACGTGTAATCCGATTATCACTAACCGATTGATATTCGATGGTAATTTACTCGAAAATCGTGAAAGCGTAGAACGATCTTTTGGTCAGCATAAAATAATATTGAATAAAATTGAATCCATCACATCAATTCAAAGCTACACCATTTTTTGAAATACTGGTTACCCGCTACTTACTCTAACTACCGTTCAGTTTCTGTTCTGTCATGCTTTTCAAAAATATTTGAAAGGCTTACATAACATGAAATTTTAAATGATAAGCAATTTGGCTTTAAATCTGAATATTCTACCTATATTATCTTGGAAACAAATTAGTAATTCGGTTGAAAGCAATGAGACAACTGTTGGGATTTTCTTAGACTTGTTAAAATCCTTTGACACTATCAACCACAGCATTCTATTACATAAACTGGAACATTGTGGCTCCAGAGGAAACATTTTAACATGTTTTGAAGGTTACTTACATCACATGTGTATTACCATTCTTGTAAATCTCAATATAAAGATGTAATATGTGGAGTACCCCAAGGTTCCATCGTAGGCCCATTATTGTTCATTTTGTATGTTAATGACATCATGAATACTTCCACCATTCTAAAATTCATCTTGTTTACCGATGGTACTACTATAACTTATTCACACAAGGACATTGTGTCCAAATACGATCATGTCAACAATGAATTAAACGAAGTTAATATTTGGTTATCAGTGAATGCAAGCAAGACTAATTATATGGTGTTCAAAAACCAAAGCTAATTACACCCAACAAACCCGGAAACAATTAGCAAGTGAGCAGTCTAAGTCAGCTATAACAGACCACGCAGTGCAACAAAACTATATCATCAATTGGGACAATGCTTCCATAATATAGTTTTGTCCACGGCAAATTAACCGTGACCTTTTCAGCCATAAACCCGCTTAGTGAAGATTAAACCGAAATATACAGTACTAAACCATTATAGTAATCGATTGTCCAATGCACATTTCTTACCACGTGATAATATTAATCCAATGAGCGATCAAATTGACCGCTACGGTCGACTAATCCAACCGATAATGACGCTATTGACATGTGAGTTTTGGGGATTTTTCACTGGTTTGCTATCATTTTCTCATCAAAACGCTCCGCCGTTATTATAAGGACTATGCTAATAATTTAAAGATTGACATGTAGAAAATAAACAATACTTGATTGACAGATAATACTAAATTTGTACCTATTACGGTTTGGTGGCACTCCTGTTCCAAACGCGACCAGGGCGGCCCGGTGAAGCAAAATGTGCATTGGATTAACACGGGAGTTTGGATAAGATGGTAGAATTCCTTTCTCATACAAATGCATGCTCCCCCGTTATTAAAGCTTATACCGGATTAAAAAATTCAGATATTTTGAAAAGAATAAGTAATTGAAACATAGAGCAAGTACTAAAATCAGAGCTTTTATACTTTTTGATATATGACGCTAACTAGTTCATCTCTTATACCCACAGCACAGCGCTACTAGTACGGGTCAATTACCTATGTGAGTGTCCCTGTGTTGTGTGCATACATGTAGTTAACAATAACTGCATGATGCTCTGCAAGTTCTCTGCACGGAGTGTGATACTAACGCAAGACATGTCAAAGGATCAATATGGATCAGGAGAAAAGGAACCAATGTCACGAACAGAGACGAGGGCCCACTACCTGAGTCACGTGTATGATCCGCGGGGGGGGGGCACTCCAACTTTGGAGGTGACGCGTATGTAGGGCTGTTAAGACCCCCTTTTTCAGCGTCGCTGTCACCCAAAGACCCCATATTTTTTTACGAACACATGCTCTGTCACCCGAAGACCCCTTATTTTTTCATTTGATTTGTCACCCAAAGACCCTTACTTGTTCAATTTGAACAGCAACTTTCATTTATCAATGATTTTGTCACTTATTTTGAAAAAACAAAGAAATTTGAAGCTATTTAGAACTAGAAATTCGATTTTCGAGGTTTCTGAGGCGCAATTTCGGCTCTCACCCAAAGATGCCATTTAAAAAAAGGTCGTGTTCTCACCCAATGACCCCATATTTTTTACATTTTGCTCTCACCGAATGCCCAAAATCAAGCTCTCACCCAATGACCCCATATTTTTTACATTTTGCTCTCACCGAATGCCCCTTAGTGCGGAAGCGCCAGCCCTACACCTATATCCATTTCAAATTGAAGTGCCCCCCCCCCGGGGTATGATCCTCCCCTTGCTGTAAATACACTCTCTACAGTCGGGTTATGGCCAACCGGAAGTAAGAATCATCCATCATCATTCTGATGATGCCTATCGACCATGATAGGCGAAACCGTCAATGGTGAGTAGATTGGTTTTGTTTCAATGAAAATTGTCCATAATGAAATTACAAAACATTGTCTACGGAACAGTCTAATAGACAGAATCATGCATAATTCGCAAAATAATGCAAAATCAACTGAAATTTTGGGAATACGCATATTTCTTGGATATCTACTGAAAAATATCATAAAAAGAGGATGCCAGGATCACGAACTACTCCTTTATGCCTTTTATGAACTCAAACATTGTGTAAGAGAAGAGGTCAATATACTGGTGCAAAATATACAAAATATTTATTGTTTTTATATATTATAGTCGTCTTTAAGGGTGGTCTTAACCCTGGAATTATGGAAACTTTCGGGCTTCATAACTGCTAAATTATTAGAATATAAAAGTATACATTTTTAGACTGGAAATGACTTGCTGAATTCATCTGTGAGGTCCAATTTGGGCCAAAATGCTCATTTTGGAGAAAATCCCAAAAACAGGTTTTTTTGACCCAAATTTTTCGTGCAACGTAACAAAAAAATTGTTTGGCCAAAAATAAATTTTTATTAATTTTTATAAACTAGATAAAAATATCTAGGGATCGCTTTTTTATTTTTTTGAATTTTGACCAACTTTGAGGAATTTGCACCAAAAATGGTCAAAAAATGCACAATTTTCAAAAAAATCATAAAAAAGCCTGATTTTCGCCCAAATTTCAAATATTTTTGGTGAAGTTTTTCAAAATTAAAAAAAATGAAAAAACGGTCCCTAGATATTTTTATCTAGTTTTAAAAATTAATTTAAAAAATTTTTGGCCGAACAAAAATTTAGCATTTTGGCCCAAATTGGACCTCACAGATGAATTCATCAAGTCATTTCCATTCTAAAAATGTATACTTTTATATTCTTTAGACTAATAATTTAGCAGTTATGAGGCCCGAAAGTTTTCATAATTCCAGGGTTCAGACCAACCTTAAGGTTGGCTGAAAATTATGGAAACTTTCGGGCCTCTTTACTGCTAAATTATTATCCAAAGAGTATAAGTCATTTTTAGAATGGAAATGACTTGATGAATTCATCTGTGAGGTCCGATTTGGGCCAAAATGCTCATTTTGGAGAAAATCCAAAAAACAGGTTTTTGGCCCAAATTTTTTTTGCGCAACGTAACAAAAAAATTATTTGGCCAAAAAAAATTTTTAAATTATTTTTAAAAACTAGATAAAAATATCTAGGACCCGTATTTTTATTTTTTTGAATTTCGACCAACTTTGAGAAATTTGCACCAAAAATGGTCAAAAAATGCAAAATTGTCAAAAAAATCATTAAAAAGCCTGATTTTCGCCCAAATTTCAAATAATTTTGATGAAGTTGGTCAAAAAAATAAAAATACGGGTCCCAGATATTTTTATCTAGTTTTTAAAAATAATTAAAAAAAATTTTTTTGGCCAAACAATTTTTTTTGTTACGTTGCACTAAAATGTTTGGGCCAAAAACCCTGTTTTTGGGGATTTTCTCAAAAATGAGCATTTTGGCCCAAATTGGACCTCACAGATGAATTTATCAAGTCATTTCCATTCTAAAAATGTATACTTTTATATTCTTTAGACTAATAATTTAGCAGTTATGAGGTCCGAAAGTTTCCATAATTCCAGGGTTCAGACCAACCTTAAGTCCGTATACAAGAATTTGCCACAGGTACAAAGAAATGAATGTTTTTACACTTGTTGGTAGTAGACATGCATAATACATATACCGTATACCATGTTTAAAACAAGTCTTCAACACTCACATTTTTGTTCCGTATTATTTCGGAGAAGCCCTTCTTCGTCATCAGCGGGTGGTAGCTGAATGTTGGCTGATTGATCCTTTACCCAATCTGGACGTTGGTGGAGTCCTAGGTATCTCCAGTAGAGAAACATATACTCTTGAAAGTTCACGGCACCTGTCCCTATTTAGTTTGGGGTTGGTCTCCTTCTTTATGCAAATAGCCTCCCTCACTTTGCGCTGAACAAACTTGTCTTTTCTGCAGCTGACAGTGACACCTCCCAGGTCAGGACTGTATCCTGTATATCTGTTGTGTTTTGCAATATAATTACTCGCTGTTTTGGCAGTGTGTTCTTTGAGTCTCTCACCCAGAGTCCTTTTAGTTTCACGCACGTAAACTTTATGACTCAGTTCTTATTGTCACAATCGAATGTATAACTTACGTGGTTCATTAATGTTGAATATTCGTAAACCAAATACTAACTTTAAAAAGAGAGCCTTAGTTACAGCCTTTGGTTACAGAGCAGCAGTGAGTTGGAATAAGATAACCTTAAAGCAGCTCGTAAATATGTTAACCATTTTATATCCAAATTCAAAAGCGGTTTCTCACCATACAGTTGCTACTATTTTGTATACTTATTGTGTAAAATGATATTTTTGCAAGCTCTTATTACTCATAATGATTGTGTGATTTTCTACTTCTTGGGTGTTTTCGAAAATGGTGTTTTGATACGTTTTTATGATTGTAAATATTATATTCATATTTACTTTGTTATTCTGCAACATGCGCATGGCCTCGTGGAAGAACAACTTCTTTTATTGTTGAATGAGTTTCCGTGATTAGATAACGGTTATACTATATACTATACTTTATACTATACGATACTATACGATACTATACGATACTATACTATACTATACGATACTATACTATACTATACTATACTATACTATACTATACTATACTATACTATACTATACTATACTATACTATACTATACTATACTATAGTTACTATACCATACTCTGGCCTTCGGTCCTTGGTACAAAGAATTTATCCAGTTCTCCAGTTCACCACATTTGCGGAGAATCCCATTTCCTTCATGTTGTCCCATAACTTTCCATGCTGGACACAATGATATACCCTGGAATAGTATATAGCAGCGAAACAGAGGTTGATGGAACTCCATGTTTTCCTCCATTAGGATCCTCAGGTTGCCGATCTGATTCCTTGTTCCTCTGCCTTGCCTGAAACTCTCTTTCCAAGTGGTCTCGAATTCGTTCGGCAATGATATGAAGTAATACCTTACACATTCCCTGGTGTCATAGGTTAAGGGACAAACACTGCCGTTTTCAATCTTCTGACCATTCCACATGATGTCCAGGCATATTTTCTGGTGTTGATTGAAGCCAGATTGTGACGTGTTCAGAATTCAATTTTCTCCTCTGCTGTTAATTTCAACATTGCCAAGGCTTATGGTTGAGTTCCAAAGATTGTGGTTCTTTTCAATCTTAATTTCCCGAATCACCCCTGGGTTTGACCTTTAAATTTACATCTAAATTGTATTTAAAAAATAATTACTACCTGTATACTTGGGCTGAGACTCTCTGTTAAAAATTTAAAGCACACAACTCAAAAGTCATCACCCGTGAACAAATTGCGAAAACAGTGAATCCCGTTGAGATGACATGTTTTAGGTATATTGAACGGAACCTTACGAATACTTATTTCTATATAATTACATCAAAATGCCTTATAAAGATAGCCAGTGCTTATATACACTATAAAGTAAAACATAAGAACATAACAAATTGCATAGTATAAAACAAAGGAACAAACTACTAAGTTTTACATGAAACAAAATCCTGATCATCTTCACTGCTACCTTTAACTGTAAAGATAAGGAAGATATCTGACAAGTTGTCCCTTGTGTGGTTTCTGGAGACGGTTAATATTTTTAAAACAACTTGTATCTGTGTTTTTATATCACAACGGCGGAGTTATGTTACATGAGCAATCTCAAAGTAGGGCAAGTTATGAAACAAGATATGTATTGGTGCTTAGTTATGTCACTGATGTATAGGGAATTGGGAATATATATATATAAACTTTGCTCAACCTATAAGTAGCAAGACTCATAATATCGTGGATTTTATCATGTTTAATGTTTCTAAAAGATCATTGATTCTAACAGCGTACACCCTTTCATTAATATGTGTTCATGTATCCGGTTGAAGAGCAGATAAAGTACGAGATAAGACTTTAAGCTGTCTGCCTCTCAATATCTATACTTCCACTACTGTCCAGATCTTTAAAAAGAATATGAAGAGCCATGGTTGTCTGTGTTTCCTCTTCCCCCAGCGTATACGTACAAATTTACAGGTAAGAGTGTTAGCTCTCTGCAATATTCATTATGAACAGAACGTGTTTTTGATGCAAAAACATGTGCCATGGTGGCATTAGATGAGATGGAATATTGCGTAAAAATTTCAAGAATTTCAAGTTATGGCCAAAAATTCTGCTAAATTGTTAGCCGTTCAGCTAAAGTTATTTAGAAAATGTTAAGATTGAAGCATTTTTTACCTAAGCAGTAGATTTTTACAAAATCCCTTGAACGGGACGTTCATGTATTTAAATATTGATGATATGAAATGCAGCATTACTAAACATAAATGAGTAGCCATGTTTTGACCGGAGGTCAAGAGTTCACATAATCTTGCAAATTACTGCACATCAGACCCTTTAACACCTGGTCAAGTCAGAGTTGTTCATATCTTTATATGCATTGTTTATACCTTTGCCGTTTATATCTATATAACAAGACTAACACTGTGAAATTTGACTGAGTAGAATTGGGGAATTGCTCCATAATGCTACCCCTACCCCTTAATTTGGCAACTCAAATATCATCAATATTTAACTACATACATGTCTTTAGCAAAACATAATAGTAACAAATTGGAGACTGTTTGTTATTTGGAGAAATTAGATCCAAACAAACTACCCCAAAGTGTTTAATATTGGCTATGATGTGCCTAAATGCCTACTTCCCACAGGTTGTTCCTACTGCTTTATACAGTAAGAAATAGCAAATAAGTAGGGGTTTTGTGAAAATCTACTGCCTGGGCGAAACGTGCTCCAATCTTACTGATATTTCAGCATAATAGTAGTATGTTCCCTTGTAAAATTTTCCGATCGTTCCATTCATTTTCTTAAGGCCGCAGCTATAAACAAGGTCATGAGTTGGTATAATTGAATTAATGTAATTAATTCAAGTAGCATATCATGTATGATTTTCGAATCATTTTTTCTGGGATATGAGATTTTTTTCTGGGATATGAAATTGGATTAAGAGTGTCGCTCTCTTTATCCAAAAAGGACAATTAACATGGTAAAATATTGCATCACTTGTTGGAAGTGGCCTTCTTCTTAATCGTCGATATTTTCTTTCTTTCTTTCTTTCTTTCTTTCTTTCTTTCTTTCTTTCTTTCTTTCTTTCTTTCTTTCTTTCTTTCTTTCTTTCTTTCTTTCTTTCTTTCTTTCTTTTTGCTTTGATAAAGAAATAATAGCATGTCATGATAGTCTTTTAAGGTCTACCCCATTATACATTAGCATACAAGAATGTACACAAAATAATGAGTTCAACATCAGTTCGGGGGCACTGCTAATTCAAAGACGTCTCTGATATCAAATACTCTTGAAGCGTCATGTCACATAACAGTATCATATTTCAGAGACGTCTCATAAATCACATACTCCCTAGTTTCAAAACCCAGTCGCAAACGATATAAGTAATTTTGATGAACGTGCCAGCGCAGTGGGAATAATTTTGTGTATAGGCCTTATCAGGGTTGTAGCTAGCCCAAGTTGAGCATGTTGAGTGCCTGCTAATTTTACTATCTAATTCATGAATTGGATAGTAAAATTGGGATTTTTTTACTTCAAAACATATGATTTTGGCCATTGCAATCTAAGTGTGTTCTGGGACCATTTGTCAGAATTTGCACAGATAGATATAATTTTTGCACAGGTAGATATTTTCTAAACATAGGAAAGCTTATTCTAATACACTCAGCTTCGTTCCAATGTGCTGCATCGGGTGCCGAGCTGTCAACAAAGCTCGACGTATGTGATATCACAGACCCCCGTATGTGAAATCACTGACCCGTCTTTGAAATCAGAGACGTCCGGTTATTACGAGTGCCCCCGAACTGACATAGCATACATAAACGAAAAAAGGCAATGTACCCAGTGGGACACCACTCTGTATCTATTAGTTTAGGTGTATCTACACACCATGGTGAAAAAGAAACTGATCGTAGAAATTACACTGCAAATATGTTGTGGCGCCCGGGGCCAATGATACATGAAAATTTTGACATTCATCGCTTGAAGGAGGCGCAGAAACTATGCTGAATTGGTCAATTACCCAACTCGCAGAATTACCTATTTGTTTAGTAGTTCTGAACCAATAAATATATTTAAAAAAGTGTTTACCCAACAACCGTTCGACCAACATTTTCGCAGTGTTCTGTGTGTTCTTTTAATATCCAAAAGATTATCTTGTTCTGCTTTTCAATTATTAAAGCTTATAGTTTCCGGCAAACAACAGCAGCCCTTGGCAAACTATATTATTGTTAGTACATGTAGATGAAATTGAAATGATCCTAACACGCGGAAGTGCAAAATCAATATCCCAAAGGGGTTAAACGAATCGAGTATCCTCTTTCATGAATCTGAAAAAAGTCGCACGTTTGTTTTGGTTAAATGTTAATCTATATATAATTTTTATATTTCGTGCAGCCAATATACGAAGGATAAGCCTTACACAGTATAAAAACTAATACATTTAAATCCGATAAGAACACAAACAAGTTATATAATTAGATGACCAAAACAATACAAAACAATACAATTTGAACTTACACAACTGTACAAAACAATACTGTTATACAACACGTTGACAACAAATCAATTTGTCAAAATAGATTAATTTCTGAAACGGAATCCTTATTGCACTTCGAAATAAGTAGTTTAATATGAAACTACGTACACAGAACACTTAACTGATAAACAGTATCAAAGACAAACATCCGGTGTTATATATTCTTTTTGTAGATTTAAGGTTATTAATTATTTTAAACTGTTGTGACTTGGTAGTTCACAGCATCTTACGAATGGCAGTGAGCTTTGGCAAAAACTGCACTGCTCAATTCATAGCGAGCGTGTAGAAGAATTAAAATATCACAGATGTACTTTTATAGGTGCTGCGGTTCTTGAGTTACGTTGTAAAGAGGGCTGAAACAACAACACTTTTGTAAAACGTACATAACTCATTAACAACAATAAATTAAGCAAGTTTGCAAAGTATACGATTTGTAGAATGAACTTTTGCAAAACATCAAGGTGTTAATTTTCAATAATATATTAATCTAGATAATGAAAATCTATTTTAGCTTGCTTCGACCAAAAATACCTCGTCTACCCTTAAATGGCGCTTTCAACCATAGGTTATTTGCGCCAGACCGGTGTTGTATAACTCTTCGCACTTGCTTTTAATTTAATTATCATTTCCAGGTCACCGTAAATAATGTTCTGTTCATCCCGATTCAAAATAAAATGATAATCTTGTATGTATATTATTTTGTTAATCATTATCCTAACTATTTGTTTCCCCGGGTTATAAACTGGGCTCAAAAAGAAACTTATAATTTTTCACAAGTAAATATCTTAAAATCCTGACCATAAAAATGAACCAAAATAACGCACAGGATTACTTCAATACTCTACTCTGTACGCATGTCAGTAACCAAGCAGTTGTCCAAGTGACACAACAGCAAAATGCACCGATACAGAACAGCTTCCTGAACCACATTCACAGGCGAATAATTGGCACCCAGCAAAAGAAATCTGTGAGAATGCGAACAAGATCCTTACACATGTGATTTTTTTCCAAACAGTAAGTGGAATAGTGTGGAACGGGGCTGCTTCTGCTTTTCACACACTTTTTTCAAGAAACAGGTCTTCTTCCACACTATTCCACTTACTCACAGATTTCTTGTGTTGGGTGCCAATTATTGGGCTGTGAATGTGGTCCAGGAAGCTGTTCCATGTCAGTGCATTTTGCTGTTGTGTCAGTTGGACAATTGTTTGGTTACTGACCAGTGTTTAGAGCAGAGTACAGATGTTATCTCAAGGACAATATTGTTCAAGGTTGCGCCGCAGGCTTACAAAGAGACAATATTGTTCAAGGTTGCGCCGCAGGCTTACAAAGAAACAATAGCAATCAAGCTTAAACTTTAAATTAGCACCCGATAGAGGGCAGGGCCTGAAGAATGAGGGAAATTATGGGGTAAATATTTAACGGAATAAACTGCATAATCATATTATTTAGATTTATTCCGTTAAAAATCTTATTTTAACTTATCAAATTACTAGTTTTTATATTCTATGGTGTCAAATATTTATTCACAACGTTGTATTCGCATTAAATACGATTAATAACAACAGAGGGCGCTTTTTCTCATTCACTACCCAGAGCAGGCGGCATAGGACACGCAACACGGACGTACGAGGCTGGCGAAGATACAGGGCTGACAGCCCCATTCACAATACACGGTTAGCGATTATAAATGGACAATTAACATACTTGCAGTGGGGTACTTTGCAGAACCCCAACGGTTTTAGAGTAAGATAATTTAGCTTTGACACCACATAACAAATTTAGAATTGTTTGTGAAGATTTCATGATTATGTGTTAATCCAATGGCGACGTCAAAAATAGCGATATCGCATCCACCATCATCTGACCCAGAGTACAAGGGTATACTCTCACATGATACTTAATATGTGATCCTAATACAGTATCTCATATTAGTTTTCATGTTCTCCTACCCACTATGGGTGCCAAATGGTTAGAATTAGATCAATTCAATATTACATAACATGTTTACTTCTCTGTGGCAGACTTATTTAATGATATGAAATGGTTTCAGGTGTGCAAGCCTTTGTTAGTGATGAACTGAATATTTCTAGTAATGTATAATTCAAACAAGTAACAGGAATAAAAGCAGATGTGTTTAAAAGCTGCACTCCCACAACAAGGATTTTCAGTTTTGTTTGTTTTTTAACGAATCTTTAACTTTATTCTTACAGATATCCATGATTATATGTCAAAAATATGTGACAGTCTTATGGCATCCATCTGACTTTTAGAAAATGAAAACAAAGAGAAAAAGATTCACCTCAAAAATCACATTGACTGACAAACGAGGAGGGATAAAGATGCGATAAAGATGTTATGCTTGTTGACTTTGATAGTAATTCAGGATGTCTTGCTTAAATAACTTGGTTTCTTCTGTTATGGCGCTATTTTCTTTCTCTTTTTCAATTAGGCTATTTAAATATATCGCTCCGCGGTCTCTCATCGTTTTTGGCTAAATACGAATCATCGTAGTTGGCGACTAGCTATGGATGGAGACAGATCGCAAGCGTACTCAATCCGTAATCTATATACTTTGTTGATTTGATGATGCGGAATTAAAGATTATTGTGAAGTTATATTTTGTTATCCGTCTATTTCTGTTCGAGTATTCAGCGAGTCTTTCCCGTGAAACTTTGGGATCCATCGGTCATCCGTTCTGGTGTGAATTTTACCTTTCACCAGAATAATTGATTGATGGATCTCAGTTGAGTTTCAATCCATAACACTTCTATGGTGACAATGTTTTGTGGCAAAATGTACCAATCCTTAATTGTGTTTGGAAAAAATGAATTGGCCCAACAGTCTTTTCTCCCCGATGGTCTTTGGTAGGCTTTGGTATTGATCTTTCGTGTGAGCCGTTTCATTTCTTCGTACGAAGAAAATTATGACTTTATGTCCTCCCATATAATATGTTAAATAACTAAAATAACCAGTGGGTTTTCTTTCACTTTACCTTGTTATTTCAGCTTAAGATGGACATGAACCCTTTCCGGCAGTTATTACTAATATTATTTCAACATTTTAAATAAAGAATTACAAAATTAAAATTTAACGGAAATCGTACATTTAAGCTTTAAACCATCTGAAGTGACCAGCTCGTATTTTATGGTTACTTAAAAGTTGCACTTATGTGTTCTATGTAGATATCGGTACATATTTTTTCCGTTTCCGCCGCGCTGATTCCATGTTTAATTTTTACTTGGCCCACAACGAATGGAAAAAGTCATTAAAAAATATATTATACTCACAAGCTATAATTTACAAGACCCTTGGTTATAATCGCGGAAAAAATAAAAGGGGTCATCATTGCAGATTCTCTATTTGAATGACCCTGTCTTGTACTAATAAGTTCAATTTAAGTTACGTATTTTTACTTAGCTACTTACTAACCTTTTTAAAGCTTTTCATATGCTTTGACTCTCTCACTTTCTCATGTTCATGTTCCAATTTTCTGTTGTCACTTAGCAAATCTGATGAGATGCGTGTGAAGTGTTACAAATGGCTATTAAACCGTTTTAAGCCAACTCTTTTGCACTATTTTTGACCCGATCTTATCTTCAGGTTCAATTTCTTCGAATGTAAGCCTATATAAAAAGCTTATTATCTTAATCTGAACTTGTTTCTTTCTTGTAGGGTATCTTTTCACTATCTGTCGTTGCTAGCATCCGGCTGTTAAGACAGTACTAATTGAATTGCACATTTACTCCAGGATATGAATGATGGTTTTTTATTTCAAGTTGCTTAAAGGCTCGGATAGTGAGGTTTTCACGTATTTTTGTGGGACCTGAAAGCACATCAGACATATTGACTTGCATTTTGAATACGTGCAATGTCCTTCTAATATCAAATAATTTTGATTTTTTTTTTAATTCGTAATATAATACACATAAAGTGTATGTAGCTGGGATGAAAAGCCGTCCATCGTATGAAAATTTTGATCTTTCGTATTGAAGTAATAGATTTTCCCCAAAAACACACAAAAAATGTAGGTCTTTGGGGGGGAATGTATATCTTGAATATGAAAGGTCAACATTTTCAATTGATGGTCGGCTTTTCATCCCATCAGCCACATACCCTTTAAAAGTACATATCATTAGATTTAAAGTATAGACCTCTGGAAAGGCAACCGTTACTAATATAGTTTCACAGCATACCCCCACTTACGATCAATTATTTCTACGCTCACCTGTAATGGGTTTTAATTCCAAAGTTGGTCACCTGAGAAATACATGTAATACTTGTTATGTCATTAGATTTATAAAATTTACTTCGAAGATTGTTAAATATAAAAAATATCTAATTTTAATAATTTGCTATGAAATTTGTATTATCCCAGCAAACACAAAACGTTTTCGACACCATTCGCAAAAGGTTATAAAAGGTTGTCAGAAAATGTTTAAATGTCGGGTTATATAAAGGGTATATTAAGGGTATTAAACGTTTTCATAACATTAAAAAACATTTTTTGATAATCTACTGCCCAACACACACAAAATATTTTACAGAAAACGTTTAAATGTCGGGTTATATAAAGGGTATAAAAACGTTTTAATAACATTTCAAAAACATTTTTGAAAACTTAATACAAACCATTCTAAACATAATGTTATTTTGGGGTTGAAAAAATATTTTGCGAAAAATATTTGCCCAAAATATTTGCAATAACGTTTTAAAAACATTTTCATGACCTTTATATAACCCAACATTTAAATGTTATTAAAACGTTTTGAATAAAACATTTTAAGAACATTTCTGTGTTTGCTGAGTGCAAATATTTTAACATAATGTTATTTAAGTGTTGACAAAATATTTGGAAAAAAACGTTTGCGAAAATAGTTTGCAATAACATTTTTTTTTAAATTTACAAAATATTTTTGTAGTGTGTTTTCATATAAAACGTTTTAAAACGTTTTCATGACCTTTATATAACCCGACATTTTAATGTTATTAAAACGTTTCTACCTAAACCAAAAGCCAAAAAATAACTTATTTATAACGTTTTTAAAACGTTTTTGTGTTTGCTGGGATATCGCGAATTTCAAAAACAATTCAGTATGCAATTCGATGTCTGGCATGCCTGATGTGCTCTCAGGTCCCACAAAAAATACTCTGCAAAGGTTGTTATCCGATTCCTTAACAAAAAGTAAAAGTATTGTAAAAGTTTTGTTGTTTTCATTTATTCTCTTTGATGCACACTGTACGATAGCAAACTCCAGTTTTACGGTGTTTAACAAGCAAGAACATGGTGAAAGTGGGGGCACGCAGGATCACTCAAGTGGGACACTTTAGACATTGTTTTGTATTGTATCTTTAAAAGTAATGATGAAAGGTACAAGAATTTTCTGCATTAGCATGCTTAGTTCAGGAATGATAGAGTAAACTAGGTCAAGTGTCCAATATCTCATGCATAAAGGCAACATTTTTAAAATGCACCAGATCAATTGCAACTTGTCTAAGGTTACTCGTCTCAGCAAACGAAATAGGAAACAGTATTTTTTTCAGAATTATTGCATAACCTCAAACTCGAATGAAATTATGGGGCAAAGGTTCTGCATGTACATATTTATATTGTACTTTGGCTGCATTAACTCTGAAAGGGGACATGGCAATAAAAAAAATTAAAAAGTTGTAAATTAAGTATATTGAGATTCGATGAAATCGGACCATTTTTAAAATTTCACCTCTGTGAATGAAATTTTTGACATTTGACCTATTCGACATTATATCCTCTGAACTAAGTACAGTACAACAATGGAAATGAACTTTTTATTCCTAATTTGAGATATATTATAACATAATAGGATCATTCTGGAGTTTTGGTCCCACTATGACCTTCGACCCCTGGTGGGAATCATAAGAGGCATATAGAAAAATGGAACCAATTCTAGTTTTATTATTTGAGGAGTAAGGTGCCAAAAAACATTGGTTCCACTAATGTAGCAATATAATAACCCAAACGCCTAGCGCCATGTACTAAATGTCAACAATTTCCCTTTGAGTGATCCACACTTTAGTTAATCGAGGATAACCTTTGAAGCAAAAAACAAAGGGAGGTCATTTAAAATGCTTCTGGTAACCTAGATAATTTATACACACTCTCTACACCATGCAAATCTATATGACAATGATGAAAGCAATAATTCTATGAACGTTTTACCATTTGAATATTAAACTAAAGCTATAATGTACGATTTCCATCAAATTGAATTTTGTTATACCTTAATTAAAATGCTGCAATTAGTACTGTATATAACTGTCTGGTAAGGTTTCGGCCCATTTTAAGCAGAATTGAACCGGTAAAATCAAAGAAACCCCCACTGGCTATTTTGGCCATTTAACGTGGATTTCTATGTGGGACATAATGTCTGAATATGATATTACGTCTTGTTGACCTGACAAACACAACGAATTGGCTGATTCCATTTACATAAGTTTAATTTGGGTCTTGGGATATTTATAAACATTTGTATACATTACAAATATTGCAAATAATCAGATTTGATAAAAATAACCAAATTCATATTACAAGCTCATTATTATGACTTTACAAAATACATATCAAAAGCAAAGGAACGTCTAAAATTCATATAATTTGAGAGTGAATGATAAGCCTTTTATTTATGCTCACTACTGATTTAATATATTTTGTTATTGTTTATAATAGTCTTTCTAGTGGAATAAATATGTGTATTACATTATTTCTCATTATTACCCGAATGACTACAATATTTCAAACATTATTATTGTTTTCGCAGATAATATGCGCGCGCGTACATTTCGTTGATCGGCTTTACATTCGCACTGAGTAAATCAATATTTTTCGAACACGTGCAATTTTTCTTGTATCAAGCTCAAATCCATTCAATATTCTACATTTGTAATATTGTAATACTACATGCATGTACTCAAAAACTGAAACGCCTCTTCTCGTTTTTGAAATGAAAAAATGTCGTTCACAAACAAATCCATAAGGTCATGCAAAACTTGACGCAAAATATGTATATATCTGAATGAAATGCCAGCATGGTGTAAAAATGTATGGAATTAATTTTGATAAAAGCTTTCTTGTTGAACGTGACCTGACGGTTATATTTTATGTTTCAATTAACCTTGTTAAATCTTTAAATACATTATAGCCAAAATAATGTTTGGATGTGTCTATACACAAATTTACCCCATTACTTATGGAATCTTATACGTTCTTTCTCCTGATGTTTATTTCATACGGTGTATTTAGTGTTCGAAGACGCTTTCCGTATTATGAAGTTGAACGTGATTTAAGTTAGTAATAGGAAACGTGTTTCATAGGGATTAATAAAAATATGCCTTAGGAGAGTCTAGTTCACATCAATACCGACTGTATTCTTCCTCTGATATGTGTGTTTTCTGTTAATCTGATTAATTTAAATGAGCTGCTGGGAACATCTTTTTTCTTCTCTATTTCTTCACTATTTGCAATTTCAAACCTTCGGGGCAATAAATTGTTATTGTTGTGTGTATATGACTCTAAAATAGGACCATATGCGCCAAATGTACGAGTACACTAAATTGGGTCATGTCCTTAGAATCCGGGCTAGAATCTTGGACTTTCTTTTATTAGTTTTTCAACCAGGATCTCCTGGAAGAATACTCATCCGTAGCTCGTACGCAAACAGCAGCTGTACGCATGTGCTATTGGTTGGGAATCATTTTTGTAGACATGTTGATAGAAGCGTGACGCACACTTTGATACATTCAGTGTCGTGGTTTTGGTTTTAGTCACGTGATTTCATATTACCATGTTTAAGCTCTTGACTGACGTCATTACCGATATCTTTGTCTGTATCCTTTGTTAGAACTTGTAGAAAGCAGTTTCGATTTTTATTTCAGTTTGTTACATAATCGTTTGACAGCAGAATATCCTGTTTGAAGTTTCCATGATCAAAATATACAAAAGAAGTTTGTAAATTTCTCAGTGCAATATTCACTAGCAGAGTGTCGAACAAGTCAATCTATATTTGAAAGCGTGGTTTAGATCGCCGAATAATCCTATGATTATTTCCCTTTGAAAAACATACAGACCATCGAAGTATTTCCACCGATAATACTACATAATTAGTGGTGGGATTCTTCATTTGACTGGCCTATAGTGTTTAGAAGTATTTTTAAATCTTCCACGCAAATAATACTTAGCCATATTATAACATTTCCAAGAAATATAATTGGGCCCAAACAGACGAGACAATACAGAGAAAATCGCTACTTAATACCAGGGCATATGTCGCCAATGCAAGCCACTAATTCGAACGTGAGTCGTGTCGGATCTTTTGATATGTCACGACTGCCCGCACGCCATGTACCTACTGTGTTATGGACATCGTGTACGTGTTCGACTAATATTTCCATCGTAATAATAAAACAACGGCTCCTGCCTTTTATTCAAAATCTCTTTTATTTTAAGGAAAAAAATACAGCACCAATAGAGTCTTGATTTTTGCAGGGTATGTTAGTTTACTAAAGTACATAACAATCAAACAGAATTTTGAAACATATTGAGGGCTTCCTACTCAGCAAACGTTATAATGGCTTTAAACTTGATTAAAGATAAAATAATGAACCAGAAAGGATTTCCTACATAAAGTAACGCAAACCAACAAATGAAATGACTCTGCATAATTATTCTGAATAAGAAAGCACTGTAAGCGACATTTAATTCAACATATCGATTTTATCGATTGTACCGCTCATTTATTATTGTCAATAATGAGGGGTGATCCTGGTGATAATAAACTGAAAATGATTACAATGACATCTACTAAATCAAAAACTAATGTACTATTACCTATAACATACACTAAAACACCAATGTACGAATATTTCCAAACATCTAAATTAGCTAAAAATTTAGGACATGTTACAAAACTATATTTTCTAGAACTTTAGAAGAGTACTTTTAATACTGGCCGGTTATTTTTCACACAGCGACGTTAACTAGGCAAATCCCCATACTTCTAACGTACGCTATTTGTAGAGGTCACGCGTCAATGGTAACAGCACTTTGTATTGTGTATAGGAAAACGGACAGTAACTGCAGTATGCTCTGTAATATTGCATTTTACTTTTTTGTTTAATTGCCTTTTCTAACCGTGTCCTTTGACGACCGGCGGCGGTATTCATGTTTCTTAGTCAGTTATTGCCATTACTAAGTCATTGTTGCAATTTTACTAAGTATTGTTGTACTAGATGTAGATATAAATTGTGTGATAATCACAACCATTTTCAAAAACAGTTTTTAGAATAGCAAATGAGAACACGGGCAATACTTCTTATTGCAAAATATAGGTCAAAGGATATGAAACACAATACTTTACATAGCTCAGCTATTGGACTCTGTAAGCATCAGGTAAAAAAAGAAGAATGTGAATGAAAATCGATGGCTATAATGAAACAATACCATTTTCCATTTTTTTGGGTATGCTGTAGTATAGACCTATTTTCCTATAATCTTGCAAATTTGATATACTTAGCTTTGTATCTCATGATCTTGTTTAGAAAGTGGAATAAAATATAAATGTATGTCTTCTTACCCTCCTACGAAATCGATATGAGAACACAAACAAGTTAATATCTCGAGTTCTTCGACTTTATAGAACTTATTTCCAGTTCAAGGAGTCTCTGAAAGGACCGTACTTTTTAATGGATTTTAACATTTATTTCCAGTTCAGAGAGTCTCTGATAGAACAGCACTTTCTGGATATTAACATTTATAAGGAAAAAAAAAAAAAAAACGAATTAAGGGTTAATGTTAAAAAAGAAGTTCTTCACACCTTTTGCGGATTATTAAACAGTGTATAATAGACTTCATGAAATTTTAATTTTGCTCTCAGCGTATTTGACTGAGTGGCGGGGGAAGCATTAAATTTAGATGGGATGAGCATATTTTATGACGGTTTCACTATGACATTTGCGAAGCGCGCAAATATGTTTTAATATAAGGCTATTTTGCCCCCCCGTAGATAAACTTGACATCTGATGTCACAAGGCCCGCCGATTACGAGCTGATCAAACTATCATTAGTCAACTATTTGGAGGTCAAAATTTGAATAAGAATTCAAAGTCACTTACATAATCCATGATAGTAAAAGTGTCCCACTCGCCAAGGTCTTGACCATCCTGTGAGGTGCCCTGAGTAATTTAATTCGATTAATCATCTTTGTTTACAAGTTATATTATTTCATGAGCGATGACAGTTCTGGGAATCCCCTCTCAATCTATCATGCATCAAAAACAAATTAAATCACTTCAAGGTGTGCGAGGAAATTGAACGTTTTGTGTTAGAGAGTCTCAGTGCAATATTCACGAGCAGAGAGTCGAACAGGTCAATCTATATTTGAAAGCGTGGTTTAGATCGCCGAATAATCCTATGATTATTTCCCTGTGAAAACAATACAGACCATCGAAGTATTTCCACCGAGATTACTACAGAATTAGTGGTGGGTTAACCTCTTGGTTTCTTCATTTGACTGGCCTATAGTGTTTAGAAGTATTTTTAAATCTTACACTCAAATAATACTTACAGCCATATTATAACATTTCCAAGAAATGGAAAAAGAAATCGGACCATTTTTAAAAATGTCACCTTTGTGTATGAAATTTTTGACATTCGACCTATTCAACATTATATCTTTAATTTGAGATATATTATAACATAATAGGACCATTGTGGAGTTTTGGTCCCATTATGACCTTCGACCACACGTGGGAATCATAAGGGGCATGTAGAAAAAAAATGGAGTCGATTCTATAGTTTTATTATTTAAGGAGTAAGGTGCCAAAAAATATTGGGTCCACTAATGTAGCAATATAGTTCCCCAAAAGCCAAGCGCCATGTACTAAACGCGATGTATTAAATGTCAACAATTTCCCACTTTGAGTGATCCTGCGTGCACCTTTCTACACGCTCTAGTTAACCGAGGATAACTTTTGAAGCAAAAAGCAAAGGGAGACCAATTAAAATGCTTCTGGTAACCTAGATTATTAGATTATTTATACACTCTCTATTCACCATGCAAATATATATGCCAATGTGGAAAGCAACAATTCTATAAACGTTTTACCATTTGACTAAAGCCAAAATGTACGATTTTCACAGCAGAATTGACACGGTAAAGTGAAAGAAACCACCACTGGCTATTTTGGTCATTTAAAGCCATATTATAACATTTTCATACAAAATAGATAAGCATTTCTTTGCCATAAAATGTTAGTTTTACTGTCAGATATATCCCCTTTTTATTTTTGAGCAGAACAACTACGGCAAAGCAAAGAAAATTGGAATTTACTACCAGCGCATATGTCGCCAATACGTACCACTCCTTCGGTCATGTTATGGTACGACCCTTTGTTGTGTAGATCACCGTCCCGCACGCCGTGTACGTACTGTGTGTTATGAACATCATGTATGCGTTCGACTAACAATTCCATCGTAATAATAAACCGCCGGTTCCGTCGTTTTATTCAAAATCTTGGATTTTGACAAAACTACAGCACCTAGAGTCTTGATTTTTGCAGGGTTTAATTGTATTGTATTGGTTTAATAAAGCAAAATATAATCGTGTAAAAAATGAATTTTAAAAAATCAGTGAGGGCGTCCTCCTCACCAAATGTTATAATATGGCTTTAACGTGGAGTTCTATGTGTCTGAATATGAGATTACGTCAAAATTGCTTTGTCGACCTGACAAACACAACGAATTGGCTGATTCCTTTTACACAAGTTTAATTTGGGTCTTGAGACATGTGTAAACATTGCAAATATTGCAAATAATCAGATTTGAAAAAAACACCCAAATTCATATTACAAGCTCATATATTATTATGGCTTTATAAAATACATATCAAAAACAAAGGAGCGTCTAAAATTCATATAATTTGAGAGTGAATGATAAAGCCTTTTATTTATGCTCACTACTGATTTAATATATTTTGTTATTGTTTATAATAGTCTTTCTAGTGGAATAAATATGTGTATTGCATTATTTCTCATTATTACCCGAATGACTACAATATTTCACACATATTATTGTTTTCGCAGATAATATACGCGCGCGTACATTTCGTTGATCGGCTTTACATTCGCGATGAGTAAATCAGTCAATATATTTCGAGCGCGTGCAATTTTTCTTGTATCAAACTCAAAACCATTCAATATTCTAGATTTGTAATATTGTAATACTACATGCATGTACTCAAAAACTGAAACGCCTCATGCCATAAGGTCATGCAAAACTTGACGCAAAATATGTATATATCTGAAATGCCAGCATGGTGTAAAAATGTATGGAGTTTATTTTGATAAAAGCTTTCTTGTTGAACGTGACCTGACGGTTATATTTTATGTTTCAATTAACCTTGTTAAATCTTTAAATACATTATTGCCGAAATAATGTTTGGATGTGTCTATACAAAATTTACCCCATTACTTATGAAATCTTATACGTTCTTTCTCCTGATGTTTATTTCATACGGTGTATTTAGTGTTCGAAGACGCTTTCCGTATTATGAAGTTGAACGTGATTTAAGTTAGTAATAGGAAACGTGTTTCATAGGGATTAATAAAAATATGCCTTAGGAGAGTCTAGTTCACATCAATACCGACTGTATTCTTCCTCTGATATGTGTATTTTCTGTTAATGTGATTAATTTAAAGGCGCTGCTGGGAAACGTCTTTTTTTCTTCTTCTGTTTTTTCACTGTTTGCAATTATTTCAAACCTTCGGGGCAATAAATTGTTATTGTTGTGTGTATATGACTCTGAAATGGGACCATATGCGCCAAATGTACGAGTGCACTGAAACTGGGTCATGTCCCTAGAATCTTGGACTTTCTTTTATTAGTTTTTCAACCAGGATCTCCTGGAAGAATACTCATCAGTAGCTCGTACGCAAACAGCAGCTGTACGCATGTGCTATTGGTTGGGAATCATTTTTATAGTCATGTTGATAGAAGCGTGACGCACCCTTTGATACATTCAGTGTCGTTGTTTTGGTTTTAGTCACGTGATTTAATATTACCATGTTTAAGCTCTTGACTGACGTCATTACCGATATCTTTGTCTGTGTCCTTTGTTAGAACTTGTAGAAAGCAATTTCGATTTTTATTTCAATTTGTTACATAATCGTTTGACAGCAGAATATCCTGTTTGAAGTTTCCATGATCAAAATATACAAAAGAAGTTTGTAAATTTCTCAGTGCAATATTCACGAGCAGAGTGTCGAACAAGTCAATCTATATTTGAAAGCGTGGTTTAGATCGCCGAATAATCCTATGATTATTTCGCTTTGAAAAAAATACAGACCATCGAAGTATTTCCACCGAGAATACTACATAATTAGTGGTGGGAATCTTCATTTGACTGGCCTATAGTGTTTAGAAGTATTTTTAAATCTTACACGCAAATAATATTTGATACAAGACAGCTCGACCCCTTAAGGCATAAGGCAAGGCCGGTTTCTCTTATCAGTTTCATACTGAAATTTTGACATCGCATAAGGTACCACGGGCAATTCGAATGATAATACAGATAAAAACAGGTGATAGGTATGAATGGTAGTTAGTGGTTTTGGAATCGAACTACACACCTGTGCCTCTATCACCTTAAAGCTGTCCCATGTCTCATCCCTGAATAAACCAACCGAGCTTAACCGTAAAGGTATAACAATTGATATTGTTAAGCTTTATAGAAATCAGTTCAATGTCTAAATTGGACACACCTCAGTGATCCGAATACATTAATGTCCATATTTGTGGAATATAGTATTGGCGAGTTGTGATTTACTTTGCAGAGTTTATAAACTACGTTTAAAATACTGCAGCATTCTCTGTGTGGTAGCATGTAGGCCTATAGTGTGGCGTAACATGTGATGGTGTGTAGGGCGGGTTGCTTGTTTTAGGGTGCGCTTATCTTTTAATATGGCCATTTGTGGTATATTAAAAATTGATCCGTTGTCATATACAAAAACAATTTGTTTTTGAAATATTGTACACATTTCACGTTAAAACGTCATCAATTATGCCTGCCGAAAAATGTACATTTTCCTAATTTTTGCCCTTGCCTTGTGGTATTATTTTCTTAGGGTGATTGAGGTAAAATGTTTGACTGAATGAAACATTTATGTAATATGAAGGTATATGCTGAAATGTATCTTTTTATTGTTTTTCTTTCTTTCTTTTTGTTCACAATTAATGATAAGACACAAATATATCCTAAACCTAACCCCAACCATAACCCTTAACGTCGCCTTAACCTTAAAGTTTTAATCCTAAACCTAAACCTAGCCCCAAACCTTATCTAACCCCTGACTCTCTGAATCCTAATTCTGACTTCCAACTCCTCACCTATGCACACACCCCACCTCGCAACCCTTAATACTCACACACGCACATCCCACACACCCCCTACAGCACCCAACATCAATAAATCCACACTCCATCGACTTCAAACACACCCCTACCCCCGGGCTACCCCCAAATACCCCATTCTGATATAACTCTAATTCTACTAATAACTCGACACTAAATTCTACTAATAACTCATCACCAAATTACTCTAAAAATAATTATACATGTTGGAATATAAAATATTGGTTGTCGTTTTTTCCGATATATGTTCAGCCTACTTTATCGAATGGTTTATAGTCCAATAGGTGCTCGAAGCGATATTTATGGAAAAAAACGCTAGCTCCAGATCACAATTCTACTAATAACTCATCACCAAATTACATAATAAATCATCACAATTCTACTAATAACTCATCACCAAATTACTCTAAAAATAATTATACATGTTGGAATATAAAATATTGGTTGTCGTTTTTTCCGATATATGTTCAGCCTACTTTATCGAATGGTTTATAGTCCAATAGGTGCTCGAAGCGATATTTATGAAAAAAACGCTAGCTCCAGATCACAATAAGGCTATTGAACAGTGTATAGAATAAGCCGGTCCCTGTAAATTTTAGTCGTTAGCCGAAGCGATCAATGTTTAGAAGGCTTATAGAACATTATTTTGGCAGTAGAAAAATGATCTGGGCAGTATCGCGGCCAGAGACTAAGTTCGGTTTTATACATTAAGCGTATATTGACAACCAACATTGAGACCCCTTGAAATGATGATAAATATATCGACACTGAATCCAGAGCTGCTCAGAGTGACACATGTTTTTAGTTATGAAGTATTGCAATGGACTTTTACCAGGAAAATGTGGATTTATACTAATTCAAGACACCAATCGGAAGAAACATAGTAACCACTGTGCAACGCTTGTGTTTGGCCTTCTTATGTGTGAAATTTCGAGGCAAGGCGGTGAGTACGAAATAGTAAAATCAATTAATTTATGCTAAAAAATTCCATAACATCAATTCTGTAGATATGACATATAAAGGCAAAACTCAGCACTAAAGTGGACGTTTTGAATAGGATGCATGTACTAAATACACACAAATTTGGGTTTCTTCGCTAACGGAATGGGTGTAGAAGTCTTTTTCTTTAAAAAAGTGGGACATTTTTTAAATTTTGATGGACAAAATTGCAATAAGAAATTGTGTTCACAAACGATACCAATTAAGGCACATGCCTTGCCCTCAAGTTGAAAGTAAGTACCGTAATTATTTATATAGAGTATCCAACATATTAAGGCGAACTTCTGGCGAAATCGACGCAAAGCAAATTCATGAAACCTTCGTTGCCACTAGAAAGTGCGTGAGCAATAATGTAACATCAAATATACACGCCTATTTACATAATTTCCTAAGACATTACACACCATCAATTTTGAACCTATGATCAATATTGCTAATCAAAAATTCACAGCAAACATGGCAAATTTCTCTCATTTCGGAGATATTTGATACCAGACAGCACGACCCCTTAAGGCATAAGGCAAGGCCGGTTTCTCTTATCAGTTTCATACTGGAATTTTGAGCTGTAGTAAAAGCTATACATTTTATATTCCACTTTCATAAATAAGATGCAAAATGACGCAAGATTTTGCCTTAAAGGAAATCAAAATTTAATCTACCAGATGTAAGAAAAATATTCAGTGCTCTACTAAGCCCCTACAGCGTAAGCAAATGATAAATATTTTAAAGTTCATTTTTATGTTTCGTTCATTCATTTTCAGCCTTCATCTGGTTCTCTTAAAGCTCAGCAGCTAAACAAATGTTTAAGGGTAGACGACGTACTGTTGGTCGAAGCAGCCAAAAAATGATTTTCATTATCTAAATCAATATATAATTAAAAATAACATTTTTATGTTTTGCAAAAGTTCATTCTACATATCATATACTTTGGAAACTTGCTTGATTTATTATTGTTATGTGCGTTTTACTAAAGTGTTACTGTTTCAGCCCTCTTTACAACATAACTCAAGAACCACAGCACCTACCAAAGTATATCTGTGATATTTGAATTCTTCTACACAATCGCTATTACATGATCAATGCAATTTTTTTTTAAACCCACTAGCATTCGCAAGATGCTGTGAACTACCAAACCGCAACAGTTTAAAGTAGTTGCTAACCTTAAGGTAGGCATATGATATAAAATAGGTTTCTATTACTTCCGTGATGTAGATTATTCATCCAGTTGGTAAAACGAAAGTACGGAAATTAAATCAAATACTGGAACTCACTTTCGTTAACACGACGGTTCGTCGGAAATATCCGACATCATTAGATGACTTGTTTAGGTCTATTGGTCAAGTCGTCGGTTCTATTCGAATTCGAATTCGAGATGTTTGGATTTTTGTGAGAAAAATTATTTCTAATTAATGAAATAAAACGATGATTTTGGCCAATTTGCATTTTTTTTTGTAATTCTGTGTTTCACATATTCAACAACGTAAGTTACTTTTACCCATTCATTAGTACGTATATCACATACAGATCTATACGGTGAACGACGACATACAGATCTATTCAGAGTTCATTTACGTTCGTAACCAAAACACGCATCACATATAGAGCTGTACTTATAAAGAAAAACATAGCGAGACTGTAACATAATATAGCGATCGTTTCACATACTAGCTATAAGTTTCACCAAAATGAAAGTTCCAAGTCGACGGCAGAGTGCAAGACTATTGCAAGTGCAGTAGAATGTAAAAGCTGCCTTATGTGAAACATCTATTGTTTGCAGCACAAATCCCCTGATAGTAAATTTTTGATGTTCTGCACTACTTTCCTGGTGGCCTTTACATGTAGTTGGGGTTCTTCATTTTTTATTGATCAAATATTGCAAATGGCAGCTATTACATTCTACTGCACTTACGATAGCCTTGTTCTCTGCCGATGAAGTATTTTCTTTATATAAATAGGCTTACCCTGTCGAAGCAATTCTATTAAGAAATAAGTAAGTATAAAGCCAAATCCAACAACAGAATTTTCTCAAAAAGCTTGCTTCGTCCAATAGATCCGTATGCGATGCGACAGACGACGTGAGAGATGGCGATCACATTCTTTCAGGAGAGAGTCGAAAGCGCGTCACCATGGTCACTGAACAAAACAAGTGGACTACGCTATCAACGCTCGTACGCGTGGGACAAGGCACTGAATTGATCGCAATCTCTAACGTGACTATATTTTTTTTACCTGTAGGCAAGCTCACCCCTACAGTCGCAATTGTTCTAGCCCAGATAGCTTTTAACTCAAGCCTACTAATAACGTACTTTCAACAAGTGATGGCGCTATAAAGTTTACCACGGAAGCTGTTTGGTTTACCGTGGAAGAAGATTATACCCTATATGGACTAATCGACCTGAATCAGTCACCTGATGATGTCCGATGGTTTCGACCAAAACGTCGTGTTAACGAAACTTAAGTTCCAGCATTTGATTAAATTTCTGTACTTTTAAATTTGACTAATTATTTTGATTTTTATCACACATTAGATTAGTAGATGCGAAAAAGAAGAGTACAAAGTGCTGTCTTTCAATAAGTTTACAGCAATCGCTTGAATGTGAAGCGTATGCTTGACTTACTCGGCTTATATGCGCAGGCCGGTGTGGCCCTTTGCGCTCTGCCGAGTAAGTCTCCTCCATTCAGTTTTGTCTGTTGCTTGTGTCTTTGCTTCATGTGTGGTAATTCCCAAGTCCCTCTTTGGTCATTCCATCTGGTTGGTGGACGACCTGGTGGTCTTTTTTTGCTGAAGTCATTAATGTAAGCTTGGTGGGGAAGCCGATGTACAGGCATCCTTAAGATGCGCCCAGCCCATTTCAAACGTCTCCGGCAGATAACATCATTGATGGAGCTAGTCATGTTGAGACTCTGTCTGATGGAATTATTGCGGATTTTGTCAAGTAGGGAAACACCAAGCATTGCCCTAAGGCATCGCATTTCAAAGACATCCAGTCTGTGTCGATCGGATTCACGTAACGCCCAGGATTCTGACCCGTAGGTGGCAATAGGGAGGATGAGGGACTGGTAGATCCTTACTTTCAGCGATCTGGTGATGTCATGGTTAGACCAGATGGTATGTTTTCAATCTACCAAATGCCCGGACTGCCAACGACGTTTAATATCCTCTTCTACTGAGGGCACACTGCTACCCAGAAAGACAAAGTTATTTACTTTGTCAATGGGCATTTGGTTTAGCATGATATCTCTTGGATCGTCAGGCATGATCTTGCATTTTGTTGGGTTAATTTTCATTCCCCAGCTGCTGCATGCTTTTTCAAATTCATTAGTGGAGATTTACAGGTTCTCAAAGTCCATATCCATGGCAGTGGTGTCGTCAGCATATCGGATGTTGTTAATGCACATGTCACCTATCTGCACACCTGAGCCTAGATTTTAGATGTCCTTCATGACAAACTCCAGATATAGGTTGAAGAGGCATGGTGAGAGAAGACATCCCTGTCTAACACCAACTAGGACTTCAAAGCAATCGGTGATCTTTCCATTTACCACGACTGAGCATTTGGTTTGCTCATACATTTTAACGTCGTGTTAACGAAACTTAAGTTCCAGCATTTGTTTTAATTTCTGTACTTTTAAATTTGACTAATTGTCAAATTAGTCAATGACATTGCATATCTTATTCAAAATTTAGGTGAAATGTATCATTTTGCCTAGCATGCCTAGTGTAGATTGATTATGCATAGCATTAACATGTGACATTGTCAAATAAGTCAAATACAGGGTGAGTAAAAAAAAAAAGGTGCAATAAATTAACGAAGCCATTTTTTATTTTAGAACCGAGTTGACCTTTTAGGTTTTAAAACATTTTATAAATGATATATCTATAAATGACCTTGTGTGAAAAATTCAAGGAATTAGTATTTACTGTTTTGTTTTTATGACACATTTTATAGCGATACACAATTTTAATGTTTGTCCAAGAGACACTTAAAATGTGAATGTCAGCCCACACTGTCTAAGGTAGATTTGGAACAACTGCCATTTTCTTAACCTCATTGCCATTGAAATAAAATGGAGCAGCCAAAGTGTTATTGTCCTTAGTCTTGTCTAAGGAGAAGAAACATTATTTGTTGTTATTTTCATTTTACCTTTACTTTAAAGATGTTTATTCTCTATCTTTTGTAGGCGGGGTTTTCAAATGTGGAAATGAAATGTGTGCAAATTGAAGTGGAGTGAATTACATAATATCCAGTAAGTTGGACATATTGGGATTTTAAAAAACTGGAGTTGGAGTCGAGTGAGGTATGAAGGACTTAAAATAATGTTAGAAAGTTTGTTTGAACAGAAAAAAGAAATTAAAATAACACAAAAATCAACCTTATTAAAGTTAAAGTCCGTTTCAGAGCTGGTGCCTTTATTCAGAGCTGGTGCATTGTCTCCTCTCATTCAAAATACATGGTACCTCGTGGACAAATCATGAAATTTGGTATCACTTCATTTTTTCACAGAAGGTGACTATTGAGTATGGCATAGAAACTTTCAATATTGGGAAAGTTCAACTTGTTTCCTACATAAATATCGATTCTTTGCTCTATTGCACTTTTTTTTACTCATCCTGTAGTTCCATTTTCGATACACAAAAAGCGCCAGGTTATTACTTACACTCCGGGCTTACACTGAGCTACCAATATTCTATCAATATGCACAAAATATTGTAGAACCAATCAAAATTCCAATACAGTCAAATTTTGCTAAACTAAACTAGTTTACGTAATGAAAACTTAAACACAATTAAATTTCCCTGATTAATAAAATATCGAAAAAAAAACCCTACAGTGTACTCTTCAGGGAAAATTGTTATGTTCTTAAATTTCATTTTTACCTATCGTTGTAACAATATTATACCCATTAAATATGATCGAATGTTAATATACCCAACGTAATTATGTTGAAATTACTTTTGCTAATATACGGTAGTTCAGAATTTATACGCAAATAATCAGAATCTATGAAACTACAGATTACATATAACTTACGCGGCGTGCCCTTTTCTGATGAGGGAATGTAATTGATCGGCCCAATTCACTGTGCATAATTGTCCTTTCATCATGTCTATGACGTCAATCATACTCGCTGCAGAAATATTACAATAATATAGTTGACTCATTTATGTATCAAAGTATACAAGAAATGTATACTAAATATATCGAGATTAAGATACCGGAAAACCGCAATAGCGCAAGAAGTAGCAGAACATGACATAAATTGAATGTATCAGTTTGCAATGAGCATGATGAGTGGAACCGGGGAGTAGACTAGAATACAAATAAGAGAGTGTATGTAACCCAAGTAACAAAATGCAATTAAAATACACTACTTGTAGAATCAAACCATAGACGGTAACCGGAAAGGTACGTAACTAGTCTTGGTCCTTTAAGTCACAAAAACGCCTCCCGCAGGCCTTGTATATTCGATTTGTTGTCGATCTGAAATCCAATCTACACGGACAAATGAATCAAGTGAATCATGCTGCCAATTGTCCTGATAGGGTTATGAAGCCAAGATGATGGCCTAGTTCAAGCTGTGCAATATCTCAAATTCTTCCTCTAATAATGATGATGGGTTAAGGTTAGCAACTATTTTAAACTGTTGCGATTTGGTAGTTCACAGCATCTTGCGAATGCTAGTGAGCTTTGGCAAAAATTGCATTGATCATTTCGTAGCGAATGTGTAAAAGAATTCAAATATCACAGATATACTTTTATAGGTCCTGTGGTTCTTGAGTTATGTTGTAAAGAGGGCTGAAACAACAACACTTTTCTAAAACGCACATAACTATATTATAACAACAAATCAAGCAAGTTTTTAAAGTATATGATTTGTTTTATTTATTTTTTATTTCAGACATATTTAAAGAGGGTAGCCAAGATCAGTGATCCAGCACTGCTTTACACAAGGGCCCTCTAAAGTGTTATTTTTCAATAATATATTGATTTGGATAATGAAATTCGACCTTTTGTATAATGTTCGAATTTTCAAAATTTCTGATTGAAGCAAAAAAAATGGTCTCGAAATATTCAGCTTTACGCCCGGAACAAAAAACTCATTCCTGTACTGCTATAAAATCCAGTTTTAATGCAAGACGGTATCGGTATAATGGTCAAGGTAACCATTCTGACATTTGATCATATGGTGGTTGATCTTTGACCCACTAGTGTGAGCCAACCCCTTATAAAAAAAGACAAAATTGACCCCGACAAAAATTAAAGAGAAAAAAATGTCATATAAAACATATCAAAAATGTTTTCTTGACCTTTATATAGCCCGACATTTATAATGTTACAATTTAAAAACATTCAGTATCCAATTTGCATAAATCCAAAATGAGACTCTTTCGTGGCGAAAATTAGGCGCGTTGCATGAACCATCGTGACGCCGTAAAAATGTCAATTTCAACGTATACCGTACGTTTGTATCAAAAAGGCAAATCGCAATCTATTTTTTATACGGCCAAATTCCCACTCATTGACAATTTGTATGTATGAACCGCGCATATGATTTTGCACACCTCAATGTTGATTTATAATTCTAATGATTTCTTACAAACAAAAGGGATCGTATTATTAGTTGGACTTTCCTTCGTATGTTCATTATCATTAACTCTCTTTAATATGTTTTTAAATGGACACATTTTGTGCATTTTCAACGCAGTGTCCACGTTAATTTTGTATGTACAAAATGTTCAAAACTGCATGGGTAAATACGCGACCTCGCTTCGATACAGGAGAGTGATTTTGAGTAGATCCGCGGGCGTAGATGACGGCGTTTGGAAATCGCAAGCTCTCTATTATTTCAAAATAGGTCTAACCGAACGTTCTAGCTTATTAATGAAAGAATATCGTTCGTAAAAAAAGAAATATGTAGCAGACTGAAATGCCTGGTGTATGTATCAAATTTTGATACGTGACCTGCTCGGTTAAATTTTGTTTCATTGTTTCATCTTGAATACATAGTTGCAAAAATAATATCTTAAAGATGTGTCTGCACGCTTATTTTCCCCATTACTTACCCCATGCATGCAATGTTCTGAGACGCCCATATAAAACGTGACTTATTTTAAGTAATAGGAAACGTGTTTCAAAGAGCTTAACAGAGTTGCAGACTATATTCTTACTCTGATATGCGTTTTCTGTTAACCTGATTAACTTAAATGAGATCATGGGGATCCTCAATTGGATTCACATTGCTTACAAACCCAAACCTTAGGGCTATAAATTGTTATTGTTGTGTGCTTATCACTTGTTCTTTTGGGAGCAGATGCTATACGTTTAGTCGTACACTTACCTAAACTGGGTCATGTTCCGCGAATCATGGAAGTTCTGTCATTAATATTTTTGCTTCCAGTGCTGACCCTGGAAGCGTATTAGAATCTTGTATTGACCTGATTTGAAATTGTTGGCATAATAAATTGGATATTGAATATGAAATATCTTTTCCACTTTTAAAGCGGGTTGGTAAGGAGGATGACTTAACTCAAATATTGAGACAAATAAAGCTGCATACAAGAGTAATGGTATGGGTTCTATAAAGAAGATCACAATGATCTCGGGAAGTGAAAACACCCAAAGCTTTCGAGTACATATTATTAGCCTTAACCATGTTAATTCAAGAACCGCAAGGCATATATGCGATTATTAGTTAAATTGCTTAAACACGGCCAAATTTCCATTTCCTTCCATTATGATGTAACAGAACTTTATGTAGTACCGTAAAAATTCGACAGTTAACTACCGAGCGCTCTACATGAAATTGTACCATAGTCCAGCGCTTTACCAACTGAGCTAAGGTTCAGACACAAATTTGCAGGGTTACTTGTTCGTATATAACTTTGTGTATCGATGATTTGCTCAAAACCCTTTACACTTTTCTGGATAGAGCACTCTGGTGTCTGGGTGAAGTTATAACAGTATAATGACGTTTATAATAGAAAAATTAGGGGGTTGTACCCCCTTCCCTCCGTTTCTAGTTCGTGTTACAAATAAGCTCAGTTGGACGAGGGCAAGGCCGCGGCCGGTTTCTCTTATCAGTTTCATAATGAAATTTTGAGCTAGTAAAAGCTATACATTTTATATTCCACTTTCATAAATAAGATGCAAAATGACGCAAGATTTTGCCTTTGTCAAGGAAATCAAAATTTAATCTACCAGATGAAAGAAAAATATTCAGTGCTATACTAAGCCCCTACAGTGTACCCATAATGAAACAAAAGTAAATGATAAATATTTTAAAGTTCATTTTTATGTTTCGTTCATTCACTTTCATCCTTCAAAGCCCAGCAGCTAAACAAATGTTTAAAAGAAGACGACGTATTGTTGGTCAAAGCAGTGAAAAAATTGATTTTCATTATCTAAATCAATATATTATTGAAAAATAACAGTTTTATGTTTTGCAAAAGTCCATTCTACATATTAAATACTTTGAAAACTTGCTTGATTTATTGCTGTTAATGAGTTATGTGCGTTTTACTGAAGTGTTGTTGTTTCAGCCCTCTTTACAACATAACTCAAGAACCACAGGACCTACAAAGGAACGTATATCTGTGATATTTAAATTCTTCTACACACTCGCTATGAAATGATCAATGCAATTTTTGCAAAAGCTCAATAGCATTCGCAAGATGCTGTGAACTACCAAACCGCAACATCACAGTTTAAAATAGTTGCTAACCTTAAGGGATGGGTTTATATGTGTGTAAATGGAGGAGAAATGGGAGGATTTTGGCATGTTTGCTGTGATTGTTTGCCTAGCAATATTGATCACAAGTACACAATTGATGGTGCATATCAAGGACCAAACTCTATAGTTTTATATTTGAGCACGATCACTTCTGTAAGGTCATGGGAAATTATGTAAATCGGCTTTTATATTTGATGTTGCATATCGGCTCACGCACTTTATTTTTGTACCCAGTATTTCACAAAGTCCCTGTACTCTGATGACCCTATGACTTTTTGCTGGTATGTTGAGCACTTTAAACAATTAATTATAGTACTTACCTCCTACTTTAGGAACATGCGTATGTCTTAATGTATGTCGACCATGTCAACAACCCAGTGTAGTTTTACATGGTTGGAAAAGTCTATTTCCTTTCGCTATTTTGCCAATCATAATTCATAAATTGTCCAACTTTTTTGACATAAATTTAGTTTTACAACTATTCCGCCAGCAAGGAAACACAAATTTATGTGTATCCAGTGCGTCCTTTACGTTTAAATAGTTCAGTTTATTGTCAAGTTGTGCCTCTATACGCCATATTTACGGAATTGATGATACGAGCTGATACGGAATTTTTGAACCCAAATTTCTTGAAATATACATTACCTTTTTAACTTCTCGCCACGAAATTGGATTCATAAGAAGGTCAAATACAAGCCTTCCATTATGGCTGGTATCATCATCTCGATTGGTGTCTTGTGTTAGTATTATTCCATATTTTGCTGGTAGAAGTTCAATGAAACCCTCCATAATTCACGACTACTGTCACTTGTGTTATAAACTCGATGTGTTTACTATATTGTCGCTCGGGTCCGCGACTAATCGCAGGGACCAGTCTATCATTAGCTATTCTATACACTTTTCAATAGCCTTATTGTGATGTGTGGGAGTTTTAAAAGCCGAGCCATGAACAAAATATAATACGAGCACCCGGGGGCATCAACTTTAGAGGTGACGGTATGTGCCTGTCAATATATGCCCCTCTTTTGAAGCCGACTATACCCGATGACCAGGCACACCGTCGACGTCCTATACGATAAATATAAATTTAATACTCCGTTGGTGAGCGACGGGCGAGTGGTAGTGAGCGACAGGCGAGTGGTATTTCACTGAACGCAAGAAAAGGAGTTCTATCTGATTGGCTAGAAATCGATCGCTTAGGTCGCTCAGTAGTCAACTACAAACTCATGCATTCAATTCGATTGAAATCGATTATTCTATTATTGACGAAGATAAAGAGCGTGATAGTGTGTCAATAATGTACATTGTATTGCACCTGGTTTTACCAGCATTCCTTTATAAAATAATTTTCTCAAAGAGTTAAATATTATCAAAATTTTTTACTCAGGATTTCAAATTTTTTACCCGCAAATTGCAGTTAAACATATCCACAGCAAAATACCGGTCCTCACTAATTAGTACATTTAATTTCCAGTTAGTACATTTAAACGAAACCTGTGATTTACGTGACAACAAATAAAATTTTCTTACAATAGAAATATCATATGGGATACTGATATGGTAGGCCGCAACCGCCACAACGTGGAGCTGCTACGCGTAGCTGACTTTTTGTTCCGTGGAGCCAAATTGACCAATCATGTTAGAGTTTTTCATTACTCGGAGGTAAAACTGACCAATCAAGTACGACTTACTCATTACGTGAAGCGAATTTAGTCATTAAGAATTTGCCAGACGAGCTTCACGTAGTTGCAAGATATCCTCGGTCACGATAGTTATGATTCAAAAAGTAATTTATGAAAAGTACGAACCGACTTATTATTAAGATGGACATGCACTCACAAGAAACTCATACAGTATTGTACACAACTATATAGTATATATATATACTATATGGTAAACCATGCACACAATTCTGCGATCTGCAGTGTATCGCCGGGAGCTGATTTGTACATCTTGCGCGGCGTGGCCTGCGGAATTCGACCTTCAGCAAACCAGTTCGGATTTACTTTATATACTAGTAGTAGGCCATACATACTGTAGTTACGGTACTGCCCGTTTTCCTATACACAATACTCAGTGCGCTCACCATTGACGCGTGACCTAGTGTATGTTAGAAGTATTATGCCATTGCCTATATGACGTCACTGTGTAAAAATAACCAGTCAATATTTAAAGTATTCTCTGAAATTCTAGAAAATATAGTTTTGTAACATTTCCTAAATTTTTAGCTAATTTAGGTGTTTGGAAATATTGGTACTTTTGTGTTTTAGGAAGGATATGTAAACGACAGATAACACCAAAAAATATGAACAAATTATTTCTAAACCGTGTTAAGTCTGCAAACCATTATGCTTCTCATTTTCAAGAACGCTGGTTAACAATAAGCAGACTATTGTCTCATTTCGTAAACAAAAGCCCAGACAGTATTGTTACCTTGCGTTCGCTTTATAATCATTCACCCAACTGAAACTATAATACCAGCTCATTGTTCATTGCACAGGTAAAACAGACACAAGTGCAGTGTGTATTTAACCAGAGAAGATCTGATGTAACATAGTTGAGCTGTTTTCATTGAGTGTTATCTTGGTTTAATAGCTTTTAATGGGGTTTAAGTCCTTCAAAGGTCGTGGTGAATTCTACTGTAGACATGACTGCATCATGATTATTTTAAAGTCAACAACATTCAACAATATGATCACCGTGATAGTATGACAGTATCAGTACCGTGGGTGTCAGTGATCCTGGCCTGACACAGTATAGTAGACAAACAAACAAACACGCCACACACATGGCACATGCATGCAAGGTAACATTGACTATAGGCCTACACTAATCAAACAATGGTATTGATCCTGTACAACTGTTGGTGGTTTATTTACATTCGATTCATTTAAAATCCACATAGTAAACATTAATTTTGGCAAGAGTTTTCTCTCTGGAACGATGATGCATCAACTGGCTCCGCGTAATGAAAAGATCTAACATGATTGGTCAATTTAGCTCCGCGAAGCGAAAAGTAAGCTACGCGTAGCAGCTCCACGTTGTGGCGGTTACGGCCAGCCATATACTGATCATGCGAAAATCGTAAAACGTAGAATAGAAACAGTGTGGCCGGCTCTCAAAATCTCAAATTGTATGCATAGCCTGAGTCGCACGGCCTATCTCGAACAAAATCACCATGCGTAGTTGTTGAAAAACGTGAGGATTTATCGTACTACCACGGCAATTTTTAACACGAAGATATAGGGATGATGACGGTGTGCCAGGCACCTTCAGTTTTCAAAATATTATACCCAATGACCCCTTTTTCATTTTGATTGTACATAATTGACCCTTTTTTTATAAAAAAAAAAAACCAACGTTTTGTACTGATATGCGCCTACTTCGCGACGCTTGTACAAAATGTAGGCACATATACCCATCAATTCTAAAGTTGAGTGCCCCGGGGCGAGCGCATACTGCGGGCCAATGAACAATGAGATAGTGGCTTTTCTGATATCACAAGAGCGTGTTTATAGTGGGAGCAGATGTGCGGTACATTGCGGTATAATTTCTATCCGGTCAGAAATTATCCCACTATAAACACTAGCAGTATATGTATGTACGGTACATCGATATCCTTCTCAACCGAAGGATATTATCGCGAGATATTTGCACTATAAACACACCAGTATAAATTGTGTGCGGTATTACCGGAAGTAGGAACTTCTTCATGATGCGTAGGATGCACGCAGGACATTCGGAACGATTTTCACCCCCAAGAGTTATCAATACAGAAGCTACATGTTCACCGCCATGATCATATTGTTGAATGGGCTGTTTATAGCTCGCGCCACAATATTTACACATTCCCCTTGTGACCTCGGGGTCATTGCAAATGTGCGGTAATGTTAGTTGGTATATAATTTGTGCGGTAACTGTGTCCCACTATAAACAGCAAGAGTATCGGTACATATACAAGGATTCTCGTGTACGGTATACTCAAAATGCGGTATATTCACTATAAACACACTCTTTGAGGAACTGTTGAAGTATAAATCAGCCAACGAGTAGGTGTGTCCAAATTGCACATCTTGAATTGAGACCAAGACATGCTGTTATTTCAATTGTTATATCGTTCCGGTTGGTTTATTACCTACCATTGCCTACGAGATGCAGTTCTAAGGTGACAGAGGGACAGGTCTGCAATTCGATTCCACAACAATTCATACCTTTCATCTGTTTTATTGTATTATCGTGCGAATTGCTCCGTGGTACCTTACGGGTACCTGAATTTTATTTGAATGAAGATGACTCTGTCATGCTCGACGTCATATTGCTTAATTTCTATACAGTATATGCAATAAACCAACCATAACAGTATAACAATTGAAATAATAGGCAGTTCTAAGATAGGTTAAGAAGAATATAACGTCATTCTGTATTATTATTCAAGGTTGTAACGTGTGTCTATGCTGTCATGTAGGCCTACCTGGCAACAGACACGCCCCCGGTACAAACAGATGAAATTTGTAGAAAAGCGTGATTATGACAAAAAAATATTAAAAAATGATACTTTGAGGTATTGTTTTTTTAATTTTTGTATGGCAGATCATACATACACATGTGCTGAGGTCAAAAAGGTAAACATTTTGTTTTTGACCCCTGACTCACCTGTCATTCCAAACAACCCCTTAAGGTAGGCATATGATATAAAATATGTTTCTATTTCCGTGATGTAGATTGTTCATCCAGTTGGTAAAACGAAAGTACGGAAATTAAATCAAATACTGGAACTTACTTTCGTTAACACGACGGTTCGTCGGAAACATCCGACATCATCAGATGACTGATTTAGGTCTATTGGCCAAGTCGTCGGTCGCATCATATACGGTTCTATTCGAATTCGAGATGTATGAATTGGGTTTGAATTTTTGTAAGAAATTGGTATTAAATCCACCAACTTACAGACGTTAATTCTTTCTAATTAATGAAATAAAACGATGATTTTGGCCAATTTGCATTTCTTTTTTGTAATTTTGTGTTTCACATATTCAACAACGTAAGTTACTTTTACCCTTTCATTAGTACGTATATCACATACAGATATATACGGTGAACGACGACATACAGATCTATTCAGAGTTCATTTACGTTCGTAACCAAAACACGCATCACATAATAGAGCTATACGTATTAAGAAAAACATAGCGAGACTGTAACATTATATAGCGATCGTTTCACATACTACTACTAGCTTATAAGTTTCACCAAAATGAAAGTTCCAAGTCGACGGCAGAGTGCAATTCTATCGCAAGTGCAGTAGAATGTAAACGCTGCCTTATGTGAAACATCTATTGTTTCAGCACAAATCCCCTCATCGTAAATTTTTGATGTTCTGCACTACTTTCCTGGGGGCCTTTACATGTAGTTGGGGTTCTTCATTTTTTATTGATCAAATATTGCAAATGGCAGCTATTACATTCTACTGCACTTACGATAGCCTTGTTCTCTGCCGACGAAGTATTTTTTTTATATAAATAGGCTTACCCTGTCGAAGCAATTCTATTAAGAAATAAGTATGAAGCCAAATCTAACAACAGAATTTGCAATCGCGGTTTTCTCAAAAAGCTTGCTTCGTCCAATAGATCCGTATGCGATGCGACCATGGATTAAGTATATAGAGCACGTAGTGCGATGGACTTGAAAACTCCGTTCGTCGACGTGAGGCCAGGCGATCGTCACGCTTGCAACATGGGGACGTAGATGGCAGCAGCATTTTTCTTTAATTAGCATATTCGTGACGTCATGTTAAAGTAAGTCTCCACAGCACTACGCATATTTTTTTACGTAGCTTTTAGTACTATCGTGGTGGCAGCAGTATTTTTCTTTACTTTTCCAAAATGGCCCCGCCCGGGAGACGCCATTGGACGCCATGTTAGTGCAGGGTAATACACAGGGAAAGCCGACGCTGTCGCCACCTTTTGTATTGCGCTAGCATATGAGTTGCAACGGCCTGATGCGACCGACGACGTGAGAGACGGCGATCACATTCTTTCAGGAGAGAGTCGAAAGCGCGTCACCATGGTCACTGAACAAAACAAGTGGACTACGCTATCAACTCTCGTACGCGTAGGACAAGGCACTGAATTGATCGCCGTCTCTAACGTGACTAATCGACCTGAATCAGTCACCTGATGATGTCCGATGGTTTCGACCAAAACGTCGTGTTAACGAAACTGAAGTTCCAGCATTTGATTTAATTTCTGTACTTTTAAATTTGACTAATTGTTTTGATTTTTATCACACATTAGATTAGTAGATGCGAAAAGAAGAATACAAAGTGCTGTCTTTCAATAAGTTTACAGCAATCGCTTGAATGTGAAGCGTATGCTTGACTTACTTGACTTATATGCGCAAGCCGGTGTGGCCCTTTGCGCTCTGCCGAGTAAGCCTCCTCCATTCAGTTTTGTCTGTTGCTTGTGTCTTTGCATCATGTGGGGTAATTTCCAAGTCCCTCTTTGGTCATTCCATCTGGTTGGTGGACGACCTGGTGGTCTTGTTTTGCTGAAGTCATTAATGTACGCTTGGTGGGGAAGCCGATGAACAGACATCCTTAAGATGTGCCCAGCCCATTTTAAACGTCTCCGGCAGATAACATCATTGATGGAGCTAGTCATGTTGAGACTCTGTCTGATGGAATTATTGCGGATTTTGTCAAGTAGGGAAACACCAAGCATTGCCCTAAGGCATCGCATTTCAAAGACATCCAGTCTGTGTCGATCGGATTCACGTAACGCCCAGGATTCTGACCCGTAGGTGGCAATATGGAGGATGAGGGACTGGTAGATCCTTACTTTCAGCGATCTGGTGATGTCATGGTTAGACCAGATGGTATTTTTTCAATCTACTAAATGCCCAGACTGCCAACGACGTTTAATATCCTCTTCTACTGAGGGCACACTGCTACCCAGAAAGACAAAGTTATTTACTTTGTCAATGGGCATTTGGTTTAGCATGATATCTCTTGGATCGTCAGACATGATCTTGCATTTTGTTGGGTTAATTTTCATTCCCCAGCTGCTGCATGCTTTTTCCAATTCATTAGTGGAGATTTACAGGTTCTCAAAGTCCATATCCATGACAGTGGTGTCGTCAGCATATCGGATGTTGTTAATGCACATGTCACCTATCTGCACACCTGAGCCTAGATTTTAGATGTCCTTCATGACAAACTCCAGATATAGATTGAAGAGGCATGGTGAGAGAAGACATCCCTGTCTAACACCAACTAGGACTTCAAAGCAATCGGTGATCTTTCCATTTACCACGACTGAGCATTTGGTTTGCTCATACATTTTAACGTCGTGTTAACGAAACTTAAGTTCCAGCATTTATTTTAATTTCTGTACTTTTAAATTTGACTAATTGTCAAATTAGTCAATGACATTGCATATCTTATTCAAAATTTAGGTGAAATGTATCATTTTGCCTAGCATGCCTTGTGTACATTGATTATGCATAGCATTAACATGTGACATTGTCAAATAAGTCAAATACAGGGTGAGTAAAAAAAAAAGTGCAATAAATTAACGAAGCCATTTTTTATTTTAGAGACACTTAAAATGTGCATGTCAGCCCACACTATCTAAGGTAGATTTGGAACAACTGCCATTTTCTTAACCTCATTGGCATTGAAATAAAATGGAGCACCCAAAGTGTTATTGTCCTTGGTCTTGTCTAAGGAGAAGAAACATTATTTGTTGTTATTTTCATTTTACCTTTACTTTAAAGATGTTTATTCTCTATCTTTTGTAGGCGGGGTTTTCAAATGTGGAAATGAAATGTGTGCAAATTGAAGTGGAGGGAATTACATAATATCCAGTAAGTTGGACATATTGGAATTTTAAAAAACTGGAGTTGGAGTCGAGTGAGGTATGAAGGACTTAAAGTAATGTTAGAAAGTTTGTTTGAACAGAAAAAAGAAATTAAAATAACACAAAAATCAACCTTATTAAAGTTAAAGTCCGTTTCAGAGCTGGTGCCTTTATCGTGCATTGTCTGCTCTCATTCAAAATACATGGTACCTCGTGGACAAATCATGAAATTTGGTATCACTTCATTTTTTCACAGAAGGTGACTATTGAGTATGGCATAGAAACTTTCAATATTGGGAAAGTTCAACTTGTTTCCTACATATCGATTCTTTGCTCTATTGCACTTTTTTTTACTCATCCTGTAGTTCCATTTTCGATACACAAAAAGCGCCAGGTTATTACTTACACTCCGGGCTTACACTGAGCTACCAATATTCTATCAATATGCACAAAATATTGTAGAACCAATCAAAATTCCAATACAGTCAAATTTTGCTAAACTAAACTAGTTTACGTAATGAAAACTTAAACACAATTAAATTTCCCTGATTAATAAAATATCGAAAAAAAACCTACAGCGTACTCACCTAGGTTTCATTATCATTGAGGTATAGGACTTTTTATTTTTTCGGAGAAGAGCAGGTAGGGCAACTACTTGATTATATTTCTACATGTTCATACTACATACTCTGAAAATTTTAGAAAATTCGCACGAGTCCGTTTTTTTAAATCACATTTTGTTCCTAAATGGGGTTATAGCGCCCTCAACGGGCACTCTTCCCATAGGGCTACATGTAAAGACCAGTTATAGACAAATGGCCCTAAAATAAAACGGACTCGTGCGAATTACCTCAAATTTTGCATATGATGTAGATTTAACATCTGGAATGTAATGCAAGTGATGTCGTTGCTGCTCTCCTAAATTCATTTTTAAAATGTCCGCCCCAGACCAAGGTGTACTCTTCAGGGAAAATAGTCATGTTCTTAAATTTCATTTTTACCTATCGTTGTAACAATATTATACCCATTAAATAGGATCGAATGTTAATATACCCAACGTAATTATGTTGAAATTACTTTTGCTAATATAGTTCAGAATTTATACGCAAATAATCAGAATCTATGAAACTACAGATTACATATAACTTATGCGGCGTGCCCTTTTCTGATGAGGGAATGTAATTGATCGGCCCAATTCACTGTGCATAATTGTCCTTTCATCATGCCTATGACGTCAATCATACTCGCTACAGAAATATTACAATAATATAGTTGACTCATTTATGTATCAAAGTATACAAGAAATGTATACTAAATATATTGAGATTAAGATACCGGAAAACCGCAAGAGCCCAAGAAGTAGCGGAACATGACATAAATTGAATGTATCAGTTTGCAATGAGCATGATGAGTGGAACCGGGGAGTAGACTAGAATACAAATAAGAGAGTGTATGTAACCCAAGTAACAAAATGCAATTAAAATACACTACTTGTAGAATCAAACCATAGACTGTAACCGGAAAGGTACGTAACTAGTCTTGGTCCTTTAAGTCACAAAAACGCCTCCCGCAGGCTTTGTATATTCGATTTGTTGTCGATCTGAAATCCAATCTACACGGACAAATGAATCAAGTGAATCATGCTGCCAATTGTCCTGATAGGGTTATGAAGCCAAGATGATGGCCTAGTTCAATTTAAAAAATCAACATGGTCCGATCAAGCTGTGCAATTTCTCAAATTCTTGCTCTAATAATGATGATGGGTTAAGGTTAGCAACTATTTTAAACTGTTGCAATTTGGTAGTTCACAGCATCTTGCGAATGCTAGTGAGCTTTGGCAAAAATTGCATTGATCATTAGCGAATGTGTAGAAGAATTCAAATATCACAGATATACTTTTATAGGTCCTGTGGTTCTTGAGTTATGTTGTAAAGAGGGCTGAAACAACAACACTTTTCTAACAATAACAATAAATCAAGCAAGTTTTTAAAGTATATGATTTGTAGAATGAAATTTTGCAAAACATCAAAGTGTTATTTTTCAATAATATATTGATTTGGATAATGAAAATCGATTTTTTTTTGGTTGCTTCGACCAACAATACCTCGTGTACCCTTAATGAGTTAGATGGTGAAATATGGTAAAGGTCAACGACCTTTTGTATAATGTTTGAATTTTTTTAAAAACTCATCCCTGTACTGCTATAAAATCCAGTTTTAATGCTAGACGGTATCGGTATAATGGTCAAGGAAACCATTCTGACATTATTTTGATCATATGGTGGTTGATCTTTGACCCACTAGCGTGAGCCAACCCCTAATAAAAAAGACAAAATTGACCCCGACAAAAATTAAAGAGAAAAAAATGTCATATAAAACATATCAAAAATGTTTTCTTGACCTTTATATAGCCCGACATTTATAATGTTACTAAAACGTTTTGGCCAAAAACAAACATTTTTAACAATTTAAAAACATTCAGTATCCAATTTGCATAAATCCAAAATGAGACTCTTTCGTGGCGAAAATTAGGCGCGTTGCATGAACCATCGTGACGCCGTAAAAATGTCAATTTCAACGTATACCGTACGTTTGTATCAAAAAGGCAAATCGCAATCTATTTTTTATACAGCCAAATTCCCACTCATTGACAATTTGTATGTATGAACCGCGCATATGATTTTTCACACCTCAATGTTGATTTATAATTATAATGATTTCTTACAAACAAAAGGGATCATATTATTAGTTGGACTTTTCTTCGTATGTTCATTATCATTAACTCTCTTTAATATGTTTTTAAATGGACACATTTTGTGCATTTTCAACGCAGTGTCCACGTTAATTTTGTATGTACAAAATCTTCAAAACTGCATGGGTAAATACGCGACCTCGCTTCGATACAGGAGAGTGATTTTGAGTAGATCCGCGGGCGTAGATGACGGCGTTTGGAAATCGCAAGCTCTATTATTTCAAAATAGGTCTAACCGAACGTTCTAGCTTATTAATGAAAGAATATCGTTCGTAAAAAAAGAAATATGTAGCAGACTGAAATGCCTGGTGTATGTATCAAATTTTGATACGTGACCTGCTCGGTTAATTTTTGTTTCATTGTTTCATCTTGAATACATAGTTGCAAAAATAATATCTTAAAGATGTGTCTGCACGCTTATTTTCCCCATTACTTACCCCATACATGCAATGTTCTGAGACGCCCATATAAAACGTGACTTATTTTAAGTAATAGGAAACGTGTTTCAGAGAGCTTAACAGAGTTGCAGACTATATTCTTACTCTGATATGCGTTTTCTGTTAACCTGATTAACTGAAATGAGATCATGGGGATCCTCAATTGGATTCATATTGCTTACAAACCCAAACCTTAGGGCTATAAATTGTTATTGTTGTGTGCTTATCACTTGTTCTTTTGGGAGCAGATGCTATACGTTTAGTTATACACTTACCTAAACTGGGTCATGTTCCGCGAATCATGGAATTTCTGTCATTATTTTTGCTTCCAGTGCTGACCCTGGAAGCGTATTAGAATCTTGTATTGACCTGATTTGAAATTGTTGGCATAATAAATTGGATATTGAATATGAAATATCTTTTCCACTTTTAAAGCGGGTTGGTAAGGAGGATGACCTAACTCAAATATTGAGACAAATAAAGCTGGCATACAAGAGTAATGGTATGGGTTCTACAAAGAAGATCACAAGGATATAAGAGGTGTCATTTCCGCCCCATTTGCATGAATTTTCTCGGGAAGTGAAAATACCCAAAGCTTTCGAGTACATATCATTGGCCTTAACCATGTTATCTCAAGAACCGCAAGGCATATACGGTATGCGATTATTGGTTAAATTGCTCAAACACGGTCAAATTTCCATTTCCTACAATTATGATGTAACAGAATTGTATGTGTACCGTAAAACCTCGATAGTTAACTACCGAGCGCTTTTGCAAACATGAAATTGTAGCAGTCAAGTTAGCTCAATTGGTAAGGCGTTCGACTATGGTGCGAGAGGTTGCGAGTTCGAACCCTGGCGGTGCCTATAACGCTCTCGTGGAAAATTGAGTTAGCTTGAAATTCCCTGGACAAGGAACTTACTGCTAATTGTCTCGTTGTAACCCGTACGAAACTCGGGGAGCTGATCCTGGTTGCGAAGGTTATTTGTGGAATGTCTAGGGTGTGCGCTCTTGAAGCAGCGAAGTCCCTGGATTGTTGTTAAATGGTTTATGGAATGATCTGGGGCCGTAGTGGTCAGCGACAACCTGTAAAGTGTGCTGAGGCTTGTACCTGTGCGTAGCGCACTATAAATCACTGCGCCTTTTTTTTTAACCATAGTCCGACGCTTTACCAGCTGAGCTAATAGGGTTGAGACACAAATTTGCAGGGTTACTTGTTCGTATATAACTATGTGTATCGATGATTTGCTTTTCATGTTTGCATCTTTTAAAAGCGCTCGATAGTAAGCACGTATGCTAACTATCGAGTTTTTACGGTAAAGGATCGTACAGTGCTAGTCTGGGTGAGGTTATCCAAGCTAATAAATTAACCTAGTCACCACATCAATAAACTTGTTTATATCAGCACAATTAAAAGGCTTATTACCTGAATTAGGTAGTTAGGAATACATTTCAGAGTAGAGTTAATCAGGTAATTTGAGTCAATATAAAATGGTTGGAGAGCTGCTGTCATGGCTGTTGTTTTGTTTTGTTGTTGTTGGGGTTGGGGTTTTTTTTTTTTGTTTTTTTTTTTTTTTGGTTTTTTTTTTTTTTTTTTTTTTGTTTTGTTTTGTGTTTTTTAATTTCAAGGATGGGCGTTGAAAGTACAATTTTCTATTTTGAAAAAATGTTAAAGAATAGTCGTAAGCAAACACTCGCGCGCTCGCATGCTATTGGCTGAGAATCATTTTTAATACGTTTCATTTGTACACCCGTGTTGATAGAAGCGTCACAAGCGTGCTACACACTCGTTAAGTGTAGAGGCAAGTTTGTCGGCGAGATAATTTACATTTATAATTTCAGATAAAACTAGTAGGTTAATTTCTTAAACAACTTTCTTAAACTCCTTTCAACATTGTTACAGCGTTGCCCGCTTGACGTATTTGACTAGAATTACGAGGAGAGGCTTGTACCAACCACCCCTCTAAGATTTATTATCCGTCATAAAAAACGCGTGTTTACGCGTTTACGTCCAAACGACCTATACTAATCGTAGATACATCCTTTGCGATTATTTTGGTGATAAAATTTTTCAAGAGCTACTGACTTTTTACTTGTTTGTTAAATTATAACTTTTTTTAAATCTTAAAAATACATATTCTGGTGATCCATCACGGCAAAGCAAATATTTATTTAAATATGTATTTAAATATTGTTAAACTGATAACGGTAACTGTTGAAGTTCATGAATTGCACGGCAGATCTAGTTCATTATTTCCCCCTTGAAATATTTTTCTTGAAGATTATTTTGTGCTCTATTGTTTTAGCCATGTTTCATTGCTTCACATCTTGAAAAGTATTCTGCCGACTTTTGCATGGGTTTGTTTCACAGTTTCAGAATTTTTTTAAAAGTAATGTATGTGTCTGTACACTATTTTACCCCCAATACTTTCAAAACTTATGCGCTCTTAAAAGCCCATTCAGTGATTTATTCATCCAGATGATAGTACAAATCATCAACATTCATACCAAATGACAATTTGAATGACTTATCCTTCACTTTTAAGCAATTTACAAACAATTTTATTACACTTGCGCTGGGATCACTGAATGGGTCTTTAATTCCTCCTAATTTATATTTCATACGGTGTATTTTAGTGGTCTGGGACGCCTATCGTATATCTATGATAGTTGAAACGTGATAGGAAACGTGTTTTAGAAGGCTTGATGTACCTTAGGAGAGTCTTGTTCATATGAATACAGATTGCATATGTTTGTTTTCTGTTGACCTGGTTATTAATTTAAAGTAGTTCCCAGGGATCCTCGATTTGATTTTCATTACTTGTGAACTCAAATCGTAAGGGAAATAAATGGTTAATATTGTGTGCATATCGCTTGTACTTTTGTGATCATATGTACTAAAAATGGGTCATATCCCTCGAATGTTTCATTTTCTTTCATTTCATCTCACTAGGATTTCCTGAAAGAATACTGGTAAGCAAATAGCAACTACTTATATGCTGGGAATCATTTTGATAACGGTTTATTTTTATCGTCATATTGACAGGAGTGTGCCGCGTACTTTGTTTTCATCAAACTCTTAAAGTTCTTGAGGCAAGATATTCTCAGGGGCAGTCAGGGATACATTCATTTTTTATGTTTTATTAGATTGAAATTTTCGCGTCGTTGGACAGATGTAAAATTTCACTTTTTAAATAGCTATTTCTTTGAAACTAAATGGAGTAGAAACTTCACATTTGGTGTGCAGAATACATGACACATGGATATTTCATTATGAACAAAACCATTCCTTATTTCAATACATTTGATATATGGGGTTTTTTAAGGGTTGAAAATGCCATTTGTTGGTGCTTTTTGTGCAGTTTTGACCAAGAATGTAATTCTTACATCGGAAATTGAAAAGTGACATATACGTCATTTATACTCATTTTAAAGCAAGTTTTGCAATACAGTTAAGCATAATTATTTTCCCCAGTAAAATTAACAAAAAAACTAGGTGTAAATGGCTGTTGAGTCAGCTTTTTAGTTTCTCATAATAGCTTAAAATTAAAGAAGTATTGTATATCAATAATATAAAGTGTAATATAAACTTAAGCAATGCAAGAAATTGCTCAAAATTATGAAAAAGATTCCAATATTGGCCAAAATGTTCTTAATCACCAAAATCGTATATTTTATGACTACTTATGAATATTTCAAGAGGTCATCAGTTAAAAACCATAGGTCATAGAAGAATATTGTAGTTGACTTTTTTGATCCACACATCCATATCAATATATTGACGCATTTTTGTATCAATAATATAAAGTGTAATATAAACTTTAGTAATGCAAGAAATTGCTCAAAATTATGAAAAAGATTCCAATATTGCCAAAATGTTCTTAATCACCAAAATCGTATATTTTATGCCTACTTATGAATATTTCAAGAGGTCATCAGTCAAAAACCATAGGTCATAGAAGAAGTTCCGCACTACTCTGTCAAAAGAAATTATTATTCTGTATTAAAAGTTGACTTTTTTGATCCACACATCCATATCAATATATTGACGCATTATTGGTTTAAAAAACCCTTAAATGGAGTCGGACAAGAACGCGCGGGTGACAAATTTGACAACATACCAGAAAATATTCTTCTGAGCATTTTGATATATGATTTGTCCATTTGAACATCTGTCCAACGAAATTGCTAAATAGTACTAGTTCGCCTGTAGCTGTAAGACTAACTGATAGCGATGCTATTTGATCCCTGATGAAACCTTTTGACTTTTTGACATGTTCCCATCATATTGAGGATTGTTTTTACCACTTTCAAGCCCAACTGGACATACTGACCCCATATGACCTTCGCCCTCTAGTGACCTCAGTTTGATTTTGTTCATGCTCCCGTGATATGGAGAATTACTTTCACTCACAGAGGAGAAAGAAATAAAGCGCGTACAACCAGTCAAAGTCCCCGTGTATTATATGATGTAAGTTCTCGCATATTCATGAGGGCCGATTGTTCGATCGTGCCGTGTCTAACAATCACGTCAGCGCTACATGGCTTCGCGTATACGCAATACTAGAGCGTTGCGTCCTTCGCGATTACGCGATAGACCGTGAAAATACACAGTTATTGCGTATAGCAGTCTCGCTTGTCGCATTTCATGGAACAATCAGGGCCGCGACACTCCGGAGGACAGCAGAGGACAGAAAAATGTGACTCTCGTGCTAGTCTCCTACACAACCAGTTAATTATGTGGTTCTGACACTCGCATACAATCTAGCCCGCGCCCGAGACTAGCACGAGAGTCACATTTTCTGTCCTCACGTCGGTATAGGCCGTCTGCACGTTAATTGTACAGAGTGTCGCTTCTCTATCTTTTTTTCTCGGGAACAATCGGCCCTCATTTAATATCGGGTGATGCTGAGGCTTTGACTGGTTGTACGCTCTCTGTTTTCTTTCTCCTCTGTGCTTTCACCAAGTTTGAACTTCCGCTGCTGGGTCAACTGAGCCTGCGCGATGAAATTTGTCACTTCATCGTAAACATCAACGACTAATTCCACGCGTAAATCCTCCGATATACGGTTTATTTCATTCCTCAAAACGTTGATTGTAAAACTTGTTTTGACGAATACGTTCGTTGATCTTTTTGCGCTCTAGCTATGATTTTGCTAGCCATGTTATGTCCCTTCACAAGCAGCTTAATCCATAAACCATGTAAACTACGTGGTATCGTAATTGAGAGTGTAAACAACGTAGATTGAAACGGAGATGGTTTTCTTGAGGTCTGTTGTAATTTGATAACCAAATTCAGGCTATCCCGATCAAATTGGTTGAAAACACGATTTTGAAGATTATCATTCATACAGGTAGTAACAACAAATGAAATCTACTAATGTAATCTGATGTAATGGATTTACTTTTTCTGAATGGCAATATTGCACATCCTATCCTGGATGTATTATCAGGAGATGTTCTGGCGGCAAAGGCTCGTTGAACTGTGAAGCGGATGTTGTTGTGTAACAGGTCAAAGTTGAGGGATCTTCTTGATGCTCATGCATCCGCGATAGGACGTGAAAATATAAAACGTAAGTCCAGTAGATCAGATTACAATCGTAAGGCCAGAGTAATGAAAGACATATTCGTCCACGCCCGAATTTGAGATTTCTTGATATTTATCAACACAAAGATGTATTCTTTCACTTGAAACTGATAAAATACAACTTTCTAATATTTACTCGTATTTTTGCGTGATTTATTTCACTCTTTTCAACTCTAAAAAGTCACATGGCTCAAGACAGCTTAGTAAATTGGCGGGAAATAATGAGTCAGAAATGCGTGAATGCGAAATATTGTGATTACGCGAGCGATTCGCGTCACGTGACGCGGCGCACCTCTGTGCGTATGTCCAACGCAGTCAAGGCGCATTCGGTATGTTGTTAACGCCAGCAAATGTGTGTAAACAAAACAAAAATTTTCAGTCAAAATGCCGTTTAGAATTTTTTAATTATTTTGAATTTTGGCGCACTGAAAGCAGACATTATAGATTCATTGGTGCAAAAAGATGCATATTTAGACCATGCACCAAGCGTGAAATTCTTACCGTTTTCAAATATAACCACGTTTTGTGCATAATTTTGACATTTTTTTTACTAAAACGTCGATTTCTCAGAGTTCACTTTTGACAATAGTGCACGATTTTTGTGACAAGATAACACGAAAAATATGCAAGCAAAAGGAAAACTTTTTGCACTATTGTTTAGAGTACATCAAAGTCTAGGGAAGGTTTTCTCATTTTTTCAAAATATTTGTTTTAAACAAAAATATACACCATTATGTGCAATTTTTAGCTTAATAGATTGACAACATATAAAATTGCTTTTTTCACATGTTTTTTTCAATATTTCGTAAAAAGAGATGCATTTCAAAAAAATTTAAAAAAACTTTCCCTAAGTTCATGTCTCTTCTTCATGAAAAGCTAACTGAATTTTTTTTTCTCCGAACTGATTTTATTCTAAGTTGTCACAAAAAAATTGGGGTAAAAAAGTGATTTTTGTGATTTTTTCAAAAACCTCGAGATTTTTGAACAAATCTGACAAATCACCATGGGATTCCTTGACTCATTTCCTTTCCAAAAATGTATAGTTTTATATACTTTGGACATACAATTCAGAAATGATGATGCTCGAAAAGGTCCATGTTCTCTCCCATTACTCTGGCCTTAAATATCATAGGTGTTACTACCTGAATGAATGACAATCTTCACAATCGCCGCATATTAATATGAAAATGTACTTGTCTTCTTTCTAATGGTGGTCATAAATTGTGTCACATTGCATGACCAATACTTGCCCAAAACTATACTTACATACCAAGTTTAATGAAAATTGATTGTGTGTTGATTTCTACAAACATTAAGTGATAGTTTTTGCCAGGCCTGTAATCAGAGTCACACCAAACTGGATTCTCGAGTAGTGTAGAGTCTTCTAACATTGTCTAAGGAACGAGTCTTGACTGACCTGTAAAGATCTACGGCAAAAATATGCAGAACAAATGAATTGCAGCACTAAAATATTTTGCCAGGGGGATAATCCATATAATCATCCCCCAATGTTGACGTATTTGTGGGTTTTTGGACAAATTAACCTCATATTTGGCCATTTTTATAGCCCCAAAGGAAACCATTTTGTGCACTTTTGCACCATTTTTCATCATTTTAGCTTCAATTATGACAAAAAATTTCATTCGCATTTGCACCATAAACTTACTTCGTTTATTTCGTTATTTCATTATTGCTCATCCTGGGACCCCCTGTAGAGGATTGATTTAGTTGACCACTCAAAGGTTATAGCCCATGACCTATAGAAAACACCTAAATAGTCCAACTTTTTATAACTCATCATGTCACTTGCTAGCAAAATATTGGATTTAGCTCCCCAAATAGCTGGATTCACCATACTTCAAGAAATTTTTTCCAACCCCATCCTCCCCCCATATGTCAAAAAGAAATCTACGCCACTGGAAGTGGACATATGCCGATTCTCTACCAATAGTGTTTCCTAGTAATAATCATAATAATAGGGTTTATACAGGCTGGCAATTCACTCACTCCCAATCTTACTATAATTCACCGGAATCTGTCTGTCTGTGTGTCTGGGTGGGTGTCTGTCTGTCTGTCTGTCTCTGTCCGCATCTTTTCAAGTCACGTCGAGTCATTTCAAACAATCGAGTCGAGTCATTGCATGTACAGTCGAATCAAATTGCATATAACGAGTCATTGACTATTATGCATATTGTGTATAAACTTGAAAAACTTAAGGCGTGGTGTATGCCCAGCAAACACAAAACGCTTTCGACATCATTCGCAAAAGGGTATAAAAGGTTGTCAGAAAACGTTTAAATGTCGGGTTATATAAAGGGTATATTAAGGGTATAAAACGTTTTCGTAACATTAAAAAACATTATTTTGATAATCTACTGCCCAGCAAACACAAAACGTTTTACAGAAAACGTTTAAATGTCGGGTTATATAAAGGGTATAAAACGTTTTAATAGCATTCCAAAAATATTTTTGAAAACTTGGTACAAAACATTCTAAACAGAATGCTATTTTGGGGTTGAAAAAATATTTTGCAAAAGATGTTTGCCCAAAATATTTGCAATAACGTTTTAAAAACGTTTTCATTACCATTATATAACCCGACATTTAAATGTTATCAAAACGTTTTGCAAAAAACATCTTAAGAACATTTTGGTGTTTGCTGGGTGCAAATATTTTAACATAATGTTATTTAAGTGTTGACAAAATACGTGGCAAAAAATTTTTGCAAAAATAGTTTACAATAACATTTTGAACACATTTTTAAAAATATTGTTGAAGTGTGTTTTCATACAAAACGTTTTAAAACGTTTTCATGACCTTTATATAACCCGACATTTTAATGTTATTAAAACGTTTTTACCTAAATCCAAAATATAACTTATTTAAAACGTTTTTGTGTTTGCTGGGTGGGCGAACTTGAAGTTCAGGTATCCGGAGAGGGGAAGCAAAGAGTTACCCAAATCACAGCGGCAGGTAGTGACTGGGCCGCCAAGTGCGAATATGTATCTATTTTTGGAAGGTTCGTGTTTTAAATTTTGGGGCGTTTTTCCAAAATTTGATATTTTGGTGATATTTTAAAAAAGCGGCATGCCAAAGACAAATCTTTGGGCACATACTTTGTTATTGTTAATGCAGTTTGTTTCCACATACCGAGTGATTTACGAATATTATATATTTTGTGACTGTAATTTGGCGTTTTCGATGCGTTTTAAGCTTACCATGAAATTAAGAAAAATATCTGGTCTTTTCAGAATTTCATTCTGATCGTCTGCTTTTGCAGGCAACCGAATGCAGATTGCTCACAATCGATGTCGCATTCCTCTATGTGGGTCCCTTGATGATAAAATTACTTTGAATTCCTTGTAACAACATACAAATTTTCGTATGGAATCGGGGTTTCGGTTTTATTATGGAACAGCTGTAGTCTTCGGCGCCGTATCAAATCTCATAAAAAGGGCACGACTGGCGAGTATGTTTTTATGTTTCCCGCAAAAAAGCTTGCGTCCACGTCTATACTATACTTCTTTGGAAACGTTGACCTTTGACCATTCTTTGTATAATGCCCTGCTATGACCTTGATATATACGCTTGATTGGTTACTTTTATAGCGTCCACCTTTTTAGCACCTGGTCAGTAGATAATCCTACAGGGATACAGTAGTTTAACTATAGAGTTAACATGGTGAAAGACCCATTATTGATTAGGCGCGGATCGGGGCGCGGATATTATAAGCACATGTTCTTTGCGTGTATAGAGAAAATTGTAAATAATAGAATGTTTGGAATAATTTTGGAACTAAAATACTAACTGCTTTTTGCATTATTTATTTATTTATACCTATGCCTTTTTATTTATGTGTTTATTTACTGACTTATTTATATATTTATTTGGTAGATTAGTAAGTCATTAGTAATATTCCATGATACGTCAGTTTATTGTTGATTGTTGATAACTTGAAAACTTGATTGATTGATCGATTGATAGCCATTTATCATACATTCCTAGTTTATAGTACCCTATGGAACATCGCACATTAGATAAATAGGCCTATCAATTTTAATTAAATCGATTCAGCAATATCAAGGATTACTACAACACTTCTCACAACTAATAGTTAGTTGACTCAGTGGTAATGCACTGAGTTTTACAAGAGGGAGGTCCCGGGTTCGATTCCCAGCTCTGCCTATTTTGGCTGAGAAAAAATGCAATTTCTGATCTGCAAACATATTTGGTGCGCGATCTGAGCTGGTCCTTTTCTGATGGCTATGTCTCTTACAGGCACACTCCCTCTGGAATCCAAACCAGGTTCCCGCCCATTATACATCCCTTAAGCGGCATTATTTCCACAGGCAGATATATGAGCACTATGTGCCCCACAAGTGTCAAATATCACACCAGATCTAAAACTATGCTAGGTTAGTGCTAAATCTGCTCATATCAATTATTTGAACATCTCAAGCGTGTTTAAATGGAGGCATTGGAATCATCCACTTAAAATGTGAAGCAGCATTTTCTATATGTAACCTAAGGAAATGGAACTTTCTGTGCTTAAACATATACGCACTTCATAGCCCTATACATACCTATTCCCAGCTCTGAGCACTTTGACCCACTTAAACAATAAACCTCTAATATTGAATATGCATATAACATGTATTCAATAATAATCAAAAATATTAACATCAATATCAATGACAATAAAAAATATTAATATGTTTTATTATTATTGATATTTCTTTTTATATGCATTTCAAAATTGCATCGTGCCGGACAGTCTATTGAAATGTAAAAAAAATGTAAAAAAATGGCAAATTTTAAATCGTGGACCATCGTTTAAAAATCGTAAACCATCGCAGACCACCGTTTCAATGCCGCAGGTACTCACAAACGACCCGCCATCAACAGTCAACATCCGTCACCCTCCGGACAAAATTCGCAAGTCACTGCCGCACCAAGATCGTTACAATTTCGTTACTTGCCACAATGTGTCGTCAGGGTTCGAGATGTGAAGTCACTTGCCGTTGTTTTTTCGTCAATGGTCGTTGACAACGACTACCAACGAAATTGTGACGACCTCAAAACGACTAAAGACGGCTTCGCATGGTCTGTTGAATGTTGGAATATCTCTAAAATGAAATATGGCCATTTTTTGTAAGAAATAACATGCAAACCGTGATAAAATTACGAAATATTTTTGACCAAGCAACCAACGTCATGGCCCATGAGGGCGGCCATTTTTACCCACAATTCCTCAGAGTATTAAAACTTTATTTTCTCATGTTACAACACTCTAAACAACACTCTAAAACTATCATCTTTATTTGTTTCTATGATTTAAAAAAGATTTAAAATGTTTAGAAGTGATTTTAATAAAAAACATTATGAGACAGAAATGAAAATTTGTGAAAAAATCATTGGCATGATTGGTCACTATTTTTAAGCAGTGAATGGAGCAACAAAAATAGACACCAATTTCCTGATTTTTAGCCAGTTTTATGTGAAAGTTCCGATGCTTTGTGGAATTTATATCCTTGTAAAGATATATAAGGCTAGTTTCAAGGTAAATAAATAATCTACTAATGAAAATTATGTCACAAAATGAATTTTGAGGTGAATTCTGTAATGGAAGTTGCCAGAGTTGGGTTGTCAAATTCGGAACCAAGTTGTGCAAATTTTCGACGGGATATGCAACTCTCTATGTGATAAAATTCGTGAGGATTTAATTTCGCGAATCAAAAGTTCTCTTTTACATGCGATTGGGATGGGATCACGCCATTCAAAGATGGGATCGCTTTCCTTCACACGCCTAATACAAATGCGATGATTGGTTAAATGGCTAAACCTGGAAAATATGGCTCCTGCCATCCCACTTGCCTTAAATGCTTACACTAAAGCCATATTATAACATTTCTTTAAAAATAGATTAGTATTTATTTTCCATAAAATGTTAGCTTTTACTGTCAGATATGTCCCCTTTTAATTTTGAGCCGAACAAGCAAAGAAAATAATTGGAATTTACTAATAGCGCCAATGCATGTTACTCCGGCGGTTGTAATACAGTACGATCCTCTGGCGTGTGTGTGTGTCCCGTACGCCGTGTACGCAGTACTGTGTTATGAACAACCATGTCAACAACACATACGCGTTCGACTAATATTTCTATCGTAATAATAAAACGACGGTTCCATCGGTTTATTCAAATCACGGATTTTGACAAAACTACAGCACCTAAAGTCTTGATTTTTGCAGAGAATCTTTGTTTACTAAAGTACATTACAATCGTGTAAAAACCCGAATTAAACATTTTCTTGAGGGCGTTCTTCTCCGCAAATGTTATAATATGACTTAAGGGTCATTTTCCGTGAAAAATCTGTAAATGGTTTACAAATCCATTGAAAGTCTGTGCTGTAGTACAGATTTTCACGAATCTGTGTTGTATTACAGATTTTCACGAATTTTTCAACCAATCACAGATTTTTGTCTCTCAGTAATAGGGGAATATTGAATGTATACGTAATTACACTTTTTGTTGGAATGTGTTTAAACACAGGATTAGTTTCTACAATGTCTTGGACTTTAACAACGCAGAGAGTGGTTCTCGCGCAGGCGGTGATGGAAGCGATATCGCCAATTTTGAGGTCGCCATTGGATTAACACATAATCATGAAATCTTCACAAACAATTCTAAATTTGTTATGTGCTGTCAGAGCAAAATTATCTTACTCTAAAACCGTCGGGATTCTACAAAGTACCCCACTGCAAGTATGTTAATTTTCCATTTGTAATTGCTAACCGTGTATTTTGAATGGGGCTGTCAGCCCTGTATCTTCGCCAGCCTCGTACGTCACGTGTTGCGCTTCCTATGCCGCCTGTTCTCGCGTTTCACAATACAATGCGCCTCCAGCGGTCGATGGGTCGAGGCCAAAATACGCATTGCATCATGGGAAAATGAGTCGATATCCAAAGCCGGCGTAATACGATTACAATACAGGAACATGCATCATTGTGGGTTTAAATGTCATTATAATGATGTTACATGCGAATGCACACTAAAACAACAATTTACAACTATAGTAGATCCATTTTCTATCTATTGATCACAGTGAATCCTTCGTGGAGCTGTTTTCAACATATTTATTATCACACTCGCGTGAAAATTCAATAGCAGCTAGAACGGCGATGTCGACTCTGGAGTCGAAAATTTGACTGCCAAAAGCAACCGCTGGCGGCGCATCGTATTGTGAAACGCGAGAATTTTGTTAACTTTCCAGATTTAGGGTTTTTTAATCTACCATTATGATGTAACAAAACTTTATATAGTACAGGATCATAGTGCGAGCACTCTGTTGTCTGCGTGAAGTTTATCCTTTTCAGCTAATAAATCAACCTAGTGATAGTCACTAAATCAAACAATTCGTAGCTTATTGTCTGAATTAGGTAGTAGGGAATACATTTCCACCAGGATTTCCTTGAAAAATAGTCGTAAGAAAACAGCAGCTGTACGCATATGCTATTGGCTGAGAATAATTATTTAAATAACGTTTTATTTTTTATAAATCATATTGAATGAATTGTGCTAAACACAGGAAGTTTAGAGGCAAGGTATTGTCAGCGAGACATTCACTTTTCCTATCTGTCAATTTCAAATAAATAGGTAAAATTCATAAAAAGCTTGACACCATTAAACATTGTTCTAGAGTAGAGTAACGTTTCCGCCTGCTATTTATTTAATATCGGGATCAGAGAATACTAGTTTGCATGTGACGTCACCTGTCAATCAAACTTTGTTTACGCGTTTTCGTGTTGATTGACATTTCTAAACGCAGCGAGAAAACATTGTGCACTAAACTTCAACAAACCGTCTCAAAGGTTAGATCTTAGTAATAGGAAACTTTCTTTTCTGAAGGCACCGTGTCAACAATGTCTAGGGTACTGCTTCAGCTGGCTTTGCTGCTTAAATATATATGTGACATAATGCAGTTTCATTGTAGTAATAATTGATCCAACGCCAAGTGACATCAAATTGATTACACGTGTACAAACACCGATCAAATGTCATTAAGGGTACTTGGGCATCAATTTCATTCAGGGGCCTGTTTGAAAAACGGCACAGCAAAGCGCATTAGTAAAAAGAATAAAAAATACTAAAATTCACACCAAGGTTCGAACCACTGTGCCAAGGCACTACGAATACTACAGAGTGACCGGCGACGATGCCTAGTAGTCATTACACCGTTAATAGCTCTCTTCATATACGCGTAATGTGCGTAATTTATGTAGAGACATATTTTGTTCGCAAATGATAGAAAGGGACTGTTTTCAGCCAAAGTGTTGACTGTCAGCCTATGCCCAGTGGTACCGGGAAGTGTTGCAGAAAGGTAAGGGTACTCATTATTTGTTCAAAATATCACATATTTATGAATCCGAATGGGAAATCTGAAAAGGTATTAACAAAATTCTCACCCTAGAAATATTGTAAAAACAAATCATATCAAATTTAGGCAAATCAAAATTATTCCCATTGGCGTTTGCTACACGCGTATATAAATAATAAATTACTAGGCGGTTACCCGTATTTGGCGGTTCTCGGCTGTTGCGATTACCTGGCTGATGGTGACTGTACTCACCAAGTTTCATGCCCATACGACAGTTTTTACTAATTTGACCTCAGATGACCCCTGGATGACCTCGGGGTGATCTTGGCCCACTAACCGAAACAAACTTGTTCTGTCTGAGGTCCAGATGCACCCACCCAGTTTGAGGAACGTGCGACCCCTAGTCTCAGAGAAAATAGGCGGAAAACAGTTTTTACTAATTTGATCTCAGATGACCCCTGGGTGACCATGACCCACTACCAATACAAACTTGTTCCGTCTTAGGCCAAGATGCACCTACCCACCAAGTTGCATGCCCATATGACAGTTTTTACTAATTTGACCCCTAGATGACCTCTGGTGACCTTGACCCACTAACCAATACAAACTTGTTCTGTCCCGGGTCAAGACGCACCCACCCGTCAAGTTTGAGGAACGTGCGAGCCCCAGTCTCCGAGAAAAACAGTTTTTACTAATTTGACCCCTGGATGACCTTGGGTGACCTTGACCCACTAACCAATACAAACTTGTTCTGTATGGGGTCAAGCTGCACCCACCCACCAAGTTTGAGGAACGTGCGACCCCTAGTCTCCGAGAAAATAGGCGGACAGACACACAGACAGATAGATAGACAGACAGATAGACAGATAGACGATGCGTATTATTATATAGATGATTTGGGGCTAATTTGAGAAGAGTTATGGCCTCGAGTTTCAAAATACACCGAGTGCACGTTTTTGATCAAAAATCTCGACAATTCAAGACTGTAAAAACAAATCAAGAATTATCTGGGATAATTGCAACTAATTATATAAAAGTTATGATCTAAGCTACCAGATGTATCATTAATTCATTGACTATGCTATTTTGTCGTGGGAAAAATATTACTTTAATATTTTGGCGGGATATTTATGTAGCCTAAATTGCATAAAGTAGGAAAGTAATTGAACACAGACTATAATAATAATTGAACTTAACTAGCACATCCAATAGGTTCACATAAAAATAAAAATAAAATGAACATGACACATAGTTATGTGAAAAACAAAATAACATATATTTTTAAGATTATTTAAAACAATTTTACCATAAGTAAGTAAATATTTTAGTAAGTAAAAAACGTCTTCTGCAAGACTCGTATAATTATTTTCATGGGCTCGTAATATATCTGCCCTGGGCGAGGTGATACTTTTTTAGTTGAGCCCATTAGTACATTGGTCCCACAAAAACGTCAAATACTAAATCCGGAAGAAGAGAACATTGACTTGTAGCATGTCGTGATTTAATGAGAAAATGTAACATGGCAATCTACTTGGAAAAATTCCTTGAATTTCAGTTATGTTACGATATAAATCCATTCGACATCATCCTTCTGCTTCTGTAATATGAAGATAAAAAGAAACTTCTTTATAAAAAGAACCTCTTTTACCGTTTTGAACAAATGCAGAAATGTTAATCATAGTAAATTTAGAAAGAGTCGGAATAACTGACACGATCAACCTGTAACATGTAACTGGCTATCTAAGATATTAATCATTGCCGAAAACTTCTTTGAGAACAAATGAGAACTAGATACAATGTTGTGCTCAAACATTTTCCCTATACATGTAGACGAATCCAATTTCACGCATTCCTACACCTCAATGGTAGCCATAGCTGGGTCCCCGTCGGCTCCATCTCACCTAAAATGTGAAATGATGCGGCCATGACTTGGCTCATTGGATTCGTCTATATGTCATGTCTATCTTAAACCTTTAATATTGAAGAAGTTTTCCCTGAAATCGTTTTTCTTTTCTTACAGATTCTTTTGTTTTGTATTGTTTTAGCCATGTTTTGTTGCCTCACAAGTACTCGTATCTTGGCGGTTTTGTTTAGTTTTTTTTTTTTTTGCATGGGTTTGACTATGATGATCACAGTTGCAGAATCAATGTTTTAAGGGTGTGCCTACACACTAATTTACCCCATTACTTTTAAATCGTATCCGTTCTTCCTCCCAATGTTTATTTCATGGTGTATATAAACCTACCTTATATCTATTATATAGTTGAAACGTGATTTCAGTAAGTAATAGCAAACGTGTTTCAGAAGGCTTGATATGCCTTAGGAGAGTCTAGTTCACATGAATACAGACTGCATTCTTTATACTCTGATATGTTTGTTTTCTGTTAACAGGTAATTAACTTAAAAGTATTTCCCAGTGATCCTCGATTTGATTTTCACTGCTTGTAAACTCAAACCTGCAGGGTTATTGTTAATTTGTGTGCATGTCGCTTGTACTTTTTGTGACCATATGCGCTAAAATTGGGTCATATGCCTCCAAATTTGAATTTTTCCCCACTAGGATTTCCTTGACGAATACTCGTAAGCAATCATCAACTGTACTCGCATGCTATTTGCTGGGAATTATTTTAATAACGTGTCATTTTATATTTATGTTGATAGGAGGGTGTCGCGTACTTTGTATTCTTCAAACTCGTGAAGCTTAGAGGCAACGGTAAAATTTCTAAACGCTGTGCCAAAAATAGATAATTCGTCTATAGACGAATCTAAATTCACGCATTCCTACACCTGACCAGCAGCCTTTAGTTGGGTAGCCGTCGGCTACAATGCACTCAAAATGTGAAATGATTCGGCCTTGGCGGAAATTTTAAACTGCATTCCATCACCCGTTTTACACCTTAATACATAATAATCGGATTAACTATACGCGGTATCTATGCATTGATGTACTACAAAATGATTATGTATGAATAGATGTGATGGGATTACCCATAACTCTATTATTATATATATTATTCTATTATATATATTATTCGTTGAGCCAAGTCATGGTCAGGATTTGGTCGGCCATCTTTGGGTAGCCGCTAGCACCAACCTGGTGTTTTGAGCGCCCCATTGTGCAAATAAAAGCCGCCTAACACCTAGAGAAGATGCAAGGACGAGGAGGGTTAATAAAATAATACATACAATAGAGATGATTCATCAGGTAAACCCGTCGCATCTATTCATACATAGTCCTTTTGTTCGCAAGTACATCCTTTTGTAGCGTTTGATATGGCGTAGTTAATCCGATTAGTATGTCACTTCAACAGCGAATAGACCATGTAGAAGCTGTGTGTTTTGCCGAAGGGAACTATAGGGCCTATTGTGTTGTAAACTTTAATCATTCTTTTGTCTACCTGTCTTTTCGCGGAAAGTGTAAAACGGGTGATGGAATGCAGTTTAAAATTTCCGCAAAGGCCGAATCATTTCACATTTTGGGTGCATTGTAGCCGACGGCTACCCAACTAAAGGCTGCTAGTCAGGTGTAGGAATGCGTGGATTTGGATTCGTCTATAGAGGAATCCAAATTCACAATTGGACGCTCAAAACACCAGGTTGGTGCTAGCGGCTACCCAAAGATGTCCGACCAAATCCTGACCATGACTTGGCTCGTTGGATTCGTCTATAGGAAAACGGACAGTAACTGCAGTATGGTTTATTTTAACGATTTAGAGCACCGTAGAGAAAATAAGGATTATATCGTCAAGTACAAGTCACTGACATTGAAATAAGTAAATAAATAGCATTGCTGGCTTGGAATTTTCACCTTAAACATTGAAAACAACCAATATGCTCATATTGTAAGATTTAAAAGGCGTGTTTACAACTCGACTTTTATTCAATTATTAACGAACCCTTTTAAGATTCAAACTTTATGTTTGTCAATTTTGAGCTTTCATTTTCAACGAAAAGTTGATGCTAGTTTCCGTTAGAAAAAGTCATAGACGTGTCAGTAGACGTGTAAAATGCAATAATTGAGGTCAATCGCAAACAATACTCAATTGAACTGAGTGAAAATAAAATTCCATACAAATCTGATAATGGGTTGAACGGCCAAAGTCGGAATTGTTGTATTATACTGCTCCCTGGCTTGTGTAAGTTTGACATCATAATATCCCCATTAGAGGATTTTAAAAAATAGAGCACTGTCCCAGAATTGGAATAAACGCAACATTGGAGTGTAAGCTGAAGTCATTTTCTATTTGCATGGTACAAAACAGATTCTATCCTCTGTCTACACAATCAACGCAAGCAGATATTTCACAGTCTTCCGCGCTAACACAATGTTTCACACTATATGGCACCATGCAAAAATTCATATGCCTATGACGTAATCAATGATTTTGTAAACTTTTTAAATTTTGCATATCTAATGAAAATCATTTGTAATCTCAGGGTATCAGGTTATATAATTCGCTGAAAGTGAATGACTAGCCTATTATTTATAAATTTGAAAATAACTGGAACTTATTTTCTAATGAGAGAATAGTATGCAAACAAATTCAAAACGTCATTATTCAAAACAAGACGTAAAATATGTAGCAGACTGAAATGGCCGGGTATAAATATATCGAATTTGTTAAACGTGATCTGTTCGCTTATTAATGTTTGTTTCGATTAATCTTGTTAAATCTTGAATTCAAAATTGTGATTCATCACGGCAAAACAAAGCGAAAGTTGGTAAATCTAATGTTTGTATTTTAAATATTGAATAAATGATTAAGGTATGAGGTTAATCTTTCAAGTTTAGTACATTTATTCCCCTGAATGTTACATTGCCTCATATCTTTAAAAGTACTCGTATCCTGTCATTTTTACACGGGTTTGTCATTATGATCACAGTTGTAAAATTAATGTTTTAAGGATGTGCCTACACACTAATTTGCCCCATTAATTTTAAATCATATCCGTTCTTCCTCCCAATGTTTATTTCATATGGTGTTTATAAACCTACCGTATATCTATAGTTGAAACGTGATTGAAGTAAGTAATAGCAAACGTGTTTCAGAAGGCTTGATATGCCTTGGGAGAGTCTAGTTCACCTGTGAATTTCTTCTTGTGGGGTTACCTGAAATCAAAGGTTTTCACAAATCCCCTGTAGACCTTGATGAACTCCAGAGACACACAACTGCGCATGACATCTCAGACAGGACGTCTCTCATAAGACGTGGTGTGAATGGCATGTTGAGCAGAACTGATATACCGACGAATGGTGGCCATGCCACGTGGCCATGTGGAAGACTAAGACCAGAGGATGATTTAAGGAAGCCCCATCATGCACTGTAAAAGTGTTATCACTAGAGTTTCAACTGCCACTTTACTTTTCAAATCCCATTGAACTCTGTGCAAAAGATGTTGTTTTAGAATTGCCCGTGTGTCATTATTAGTTGGTCGATTTCAGATCTAAAGTGATGTATGCATGAAGGATAATTCACACCTTCTGTAGATAACATAATATGTGAAATCGACCGACCTTTTGAAGGTGTTTTTATAGTAAATATATCTGTCAAAATTCAAATTTCACCATGCACGTGTGTATGCAGTGGGCGGGCAGTGTGTCATGTTCACTCACACAGCTGTGCTAACCGCAAGACTTGCTGGGAAGTGCTTAAATCATCCTCTGGACTAAGACTATCAATTACTGTAAAGAAAGTGGTTAAACAATTGATTTTCATGTTTGCATTGTTGCTCGGCTCGCAAAAAAAAGCCACTGAGTCGTTCCTAATGGTCACACGACAGTGATTTCACAGTTATGGGAGGGCAAGAAGCCGCAAGATGCTGATTCAGCTGTCAACTATTTTGACCAAATACCTCGTACTTTTTAAGCTAGTGACATTTTTCAAACTGTAAACTTTTTTGATATCAACATCAGAATGTATAGCTTAGTGATAAGAAAGTTTCGAAACAAAAGGTGCCATTCACATTCATCCTCTGCGTCTATTGAGCATGTGTAAAATAGCATGTATGAAGGAGCCATCCAAATCCAGGATTTGAGTCTTGTAACACATTGATTGAAATCCAGTATGTATAAAAGTCCACTTGTAACACATTCATTGCTGGAGAATGACTTTTGAAAAAAGAAATGGGTTTAATCAAGGAAACTGTGTGGTTTAAATTACAGGGCAGTATGTTTATCAACATTATACATACATGTGTGCTTTATTTTGTATTATCTTACTAGTGGTAATCTCATTCCAACATTGTTGTCTTTGTATATGATTCAAAAAACCACCCAAGTCCAGCATTTAAAATGAACCCCCACGAAGTCCCTGAAATGCTAATCATCATACCTAATACAATTTAACCCACTCATTTCCACGTAAAACCTACCATATTGACCAGGTAAATCTAACTGAAGGAATTAAAATGATACACATGTTTTTTTCTCAAAATCACTTCCCATGGACTTGGGTGGGTTTTGAATTCATGTATTCAATTGTAAGCATTAAGCCAACAGCCAATTGAATGAAAACGCAAACCAATACTAGATCAGATTTTCCTTTCTTTTCACTCACATCATTTCTTGTGTACTATTCCACAAACGCCTCATACTAATGCAAAAGCTACGAAGTTCACTTTATCTTCTCTTTAATGGTGGTCATCAAGTCAGATACATCAAACACGGATTTTCACTTGAAAGAAGCATTAAGAAGTATTTAAGGGTGACTAGTTATGGCCCAGAAATGCTCCATGCTATCCCCATGGTATCTATATGTATCCCGGTAATCTAACTTGGTGGACACACTTGAATTGAAGTCGAATAGCGTGTGACTGTGTGAATAATATAAATGCAAACTAGTGGCTGTCACCTATAACACATTTAAGGCTATTATGTTTTATAACGAAGTGTGCATATTTGCGAAAATATTTTGTTATTGCGTGAAAGTACGTGTACATGTAATACACTCCCGGGAATACACTCCCATTCAAACCGTGAAAGTAGATGTAATACCCTGCCATCAATTTACTTTAAAAAGAAGAGCATTTAAAATTTCAATAAAAGCCTAATTGCACCTGAAGCTTTACAGGATCGTGTAGTTTGACACATTTTAGCGTTACCAGGACGAAAACTGCTTTTCTTATGTACAATCTAAATAATCTGCTAGTCTCATTCATGCTGGTTTATATTACGGCCAAAAAGCTGTTCCATTTAATTTAGTTTGATCAACAATTCTCATCAACTGTGAAAAAATACTGAAACTTGACCAAACTAATTTATCAACATTAATCTTAACTTCGTTTTTTCAACTTCCATATAAAATGCTTAATCCATCATGAAGTACGGTCCTTTAAGAGACATTCTGAATGGGAAACAAGATTCTGTAACTTAAGTCGAACAATTCGATCAAACCTTTCTGCTTCCTCCTTTCGATTTCACAACGAAATTCATAATTAAGATTTACAAAATCAAATTTACCAGGTGAAAGACTAAAACCCCTACAGCGAATGAAAAAAATGAGAAACGGAAAATATTTTATGTTTCGCTGTACCCTTTGCTTTTTCTTGTAAAATATTAGCTGCGTTTTTTCAAAGTTCTTATAAGTCATTTTCTCCTGTAATAATTTGCAGTTTAATAAAATTTGCCCAATTGTTTTCATTTTCATCACAAATTAGATTAACAGATGTTGCTTTAATATGTTAGTTTATCGACGCCCCTTATTATATTGCTAATGATAAACTACAGTTACCTTAGGATGCAATCGATCAAATCGACGAGATATAATAAAATTGCTTACGGTTCTTTCATAATCAGAGTACAGAGTCATTTAATATGCCAGTTTCCGTTATTTTTATAGAAATTTCATTGATGAAATATAAATGCGACTGTGTCAGAAGGTTGTCATGTATTCTGAACTTATCGACAATGCTTATATTTTTTATCAATTATTTTGAAATTAATTATGAAGGTAATTCGACTTCCTGCGCAAAAACATTCTGACAATTTTGTCGAAATCGCCATATTGGTAATTCATTTTAAAAGAATTATGCTTATTTGAATTAAGGTAGTGCGTAAATATGACATCCCTTCGTTCCAGAAACTTAATTACTATTTTTGTTTTTAGTTTAGAGCATGTTGAAATTGCAATAGAACAAGATAGCATTATTACCCAGGGTACAATATCATTATAATACAAGTACATGCAGTCTATTGGGTGTACACAGATTTGGGGTCAAAGGTCATTGAGGGGTCACTTCCGGTATAAAACGAAATAACTTAAAAAATAAAAATTTATCAACCAAGAAAAACATAGCACAATGACGGTAAATTTACACATGAATTGATGTTTCTCAATGTATACGTAATATTTTTCTATTTGTGGTAAAAGGTTATTAATGGATCACTTCCGGTCTGAGACGAAAACCTTCAAAATGTCTCTTCTGCTACAAATAACATAGCAAAGTGATGCCACGTGCGCACATGCATTGACATTAGCCAATGTCTATGGGGTTTTCATATATTTTTGGGTCAAAAGTCATAAAGGGGTCACAACGGCTGTGTTTGTGGTCTTAGACCACAGCTATGTCTAGTTATATTTGAATCCGTTTCATTTTGGAGATAATTAATGTCATTTGTAATAACCTCTTTTTCTTTTTTTTTATTTTTGCAGAAAAATGTTGCTTCCCTTCAAATCCTAAAGTTGTTGAAGTTCAACGACATCCCATTTCCACCCAAGTTTAATGGCAATTCTCATATCTTAACAAAGGCAGACCCTGGACCTAGTCTTTATACCTGCCAAGAACTAACCATATGCACCATGTATTTTTGCTGTTCCCGGACGTTTTAAACACATGTCTTTGCTGTAATTTAAAAGGCCCGCCTTTTGTGTGATATGTCCATAAGCTATTGATGTTATGCTAATGCTAATGCTGCTACGTAATCAAGTGTGTGATACAATTTTTACATGTTCTTTTTTAAGATAAAGGTAGAGTGTTTATGTGATCACAGTGAAATGCCACGAAAATAATTTATATATCGTATGGGGTTACCAGTCAACTCTCATTACATACTGACTACCCTCGTAAGTACTGTCTTTCGCTACGTTTATAACAATCGCTTGAACATTTGAACAAGAAGTGCATGCGCTAAGGTTCAATCCAGACAGATTTATGCTTTTATCTCAATGAAAATTGCTTGTTAAATTTTAGGTGAAATGAGTATGTCGATTATTCATAAAATGTTGCATTGTCTGGTTGGCACACTATTTCGAAACTTAGAGGTTTATTTCATGTATATATTCATCAAAAATAATAATTATTTATCAACATCATCCTTAATGTCGTTTTTAACTTCTTAGTGAACGCCTTTAATACCTTATTTGATTAATTGTTTTTCTTCTACTCTTAAGTTTGCTCTCCGGTTTCTAACCAGTTTAATAAAGGATGATAATAACACATACTTTATTATATTCCACTTATAAAGGAACACAAAAACGTACGGTTTTTGCTTACACGGTATATATAAAGCTGACACTATTCTATCAATAAGCCCAAAATAAGGTAGATACCCAATCAAAATTCCAATTGCTGAACTAAAATGTAATGAACATTACATTTATCAGATTAAAAAATATATATCCTAATAAAACCCTACAGCGTAATCTTCAGGGAAAATAGTTATGATCTCAAATTTCATTTTTTGCCTATCGTTGTAGCAATTTTGTTGTATTCACTTTCAACCTTTATCCAATTCTAACAGAGCCCAGCAGCAAACAAAATCGATGTAAAATGTCAATTGGTTTGCAAGTCCTCTTCAAATTGACCTATTTATTTTTCTTCGTTTGAAAATATTGCTCATGCTTTCGTTTGCTATTTCAAAATTCTGTCTAATCGTTTTCTATAGCAATTCGATTAGCAAGTGAGTAATGTCGTTTAAAGTATAAGATAATCATACACCTTTATTATTGAACAATGAAAAAATTGCGATCACTTTAAAGAATCGGATAGCAACATTTGCACAGTAATTTTTGTGGGACCTGAGCAAATCAGACATATCGAATTGCATTCTAAATAATAATAAATAAAATAATAAATGTTGGATTTATAAAGCGCCTTTCTCCAGATCTTAGAGGACTCAAAGCGCCGTAAAATACGAGGAATATCCTTCTAATATCAAGTAATTTCAATTTTCTAAATTCGCAATATAATTCAAGTTAGTAATATTGAATATGATATTATCACCTGGGAACCAAGGGAGAACAGTGCCAGTGCATTGATTGGTCACCCCGGGTTAAATAAGAAATAAATAAATAAATAAATAAATATTATCTCGGAATACACCGGGTGTAAGCATGGTAAGAGCAACACTGCGTATTGGGTTAAATTTCTTCTATTTAAAACTAAAACTGGTAACTAATTTTGAATATTTCTAAACATTTACGAATACTTGAAATTCAGTAAGCAGTACCCCACCCCCTCACCTTTGATATCTTGGGACTATAGGACAACGATACATTTCATTTTGTTTTCTAATAATGAGTATCAATCCCCAATTTTTGAAAGTAACATGGTATTTTGATAGATCACTGGGAGATTGTGTACTTTTATTTTGCAACTTTGTCACAAACTCGATTTTTGAGATTAAGGCTGGCAACTTATTTGGTCCAGAGGATCAAGAAATACACTGACAAAATGTGTTCACATTTCAAATATTTATGATTCGTTAAGGGATCTGGAATGAGCGTTTTGAGCATTTCGACAGTATTTTTGTGGGACATGAGAGCACATCAGACATATCGAATTGCATTCTGAATACGAAGAATGTCTTTCTGATATCAAATATTTTTATGGTTGAAATCGTGTGTGAAAGGCTATAAAGCCAATAACATTCTCAAACACGCTGAAAGAGCTCTACTCAATGAGAGAATTCGACAAAACAATTTAAAGATAAAATCATTGGAATCAAAACAAAAGGAAGTTAAGGATAAATTACGTGAGGAACTACCAGATTCGGAATTTGTTCGTGTGTGCAAGTTCACCACTGCTGTGCAGTTAGAAGAACATCGAACTGTAAGAGAACGTCAAATCCGTAAGTTTAATTTGCTAAACATGCTAAAAGAATCCAAAGTGCTGAATCCATACAGTTATCACCAGAATGGATGCGTAGTTCTTCAAAAGACACTTATTTCAACAAGGATAAGTGGGTCGTTAACTTGTCATCCAAGGTATTAACAGCAGTAGAAACCAAGGTACTCCAGTATGGTTTAAATTTTGCCCGGCCCCAATCCCCCACTGAAATCCGTGTGTCTGATATAATAACTGAGACTGAATACGTTAGTAGAAGACTTCAGTATACTAGGAGCATTGATGCACACTCGGCAGCTGAGTTAAGAGCCAAAGTTACCAGCTCGATCAAAGTCAGCTCGACCTCCTAAAAGTAATATCTCTCGCGAAGAAAGAATATCCTCCTTCCACCCGACAAAGGTCGAAGGTGTGTTGTTTTGGATAGAGAACAATATGATCAAAAACTTAGCACATTATTGAGTGATACTAAAACCTTCCATAAGCTCAATAAAGACCCTACCAAATCTCATCAAGCCAAGATCATTAAGTTACTGAAAGACTTTACGAAATCCGGCAACCTTAGTGAAAAGCAATATAACAAGCTTTACCCTACAGCCTGTTGTGTGCTCCAATGCTATGGACTTCCGAAAATACACAAGGAGGGAGCCCCATTGCGGCCAATCGTTTCTAACATTCAGTCCACTACGAATCGGGCAAGTTTAGCAAATATTTTGTCTGCAGTAGTAGGGAAATCAGATCATCACATCAAAAATACTGAAGACTTTGTAACTCGCATCAAGGATCTTCGTATTGAATCATACGAAATTCTTGTATCCTATGATGTGTCCTCTTTGTTTCCGTGCATACCAGTTAACAACGCTATCCAAGTAGTTTCAGATTTACTAAAGAGGGATCAGGTAATTGAACTCTACCTCAATGGGAGGGTGGTACTATGGGGGCTCTATGAGCTCCGTTATCGCAAACCTGTTCATGGAGTATTTTGAAACTGAAACGCTTTTACTCTACTATTAAACCTAAGATCTGGTTACGTTATGTAGATGACACATTTGTGATTACGTAAAGCAGAGGCAGAATCTTTCTTCCAATTCATCAACGCCCAAAACTTACATATCAGATTCACGTTTGAGCCAGAAGCAAACGGACATCTTGCCTTTCTTGATACAAAAATCATTAGGAAAGAAAGTGGTTCACCATACATCACAATTTACCGGAAACCTACACACACCGACCAATATCTTCACTTCAACTCTCATCATTCGATCTCACATAAACTTAGTGTCATAGGAACTCTCACTCATGGAGCTAATACTGCTGCCGCCGATCCCGAAAAAAGGGAAAAGGAAATTGAACATATCAAGGGTGCGTTTGGAAATTGTGGGTACCGTCTGTGGGCTTTCGACCTTTCCACCAGTCGAAATAAACCTCTCAACTCAATCAAATCAAAATTCCAACCCTCCAGCAGCAGCATCCGACCTTCCTCAACCAAGCAATAAGACTTTCATCAACCTACCCTTTCTGGACGACATCTCGCAAAAACGCCACAAGCTTCAAACCCCATAAGACTCTTCGTAAAATCCTTGTGTCACCTAAGGTCCCAGTTCCAATTGAAAAACGCTGTGGTTGCATATACCAGATTAACTGCACCGAATGCACAAAATCTTACATCGGTTAGTCTGGAAGACAACTGGGACAGAGACTAAAAGAATATAAGTCCACTGCCCCCAGCAGGACACCATCTGCCGTGTCTGAACACAGTACTGATACCAATCACAAAATTGACTAAGATAATGTCAAGGTTTTGAATCGTGAAGACAGAGACTACCCCCACCTGGTGCGGGAGGCCCTTCAAATCAGAAAACACATTCCAGTGCTCAACCGTGATCAAGGACTTGAGCTATCTTCATTGTATAATGCCCTAATCCGATCAATAGAAAGGACATCAAAGGTCGAGAGCAGGACATTCAACTCCATCAGTTCATCATTGGAGTCCTCCTGATGAGGATGTGTGTGTTGTACACATCGAAATATTGAGGTAACTATCTCAATATATGTTTGTATTGAATGACAGTTTAAATCTACTTTGCTTCCTCAATGCAAGTTGTTTCAAAGTGATTCTCATACGCAGTAAACTGCGAAAAAGTTATGCAAACTTGACGTAAAATATGTAGCCGACCGAAATGCCTGGTTATAAATGTATCGATTTAATTTTCCTAAAGGCTTTCTTGAACGTGATCTGGTCGACTAGGTTATTTCTATTTCAATTACCCTTGTTAAATCTTGAATACATAATTGCAGATACAACATTTCAAATAAGGATAGGTGTCCACACATTTAATTATCTCATTACTTTAGAAATCGTATACTAAGTACGTTCCGGTGTATTTAGTGTTCCACAACGCCTCCCGTGTTATGTAGTTGAAACTTGATTTCAGTAATCATGGTAATAGTAAACGTGTTTCAGAAAGTTTAATATGTCTTGGGAGAAATTAGTTCGCCTGAATACAGACTGCATTCTTACTGGGACATGTGTGTTTGATTTCACTGCTTGCAAACTCAAACCTTTAGGGCAATAAATTGTTATTGCTGTGTGCATATCACTTGTTCTTTTGTGAGCATATGCCAGTAAAACTGGGTCATGTCCCTAGAATCTGGGATTTTCATTCATTTTCCCACTAGGTTCTCCTGGAAGATAACAGCAGCTGTACTCGCATGCTATTCTAGGAATCATTTAATAACGTTTCATTTTATAATCATAATAACGATAGAAGCGTGCGCCGCTTGTTTTGTTTTCTTCAAACTCGTGAAATTCTAGAGGCAAGATATTCTTCGTGAGGCATTCACTTTTTATACATAATAAGGTTTCATAACAACTTGTCACCATTAAAGGCGTCAAATAATATATGATATGTTTAAGCAAACTAGTAGAGAATCCACTAAACGATAGTGCTCGTGTCTTTCTAGAATTTACAACTTCAAATAGTATCCTCTTTATGACCTTGAACTTTATCTTCGAATCGGGCGAGTTTTTCCATAAACTAATAGGCATGTATGCCCATATAGGCTTTCTGGTCACCTATAACAGTTGAATATATAGCTTTACTTATATAATTATTATATTTACCATACAATTTAGTCTAAAATTGAATATTTCATAATATAAACTTGTTTGTATATCCCACATTGCAATTTTCAGGGCTCGTGTGCGGACTGCCATTTCAGAGCAAAAGTTTGAACGCATATCATACAAATCCGACAGCAGAACGCCGACATGAAAATACTGACGGAAGTACAACTAGAACGGCTCCCATTGAACACGTGCTAGCCCGTGGCACTCATGATGCTAATGGTCATTGACGTTTGAAATCATATCTAATCATGTTAATTATTAACATTGCATATTTCACTTGTTTGACGTGTGCTCGTCATCAATTAAATTAAAACAACGAATCTTTAAATAAAAATAATAATAAAAAAAAGCGCAGTGATTTATAGTGCGCTACGCACAGGCACAATGCCTAGACGTTGATCCACAAGCCTCAGTACACTTTAGAGGTTGTCGCTGACCACTACGGCTCCACATCATTCCATAAACCATTAAACAACAATTCAGGGACGTTGCTGCTTCAAGAGCGCACACCCTAGACATTCCACAAATAACCTTCGCATCCAGGATCAGCTCCCCAAGTTTCGAACGGGTTACAACGAGACAAATTGGAATGTAGAATATAGTTATTGTTACTATTACTGTTCGCGATTTTAATTTATGCATAATTTTCAATGCATTTTACACACTAGAAATGCCGCTTGCATACATACCGATATTTTTAACAGTATCGGGTTTTTAACCAAAATCCATCCACATTATTTCTCAAGACTTTGATGAAACTATAGATACCAAATCAGACTGCAGGGGTGAATAGATTTTTAAAAGTACCCGCGTAGACCCTGTCAAAATGAACCTTTTAATATATCGCGTTGTGATAAAAGTTTAATTTTGCTTTTTCTTGTTTTTTATAACAAGCAAATGCTTTACTTACCCCAAACTTCTTAGTCTTGACTCAATGTCCGTTACTGGTTGGTATTATTCTAATTAAGCGATTTTCATTATTTACTTACATTTGACCACAATGTTTTCCCACGCAATGTACGAATATATTCCAAAAATGGCGACGTCCTCGGTATCATACTCAGATATTCACGGGGATTTTTCTACCAGCAATACAAACCTATGACAAATTTGGCTGGTTTGCGATATGCTCTACCATTTTCACCCTGATGTGACAGTAACGTCAGTTGACGTGTTGAAGTCACTGCCACATCCGGGTGAAAAACGGTATAGGTAATAGATGACTATGAAACCTCAAACTCGCCCCTCGATAAAGGTTGGCAAATGAAGCAGGCGTCAGTTTAGTTGCCTGTTTAATGCGAGTTCAAGCGTCGCCCGGACTGTGAAAGTTTCCGCATACCGAATATAGGTTTAGGCTATATCATGGCGTCTAGGCCCTATGGTTTATTCAAGTTCAAAAAGAAAGCCTAATCAAATGAGAAGGGAATGGATTTTGTCATAATAATATCAAAATTAATACTTTTTTTATATCCAGCTATAGTATTTTATTTGATCACACTGAACATGAAGCTATATCTCTACTAGCTTCATGCACTGAACATTTGCAGACCCGGCTTTCTACATGTAGTGTGCACCACACTATATAAATTTAAAAATCGGTCGAGTTTTCCTAAAGTTTAAAAAATAACGGTAAAAGAATAAGTGAAATTTAGCAACGCGATCGAGGTTTATTTACCCGAAATAGAGTTCCACTTCAAATCTATTGAAATTCGCTATTGTATTCTATTCATGAATGGTAATGCAGGAATTGCGGAAATCGCTGAGACTATACACATTTATCAATTGTCTCTCCCGCCGGCATTTCGCAATTATTAACATTAAAAATGATCCAATTACAAACATTATTATGTTTTGATGGATCCAAGTTGTGATAATATTGGATCCAACACATAATAATGATAAAATTGATGCTTTACGCTAATATTTATTGGTCTCGCTATGAGTTTTAAAATATTGGACTCGACTACGTCTCGTCCAATATTTTAAAACTCATAGCTCGACCAATAAATATGGGCTCAATCGATCCAATTTTATATCAAAGACTTATACGTGCTTTTTATATCATATTAACAAATTGCAATTATGAAAACCAAAAACTTTGAGATTGAAAATATATTAACCATCAACAATGGATGAACTTCATGTTTCATAACATTGACAAGTATTTAGTTCAGGAGTTACAAGGTCGAATAGGTCGAATGCAAAAACTTACAGAATAACTTTAACTTCTGAACTAAGCATCCTGGTGCAATATGACAATTGAATTTTTTATTCCTAGCAATGAGAGGAACAACTTGAGATATATTACAGCATGATAGAACAGATATTAACTTTTGGCCCCATTATGACCTTGGAACCCTCTTGGGAAGCATACGGCCATAGAAAAACATGGAACCAATTCTAATTTTATTCTTTGAGGTGTAAGGATGCCAAAAAACATTGGTACCACTAATGTAGGAAAAAGATCCCAAACCACAAATCACCCCTTAGCGCCCTGTACTAGTACATGATCAATATTTATTCGCCTATAGCATGTAATCACTTTTATATGTGTCGGAGTCTCGAAGGTTTCTATGCATGATTTGATAAAATAATGTGATCACTGATGATTAAGTATGGACCGGGTGTAAGGGTGAGAAGAAGTAGGCGAAATGACGACTTCGTTTTGATATAAGAAAAAGGCTAGTTTCACTCGCACTCGCAGCAAGTAATGGATGTTACATCCTTAATTGTTTTGATTGCATTTTCTTACTCCATTTTAAAGCCATATTTAGGTTAGTTGATTTTGTGTGCGGGGAAGGGTGCGTAGAGACTGATCATTGGCTACATAACCTCCATCCCCGTTTTTATCGCCCCTTGTAGTTTATCCTCTTGCTGAAAATGTTAAATTATGTCATGTTTTTGCTACATCTTTTGCCATTCTAACAGAATATTGTACTATTATTTATACACCAACTTTTCACATTCAATTCATTTTGGAAAGCTTACTATCATCAGATTTTGTTTTGGATGTTTTTGTTGATACTGGGCTCCCAGCCCGTCAGGACTTAAACAGCATCAAGGCTACAAGCCCGGCAGGGCCGAGGCCGGAATCTCCCATAGTGAGGACTTGCAACTAATGGAGTTCCAATACATAATGACCCCGCAAAACAAAAAATGCAAGAGTAACAAGAAAGTTGTTTGAGCCGAGCAACTGAGTTATAGCAAAGAAAATTGGAATTTACGGCACGGTCCTTTGATGTAGAAATTGAGGACGTCGGTGTGAAAAAAATTGAGAACATTTTGAATAAAGGACCCATCCCTTATGGTCATTTGTATAGTCCACAACAACCCCCCCCCCCCCCCGCAAGGGTTTCCTTTTTAACCTGCTAGTTTTAAAGAATAAAGTCAGAATACAGGAGGCCCAGTGTGGATTTTGAAGCGTCAGGGGAATCAGGGAACATCAGATACAGTATTTATTGCCAGATAAATATTGAAGAAAGTTTAAGAAAGACATATCTCGATCCACTGGCACTTTGTCGAATTTATCTGGTATATGAGAAACATTCGGCGTAACATTCGTTTCCAAATTAATTAAAATAATTTCAGTTGAGAGTTAATAAGTTGAGAGTGAATTACTAAGTTTATTGATTTAGTTTTGACTATATAAACATCTCAAAAAAAGTAAATAACCCCCCTTAAATAATAGCGATTATTCAAAAAGGGGGTATTGTATTACAAATCTGTAAAATGCGTTGGAAGCAGAAATTATTTCTGCGCATTTTGACACCTCATTTGATACGATAGCCCAGAAAACAATAAAACACCGGTCAATTTAATCTAGTGAAGTCCAGATTTGAAAGTTGCACTTACATACAAATTTTTACAAAAGTATATCTGTGGTATTTGAATTCTTCTACACGCTCGATATGAATTGAGCAATGCAATTTTTGCTAAAGCTCACTATTATTCGCAAGATGTTGTGAACTACTTTTTTTCTGCTGCTTCGACCAACAATACATCGTATAACCTTAAACTGTCATTCAACACAAACACATATTTAGATAGTTACCTCAATATTTCGATGTGTACAACACACATCCAGCCTCATCAGTAGGGCTCCAATGATGAACTGATGGAGTTGAATGCCCTGCTCTCGACCTTTGATGTCCTTTCTATTATTTGGATTGGGGCATTATATACAAAACTTCGGCAAGGATTACCTTAATTCTGTCAAAGACTTTGAAAGGACATCGCGGAAAATCGCGAGGAATTGAACCATCTTCGATTCAACCTTTGTTGTTTCAACTCGCGGATTACGCCAAAAAGCTTACGGTTGAAATCGTGTGAAAGGCTATAAAGCCAATAACATTCTCAAACACGCTGAAAGAGCTCTACTCAATGAGAGAATTAGACAAAACAATTTAAAGATGAAATCATTGGAATCAAAACAAAAGGAAGTAAAGGATAAATTACGCGAGGAACTACCAGATTCGGAATTTGCTCGTGTGTGCAAGTTCACCACTGCTGCGCAGTTAGGAGAACATCGAACTGTAAGAGAACGTCAAATCCGTAAGTTTGCTTTGCTAAAAGAAAGTGCTGAATCCATACAGTTATCACCAGAATGGATGCGTAAATCTTCAAATGACACTAATTTCAACAAGGATAAGTGGGTCGTTAGCTTTTCATCCAAGGTATTAACAGCAGTAGAAACCAAGGTACCCCAGTACGGTTTAAATTTTGCCCCTACCCCAACTGAAATCCCTATGTCTGATATAATAACTGAGACTGAATACGTCAGTAGAAGAGTTCAGTATAGTAGGAGCATTGATGCACACTCGGCAGCTGAGTTAAGAGCCAAAGTTACCAGCTCGCTCTTGAATGCCAGCTCGACAAGAACAAGAATCCTCCTTCCACCCGACAAAGGTCAAAAGTGTGTTGTTTTGGATAGAGAACAGTTGTTTTTATGATCAAAAACTTAGCACATTATTGAGTGATACTAAAACCTACCATAAGCTCAATAAAGACCCTACCAAATCTCATCAAGCCAAGCTCATTACGTTACTGAAAGACTTTAAGAAATCCGGCAACCTGAGTGAAAAGCAATATAACAAGCTTTACCCTACAGCCTGTTGTGTGCTCCAATTATATGGCCTTTCAAAAATACACAAGGAGGGAGCCCCATTGCGGCCAATCGTTTCTAGCATTAATTCAGTCCACTACGAATCGGGCAAGTTACTAGCAAATATTTTGTCTGCAGTAGTAGGGAAATCAGATCATCACATCAAAAATACTGAAGACTTTGTTACTCGCATCAAGGATCTTCGTATTGAATCATACGAAATTCTTGTATCCTATGATGTGTCCTCTTTGTTTACGTGCATACCAGTTACCAACGCTATTCAAGTAGTTTCAGATTTACTCAAGAGGGATTCTTCCTGGAAAAGTAAAACAGATCTTTCCGCAGATCAGGTAATTGAACTATTACAACTCTACCTCAATGGGAGGGTTGCACTATGGGGGGCTCTACGAGCTCCGTTATCGCAAACCTGTTCATGGAGTATTATGAAACTGAAACGCTTTTACTCTACTTGTTGTGAATACTCTCAATCATCTGGGAATCATACAATGAGGGAATAAGTTCAATCTATTCAACCAGATTCACGTACCTTGGAGCAACCAACGTTGCGGCCAGTACCACTGACCTTCAGCTGGGTTGATCCCTCTTTTACTCTACTATTAAATCTAAGATCTGGTTACGTTATGTGGATGACAAATTTGTGATATTACGTAAAGCAGAGGCAGAATCTTTCATCTAATTAGTCAACGCCCAAAACCTACATATCAGATTCACGTTTGAGCCAGAAGCAAACGGACATCTTGCCTTTCTTGATATAAAAAATCATTAGGAAAGAAAGTGGTTCACAGTACATCACAATTTATCGGAAACCTACACACACCGACCAATATATTCACTTCAACTCTCATCATTCGATCTCGCATAAACTGGGTGTCATAGGAACTCTCACTCACAGAGCTAATACTGCTGTCACCAATCCCGAAGAAAGGGAAAAGGAAATGGAACATATCAAGGGTGCGCTTGGAAATTGTGGGTACCGTGGGCTTTTGACCTTTCCACCAGTCGAAATAAACCCCTCAATCAAAATTCCAACCCTCCAGCAGCAACATCCGACCTTCCTCAACCAAGCAATAAGACTTTCATCACCCTACCCTTTCTGGACGGCATCTCGCAAAAACTTCGGCGTATATTCAAATGCTACGGGGTGGCCACAAGCTTCAAACCCCATACGACTCTTCGTAAAATCCTTGTGTCACCTAAGGACCCAGTTCCAATTGAAAAACGCTGTGGTTGCATATATACCAGATTAACTGCACCGAATGCACAAAATCTTACATCGGACAGTCTGGAAGACAACTGGGACAGAGACTTAAATAACATAAGTCCACTGCCCCCAGCAGGACACCATCTGCCGTGTCTGAACACAGTACTGATACCAATCACCAAATTGACTAAGATAATGTCAAGGTTTTGAATCGTGAAGACAGAGACTACCCCCACGGGAGGCCCTTCAAATCAGAACTTACACTCCAGCGCTCAACCGTGATCAAGGACTTGAGCTCCCTTCATTATATAATGCCCTAATCCGATCAATAGAAAGGACATCAAAGTTCAAGAGCAGGACATTCAACTCCATCAGTTCATCATTGGAGCCCTCCTGATGAGGATGTGTGTTGTACACGTCGAAATATTGAGGTAACTATCTCGATATATGTTTGTGTTGAATAACAGTTTAAATCTACTTTGCTTCCTCAATGCAAGTTGTTTCAAAGTGATTCTCATACGCAGTAAACTGCGAAAAAGTTATGCAAACTTGACGTAAAATATGTAGCCGACCGAAATGCCTGGTTATAAGTGTATCGAGTCAATTTTCCTGGTCGACTAGGTTGTTTCTATTTCAATTACCCTTGTTAAATCTTGAATACATAATTGCAGATACAACATTTCAAATAAGGATAGGTGTCCACACATTTAATTATCTCATTACTTTAGAAATCGTATACTAAGTACGTTCCGGTGTATTTAGTGTTCTACAACGCCTCCCGTGTTATGTAGTTGAAACTTGATTTCAGTAATCATGGTAATAGTAAACGTGTTTCAGAAAGTTTAATATGTCTTGGGAGAAATTAGTTCGCCTGAATACAGACTGCATTCTTACTGTGACATGTGTGTTTGATTTCACTGCTTGCAAACTCAAACCTTTAGGGCAATAAATTGTTATTGTTGTGTGCATATCACTTGTTCTTTTGTGAGCATATGCCAGTAAAACTGGGTCATGTCCCTAGAATCTGGGATTTTCATTCATTTTCCCACTAGGTTCTCCTGGAAGATAACAGCAGCTGAACTCACATGCTATTCTAGGAATCATTTAATAACGTTTCATTTTATAATCATAATAACGATAGAAGCGTGCGCCGCTTGTTTTGTTTTCTTCAAACTCGTGAAATTCTAGAGGCAAGATATTCTTCGTGAGGCATTCACTTTTTATACATAATAAGAAGGTTTCATAACAACTTGTCACCATTAAAGGCGTCAAATAATATATGATATGTTTAAGCAAACTTGTAGAGAATACACTAAACGATAGTGCTCGTGTCTTTCTAGAATTTACAACTTCAAATAGTATCCTCTTTATGACCTTGAACTTTATCTTCGAATCGGGCTAGTTTTTCCATAAACTAATAGGCATGTATGCCCATATAGGCTTTCCGGTCACCTATAACAGTTGAATATATAGCTTTACTTATATAATTATTATATTTACCATACAATTTAGTCTAAAATTGAATATTTCATAATATAAACTTGTTTGTATATCCCACAGTGCAATTTTCAGGGCTCGTGTGCGGACTGCCATTTCAGAGCAAAAGTTTGAACGCATATCATACAAATCCGACAGCAGAACGCCGACATGAAAATACTGACGGAAGTACAACTAGAACGGCTCCCATTGAACACGTGCTAGCCCGTGGCACTCATGATGCTAATGGTCATTGACGTTTGAAATCATATCTAATCATGTTAATTATTAACATTTCATATTTCACTTGTTTGACGTGTGCTCGTCATCAATTAAATAAAAACAACGAATCTTTAAAAAAAAATTTTTTAAAAGCGCAGTGATTTATAGTGCGCTACCCACAGGCAGAATGCCTAGACGTTGATCCACAAGCCTCAGCACACTTTAGAGGTTGTCTCTGACCACTACGGCTCCATATCATTCTATAATCCATTAAGCAACAATTCAGGGACTTTGCTGCTTCAAGAGCGCACACCCTAGACATTCCACAAATAACCTTCGCATCCAGGATCAGCTACCCAAATAGGGACGTAGCCAGCTTTCTTGGTCGGGTGGGGCAAAATAAAATTTCTGGGGCACAGCTGAAAAGAATTGCAGTTGCAACATGCAATTTTTGTTTTTGGAGACAACCCAGCAAACACAAAACGTTTTCGACATCATTCGCAAAAGGTTATAAAGGTTGTCAGAAAACGTTTAAATGTCGGGTTATATAAAGGGTATATTAAGAGTATAAAACGTTTTCATAACCTTAAAAAACATTTTTGATAATCTACTGCTCAGCAAACAAAATGTTTTACAGAAAACGTTTAAATGTCGGGTTATATAAAGGGTATAAAAACGTTTTAATAACATTCCAAAAACATTCTTGAAAACTTGATACAAAACATTCTAAACATAATGTTATTTTGTGGTTGAAAAAATATTTTGCGAAAAATGTTTGCCCAAAATATTTTCAATAACGTTTTAGAAACGTTTTCATGACCTTTATATAACCCGACATTTAAATGTTATTAAAAGTTTTGAAAAGAACATTTTAAGAACATTTCTGTGTTTGCTGGGTTCAAATATTTTAACATAATGTTATTTAAGTATTGACACAATATTTGGCAAAAATGTTTGCAAAAATAGTTTACAATAACATTTTTGAAAACATTTAAAAATATTGTTGTAGTATGCTTTCATACAAAACGTTTTAAAAGGTTATCATGACCTTTATATAACCCGACATTTTAATGTTATTAAAACGTTTTTACCTAAACCAAAAGCCAAAATATAACTTATTTAAAACGTTTTTAAAACGTGTTTGTGTTTGCTGGGAATGTACATGTCCTCGAGCATCCAAAAAAGGCTTTTTGTGACGATGTACGCGCGTGGCGCGCAAATATTTTGAATTTGGTACTATTTTTGCCCAAGATCGAGATGAAAATGGCTTTATTGTGACAATGTGCGCGCGCAGCGGGCAAAAAGTTTGCATTCGACACTATTTTGACCCATGATCGGGGTGACTTTTGATGGAAAAGGGGCTCCTTGCCCTTTTTCTTATCCTTCTACCCTTTGGTCAGAGGGGCACTTCTTTTTTTCATTTTTTGTCAGGGGCTACGCTACACTACTACGCTACTGTCCCCGAGTAGCGTACGGGTTACAACGAGACAAATTAGCAGTAAGTTCCATGTCCAGGGGGATTTCAAGCTAACGCAATTTTTCCACGAAAACGTACTATAACCACCGCCAGGGTTCGAACCCACAACCTCTCGCACCATAGTCGAACGCCTTATCGATTGAGCTAACTTTTGCACATATTTGCAATTTAAAGAGAATTGGCCGTTGCTCATTCTAGTGACGCTAGTATATGGACAATATAAGTGTGCTTTTTCATTGTGCTATAACATTGAATTGCGTTATCTGTTGATCTAGTGACGAAAACTGTTTTTAGGGGGAAGTGTTAGCTTTCGTTTGATATTTTTAAAAATCTGATTTGATGAAGGGAACACTTTAGGTTTCGACAAAAACGAGTCAAAGAGGCCCATATTTTCAGCTAGAAGCTCCACTGCCTTTACATTGCTATGCACAAGTCAACCGTGTAGTGTGATCCAAGACTGTACGGAGACAATTCACTGCTTGCTTGAGAGCTCTTTGACGAAAATGTGTGCTCAGGTGTATCACAACTTGCAAGACAGCTCAAGACGTGACTTGGAGATGTTTTGTGTGTATGTTTTTGAATAGCATTTCCGCTTGGAATGTAGATAGTTATTATTGCTATTACTGTTCGCGATTTTAATTTATGCACTCTTTGGCAATTTACACACTAGAAATGACGTTTGCATAAATACCAATATTTTTAACAGTATCGGGTTTTAAACCAAAATACCATCATCCACATTATTTCACAAGACTTTGATGAAACCATAGATACGAAATCAGACTGTAGGTGATGAACAGATTTTAAACTAGAATTAAAAGAACCAGCGTAGGCCCTCTCAAAATGAACTTTTTTGTATCGCATTGTGATAAAAAGTTTAATTTTGGACTGCTTTTTCCTTGTTTTTCCGTGCAAATGTTTTGCTTACCCCAAACGTCTTACGTATTCTTGACGTTATTCTAATCAAGCGATTTACATTATTTACTTGCATTTGACCACAATGTTTTCCCACGCAATGTTCGAATATATTCCAAAAATGGCGTCATCGTCGGGATCACATTAAAATGTTATCCTCAGATATTCACGGGGTTTCTACTAGCAATACAAACCTATGACAAATTTGGCTGGTTTGCGATATGCTATACCATTTTTCAGTACAGTGCGCATTTCATTGAGCGCAGCCTCAAATCGCTACCGTTCGGTCAAAGCGCTGGTGTGCGCTCGTACACATGTAGGCGCTTAAAGACGCCGCATAGATGCGCGAGCGAAACAGCTGCTTCAACGCGTTGCCGTCACTGCTGTCACATCAGGATGAAAAACGGTAGATGACTATGAAACGTACCTCAAACTCGCCCATCGATAAAGGTTGGTAGATGAAGCAGGCCTCATTTTAGCGAACTTTGCCTGTTTAATGCGAGTTCAAGCGCCGCCCGGACTGTGAAGGTTTCCGAATACCGAATATGGGTTAGGGCTATATCATGGCCTCTAGGTCCTATGATTTATTTTTCGAAAAGAAAGCCTAATCAATTGAGAAGGGAGTGAATTTTGTCATAATAATATCAAAATTAATACTTAACAAGAAGGAATGCAGCACGATTTTTTTATATCCAGCTATAGTATTTCATTTGATCACACTAAACATGCATGAAGCTTCATGCACTGAATAACGCCATTGATAAACTTTGTGTTTCATAACATTGACAAGTACTTAGTTCAGGAGTTACAAGGTCGAATAGGTCAAGAGTCCGATTTCATCGAAACTGGTCTCAATTACTCCCTTTAACATTAGAAAACTCAAACATATACTTATTTCTCAATTTAAGTACATATTTGTATTGTCATCCCCCCCCCCCCCTTAGAGTTCATGCAGCCAAAGTTCAATAGAAATGTACAAGCATAACATTTGACCCATGATTTCATTTGATTCTGAGGTTATATATTTCTGAAATAAATTATTTTCCTATTTGGTTTGCCGAGAAGACAAATTTCGATTTAATCGGTGCATTTTGAAATTTGGCGTGCATGAGTTAATTGACATTTGACCTTATTTATTCTATAACTTCTGAACTAAGCATCTTTAGCAATGAGAGGAACAACTTAAGATATATTACAGCATGATGGAACATATATTAACTTTTGGCCCCATTATGACCTTGGAACCTTCTTGAGAAGCATAGCGGCCATAGAAAAAAAAGGAACCAATTCTAGTTTTATTCTTTGAGGTGTATAAAGGATGCAAAAAAAATATTGGTTCCCCTAATGTAGGAAAAAAGATCCCAAACCAAACATCACCCCCTTAGCACCCTGTACTAGTACAAGATCAGTATTCTTCGCCTATAGCATGTAATCACTATGTGTCGGAGTCTCGAAGGTTTCTTTGTGGCTCTAGTTATGCATGATTTGATAAATAATGTGATCACTGTGATGATTGAGCATGGACCGGGGAGTAAGGGTGAGACGATGAGTACACTTGGTTTTTCTAAATTACGTGATGATATTATTTTGCTGCTAGATTAAATAAAGAACACCTTTTATTCGCATAAGTACGTTCAAAACATAAACTCAAACTCAATTATGTAAGAAGACGTAGGCGAAATGACGATTTCGTTTTTGTTTGCATTTTCTTACTCCATTTTAAAGATATATATAGGTTGGTTGATTTTGTGTGCGGCGAAGGGTGCGTAGAGACTGATCATTGGCTACGGATAACCCCCATTCCCGTCTGGATCTCCAGTTGTAGTTTATCCACTTGCTGAAAAATGTTACATTATGTCATGTTTTGCTACTTCTTTTGCCATTCTAATATTCTACTATTTATACACCAACATTTTGGTGTTACCAGATACAGTAATATGTGACAATGGTCCAACCTGTTTTGCAGACCATTAAGATAATCGGACATAACTTTTGAACAAGTAGTCCAGTCATAGTAGGTTTTGACTCACCACTAATTGCAAAAGAATTTTTTTCACTGCTATGAAGGTAGTTTTTGGCGGGAAAAGGTCATACAGGGGCCAAATTTGAAAATTTTAAAAACTATACCAAATTATTCCTCTAGTCATAAGGATTCAGAAAAAAATATAGTTTGCCATATCTGTGATGTACGGTTCTTGAATTATAGCCGAAAAGGTCAAAGGTCAAATGTTGGGTTCAACAGAGGTCAAAAAACTAAAAATTGTCTGATTTTAAACAAATTGTCTGAAATTGTTCGGCTTGCAAACATAATTCATTTAAAGAATATTTGCGCTGTTTAGGTTGTTTAATTACATGCGTAACATCGAAAACTAGGTCGGGGTCAATAGAGTTCAATGGTCAATGACCTCTTTTATCGTGCTACCTAGGTAACGAAACATCCAAGATATGGCAAACTATTCTTATTTTGGTGTGTTTTTAAAGTACGAACACATTGAGACCATTTTTAAGGAGATCGGAGCATTTTTTCGAAGTTGACCTTTGACCATTTTGCTTATAATTTGAGAATGGTACATCACAGATATGACAAACTATACTTTTTCTGAATCCTTAAGACTAGAGGAATACTTTGGCATAGTTTTAAAAAAGATTAAAGCAATTTTGAAATTTGACCCCTGTATGACCTTTTCCCGCCAAAAACTACCTTTCCACCAAGTATATTTTAGTATATTTTTGGTATGATGTTCAGGGGACATCTCTTAAATGTATAAAAGTGAAAAAAATTCTGTTGCAATTAGTGGTGGGTGACACCACTAATTTGTTTAGATTGACTGGACTAAAGAGCATTAAATTAACCCAAACTAAAAAGCCTATGGTAGCCTAGATAATCTTAATGCCTTGATATGTCTTGACATAAAAAAAAAGTATTTAGTACACATAAAGAGGTTACTTTTTTAATACACATAATACATGTATTATTTGTTTTTGTTGTTTTTTTACTTTGAAAGAAAAGTGAGATTCCATAATTGTTTTTGAGTCTGAATATAACCCCACTTGTACGTTGCGGCTTTGGAGATTATAATCTGGGGCAAACGTGTGCTGAATGGTTCGGCTCTGAATCAAACTGATTCTAACGTACTTGATTTTATTATTCGCATTTGAATTAATAGATAAACTAAGTTTTCTACGCACGGCACGCACGATGTGATAATGCCATCTGACGTAATAGCCACAACACCACTGTAAGCTTGCTTAAGGGGGTTACTATTTGTCAAAATCTTTCCTCAAATTTGATGCTGGTAAACCACTATAGGTATAGCAAATAAAATTGGAAGTTCCTACCAGCGCTACGGCACGTAGGGCGTCGGTGTGGAGCAAATCACATATTTAACACAAATTGTCTTTGTTTTTACAACTTTACACAAAACGTTTGGGGAAATTGTGGCTACAGTGAAGCAAATTTGGGCTAATTTGCGGGGAAAAAATGAGAACATTTTGAAAAAGGACCCATTCCGTATGGTCATTTGTACTGAGTAACCCCCCCGCAGGGGTTTCTTTTTTTTACATGTTACTTTTAAAGAATAAAGCCGTATTGATCTCCGTATTGATAGCGTTTAAATTTAGCTTAAAAACAGCACACAAGCCGTTATAAGCTGAAACAATGTAATAAAATAAAATAATGAGAGCCGAGAAAATAATACAACAAATACAAGTGGGAGAACAGGTTGTTTTCATAATTCCCTAGCTCACTATGTATAGTGTACGTGGCTGGTTTCAGCTTTCTCGATCGTGACTAATATATAGGTGAAATGTATCGTGGATGTTGCTTATCGCTCAGCAGTGTCAGGTTGTAAGCTTGCACAAACTATGAACATCTCAATTGAGAGCAGAAACTACGAAAATAAAGGTTAATAGAATAATTACCAAAAATATTCGTTATAATTAATTTATTTGTATTATCATAACAAATATTAAGTAGCACTTAAGTCTCGAAAGATAAACGTTGTTTTTATTTCTCACTTCTTCTTTTACATATCGCATTATCTTAATGTTTAGAATAATCTCGAGGCTAAACGATTGAAATACGTGACCCGGGTACGTGACCAAAGTGTCTCCGTTTAATATATTGTTATTTGAGTGGGAACAATATTTAGATTATCCATTTAAACTCAAGAGATTTGGTGGGTTAACATCATTATTATCGACATCAGAAGATGTAAATATTTTGGGGTTTTGTTGTTGTTGTTGTTGTTGTTGTTGTTGTTGTTGTTGTTGTTGCTGTTGTTGTTGCTGTTGTTCTGTTTATTAGCTGTTGAATTTAGCTTTGCTGAATTGCAAGAATTGGAGCTAATTGAGATAAGGTAACCAATATACTTCCAGAATGTTAATTTTCGTATATAAATTACCAATTTCAAGATCAAATTAGAATTTATTGTACCCCACACATTTTTGTACACAACAAGTTTATTTACAAACGGCAAATTATAAGGACGTTACTTACCACTTCTTAGTCTTCTTTTTAACGTGATTCTAACGCAATTCAGGTAAAACTGACGTAATTTTGGTTCTTTAAACGATAATTCGTTTTATTGCATTTGTCCCAAATTGAAATAATTTGAAAGGTGTTTGAGAAAGGTTGAGTGGGTGATTCTCTGAAAAGGGGAACTTTTAAGTCCCGCGACTTTCGGCGCTCATAAAAGTTTTAAAAGCGGATTTTTTTTTCTTTTTTGGCTTAGTCATGGACTTTTGTATGTATAAAAATAGTTAAGAACTTGCAAGTGGGGGGAAAATTAATTTCTTGGAGTCAAAAATTCTTCAATATCTGACGAGTCGACCCCCCTGAAAACCCCATGTCCCGATGTCACGCACCGAATTTTAGTGATTTTGTAGTATTTTTGGGAAGTGAAAATTACCACTGACTGGGGTAAATATCATGTCTAAGAAGGTTTAAATGCTTAAATCCACTTCTAAAGTCAATTTTATGGAATAATTCAAAAATTTGTGTCAAAAAATTGCTGTCCCTTGGTTTTGCATCATTGCCGTCACATTGGCATCAAAACGGCTGGAGGTGAAGACCAAATATCAGAGGTCAATAATTTGACCCTGTACGCTGGCTTTTACAGACGACGAAAAACATCAACCCGGAATAGGTGCACATTGGCACTCTTTTCCTGCCAATTTTGAGGGTATCTTCAAGTATACACGCGCGTACCTTTATTCAACATCATCTCCAAACGTTTCTGATCAATTTGATATAAGTCTTATTGTTGAATTTTTCCGGAAAATAATGATGGTTAAATATGTCCCACAAGCTGTTGTGGTGATATGTAACACGTGGGTAAGCTTAACCCTGCTATTAATCGTAAGCAATGTCTGAACCATCATCTCCGCTACATCAGTTGGCGTCACAATTTGCCGTGGCGGAGATGATTCTCTATAGGAATTAGTGTAGAAATATCATCTCCGTCACATCACCATCATCTCCATCACATCACCGGATCTTGAGATACAGCGAAGTCCAGTTTAGTTTATCAGAAAATGCTTACCAATTCTAAACCTTCTCATCTGTATGAATTTCATTTTCAAGTAGTGTGAAAACATTACTGAAATCAAATGTCTGTGACGGAGATGATTCTCTATAGGAATTTGTGTAGAAATATCATCTCCGTCACATCACTATCATCTCCATCACAGCATTGTCATCTCCATCACAATTATTGTTGACCTTTATTTGACCTTTGACCCAGACAACATGGAATTTACTATTTGGAAATGTAATTGATATTGTATGTGTTTACTATGTCAATAGAAATTTATTTAGTTATTTCAAGCAAAATTATGAATATACTTAAGTTTGTATAAAAAAAATACTAATAGACATGACATTTTCCGTACAGCCTGCCTCTCATTGTCCCAACTAAATGACGAAAGTACAAAATCATATTTTTTTAATGAAAAAGCAAACATGAATCAAGCAACTTACAAGTTATCCATAAAACTCATAATTAAGAGTTTTAACAATTTTGTTGTCCTTTTTTCCTTTTTGGCCTAAATGTGACGGAGATGATGCTCACCTGGCACAACCTGCAGATTACGCCCTCTATAATATAGAGGGCGCCCTAAAGATTGCGCCAAATATTGTTTTCATGCACTAGAGACTTACATCCTTACAGATATGTTAAGGAAACATTTTTATAATCATTTTCAAATTCATATTTGCCTATCTTCCAATAGTACACCTTTTCAGAGAAATACCCGAGTACGTATGAAGTACAAGCAAAAGTGTATTTTTAGTTGTGAACAGGAACCGCTCATAGGAAATGACAATCAAGATTGAGGAAATAATGCCGTGGGAAGAAAAAAGAAAGAGAGGAAAAAAGCGGGAAGGGAGAAGAAAAGAAAAGAAAAGAGAAGAGGAAGATGGAAAAAGAGGAGAGGAAGAGGAAAGAAAAAGAAGAGGAGTGAGATAGAGGTAGAAGATTACGTAGACTACTGAATGTTCAAAATTTGGAGGAACTCACATGATTGTTCAAGAAATAATAGCGAAAAAGAGGAAGGTGTTGGTGTATGGAAATTGGGTTATAATACATAATGAGGAAATTTACAATTAATCACCGGAGGAGGTATTCAATGTAATATAACTGAGGAAATTTATTGAGAGGCGGCAATCATATCTGAGTAGTAAATTTATAGAGAGGAGGCAATGAGGATTTTATGGGAATAAAAGTCATGAAGGAATTCAGTGTATCAATACTAATGCCAGTGAGGAGAGGACGACCTGGAAAATATTGTGGAAATTTAAAAAGAACCATAAAGCACTGAACAAATTGTGCTCCCTCTGACAAAAAATGAAAGAGGAAATGTTGGGGGGCAAAGGAAAAGAAAAAGGGGAAAGGAGCCTGTGTCACACCAAAATTGACCCCAAACTAGTGTAAAATACCAAATTTTTGCGCGTTACGCAAGCACATTGTCCGGATACTGCCTTTTTTGGATGCTCAAAGACTTAACACAATGTTACTCCATACATGCTATGTTACCATTCTCATCTTTTGAAGTGCAAAATAAAGCTATTTTATGTCTGGTATGATTGAGGAAATCTTGCACCTAAAAACCTTGCTCCTGCGGAAGAAATCACAATTTGCACCCCTGGTTGTGAAAGACGAACATTAAATCAATATCACGGCGAATATAGTTGAAATGTATCGTTTTATGTTGCTTTTCGCTCAGCAGGTTGTAAGCTTTGCACAACGTGTACAAACTATGAACATCTGAAATTGCAACAGCATGAGAGCAGAAACTTGACTCAACAACTGCAATTGTCAAGGCCCGTTTATACCTAACGACATAAAGGATGACAGATGAAGAGCCAATTTCCTAAATTAAATTATAATTAATTTGTATTATCATTACAAATACTAAGTAGTACTTTCGGAAGAAAATGGGTTTTTTTTTTCTTTCACTTTTTCTTTTGCATACCGCATTATCTTAATAAGAAGATTTTGAATAAACTTCAGGCTAAACGATTGGAATACGTGACCAAAGTGTCTCCGTTTAACATACTGTTATTTGAGTGGGAACAATATTTGGATTATCCACAAACACGAGTTGACGCAACCGCTTACAATAATACTATTGGTTATAGTAAGGAGCAGCAGGTTTATTATTTCTTTGGAGAAAGACATCTTCTCATCTCATTTAAACTCAAGTGGTGGTTAACATCATATTATCGACATCAGAACATGACATCTTTGAATCAAATGCTGTCATTCACTTGTGGCATAGACATTAAAAAACTTGTGGAAGTGTTGTGTTGTTTTATTATTATTATTTTTGCTGTTGAATTTAGCTCTGCTGAATTGCAAGGATTATAGCCAATTGAGAAATAGTAACCAATATACTTCCAGATTTTCGTATATAAATTACCAATTTCAAGATCAAATTAGAAGAATTTATTATACCCCACACATTTTTTGTACACAAGAAGTTTATTTGCAACCGGCAAATTATAAGGACTCTACTTACCACTTCTTAGTCTTCTTTTTACTGGTGGTTATCAATTCAGATATATCAATCAAGTGTCTTCACTTACAGAAGCATTACGTTTGTGTGTAGGATGAATAGTTACGGCCCAGAAACGCAGCATCCTATCTAGCATCGCGATAATCTAACTTGACGGACTTGCTCAAATTAAAGTCGACAATTGCGTGGGGATATATATACTAATTTGTACCGGTCACTTCTAAAGCACTTCAGGTAAAACTGACGTAATTATGGTTGTTTTAAATGATAATTCGTATTATTGAAATTATCCCAAATTGAAATAGTTTGAAAGGTGTTTGAGAAAGGTTGAGTACGTATGAAGTACAAGTAAAACTGTAAAAGTGTATTTGTTGCGAAAGACGAACATTAAACCAGCATCACGCCGGTTATATGAATGTTAGAAACCAGGCTAATATTCTTACTTTCGTTAGGAGTATTTTGAAGAAAAAAGTCGTAAAATAGCATCTGTCAAGCAGTATTTTAACACCACAACCCTAAAGAAGACCTCCAAATGATCCCATAAAAGCGTACAAGGGGAAATACAAACATGACGAATTATTTGTCTGGTCCCATATGGATCACAATAACGTCAAGTGTATGCGCGTGTGACCTATAGTTAAGAAGTTATACAGCAAAGACGGTAGCTTGTGTAGCTTTTAAAAGGGTTTCGGGAAAAGACTAGTTTGAACTATCTGCGATATCTGGTTAGTAAGTTGCACAGTAAAGAGTAAAACGGTAAGCTTAATCCTTTAAGGGATTCAAGAAAAGAATATTTTGCAATGATATCTGCTATGTGAAAATAAATGAATGAATGAATGAATAAGTTCAGCAGATAGAAGATTCATTTTGATAAATGGGCAACTCCAGAAGGAGTGTGCCCTAGAGACTTAGAGACCCAAAAATAATTGAAGTATTTGTAGTATATCTGATAGAAATATAAAACAAAACATTTTCATTCCAATCTCACAAAAATACATCCGTTGCAGACGTATTCACAAAAAGTGTAGTTTTGAGTAACTTGTTTTTCAGTCACAGTTGCTCAGAAGTGTATACATCTGTTTGCTTAAGGGATGCATAGAGGGCGGGAACATGGTTTGGATTCCAGAGGGAGTGTACCTGTAAGAGACACACCCATCAGAAAAGGACTAGCTCAGATCGCATGCCAAATAAGTTAGCAGTTCAGAAATTGCAATACTCCCAGCCAGCCTTGAAAAAATAGGCAGAGCTGTGAATCGAACCTGTGCTGTAGAAGTTTAATAGTAATCCTTGATATTGCTGTATAGAATAAATCAATACTGATCTTTATCAATAGGCATATCACCTCAAAAATAATCGCAGCAGAAACATGTTATTTAATGTTCCTACATTATTCAGCTTTATTCAAGCATCAAAAAATCAAAAAACAGAATTGAAATCGGTCAATGCATTGTGACGTAGTGTCAATTTAAAGATGCTCGTAGATGGAATGAAATCCTGCCACAAATGGCTGTAATGACAAAATTGGCACATTTAAGATTTTGAAGGTATATTTGGACGCTTGCTTGAAAAAGCAGCGTTAATTTAAATATCACATGTTAAATGCATATCTTTCCTGACTTCGTTACAGAAAACAAAATTAAAAAATCTATCATTGAATAATTATAATAAATTAACCAAATATACTATTTTAGCAATTTCGGCCAATCTGCAGACAAATTAAATCTCAAAAATGACTAAGTTCAGCTAATTAATATGCAAAATTGATGCCAATAGAAAACCGTACATGATATAAAGGTGCGGGTTTTTTTTTTTACATATGTATACAAAGTTCTTTCAATTGATAACAAAAAATACACAAAAAGTAATTAATTATGCAAATTAGGTAATTACAGCTAATTATGTATTTATGATATTATTATGCAAATTAGGCATGAGTAATTTTAGGTTTTTTTCAATATTTAATGAACGTCTGTTCATTCATCATAAATTTTTTAAGTATGATCCTGTTATCAGTCTGCCGCCTGGACAACCAATTCTTTAGAAATGCTTAGTCGCGCTAAAAGTCGATCGATACATGTAAAAATCAGCACAATTCAGAGATACACCTTTTGCTATGAAATTAATTTTCTCGGTCAAATATAATGCAATTTTTTTTTCTTCAGTAATGTCAGTTAAAAACTTGGTGCTTGATATACATTTTTTTTTAAATCCTGGTGTTAAAATTAAGCATCAAATTGTGTCTTTTAGTGTGATATTTTTGATTTTTATAGGCCTTGAATTCGCCTGCGAGCTTTTTACGGAATTCATGTTTTAGCGTCTCAAACTAACATAGTTTGCTAAAGAAAGATATTTCCCACCTCTGTAAAGCACATCGTGTGGGTCTATATGTTATAGTTTTGTCAGAATTTCCGTTTTTGTTTTACCCTTTTTCCATTCAGTCTCCGAAAATGTCAAACTAAGTAAAAGTAGGCAATGGTGAGTACTTTTATCTCGAGAGCAACCAGCTGAAATAGTCGATATTTCCTTTGTTGTTATCCAGGTCAATTTTTCATTGAAAGCAAATTGCCCGACCAGCGATTAAATCCCCAATTGGGTGTTCTGGTTAAACATGATCAGTAGGAGCGCTATAGGTCTGGGAATTTCTTTGCTATATTGAAGTTCTGGCAACACTATAGCCATGCCGGTATTCCTATTAAACCCAGGGATATCGATCCACAATGCTAGTACTAGCCTTTAGATTTCACGTGTTGATTTAGAAATTTTTTCAACCGACAGTGAAAGATGGTGAAATCAAAACGGAAATTCTGACAAAACTATGATATATAGCTCACGGTGATGTGCTTTAGAAAGTTGGGGAAAATCCTTCATTAGCGAACTATATTACTTTGAAAAGCTAAAAGGTTGATCCAAGAAAAAGCTCGCGGGCCGAGCTGAAGCCTATAAAAATCGAATATCTTACACTAAATGACTGAATTTCAGGCCTAAGTTTAACACCAGGATTTTAAAAAAATCAGTATCAAGCATTATAGTTTTTCCAGCCATTTACTGAAAAAAATGAAAATTATTGCTTTTCATTTGGCTGAGAAAAAAATTTTTACACTGAAAAGGTGTAACTCAAAATTTTGCTCATTTCAACACCAATTTCGATCGTTTGTATTGCCTCATTAAATGACTGAGTGAGCCTTGCAGAACAAAAGAATCGGTTGTGCAGGTAGCTGACTGTTATGAGGTTGAATAAATGAACTGCAGTTAATTATTTAAAAACAATACAAAAAAATAAAAAGTTTGACATTTTGACGGTGTCTGGAATATAATTTTCATTTTACTGTAAACATGGTATGTGTCACCATTACTCAAAGCCAAGTCCGAAAAGTAAAAATTAAAATTCAGTTGCAATGAGACTTTAAATTAACATTTTGTCATCTGGATTAACATGGGAGGATAATCGGTAAAAGCAAAAGCCATTTTACTGTACCGCGTATACAAAAATAGTATGGCCTTGGACACACACAATGGCTTAGAGCTATTGTGGTTTGGAAAATTACTCCCTAAAAATATCATTGATTAATGTTTTGCTTCAACTAGTTTTCATTCGTTGTCGACGGAATTAATTTACATGCTAAGAAAGATTAGTATTTCAGCTAAATGGTGGTAGTTCCTTTACTTCAATAGGCCTATATTTACTGATTTATGAGCGACCTTCAAAAATCCATAAAAACAGGCAGTAGCTCTTAAACAAAACAATTTTTTTATTTAAGGACCCGATGTTAGCCTCGGAAAGGCTTCACACACCATATATTAAAAATTTAAACAATTTGGATAAATGAAGCATATGAAGAAATTCATTTATCGACATGGATGTTTTCTAAAATTGGCCAAATTTGAAGCGCGCCCTTTTCAATTCACTGTTATGCTTGCATGCACAGTGTAGCAGAATTATTGTGCAGCCACTGTGACATACCTATTATCAATGTACGATGCTATAAAAACAAATAGACGTTCCATAGAAACTAGGAATGTAAAATGGCTATCATTCGATCAATCAATCACGTTTTCAAGTTAGCAACAATCAATAATAAACCGATGAATGATGGAATACTACTAATTACTTACTAATCTCCTAAATAAATAAAGAAGTCAGTAAATAAACAAACAAATAAATAAATAGGCATAAATAAATAAATAGATACATACATATAATTCAGAGTGCATTTAGTATTTTCGTTACAAAATTCAAACATTCTATTATTTATAATTTTCTGCTGTACACGCAAAGGGGCTGTGCTTTTCATATTCTCGCCTAATCAAGAATGTGTCGTTCACTCCATTGTCAAACTACTGTGTTCCCTGTATGGTTATGTATTGACCAGGTCCTAAACAACTCAGTCGTAAACTGTATGCTTTGTAACAGATCACAGTACCCAATCAACCATACAACAAGGTCATTGACCGGCTTGCTGAATAGCAATGCATTATACAAAGAGATACCTCGTGTAAGTAAGTGCCATCGCAACACAAGTTTGATAACAGTTATAGTGTATCCTTGGCATAAATCAAAATAATTGTCAATAAATGTATCCAAAGTATATAATATAGACATAGACGCAAGCTTTCATGCGGGAAATATCGGGGGAAATATAAACACACTCACTATTATATAGTCGTGCTCTTTTTATCAGATATTGATACGGCACTGAAGACAACAGCTGTTCCGAACTCAGCCCGGAACCCTATTTTCAGACGAAAATGCTGATGTTGTCACAATGAATTCAAAGTAGTTATATCGTCAAGAAACCCACATAGAGGAATACGCCTATCCTGAGCCAATCTGCATTCTGTTGCCTGCAAAAGCCGACGATCAGACATAAATTGTAAAAGGAGCATGTCCAGATATCAGCGTTAATTTCATGCTAAGCTTAATAAAATGCATTGAAAACGCCAAATTGCAGTCACAAAATATATAATATTAGTAAATCACCAAAACGAATGGTCACGTAGGTGTGTGGAAAAGAACTGTATTAACAATAACAAAGTATGTACCCACAGATTTGTCTTTGGCATGACGCTTTTTTGAAATATCAGCCTCATTCACTACCTGCCGCGGTGATTTGGAAAAACTCGTCTCTTCAACTATCCAGTTACCTGTACTTTAAGTTTACCCATACCCCAGGCCTTAAGCTGCATGTAGAAGAATAATTGACCACAATTTTTAATATCAAAGCAACTTTAATTTGGTACCCTGTACTCTGTGATTGACTTTGGGCCTTTTAATCCCCATACAACTACATTTATATTTCTGTGATTGTAGGGCATTGTAGGATAGACGAATAATTTGATATAATTTGGGTAAATTTATGGCTTGTTTGATTTGTAGTGATCGTATGGGGGAAATTTTAGGGCAGTGAGGTTTATATACAGATTGGCAGACAACAGATATGATTTAAGAATACACGATTTAACAACCATAACTTAGTGGTTTAGCTTTTATACGTAGCCCTACCGAACGCAGCTTAAATAAGCATAATACTTCCTTAATAGGAGAAGTCTAAAAGAAACAATTATCAATGAGCTGAAATTATTATGCGAGAAGTCTATAATATAAATTAGAAACTAGAATTACAGCGTGGTTCATAAAGAACTTAATACCCACTTTTTCCTAGTTGAAGTTTGTTTGAAATCGTTCTTGCATCATAATTATGCTGGCTGAAAAAAATAATTTATAATGTAGCAGCTCTTTTATGTCAAACGTCGAAATAAGGTGGTATTTGAAGCATTTTGGAAGTGCTCTATGCATTTTTAAACAGATTAATTATTGAGTAGCGCAATGCTTCGCTTCCCACAAGGGGTCGAAAGTCACATGGGGCCAAAATTTAAAATTTGTTCTATCACCCGTTGTAACATTCCTCAAATTGATTCTCACATTGTTAGGAACAAAAGAGTAAATTGGCATATTGCCCTAGGGTGCTTAGTTCAGGAGTTACAGAGTAAAACGGTATGTCAAACGTCAATATATCGTACACGGAGGTCAAAATTTGCAAAGTGCGCCGATTATTTGTTTGAGAAATGAATCGGATGAAATCATGGATCAAATGTTATATATGTACATATTTCTGTTGGACTTTGGCTGCATTAAGCTAAAAGATGAAGCTATTGGCTGCTGGTTCTAATTATGACATATCTGTCTTCGTTTAGGATATACATGGGTGAAAAATAACTGGTGCCTTAATTCTTTTGCTGCATGTATTACGATCGTATAAATTAAACGACGGGACTCGTCGTTTTATTTAAAATATCGGATTTGTCCCAAATACAGCATCGAAAGGCATTATTTTTGCAGCGTATATTAGTTCATTAATGTACATTACAATCATGTAAATATCAGAATTTTGACAAAAAAATTTACAATACAGGTATGTTTCGAAAGTAATGCTGTGGAACTTCTGGGTGTCAAAGTTCTGATTTCGGTTGTTTATAATAGTGTACTTATAATTGTACAGAACAGAGCCAATAGAAAGGATCTATGAATAAAATCCAAACCAACATAACAAAAATCGGGCTCCATAATTTGAATTTTCAATAATAATTCATACCTTAATGTGACCAGTAGGCTATATAGCAACCTTGTACAAATTTGAAGTGCTTATCTCGACACAAATTTGTAAATTACACAGAAAGAGGGGAGTCAGCTGGAGTGACACACTTTTCCACATAAATCTCAAGTGCCCTTGTACCATTCTACGCCACTGAGATTCTACGCCAATTATGTGTATTATTTACAAATAAAACCAATAAGTCCTCAAGCAATACAGTTCAATTATCATAATTACGAACCACATTATTAAGGGCTGGGGTAATGACAAACTTAAATTACAGGTAACTGGAGCGCCAGGTAGTGATCGAGACACCGAGTGCGAATGTGCATTTATTTTGGAAGGTTCATGTTTGTTTTAAATTTTGGGGCGTTTTTTCAGAAATTTGATATTTTGGTGATATTTCAAGAAAGAGACATACCAAAGACAAGTCTTTTGGTACATACTTTGTTATAATTGTAAATACAACTCTTTTCTGCATACAAACGTTACAATATTATTCGTTTGGGTGATTTAATAATATTATAAATTTTGTGACTGTATTTTAGCGTTTTCAATGCGTTTTAAGCTTACCGTGGAATTAACGCTGATATCTGGTCATGCTCCTTTTAGAATTTCTGTCTGATCGTCGGATTTTGCAAATAACAGAATGTAGATTGGCTCTAAATAAGTATCGTATTCCTCTCGGTGTGTCTTTTCGCGATATAATTACTTTGAATTCCGTGTAACAACCCAAATTTTACCTCTGAATTCAGGGTTCAAGGCTGCTTTCGAAAAAGCTGTAGTCTTCGGTGCTGTATTAATATCTCAAAAAAGTGTACGAGTGGCGACCACGTTTTATACTTCCCTACGCCTAATTCTATACTTCTTTGTATACATTGATTGTACAGTGATTGGATGCATGTCAATGAACTTTATATATAAGTATGGCTTCAGGTATACTGCCCTACCACGACAAAATGAACCAAGTGAAATATTAACTTACGCCCCCACTAATTATAGTGGTTGAGCACTCTCGCCTACTTTTGGAGTAGAGGCTGTGCTGGTTGGCTTGGTTTGTCATGTTTTTGACACCACAGAATGTGTATACTTGTATACACATTCCTGTTCAGTTGAAATCATGACAAATTATCCGTCTGATGATCGGTATACCCAATGATCGTAAGTAAGGGTATGCCGTGAAACTATTAGTAACGGTTGCCTTACCAAAGGTCTATACTTTAAATTTATTTATTTATTTATTTATTTATTTATTTATTTATTTATTTATTTATTTATTTATTTATTTATTTATTTATTTGTCTTATTTTTCGATTGATTATTTGAATGACGTGATGATTGAGTGATGATTGATTGGTTGCTACTTAAGTTGTGGGACTTCTATTTGAATGACATCGTACATTAGTATTGATTGATTCCGTTCAGCATTTATCAAGGATTAATATCACATGTTTTAGTGCAGATATGTAGTTGGTTTAGTGGTTCTATCCCGTGCTTCACAATCGTGAGGTACCGGGCTCGATTCCCATCTATGCCTAATTTTCTTTAAAAAGACTAGTAAAATTACTGCAGTAAGTTTATTTGGCGCGCGATCTCAGTCAGTCCTTTTCTGATGGCTGTACCTCTTACAGACACCCTCCCTCTGAAATCTAAACTACGGTTCGCTCTCTTCACATCCCTTAAAGGCCCATTCAGTGATTTGCTCATCCGGCCGATCGTAAGAATCATCAAAATTCAGATTTTGGTACTTTTGTCATTGTCATAGATGTGCTAACATAGCCTGCGAGGTGTTCAGCCGAAAGCCGTGTATTTAAGGCAAAATAAGACATTTTACACGAATCTGTAATTTAGATACTGACAGTATCTAAATTAGCTACATGTATGGGGCTTCAACTTCGTCAGTACTGCTGCTTTCTTCGTTTTTTGCCAAACTTCAAAAATACCAAATGACAATTTGAATGACTTATCCTTCACTTTTAAGCAAGTTATAAACAATTTTAATTTGTTTACACTTGCGCTGGGATCACCGAATGGGTTTTTAAGCAAAAAGCAATCTCAATGTGGTTTCGTCAGTACTGCTGCAACAAACACATTAAACAGTCTAATCTTTTTAGACTTATCCGTAGTCCACTTGCCCATTGTGCATACTGTGGCTATTACATTTTACATACATTTTGTAATCTAATCCTTTTAGTCACCGTACTCCCTCTGTTTGTTAGCTCACCAAGCTTGTTATAATTATGCCAAGATGTTGCATTGACGTATACATAACTTTTACTGTCACTGATATAAACCATTTTTATGACCATTTATTGAATACTTTATTCAAAAAACAACTAAATATTAAATAAACAACTGTATGATTTCGAGTTCAATTGAATGCGTTCATCATGATTGAAAATATATTTTTATTTATCAAAAATCAATCATGGCATAGACTACAAACACATCTAAACACATCTAGCTGATTTAATTGACCTACTTGAATTGAGGAGAAGTGCGTGGGGAGATATATAGATACCAACTTGTGCTTGTCGCTTTTAACGCAATTGGCATTTTTGATCATTTTATGATATTTCTTGTCATCACCATATGACATATGTATGATTGTTCTTAGGTATTTTGAAGAGTCCATGACTGAGAAGTTATTCAATGCAGAAAATGTAGTACAAGTGTACTTAAAGAAGCGTGGTCCGATATTTCACGTTCTGTTTTCTATCTTAGATTGAGGCCTACCATTAAACAACATGATTATATGAGGTAAAATTTCTCATTCAGTTACATACAATAATTCTACTACCAGCATTCCAGCTGAACAAGCCAGTACCTTCAACAAATATTTTCACAGTGCGTTCAGAGACAAAATATTCTTGACATTGCTTGTGTATCTGATAACAGTGATGATACCAATAGCTTGTGTTCTATTATATTTTCTGCTACAGACATCTTTGGCATTCTGAGAGCATTGGATCCAGGCAAGGCATGTGGTCACACTGTCACACTCCCTGACTGTCATCTTTAACATGTTTAATGCTACTCTGCAGCACGGCAACGTCCCATGGAAGTTGGCAAATGTCACCCAGTGTTTAAGAAAGGTGACAACACTTGTGTTGAAAACTACCGTCCCAAGTTCTTGAACGCTGCATTCACAAAAAATATTGCCCTATCTGAAGCCAATTATTTCCGATGGACAACACGGCTTTATGCCAAATCGGTCTTGTGTTACGCTACTTGTTGATTTTACTCATAATCATCTATCTATGACAGGGGGTGTGACACCGATGTTGTGTACCTGGACTTCTCAAAGGCGCTTGACTCGGTCAACCATTCCAAGCTTATTGAGAAGCTCAGGTATGCAGGTATCGGTGGCTCACTCCTTGCCTGGTTCAACAATTATTTGGAGGGCAGATTGGCCATCGCGTACATCACGGCAATATCATACTCGCGAGCGTCCATCAGTTCTCGCGCGGCTTGTTTATGACCGGATAGCCGGGCATAAACGTTGTTTATGCCCGCCTATCGTCCGCGTGAGATGGGCGCTGTGACATGCGCGTGTACGCAACACTAGCAAATCGTGGATCACGTTAATTGGGTTCCAACGCTGCGTGACGCAGCTTGTTTATAAACTGGTCAAAAAACGACCCAAATCCAATCAGAAACGTCGTTATATAGTGAGTATGTATGAACAAGCATTCATGTTCATGATGGGATACACAGGAATATATTATAGTCATCTCTATGATGTAAGCGAGGGGCAGTGTAGAGTGTTAATTATTGCACCATAGGAGCTCACAAGTTTAGCAAAATTTTGCATTGTAAGTCAGCGATCGGTGTCAAAAACTGGAACATTTTCAACACAGTGTTCATTCAGGTACACATAATAGCTTTCGATAGAAGTCAATTTGGTACAGGTACACAACTGATAAACAGCACAAAAACACCAAAGAATACCTTTTATTCGCGTCAACGTTTGTAGGAAGGCCAAAGATGTAGTCGAAATGACTACTTCGTTTTACCTTAAAATATTAAAAAGACAAATGTCACTCGATCCTTAAAGTTGTTAAAGAGGTAATGGATATTTTGATTGTATTTTGTTACTCCATTTACATAAATCTACGCATGTAACTTAATCCATTGATTGCAAAATTATACATTTATATATATCTTGCTTTTGCTACGTTTTGAGCTATTTCAATATTCTATTTTTTTTATATATTGACAAAATGTCTTGTTTACATTAATTGATACAGTTATATATGCATAATGTAAAAATGACATGTTCTAGTGTACTACGGTATTCTATATCAATATTTACAAGTATGTAACTATATAGTATGATTGACGCCATCAGCGAGATGACAGGAAAAGTTAGATCATTTACATGGTCTCATAGATCAGAACAGGGCCATTTTGATTGTGGCACGATTTGACGATATCATATTTACATACACGTACCATAGAAAATATCGGTTTCATGGGCAATTTCACACGGGTTTCTACTTGCTAGTTTATAGAGTTACATCTTATTGAAAGAGATTCTAGACTGCCAACAACAACAACAGCAACGACAAAAAAAAAACAACAACAATAATAATAATAATGATAATAATAATAATAATAATAATAATAATAATAATAATAATAATAATAATAATAATAATAATAATAATAATAATAATAAATAATAATAATAATAATAATAATAATAATAATAATAATAATAATAATAATAATAACACTAATAATAATAATAATAATAATAATAATAATAATAATAATAATAATAATAATAATAATAATAATAATAATAATAATAATAAGGTAAGACACAGGATGGTATGTCATTGGTCATTGATGAAGATACCAGAATGTAAGGGCCCTAGGATAGAGCCCTGTGGGACGCCGGATGTGACTGGTAATAACTCATTACCAGACTGTGACTGGTAATAACTCATTCTGACTTATGACTGGTAATAACTCATTCTATGTTTATGCCCTCGGGCTAAAGCCCTCGGGCATAAACAATCGTTTAGTCATGAAAATATATGAATGAACCCCTAAATGAAGTATAGTCACAAGCAACTGTTAGAACTTAAACCCAGTAAGAAAGGCAAATGTTCCAATTATCAGACTTAGATATTTAAAAGTATTAGTATTAACAGAGTTAATGAGTTAATTCTGACTTATGACTGGTAATAACTCATTCTATGTTTATGCCCTCGGGCTAAAGCCCTCGGGCATAAACAATCGTTTAGTCATGAAAATATCTGAATGAACCCCTAAAGGAAGTATAGTCGCAAGCAACTGTTAGAACTTAAACCCAGTAAGAAAGGCAAATGTTCCAATTATCAGACTTAGATATTTAAAAGTATTAGTATTAACAGAGTTAATGAGTTAATTCTGACTTATGACTGGTAATAACTCATTCTATGTTTATGCCCTCGGGCTAAAGCCCTCGGGCATAAACAATCGTTTAGTCATGAAAATATATGAATGAACCCCTAAATGAAGTATAGTCACAAGCAACTGTTAGAACTTAAACCCAGTAAGAAAGGCAAATGTTCCAATTATCAGACTTAGATATTTAAAAGTATTAGTATTAACAGAGTTAATGAGTTAATTCTGACTTATGACTGGTAATAACTCATTCTATGTTTATGCCCTCGGGCTAAAGCCCTCGGGCATAAACAATCGTTTAGTCATGAAAATATATGAATGAACCCCTAAATGAAGTATAGTCGCAAGCAACTGTTAGAACTTAAACCCAGTAAGAAAGGCAAATGTTCCAATTATCAGACTTAGATATTTAAAAGTATTAGTATTAACAGAGTTAGTATCAATTAACTTGATTGATATGAATTAAAAGGGCATTTCATGATCCACAGCCTCACCCCCCCCCCCACACACCCCCACACACACACACACACACACTTTTCTTTTTTATACCACTGGAATCCCTCTGGCTACATAATGTTTACATACCAACAATTTCTTGCAGATTAATTCGTTTAGCAAAAATATCGTCAAATTTAAATCTCGTTCTGGCATACCACAGTGGCTTATGGAGCAGTGTAATATATAGAATTGTGCATAACTCGCAAACGCAAAATCGGAATCAATTGCAATTTTGGGAATAAGCTTTTTTCGTGGATATCTACTGAAAAATGTCATAAAGATAGGATGCTAGGATCACAAAATCCTCCTTTAACTGTTAACCTTTTTCCTAATATTAATGTTCAAACACTAGCACTGAACTATATATTGTAGTATCAAAAGATCAAGTCTTACAGCATATTACTTGGGTGTCAAATATCACAGTCTGCATAAGGATCACCACTGTTAGATAAGTAAATAAGTAACTAGCGGCGTGTCGGACTGAATAAGTAAGTGCTTTTCAGATTCGGACTAGCGGCGTTGTTTCCAGAATTTTTCAGAAAGAGTTAATTATCTGCACTTCCAATCTGAAGAAGAAAGACGATTGCCGTTGTTGTCATTTTTTCCTTTAACTGGAATTGCTGATGTTATCGCTATTGCTGATTTTATTGTTTCTGTTGCTATTATCATTGTTTCAAACAATCACAAATACTAATATTCAACTAAAGTGTACAACAATAATAAACCTTGACTAACACCCCATATTAAAAAGCTTATTCATAAGCGTCAAATTGCATCTGCAAAGAAACACCAGCAGTAGTGGCGAAAATTTAGAACTTTTTAGTTCAACGGCAAATTGAAAAAGCTTCACTACCATGCCACCAAAATTAGGAATATACAAACAACAGTTTGACTAACGGAAATTTGAATTTGAGCAAAAAGTGAGGGAGATTCCTGACTCTTTAGTTTTTGGCAATTAATTGCCATTTAGAGGTGTTTATGATAAACATGATTGATTTTATCAACAATGTCATGACTAGTTGATATGCTGGCAGGCAAGTTGTAAAACGCAGCAACTGGTTCAAGCCAAAATAGCGGACAAGTTGACCTAAATGTTCTCCTATTTTGGGTCCTTTTCATATTATATACCGGGATATATCGAAATGTTGAGAAGGTATGACCCCCCGGGTGGTGTCAAATAAAAGAGAAAATAAGTAAAGAATACAATGAAAAAATATTCCCCACCGTAGGTGAGACTTCAAATGTCCGAAACATGCAACAGTGATATACTACAAAATACTGCTCAGTTAATTGATTTGGAATAATGGTGTGAATTATGTTTAGGCTATAATATACTGCGCAAAAAAAGTATCCTTACACTTGGAAAAATAATCACAATTTAAAAACTGAACCATATTGGGGTAAATTTGTTTTTTTTAATAGATGCACTACCTAATCCTGCACATTATGACACCACATTGAATCCAATGTGACTTCAAGAAACAAAGTTACAAGCATTTGATTAGACCAGAATACTTTGATTAGACGAAGGTCCAGCTTATTTTGCAAATGGATCTGGCGGTGTAGATAGCAGGGCACATAATTCACTGCATGTCATATTTGATTATTTTTCGCCTACAAACATAATTATTTAGCTGGTGTTGACGCTGTGCGATGGGGACCAAGTGTGTGTAAGCATAGACTGTATGGTGTGGTGTAAGTGTGTAAACCTTGTATCGTAGGGTAGGGACGGGACAAGTTCTGTACTATCTTCTTCTTCCTTATAAGTGCCTCCCTCATATGTATGAGTATTATCGCACTGCATACAGATAAGCTGTACTTATTTTTTACTCTGGAACCTTAGAGTAGATGAGTGTATTTTTGAAGTGCAGTCAATAGTACCAGGAGGATCCCCTGCTCTTTTCGAATAACCTGTGACGTTCTTTAACGTGCACACTGCATTAATGTCAGAAATACATGTACACGGGACCGACGGCTTAAAGTGCCCTCCGAAGCACTAAGCAAGTAGAGTGAAGTGCCTTGTTCAAGGAGAGCCAGTCGAACTCAGGCGGACCTGAGATTCGAACCCTTGACCCTTGGATTCACAGTCCCACGCCTTAACCGCTAGGCCACAATCCCCGAGAACAAAATGTCGGATGTCCCCACAAGGTACAGGTCCCCATGAGGCATACCCTGTGAAGACTTGCTCCTAATCATGCTAATTAGGAGTAAATAATGATGTGGGCTTCACCAGTGTTCACACGGTATGTCCAATAGGTCAGTTTTAAGCATATTTATATGGGAACGTGGCTTTTGTCCCGCCAAGCTAAACACGGCCCCATAAGCACTGATAAGGATATACTGAACGGGTAAGTGTCACCATAAAAAAAAATCCGGGGCATAGTGTGTGCTTGTGTATATCTCTCAAAAGGATTAATATGTAATACTCGAACATGTTGAAACAGATTGACATTCTACTTAAACAAGGAAATATGTATCACGTTTGCTATGGCATGCTTATTAATATTAGTAAAAGCATGAAGCAGTAGACCTATATTAACCTTAGAATGACTCTTCTTTCTGTTACACGATCTGTGACGCATGTCATATCAACCTTCTGATCTCATAAATCATATCTACGCCCCAATATTAAGTGAAGCTCTCAAAAATCCCTACATTTCAAGCATTTCACGATAGCTCATACCTGTACCATTTACAAACCATTTCACCAATATGAGCATCGATGTGTTATAAATGTGCTACTACCCAGACTTATAGTCAGAAATATTTGAAAGATAAGTTCATACCACGGTGGTGTTTTACTATCTTATGCACTCTTGATCCGCGCGGAGCATTTACTGAGATTGGCAATTTACCGGCAACTTTAGCTGATGACGTTCTACCATGACGTGCGCACATAAGGGTAAAGTATCATGGATTCTTTTTTATGTTCAACCGACATGCATTGACAGTCTATCGTTTCTTTGACACAAATCGACAGGTAAACACGTTTTGTCAACATGTTTGTATATCTTACAACAGTTAAGGAGATTGATTTATGACCAACAAAAGCGAGGAAATTGAAAACAGACTACACTTTGCAAAAACTGGAGTGATTTGATACGTTGCAACGCCTAATATATAAAACCATCAAAAAAAAGAAACTAACCCCCTGAACATTATTCCAAAACGGTTTATCGTATTCCATTCTGCGCATCATGCCATATCATTTGTTTTGTTGTAACTGTGTAATGGATCTAATTCCCATCAAACACAAAAAATAACATTATGCATTATGTTAGAATATTTGCAGCAAGTATCACAAAATGTTATGAAAACGTTTTATACCCTTTATATAACCCGACATCTAAACGTTTTCTTTATTTCAGTTTTTACTTCTCTGTACTTTTCATAACTTTCATTTTATTTGTCAGTTCTTTTGTTTCAGTTTTCTTTTGTTCCTATTGTTTTCAATTAAAGGCACGCATAAATTAGCCACTCGCCACTCTCAAACCAGATTTACCAGTGAAGTTTTGAATAGGCCAGTAGGTCACTTTTAAAACTGGACCATCGTCAAAGCAGGTTAAATGAAAGTAATAACTTTTTGAACAAGATTTGCAATTTAAAGAGAATTGACCAATACTCATTGAAATGAAGCTTGTACATGGACAATATAAGTGTGCTCTTTCATTTAATGACATAAAATTTGAAAAATATTGTAAGGTAATACTTGAGGTTTTGATTTTGGTTACAAAATGTACTTGGATAGGCCGTTTTCAACAGATTTACCACATTCACCTTGCTATAATCATTGAATTGCGTTATCTGTTGACGTAATGAAAAAAGGTGTTTTAGGGGAAGTGTTGGCTTTCGTTCGATATTTTTAAAAATCTGATTGGATGAAGGAAACACTTGAGGTTTTGACAAAAACCAATCACAGATTCCTATTTCCACTAGATCTCACATAGCTCTTATGATGCTACGCGCTCAACCGTGTGGTATAATCACAGACTGCGTAGAGGCTAGACTAGCTGTGCTTGGAAATATCTGTGTAATCGGGTGTATCGAGGTGGAAACTGTGCGTAGATGCATAAGAGAATCGTTTTTGTAGCCAAACCTTTTTATATGAAAATAGTTGCTAACCTTAATCTGATGAAACCTACTTGATAATGTTTGGCATAGTCCCGTGTATCATGAATGGCAACTATATCTATTATCGCTCATCCAGATATGAGAACCATGACTATCCTTTGCGAAATTGTAGCAAAATTGTCGCAATTTTCTTAACTAAGCGTTTCCAACAAATCCCCATTCCATATTGGGATTCTTAATTAAGACCGCCGTGCACCTTGAATTGTTCCTCAGCTATGTATCTTAAAGGGCACAGTATTTTTTGTGAGACCTGATGAGAGCACATCAGACACATCATATTGCATTCAGAATACTAGGAGTGTCCTTCTGATATCAAATGATTTTTATTGCACTGACCTTACGCTCTGCGTTTAGCAGTGTTCTCATTTTGCTCATGTAAGTTTTTCATCAACTCTATTATATTTATATTTGTTATTTTCACAATTGTGCAACTCATATGTTGTTGCTTGATGAATAGTGTTGCTTGTTGCTTGATGATTGGATTAAATAAATATTGATTGATTGATTGATTGATTGATTGATTGATTGATTGATTGATTGATTGATTGATTGATTGATTGATTGATTGATTGAAAGTGTATGTAGCTGGGATGAAAGGCCGACCATCATAATAAAAGTATTGACCTTACAACATTTAGAAAACTCACCTACTACTTTGACCTTTTATTAACTACAACGCTCTAGGAAGGAACTAATTATCGTATAAGGTCACTTAAATTAAGTTATTTCACGTCTCTGTTTTTGGAAATTGAAGAGGGAAGGAGATTTTTTTTTCAGACTGACATTAAAGATTATGCGGGCTTCTTAGAGTTCCGCAAAAACATTCGTAAATTATTCCTGCTAACTAATTGACAAGTACACGTAAAACATTTTATCAACTGATCCTAGAAAGTGGGGATGTGAAACGAATCAATAACAATAATAATTAATTTTCGTATATACAAATAACAAATTTGCCTGATTTGGAATATGGATTGCACAAACATTACAGCTATGCCAAATAGTCAAGTTTGAAAACAAGCTTCAATTTAATTTATTTCAAAAGCTCGTATATGATAGCTTTAAGTCAGTTAAGTAAGTCCATCAGGCACTTCCCAGTCCTACAATTCTCTGTCTTGTCAAAGGGTTTCACACAGCTCACTTATTTCGAAAATGTCGCAATGCATGAGGAAGACAGGCAAGTCGATATTAGAAGAAAATGTTATTCATAGTACTGTTGCTGTAAGTACAATTGAGATTCATTGCCCTTCCTTATCGAAAGAGATCTCAAGTCAACTGTATGTAAGGCAAGGACGAACTTTAAGGTGGATCTTCGGTTGGTGATTCACCTTCATGACCACAGTTCAACGTACTATTTTCTCGACGTTCACTATAACATGTATCAACATCTTTTAAATATAAAAGTTAGGTTAATGATGTAAATTTTAAGGCGAAGCACGAACTTGTATAATTGCAATTTTCACAGAATCCTATCATGTTCGTGACAAAACCTCCTTGGAAACCAGCTGATTTCAGATAGACAGTTTGGATTTAGGCCGCACCACAGCACAGTTGACATCCTCACCCTTCTGACTCAAGGGTGGTCCAACTCTCTGGACAGAGGCAACGAAGTGCGCCTGATTGCCCTGGACATCAAGGGAGCATTTGACAAGTTGTCCTATCTGGCTAGTCATCAAGTACTTCCTCCATCAATACATCAGTTCCCCAGGGGTCAATATTGGGCCCACGCAGATGATTCCACCTTTTTGCGAGATTACATCTAGAGACAACCCTGGGCAGACAGATGGAAGGTGACCTTCGAGCCATCAAAATGTAAAGCAATGACAATATCAAGAAAGAGAAATCCAACCAAGCTAGATCTTCTGTTTAGTACCACTAAACTGACTTAGAAGGAGGAGCTGGAGATCCTGGGAGTCATAGTTGACAGCATTAAGCTGACCTGGACAAAGCACATCTCCACATTGCAAATAAACTTGATGTGAGAGGCAGAGCAACCGTTTACAAGGCCCAAGTTCGCAGTGTGATGGAATACGCCTCACTGTCTTGGATGAGTGCCACCGCCACCACTTTAGGAATATTAGACTCTATCCAGAGGAATGTCCTTCTAATCATAGGTGTGAGCGAAGCTAAGAGGAATCAATTACCGAGCTGAACATCACATCTCATACATCAAAGACGTCAAGTTGCTTCAGCAACAGTCCTCTACCAAATGCACACCAGCTTGTGCCCACCAGATCTGAAGGCACTGCTACCATTTGTAGTCAGAAGAGCTACCCGCTCCAGCTTGCCCATGCCTTGCCATGCTCTCACAGTACCAGTTTCTAGAACCATATCTACTGTCAGGACCTTCATCCACACTGCAGTTCACGTTTGGAATAGCCTACCAGATGGAGTAGTCAGAGTGCATACGCATCTCATTTCATGTGTCTGGTGCTTAAGTTACTGTACCCCTTCACTCTTGTTGTTCCTAAGCTGCTGTGAACCACTGATTGGCCCATGCGGTTATCTTTTATAGTGCCTAGTTGCCTATATAAGTTCTTGACTTGTGTCACTCCTCGTGGGCTATTATTCACTCTAGCATTTTATATAAAAACACTAATGTAGACCAATAAGTAAAAAAGGAATTTCAACTCACAAGTGAATTTGTCGTTGCTCATCCCAGCATTACTTCTTCAGCACTGATGTTGGATGACGTACCTTGTCTGTTCCAGCTTCGATGACACCTCTGACACTTTCGAAGAAGTATTAGAGTGGTTTGATGAGACATGTGTCCGTTCAATTCCTAGCAAATTAAGCCTGTGTTTATTGCAAATCTATTTGCTCCATTGCATTCACACACACGAACCTCTTATGACAGTTAATGGAATTTGTCCAGAGTGATGACGTGAGGTGTCACCGTAGCTGGAACGTATAATATATAGATAGATAGATACGACTGCGAGCAAATTTTATGTGACGAATCAGAGATAATCAGGGAGCGGATCCAATCACAAGAAAAATAAAAACTACACCGTGATCATAACAATTACACCGTGATCATAACAAATTACACCAATCTACAACTTTTAGTACAAATCAGCCGTTTTTGGTCACACCATTTTTGAGATAGGCTCTACATTGAAAACGACAGCAACATACAATATACAAGTGAAACTTACGTACTTGCGAAATGGAAACCTTTTTAAACTGTTTCTTCTGTTACACGATATATGACGTATATCAACTTTCTGATCTTTTTATAAATCATATCTATGCCCAATATTAAGTGAGGCTTTCAAAAAATCGCTACATATGAAACATTTCACGGTAACTCATATTTGTACCATTTACGAAACATTTCACCAAATATGAGCATCGATGTGTTATAAACTCCTCAACAAAAGTTTGGAAAGTTTTTTCAAACATCTGTATCTCAAATTATTTGTGACATATTCCTATCGTGTTGCATATCACTGGCTAGCTACAATACTCCTCTTTACAATGACACCCCATTTGAAACAATAACATTTTTCACGGCTGAGTACACGCCTTGTGAATATAGTGGGGTCTCAAAAAGAATTTGCCAAATTGACCATTATTCTGTGCAGCAAGCTGCAATCCCATAACTTCACAATCTGGGACCTAATGCAATCCTCCAAGATGACACCGCTCGCCCCACATAGCCACGGTAGTCAACGAGAAGACCATATGCAACCACATTGAATGACCTACGACGAATCCTTGTTGAAGAATGGAATTCCATCACACAGTAACGTGTAACCAGGTCGGTGGGCAGCATGAGGAGAAGGTGCCTGACTATTGTGGCTGCCTGTTTTTTTTCCACCCGCTATTGAGGTTAGGCACCAGAGACAAATTTGTTCGATCTTTGGATCGACCGTCGATGCTGCTTCGATGCTTGTTATTAATGAATTATCAACTAATTAATCAGAATTAACGCTAAATTTATATTATTGGATATCACTACAGGTACAAATTACAATTTTATCCCAATTAACAATAGTAAATTAATTGAGTATTGTAGCTATCCAGTGATATGCAACACGATATGAATATGTCACAAATAATTGGAGATACCGATGCTTGAAAAAACTTTCCAAACTTTGAGGAGTTTATATAAAAATGTGCTACTGCTTAGATTTGAAATGTTTTACAGATAAATTCATACCAAGGTGATGTTTTAGGTGATCTTATGCACTCTTGATCCGGAGCATTTACTGAGATTGCCAATTTACCGGCAACTTTACTTGATGACGTCCTACCATGACATGACGCCCGGCCATGACGTTCACACATGATGGTGAAGTGTCGTGTATCTTGATCTTTTTGTATCCACACAGTCACATTTGCTGTTGTAATCACCATACAAGGCGTTTTAACGCACCCTGAGTTCATCATGGTTTTGTCAACTTTCTGTAGTACTTCACCTTTATCATTCATTTGCACAATATGCCTCTGCACGCCACGCCTTCACTTATCACTCTCTATATAGAATAATTTTTCTGGTCTTGATGATACAATAACGTCAGTGCGCATCTCAGTGAGCGCAGCTTCCGGGGAGAGGTATGGGAGAAAGCACAAATACATTTTTGTTGGTATATATGCTCCCCTGAAATTTTGAGGTCTGGGTCTTTGGCAGCTGACGACGTACCGGTAAAAGGAGGGGTCTTTTTATCTTTAAAAGACCCACCGAGATGAATACGAGGAGCGTGAAAAAGTATAGACACACAAACTCTGACTAACAGAAAAGCCTGGAGATCAGTATAGCGTGCGCAATGGCAAATAGCCGGCAAGTTTAGACAACGACCATGACGATGGTGGCCAGATAATTGAAAACGTCAAAATGCAGTCACAAAATTTATATATTGCACATGGTAAATCAAAAATGGGGTTGGTCGTGTCTTCCCCTCTCCATGTACCAATTTGCCCTTTACACACCCCTTCGCTTAATAAACCATTAATTATAGTCATATTTATTTTATAAAAATAATGTTCAATATCATTATCAACTCATCCGCTAATTGCATTATCGTGATTATCAAGTTAGGTTGTGCAACATTTTGTTCAGTCTATCATGTCTATAGGCCTATACTAGTCTATATTTTTAATATCATGTTTTAAAGTATCACGTTGGCAGCCTGGCCATCGTCCTTATTGCCTAGATAGTCTTGCCTGATGTAGTATTGCCAACGTCCTTGACACATTTAGATTGCTTGGCCAGGGATACTTGGTCGTCGCCTTCGTTGCCTAGTAATGCAGTATTGCCAACGTCCAGGAGACGTTGGGGACTGAATGTTTGTTTGTTTTCTTTTCTATCCCACCTTATGCCGTATAAACTTAATGTTTTGGTTCTCGTCCAGAGAATTTCCATGATTTGATGAGGGATTGCGGTTTTGGGGGTTTTTTTGTTTGTTTGTTTGTTGTTTTGTTTTGTTTTTGTTTTGTTTAGTTTTTTGGGTTTTTTTTGGTTTTTTTGTGGGTTTTTTAATGTAAAATTAGTATTGTTAGTATTTTGGGTACAATTGCTGAATAGGGTGCAACTATAACCTTGCCTTCTGAACTGAAAATGACACTGACGTATTCAGTCGTATTCAGTCCATTAGAGGTATTACAGTTGACACTGACGCATTCCACCACTGACATATTATCAATGATATTGCCACTGACGTATTCGCCTATTATGGTATTATCGTATGACACTGACGCATTCGCCTACTATGTGGTATTATCGCATTGACACTGACGTATTCGCCTAAACTATTTGATATTATCGCATTGTCACTGAAGCATTCACCCACTATGTGGTAATATCGCATTGACACTGACGTATTCGCCTACAATGTGATATTATCGCATTGACACTGACGCATTCGCCTACTATGTGGATTATCGCATTGCAATTGACACTGACGCATTCGCACACTTTGTGGTATTATTGCATTGCTACTGACGCATTCGCCCACTATGTGGTATTATCGCATTGACACTGACGTATTCGCCTAAACTATGTGGTATTATCGCATTTACACTGACGTATTCGCCTAAACTATGTGATATTATCGCATTGTCACTGATATATAAAAGCCTCGCAGCTAGGGCAAGTAAGAAAGTGTGAACTCATGGGTCGGAGATTTTGTATGTGCTTCATTGTATTTGGTCTGTAGGCTTTGTCCTTCTTTTTTAGGAACATACATGCAGCAACTCAAATGTTTCGAACACATGTTTCAAGTGGGACCACAATATAACAGCCTCGCAGGGCAAGTAAGAAAGTGTGAACTCATATGTCAGAGATTTCGTATGTGGTTCATAATAATGTATTTGTCTGTAGGCCAGGGCCGTCACCATGGGGGTGTAGGGGTGCGACATCCCCTGGCGATAAAAAAAAGATAAAAAGAAACGCACATTCGGCTGTGGTTTCTCCTCTCCTTAAGAAGCCTTCTTTGTGTAAGGATGATCTGAAGAATTACAGACCAGTCAGCAACCTCCATTTCGCTGCTAAAATCATTGAGAAGTGTGCTGCGACACAGTTTGTTGAACATCTCAGCTTGCACCAACTAATGGATCCCTTGCAATCTGCTTACAGGGCCTGTCACTCTACTGAGACTGCACTCATAAAAGTTCAAACTGACATCTTGACTGAAATTGACTCAAAATGCGTCGTCCTCCTAGCGCTCCTCGATTATCAGCGGCGTTTGATACTATAGAACATAACATCTTGATTAGCCGTCTTGAAAAACGCTTTGCTGTATCCAACACTGCTCTTCAGTGGTTCACCTCCTATCTACGTGACTGGAAAAGCCAAGTTAATGTTGCAGGTCATTTATCTGATCCCATAACTAGCGAATTTGGTGTGCCGCAAGGCTCTGTAATGGGCCCACTTCTGTTTACCGCATATATTCGTCCCATAAGTGACATTGCCATCAGTCATGGAATTAGATATCATATCTATGCCGACGACACGCAACTTTGCATCTCGTTTAATCCCAGCATTCCCGGTGATATGGAGCGTGCCCTCACTACATTGACTCGCTGTATCCATGAAATCAAAACCTGGACGTCATCAAACTGTCTGAAGCTGAACGATTCTAAGACGGAGTTCTTTGTTGCAGGGTCACCTTACAATCTTAAACACTTGCCCCAAATTGAACTCACCATTGGCACAGCCAAGATCAAGCCATCTGAGACTGTTCGAAACCTCGGCGTCATGTTCAATCCCACAATGACTCTTTCCAGCCATGTCAACTTCCTTCGCAGATCCATCAATTTCCAATTACGAAATCTCTGGCGTATTCGTCATTTCATCTCGTCTAGACTATTGCAACGGACTCTTCACTTCATTATTCGGCAAAGACCTTACAAGACTACAACGCCTACAATGCTGCGAGACTGGTTTTTGCAGTTGGTCGTAGAACTGACGCTTCCAATCTCCTAGAGACCTTGCACTGGCTTCCAGTTCGCCAACGAGTACTGTTTAAAATCCTTCTGTACGTCACAACTACATTTCAGACTACTTTACCGTTTATGTTCCTCCTCGTACCTTGCGTCTTCTGACACTAACCGGCTTGTTATTCCCAAACGCAGCCACATAATGACTGGCGAAAACACTACCCGTGGACATAAAATCTGCTGCGACCACATTCGCGTTCAAGTCTATGCTAAAGACACATTTGTTTTCTTGAACTGTTCTCTTGTTATTTGACTTTTTGTGTATTATTTTTGTAAGCGCCATGGTATCTTTGTGAATGGCTTCATAAATGCCTGTCGATGTAAATGTAAAATTATGTAAATTATAAATATGAGCGCTACTAGTAGGGCATACAGGTCTAATAAGTTAAGCATAAAGCTCATGAGCTGGGTCAAAATACCGGGACTTAATTAACCAAAATTAAACCAAAAGACCTATGCATCTTCCTTTAGCACGATTTTAGGACACAATTGTCATCGTTGCGTTCATTTTACCATTGAAACTGCATTTTTTTCGCGCGCATTAGTCCCAGCAATATTCTTTTAGTAGCAGGTCAGCGGGACAATTTGGACATTTTCCCCCTGGCTCGGTGTCTCCGGTACATCTCCCTTTGAATTTTAGCATTGAAATAGCAAATTTCGCGCGCTACACGCGCAATTTATCAAAGTTTTGTTCCTTAGTTTCCCGGTAAAGACATTCCAGTGAGTGGACAAATTTGTGTTGCAGTTGTGGGAGGAGTGTCTTCTATCCGAGGAGCTAGGGTGGCATGTTGCGCAGGTGCCAGCAAAAGGTAAATCGGGCCATGCCAGGAAAATTTATTTCTCTACACCCTTAATGGTCTAGCGACGGCCCTGCTGTAGGCTTTGTCTTTCTTTTTTTTAAGAACATATATGCAGCAGCCAAAATGTTTCGAGAACATGCTGCAAGTGGGACCCCAATATAACAGCCCCGCAGGGCAAGTAAGAAAGTGTGAACGTCATAGATCGGAGATTTCGTATGTGGTACATAATTGTATTTGTCTGTAGGCTTTGTCTTTCTTTTTTAAAGAACATACATGCAGCAGCCCAAAGGCTTCGAAGCTTCGAGACATTGGAAATTGGAAGTCTCAAAAATGACAGTTATAATAATCCATCCTTTCTATTATGTAAATTATAAATATGAGCGCTACTAGTAGGGCATACAGGTCTAATAAGTTAAGCATAAAGCTCATGAGCTGGGTCAAAATACCGGGACTTAATTAACCAAAATTAAACCAAAAGGCCTATGCGTCTTCCTTTAGCACGATTTAGGACACAATTGTCATCGTTGCGTTTATTTTAGCATTGAAATTGCAATTTTTTCGCGCGCTTCGCGCGCATTAAACCCAGCAATATTCTTTTAGTAGCAGGTCAGCGGGACAATTTGGACATTTCCCCCTAGCTCGGTGTCTCCGGTACATCTCCCTTTGAATTTTAACATTGAAATAGCAATTTATCAAAGTTTTGTTCCTTAGTTTCCCGGTAAAGGAATTCCGGGGAGTGGACAAATTTGTGTTACAGTTGTGGGAGGAGTGTCTTCTATCCGAGGAGCTAGGGTGGCGTGTTGCGCAGGTGCCAGCAAAAGGTAAATCTGGCCATACCAGGAAATTTTATTTCTCTACACCCCCCTGAGAAAATGGTCTAGCGACGGCCCTACTGTAGGCTTTGTCTTACTTTTTTAAGAACGTATATGCAGCAGCCCAAATGTTTCGAGAACATACTGCAAGTGGGACCCCAATATAACAGCCCCGCAGGGCAAGTAAGAAAGTGTGAACTCATAGATCGGAGATTTCGTATGTGGTACATAATTGTATTTGTCTGTAGGCTTTGTCTTTCTTTTTAAAGAACATACATGCAGCAGCCCAAAAACTTCGAGAACATGCTGCAAGTGGGGCCCCAATACAACAGCCCCGCAGGGTAAGTAAGAAAGTATGAACTCTGGGTTGGAGATTTCTTATGTGGTTCATAATTGTAAAACCGGGGAAAATTAAATTAGTGATTAGTGATGTGTGACCCGCGTTCTTGATCATTTAGTGCTGTGCGACCTTTTAAGAACATACATTCAGCAGCCCAAATGTTTCCAGCAAATGCTCCAAGTGGGACCACAATATATCACCCCCGCAGGGCAAGTAAGAAAGTGTGAACTCATAGATCGGAGATTTCGTATGTGGTACATAATTGTATTTGTCTGTAGGCTTTGTCTTTATTTTTTAACAACATACATGCAGCAGCCCAAAAGCTTCGAGAACATGCTGCAAGTGGGGCCCCAATACAACAGCCCCGCAGGGCAAGTAAGAAAGTGTGAACTCTGGGTCGGAGATTTCATGTGTGGTTCATAATTGTAAAACCGGGGAAAATTTAATTTGTGATTAGTGATGTGCGACCCGCGTTCTTGATCATTTAGTGTTGTGCGACCTTTTCAGAACATACATTCAGCAGCCCAAATGTTTCCAGCACATGCTCCAAGTGGGACCACAATATAACAGCCCCGCAGGGCAAGTAAGAAAGTGTGAACTCCTGGGTCGGAGATTTCATAAGTGGTTCATAATTGTATTTTCTGTAAGCTTTGTCCTTCTTTTTAAGAACATACAGAACATACATGCCGCAGCCCAAAAGTTTCGACAACATGCTGCAAGTGGGCCCCAATATATCAGCCCCGCAGGGCAAGTAAGAAAGTGTGAATTATGGGTCGGAGATGTCGAAAACGGTTTAAAGGTTCAAAAAAGGTTCGATAGAAATAATAGAAAAAGAGGATCGCTAGTCATAATAAAAAGAGGTTCGCTAGTCATAATAAAAAAAAGGACCGCTAGTCATAATGAAAAAATTCACGGCTGCTAGTCATAATATAACACAAGGACCGCCAGTCATAATAGAGAAACACGTTCGCTAGTCATAATATAAATTTAGGACCGCTAGTCATAATAACAAAAAAGGACCGCTAGTCATAATAAAAAAGGACCGCTAGTCATAATAAAAAAAGGGCCGCTACCCATAATACAGCTGTGGGTACAGTCATTATTTAGTCAAATTTTTGAAATGTCATTTCGGGTCATCTTGGGTCATCCAGGGGTCATCTGAGGTCAAATTACTAAAAACTGTTGTATGATCACAAAACTTGTTGGATATACCCAGCAAACACAAAAACGTTTTAAAAACGTTTTAAATAAGTTATATTTTGGCCTTTGGTTTAGGTAAAAACGTTTTAATAACATTAAAATGTCGGGTTATATAAAGGTCATCAAAACGTTAAAACGTTTGGTATGAAAACACACTACAACAATGCTTTTAAAATGTTTTTAAAATGCTATTGTAAACTATTTTTGCAAACATTTTTTCCAAATGTTTTTAAAATGTATGTTCGCAAAACGTTTTAATAATATTTAAATGTAGGGTTATATAAAGGTCATGCAACATAAAACGTTATTGCAAATATTTTGGGCAAACATTTTAGCAAAATATTTTTTCAACCCCAAAATAACATTCTGTTTAGAATGTTTTGTATGAAAAATGCATGCATTTTACTTCGCCATTTCAGATTCAAATTAAGGAAACGATTCGGTGTGATGGCTACAATGTATTGAAATGAATTAAAAGTGTGTAGTTACATGTAAATAGTTTAGTTTTAGTTAAATTATAAGGCGCTTTATCATGAAACTTCCACAAAATAAATAGCCTACAATGCGTCACCGTCATTAGTTTCAAAACAAATATTTATAACACACATCCAGATCTCACAATGCGTCAGACATCTACGGAGCCTTTGTAACATTTAGCCTATGAGAAATTACACGTGGCGATATGTAAAACCAATGCGTCACTGACAAAAAAAATTCAAAACAGGCTTTAGGCGTATAAGTACAATACGTCAGCGTCACAAAATACATAAATAGCCTACAATGGATGCGTCAATGCGTCAGACATCTACGCGGAGCCTTTGTAACATTTATGAGAAATAACACGTGGCGATATGTAAAACCAATGCGTCACTGACAAAAATTTCAAAACATGCTTTAGGCGTATAAGTACAATACGTCAGCGTCACAAACTAAATAAATAGCATACAATGGATGCGTCAATGCGTCAGACATCTACGGAGCCTTTGTACCATTTATGAGAAATAACACGTGGCGATATGTACAACCAATGCGTCACTGACAAAAAAATTTCAAAACAGATTTTCAGCACACATAGGCCTATAGGCCTCACATGCATACGTCAGTTTGGCACACATCTACGCAGCCTTTATAAAAACCAATGCGTCACTGACAAAATTGCCCAGAACAAGACGCATTCAAGCAATTATCTCTTATGCATTTTCGGACGCTGACGCATAGACCCAACACAGTATGATCTTTTCACATTGACGCTGACGCATAGACACAACACACTATGATCGTGACACATTGTCACAGACGCATTAAAACAATTGTAGTTTAATATCTCCTATGCACTTGATAACAATTTATAAGTAAGCCCAATACGTCTGCGACAAACCAATTCCAAAAGACGTATTACATTTGCACCCTATTCGGCAATCGCTCCGTATTTTGTCTTTTCCAACAGTGCTCGGGGAAAGGAGGAGGACCTTTTTTAATGCGCGATTCTGAAGAATAAAACCACAAAAACTGATCTATATTCTCTAACAAACTAATTTATAACATGAACATTTTCCTCCCTGGGTTTTTCTAAAGTATTCCACAGTCTAAATTTTTTTGAAAAATCTTTTTTTTTTTAATCTGACAAATCCCACAAATTGAGGAAGTACTCGGGGACGAGAACCAAAACATTAATTTTATACGGCCTTAAGCATAACATCTCATTCTTCCATGTATGGTCACAGATGTATGGTTACACCATTGTTATCATGGTTATTGCGATGCGATGTGATGAATAGGGAACATCTTGAAAAGAAAAAAATCTGAACATTGTTCGAATGGTAAATAACAAATTAAATAAGCTGCTAGAAACTAAAAAAAACCTACAAATGCCTTGGAAGTAACAGTTTAAATCATAAAGAATTACGAGTAAAATCTTGTTAAAATTTTAATCCAAAATTGACTTGTTCACTATTCACAGTTCTGAAAATAAGAGTGATGATAAGACTAATGAAGAGCAACAACCGATATATTTGGGCTCATTGTCAGCATCAGACGCTGAACTTTATGTGAAAAGAAGATGTTTAGGCAATGCTGCGTATACATATGATTTGAAAATGTGGTGCGATCAAGCAAATCAGTCGGAACTCGGAAATATTGAATTTTCAGTTTCTTATAGGATAGTAAAAAGCATTTACAAAGCTGCATTTTTCAGAGAACCCCATTGAAATTGAACAACCAGTTCTAATGATATGAGTAGGGACAAGTGATTTGCGCGGAAAAAAATAGCCAATTGCGCGGAACTTTTTTTCAGTGCAAATCATGTATCTCTGCCCATAGGAAAAAAATAGCCAATTGCGCGGAGATTGCGCGAAAAAAAAGTTCCGCACAAATCAATTGTCCCTGGATATGAGCAATTAAAGTGTTTCCAAAACAACAGGAAACAAAATGAAATATTTCCTTTGTCTGGCTATATCTCAAAATCAATATTTCCGAGTTCTGACTGATTTTGCTTGATCGCATCACAAATGGTGCTAAAGATCATTCCATGCGTTTTGCAGATCGAGATATGCGTAACTGCGGCAGAAATCTAGTCTACCGCGTCAACATGTTCAAGCATGTGTCTGTCCAGGTCCCTGTTTATTTTACACGCGCTTTTATCGCCGAGTCGAATCCTGTTATAATGATGGACACTTGTTTCTTGTAATAACTGCCACTTACGATACATTAAAATTATTGTATTCTTAGAAGTGGTGCAAATTAAGTTATACTTTGACCAGCTCGTAATCGGCGGGCCTTATAACATCGCGGATTAATATCAAAATATTTCATTTTGAGAATTTTCTTGTGACATTTCGCCAGAAGCATCACGAATTATTAAGGTTATACAAGGTGTCCCATAAAAAGGTTACATGTACAAAATGAACCGCATTGTGTGATGGTACCACAAAACAATGTCATTTTTTCAGATATTCTTTATTCTTCCTTCTTGTAACTATTTGTTAAGTTTCAATTCCGTATCTTAAAAGCAACTTAACTTATGAGCGCCAGATTACAGGGGTGTATTTACCATCAAAATATCGCACAACGAAAGTTGAACACAAGCACACCTATGTTTTCAGATTTTTTCTTTATTACTTTTTTATGTTTCTTTTATTTTTCATTGTTGAACTCATTGCACAAAAAAACACATTGGAAACTTAAATATTGTACACTGAAAATAAATCAGTTTTAGACCTTCTTGACTCTTTGTGGTAACAAATAAAGGAAGATAGTCATTAGAGAAGAACATGTGTTCGGTGAAAGCAGGCCGCACGCTGTATCTCATGTCATCAAAATAGTGAAATGAATAATAATTTTTACATGCCGTGATTGAATTTTGTTGTCTTCAAATCACTACTGTTTATGTTTACATTTCTAACAGAACTCTTGAAACAAAACTGAACAAGTTTTATTCTTTGTTTATCAGAATAAAATACTGCATCTGTCATGCTATGGCTGGGCCTACTCAAGTGCCCCGCCAAATGCACGGTGGCTGTGACGGTGGTATAATGAACCTCGTGTTGCATTATGTCATTTAAAGAGCTTGGTCAGGAATGTTTGGAATGCGGGCTAAGTACGTAGGTTGTGAACTTGACATTCAAAGGGGTACTAGTAAAGGGTACATAGATTATGTCATGAAAAGTAAATTTATATTTGTTAACGTTAACTTGGATTCTTTTTAAAAATCTACATGTAACCTTTTTTTGGGACACCCGGTACAAGGTATTTTCATTATCTGAATCAATATATTATTGAAAAATAAAACTTTGGTGTTTTGCACAAGTTCATTCTACAAATCATATACTTTGAAAAGTTGCTTAATTTATTGTTGTTAATGAGTTATGTACGTTTAACAAAAGTGTTGTTGTTTCAGCCCTCTTTACAACATAACTCAAGAACCACATGACCTACAAAAGTATATCTGTGATATTTGAATTCTTCTACGCGCTCGCTATGAATTGAGCGATGCAATTTTTGCTAAAGCGCACTACCATTCGCAAGATGCTGTGAACTACATTTTTTTTGCTGCTTCGACCAACAATACATCGTCCCGGTACATCGTATACCCTTAATTCAAGTGCTATCACACACAAAATAAAGACCAGACAAGTCAACTAAGAGCACTCTTAACGTGGGTCTACTTTCGGCGTAGTGGTAAAAGCCCAACATTTCCCGCCTATTAAGCATGTTAAGAGCTGATCACTCTATAGCATTATATCGTGTGAGTTTTTTAAATTATTCACGTTATTTACCTAATTTGTTGAGTGGTTAACAAAGTTCTTTGTATCTGATCCAGAATCCACTCGCTGGATAAAGGAGGCTATAGAAATAAGAAAGAGGAGGGGCACCACCATGAATAGAGACGAAGGAGAGTACCAACTATCTCACATATATGATGACTTTCTGAAACAGGGATCTATAAAAAAAAATCCCTTGAAAAACCAACTTGGCAACTCCAAGATCAACGCTGGAACTACTTCTAGCGTCGGTTGCCAATATCGGTCAATTCCCATCAAGTGTTGATAAGGACAACAGGTGTTGTTGAAACGTACACAATTAGTGAACATTCTGGATCAGATACAGATAACTTTGTTAACCAGTTTACTATACCGATCCTGATGAATCTGTTCAATCATAATTTGTTGAGGTACTTGTTGCCGCAACTGCATTGAATAATTATTACGACTTGAATAAATAAGTGAACCAAAAGCAAGCAATAGTTGCATGGAATAATAAATAAAACATGATGCAATAAAGTTTTAACTTTTAACCCGCTAATTGCATTATCAAGTTAGGTTGTTTAGTCTATAGTCTATATTTTTCCAATTTTATGATGTTTTATTTGTCACGTAGGCAGCCTGGCCATCGTCCTCGTTGCCCAGATAGTCTTACCTGGTGTAGAATTGCCAACGTCCTTGACACATTTGGACTGCTTGGCCAGGGATTCTTGGTCATCGCCCACACCACTCTTCGTCATTATACATTCTCCCAGCCACATTTCCCTAACATAATATGAAATTAAAATAAAATTCCCTTTAAAAGGAAAGCCAGCCTCAATGTAGAAGAGGTCTTGTAATTAGTTTTGGTCAATGTGAAAGGCATTTTTAGGATCACGCTTACATCTACATGACAGTCCACCAAACCATCAACGATGAGAACATGCACACTGAAACAGCAGAAAACATTAATTCCTAATCTCATGTCAACTCTTTTAATTCATTACATGTACTCCAAATTGTTCTGGTCTGTTTGTTTTGTTGTTGTTGTTGTTGTTGTTGTCGTTGTTTTTTTTTTGTCTTTTCAGCTTTTTACCCACGATATCTCAATTTCCAATTTTGTAATACCAGAACTTACGAACTCGATTTCACTGCTTTCGATATATACACTGCCGGTTTGAGTTAACTTACATGTACATTTTATTTTAAAATAACTTAATTAATTCGCAATGTATAGTTTAAGCCTACTATATTATAATAGATAGTGGCCAGCACATTTATAAAGGACTGGTTACTCACTAAAATCTTCACTCTTAAACTGTGTTTTTCTGAATGTGCTGATCACGTTGATTGCTAGTCGGAAACTCCTGCGAAGCTATGGACATGGCATCTTACATACTCCATTCTATAACAGTCTGCCTAGTGCCTTGTGTGTTTTCTCTTCAATCATTTTGTTGAATGTAATTTTATGAATCAAATAGTTATGTGTCATTTTATTTATAATAAAGAAGTTATTAAATTAATAAAGTAAGACAATTTATTTATCTATAAGTGCATGTCAAATGGGGTACATTGTTCAATACTATATGCATAAATTATGCCCATATTATAGCTAGGCCCTAAAAACTTTATTTTGCATCGGATTTTTCCGTTGAAAAGACAAAACTGATGTTTATGATAGCAACCATTTCATCAATAACATTTTTAGTCATTTTTATCCATAAAACAACACAGTATATGATAGATAACTACTTTCACATCAATATGGTTTCATATGATCACAGATTGTTGAGAATCTGTGATATGATCCGGGGATATGATGAAGATTTTGATTCTATAGATCTGGTATCAACGTGATATCACGCTGTTCAGTGGTCAAGGAGTAAGGACCCCGGTCAAGGACACTGATATGACATCATAGGTGATGTCAGATTTTCTTCTGCTGACCATATGATGCTATATATAGTAACTATTATTGTTACATTTAGGCCTTTAAACTTTTAAAGTCATAATTAATTAGTTCAAACATAACTTTGGTAATACTCACTCGTTTTCGTTCGTTGAAACGGCAAAACATACTTACTTTTCCTAACAAATCGAATTAAAATATTTAAAAAAAAATTTAACCACAAAAAGTAAAAAAAAAAAAATCATTCCAATACCACTAAAATATAATCTCTTGAGTAAACTGACCCCAAACCTGAAACAGGTACCAGCCCCGAATGGGCTGGCGAAAAGAAAGGAAATTTAGTTCAGCAGAGGTGGGGCTCGAACCCACGCTGTACTGCGGCGCTACCTTGTATACAGTATCGACATATCACCAGCGCCTTAGACCGCTTGGCCACAAGACTTGTTGGTGCCATCGTGAAAATTTAAACATATAATCGCAACTTCACTTACTTCAACCATGAAGGTAAGCAAAGACCATATTTTGGAATTTTATCTGCTTAAAACATTAATGTGTATTATAATAGAGCTGCCATTATTAATATTGTTGAATTCTCAAGCGCATACAGACAATTAATACGAGGGTCCTATGATACATACACAATACATAAATCGATTTTGATTTCGGCCAAGTGCTCTGCAGGACATCGCGTCGGCTGCGAGGTATGGAGCCCAGTCAGCCTGCCATTTTTCTTGTAAGACGGTCTGAATTTGTGCAATTTATAGGGAAAAGTCCACGTAGGTCCCAAAAGTTTCTTTCAGATATTAAAAGAATAAATTCCCATAAAGACGAAAAAGTAATCTTTAGTCGGGACCTACGTAAAATTTACAAAATTTACATAAAATTTTCACCATCAATTGAGTGTTAATTTTGACTAAATTCAGAAAATATTTGTGACGTGTCATGTCAAAAGGAGACACTTTTGGGCAGGATCGTAAATGGAGTAATAGCCAAAATTCTGTATGGGGGTGATTTTTTCACAATTTGGGTTTGTTGCAAATTTGTAATATTATTAATGCTAAAAATATTGTCTGATAGTTTCAGACCGGAATATAACTGGCGTCTTGTATGTTTTGAGACATTTTTCAAGGTAATTCCTACTATCAACATTGTCAATAATATTTTTAAAGGCCGATATCTCAATTTCCAATTTTATAATACCATACCTTGCGAACTCAATATCTTCGCTTTGGAATGTCTGATTTCATTGGGGAAAACGGCGTTGTGGAGCAAAATATCTTTATATTTAAGATATGTTAAAACCTGAAATTTGATAACCTGCCCAAAAGTGTCTCCTTTTGACATGACACGTCACATTTTGGCGTATATAAAATTGAAATAAAAATCTCTGTCTCCTAAACCACATAAATTTTAGCACAATTAGGTATCACGAATCGTTATATATGATGTGCAGTTAATATTCATATATTCTTTTATACATATACTTATGCTTCAGTGTTAACACAAAAAATATTTCATTGAAAACCCTCCCACTCGGCGATTTCAAAAAGGTAACCACGCCACACTTCCCTAGAATGTGCAATAAATTAACATTCAAAATTTTCTTATTTTAGCAGCATTCTAGAAACTCTGGCGTATGGCGATCACTGCTGTAGTCATCGCCCTTGTTGCCTAGTTAAATGCAGTATTGCCAACGTTGTAGGCAGTTTAGAATTAATGTTTTGGTTCTCATGAATTGATGAGGGATTGGGGTTTTTTTCCCAATGTAAAATTAGCATTGTTAGTAGTTTTCGGTCTTTTCCAACAATGCTCGAGGAAAGGAGGGGCCTTTTTTAATGCGAAATTCTGAGGGATAACCCCCCTAGAGTACCACAAAAAATCTTCGAAGTGATCCACGTTCTCTAATAAACTAATTTACATGTACAAAGTTTTTCTAAAGTATTCCAAAGTCTAAAAAAATTGAACAATCTATACCAAAATTAAAAATCTTAGAAATTAGAAATTGTGGAGGTAGGGGACCGAGAACCAAAACATTATAACATAACTCATTTTTCCATGAGTGGTTAAACCATTGTTATCATGGTTATTGCGATGTGATGTCAGGGAACATATTGATATAAGAAATAATCTGAACATTGTTCAAATGGAAAATTATTATCAAATTATGTAAACCGCTAGAGACTGAAAATCCTAAAAAGGCAGTTTATATTTTTTTTTCCAACTCCTAGTAATACTTTGGCGTGAAATTCAGTCATTCAGTGTAAGATTTTCGATTTTGATAGCTTCAACTTGGCACGCGACCTTTTTTGGATCAACCTTTTAGCTTTTTAAATAATAGTTCGCTAATGAAGGATTTTTCCAAACTTTCTAATGCACATCACCGTGAGCTATATATTCATAGTTTTGTCAGAATTTCGGTTTTAATTGCACCATTTTTCAATTTCGACTACCAATTTTGTCAAAATCAACTCGCGAATATACCCATGAATGGATTATTTTGCAAGCCACAATAGAAATATCCATTAGTTCTGCTGGTAATATTAGAAATGAAGTAGAGAAATCAAACAAAAATCTTACACTAAAAGACACAATTTCATGCTTACTTTAACACCAGGATTTTTTTTAATGCATATCCAAGCATTATGTTTTTAACTGACATTTCTGAAGGAAAAAAATATTGCTTTATATTTCACCGAGAAAATTAATTTCATAGCAAACAAGAATTTGTCTTTAAAAAAGACAAGTTCACGGATCAGGTGTATAGCAATATCCGAAAGGTATGTAGCAACAACAAAATACTTCTTGGATACTGAATGCGAGATAATATGGTGTAAGATCAGCATTGTAGGGTCAAAACCACTATTCATAGCGTCTTTCTACAGACCAACCAATGACAAAATCGATCCTCTTATTGCCCTCAATCAGTCTCTTGGTATGTTGCCTAAAAATGGCGCACTTCCAAACGTGATTCTCGGAGGTGACATAAACCTCCCTGATATAGATTGGGTCAATTATAAGGTAAAGCCAAATCCCCAATATGGCTACAGAGTGAACAGATTGTTGCTTGACATAGTGGAAGAACATGGTCTTCAACAAAATGTTCACGAGCCAACCCGTCTAGACAATACTCTTGATCTCCTCTTTGCAACTTATCCAGACCTGGTTGACAAAGTGCATGAGCGATCATTCCGTTGTCACTGCAGAGATCAATGTGAACCCTAGACCAAATAAGAAATCTTCTCGGAAAGTGTACTTATTTAGAAAAATGGATATCAACCAAATGAAAAAGGACATACAGTATGCGATCTCAAAGAACAGTATATCAATGAATCTGTAAGTTTCAAAGCTGTAAATGAAAGTTGGGTATACTTTAAAACAAAGATTAATGATCTTTTGCAAGATCATGTTCCACAGAAAACAGTGAAAGAAAAGTGGGACGTTCCATGGATGACTCAAAATATCAAAAAATTGATCCGAAAGAAACATCGTGTGTACAATATCACCCAAAAGTATAGAACCCCTGAAAATAAAGAGAAGTTTAAAATGCTCCGGAAACTTGTTCAAAGAAAAATGCACGAAGCAAAGAATGAGTACCTCATGGGTCTTCTCTCAGAAAAGTGTAAAAGGGACACCAATACAGTTGATCATTCTAATCAAAACATGGATCATAATGTTAGTGTAAATAAGAAGTTTTGGAATTACATTAAGTCCATGAAAAGCAATGGTAGTGGTGTAGGTACACTGGTTGTTGATGGCTGTGAGATCCAAGATGCCAAAGGTAAAGCTGAAGCTCTAAGTAAGCAATATTATGGCGTATTCACTGACGAAAATCTGTCTAATATCCCATCCATGAGTGGACGCCCTTACCCAACAATTGGGGAGCTTACTATTGACGTTGAAGGTGTTGAAAATCCACTTAAAAATGTCAATATTAAAAAAGCTAGCGGACCCGATGGAGTGCCATCCCAGGTGTTAAGGGACTTCAGTAAAGAACTTGCTCCTATAATAACCAAAATATTTGCTCATTCTCTACACTCAGGGGAGCTTCCGGGCTAACTATAGACCCGTATCACTCACTTCCGTGACATGCAAATTACTGGAACACATCTTATTCAGTCACATTATGGATCATTTAGAACAACATGACATCTTATCTCATTTCCAGCACGGGTTTCGTGCAAATCACTCGTGTGAGTCACAGTTGTTAATAACCGTGGAAGATCTGGCCAGAAACTTAGACCGTGGCAAGCAAACTGATATGCTTATTTTAGACTTTAAAAAGCATTTGACATGGTACCCCATCGACGGCTGATACAGAAGCTAGAATATTATGGAATCCGTGGAAACATCCTGGTGTGGATCACAAATTGGTTATTATCAAGAACTCAAAGCGTGGTCGTTGATGGGGAAACATCAAACCCAGTCCATGTGAAGTCGGGCGTCCCACAGGGAACCGTTATGGGCCCGCTTATGTTTCTGGTTTATATTAATGACATTGCAAATGAAATCGACAGCGGAACAAACATCAGGCTCTTTGCAGACGACTGTTTATTATACCGTGCCATCCATTCATCAAGAGATACAGACACTCTGCAAAAAGACCTTTCATCCCTTGTGGACTGGGCAGCAAATGTCATTTAATACTAATAAATGTAAAACACTTCGCATCACCACCAAAAGAAACCCGGTAATTCATACTTACTCGATGGCTACAGATTACCTTGAAACCGTAAAACACCACCCATATCTTGGAATCGAACTGACTCATAATCTCAAATGGGCTGAACACATTAATAATATTGCAACTAAGGCCAACAAGGCTCTCTGGTTTGTAAGACGTAACCTGTGGCGATGCCCTTCATCAATCAAGCAACAAATGTATTTCGCACTTGTCAGACCTATCCTAGATTATAGTAGCGTAGTGTGGGATCCTCATACCGCAACAGATATACAGAAACTGGAAATGATACAAAGAAGAGCAGCGCGGTTTTGCACCAACAACTACAGGAACACCCCGGCACTGTCACAGATATTCTCAACAAATTGAATTGGCCAACACTACAGCACAGAAGAAAAGCGTCACGACTCATTACAATGCACAAGATTCAGCACCAAGAAATATCTGTTCCAATCCCAAACTACATACAAAGACAATCTGCCACTCACACTCGTCAGTTTCATCCTGCTAAATTTCGTGTCATGGGTCCATCCTCCAACACCTACAAATTCAGCTTTTTCCCTCGCACAATACCGGAATGGAATGATCTGCCCTCTTCGTTACTTGTTTGCACAAAGTTGAGCCTCTTCAAAGCAGGACTCTGTAATATTACTTTTTAATTTGTTGTTTAATTACCTTTTCTGAGCCGTGTCTTTTGACGACCGGTGGTCGGCAATCATGTTCTTAGTCAGATATTGCCTTTATGGCAACTTTACTAAGTATTGTTGTAGATGTGTAGATGTAGATGTAGTACATGTACTTTGAGCTACTTTGATCTAACATTTCATATTCATATCTAACATACTCTGCACTTATTTGACACTAAATAAGTGATATGAGGCTTAATAATGATACCTGCGTCTTGACTCTGGAAAACAATTTTTTTTAAACCTCATTTTGCATTCAAGTAGTTTTTTAAGCCACCTCGGGAGCCACCTACAGGATCTCATTTTGCATTTAGGTTTTTATTGCATTGCAAAGTAGCAAAACTTTCTTTATATATGCCTGGAAAAGGCTATCCCCTCTTACAACCTATCGACAGGTCTAAAATCTATAATGAGGTGTCACCGGGTTTGCAAGAGATAATAATACCAAATCTAAACACCATGAAATTCACCACATCACGACCAAGCTCACATTGGGCGCCCCATTCCTTTTTAAAGGAATCTTTATTAACTCTTGCTAGCTTTTGTCAGGGTCAGTGATACACCACATTTCGCCATAATATATTCTAGAAACGCTTGCTGTTAGAATAAGAAAAATTTTAATTGTAATTATTGCACAGGTCACGGCGACCCTGTGACCTTTCCGGAAAAAGCCGAGTGGCAGGTTTTTCAAATAAATATTTTCTGTGTAAAAACTGTACCATCAGATAGGTAATGGAATATATGAATATTAACTGTACATCTATCACAACAATTTTTGATAACAACTTGCGTCACAATTGATCTAGTATAGAAGGTAGATAATTTATTTCAATCTTATATACGCCATTTTTTTTTTTGGAATTAAGTGAAAATTAATTCTGTAAAACTGTATTTTTTAATGTAATTTTCACATTAGACCCGACAAAAGATTACCGTTTTGTTGTTATGATAATCTAATCTTTTGATTTTGTAAATAAAATTAGGGGTCTAATGTGGATTTAGGATGCAAACTGGAACAATCCAATGCCTTGTCAAAATCATTTGCTTCAAAATGGAGTTCGGATGTACTTCGTAATACAACTTCCGCCACTGCGGGAAACCACATGCACAGCAGAGCACATGGCCGATATCAAAATCGATTTTATGTATTGTGTATGTAGGCCTATTCATAGGACCCTCGTATTAATTGTCTCTATGCGCTTGAGAATTCAACAATATAAATAATGGTAGCTTTATTATAATATACATTAATGTTTTAAGGGCTGGGGTATGAGCGACCTTGAAGTTCCGGTATCTGGAGAGGGGAAGCAATGAGTTACCCCAAATCACAGCGGCAGGTAGTGAATGGGCCGCCGAGTGCTAATATATATTTATTTTGGAAGGTTCGTGTTTGTTTTAAATTTTGGGGCGTTTTTCCAAAATTTGATATTTTTGGTCATATTTCAAAAGCGACATGCCAAAGACAACTCTTTGGGCACATAGTTTGTTATTGTTATTGCAGTTCTTTTCCACATACCTACGTTAACATTCGATTGGGTGATTTACTAATATTATATATTTTATGACTGCAATTTGGCGTTTTCAATGCGTTTTACACGTATCATGAAATTAACGCAAATATCTAGTCACGCTGCTTTTAGAAATTTTACCTGATCGTCGGCTTTTGCAGGCAACAGAATGCAGATTGGCTCACGATAGATGTCGAATTCCTCTATGTGGTTCACTCATTGATAAAATGAGTTTGCATTCCTTGTAACAACACACACATTGCCGTCTGGAAACCGGGTCTGGTACTGATTTTGGGACAGCCAATAGACTTCAGCGCCGTATCAAATCTCATAAAAACCACACGACTGACGACTATGTGTTTATGTTTCCCGCACGAAAGCTTGTGTCTACATCTATTACTATACTTCTTTGGAAACGTTGACCTTTGACCATTCTTTGTATAACGCCCTGATATGACCTTGATATGTTCGCTTGATTGGGTACGTTATAGCATCCATTTCATTGAGGTGTTAGGACTTGGTCAGTACTATACTTGCAGGGATACAATAGTTTAACATGGTGTGTGAGCATGGTGAAAGACTCATTATTGATTAGGCGCGGACATATTAAAGGCACAGGTCCTTTGCGTGTATAGCAGACAATTATAATAGAATGTGTGAATAGAATGTTTGGAATTTTGCAACTAAAATACTAACTGCATTCTGCATTATGTATTTATTTATTTATTTAGGCCTATGCCTATTTATTTATTTACTGACTTATTTATTTATTTTATTTATTTGGTATTAGTTAGTAGGCCTAGTTAGTAATATTCCATGATAGGTCTACGTCGGTTTATTATTGATTGTTGATAACTTGACAACTTGATTGATTGATCGATTGATAGTCATTTCACATTATATTCCTAGTTTATAGACCAATTTGAATAACATCGTACATTAGATAAATAGACCTATCAGTATTGATTTATTCTATTCAGCAATATCAAGGATTACTATCAAACTTCTCATAGCTGATTGTAAGTTGGCTCAGTGGTAACGCAGTAGGTTTTACAACACCGAGGTCCCGGGTTCGATTCCCACCTCTGCCTATTTTTTTGCAAGGCTGAGAAAAAAATGAAATTTCTGGACTGCAAACTTATTTGGCGCGCGATCTGAGCTGGTCCTTTTCTGGTGGCTGTGTCTGTTACAGGCACACTCCCTCTGCATCCAAACCAGGTTCACGCTCATTACACCTCCCTTAAGCAGATAAAATTCCAAAATATGATGCAGTAATGAAGTTGCGATTTATTAATATTATATGTATACATTTTCACGATGACACTATCAAGTTCTTCGTGGTCGAGCGGTCTAAGGCGCTGGACGTATGGTATACGTGATACTAGCCAAAGCGGTGAGCCGTGAGTTCGAACCCCGGCTCTGCCAAACTTTAAAAGAATTAAAATTAAAATTTTACTTTTAAAAAATTTCATATTGGGGAAATGTGACTGGGAGAATTTATGTATGGCGTGGAGTGGTGTGGGTCAGTGATATTTGTCTTTGTCAATATTATACAGGTTTATTACACATGGGTTATTACAAGAGTCAATAAACATTCAATTAAGTATAGGATAATGGCCAAGGATTAGATCGTGAGTGGATAAGAATGGCTGAGCCGCGGAGCGGCGAAGCCATTCTTATCCACTCACGTTCTAATACGCGGCCATTAACCGACTTAATACACACCTATGACGTCGCGCTATTGTTTTACCGCTCCATTATTTTTCACGAATGGAGTATTATTGAAATAGGCTGCTCTTTACAAATTGATCAATTACTCATTGATGCCGGACAATACACTAACATAATGATCGTACTAAATTTTAGGTGCGAGTGCAAAAATAGTCCAACTCAGCTTTATGTAAAATTTCTATAGAAATACCCATCATATCACGATCCAGGTGTTTAGTTCAAATCATCCGTAACCACCTTCTTGAATTATAAAGATTTAAAATGTTTGTTACACAAATTGAATAAACGTAGATTCGTAAAATCATCCAAGTGATTAGACAATCAATAGTTCTTTATGCCCACTTCTAATGCGTTAACTATTGAAGTAGTTGCGTTTAGGTCTCTATTTTGCATAATAAGGAAAATGGGCAAAAAGGTCATATAGGTTCATATGAAATGGTCATTACAGTTGTACCTCAAGAAAGCCACACCTATCGCTATACCTGAGCAATGATACTCTTCTCTGTGAATCGAGTGTTCGATTTTGGAACAACCATGCAATTATGGATTAAATGGTCATATTTCCGTACAGCAATATTGTTTTTAGTCATATTTGGTCTCAATTTGTTAAGAAATATATTTGGAAGAAATAAAAGTCGCGCTATTGTTTTACCGCTCCATTATTTTTCACGAATGGAGTGTTATTTACAAATTGATCAATTACTCATTGATGCCGGACAATACACTCACTAATATAATGATCGTACTAAATTTTAGGTGCGAGTGCAAAAATAGTCCAACTCAGCTTTATGTAAAATTTCTATAGAAATACCCATCATATCACGATCCAGGTGTTTAGTTCAAATCATCCGTAACCACCTTCTTGAATTATAAAGATTTAAAATGTTTGTTACACAAATTGAATAAACGTAGATTCGTAAAATCATCCAAGTGATTAGACAATCAATAGTTCTTTATGCCCACTTCTAATGCGTTAACTATTGAAGTAGTTGCGTTTAGGTCTCTATTTTGCATAATAAGGAAAATGGGCAAAAAGGTCATATAGGTTCATAAGAAATGGTCATTACAGTTGTGTACCTCAAGAAAGCCACACCTATCGCTATACCTGAGCAATGATACTCTTCTCTGTGAATCGAGTGTTCGATTTTGGAACAACCATGCAATTATGGACACTATTGTTTATCTTGGATAATTTTGTGTTTGAATCATTCCGAGGATATATATCGTTGATTCGCAGCAGAAGGACCAAAATCAGGTACGAAAAGGTACGAAAATTTTAAATGTACTACAACACATTTTACCTAGGCCTATTAGGCCTATGTCCCTGAACTTTGTCGGCAAAAAACAAAACAAACTTCGCCGCCTTCGACGAGAAATAAAAGCCACCTCAACCTCCAGTCCCCCTTCCGAAATCAAATGGATCGTCCCTAACATTGTAATATTTAATTACCGTTAAATGGGGGTAACTTCGGTAAGCGGGTAACTTTGGTCGTTCAAATATATTTTTTAAATGGTCATATTTCCGTACAGCAATATTGTTTTTAGTCATATTTGGTCTCAATTTGTTAAGAAATATATTTGGAAGAAATAAAAGTCGCTCATGTCCAATTTCGTTGAAAGTTACGAAAATATTGGCATTTTTGACCAAAAATGAGCATTTTTTACATTTTTTTCAGACAAAATAAAAATCGATATTTGTGAGCAAGGATGCGTGCTTGCTTAATTTTGCAAGGGGTCAAATGTCACAAAAAACAAAACCTTGCCCATATACAGCGAAGATCAATTTTTTCATTTTTTTCTTCATGGAATGTAATACTCTGACCAAAGTTGCCCCAAATGCGGGGTAACTTTGGTCAGGCTATTTTCAACCCCTAGGGCACCCTTTCAAAATTATTCAAAAATCTTTTTCAACTTCAAGGTCTAGAAGGGAACCCTAATGTCATAAAAAAGAGATAATTAGAAATATATTTGGTTTTGTTTGGAAGCAGTGGTTTAAAAACTCCGAAAAGTGCCCAAAGTTACCCCATTTTACGGTATCGGATAGGCCTACTGATCGATGTATGTAAATATTCAAGCATGCCAAAATACCATCAGATGAAACATCAGATATACTAATGACAAATAAAAAATTATACAGAAAATAGACCTACTGTGGCTTTTATCATTATTAAACATGCCCGAAGAGAACGATTTAAAATAAACAGATTCATAGGCCTAAATACATTGATACAGAATGTGTATTATGTATATGTAGCAATATTGCCCAAAATATGACACATTATATGTAGGGCCTAAGCCACTGAAAACGTATAAAAATATAAAGAAGAAAAAAAAATGTTATAAAAAACAGTAAGCGTAGAAAGACAGGTCCAAATAAATAAATAAAGGGCCTACGAAGTAAAGCCTAAATAAGCATTTTCCAAAGTGAGGGTAAAAATACATCTTGCATAATAAGTACAACTTAGCCAACAATTTAACCTGCCCGTTTTGATCTTAACTTGCTTTTCACAGATTGCATTGTAAGGGCTCGGATAGCGACGTTTTTACGTATTTTTTTTGTGGCACCTGAGAGCAAATCAGACACATCCTTCTGATATCAAATAATTTAGATTTTTATTAAATTCGCGATACTATACACATTTTATGGCAAATTATTAAAAATTGATATTTTTGAAATTTAACAGTCCTCAAAGTAAATTGTATAAATCTAACGATATGCAGTAAATAGTAGGAAGTTGGGTTGAACAGCCGTCAATCATATGAAAATTGTGACCTTCATTATTAAAGATATAGATTTTTTCCTCAAAACACTAAAAAAATTATGGGGGTACTACACCCCTGCCCAATTTTGTGCATATTTTTGCATTTTTCTCAAATATTATAGCGCATTGATGACAAGTAAGATATGTATATTATAGGGGCAAGGACTACAACTACTGCACTGGAAATTTGATTTCAGCACAGACAACAGTTGTGGAGTTACAGTCAAAAATGAGGGAAAACCAATATTTGATCAATAAATCAGTAACTACTTGCCTGAATTTTCAGTGCAGTATAGTTGTAGTCTTTGCCCCTATAATATACATATCTTACCTGTCACCAAAGCGCTATAATTTTGGAGAAAAATTCACAAATAGGCACAAAATTGGCCAGGGGTGTAGTACCCCCTTAATGAAAATCATTTTCTTCTTGTTTTTTCGTATCATTGTTTTGCATGAATGAAGTGATGATAACAATACCGCACTTTTCGCAAATACTTGCTTTTCAAAAGTGCAATTGATATTAACATACATTCGTAAATGCCAGTACTTTTTCCCTGAAAGTATTTGCTTTTCAGAGAAAAGAGAAAGGCATTTACGAATGGCGTGTTATTGTGATCATCGCTCCATTCGTGGAAAATAATGGAGCGGTAAAACAATAGCGCGACGTCATAGGTGTGTATTAACTATAGATAATGGACTTAGTTTTGTGCAATGTAGTTATATTGAACTGTATCTGAAGTAAATCACCTGCTACACAGTTTTCTATACAGAATGATATGTTTACTTTGTGATGAGGCCTGACCTAACCCCTGCTAGTTTTGATTAACCAATCAGTTATGTGTATTGTCAGCATGTGATGGCCATAAGCCAATTGCAAACATGTTTTTAAAAAAGGCTAAAAAATTCCTACGCTGGACAGACTCTTGGACAGGTTAAGTGTTAAATAGTAAGTTGTCAGTGGGGCAAGATTAGATAAAGGCATACAAACTATAAGATATTAGGAATTATTTCCTAGCCTCTTAACCACAGGGTGGTGTGCTATGTAGCTATTCAAGACACATGATATGTAAGGGATAAACTGTGCATATGAGATATGGGTGCAAGTGGCATCATTTCACTGCCGTGAAAAAACTGAGCAAAAAGGTGTATCTCTGAATTGTGCTGATTTTAACATGTATCGATGGACTTTTAGCGCGACTATGCATAACAAAAGAAGCTGTCGACTAAAGTTCTGCCTGTATTTGGGATCTATAATATAAACTAGTCAACCATAGCCACTAATGAGTAATCGCTACCCCCCCGAAAAAAATATATATATTGTCTCGCCACCTGAGCAACAACAAAATAAAAAGAATTTGCTTCACCCTCCACCTCAGACCAAGAAAAACAAAATTGATGTCAAGGGTGGAAAAAAAATGTCTCAGTTAGTGAAGGAAAATGAATCAAATTTCCCGTGAATTTGTTCATATTTAGTATTATTCTTAAGACGGAAATCAGCAGCCTCAACAATCCTACGACAAAGAATTGATCGGGATTCTTATGCCATATTAAAGGAGGCGCAAAATGGTTGTCACCACCAGGACGGATGACGAGAAGGTCTATGACTTGGTTTGATGTTTCTCTTGGAGGCGCTATTTAGGAAATATCACAGGGCTGCTTTTCAGAGACTTGGCAACTTTTTTTTAAGTAAATAGGTGCACCATAATCTTGAAATTTCAGAAAAGATTTAGTACCATATGATTCAGTTGTAACTTGTTATGCTTGTCCCTAGTCACTATAAAGATTTTTTTTAAATATAGCCCGGAACTCGTGATCTCGAGATCCTGACTTTATAAGTCTGGAACTCGTGATCGCGAGATTCGGACTTAAAACTTGCCTATATATCGATTACTTTTTGCCGCAACTCGTCGCATTTCCAATTTAAAAGTTAGGCCTATTTAAATTGCAATATCGCAATGCCGTAATTTTCAGTATAATGCGCAGTGCGGCATCGCATCGCGATGCAATAGCGGCGTAGTATGAACGAACCTTAACCGGCTTTGTCCTTCAGGTTTGAGGAGTATGTGATCATGTGGCGCCAAATTGACCAATTCAGCATCGCTTCTGCGCCCCCTTTAAGCGATGAAAGTCAACATTTTCGCGCGCTTCTCGCGCATTACAGCACAAAATCATTTGAAAGATAAATTCAAGACCGATATTCAACTTCTTTATTAAAATTAATGAGTGATAGGCCCTATTTGTGTACATTTTCGTGCGCTCCTCGCACACTTGTTTCAAGGATTGGGGAGGGCGCCACAACCCCTAGCGACGCCACTGAATCTGCTCAATACTTTGGCGCTATTATAATCGATGATCAATTATGTATAAAGGGTCCCCCGGATATTCTTCTGGACATCCGTACCTATACTTACCCAACTGCCTGGATTCTGTCCAATATATTTTCTCCAAGTTATCGAAAGCGTGTTACTATGACAGCGGCTATCTATAAAATCGACCAACCCATCTGCCTTATCAAATTTATGAGCATTATCTACTCAACGTCAATTTAATTTACGTAAGATAGGAACCAATGCAATTATGAAGTGCTTAAAACAGTAAGACGTTTAGTTGCCTGGACACCCACTTTGGTGTTAAAGGTACGCAACGGTTTATATGATTATATTTTGGATATTTAGTCATTTGTTTAATAAATTTATTAATTAATTAATCAATTAGTTTTAATTAATTTATTGATTACATTAATTAATTTTTTTACATTGTCACATATATTTGCTCGGTTACTTAGTTGTTAAATACTGGATGTCCTTTCACGATGTTGAATTTAACAATGAACGCATCACGCCAAATATTACCCGTACCCTTAATATATCGATAGTTCTCGATGTGTTTTTCTGACGTATTTACCGGTACATAGGCTACCATGTGGCACATCACAGTATACAGGTATGTCAAGGCACTTCATGCAGATCATCCTTGGCAGCCAGAACATCGGCATTGGAATAAATCTCTAGAAGCATATAAAACAAAAACACATTTGCTGGAAATAAAGAAGTTCAATTCGCTTTGCTTGTCTCATCGGACATGTCGGTGGATATGTTAGGATGCTTACCTGGTCCAGTGTCACCTTATCGGGCTAACCGGCCACATCCGAGACAGGTAGGTGATAACCAGTGGTGTACCTAACCTGAGAGGGGCGAATCCCAGCAACTCAAGCAACAAAAGAAAAAGAAAGTATTCCACCTTGATTTGGGTTTATAAAATAATGTAAAATTGACATTTGAACCCAATGTATCATTGGTGTTGCTCGGTGTTATAGGTTGCGCGGTGGTTTCAACTTCTTTTGGTTAAAACAGTATGAAACTGAACAGTTTGGCTCGTTGCGCGCTCAGATATCCCGGTAAAATTGGGCAAAACTAATACTCACTGGGCATTTCGCCCCCCCCCCCCCGACAAAAAGTCCAGGCACACCACTGATGAGGGCAACATAAACATTTTAAATCTAAACTATGGAGTAACCCCTGACAAAAAAAATGAAAAAAGAAATTCGAGAAGACAAAGGAAAAGGAAAGGGGCAAGGAGCCCGTTTTGCACCAAACTTCATCCCGAACATGGGCCAAAATAATGTAAAATACTAAATTACGCGCGCACATTGTCCCAATAAAGCCCTTTTTGACTTTATGTACAATCTCTCTACAAAACAAATTGTATATGTATACGAGCGTATATATCCCACCGATAATACCGGGTCAAAATGATGATACAACCGGGATTGTTTTCATCTTTGCCCCCGAAATGATGATGCAACCGGGATTGTTTTCGTCTTTGCCCCCGAAATTTTGACCCCACCCGTCCCGACCAAGAAAGCTGGCGACGCCCCTGTGAACACTTTTATCAAATATGTCAAATTTTAAAATCATTGAATGAAAATGATGAAAGCTGCTCCAAAGTGAGGGCTGTACGTCGTACTTCAGCTAATAATGTCAAATGCCCTTTGTGTCAAAACAGCCAAAGCATACTGCAGTTACTGTCCGTTTTCCTATACACAATACACAGTGCTCTTTCCCATTGACGCGTGACCTTTACAAATAGCCCTACGTTAACAGTATGGGGATATGACTAGTTAACGTCGCTGTGTGAAAAATAACCGGCCAATATAAAAAGTACTCTTCTAAAGTTCTAGAAAATATAGTTTTTAACATGTCCTAAATTTTAGCTAATTTAGATGTTTGGAAATATTCGTACTTTGATGTTTTAGTTAATGTTATAGGTAATAGTACATTGCCTAGTTAACGTCGCTGTGTGAAAAATAACCGGCCAATATTAAAAGTACTCTTCTAAAATTCTAGACAATATAGTTTTGTAACATGTCCTAAATTTTTAGCTAATTTAGGTGTTTGGAGAGGGTCGTACTTTTGTGTTTTAGGAAGGACATGTAAACGACAGATAACACCAAAAATATGAAGAAATTATTTCCAAACCGTGTTAAGTCAAAAATAATTATGTTGCTCATTTTCAAGAATGCTGGTTTACAAAAAGCACGCCATTGTCTGATTTCGTGAACAAAGCCACACATAACATTGTTTCCTTTCGTTTCCTTTATAATCGGTTACCCAACTGAAGCTATGAATACCAGCTTTATTGCGATATCGCACATGAAAACAGTCACTTGTGCACAACCAGAGAAGATCCGATTTAATCAGTTGAGCTGTTTCAATGAGTGTTATCTTGGTTTAATAGCTTTTAATGGGGTTAAGTCCTGCAAAGGTCGAGATGAATTCCACTGTAGACATGACTGCATCATGACTCTCCATCATGTGTTGAACTTTTGCAAAACAAAACTTGATCAAGGAAGGTACACATGGCGCCATAATTCGGTTTTGAACTATTTGGTGTCTCTTTTTAAGAACTCTGACAATACTAATGACTATCATGTTTATGCTGATCTCGGAGGTAAAAAAGGAGAAACAGTCACAACAGTTCCACCTGATGTTCTTCCTACCTCCCAGCGCCCTGATCTTGTCATTCATTGGCCTCATCTCAGCAAGATTTGTATTATTGAGTTAACCATACCCCTCGAAACAAACATTGTTGATGCCCATCAGAGGAAACTCGACAAATATGCAAGTCTTGTTTTAACAAGACTTGCATATTTAAATGATCTTACCGAAAAAGGGCTCAAAGTCAATATTCATGCTTTTGAAATTGGTAGTAGAGGTTACCTATCTCCTGAAAATACATCTACTCTTAAGTCACTTATACATCTCTCTGGTACAACTCAAACTTTTAAGAACGTTCAGAATAATCTTATGAAAATCGTCCTGTGCACATCTTTTAGTTTATATTGTTCCAAATCCGAACCATCATGGATTGATCCACCACTGTTTAAACTATAATGTCTTTTAATAATTGTGTGTTTTTTTGTTGCTATATTTATTTTATTCATTTTTCATTATTTGTCTTTGTCGTCAGTCTTCATTGTATTACTGAGACGTCATTGCCCCATACAATTTCGGCGCCCGGGAATTTTGAAAATCGCGTGTTGAGAGACGGCTGTTTTTATTCGTTTTTATGATCAATATGAGTTTGTTTTAAATAAAGCTATGTAACTCGTGCTTGATAATTATTTTTAAACATTTAAGGCATAATGTTGTGATTGGCGTAGACTTCCTTTAAGATTGGAAGCTATCGGAATTAATTACTAAGTAAACTAGATAGCTTAATTGATTCTCATAAAATAATTCCGAGTATGCTATTACACCTTTAGCAATTCATTGCTCAATATTCGAGAATTAGCTTTAAAAAACCTCATCATCATAATACAGATAATGACGCAAAGACTGAAAAAGCCAGTGACTTACTGGAATCGACCTTTCACAAAGTTCGGCTTGTGATAGCTGGAACAACATAAGCAAATAAGGGGTGAAATCAAAACTCGACCGCCGGTTCCGGGCGGTTCCGTCAGGTTAGAGCCGGTTTCTATTTTCTAAATAATGGAACGCGGTTCAAGTTCAACGGCCGGTATCCGCCGGTCAACTGACGGTGGAGTTTTGATTTCATCCCTAAGCCTATCGGGCATGACCACGGCCAATTTATTTTCAAATCATTTAAGAAGTCGCAAGGTTCCGGCTTAAGCGTTTCAGAAGTGTTGATGCAAATACAAGTGTCAAAATGTATGCCAAGACAGCATCAGAACTAACATAAGCGTTCACAGATCCCGGGAAATGTCACGAGCCTTAACATGCTTGACCGACAGGACATGTCATTTCTATTCACAGTTAAACATTGCATCCTATAAACAACGGTTTAATGGAACTCGAACTATTAACTTTTGCTTCTAGGATATTTCGATGATGTTTACAAGTCACAGTTCTGCATATTGGGTTTGTAAACAGATCCGGTTTCCGCAGATCATACACTCTTAAAATAAAGATTCGAATGTTTTGTTCTCAATTTACGGAACCCTCAAAATAGTCCCTTAAAAGTTCTTTGAGTTCAAAGAACCCTTGTTGGTTAATCAAAGAACGATTCTGGTTTAGAGAACCTTTATACCTTAAAATGAACTGCTACTGCTCCTTCAACGTATTAAATATGTTGCATACTTCCCCGGCATACTTCCCTCAAATAAAACTCAAAAACAAAACAAAAAGTTACAATTTAGCCTAAAAAGTTCACGCCCATTTGTTGCACTTCACTCGAGGCTTCGTTAGCCTGTGGGCCAGGCGTGTAGGTTTAGCCCCAGCCTTCGGTAAAATTTGCATTTCTCGAAATCAGTCTTCTGTAGCCGCAGTCTACACAAGTCTGTTAGGTCAGTCTTGCGGCGGCTTTTCTTGGCCCTGTCTCAGAGCAGATCTTAGGCCCGGATCTTTGGTCGTAAGCCTTGGTCTATTTCAATCAGTAGATAGCACGATGGTTGTCAAATAATGTTTGGTTATGTTTTTGCACCAAAAATATCCTTAAATAATGTTTTACTTTTGACAAACATTCGAATGATTTGTTTGAAGTGTGAAACAATTTTTGCATTACTTTTTAGGGGAATCACGTTTTCTTTTCATGTAGGATTTAATACCGTTTTACCCTTTTTTGGGATGCAAAGAAATAATACAAGCAGGACTCATAATAAAGTCAAGTGGAAATAAAATAATACATAAAAGACACAAAAACAGAATAGTCTTACATCAACTTGTGTACGGTATAAGCCCGCGGGTCTAGGCTTGTCTTTGCGCCGGTAACATTGCGATAATGAGACGGCAACCTTGTTAGTACGGTAAACCGTGAAGGACAACAGCAATATATATGCACATCTACCTCCAATTGCCTATACAATTAAGTCGCTGGTATAAAGTGACGCGGTTGTCAGGCATTAAGCCTGCAAGGTCACTAAGACTAGATTGAATTTGTGTTTAAAGGTCATATATATTGCTCGGACAACTCATATCATTGGCAAGCTAATATTTTGAGGACAATAAAAATGACTCCTTTTTTGAGAAAATAAGACGTTTAAAATTGATATTCCGCAAAAACCCGGGGGGCCACTGGTCATTGACAAGGGGGTATCATGCGTGGCCACAAAGTTTCAAATAGCACCCTAAACAAGATTTACGAGGTCTGAAAATGCACCCCTAAACAAGTATGACAAGTGCAATTTCATACCCTAAATAAGTATTGACATTATTTTTGCCCCCATTAGAAGCAAGTAAATCAGTCATATTTTGACTCTAAAACCCTTTATGATAACTGGGAAAATACAAATTCAAAAATTCATAACTTTTAACCTTTATTACAATACTACATTTGTCTCAAAGTACCCTAAACACTGATTTATTGTACAAGGTATACCCTTTTTCTCAAATTTCCTTGTTTTAGATACCCTATTCACGATACTTAAGTACAGTGCCTGATCATGAAAAAAGACCCTTTTTACTTGAATCTTTGGCCACGCATGATACCCCCTGGTCAATGACCAGTGGCCCCCCTGGGCGCAAAAACCAACTTAAGCGACGAGGTCCTTCGAACAAGACAGATTTAACCTAGAAAAAAGTTTGACGTCATGAAATGAGATGTACCTGCTTTGAGAGAAGGGACTATAAACATTCTCAATGCACAGAACGTATACTGTTGTTGTTCTCAGAAAAAAACTCTGAATTAAGTATTTCAAATTTAATGGTTTTTAAACATATGGATAAAATCAGCCCCTTCTTTTTTTTATATATATATATATTAGTAAATTGTGATATTACAATTCATATGTATATCAATATCATGAGAAATATTTGGATTGAAAGATAAAAAAATATTTTGAGCTTCAGCGTGATCAATCTGAGACTAGTATATGAAGAGCTTATTTCCAAATCGTGTTAAGTCCACAAACTCATGTATCTGATTTCCCTGTGCGATATTGCAATGCTATAGGTATTATGGTATCAGTTGGATGAAATATTACAAAGCAAATGCATAGTAACAATACTGTGTGAGGCTTTGTTTCCCAAATGAGAACAATAGTCTGCATATTGTTATGCAGCATTGTTATGGTAAATAATAGTACAACTCATTGTTGCTAATGTCAAACTTGTCAAAGTGATTGTGATTGTATCACACAAGTAAATGAGAGCATGATAGTATCCGCTTGATTTACTTACGTCATCAGCCCGCTGCCTTTAAAATTAATTTCGCTTCAAACAGTGGAAGAACACGTACGAGCCCGAACTCTATCAACACAATTTCTCTTTTTTTCAGGAGAAATACGCATAAAAAATTGCAACGAGTGTCAACTTGTAATGTAATAATTATTATTCTCTTCGAATGGAGATACACTTGTTTATGCAATAGATATGTCCTTTAAGAAATCCGAATAGAGTTAAAACTCGGGCTTCGAGAGCGGGCTAGGCTTAGTAGCCTCAAGTAAGCCTTACTAAGACTCCGGTCGAGAAACTCGCGCTTAGTGTTTAGAATTTGGTGAATTAGGAAAACGTATTTTGTTTATTACTAGAATCACTTTAACTTATAAAACTCCGGATAAAATTGAGATGGAAAAGTTATTAGGAAGCCATGTATTTTAACTTATTTTAACTTATATGGAGTTGTGTAATGATTATGAGCCCTGAGGAGGTGCAATTGAGGAGGGCCGAGAATATTTTGGCATGGTGGGCAAGATATTTTTGATAAGACAAGAGGGGGCGACAAGCAATTTTTGGCAGATTAAAAAGAGGGTTCACTTTCGGACCATAGCGCATGCTTAGCGCAGTGTTTTTCATTTTCGGACTGACGCACCTAGGAAATTTGCCATCTATAGAATATTTGATGCAACATGTCTTCGTTATTCACTGATATCTTTAATATTTTGTTTTGTTATTTCAACATTCTTTACTTTGTCACGTATGGTGATATGTATAGCATTTTTCTTTCCACAGCATGCTGTGTTTATACTTTGTTTCAAAAACTTGGTTGTCCCAGGTTTCATAACCATAGGTCATTGTATAGGTAACACACATGGGTTGAAGACTCTTGTCCTCAGTGTCATTGGGCAATCTATTGTCACATCGGATTTGTTTGTTTCTGCCAAAGCAACGTAACCATGGTGGTTCAAATTAACATAAATTTGGACACCAAATTAAATTCATACTGAGCTCGAGTTGAGCTGATCAATTGCCGATCAATTTTATATTCAATATTAAAGTGAAAATAAACGATGCAAAAATGACGAGACTCTTGTGTATTGTGTCGATAGAAACCGTTTCCATGGAGTTGCACTCACTAATATCAGAAAAGATATCATTTAGGCCTGCTCTTTTGAAACCAAGCTACTGTACTCAGTCATTTTCTCTGTCATTGTATTAAATGGCTCCTTTCTAGATGGTGGTGCTAGTAAAGGTAGCGTGTATTGGTTCCAGGTTCACTTTTCAATAATTTTGTGGAAAATTCTGCGTCGTTGTTAATATAAGGTAGGATAATATTTTTATCTCATTATTATATTAGTATTTATTTTATAATTTATTTTTTATGTGATATCATAACAGATTGAAATCGAAAATTAATTAAACTGGTTGGTACATGACCGTGGATGCTATATTGATTGACTAAAGTAATTTGGATGTGTATTTAATTAAATGGACATGGTTTTGTTTATAACCGCCACTCAAAAAGAAATATTAAACTTATCAGGGAGCAAACTGTGTAATAGATTCGATCTCATTCATCTGGTAAAACATTGATATTGAAACCAGTAAAATAATGTCATTGTTTTCTGCAGTTTAAAGGCATCTTAAGGGATCTAAAATGAGCGCTTATTGCGTTTCGACAGTATTTTTTGTGGGACATGAGAGCACCTCAGACCTATCGAATTGCATTCTGAATACGAAGCATGTCTTTCTGATATCAAATAATTTTCATTTTTTGAAAATCATAATATAATACAAATTTTATGACAAATTATAAAAATTTGATATTTTTCAAATTTTTGATATATAACAGTCCTCGAAGTAAATTATATAAATCTAATGACATATTCTTAAAGTGTATGTAGTAGGAGGAAAAGCCGACGGTCAATTGAAAATTTTGACCTTTCATATTGAAGATATGGATTTTTTCCCAAAAAGACCTAATTTTTTTTTGGTGTTTTGGGAAAAAAAATCCATATCTTCAATACGAAAGGTCAAAATTTTAAATTGATCGTCGGCTTTTCATCCCACCTACATACACTTTAAGTATAAATCATCAGATTTATAAAGTTTACTTCAAGTACTGTTAAATATCAAAAATATCAATTTTAATGATTTGCCATAAAATGTGTATTAAATTGCGAATTTCAAAAATCAAAATTATTTGATATCAGAATGACATTCTTCGTATTCAGAATGCAATTCGATATGTCTGATGTGCTCTAATGTCCCACAATAAATACTGTCCAAACGTTCATACCCCAGCCCTTAATTACCTATAATATATAAAACAGATTACTTACATAATATTTCTTCCTCTTTTTCTCCTGAGTCCTCTTTTTTGTTCATTTGTCTGTCATTGTCGGGTCTTCTATTAAAGTACTACACATGGGAACCAAATATCTTGACAACTGTATTTATTTTTGTATTGTTATTAATTTGAAATATTATAATTGAAATGAAGTTTTCGACATTTGTGTCGTTTTTATTTTAAATTCAGTAACCAAAGCACTAAACAGAATGTGCACTATGACCGTAGTTAACTTCACCATTTACTTAAGTTTTATTAGTGCAAATATTTACAGCGTACGTACAAATACTGAAATATAGTGCTCTTAGCTACGTCTGTTTTGTAAACATAATGAGACTGCTTTTTTTCTTCATTTTAATGTAGTTTTAACAGGGTGTAAAAATATCTCTTGTACAGAGACACTATTTTTTTTAAATAATCTCGAAAAAAATTGATATCCAGCGGATAGTGTTTGGAACTTAGTCACTGTTAGTGGTTGAAAAAAATATTCTTACCAGTAAACGCTAAATTGCATGCACGATGCAAGGGTAAAACCAAGGAAGTACAGCTGTATATAAATTATATTTATTATATATACCTCCATGGTAAAACTATCTTCAAAATTTAAGCTAAATATACAATAATCATGGTTTCATTTTCACAGGGCTCTTATTTCTTAAACATGTTTACGTTAATCATGGTATCTCTTACGTCCATGCGTAAATGAACATGCAGACTGCGTCGGTCACAAAAATGAAATAATTATTAAATTATATAAGCCTATAACCGGGAAAGATGTGTAAAAAATACACCCATCATTAAAAAGATATGTAGGCCTACTCCGAATAAAATAATTAGTAAATTTGTTATATTATATAAAACATTAAGAAAACTCAAGTTGTTATAAACCCTCAACCCCGAGTCTCAACTTTACTATACTAGTCTCCGCATACGCTATCAAAACTGTTTAACTCTTTATTTTTGGATATGTAGACAAATGGTGCGAGACATGAATAAAGACTACATAAACATTATAACAATGCCTATTGTTAAAATAAGAGGGCTCCCCGTAAATACCGATCGATACATGACGGACCCACCAAGAGAGCGTCGCTAGGGAGCTAAGGACATTCGATTGCTTGACAACGTTTGGTGAAACACATGGCTTGGTCCGTGTGTGTTGTTGTTACCATAAGTTTATTTGAGGAAAATCTACATTAACATTCATATCACAGATCTGTGTTCAAATAACGTCAATGTATTTTGGAATAATATGAATAGTTGAATTTGGTCAGTAATGGCTATCAACAAGTGTCCTATCTGAGAGTCTACTTCGCATGTCTCTGTTTGAGCCAGTCTTCTAAGCTTCACTCGAAGAAGAGGTACTCTTCTGGAATTAACTGGAATCTTTTGAGACACTCGTGGATCACGGAAAACATTTCATCATGCCTAGCAAAGGACTTATTTTCAGAGGACAAAGATATGCAGCAATAGATACTAGTGACTATGAAGATAATTATAATGGAAAGAAACCGGTCTTCAAGCAAATGGGACTACGACCAACTTCTGCTTTACGGAGGAACAACCCACATCCAAGATCGGTAAAGTGACGTAACAACATAAAATTTAAAAATGGCATATGATTAGCAAATATATGCCACGTTATAATGATTTTATATATTGTAAGGTCTCTTTGACAAGGTGACAATAACATATGATTAATATGTAGACTTCAATTTTCGCAAAATGTTAATATTGCCATTATTGGTATATAATATTTTAAAAAAATGCATTATACATATGTCTTCATCTTGCTATCCTTCTACGATGATTTAACCAGGGTGTTTTAACTTATCGCCATAGAAATTTTTTTAAATAATGGCTGTTTTAGCAGTTTATTCCAGTCGAGTTCAGTGCATTGACGAGTTCATTGACAAGAGTTGACATGTATTAGTATTAGTAAACACACATATAATAAAAAAAATTATGTAATGAAGGCCTACTGGGTGGTAGATGTACCAATATTTTGACTTAATTGGCCATGCACGATGAACGGTCATGAACCGCGATTATTATTAATTGAATATACACGTACCTGTTGGTCTAACTAGGACCATGCATGGTAAGAAATGATTAGATTAAAAAAAATATTAGTATCAATTGTTATTTTAGAATGTTAAAAGGGCATTTCGTGATCCACAGCCTCATCCCCCCACTTTTCTCAAAAAAAAGTTGAGATTTTTATATCACTGGAAACCTCTGCCTACATAATGTTTATGTACAAAATATTTCTTGCAGATTAATTCTTTTAGCAAAGATATCGTGAAATTTGAATTTCGTTCTGGTGCACCAGAACGAAATTACAACGCATTGTCTATGGAGCAGTGTAATACACATAATCATGCATAACTCGCGAACGCAAAATCGGAATCAACTGAAATTTTGGGAATAGGTTTTTTTTCGTGGATATCTAATGAAAAATGACATAAATAGAGGATGCTAGGATCACGAAATACTCCTTTAAGATATTATTTATGATAAATTTTCTTCATTTCTTTCGATTTTGGAAAACTATAACTTTTTTCGTAATTAATTGTTTAACTTTTTTTTTCCTATGTTCGGCCGGATAATTTCCCGGGATAATTTATTATCATGGTGTTGAGTTCCATTTATGTAGACAAATCGTCATTTAATTGGATGACTACAGCAGGAAATGCACTGTAATATACGAGTAGCATCAAGGTTATAGATTAACTGTCAATAGATTCAATTGTGAAGTATCTGTACTATACCAAAATGTACGACATAATACAATATAATAATATCGACTGAATGCCATGCATTGAATGGCACACTTAATCATATTGTGACGTTCAATTGCAAACGCACAGGGTGTCCCAAAAGTTCATTTACCATTTTAAAATGCTACATCTCTTAATATATATTTGGATTTATGATATTATGCTTGTGAGATATATGAAGTTCAAAATAGTAAATACAATTTTGGGACACCTTGTACACGCTCTCACGCACGCATTGATCTTGAGAGAAAGAACTTTTACAATTATTAGTGTCTTGTTACTGACCCATTGTTATATCAGAAAAGGTGGCATATTTAAGTTAAACTTTCCACTGATTTCCAAGAAGGCCGGTGCCCCGCAAGTAATATTAAAACAATATAGCAAAATGTGAAATACACTTAAAAAATTGCGTGCCCCTCGTCACCTCATAGGACGACAGGTGATGAGACCCCAAGATTAAGGTTATTAATTATTTTAAACTGTTGTGATTTGGTAGTTCACAGCATCTTACGAATGGTAGTGAGCTTTGGCAAAAAGTGCATTGCTCAATTCATAGCGAGTGTGTAGAAGAATGAAAATATCACAGATATACTTTTATAGGTGCTGTGGTTCTTTAGTTATGTTGTAAAGAGGGCTGAAACAACAACACTTTTGTAAAACGTTCATAACTCATTTACAACAATAAATTAAGCAAGTTTGCAAAGTATACGATTTGTAGACTGAACTTTTGCAAAACATCAAGGTGTTGTTTTTCAATAATATATTGATCTAGATAATGAAAATCAATTCTTAGGTTGCTTCGACCAACAATACCTCGTCTACCCTTAAGAGGGAAAACCACTTCGGCTGAAGTTCGGCATATAATATAACATTATGGAATATATTCCTGGAACACAGATATCTATCATCTTTCCTCATTGATTAATCAAGTATGATTTTGTTCGTTTTCCAGGACTTTCTACTACCCACAAATATCGTCAAGATGGACGAACAACAAAAGTTTCAGAGCCATGTCCAAAGTGCCGTAAAAGACTATTTAGGTAAACTTTACCAGAATGGCCATTACACCAGTCCACAACTATCAGAGATAGTCAGGAAAACACTCGGGGAAGGTGCACTTCGACAGAGTGCAATCCAACCACCTGATGTCAACACACCTACCATGGGGGAATCAGAAATGATGGAGAATTATGTCAACCCTACTGAAGACGCATTGGAGAAAATCATAAAAGACGACCAGGCACTTCTGAAAAGAGAACGTAAGCATAAACCTCGTTTTCTTCGATATACAGACTGTATCAATATGATTGGTACCCATTTATTTGGTTTTGGTGTTTATTGAAAAGCCTACTTCTTTCAAAGCAACATAAAATAATAGGATTCTAATGGAATAACCAGGACTTGTCTTAGTTTATAGTCTTTTATCACATTAATCTAACAAATATTGGTGGATCTTATCATCTTGTCCATAATCAATAAATACTGACCGGCAACCACAATTTTTTAAATGATATAAACATATTTTGGTTTTGGACAAGACATTTTGAACATTTAAATGTCGAATTATACGAAGGTCATGAAAACGTTTTAAAAACATTTACATGGAAAAACACTACAACAACATTTTTAAAATGTTGTCAAAATATGATTGTAAAATATATTTTTGGCAAACATTCTTGCAAAATATTTTGCCAACACTTAAATAACATTTTGTTAGAATGTTTTGCAACAAGTTCTCAATAAATGTTATATATATCATTTATAAGCTTATAAACCCCTCAACAAAAGTTTGGAAAGTTTTTTCAAGCATATGTATCTCAAATTATTTGTGACATATTCATATCGTGTTGCATATCAATGGATAGCTACAATACTCCACTTTACAATGACACGTACCCATTTGAAACAATAACATTTTTCATGGCTGAGTACACGCCTTGTGAATGTAGTGGGGTCTCAAACAGAAATTTGATTTATTTTTGTACCGGGCGTAAAACTACATTTTCTTGTCTGTTTAAATCACTTGTCTAAAATCAAGCATCTATGATGAGCTGTCACAAAATTAATGTCCATACAATGCGAGCACAATCCTCAAATGACTTTATATTTTTCATGCAGAGGGAAACAGCGACAAGCAGGCAGGAAAGGTGTACCATGACATCGCAGACCAGAAAGAACATTTAGAAATACTTCGCAGTGATTCACGAGAGCACTATAACCCTTTGTATCAAAGAATTAGTCGCACACCTCAATTAGGGAGTGATAATCACAAAGCTCACTGGTTACATTGGCCTCGTGCTCACCCACCAACACCAGGTAAACGAGGCCTTCATGAAAACCTAACAGCTCCCTGTCAAGTCAAGTACACTCAACCGAAGTCGGCGTTGATGGCAAGTGTTCGGAAGTCGTATCCCACCGCTGCCACCAGTGGATCTGCAAAGAGGGTTCACACTCCACCAACGCCGCCTGATAGGAGCAGTCGACGAGTCAAATCGGCAATATATAGTGCAGAGGTCCATAACAACATGAGAAGAGCACAATCGTTGCCACCAACACCAAGGTCCAAGTCCGCGTCACCTCCTCTTTTGGAAAAGGTTTGTTTAAGAAGCTTCTAGTCTTTTGTCAATTGTTGTGCTCAACTCACAATAAAACAAGCAACAGAAAATATAGTTATGGCCTGCCTATAGGTCTTTTCTATTTTTTAGGATCTGGGGTTTTGGTCAAGATTTAGTATGTGGGGGCAGATCCCCATTTGCCATTTGATTATTCAGAACAAGAACGTATTTATTAGAATATTTTCATTTGCTTGTTTGCTTGAACTTGTCATGGTTGTGTTATGCTTTCTTTTTGTCAGTGGAGACTCGGGCGAATTATTCAAAGTTGATATCTTTCTATTATATTAGTATTAACATGATTAACCTTGCATGTGACTACTAATACTTAACATGCACTTACTTATACTTGCTTAACTACAACGTTACTTCCGTACAACGGTACTTTTTGAACTAATTGGAAGACCGAATCTGCATTTGTAGCTGGACATCTTTGTTAATAAGTGAAGAGCAGATCTTTCAAATGGTCACTTTGATCAGTCACATGTAAATACCAAAGATATGAAGATGAATCGTGAATTCAAAATAGTATAAACCTTCACTGAGCTTAGTTAACAGCCTTTTCAATTTAGTACTAATTTACTTGCACTTAACATAATACTTGCACTTGTGTTTGTAACTAACTCAATCCTTAGGACGAAATGCAACATTGTGGCGGTGACCACGCATCATCGACATCTGCTGGAAACATACCTCCAATGACTACTGAGAGAGGAGATGACAATCAGGTATAATCAAAATACATGTAGATGCATCGATCCCAATAATTATATGTTTACCGTGACCGAAAAGCACGATGATTTTGGTATTATTCCTCAATACATGATCAGTTTTTCAAGATCATATTTAGTTATGTTATGCTGAATATTTTCCAACAATATCTGTTGACCTTTGAATTTCCTTTAGAAACCGTATAACTTAGCGTTGTATCCTAACCATAACATTGTTATATGTCTAAATATCGCACCTTAACCTAATTTGCTAATCTGATAATATAAACTTTTCCATTTACAATAATAATTCCATCTTCATAACAAAAAGAAAGTGGTTCATCAAAGCTCAAAAGACGCATATTTTTAGTAGTAATAAGACTCCCTTTCGAAGAAGAAGCAGTTGTTAGTATTTTGTATTTACTGTAAATCTAAGTGTTTATAGTTTCTGTAACACTTTTTAAATACTGCTAGACGTTTAATTTTTAATTTACACAGTAAAGGTATAGGACACCTAAACACCAACGTACACACCCCGAGTAAAATATTCAACGTGTTTGCTTTCAAAATTGTTTAGAAAGTAAAAACATCAAATGTTTACAAATGAATTTACTTTCTGAACAATATGAAAGTATACATGTGGAATGTTTAGATCTAAATACTCATGTGTTTACTCTTTGTGTATGTGTTTACTTTGGTGTTTAGGTATCCTATACCTTTATTGCGTAAAATGAAATACCTAGCAATGTTTAATAAGTGTTACAGAAACTTAAACACTTGAATTTAGTGTTGGGTGAATACCGTCTTTCAAAAGGTAAAATCGATTCATTTATTGATGGTAAATTAATATGATAAATTGTCATGGCAACGATAATCGAATAGATACTATTAGCGATCATTAAAGTTGATATTTCCGTTAATGACATGCCAGTGAACTCAAATCACGCTCCAATGAGCATTTGTTCTGACAAAGTAAATAATAAGCATTAGGTCCGTAACTATCAACATTCAATTGATATAAATTAATTGAGAAAAGTTCGCCCTTTTAAATTTTATTTTAAAACTGTATTTTAATTTTTGTAAATTAATAGCTTAGATACATGTAGCTTGAGAATTTGTTTTGTTTTTGAAAGTAATATTGTTTCATATTTTTCTTCTGTGTAGCGCCCGAAGACAGCAGGACCGCAACTGGCCAAAAGTATGGCGATGCATCCGAGAATGCAGGCATGGATAGAGAGTGCAACAAGTTACGGTAAGGATCACATCTATAACCCATAATGCAACTCGATTGTACAAGAAGTTATGTCAAATGACTAAATCGAAAATGGAAATTCTTATCTTTTTATACGAATGGATAGAATACGTAGGGGTAAATGTTAAACTATCGTTGTCTGAATGCTCCTATTCATGGTCAATGGTTCACAAAATAACCACAACATGAGTAAGCTATTATATGCATACCATTAGGGATGAAATCAAAACTCGACGGCCGGTTGACTGGCGATTACCGGTTGAACCGCGTTCCATTGTTTAGAACAATAGTGACTTCTTTTGCATTGTGGGTTGAACATTAACATAAGTCTAAATCGAAATGTACTAGAAACGTTATCGCCGTGGTCATGGTGGTGGTGGTATATCATCTCTTCCCACTTCCTGTGACCCAAGGTCCTGACATTGCTCTTATGAACTCTGACCCTCCTGTGAGCACCATGTCAATTAACCATGTCAAGGCGTATATTGAAACACTAATAACTCACATTCGAATCACATCTTTATTATATACACAGAGAAGGAAGTAGCACTAAGCATGCTTAGCACACTCAGTGGCAGAAAACCAACAGATGAAGAATTTCAAAAGCTTGAAGCAAAACTCAACTGTACACCCACTAAACCAAAAGCGGGACAAGCAGCCAGCAAAACACGCAAGACTTGGGCAGCTCCCGTGAACAAACCTACCATCCCACCAACAACCCACACTTTTAATGCGTACATACCACCCTCACCCGCCCCGGTAAAAGCTGTACCAAACAGACATGGTAAAGGGGACCACACAACTAAGGAATGGATGAAGAAAATTGAGGACACCATTAACGAGTAAGTTGGATTTATGAGCAAATGATTCATTTTTTTTGTCTTTTCTATGTTTCCCAAGTTTGAAATCTGCTTATACTATATTCTTCGTTTATCCGTTCCCTGCACCTAATGCACCTTTTCAGTAATTCCCAGAACAGAAACCTTTGCAACGGTACATCTTAGTCGATGCGCACATCGTCCCGCTGTGCGCAAATTGAGCTGCGTAGTAACGATGCTCGCGTCACACGATGACATAGATTCAGTTTCTTTTGCAAGGGCTTTCGGGATTTACCGAAGTGGTCTATATTGTACTCCTTTCTAATGGCCATGCATACCATACATCTTATGCACGTTTCTGATCCCCTCTGATACATGGATTATTGATGCCGTCGGGGCTTTTTCTGAGCTATCTTGGCAAAATTTGTGCCCCTATTTGAATCTGTAAACCTTTTCGTTGCAGTTAGACATATATGCCTTGCCTCATGCCTTTGATCGAGGCAAAATGGATAGGCTTACAAGGTTCAGGCTTACAAAGTCAGAAACCTGTATAGAATAGGCTACGTCCGGTACCGCAGAGTATATAGTTAAGTGATCTACCTTGTTGCTGATAGCCCCCCCCTGCTGATCCACCCGCCTATTGCGCCCACGTTGGGTTGGAAGTAAAAAGCACGGTTAATTTTTCAACTGAATTCATAGAAACATAATAATCTATGTTGTATGACCTTTTTTCAGCCGAGTGACACCCCAAGAATTTGATCGAACAACAATTCAAGTGTTACCCCGTGGATCACGACCTTTGGCACGACACCAGCCTCGTCCTAAAATCCTTGACGATTATCGCCATGACAACAGCTTTTTTAACTTCACTAAGAAATCTGCGACTGGACAGTTCACTATTGCCCCTGATTGGGTGTCCGAAAGACTGAAGCAGCGCCGTCGACCACCAAAGGCATCTAAGGAACAATTACGGTACGGGTCTCAATGACTGACACATTGCACGCTCAAAATGATGAGGTTTGGACAACCCGCCGAATTGTTCATACGGCCGGCATTATCATAGAAGCTACTATGTTGGCCCACAGAAACGTCTTCAATTTTGCAGATAATTTAGACCTATGGTTTATTTAGTACTAGACATTTTATTAGATGTGCCAAAATGATATTTAAAGTTACTGGACCACGCAGGCCCACACACCCCCACGCACCCGTATACCACCCGTCCACATCCCAAAGACACCCCTCCACGCATGCACCCCTCACATAACGTATACATGCCCACGAACATGTTCGCATGTCATCATCGTAGGCCTACACATAAAGTTGTAGTTCCTATAATAATAGACTTTCATGTAATATTTGGATTCGTTTTGTAATAACTCTGCAATTACTCACGAAATATGATTGATTGCTCTTTTAGTGTTAGTGGAAAACAAAGAACCAATCAACAATACTCACGTTTTTCTACTGCATTGCCCGCAGGAAAAATTGTTGGGGATGGGGAAGTGGTCCTTCGAAAATGACGAGTAAAGTTAATGATGTTGAAAATCAGTAGCATATTGGGCGAAATTTGCAAGCGGGTAAAATTACAAAGTTGTTCTAGAACCATTACTAGAATGACAATTGCATGCGAATCATTACGTTTTGTTACCTGAAGAGATTTGATCATGTCTCACCTCCTTTTTCAACCAACTCTTGTAGTGAGGGATCAACATTTTTAACCACAAATTGCCTCAGGCAAAACTCACTTCCTGGGAACGAAATACCACACAAGGTCATTTTTATGTAACTCACGAACTCATTGACCCATGTGTGCCATATATAATATTGCATAGCCTGGTGATGTAGGAGGAAATTCAATTTTTGATCAATTCTCTTCAGGTAGTGAAACGTAATGTAATTTTAATACTACAATGGACCAATAATGAGGTTTGGCTTAATTTTGGTCTAAAACAGGCCACAAAGGGATAGACATAACTAATTTGGTCAATTTTGGACCAGATTTTGGATTAGGTTTTACAATAAGGTTGTATGGTTTCAGGCTGTTGACAGAAATGTCTGCAAGAAAAGTCATGCACACAAATAATATGTAACCCTAAGTTTATGGTATAAAAATGTCAACATTTTTTAATTAGGTTGGGGGGTCTGTGACTGTGGATCACGAAGTGTTCCTTTAAGTGGTCGTACCAAATGTTTTATCATGTATATAAATATTGTCGCAGCCGCAAAATACTGTGGACCTATACCCTCGTTAGTATAGTTAGGATTATACCGTCAACGTTCGCCTAATGGCTCACCTGGGCTCCTTTGCTTTGGGGTAAATTTCATGTGCAAATGAGAGGTACCTCCTCTGGAATCCCAACAAGAATTAAGGTTCCGTGCCCGGGGGGTCCGTGCCCTTATTTGCTGGTGGGAATTTTACGGGAGGGCACATTCAGGTTGTGCCTAAAATTCCACTTATGCCAAGCTAGTCCATAGCGCCATAGCGAACGTTTACGGACATTGAATTAGAGCATGTGAAAAATAGACCAATAGGCCCCCTATTACCAAATGGTATTTTACCAAGGGTACGTGTTAAGGTTTTATACAGTTGACAGCACCCTTTATTTTATTACGCAATTCTTTTTTTAATTATTTATCTTGCAATATTTGTACAATAATTCGTTTAGCTATTCATCTTTATTATTGGGTATTAGTCTTTACAGTACTGTATTCTATAATACAATATTTTTGAATGTATCATGTTATTATCACCGTTTTCTTTTGTTTTACAATGCAATATTACATGGCGATGTTGCGTAGGTGTTTATAACTTTTCAATGGGCGGGCCCATTACGTTTATAATCTTATTTGACTTATTATTATTTTGATAATGACATTGATATATTGTTATTATACATCTCATGTATCTCGAATCACCTGTACAATTGACACTGGTGTTTGTTGTTCTTGTAGCAATGTAGTAAAGGCCATTTATAGCACTATTTTAATATGTCAGTGTAATAAGAAATATTCCAATAATTGTATAATTTAGTTAGATCTTCATAATTATGATTAAGAGCAAAATGTGTAAAATATTTAGTAAGTGCAGCCTTCACTTTAATACAGTATCGATAATATGGTTAGCAATGATATTTTTCAACTGTATTATTTTATTATAAGACATGTAAGAGGTAACTACCAAAACAATGTAAACACGAATGCATGTCATTCACTTGAAACGTCGCCGACTCAATAGACACATTCACAGTAACAAGGAAGTTCATGTTTTCCTTACTTGTATAATTACATGTATGCCGCCTATTAATACATCAGCTCATACAAAAAAAACAAGTATGAAACACTAGAATTGCATGATGTTTTTGTTTCCGGTGTAAGAAACTCGTGCATTTTCTAGTTCCTTATTCGCTGCTTTATTTTCAACCCTTTAAAGGAGAATGAACCGATTGGTTGCATAACATTGACCCACTGCCGGCCTATAATAAGAGAAATATGGATTAGGCCAAAAAAAAATGGTTCGTCTCAAAGCTGACGCGCGCATTTGTAAAATCGCGCGATTTGAAAAAAAAGAAATGCGGAAATTTTTTTTATTTCAAAATTTTTTTTTTTTTTTTTTTTTCCCGAAAAAGTCGGCGAAAATCAGATTTTTTTCTCAAAATAAAATATCAAAAACATCGAACATCGCACAGTGCGTCTCCTGGATCAAGAATTTAAAACAGCCTAACTAAAAAGTCACCTACGATGACACTGTTGTAGTCTGAACGACACACCTGCATGCGTATTTAAATCATACTATTTTTTTAAGACCGATCCTACTATAAAAAATCTTAATTGTACACCATGTACTCGAGTACTCGCTGAATATTCATCAACATTTTTAATGTTGTCATTTTACGTGCGTGGCAATATGAATGACTATGACGCACGATGACGTTTGTTTAATTTAAATATTAAATACATGGCGAGTATTAATCCTCCCACCCGAAGTCATCATGGATTCAGCGGCAGCAGCATCCGAGTTTGTGATCTTGAAAATCAAATTATCCGGGAAAAATAAAGAGAAAGGATGGTTTTACACAAAACCAAAACTACGAACACACTAAAAGACGTTGCTTTAGAAATACTTAACGGCGAGAATCCATGTGCTCCGATAGCTTGTGTGTTGGAAATGATGGGTATAGACAAGTTAGACAACACTGGCACTGCTGAATTCGACAGCCACCACACTAATTTTCAATTTTGACACACCATAAAAATATCAAGTTGGAAAAAAAAAATCGCATTTCGCATTTGTTTTCAGATCACTCGTCAGCTTTGAGACAAACCTTTTTTTTTTTGGCCTTATGGAGTAATATAGGCACGTAACCAGAGGGACGCCCTTCCCCTCGCCAAACGCCAAAAGGTCACCTTTTCACCCCAAAAGTCCCATTTGCGATCGTACCGATCGACACTTGAGGTTTTTAGCCCTTTTTAGTCAAAAAAAGGTCCAAATTTTGAAAATAAGTCCACTTTTTCAAAATCACCCCCCCCCCCCAATAAATCCTGCTCTTGGCCTGAATATGGGCTTTACACTAATAATACAAAAATGAACATTTTGATGCAGAAAACATAGAGCTACTTGGGGGTGTTGCTCATTATATTCTTGACATTTAGTACAAGTGTTTTTGAAGAGCAGGAAGTATATTAAAGTCAATAGTTGAAGTAGCATAATGCAAATGTTAAAAAAGTCAAGTCAGTTCATTGAATACTATTATCTATTTATATAATAATAAAAAAAAGTTAAAAATAAATGACTAGCTTATTGTTCTTATTTTGAGCTATAGTTTTTGTTTCAAGTTTTTGCCCACTCCGAGCTTATTATAGAATTCCAAGGGGTTATTGGCGTGGGTGAGTGAGTGAGTGTTTGTCTTTGGTTTTGTGTGCGTATTAGTGATTTGTGTGAGGTGATTGTTTGCAATTATCAAACTATATAAGATTGATAAGAAAATTTTGCAATGTAATGATCCGAGAAAGTTAACTTAAGCGTCAGATTTTGACAGGTAATCGGGTATAATTATAATATTAATTTCACAACTGTTTTTAATTTATCACATGGTTGAATTTAATATCGTGTTGCATGTATAATAACATGTCCGAGTTTTTTTTTTCAATCTCACCGCCATTCCCCCCACCCCATGTCAAAAAATCTACGCCACCGATGACTTCTCCTATGGTGTCATATTGTTTTCAAATTATTATTGGTACCTTTCAACTGTGGGGTAATAGGCCTATTACTGAGCGAGTGGTATCTTGTGCTACATATTCTTGGAAATTCTTTTCATCTAAGAGTGAGCAGGGGTGTATTTATAGGAGGGCGTGTAGTGTATGCGGGGTGTGTTTAGGATGTATAGGCCTACAGCATATATGTGACCATCCACCACAACTGAGCCCGGATGTCTCCAGTGCCACTATTGAGATATGCTCCATTGAACTTAACAATAAACAATAGGAAACAAAGGATTTATTGACTGTTTTATTGATTTTTCACTTCTTAAATGTCAAGCAAAAATAGACATGATATAGAGAGTTCCCGTGTTTTGGGTTACCCGCCATCTTGGAGGGAAACCTAAACTCCGTAATTTTCAGAATACCAACACTCGCGCAATAATTAGCAAATGTTATTTTGTAGAATGTAGCACCAATAGGGTCATTGACCAAATCAAAGGAATGAGGAATACGGCGGTTCGAATCACGTTATAAACACTATTGTAGTCCGTTCCGCTTGAAAACACGGGAACTCTCTATACATCATTTTAAAGCTGATTTCAAGCAGAATATTTTGGTTGAATATCTCATAAATGATGATTGGCGACTTCAGGGCTCAGTTGTGCTGGATGGTCACATATGTAGGGGTGTGTAGGCCTGTACGTTTATTTTTAAAATCCAATCACATTACTTCAGGTTGGAAATTTTGCACGGAGGTCCAGAACAAGGAAACTTAACTTTAGTGCCGGGTATTGACAGTAAAGACACATTAACATTATAGCCTTTATGACTGACGTATGTACGGTGTGTGGTTGGGTGGGTCCATTTGGTTTGTTGCAAAAATAATGTAAGCAAAAATAGTACCTGAATATGATCCTACACCTCACAACTATTTACCCCCCCGCGATAAAACCTGATGTGTGGGTAGAACGCCAACAGATGTAACCACCAACTTTATTTTATTGAAAATCTTAATTCCGAGGGCGCAAATACTTTACCGTAGAGCTTTATTTTTATTTTTTTCATTCGTGTCTTTTATATATGATAGCTTATGATATAGGCCTATCTTAATTTTTTACTTTGTGTTTTTCTCGTCGGACTGAGTAAGAAAACCGTCATATAATTCTAATAGTGATAACCAAACATAAAACGGCTAACGAAGCAAATATACTGAAGAATGTATACCAACTTGACGTGGGGAAGCAAGTAAAATACAGACGACGGTAGCCTATACACAGAGGGGACAAAAACAACAATAAATGTAGGTACAGAAGTAGGTGAAGTTCGACAGCCAAAAATTACCTATTCCAAGGTCCACAGAAGTGTTAAACCTGCAAAAATAACAGGGTCAATGGGAATACCAAAGTGTACTGGAACAAGTGATGAAAATCACTGTGAAGCAGACATGATAAACCAAACAAATGAAGAAACAAAAAAGGCAATGCCGGCCACAAATTACCAATTCCAGAACCCACACAAGGGTCAGCAAAACAGACCAAAAGTACACTGGAACAGGTGACGCGTATACAGACAAACTAAACTAAACTACAGAAATAAAAAAAAACCCTTTAAAAGGGAGTACTCAGGCATGATTGGAAAACATGATTGTCCAATATAGGTCGGTGGTAATTCATGTACTTCTTATTATAAAAAATGTAGTCCTAGTGTACCATAGCTTTAATGTTATTCTATATATTTATACTAGGCCTATGATCAGCTCTTAATAGGCGGATTTATTCGTTTTTTGTTACTGCGCAAGTCAATAAAGTTCCAAATTACGCCGCGGGTAAATTCACAAAAGCATGTGTCATTCATGCAATATGCAAAGCACAGTTCGCGTTGGTGCTGCCAGGACCGCGACACTTCGGCACTTGTTGGAAGACATCTAGTACAACAGACGGTACATGTACAATGTGATTCTTTCATTTATAATTAGGATTACGTCATTGCCAGAGCTTGTTTATTTGTTCATTAGGCCGTGTAAAATTAATATTTTGGTTCTCGTCCCCTCCTCCTCAATTTCTGGGATTTGTCAGATTTTTTTTTTTTTTTAGATTTTTCAATTTTTTAGACTTTGGAATGATTTATGAAATCTTCATACATATAAATAAGTTTATTAGAGAACAAGCATCACTTCCAAGTCTTTTTGTGGTACTCTAGGGGTTTATCCCTCAGAATCTCACATTTGAAAAAAAAAAAAAAAGGGCCTCATCGTTTCCTCGAGCACTGTTGGAGAAAAACGAAAACTACTGACAATGCTAATTTTACATTGAAAAAAAAAAAAAAAAAAAAAAAAACCTCCCTCCCTCATCAATTCATGAAAATCCTCTGGACGAGAACCAAAACATTAATTTTATACGGCCTTAGAATGATTGACAGCGGTGGGCGGACTTATACGCTTTGTACCGCTCACAAAACAAAGCTCTGGCAATGACGTAATCCTAATTATAAATGAGAGAATCACATTGTACATGTACTGTCTGCTCACTCTGCTGTATTAGATGTCTTCAGCTGCGGTATAGCACGGTATAGGCAGTTTGCAGAGAGTGTCGCTTCTCTACCTTTATTTTCTCTGGTGCTGCGCCCAGCTGTGTGTGTACGCCATTCTACATGTCATCCACAATGTTATGAGTCCCGCCTATTATGAGCTGATCAGAGTATAACACAACATACATGAAGTAAGAAACAGGTTTCGATGGTGTACGTAGGTCTATTTTGTGTATACGTATAGGCCCCACCCCATATTGGATTTTTTTTAATACTTCAACATGTACATGTAATATACAAATGGTAATGAAAAGTAAACCCAAAGTTATACTAAAGTAACTTGCAAACATGTATGGAATTTCAACGATGTGCACTAATTTGGACATCAATTCAACACAATTTGAAAGGGGCATTCCGTGATCCACACTGGTACAGAAATATTCAGATTTTTATCATTTTTATACCACTGGAAAACTCTGGCAGAACTGTTTCTGTATAAAATAATTCTTGCCGATTAATTCGTTTAGCAAGCATATCGTCAAACTTGTTCGCCAAATTACAACACAGCAAGTGGCATATGGGGCATATAAATACACATAGAGGCTGTATCAAAATGATACCAGTACTCATCAATTTTGATGTTAATTGATAAGCGTAGGCCTACATGCTTATTTTATTCTTGCAAACAAACAATCTGATCAACTGAAGTTGTGAGATTTAAGCTTTTGCTCCTGGATATCTACTGACAAATGTCATAAAAAGTGGATGCTAGGATTGTGAAATACTCCTTTAACATTTATGTCACATTTAGTGATTCGGAACAGACATGTAGGCTTATGCACTTGAATGTTACCCATGAAAATAAAAAGTAAATTTTAAGTTGTACATGTTAACGATTGAAATAATACAATTCAATTTAAATATTACACCACTTTACCACCAATGCATCATTTTTACAAAAAAAAATAAAATTTAAGCCCTTAGCTCCAATGTGCTATGTTCTATTTCAGATGCTATTTTACCCAAAATGTTTTAAACTTGATAAATTTGTGTTTGTGGGATATTCCAATCTCTTGGCGTTGAAGATGCTGCTGGATATAAAATTTGTATCTGCGGAATATTCCAATTTCTGTTGGTCTTGATTCTTGAAGATGATGCTGTGGAAGGCTGTTGTGTAGAGTGTGAATGAGATGACTACTGTGTATATAGTGTGGATGAGATGACCACTGCTGGCAAATCCAGAACAGTCAGAACACCTTACTTATCTCTCAATGCAAATTTAAGAAGTTCATGGACATTTGGTAACTTGGTATATTATTGACCATGCACGCTGACCTAGCTAGCTGACTTTGTCCATAAAACAAAATCTGTTCATGGACAGTTTCTAACTTGTTGTTAACTTCAACTTCAACTTCCAGACCACCACACTATCAATCTGTCAACACCCATAATATTGAAACTGATTATCATTCCCAGGTAACAAAACCCTCCACTATGGGCTACAGAACACAGTCTTATAAATAATTTCATGTGGAATGAGGCTAATATCCTATCCCCACCTCAAACTAGAAATCTCACTGCTGCATGTCATGAAGAGTGAGGTTATTTTAGGAGCTGTCAGTAGTCTGCATTAGTGCATTTCTATTACTGAGATACCATGCATTATTCTACAAAATATTTTTAGTGATTACAAAGCAAGAGCATTTGCAAAAGAAGCTCGACTTGGAGCTACTTAGGTTTAAAGGTTGAATTTTATTCCAAGGTCTAAACTGGATGTTCACTCAGGTGTACCTGAGCGAAAAAAAACCGACAACCGACGTTTCGAGCAGATAAACTTCTTCTTCAGCATGTTCAGGGACATACAACAACATCTAAAATCAAACAGCAAAAAATACATGTTGTATAGATCAAAAAACATATTCAAATTCCAATAGAACTCAGCCCGGGGAACTCAGTAGCACACAAGACAACAAGCTCAGAGCAAAATAAGCTGTGTCTTAAGGGCTGGGGTATGAACGTTTGGACAGTATTTAATTTGGGACATTAGAGCACATCAGACATATCGAATTGCATTCTAAATACGAAGAATGTCATTCTGATATCAAATAATTTTGATTTTTGAAATTCGCAATTTAATACACATTTTATGGCAAATCATTAAAATTGATATTTTGATATTTAACAGTACTTGAAACTTTATAAATCTGATGATTTATACTTAAAGTGTATGTAGGTGGGATGAAAAGCCGACGATCAATTGAAAATTTTGACCTTTGATATTGAAGATATGGATTTTTTTCTCAAAACACCAAAAAAAAAATAAGGTTTTTTTGGGAAAAAAATCCATATCTTCAATATGAAAGGTCAAAATTTTCAATTGACCGTCGGCTTTTCCTCCTGCTACATACACTTTAAGAATATATCATTAGATTTATATAATTTACTTCGAGGACTGTTATATATCAAAATTTGAAAAATATCAAATTTTTATAATTTGTCATAAAATTTGTATTATATTGTGATTAAAAAAAAATGAAAATTATTTGATATCAAAAAGACATGCTTCGTATTCAGAATGCAATTCGATAGGTCTGAGGTGCTTTCATGTCCCACAGAAAATACTGTCGAAACGCAATAAACGCTCATTTTAGATCCCTTAACTCAATGAAAGTAAGTTCGCTGCAGCGTGACCAGAGAAGGCTAGAATTCTCATCTTCTCTGATGTGACAGAGCAAAATGAACTTATAGAGGAAAACCAAATGCAAAGTATGTTTTATTTTAAAGATCAGTAGATGATTATTAATAAATGCTACATTTATCGACGGTAGATAATATCTATACAATATAGTACAATTGTGTGCTTCCTTCGGTATACATGACAACTGTAATTATTATTCTATAGATGACACAACTTATAGGGCCACAAAATTTAGTGATTTTAGCCTCCTCTTTTTAGGGTATGGTTCAATAGATCTGTTCATACCAATGAAAATAACAGTCTTCCAAAATATCAGTTCATTCGGACATTTAGTTAAGTTTGCGAGTTACGCATATGAACATGCTATAGAATCTACAGTAGATGACCCTTATGCTATACAAGAAGTGATACAATTATGCTAGTAAATGACAGAGTTAAGTGCTATCTACAGTAGATGACTCATACATTCATTCATAGATATTACAAAATTGTGCTAGTGACAAAAATTTAAAAATTAAATTATAATCTTGTCTCATGTGTCACCGACCGATGGTAGTGAACAAATGGGTCTGAAAAAGCCTAATTTGTATAGTTAACAAGTAATCTCAATTGCATTACAAACTCATCCATGATAGTGAATTCTAATTCTATTTTAATTAGTCAAATAAAACACTTTTCATGACTAATATTTTCTGTGATGCATTCTCGCACTCACGAATATTACTTTAATCATGTCTAGCCATACTGTAAACACTGACATTAACATGACTAAAGTGAACTTTCCTTGTTCCGAACATCCTTGCAAAATCCAATTTGGGTTGAGCGCCACCAGACATGTCAGAGATGTTAAATCCATCGACATTAATTCCGAGGGCGCTTGATACACTTTTTTCTTTCCATTAATCATGTTCATTCCTTTAAATTTGTTATTTCCTCGGGTATTTCATGTCGAACTGGGTAATAACGCCATCATATATTTTTTTATATTAAGATACATTTATTTTAACGCACTGTTATGCCTATCAATTCCATTTGAGAAAAGTGGAGATGATTATTAGACCCGGACCGTTTGGGCCGTTGTGAAACACGTTTGTGATATCAAAATCGCTAGTGCAATAATTCAACTCGAAACTTTGAAATCAGACCCAGGATCAGGTTATGTTTGTACAGGCGTTAATGTGAGGTACAAAACACAATATATTATGAACTATTCAATCTGCCCATCGTCCACCTTCAATAGGCCTACATGACTTGGGGTACTCTGATCATCGCGACATTTTTTTTCCCCAAACCTTCATTTTTTTCAAAATCTCCTCAAATATTAAATAATGCTTCTTCAATTAGGGGACATTTGTCAATTTTGACTTCTGGACACCTGTTAGACATCAATTAAAGACTAGTCTTTCAATAAAATATTAATTTCAAGTGAAAAACATTGATTTTTTGAACAAATCTGTAAAAATCATCATTCATAAAAAACACAAATGCCGACCCTGATTTTTCAGGATTTAGGGTAGGGCGGTGGCAACACAACAATTTTTTTTGCCTTACTATCGTCATGTGCAGTCATTATATTCGACAGTCATTATTCCTATAATTTCGACACGTATAGGTGTATAACTGTAGGTACATGTTCATTGTTCACGGATCAAAAGCTTGAAAGAAAAACGCCTTAGTTGTTGTTGTATAGTCCTATTCATAGTCATTTCGAGAAATATACCATGTTTCATTTTCGCAAAATTTACTAAGGTATTTTTCTATGAAAAATAACATGTATAACTAACTAGTAATCTCAATTGCATTACAAACTCATCCATGATAGTGAATTCTAATTATATTTTAATTAATAGTCAAATAAAACACTTTTCATGACTAATATTTTCTGTGATGCATTCTCGCACTCACGAATATTACTTTAATCATGTCTAGCCATACTGTAAACACTGACATTAACATGATTAAAGTGAACTTTCCTTGTTCCGAACATCCTTGCAAAATCCAATTTGGGTTGAGCCCCATCAGACATGTCAGATATGTTAAATCTATCGACATTAATTCCGAGGGCGCGTGATACAATTTTTTATTTCCATTTATCATGTTCATTCCTTTAAATTTGTTATTTCCTCGGGTTATTTCATGTCGGACTGAGTAATAACGCCGTCATATATTTTTTATATTAAGATACATTTATTTTAACGCACTGTTATGCCTATCAATTCCATTTGAGAAAAGGGGAGATGATTATTAGAACCGGACCGTTTGGGCCGTTTTGAAACACGTTTGTGATTCTATATCAAAATCGCTAGTGCAATAATTCAACTCGAAACTTTGGAATTATCAGACCCAGGATCAGATTATGTTTGTACAGGTGTTAATGTGAGGTACACAATAATTATGAACTATTCAATCTGCCCATCGTCCACCTTCAATAGGCCTACATGACTTTGGGTACTCTGATCATCGACATTTTTTCCCAAAACCTTCTTTTTTTTTTTTCAAAATCCCTCAAATATTAAATAATGCTTCTTCAATTAGGGACTTTTGTCAATTTTGACTTCTGGACACCTGTTAGACATCAATTAAAGACTAGTCTTTCAATAAAATATTAATTTCAAGTGAAAAACATTGATTTTTTGAACAAATCTGTAAAAATCATCATTCATAAAAATTTTAAAAAATGCCGACCCTGATTTTTCAGGATTTAGGGTAGGGCGGTGGCAACACAACAATTTTTTTTTGGCCTTACTATCGTCACGTGCAGTCATTATATTCGACAGTCATTATATATACCTATAATTTCGACACGTCGGTGTATAATTGTAGGTATATGTTCGTTGTTCACGGATCAAAAGCTTGAAAGAAAAATGCCTTAGTTGTTGTTGTATAATCCTATTTATAGTCATTTCGAGAAATATACCATGTTTCATTTTCGCAAAATTTACTAAGGTATTTTTCTATGAAAATAATTACTTTTATTTCTTTTAATCTTTATTTTTTTGAAACAGAAATAAGAAGAAACACAAAAAGTTACTTGAGTTCCTTTCTAGAAATGGCAATGCCACTGTAAAATGAAAACTGACTGCTTGAAATGTGTATGGGGAGAGGGGTAACAATTAGATGTAAACGGAGAAAGCAATCTCTCGACGACGTGATTACATGGCACACGTTTGAACAAAGTCGTCACAAGCTCTTTTAATGCATAAACATGACGAATAAAAATGCTGTAAGAGAAAATTATACACATGCAAATATAAATGTACAATTGCCTAATGCCAAAACTGTTCTCACTGGGTTTATTATTGTTGAAACAACTTCATTTTTATACAGTTCAGTATACGTTTTTTATATACTCATACGTTCCGCTTTAATAGTAGGCCTAACCTTAAAATTACGCAGTAACGTTTCAAGAAAATATTATGTGTTTGGGCCAAATAAATCACGCTACCGACCGATTGTTATCTCAGATTCATAACTAGGCCTACCAACAATCTTTTGGGTACGACACTAAATGAATATTTTGCAATCATGCATTGATTTTTATTGAATTATTTAAGGTTATTCATTATTTTAAACTGTTGTGATTTGGTAGTTCACAGCATCTTATGAATGGTAGTGAGCTTTGGCAAAAACTGCATTGCTCAATTCATAGCGAGCGTGTTGAAGAATTAAAATATCACAGATATACTTTTATAGGTGCTGCGGTTCTTGAGTTACGTTGTAAAGAGGGCTGAAACAACAACACTTTTGTAAAATGTACATAACTCATTAAAAACAATAAATTAAGCAAGTTTGCAAAGTATACGATTTGTAGAATGAACTTTTGCAAAACATCAAGGTGTCAATTTTCAAAAATATATTGATATAGATAATGAAAATCGATTTTTAGGTTGCTTCGACCAACAATACCTCGTCTACCCTTAAAATGCATAAACATGATAAATTAAGTGAATCGTGACCAACTTTGCAGATACCTTGCATGTCAAGCAAACCACTTAGCAAACAAACAAAACACAATGTAATTCAGCGCTCCTTACTTAACCATTATTTGACAGGGAAAAGGTCAACTTTCATTTTTGTGTTCACAAGAATTACTGTTTGAAATCAGAATAATACTCTGTTTAATATTAAATTAAAATTCTAGTCAACATGCCGGATCAAAGTACTTTTCAGAAGGCTGCAGCTTAACTCTTAACAATACAGCCAATATTTATACATAAGTCCAATTATATAGTGCATAATTGGTCATATTTACCTTCAATATTATCGTACTTGATGATACACGTGTAATTTAACATTTGTGCAGGATGGTTCATGTAAATGTGCATTTTCATTCTCTGCATTTATATATAGGCACATTGGCACACATAGCCTACTAAATTCAAAATTTTGCTTGACATGTAAATGTATCTGCAAAGTTGGTCGCGACGCCCATTTGGTGGGTTAAGTTCACCCAAATAAAAAAGGTTAAAATATTGCATAACAATAACATATTTAATGCAAACGTTTAGTAAATGGTGTATTGGGCAGTCATTCTCTTTCGGGGAGTTTCTAAATTTATTGGAGGGGTACAATGTAAGGGTCCAAAGTGAGCAATTAAACACATTTGTTTATCAAACTTCGGGGGATTATGGTTTAGGCTCCGATGTAGGATCAGATGTAGTTCAACAGAGACTGTGATCAGAGGTAGTTCAACTGTGACTGTGGTCAGATGTAGTTCAACAGATACTGTGATCAGAGGTAGTTCAACAGATACTGTGATCAGAGCAGATACTGTGATCAGAGGTAGTTCAACAAAGAGAGTGTGAAATTCTTTTAATTGTCCTAATCCGGTGCCGGTTTCATCCAAAAAGGGCCCATATGGAAAGTAATATGATTCGGCACTGATTAATGGCTACCCTCTATAAAAATTTCATAAAGAAAAAAGAAAAAGAAAAATGGCATTTATTGTGATAAGAGGTACCCCGGTACTTAACCACTGCGAAACTGTCGGGTGTACGGATTGTTCAAAATCTGCAGCAGAGGTAATTGTTGAGAGAGAATGACTGGGTGTGTGTTGGGTTTAGTTCCAGGGAAAAAATTCGAATGATAATAATTAGTTGAAACAGATCGACAAAAGACGAATTTGATTTGGGTTTTTTTGTTTTGTCCACGATCAACAAGTGGATTTTATTTTGGCTATATACAGCGAACAGAGTGACCAATGTTCTATCGTGTTCCATTTGATTGACCAATGACCAAAAAAAACCACTTTTACGAAATTGATGTTCATAACAATTGTGCCTTTCCATTTTAGGGAGACAAGTGTACGTTTCAATTTTAGGGAGACGAAATTGAAGTTTGCTTCTTTAATATGAATGCAACACAAAAAAGTTTGAACAAGAGTTGGACGCCTATATTTTATGAGGTAAGAGGAAAAAAACTATAACCAGTCCATTTCTTTGATGTATACACAATTGACAACAATGTTATGAGTTTCTCGAAATAATCGTAAGTTTATTTGCAATGATATTATTATTTGAAGCAAGGGTGCACAAGCAGAAAAATGGCACAGTTATGACATTTCAGTTCTACAGTAGATGATACCATTATGACATCTACAGTAGGTGACACAATTATGACATCTACAGTAGATGGTATACTTACGCCATCTACTATAATATATGACGCAATTGTGCTATTTACAGTAGGCCTACATGGAACAATTATGCTATCTGCAGTAGATGACACCATTATGACATCCACAGTAGGTGACGCAATTATGACATCTGCAGTAGATGGTATAATTATGCCATCTACTATAATTGATGACGCAATTATGCTATGTACAGACAGTAGGCCTACATGGCACATTATGCTATCTGCAGTAGATGACACCATTATGACATCCACAGTAGGTGACACAATTATGACATCTACAGTAGATGTATAATTATGCCATCTACTATAATAGATGACGCAATTATGCTATTTACAGTAGGCCTACATGGCACAATTATGCTATCTGCAGTAGATGACACCATTATGACATCCACAGTAGGTGACGCAATTATGACATCTGCAGTAGATGGTATAATTATACCATCTACTATAATAGATGACGCAATTATGCTATGTACAGTAGGCCTACATGGCACAATTATGCTATCTGCAGTAGATGACACCATTATGACATCCACAGTAGGTGACGCAATTATGACATCTACAGTAGATGGTATAATTATGCCATCTACTATAATAGATGATGCAATTATGCTTTTTACAGTAGGCCTACATGGAACAATTATGCTATCTGCAGTAGATGACACCATTATGACATCCACAGTAGGTGACGCAATTATGACATCTACAGTAGATGGTATAATTATGCCATCTACTATAATAGATATAACGCAATTGTGCTATTAACAGTACATGGCACAATTATGACATCTACAGTAGGTGACGTAATAATGGTATCTAAAAAGACAGTAGATGGCATAATTATAATATCTAAAGTAGATGACATAATTATGATATCTACAGTACATGGTACAATTAAGATATCTGCAGTTCTGGTGCATGATGATATCTACAGTAGATTACACAATTATGACAGTAGACATGGTAGATGACAAAATTATGATATCAACAGTAGAAGACACAATTATCATATGTACAGTAAATGACAAAATTATGCTTCCTGCAGTAGATGACACAATTATGCTATCTACAGTAGATGACACAATTATGCTATCTACAGTAGATGACACAATTATGCTATCTGCAGTAGATGACATAATTATCCCAGCAAACACAAAACGTTTTCGACATCATTCGCAAAAGGTTATAAAAGGTTGCCAGAAAACGTTTAAATGTCGGGTTATATAAAAGGTATGTTAAGAGTATAAAACGTTTTCATAATCTTAAAAAACATTTTTCGATAATCTACTGCTAAGCAAACAAAAATGTTTTACAGAAAACGTTAAATGTCGGGTTATATAAAGGGTATAGAAACGTTTTAATAACATTCCAAAAACATTCTTGAAAACTTGATACAAAACATTCTAAACAGAATGCTATTTTGGGGTTGAAAAAATATTTTGCGAAAAATGTTTGCCCAAAATATTTGCGATAACGTTTTAAAAACGTTTTCATGACCTTTATATAACCCGACATTTAAATGTTATTAAAAGGTTTTGAAAAAAACATTTTAAGAACATTTCTGTGTTTGCTGGGTTCAAATATTTTAATATAATGTTATTTAAGTATTGACAACATATTTGGCAAAAATGTTTGCAAAAATAGTTTAAAATAACATTTTTTGAAAACATTTAGAAATATTGTTGTAGTGTGTTTTCATACACAACGTTTTAAAACGTTATCGTGACCTTTATATAACCCGACATTTTAATGTTATTAAAACGTTTTTACCTAAACCAAAAGCCAAAATATAACTTATTTAAAACGTTGTTAAAACGTTTTTGTGTTTGCTGGGATGCTATCTACAGTAGATGATACAATTATGCTATCTACAGTAGATGACACAATTATGCTATCTACAGTAGATGACACAATTATGATATCTACAGTAGATGACACAATTATGATATCTACAGTAGATGACACAATTATGCTATCTACAGTAGATGACACAATTATGCTATCTACAGTAGATGACACAATTATGCTATCTACAGTAAATGACACGATTATGCTATATACAGTAGATGACACAATTATGCTATCTACAGTAGATGACACAATTATGCCCACTACAGTAGATGACATAATTATGCTATCTACAGTAAATAACACAATCATGTTACCTATACAGTAGATGACACAATTATGCCCACTACAGTAGAAGACACAATTATGTTATCTACAGTAGATGACACAATTATGCTATCTACAGTAGATGACACAATTATGTTATCTACAATCTACAATAGATGACACAATTATGCAATATACAGAAGATGACACAATTATGCTATCTACAGTAGATGACACAATTATGCCCACTACAGTAGATGACATAATTATGCTATCTACAGTAAATAACACAATCATGTTACCTATACAGTAGATGACGCACTTATGCTATCTTCAGTATGACACAATTATGATACAAATGGATATGTAGCCTACAGTACATGATACAATTATGCTATCTAAAGTAGATGACACAATTATGCCATCTACAGTACATGAAACAATTATGCTATCTGCAGTAAATGACACAATCATGCTACCTATACAGTGGATGACGCAATTATGCTATCTACAGTAAATGACACATCATGCTACCTATACAGTACATGACGCAATTATGCTATCTACAGTAAATGACACATCATGCTACCTATACAGTAGATGACACAATTATGCTATCTGCAGTAAATGACACATCATGCTACCTATACAGTAGATGACACAATTATGCTATCTACAGTAAATGACACATCATGCTACCTATACAATAGATGACACAATTATGCTATCTGCAGTAAATGACACATTATGCTACCTATACAGTAGATGACACAATTATGCTATCTGCAGTAAATGGCTCACTTGTGCTATCTACAGTAGATGACACAATTATGATATCTACAGTAGATGACACAATTATGCTATCTACAGTAGATTACACAATTATGCTATCTACAGTAGATGACACAATTATGCTATCTACAGTAAATGACACGATTATGCTATCTACAGTAAATGACACGATTATGCTATCTACTGTAGATGACACAATTATGCTATATACAGTAGATGAAACAATTATGCTATCTGCAGTAGATGACACAATTATGTTATCTACAGTAGATGACACAATTATGCAATATACAGAAGATGACACAATTATGCTATCTACAGTAGATGACACAATTATGCCCACTACAGTAGATGACATAATTATGCTATCTACAGTAAATAACACAATCATGTTACCTATACAGTAGATGACACAATTATGCCCACTACAGTAGAAGACACAATTATGTTATCTACAGTAGATGACACAATTATGCTATCTACAGTAGATGACACAATTATGTTATCTACAATCTACAATAGATGACACAATTATGCAATATACAGAAGATGACACAATTATGCTATCTACAGTAGATGACACAATTATGCCCACTACAGTAGATGACATAATTATGCTATCTACAGTAAATAACACAATCATGTTACCTATACAGTAGATGACGCACCTATCTTCAGTATGACACAATTATGATACAAATGGATATGTAGCCTACAGTACATGATACAATTATGCTATCTAAAGTAGATGACACAATTATGCCATCTACAGTACATGAAACAATTATGCTATCTGCAGTAAATGACACAATCATGCTACCTATACAGTGGACATGATCTACAGTAAATGACACATCATGCTACCTATACAGTACATGACGCAATTATGCTATCTACAGTAAATGACACATCATGCTACCTATACAGTAGATGACACAATTATGCTATCTGCAGTAAATGACACATCATGCTACCTATACAGTAGATGACACAATTATGCTATCTACAGTAAATGACACATCATGCTACCTATACAATAGATGACACAATTATGATATCTGCAGTAAATGACACATTATGCTACCTATACAGTAGATGACACAATTATGCTATCTGCAGTAAATGACACATTATGCTACCTATACAGTAGATGACACAATTATGCTATCTGCAGTAAATGACACATCATGCTACCTATACAATAGATGACACAATTATGCTATCTGCAGTAAATGACACATCATGCTACCTATACAGTAGATGACACAATTATGCTATCTGCAGTAAATGGCTCACTTGTGCTGTATACAGTAGATGGCTCCACTGTGCTATCTACAGTAGATGACACAATTATGATATCTACAGTAGATGACACGATTATGCTATCTACAGTAGATGACACAATTATGCTACCTATACAGTAGATGACGCAATTATGCTATCTACAGTAAATGGCTCACTTGTACTGTATACAGTAGATGGCTCCATTGTGCTATCTACAGTAGATGACACAATTATGATATCTACAGTAAATGACACGATTATGCTATCTACAGTAAATGACACGATTATGCTATCTACAGTAGATGACACAATTATGCTACCTATACAGTAGATGACGCAATTATGCTATCTACAGTAAATGGCTCACTTGTACTGTATACAGTAGATGGCTCCATTGTGCTATCTACAGTAGATGACACAATTATGATATCTACAGTAGATGACACAATTATGATATCTACAGTAGATGACACAATTATGATATGTAAATTAGATGACACAACTATGATATGTATAGTAGATGACATAATTATGACATCTGCAGTATGACGCAATTATGATATCTACAATAGATGGCTCAATAAGCTAATAAGCTCAAATAGCTAATAACGTGCTACATTTTGATGTGTCTCCTTTTAATTATAATCCAGCGTTCTATTTGAATAACAATATACACATATAACTTACTGCAATGGGCTATTCCAGAATGCACTTCCCCTGAGAGGAGTTCGGATTTCCGGACTTTTTGTTCAGTCGTGATTGTTGGAAATCCAGACTTAGTGTCAAAATGCCAAAAATCCAGCAAAAACTAGTTCAAAATCAAAAATCCTTATTTGAGAGCTCATTTTGGACAATTCCGTGATTTTTCATTCATTTAATTGCATTTCCAAGCTTTTTCCGGTAACATTGGCAACTGGAATTCCGGTCGCCTTCAGAAAGCAAACTTGGAAGTCCAGACATTTCTTTTATTTTAAAGTTACTCCTCTAAGGGGGTGTGCACTTATTTTCTGCAATAGCCCAATAATGACCGCTGATGTTGGTCAATTTAATTGCAATTTCTTTCATGGGGACGAATATTGGTACAATGTTGAATTAGAGCCAAATTTCGGCCCAATGTTGGCCCATTGATATGTTTTGAATCGACAACAGCGTTATCGATTTATCGAAATAAGGCTAAAACAAGTGTGTTTCCTGTATAGGCTGCGCATTGCGTTTTGGGTGGGGAGCACTTTTACCGCATTTACATCTTTTATATACATCAAAAATAATGAAAAAATACCCCCCCCCCCCAAAAAAAAACACACCACACATTTCGCATTTAGGTTTACAGGCAGTGGCGTAGCCAGGTTTTCGGAACCGGGGGGGCACAACTTGTAAATATACCGACGAAAATATTTTTGCCGACGGAAGTTGTGAATTGTTGACCCCAACTATTTGGGCCAGTGCGGTCCTCAAAAAGTGGAGGGGAAGGGGTTAGGGCAAAATTTTCCAAAAAAAAAAAAATCACAGCGTTTTTAAGTTTATATATAAATATCCTACAATGTGCTAACGTAAACAGCCAAAAAAGGAAGAGCCATATCAAAGATTTGAAGTATTTTAGCGACATGTTTTTGTTTCTTCAACAGGCCTACACACAAAATTGTCTATTGTTGACCCCCAATTTTTTTTAGCCAACGGCCTAAGATGAACTGACGGCACTGAACTTACAGAAAGCAAACTTTCTTTTTCCTGATCGTAATTTTATTTGCAATGATTCTTTTGATATTATGATTTGAATCAAGGGTGTGCCATCAGCAGAAAAATACAATTTTGAAACCAGTTTTGAGACATGTTGAAAAAGTTCAATTTGGTGACCACTCTCTGGCTAGTAAGGTTTGACGATTGATTCGACTTCTATGGACCATTTAGAAAAAAAATAGCCACCATGTCCCTCGCGAAAATCCCGGCATTTTTCGCTACAGGCCAAAATCCAAAATGGCCGCCGCCACCATTTTGAAAATTTAAGTTTTGAACCAGAGCACCTATAATCATGCACAAAGACACTTTTTCGGATATGTCGAGTAGGGCCTACAAGGATTCCGATTCTGACATTAGTTTGACATTACGGCATCATTTTCACCCAGAAATCCAAGATGGTGGCCGGCACCATCTTGAAAAATTTAGTTTTGAACAAGAGGACTTATCGTGTACAAAGACACTTTTTTGGATAAGTCGACCACAAGGATTTCAAATTTGACATTACGAACTCATATTTACCCAGAAATCCAAGATGGTGGCCGCCGGCGCCATCTTGAAAAAAATAAGTTTTGAACCAGATTACCTAAAATCGTGTAAAAAGACACTTTTTCCGGTAAGTCGACCCCAAGAAATCCGAATCTGACATTAATTTGACGTTATAACATAATTTTTGCCCGGAAATCCAAGATGGCTCCTATTTGGTAGAGCGTAAATGTGATTTTTGAATGAGAGCAGATGCATAAGTTTGTCATTTCCACCTTATCTGGGGTTCATGTCCCTTATATGGGGTTTAAACTGCCTTATCTTGGGTTTACATCCCTTATCTAGGGATAAGGCGCCTTACCTGTGGTTTAGACGGCCTTATCCTGGGTTTACGTTCCTTACCTGTGGCTAAGAATTTTAGAAGAGTACTTTTAATATTGGCCGGTTATTTTTCACACAGCGACGTTAACTAGGCAATTACCCATACTACTACTACTAATAATAATAATAATAAACACGTTTTTAGGGCGCATATAATACCACAAGGAAACTCAATGCGCTAACAGAAAAGTTAAAAGCAGCAAAAAATATACAAATGCTGCGAAACGTTATTTCAAACACATTAAAAATCTTAAGGTACAAGACAAAATATCATATACACATTATAAATCTTAAGGTACAAAAACTTTTACCGTCAAGCAAAATTTTAAATATGTGGACAAACTCAAAAAAATAGAAATCCTTGATTCTTTTAGCATGGAAAGGGTTTAGGGGGGACATTTTAAAAATGACTAACGTACGCTATTTGTAGAGGTTACGCGTCAATGGTAAGAGCACTGTGTATTGTATAGGAAAACGGACAGTAACTGCAGTATGATGAATTTAGAAGGCATTCTGATCATTACAAAAAGCAAAAAAACTTTTATCGAACTTCATGACGTCGTTGTGGCCATTGTAAATTCCCATTCGACACGTACAGCTGATACTCACGATTCAATGCTTTCAGCAACAACAAAAACCAACCATTCTTGTTGTGGTCATATTTGTACACATTTCAAGAAAACTAGGGGCCTACTGTTTCATTTTCGCAAAATTCAACTTGGTATTTTTTCTATGAAAATATGATTACTTTTTATTCTTTCAATATTCTTTGAAATAGAAATGAGAAAAAGTACTAAAACGTTACGCCAAGTTCCTTTCTATAAATTATATTGTCAAATAAATGTTGACTTTGTGCCACATATTTATAAAATTGAATTGTGAACAGAATTTCTCGATGTGAATATATTTTTTAAACACGTAACTGTTACTGTGTAAGACTAGTATACTATCCAGTAATTGCAAGTCAATAGTTAAAGCTTGTTAAATATCACGTCTAAATCCGTGGAAGCATGCGAGTGATAGAACAATTAAGTGTTAACAGAAGAAGAAACAACATAGGAAACAAAATCAAGTATAATTATAATATGTATAGGCCTACCTAATTATACAAACATTACAAAACACCTATAATTCTTCCCTCTGCCATCTCTTTAATAAAAACTGGGTACTATACACAAATGTCATTTCTTGTAAACATAGAATTTAGTATAAAAAATTTTAAAAAAATTTGTATTAGGCCGAAATATATTAATGTTTTGGTTCTCGTCCATACCTCCTCAATTTCTGGGATTTGTCAGATGTTTTTATTTCAGATTTTTCAATTTGTTTTAGACTTTGAAATGCATTAGGAAAGCTTTATACATAACAACGAGTTTATTAGAGAACAAAGATCATTTCCAAGTCTTTTATGGTACTCTATGGGGTTTATCCCTTAGAATCTCACATAATGAAAAAAGGGCCCCATCCTTTCCTCGAGCACTGTTGGAAAAGACCGAAAACTACAAACAAAACTAACTTTACATTAAAGGGAAAAAACCTCCCTCCCAATTCATGAAAATCCTCTGGACGAGAACCAAAACATTAATTTTATTTTTATACGTCCTTAGAATATATGCACTAGGAAAGTATCAATAAATAATTGCTAGAAACAAGGATGTATTACATAATGGCAATGCCAAAATGCCAACAAATCTGCATATTAAAATTAATATACCTGTACTAGTACATAATTTCTGCATGCAGTTGTAATTCAAACTTTTTATGTACTGCTTCGTCCAAAATATTAGAACACCTCAGTCATGTCGGTATAAATCATTGGATGTTATTATCATGACATAAGTAATTTAAAAATGAAAATGAAAATTCTTTTGTCGTAATCAAGTGATTTAAAAATCACTTGATTACGACAAAAGAATTTTCATAAAAATCACTTGATTACGACAAAAGAATTTTCATTTTCATTTTTCACATCACCAGTATAATTGGCAATTACTAAACAGTCAGATACATAATTTGGATCAAATATATATACATAATTTGGATCAAATAGATACATAATTTGGATCAAATATAAATATTTTTGACACCAAATGAATACATTGCCTTGCCTGAATTTGTATATATTATCATGATATGTTTAAAACATAATATGAATCGTGACCAACTTTGCAAACAAATCTCACTGAATCATTCACAAGCCAACAAACAAGCACAATACAAGTCAGACACTCCTTCAATACTTGAACTTTGCCAGGAAAAGGTTACCTTTCATTTTCGCGTTAACCATGCTAACACCAGATCTATGTTTGTTGGCTTAAAATCAGAATTATGCTGTATAGGCCTACAGTTGGAAGGCTTCGTCTTATTTGAAACTATGTTTCATTAAAAAAAAATTTTTTTTAAATACTAGCTTATAGATTATTACTAAATGTTATGTAGTCCTACATGTACATACAATTACCTTAAAAGGCTCTTAGTCATGTTAGTCTACTAAAACAGATTTATATATACGCGTAGCTTTAATAATTTTTTATATACAAGAAAGCAGTATGCAGAGTTTTTATTATACGTAAAATATTGTATGTAACATATCTACGTTATTTAATCTATTGCCATTCTATTTCCAGTATAGGCCAAAAAAAAAAGGTGTTTGTTTGCCCAGACACGACCGACCCAAAAAATCAAAAAACATCATACACTTTTTTTTTTTTTTTTTTTACACTATTTTTTAAAAATAAATAAAAGGATGTTTTTTTCCTATAAATATGCCAAATGACACTTGAAAGTTAATATTCCAGGCAATCACAGCTTTCATTCTTCCCATTTAGCCCTCCCCACCAATATTTTACCATCAATCAACATCAATATAGAGAACCAATGATGTCAAGTACATGTATGGTCTGGGATTTTGTATGACAGGCTTCCAGCCCGTCACCCTTGCAAAAGACATGCATTTATACTGAATTTATGCTGAATCTTTATCAAGATTTTGTTGCCAAAGAGATTAAACTTTATATGACAAGGTTGAAATACATTCAAGTTTATATTAAATACACACAAGTACAAAATGTAAGGCTGAATGTCTTATACACCAATCTGACTAGGCCATTACTAAGGTGTCCCTAACGTCAAACTGCGGTGTTCGAAGGTCGGGGGTTCCATCAATTACTTGTTAGTGTGCTATACAGAATTGTACACAATAGTTATTTACAATACACGATCATGAATTGATTGAACACATTAAATCTCCTGCACTGGTACATATGTGGTTCCGTCAATAGAGGCCAAATAGAGTAAACGCTTCTTGTATTGGTGTATATATTTTCTCTTACCCCACTTGCTGCAACACATGTAGGCCTACAGATGTAAAAAAAAAAAAAAAAAAAAAAAAAAAGGAAATCGACCTACCGACCCACTCCTTTGTACCCCATGTCTGGGCAAACAAACACTTTTTTTTTTTGGCCTAATGTTTAAGTTCTAACGAATGTTTGATGACGTAAAACCGATAATATATTTCTGCTAGATATCATATGTAACATATTATCGATTTTTCGTCATCAAACATTCGTTAGAACTTAACATTACTGGAAATAGAATGGCAATAGATTAAATAACGTAGATATGTTACATACAATATTATACGTCTAATACTCGGAGTCTGCATACGACTTTACCGAAGCATGTATAAATTATGATTGATTAATGTCCACAGATTCCATTTATCTGAATTTATATACACCAATATTACATTAAAATGTCAGCAAAATTATAATGTCAATTTTGACACTCAAGTCACACATTCAAAGTTGTGCCATAAAAAGAAGACACAATATTAACAATAACCTCCAACGGCTCTTCAGCAGGGTAATACTTAAAAGTCTCCCCACTACTATTTTCTCGCGAATATTCTTACATTTTCCATAAACTGAACCGGGAATACAAACTAACATAACCTTACATTGAAGAAAATTCACAATTATAAGAGATGATTATTGCGAAACGGAAACGAATTCTTTGCAGACATTCTCACATTTTCCAGAACCAGGAACATAAACTAACAAACTTTAGGCCTATATTGAAGTAAATTCGTATTCACACCATAATATATAATCACCTGCGTGGCAATTACAGTGTACATCGCATTGGTTTGGCATTTCCAATAATATGGCCATTCATAACATCATGAACATGCCAGGTATTTCTCTGGTGTTCTTTATATGATATATATTTATAGTAGATAAATACAAAAAGAATATACGGCATCAATGAAATAACATTATTTAAAATAGGATTGATCACGTTAAAGTCTGATACTTTTAGATACATTATCTGACTATAAGACCCATTGTATAACCACATTAATAACATTTAGGCCACTACTTACAAAAACAAAGTTCTTGTTTGATACGGAAAGTAACATGTTTCATATTAAACTACGGTAATCTTCATTGTATCTCCTTCCCAAGCCTTGTTGTAGACTAGTATACGTCCTGGATATATATCATAAAATCCCCAATACCAATAATGTACATAATATAACAACATGTGTAGATACAATATTGAGAATAGTCATCTGGAACAAACACACTTTGAATTTTACTCCTATGTCATGATGTAGGTAATATAATGCACACAAAAAGTGTCCAAATACTTTACAAAAGCAACATCTTAAAGACGCTCAACCTAAATTACCAAATAAAGGAATCAATAGATGGATACTAATTGTTCTGCGTATTTAGATACCTCATCGGCATGATGCGACTTTATTGCCCCAAGTTATACCTATTTGAATGAAACAAGATAGCATTTCAAAAGTTCAAAATTTGGGATGTTTCCTCCTCCAGGGTGATTCAACACAGCTATTGTAACGGGTTCATTGTAGCGTGACAGATCAACACTCATTGGCCGTGCTCATAATAATTTTAGCGGGTTTCCAGAGAAAAATCTATGTGAATTTTATCACTTTTGAAATGCTCTCTTTTGTGGCGGGTCGTGTTTTTTTTCAGATTCTCCTACCCAAACACCCCCCCCCACCACCACCACCATGAACATTTCCTAAGCTCAACTAATCAAGTTGAAGTTAAGTATAGCTGAACGTAAGAAAACGTCGCGCGTAAGACCACACCCGGGTATACCTACATTTTCTGCGCTTCTTTTGCTTTCTTTGCGTTTTCTAATTCCCGAAGTAAATGCGGCCAATCTTGCTGAAACACGTCATCGGAGTATGCTCGGATGTACTTGTTCATGCCAGTGAGAATTCCCAGCCATCCATCAGCTTCATAACCATCCTCTACTTTCAATGGAATTATTGGCTTACTAAGCTTGAAGGCGTAGTTAGCCTCTGAAATACAACATCATAAAAATTATGCATTATCAAACTCGGTAAGGGCTGCATCAAATTTGCTGCTTCCCAAGTAGGGCCTACCTTATACTTTAAAAAAAAGTAGCGACATCAAATTTTCATATTAACATCACATCGCCACGTTAGCTGACTCCAACCATGCCAACCCAAAAGGCTTTAATTTTAATTATTATTACTTTAACCAGCTCGTAAGCGGCCAATTTATCATCAAATAACCTCATTGAACAAGTTAAGGGGTACTACACCTCTGTGGTAATTTGTGACTATTTTTGCATTTTTCTCAAAAATAATAACACACTGGTAACAAAAGTTATGTATATTATTGGGGCAAGGAATACTATACTGAAATTTCAGTGACCCATGACAAGCGGTTCAGTATGATTGGAAATGAGGTACATCCTAGCGGTACCTCTTTTCTTATCATAAATACTGAACCGTTTGTCATGGGTCACTGACATTCCAGCGTAGTAATTGGATTCCTTGCCCCTATAATATACGTAACTTTTGTTACCACTGTAGTATTAGTTTTTGAGAAAAATGCAAAAATAGACAAAAAATTATCAAGGGGTGTAGTACCCCCTTAAATTGGTGAATTATTTACTGTTACTCTTCTCACATGTAGGTCTATTATTACAGGAACGATTCACCCAAAGTATTTCATTTATTTCAGTTGAATATCTTACCTGCTTGACAGCAGTTACTGCCTTTGTATTTCCTCGAATAACACATGAGAATAACGCTTGCCTTTTCTACGCCATCAGCCATCGCCATCAAAATGTTTCCCGCTGTAGCAAAATAGTCAAATGCATGTATAGTATTAAAAAATAAGAAGAAAAAAAACCCCATGAACTGATGTTGAATTGAACATGATGAAAAAGTACATGAATTATTTTAATTGGGAATCATGAATTGTTATTTCTTTCTGTTATCGTGAACACGCAACCGTCTATTTCTTGCATAAATCGATCTGTTACCAGACATGATCAATGCATAGATTTCTTGAATTAAACATGTTGAAGAGCTCCCTCTTTAGTTATATCAAAATATGCTTGGTACCCATCAGTTTCCAGTGATTGTGGAGAAAACCAAAACTGCCACATCAAAATGCAATATAAGAGCTTAAAAGATCCCTAGATCAATGTTATGAAAGATCATAATTTATGATCATTTCAAGAGGTCCTATAATGTAGTATTTCGACGAAGCAGACTCGCCAATATAAACATTAAAACTGATGGTACAAATCATTTTGATCATGTCGATACAGCTTTTATAAACACAACTCACCCATCTTGTCTACATCCATCCAAACGTTGAGCCCCCTAGCTTTCAATTTGTCTCTGATTTCCATTGCCCTCTTCTGGCAATCCCATTGGTAACTGATCATGATATGGGATTCTTCGGCCATACTCTCTTCGTATGAAGGCGGTGGTTCTTGAGGGTGGTTTTTAGATTTCTGCTCTTCATCGTGGTTAGAATGAGACTCCACTTTAGTGGCTTGATTAGATGTAGTGTCTTCTGGACTCTTTTCCGGAAGTGCTTCTGGCTTATTTGAACCAGACCCAGGCTCTTTTGCTTCTGATTTTTCTGGGTTTGTCCCGGATTCTTTGGGTTTTGGTAGTGATTTTGGGTCCTTTACACTTGATTCTGTCTCTTTTAGACTTGATTGATCTCCTTTTGAGCGTGGTTCTGACTCTTCTCTATTTGGTTCTAACTCTTCTTGTGTATGTGCAGGTTTTGTTTCCTCCTGACTTGGTTGTTGCTCTTGAGGACTTGGTTCTGTCTCTTCAGAGTAAGGTTTGAGCTCTTCTGATGATGTTGGTCTTGGTTCTTCTGGGATAGATGTTGGTATTTCTGAAAGCGGTTCTGGGTCTTCTGGACTAGAATCCAACTCTTTAGGTGCGGGTTCTGCCTCTTCAGAGCTTTGTGGTACCTCTTTTGTACCAGATTCGGGGTCTTTTGTACTAGTTTCTGACTCGCCTGTATTCTTTCCTACTTCTGATGGTGTCGGCGCCGTTTCATCTGAGTTCTCCTCCTCATGCGATTTCTGATTGTCTTGTAGTTCTGTATGAATGTCGATCAAGCCAAGTTGTAGCAGAAGACCGTTACTTGCATCTCGCAATTCTGGTCTAGTTGATGATTTCATTTCCTTTAGCACTGAAAGATAATTGTCAAATACTCTCTTATGATAAAATAAAACTATAAATAATGAAGAAGGAGGCGGCCTATATGCTTCACCCTAGCAGGGCATAAGACAATGCGAGACACAAATTAATATATGCGAGGATTGGAAATAAACGGGGCAGTGTTTGTTCCACTGCCGGGGGAGGTTTGAGGGGGTGTGCCGGTCGCCGGACCGTCGGCCTGGTTTGTCATGCGGGTCATAGGGCCTGCACTTTGGCTCGTTTTTTGCAGGTTTACATGGTCCAATAATCACAAGATGACTGACATGTGGTAACAAAGGAAGCAGTCACTGCAATTTGATTATGTCCCATATGATTGGCCATTCAAGACACCCCTGTGAATATACTATAGCGGCCTTTTCAAAATATAATACCTGTTTGCTTGACTGCATTGACAATACCCGGGAACAATACACACAGTATATGCATTGGACAAACTTTTTACAATAAGCATGATAAGTAAATGTGACCTCCAGATTTATACATCGTTCGTCTCGCACACTGACAACATTTGATTGAATGGACTGTAGGCTACTGCGCCGTGATTACGGTGAAGGACACCGGTTCAAATCCTTTGTTTGGAGCCAATCGATAAAAGCATGCAGGGCCTTTATACGCCGTAGAAGTGACGTAGTTAATCGGATTAACTACCACTAAGATTAGTCTATTTGAAAAGAGCGGTATTGTATTCAACCTATTATATGATTGAAGACAGGTGATGAGTTCAACCTGCTGCAGTGCAGCGCGGTATATTAAAAAATTGTATTCATCTATTGCTATGGTAGTTAATCCGATTATGACGTCACTTCTACGGCGTATACCCATGTACAGTTTATCCCTACTTAACCTATGTCTTGAATACGCTGGCAAAGTTATGTAATAATCGGATTAATACTATATAGCAGTAGGTAAAAACAAGTTTTGAATAATCCGCGCTATAAAGTCCCATTCAGTGATCCCAGCGAAAGTGAAAAAGAAATCAAATTGTTACGTTTATAATTTTTTTTAATGAAAAACAAATGGCAAAAAAACAAAACAGGAAAACGACAGTATTGACGAAGTTGAAGCGCCATTCAAATACATGTAGCTAATTTATATACTGTCAGTACCGGTATATAAATTAAAGACTCACGTAAATGCATTATTTTTTGTCTTAGACACACGGCTTTCGGCTGAACCACTCGCTAGCAAGCTATGTCAGCACATCTATATGACAATGACGAAAGGTACAAAATCAGCCATAGGCCTTTAGATAGCAGAAGACACCAAAGTGGTGTTTTATGACGTTTGACATTCTTTTGTGGCGAGTGACATGGTCTTTCAATTCACGCCGAGTGTCCTTAACAGGTTTGACTATGCTTCAGTGGTCATGAAAGAATTCAAAAGATAACCTCTGCCCCAATAATCCCAAGCAATTGTCTGAAACTGCTCCTCGGATCATAGGAACTCAGTCCTCAAATGATAGTCATAATAATGTCCAAAATATAAAAATTACTGACTATCATTGAAGACTGAGTTCCGCAGTCTAGTATCCAAAATCTGAATTTTGATGATTTTTACGATCGCCGGGATGAAAAAAAAATCAAAAAATCACTGAATGGGCCTTTAGTTCCCTCCTCTCCTTACCCTGGCAATATAAATCAAAGAAAAATATAGAAAAAAATTAATAAAACAAGAAAAGAAAAAAAAAAAAAAAAAAGAAAAAAAGAAAATTAACCAAATTAAGGGATCTGGAATGAGCGTTTTGAGCGTTTCGATAGTATTTTTTGTGGGACATGAGAGCACATCAGACATATCGAATTGCATTCTGAATACGAAGAATGTCTTTCTGATATCAAATAAATTTCATTGTTTGAAATTCACGATATAATACAAATTTTATGACAAATTATTAAAATTTGATATTTTTCACATTTTTGATATATAACAGTCCTCGAAGTAAATATCATAAATCTAATGTTATATTCTTAAACAGTCCTTGGCATACCATACATGTATAGGCCTATGTATAGTAAATTTGTCTGATTTATCTGTTTTGTGCTGTTTAAGCAAATAGTTAAACATAATTTCCATAAAATGTAAGCTTTTACTGTCAGATGTGTCCCCTTTTAATTTTGAGCAGAACAAGTGAGGTAAAGCAAAGAAAATTGGAATTTACTACTATTAGCGCCAATGAATGTTATACGATTGTAAAACGGTACGATCCTCTGGGGGGGTGGGTGTGTGGGGATGTGTGTGTGTGTGTGTCCTGCACGCGTATTTTTTTCTGCAACTATAACGGGACGCAATACGATACCGGTATGTTATAAGAATCAAACTTACAAGAAAGATGGCTCTTGTCAAATCCTACAATTCTGTCAGAGAAATATGTGACGTGTCATGTCAAAAGGAGACACTTTTGGGCAGGTTATAAATTTTGAGGTTTTTATATATCTTAAATATAGAGATATTTTGCTCCACAACGCCGTTTTCCTCGATGAAATCTGACATTCCTAAGCAAAGATATTGAGTTCGTAAGTTATGGTATTATAAAATTGGAAATTGAGATATCGGCCTTTAAAAATATTACTGACAATGTTGAGAGTAGGAATTACCTTGAAAAATGTCTCAAAAAATACAAGATGCCAGTTATATTCCGGTCTGAAACTAACAGACAATATTTTTAACATTAATAACATCACAAATTCGCAACAAACCCAAATTGTGAAAAATTCGACCCCGAGCAGATTTTTGGTTATTTCTCCATTTACGATCCTGCCCAAAAGTGTCTCCTTTTGACATGACACGTCACATATGCATATTTGCATTAAATTTTTAATTAATTGACATAATTGATTAATTAATTAATATTTTATTTAATGATTTACCATAATTCGAAATATGTCAAACAATATGTCAAATTAAAGCTAATGAAATGCTTTATAAATTGGTCAGAGCGCATTTTGCAGAATGCATTTAGTACTTTAGTTACATGATTTTTGCTATACACGCATAGGAGCTGTACTTTTAAAATCCGCGCCTAATCAATAATAATAGTCTTTCACTCCATTGTCAAAGTACTGTGCTCCCTGTAGCATTATGGAGTGACCAGGTCCTAGAGTGTGATGGTTTTGTAGCAGATGACAGTGCTCATTCAAGCCTGTCAAGGTCAGTTAGTAGCCACTTGCTGAATGGATGGCCATTATCAACTATCAAAGAGATGCCTTGTGCAGCTGCCAATCACAGTAGAGGTTTGATAACATTTTGTTAAAAACCCAAATGTGATATAAGGACAATGCTGTGCATGTTGGTACTTAATTGTTTGGATTCTTACGTTGAAATTCCCTTGTATTAGTATTTTTATGTGTAGTGTATAGTGGTCATAAATTATATAGCTTTTAAATTTTGGGCATATTTGCTCTGTTGCACTGTACCATTATGGAATTTGAGTAAATCAATTACCGACACAAGCAGGTATACAGTGTATTATTTTATTTTTATTTCGTATCTCAGGAGCACAGCTCACTTGGTAAGGCATCAGAATTTGGTACACTAGCGCTTCGAACTTTAAATCGGAAGGTGGTGAGTTCGAGCCTCATCACGGTCACATTAATTTTATAAACCAAATATTGTTCGAACTTTTCATATTTGTTTTTCTTTTATTGTTTCTTTTCTTTGTCTTTTTTTTCTTGTTTTATTTATTTTTTCTTTATTTTTCTTTGATTCATATTGCCAGTGTAAGGAGAGGTGGGAACTAACGGCCCATTCAGTGATTTTTTTTCATCCGGACGATCGTAAAAATCATCAAAATTCAGATTTTGTACAAGATTGCGGAACTCAGTCTTCAATGATATAGTCAGTAATAATCTTTTGGTCATTATATGACTATCATCATTTGACGACTGAGTTCTTATGATACATCATCCGAAGAGCAGTTTCAGACAATTGCTTGGGATTGTTGGGGCAGAGGTTATCTTTTGAATTCTTTCATGACCACTGAAGCAGAGTTAAACCTGTCAAGGACACTCGGCGTGAATTGAACTGACCATGTCACTCGCCACAAAAGAATGTCAAAGGTCATAAAACATCAACTTGGTGTCTTCTGCTAGTGGTTCAGCCCTAAGCCGTGTAGGCCTATTTAAGACAAAAATAATGCATTTACGTGAATCTGTAATTTATATACTGACAGTAGGCCTATATATAAATTAGCTACATGTATTTGAATGGGGCTTCAACTTCGTCAATACTGCCGTTTTCTTGGGTTTTTTGCCAATTGTTTTCATTAAATTTTTATAAAAGTAACAATTTGATTTTTTTTTCACTTTCGCTGGGATCACTGAATGGGGCTTTGCAACGCGATATATTCAAAACTTGTATTCACCTACTGTTATAGCATTAATCCGATTATTACACAACCTCGCCAGCGTATTCAAGACATCCAATGCAAATAATCACCTAGATAATGACGTATCATACCGTAAATATGGCGGAGTACTCAAATTCATTCAACAAAAGCATGATTACAAGCTATTGCAATCTACCGCGACAGCTCGTCTCACACACATAACAAATGCACTATACGATCAAATAGGTTGACGACAACGTTTGATTGAATGCACTGCATTGCGCCATGATTACGGTGAAGGACACCGGTTCAATTCCTTTGTATGGAGCCAATCAATAATTTCACGCACATCCTCTATTATTGCCCAATTATTTCCCGGATGATTGCACACTATAAAAGAGCTATTGTTATAATGTTTGAGGAAATCGTGTTTAACTACCGTATTTGCTTAAGAACGGCACAATACAGATAAAGCAGGCAGATTTACTGCATGTGGTACATGTATATACATATAGGGAATGTGTGAGTCGAGTATTACCTAATTATAATAGGGCGTATCCAAAATGAATTCACGCCCCTTTCAAATGTCGAGCCAAAGTGCAGGCCCTATGGGGGTGCTTCTGGGGGTCGTCGTCGGGAGGGTGAGGAATGGGTGGGGCAAGGGGTGTCTGATGGGCGGGCGGGGTTTCGTGTGGGAGGGGGACTGGGGACCAGGTTGTCGGTGTCGGGATTGAGGTTGAGGAGTGCGGGGAGCGTGGGCTTCCTCTTTGCGTGTGCTTCATGGATTACAGTGAAGCTTTTGACTATATACCTGAGATGCGACGATGATGCCGCTCTTGTTTGTGGCAGCGGAGTGGGGCTGGCTGATCTTTTGAGGCGCATCGGGGAGGCCGGCGGGGAGGGGCACCTTCTCCTGGGCATGGGGAGGACAGAAATGGTGGTTGTAGACGGGGGGGCGGAGGGGTGATGAGTTTGTGATGTGTGGACGGCGGGTTGGGGAGGTGAGGCAGTTTGGATGTCTGGGTTCAGTGATTGACAACGGTGGTGGCGGCACGGCTGAAGTTAAACGAGGACTGGCTGTTGCGGGGTGCGCCTGCTTCGTGCGGCTGTGTTTTCCATTGCCGCTTACGGATGCGAGTCTTGGGCTGTGGCCGGGGGTGGTGGGAGGGGAGTGGATGCGTTTGAGGTGTGGTGTTGCGGGGGGGGGGGGCTTCTGCAGGTGACGTGGAGAGACGGGGGGACGGGTTCCTGTATCCTCGGCGGGATTGGTACAGGTCTGGCCGTCGGGGGCGGCATGGTGGGGAGAGGGCTGGGGTGCTTTGGCCATGTTGTCGGGACATGATGCAGTCATGTCTATAGTAGAATTCACCACGACCTTTGCAGGACTTAGACCCCATTAAAAGCTATTAAACCAAGATAACACTCATTGAAAACAGCTCAACTATGTTAAATCAGATCTTCTCTGGTTAAATCCACATTACACATGTTTACATGTTTCTGTTTTACCTGTGCAATGAGCAATGAGCTGGTATTATAGTTTCAGTTGGGTGAACGATTATAAAGCAAACGCAAGGTAACAATACTGTGTGTGCCTTTGTTTACGAAATGAGACAATAGACTGCATATTGTTAACCAGCATTCTTGAAAATTAGAAACACAATGGTTGCAGACTTAACACGGTTTGGAAATAATTTCTTCATATTTTTTGGTGTTATCTGTCGTTTACATATCCTTCCTAAAACACCAAAGTGCGAATATTTCCAAACACCTAAATTAGCTAAATATTTAGGACATGGACCATGTAGCGGAGGATAATCATGTGATCAATTGGGATGACGCGAGCATGAAGGACAGAGAGCAAAAGAGAAATAGAAGACACATAAAAGAAGCGATTTGGATACGGAAAAGGGGGCCCAACATACTCAACCGGGATGAAGGAAATCACTTCCTGCCGCACATCTATGACCAACTCCTAAAACCACCTAAAACAGCGCCACCAACGTCACGCTCCGACAGGAAGCAGACGAGGAGGACTGGGAGAATTGGTCAGTCGATTTGAGAAAGTGCTACGATGTAGCACGAAACGTCATTGTTAGGTATGTTTAACATCATTTTACCAAATAATCAATTGGATTTGTTTACATGAAATTTTATATATGATATCTACTGACAATCCTGATGAACTTGCGGATCACAAATACAACATGTTTTATTTCGGGGAAGTAGTCAAAACTACTGGTCCCTCTGTGACTACTTCCCTCCGCTGACGCGTCGGGAAGTAGTCAAATCATCCAACACCTCGGGACCAGTAGTTTTGACTATTTCCCCTCAAAACATGTTGTATTTGTATACTCTTGGAGAAGACCACAGCAGCGCTACACAGCGCCATCTGACATAGAGAGAGAGAGAGAAGCATATTAATATGGCCGCTGAGATACAATGAGAGAGTTATCATGGGGACTTAAGTTGAGATTGCCCGAGTGCCGACTGTGAACTCAGGTAGTGCAGTGGTAAGACTCTGGACCGGTAATCCAGTGAGTCCTGATATTATTCTCTCTCAATATTTAAAGGAGGATTTCGTGATCCTAGCATCCTCTTTTTATGACATTTTTCAGTACATATCCACGAAAAAGCTTATTTCCAAAATTTCAGTTGATTCCGATTTTGCGTTTGCGAGTTATGCATGATTATGTGTATTACACTGCTCCATAGACAATGTGTTGTAATTTCGTTCTGGTGCACCAGAACGAAATTCAAATTTGGCGATATTTTTGCTAAACGAATTAATCTGCAAGAAATATTTGGTACATAAACATTATGTAGCCAGAGGTATCCAGTGGTGTAAAAATCTCAACTTTTTGGGGAAAAGTGGGGATGAGGCTGTGGATCACGAAATGCCCCTTTAATATGTTGTTGTACCCTTTTTTAAAAACAACATTTTATACCGATATTATAGACCCCTACTTCCGGACGTCAGGCACATACCAGTCACTTTTTAAGTAAACTTGTCGGTCCCCCACCCCACCCCCCTCGGGGTTGATTTTTAAACACTTGTTGTAACAAAATGCAACACATGCCTACCTTGCAACGCTGTTGTATCTGTTTTAGTCAAATGTGTCCGGATGACATCGCGGTTGCTATCCAAAAATGATAAAGTCCACAGAGCTCCAGCAGCCAAACGCTTGTCGGAGTTCGTGTACTCTGGTCTAAGAATAGCGGATAAGACGGGTACCCCTCCCTGTTCAACTATTGCCTTTTTATTGGCATCTTGGCACGCTAGATTTGTAAGCCCTATAATCAGCAAGTACAGCCTCAATAAAAATGGTTTTTTTGTTTCACCCAGTTGTACAGAATAGAGATGCGTTCTCGTTTCAGACCGTGAAGCCTTTTCTACCACATCTACGAAAGTCGCTATGCATTCTCCCGTTGTTAACAAGCGCTGGCTTTCTTCTTCGTCGATGATTTCAGCCAATGTCGTAAGAGCGTTGATCTTGGTCATCTCATCTGTCGCCTGAGCAAATTTCATCAGGATTTGGACACCTACTTCTGCACGGTATATGGGAATTGCATCCGACACAAGGGTAAAAGTTCCCAACTTAAACAAGCATTGGGTGATTCTAATGCGTTCCTTTGGATCTTCAGTATTCGGAGCACAAGCAGCTAAATCTCGTAATAGTACGCCGATTGCACCACACTCCACGAACTTGCGACACGCTTTCAAGAATGTCTCTTCGTCGATGAGTCTAATCTTTGATGCAAGAACTCCTATTATACTGTATGATCCACTTCGAGAATTGAACGCATTGTCATTGGGTACGGCCGTCAATGACTTAATAATTCTTAGCACAAGTTGCACCAGCCCTTCTTCCAACATAAAATCCACAAGTCTCACGCACAGCTGCTTCACGTTTTTATCTTTATACAACAAGTAACACCCATTCCTTATATTCAAAATTGCATCTTCTGCCTCCTTGGTACAGAAATCCTCGCACGATTGAAGGTACTTTACCTTTTTCAGTGTTTCACTTTTTTCGCTCTCAAAGAGATCTTCCAACTCATTTTCGGTTAGTGGATGTTTCTCTGTTTCTTCAACAACACTTGTTTCTCCTGTGATGCTGTCATTGTGCGTCAGAATTTTGTCAGACATCTTTGCATGAACTTGGGTGATCTTGGTAGCATGCATGAAACTGTAGGCCTATAAACACAAGCAAAATGAAATACCGTTAGTCCATTACACTCCTTAACATATAACTGAAAACAACGACGTGACAGTAACAGTGACCTGCATTTTAATGTAATAGGGGAGACCAAGGAGAGTGTTCGCCCTATTTTTGTTTGTCTGACCAGCCCATTTGAAGGTTAGAATCGAGAGACGTATGTACAACCTAATTGGCCATGTGAAAGCCCTATGTCTTGGCTACATATACGACCACAATCTCAGGATACAAACTGAAACTTACGGTCACTAGCTGTCACTTTCGATGAGTGTTGTTACTGCAGTGAATACTCACGATATATCTGAGCCAAACCGTTCTGCTGTGAATATATATAATTTATATGCTTACTTTAATATTGGGCCACATAAAAAATTAATTCGTTTCACGTCCAGCTCCCTCCTCGCTTTCTGCGAATAGTTCATAAAATATTGTATTTTTCAATTTTCATATTTAATTAAAGTTCTGAGTTTTTAATTGCTGGTAAACACGTTTATTAGTCAACAATCAACATGAATCGCTTTCAAATGTTTGTTTGGAACTCTAAATGGTAATCTTCAAATAAAAACGGGCTTAGTCGCGTTGCGTCGTTGTCCTCGAAGATCTGAAAACTGCTAGCAATGTCAATTTTACGTGAAGGAAACTGCTATTATTAATGCCAATTTTTACATTAAAAAAACTCCCTCTCTCCTCACTTTATCAAGTACGCGGGGACGTGAAACGGTTTTTTAATTTTATGTGGCCTTGTAAAGTTTCTTGCCGTTTCCAGAAATCAACTTAGGCTACTTTCATTTTCAACTTGGCATAAGTATTGTTTTATTGTTTAATGTGGAGACAAATAGTCAACGGTTCATGTTACAGACCATTAGCAAAATGTTGCAATTTAAATCAAAAGCATATCAATTCGAAATAGGGCTATAATCAACGCACTGAATGGTCTATTGTTCTATTGTGTCCGATTTGAGCGCTGACATATTGGAAAATGATGCAAATCAATATTCATGAGAGTGTACATTCAACGTCCAATTTTCGAAATTGGGTGACTTGTGCTTGGCAGGTGTAAAATACATCTGACTGGGCGTTTTAAATACGTAACGCATAAAGGCATTGACATCATCGAATGGCTGCCTATAGTGCTGTTAGTGTTAGGCCTATGTGGGGGGGTGTGTGTTTAGTTTCTATAATAATTATTATAAGGCCTACATTTAGTTGTCATCCCTTTCTTTTCCTTTCTCTGTACTTATTCTTTCCTTGCTAAAGTATCACTCCCTCTTCTTATCTCCCTTCCCTTCTCCATCCCCTGTTACTTTTTGTCCATTTTCCTTACCTTTCTATTTATTTACTTCTATTTATTTATTTCTCTTCATTTCTTCCTCTTTCTATCTTCCTCCAGCCCCTCTCATTCTTCATATCCCCTCCTCTTCCTCCCTCATCCCCTCCCAAGACCTCTCACAGAAGAGCTGCCCTTCAGTACGCCACTGTTTATGACATTCTCCTTCTTAAAATAAAATAAAATGTCAATTTGTGAAACAACTTTTATATAGGCCTATACCGGTATACTTATTATATGTTACATGTATACGTAGCTATTACCATTATACAGTACTATAGACGTGCAGACATGGCAGCCTTGATGTGTAATCATTCAGCAAGCGCATTCAATTTATTTAAATGAAGCACCTAAAGTCAGTGGTGTGACAACGAACTGTACATCAGCGGCTAATGTGTGCCTTTTGTGCTTACGGCTACTCAATCACACCCTTGGGTTTTATGGTAACAAAAGGTACTTTTCGTTCCAGCAGTCGCTTTCACGCGACTTTCGTTTGATCACTTATTGAGAGTAGCCTGCTAGGTAAAGCGTTATAACACTGTCGGGCCAGCTTACCGATTTAATGGCGGAAGCCCTTTGTCCCAAACAAAAGGTACCTTTCGATGAATAGCTTGTCAGATTTCAAATCGGCACAAGTGAACAATGCGTTACATAATCTATTGCTTCTCCATCTTTAATAGCTCCATGGCTATAATAATACCGCAACAAGAACTATATACAAAATTTAAATTTAAAAGCAATTCGGAATAAAGTATAAAACAGGGATATGAAACAGTGATGCCGGGTAAAATGCCGGGTAAAGTGATAATGCTTTTTTTTCTTCCTTTTTTTTTACAAGTATGCAACAGTATACGCTGTATACCTACAGTAGATAACACAACTGTGCTATCTACTAGGCTATTTGCAGTACAAATGAAAATTCTGTGCGGTGACAACCAAAACACAACAGTGCAAAGCTTCAATACGCTTGGCATTCCTAACTTCAAAACAGATTCTGGTTTTTCGCAAATTTCATATCTGATCTTTGAAATAACCTTGATGACACTTCCAACATTCATTTTTTCACTTGGTCAGTTTAAATCTATACTTCTCTCAGATATTCTATAGCAGTAACAGTGTTTATAGGCTTTTATTCATTTATTCTAATTTTGTATGATCCCATCAGTAAAAATGTTTTTTTCGGATATAAATTATATTTGTAAGTTTGTACCTTTAAATGTAATTATAATATCATTTGCACCCGCAGTGCCTTGCACTGAAGGGGATATCCTATATAATAAAAGTGCAAATAAATAAATAAATAAATAAATAAATATTATTTACAGTATGGATGGCACGTTTATGCTATATCTGCATATAGATGACACAATTATGCTATGCTATTTATACAGTAGATAACAGTTATACTGTCTACAGTAGATAACACAATAATGCGCTATCTACAGTAGATAATAGACGACTCGATACAATGATGCTATCAACAGTATTAATATAACACAATATAACATCTATAGTATAGAAAACTATGGATGACACAAATACAGGATGTATCAAAATAATTATTGCTCTCCACCAAATTCCAGTGATCGTGAACTCCCAAATTTAACATAAGATCCCATAGATTAATGTTAAAAATAGTTGTAAAACCATAAATTTTAGATTATTTCACGATGATCCCATGTTGCATTTGGAAGAAGTAGGCTTCGCAACCAACATCAAAACTGGTTGAGAACAATCATTTTGATACATACATGTATGATTGTATGCTATCTACAGTACAGGCCACAATGATGCTATATACAGTACATGATAGTACAATAGATAACACGACTGTGCTATCTACAGTATATGACACAATGATGCCATCTACAGTAGGCCTAGATAACACATTCATTGAAAACAATCTTAAAATTGATTCATGACTTACACGGACTACCTATAGGATACATACAGGATCATTTATACAATTCTTCTGCTTACTTTTAAATGGATTCATGAACTTCCTCCAGGAACGTGTTAAACTACTGATGAACGGCAACCAATTCGTCATTTACACTTATCTTCAAATTTTCTTTTGGTTTGTACACCAACATCAACTGTATCTGACGGACGTCGTGCTTTTATGTTCTCTTCAGCTGAACTTTGGAACAATCTACCTGATTCTGTCAAAGACGTCAATAACCATTGAATAATTCAAACCGGTTTCAAAAACCATCTGTTTCAACTGATGGTTTGAAAAACCATCTGTTTCAACAAGGCAGGGCAAGTATCCATACAACCAGGTGACTTATTGGTCAGTTTTGATGTGGTATCATTATTCAGTATCATTATTCATTATTCTAATGTACCAATTGATGATGCTAGTAAGAGTATCTGAGATATCTTGCGTGATGATGATACACTTAACGCATGACAAGCGATGAGATCGTAGAACTTATGAAGTTATGCCTCACATCTACGTACTTCAAATGGCAAGGGAAATTCTATGAACAAAAAGAGGGTCGGGTTCACCCCTCTCCCCAATAACATCGAATATGGAACAGTTTGAAACCAAAGCACTGGATACGTATCCTTTGAAACCCGTTGCTTGGTTCAGATTTGTTGATGACACCTTCGTCGTCTGGCGACATGGCAATGTATTCAGTTCACCATGGAGATTGAGGAGGCGGGTGGCATACCTTTCCTTGATGTCAAAGTACAGAGATCTGACACAAGCTTGAGTTTCTCCATATACCACAAACCCACTCACACTGATCAATATCTACATTTTAACTCTAGCTCTAGTCACCATATGTCTGACAAGAACAGTGTTGTCAATACACTGGTTCACAGAGCACAGATGAAGAACATCGAAAAGACGAACTCAAACACATTGAAAAAGCGTTGAACAAGAATGACTATCCCTCAAACCTCATACATAAGGCAATCAAGAAACAGTCAGGAGAACAATCAGAAGTGCCTTCATGCCATATATCAAAGGTGTATTAGACAAAATCTGTCGGTTTCTAAACCGTGCAGGGGTCAAAACATACTACTCTAGGTCGGCCAAAGTAAGAGACATCCTAAGCCATGCACCCTAAAGATCCTCTGCCAAGGATCGCGCACCATGTGTGTACTCTATACCTTGCAGTTGTGGTGAGCAATACATATACTAGGCCAAACCAAACGACCACTAAAGGTCAATATCTGAACACCGAAGAGCCACAAAACAAAAGAAAGAAGAGGGCTCGGCATTACCTGAACATGCTTGCAAAGAAGGCCATGAAGCTTTGTGGGATGAAACAACAAAACTAGCACAAGTTTCTCACTTGGGGATGAGGTTGACCGTGAAGCGTTGGAAATAAGAGTTAATGAAACGTCTCACACCGACATCGCCTGGCTAATAATTACTTGGTACAGCAGAGATACTAAAATCAATACCCGGGATCGATACACGTGAATGTGCTATGCACGATTTTGATATTCAGACGAAATTCTTTGGATACCGGGATAGAAAATGATGAATATCTCCCGTAATTGATTTCGTCTAAAGAAACCAGATGTGGTTACTTGCACTTGAATATATGTATTGAACAGATATGATAGTCGTTAGCTTGCGTCTTGAGAAAGAGGCTTGCGTCTTGAACTCAAAAACTGACAATAATTCTGATTTTATATGTGAGCTTATGTGCCGAACTATATAGCGCAGTGTATAGGCCAATCGTGGATGTAGTCTAAAAGCAGATGACCCATGGCGTACCATGCCCCGGTACCATGCTCACTCACACACAGCGAGGTCAGTCAACGGGCTATTGTCAGTAGCCTTAGTCAGATGTCCTTCGGCCCATTATGCGTCTCAAAACTATTAAACAGGTCGGAACAAAATGGCCATGCGTGGCGTGGCGCTGGATTCACCCTACCATGGCGATTTCTGACATGAAGATATCGGGGCGATGACACTGTGCGTCTACTATCAATAGAAATGACGGCAAAGACATCAGTCGTATGTGGCGCTCTCTATTTTCAAACAACCAATCACAGAGCCGCTAATCTTTACCACGTCCGCAATTAAGTGACATATACGCTCATCATGCATACGAATTTAAATATAGGTGTTACGACCTGGGGAGATCACATCTTGGAAACCTGTAAGAAAGCGCAACGTGTCTTGGGGCTAGTGAGGCGCAACCTATGGGGTGTTGTACAGAGGAAGTTAGAACAACTGCTTATTCAACGCTCGTGCGGCCATTGTTAGAATACGCTGTCTCTGCATGGGACACAAAGATTCAAACAAACTCCAACAGACTAGAAAGAGTGCAAAAGCAAGCTGCCAGATTTTGCAAGAGGAAGTACAGCAGGGAAGAGGGTACAACACAGAGGTCGGTATACACATCTTTGGGGTACAATGACCAGAATTCTCATAGAATTGGAATGGAAGTCTTTGCAGACTAGGCGTCAAATCCAACGTAACATCATGTTCTACAAGATCAAAAATGGCCTTGTAGATAGATTCATCATACCACATCAAGCACTAGACTAGGGCAACGAGAGGGCACAAACAAAAATTCACTCAGATTAGGTACAAAACCAGACGGTACGGCCACGGGGACACCTTCTTTCCAGCAACCATACCTGAGCTGAATGGAATAGTTTACCAGAAAAAGTTGTTGAGGCACCAACACTTGCCAGTTTTAAGAAAGCGATTCAGCTCCAGATAATTTTGTAGCCGCGTCCATCCACTTAGCAGCAAGAAGTTGGTGATGTTGCCTTTTTTAGGAGGTGTTCTACCGACATAAATATCCAGATCCAGATCATGGAGGTATTACGATCAATTAATTGTCCGGCAAGTCCCGCAGAGCTGGCATAGTATTTGTTCGCGAGCAACTTAATATGCTACCTACAGTACATGTAAATGACACAATTATGCTACTAGACTAGGAGCCCAGACGATTTATTCAGCTCAGAAGAGACAAAAGGTTTGATGGTCTGATTATGTTAGTATAGGCACAAGATTCAATATTCCATATTACTGCCGGGTCACAGCCTGTACGTTCAGCCTGGGGGTCAAAAAATAGGGGGCCAAAAATGCATTTATTCAGCTCAAGAGAGACATGGACAAAACTTGTTGGATATCACTCCCAGGAGGATACTTTTCATGCCGATAGCAATGACAGCAATTTTGGCCTGTACGGGGGCCCAGACAGTAGCCCCAAAGGGGCCCGCCCATATGGTGTTATTCAGCTGAAGAGAGACAAGGATGAATCTTTTTGCATTGGAACTATTACAAATCATACTGCAGTTACTGTCCGTTTTCCTATACACAATACACAGTGCTCTCACCATTGACGCGTGACCTCTACAAATGATGTACGTTGGAAGAATGGGCACTTGCCTAGTTAACATCACTGTGTGAAAAATAACCAGCCAATATTTTAGCTATTCTCCAAACTTCTAGCAAATATATTTCTCTAACATGACCTAAAATTACAGCTAGGTTAGATGTTCAGAAATAGTCGCACTTTTGTAAAATATGAGTGAGGGCAAGGCATAGCTAGCCAACTCCCGTGTTAATTGAATGGAATTTGACCGAAAATATTGGTATCGGACCGCTCACTTCTGAAGGATGCCACAAAAAAACGGTACAAGCTACATTTTAACTATTCTAAATAGGTTCTAGAAAATATAGTTTTGTAACATGTCCTAAATTTTTAGCTAATTTAGATGTTTGGAGAGGGTCGCACTTTTGTGTTTTAGGAAGGATATGTAAACGACAGATAACACCAAAAATATGAAGAAATTATTTCCAAACCGTGTTAAGTCAACAATCATTATGTTGCTCATTTTGAAGAATGCTGGTTAACAAAAAGCAGGTCTTTGTCTCATTTCGTGAACAAAGGTACACATACCATTGTTTCCTTTCGTTTCCTTTATAATCGGTTACCCAACTGAAGCTATAATACCAGCTTTATTGCGATGTCGCACATTGAAAACAGACACTTGTGCACAACCAGAGAAGATCTGATTTAATCAGTTGAGCTGCTTCAATGAGTGTTATCTTGGTTTAATAGCTTTTAATGGGGTTTAAGTCCTGCAAAGGTCGAGATGAATTCTACTGTAGACATGACTGCATCATGTTGGGGTGCACAAAAATACCAATGACAGCAACTTTTTCCTGTATGGGGGCCCAGACAGTAGCCTCAAAGGGCCCGATGCCCCATAACAGGTTATTCAGCTGAAGGAAGACATGCGTAAATCTTTTTGCATTGGAACTATTACACATTGGGGTGCACAAAAATACCAATGACAGCAACTTTTTTTTCCTGTCACGGGGCCCAGACAGTAGCTTCAAAGGGCCCGATGCCCCATAACTGGTTATTCAGCTGAAGAGACACGTGGATGAATCTTTTTGAATTGGAACTATTACCCATTGAGGATTACAAAAATACAAATGACTGCAACTTTTTCCTGTACGGGGGCCCAGATAGTAGCCTCAATGGGCCCAATATCCCATAACTTGTTATTCAGCTGAAGAGACATGTGGGTGGATCTTTTTGAATTGGAACTATTACCCATTGAGGATTACAAAAATACAAATGCCAGCAACTTTTTCCTGTACGGGAGCCCAGACAGTAGCCTCAAAGGGCCCGATATCCCATAAAATTTAGCACCCTGTCTGGTAAGTCCATCAGAGTTTATATACCAGTGCTGCAGAATGGGCGTCAAGTTCATTGACAGCTATATCTACTGTTGATATTGGTATTAATGAAGTATAGCTGTCTACTGCTGACATTGGTATTGATGAAGTAGTTATCTATTGTTGATACTGGTGATACTATCTTATGCTAGCTGAATAAATCAGTTATGGGACATCGGGCCTTTTGAGGCTACTGTCGTGGCCCCCTATACAGGAAAAAGTTGTTGCCATTGATTAGTATTATTTTGTAGACCCCAATATACAATAGTTCCAATTCAAAAAGATCCATCCATGTGTTTATTTGGCTGAATAACCAGGGATATCTGGCCCATTGAGGCTACTGTCTGGGCCCCGTACAGGAAAAAGTTGATATCCTTAGTATTTTTGAAGACCCCAATGTGCAAAAGTTCCAATTCAACAAGATCCATCCATATGTCTCTTCAGCTGAATAACCAGTTATGGGATATCTGGCCCATTGAGGCTACTGTCTGGACCAAAAAAAAAAAAAAAGTTGGTGTCATTGGTATTTGTGTATACACAATGGGTAATAGTTCCAATTCAAAAAGATTCATCCATGTGTCTCTTCAGCTAATGGGTAGGTCATTGGTAGATCACCAGCGTGGCCATCTTCGGAGTCTAATTTCACCCTTCTTAAGATGAGCACTCCTGGTGTAATTTTCTCTTGCTAGATGACAAAATTGGATAAATCAGTTAAGGGACATTAGGCCCTTTGGAAAATTTTAAAAATCGGTTATGGGACATTGGGCCCTTTGAGGCTACTGTCTGGGCCCCGTACAGGAAAAAGTTGCTGTCATTGGTATTTTTGTGCACCCCAATGTGTAATAGTTCCAATGCACAAATATTTATGCATGTCTTCCTTCAGCTGAATAACCTGTTATGGGGCATCGGGGTCTTTGAGGCTACTGTCTGGGCCCCGGTACAGGAAACAATTGCTGTCATTGGTATTTTTGTGCACTCCAATGTGTAATAGTTCCAATGCAAAAATATTTATGCATGCCTCTCTTCAGCTGAATAAATCAGTTATGGGACATTGGGCCCTTTGAGGCTACTGTCTGGGCCCCGTACAGAAAAAAGTTTCCGTCATTGGTATTTTTGTGCACCACAATGTGTAATAGTACCAATCAGAGATGTATCGTTCGAGTCCGGACTCGGACTAGAGTCCACTTTTTGTTGGACTCGGACTTGGCTCGGACTCGGACACAAAAAGACTCGGCTCGGCTCAGACTCGGACACAAAAGGACTCGGACTCGAAGCCGAGTCCGGTCCGAGTCCAGCCCAATTAAATCCATGTAAAATGTGAAATGATAAATCTAAAAATGTCAAAATAGATCTCAAATTTGTTGACTTTACTTATTTTAACATATTCCAAATTAATTGGGGGCTGTCAAATCTGTGATCTGTCATATATCCTACATATCCAGCAAATTATTTAGATTTATCTGTCACTTAGCAGAATCATAATTATTATTGTTATCATTAATTTAGTAATGAAATAATTGAAAATTAATTAAATGCATAATTTGAATATTTGGACTATAAAAAATATCTAAGAGTTTTTTCATGGAACTTTCCAATCCATTAAAATTTAAGAGAGAAACATGCACAGGCACTGGACCCTACATCTCAGCTCCCACTCAGTAAATTGGTAGGTCCATGACAGGGCTACAGTGTCTGTAGTTAGTGTGTGCTCACTACTCACAGCACATTTATGTGGGACAATTTTGAAAAGATGTTTAAAATTAAAGGTGAATTTCTGTTAGTATGATTATTATGATGATGATGATGATAGAGATGATGATGATGGTGATGCATAGATGCCAACATTAACATCCAGAAAATAGACAGGATTCAAACAAAAAATAGGGAGACTTTCAAAATTACATGCAACTTCAAGGGCACAAAATTTGCCAGAAATAGGGAGGTTGCCAAATTTGGGTGTCAAAATGGATAAAAATGTTTACAATAATAGGGAGCCTCCCTCTGAAATGTATTTGAATACATTGCAATTCATTTACACGTCTTTATGCTTCACACAGCCTAGTGACATTTCTCCCACATGACTGCTGTCTGATACAGGTGGTCTGATACATGTAGTTTTTACCTTCAGGAGTTACATGTAGCTGCTCATGGGTATGGGTCTTTGAAGTATTGTGTGTACCATATGTGTACGGTTGGTTGGTTGGTTGACCTGGGTTGAGTGTCAACTGTGTGGGGTGGGGTGGGGTTTGGTAGGGTGGGTGTGTATAGGGAGAGCGGTGTGTGGTGTGGTGTAGTGAGTGACCTTTGACCAATGACCTTCTCTTTCTGCAATTTTATCATCAAAATGCCTTAAAATTATCGGAAACTTTGAAATTGTCTTTTTTTTTCAGCAAATTTGTATTGTAAATTTTCAAATTAGAAACAAAATATAAAATTTTGCTCCATTATTTGGAATAATGACCCATTTTTTCAAAATTTTATACAAAATGACCCCCTTCTTTCAAAATTTTATACCCAATTACCCTAGCTTTTTCATTTTGTTATACCCAATGACCCATTTTTATACAAATTCCTACTAAGCAATGCCAGTAGGCAGATACATGTCACATTCAAGTTGAACCCCCCACCCCCCCGCTCCCACCTCCGGTCATGGACTCTGACCGAGTCCGGACTCGAGTCCGGACTTGGGTCTTATTTTTGTTGGACTCGGACTTGGCTCGGACTCGGCACCCCCGGACTTGGACTCGAGTCCGGACTCGGACACAAAAGGACTCGGACTTGGCTCGGACTCGGATACAAATGGACTCGGCTCGGCTCGGACTCGGACAAGCTGGACTCGGGTACAAGTCTGGTACCAATGCATATAGATTCATCCATGCCTTCCTTCAGCTGAATAACCTGTTATGGGGCATCGGGCCCTTTGAGGCTACTGTCTGGGCCCCTGTACAGGAAAAAGTTGCTGTCATTGGTATTTTTGTGCTACCCAATGTGTAACAGTTCCAATGCAAAAAGATTTACGCTTGTCTTCCTTCAGCTGAATAACCTGTTATGGAGCATCGGGCCCTTTGAGGCTACTGTCTGGGCCCCCGTACAGGAAAAAGTTGCTGTCATTGATATTTTTGTAAACCCCAATGGGTAATAATTCCAATGCAAAAAGATTCATCCATGTCTCTCTTCAGCTGAATAAATCAGTTATGGGACATTGGGCACTTTGAGGCTACTGTCTGGGCCCCGTACAGAAAAAAGTTTCCGTCATTGGTATTTTTGTGCTACCCAATGTGTAACAGTTCCAATGCAAAAAGATTTACGCTTGTCTTCCTTCAGCTGAATAACCTGTTATGGAGCATCGGGCCCTTTGAGGCTACTGTCTGGGCCCCGTACAGGAAAAAAGTTGCTGTCATTGATATTTTTGTAAACCCCAATGGGTAATAATTCCAATGCAAAAAGATTCATCCATGTCTCTCTTCAGCTGAATAAATCAGTTATGGGACATTGGGCCCTTTGAGGCTACTGTCTGGGCCCCGTACAGAAAAAAGTTTCCGTCATTGGTATTTTTGTGCACCACAATGTGTAATAGTACCAATGCATATAGATTCAATCAATCAATCAATCTTTATTTCATTCAAAATACAACAATACAATAACAGCAAAACAACACATTTGAATGAGGAGATGCTCAGAAGGCCAAAAAGGCCTGAACAAGCACCCCTTAACCTTAGCCTAAGTTTCTTAATTTGTCTAATAAAATACAATTTCATACATACAAACACCCCCCCCCACCCTCTTTCATACATTCATGTAGAACGAACTAAGCAGGAAAAAAATGATGAATCCATGCCTTCCTTCAGCTGAATAACCTATTATGGGGCATCGGGCCCTTTGAGGCTACTGTCTGGGCCCCTGTACAGGAAAAAGTTGCTGTCATTGGTATTTTTGTGCTACCCAATGTGTAACAGTTCCAATGCAAAAAGATTTACGCTTGTCTTCCTTCAGCTGAATAACCTGTTATGGAGCATCTGGCCCTTTGAGGCTACTGTCTGGGCCCCCGTACAGGAAAAAGTTGCTGTCATTGATATTTTTGTAAACCCCAATGGGTAATAATTCCAATGCAAAAAGATTCATCCATGTCTCTCTTCAGCTGAATAAATCAGTTATGGGACATTGGGCCCTTTGAGGCTACTGTCTGGGCCCGTGACAGAAAAAAGTTTCCGTCATTGGTATTTTTGTGCTACCCAATGTGTAACAGTTCCAATGCAAAAAGATTTACGCTTGTCTTCCTTCAGCTGAATAACCTGTTATGGAGCATCTGGCCCTTTGAGGCTACTGTCTGGGCCCCCGAACAGGAAAAAGTTGCTGTCATTGATATTTTTGTAAACCCCAATGGATAATAATTCCAATGCAAAAAGATTCATCCATGTCTCTCTTCAGCTGAATAAATCAGTTATGGGACATTGGGCCCTTTGAGGCTACTGTCTGGGCCCCGTACAGAAAAAAGTTTCCGTCATTGGTATTTTTGTGCACCACAATGTGTAATAGTACCAATGCATATAGATTCATCCATGCCTTCCTTCAGCTGAATAACCTGTTATGGGACATCGGGCCCTTTGAGGCTACTGTCTGGGCCCCTGTACAGGAAAAAGTTGCTGTCATTGGTATTTTTGTGCTACCCAATGTGTAACAGTTCCAATGCAAAAAGATTTACGCTTGTCTTCCTTCAGCTGAATAACCTGTTATGGAGCATCTGGCCCTTTGAGGCTACTGTCTGGGCCCCCGTACAGGAAAAAGTTGCTGTCATTGATATTTTTGTAAACCCCCAATGGGTAATAATTCCAATGCAAAAAGATTCATCCATGTCTCTCTTCAGCTGAATAAATCAGTTATGGGACATTGAGCCCTTTGAGGCTACTGTCTGGGCCCCATGACAGGAAAAAAGTTGCTGTCATTTGTATTTTTGTGCACCCCAATGTGTAATAGTTCCAATGCAAAAAGATTCATCCTTGTCTCTCTTCAGCTGAATAACACCATATGGGCGGGCCCCTTTGGGGCTACTGTCTGGGGCCCCGTACAGGCCAAAATTGCTGTCATTGCTATAGGCATGAAAAGTATCCTCCTGGGAGTGATATCCAACAAGTTTTGTCCATGATGTCTCTCTTGATCTGAATAAATGCATTTTTGGCCCCCTATTTTGTGACCCCCAGGCTGAACGTACAGGCTGTGACCCGGCAGCAATATGGAATATTGAATCTTGGGCCTATACTAACATAATCAGACCATCAAACCTTTTGTCTCTTCTGAGCTGAATAAATTGTCTGGGCTCCTAGTCTATACCTACAGTAAATGACACAATTATGCTACCTACAGTAAATAACACAATTATGCTACCTACAGTAAATGACACAATTATGCTACCTACAGTAAATGACACAATTATGCTATCTACAGTAGATGACACAATTATGCTACCTACAGTAGATGACACAATAATTGTATAATAATTATTATGCTATCTACAGTAAATGACACAATTGTGCTTTTTACTATTGTTTGTTAAATGAGACTCATTAAACATCTTGTACTGGTCGTTGAAGAGGAACAGTGGCTACCCGGGAAAAATTGGTAAAAAGCTGATTTTTGCACCAGACAAGCAGAATATATCATAGAACATCATATCCAAAATCCGAAAAAATCCTCCTTGGGGAATTCGTTTTATCCAAGATGGCCGCCAAAATGGCCGCCACAACATATAATTAGCAGTATCTTAGCTTCTCATTACTCGTTGACCTACGATAAAACGCCCAATAAAGACTTCACCGGACCGCGCCGGCCAGTTAAAGTACATGCCCTATCACACCACTCCACGCCATACATAAATTCTCCCAGTCACATTTCCCAAATATGAAATTTAAAAAAGTGAAATTTTAATTTACTTCTTTTAAAGTTTGGCAGAGGCGGGGTTCGAACTCACGGCGCACCACTTAGTACTCTATGAGCCTAGCGCCTTAGACCACTCGGCCACTTGTCTTGTTGTTATTCATTTGAAACTTATTTAAAACTATAATCGCAACTTCAACATAGGCCTACATGTTTGAAAAGCATCGCAGCATCACATACCACTGCGAAGTGGAGTCAGGATCGGGCTTAATTCAAATCACCATCATCCATGGTTCGATGTAGAGAGTCTTTCCTATTCAGAGGAAATATTGCAATTACACACCTTATTGCCTTTTAACAATAACCAATGACACTAGCACGTAATTCCAGTCAAGCACTAATATTTAATCCTATTGTTGAAGAGGATAAGCTTATACTTATGTAAATATATCTAAATCCTGTTCAAGTGGTGGTTAACCAACAATTAACAATGAGAGGACATTCCTGAACCTTGTTCAGTTGGGGATGATTTGAAGTGACCGCCAATAGACGAATCCAATTTCACGCAGCCAAAGTTGGGTCCCCGTCGGCTCCATCCCACCTAAAATGTGAAATGATTAAGCCCTTGGAGGGTATTTTAAACTATGCATTCTATCACCTGTGTTACACGTATAGACAAAAGAATAATGACAGTGTACAACACAAAAGAATCTAACATCGAATTTTAAGCGGCTTTAATCCACCCAATTGGGCAGTCACTACACCAGTTTGGTGCATGCGGGGACCCGTCATGGCCGACCAAATCCTGACCATGACTCCCGGGGGTTACGCACTGGAGGAGTCTGTGATGGACCTCAAAGAAAACTGCAATGACACCTCGTTTTACTTCAACAATGTATACTGATTTATTCGTGGCACTTGTCTTATCTGTATAACATACTACGGGCTTCCGAAATATACTTTATATCCACAAGGTAATACCATCTCACATATCAATCAACACTAGCTTTTAATCTGGCCAGCAGGCTGTCTCACGCGTCACAATAACCGGGCAGCAGGTAACAGTAAACACAAGTTGCCGTACCACCAATAACACGCTACACAACGGCAACAGTCTGATTTGTAAACCCGGGCCAAATTAACATGGCTAGCTCCATAAGCTAACATACGCCACGCCGGAACCTAGAACGGTCCGCACCGGAGTGAAATAAGAAAAAGGTGTTAATATAATTATATAACATGTAAGGCCTACAAAAATCTCTAAGTTATCTAGTACAAAATGAAAATTTGGGCATAGTGGCCCCCGGCGCCATGCTAATATCGGCGCCACTTATGCATTTACATGCAAGCATGTAGTGGCAAAAATATATCATCACAAAGTTTGACAAATATGATATACAACACAACTACCTATATTGGCATACGAAAAATTGGGCAGCATAGCCCCACGCGGCGCATGCCAATAGGTATAATACATGCAAATGACATACTAGTATGCATTGGCACATATTAATATTTTGAAAAAAATACAAGTTTTTGAGCGCAATTGAAAATTTGCACATAGAGGCCTCCCTCTAGGTGCCGACCAGATTTTCAACAATACATAAAAGATGACATATGTATGTATCTTTACGATACATGACGTATGTATCCCTATGCATCATTACTCTTAAAATTACGACATAATAAACAACCCAATATAGATTTCAACAGACTATGTGTTATAACAATAGCACTATACAAACCATTAGGCCCTACTATACCATTAGGCCTTGTCACTACCTCCATCACTCAGGCTCTCAGTATTTGGATTGGTCAACTACTTCCATCACTCAAAGCTCAGGCCCTCCATCACTCACAACTGGATTGGTCTACTACCTCCACCACTCAAAACTCAAGCCCTCCATCACTCAAAACTGGATTGGTCTACTACCTCCACCACTCAAAACTCAAGCCCTCATCACTCGCAGTACCAGGGCACCAGCCCACGTCGCACCAGGACACCAGTCCACGTCGCACCAGGACACCAGTCCACGTAGAACCAGGACACCAGTCCACGTAGAACCAGGACACCAGTCCACGTAGAACCAGGACACCAGTCCTACCCGACGTGTTCCTCCTCTCTACTACCCTTAACTCGCCAAATATTACTCTCCGCAGTACTTAGGCCCCCAGACCTCCTCTCTCTACATTCCCCGATGATGTGTCCTGGGCTGCGCCACGCTACTGCATGGGCCCCTTGGACCTTCTCTCTTTATGGATCCGTGCTAGTACCTTTTGATCCATTGCCTCTCTCTTTCCTTTCAGGTTCCTCAGCTGACTCAGTTGATATACCACTCAGAAATAACCCGGGCGCCCCATGAGCCGGCGTTATTTCCTACGAGTGTTATTTCCTCACCCAGTGCACTACTCCGTGAGATCCGCACTCTCACACAGGCCTGTCTGAAGCACTGAAAAGTAAACATACACGGAAACATAATATAACACAATCATGTCTGTTGAAATCACATATAATAATGAAAATATACCATATCATCTTACCAATAACTTTCCGTGAGCACTTAATATTCACATATTATAAAAATAAAAATACATGAATATTTAAATATACTTCACACAATTTATGGGCCTAAATAAGATCATAGGCCCTGTACATGACATGTTTTGTAATAAAACCCTAATTAATTTAAAATAGTATCTGGGTATGACTTGCGTGAGTTTCACATAAATACTCTGATCCAAATGTTAAGCCTCTATGATTTGACAAAATGTAATTTCGTTATTAAACAATTGCTTTTAGCTGAGGCTACAATGTTTGCATATTAATAATAATCAGGAATAATGTCAAAAGTCAGACAATATAAATAAACACATAATAAATTGTGAAAAGTGAGAAAGAGAGTGAGAGTATTATTTTCCAAACGAAAATAATACAACGCGAAAATAATAATAATCCCTATTAATTTTATGCACAACATGCCATCTCAAATAATTAATTAAATCTAAGATCCAAAATACTATTCGGGGAAAACCCGAGTAATTGACGCAATTAGTGTATGTATATGCGCTACTCAGTAATGCGCTGTGCGGTATGTGTACCTTTGACCTCATTGATATGCATACTCTACATCAATCTGCATGTCCGCCCTGCCACGTCACCAATAATGGAACCCGAATAAATTTAATTACAAAATAATCTAAGATACACAAACTAAATCAGCCATTTCTCTCTTTCCGCTTTACCTAGAAAATCCTGTTATATACCAACATGAGCAGCAAAGAATACTATATTGTTTAAAACATATGATTTTGAAATACTGAACACGATAAAGCATGATTTTGGGGGTGAATTTGTGGCCAAAAACGACAAGAAATGTGCAGAGATGCTATGCTTTCCGTATACACGCACACGGGAAAATAAAACAACAAAGCATCACCCGAATTGCTCACACAAAATTTGCTCAAAACACATGCTAAAATTAATTTCACGACTCCCAAATCACCTCTGCGTGATACATAATAATCTAAGTGAATTTGGAATGATTTAATTCCTAAAACCATTTATAATAATAAAAATAATAAAAGAATAACGGAAGAACAAGAGAAATATAATTACCTAGAACGGTCCGCACCGGAGTGGGGAAATTTCCACCCTGGCGCGACAAGCATGGTAAGCAGCCAATCAGCGAGGCTTATTACCAGTTAATTGATTGATTGATAATGACGTAATGCAAAACAAATTTTAAATTGCTTTAAATTAAGCCTTTAAAAAGGCGCACTACGTGATTTGGATAATAAAATTAAAGGATACTACTTTATAATATTTAATATTTCGAATCCCGTCACACATGTTTGATTTTAGCCATATTGAGGATCATCTTGGATTACAGTGTGAGTGAAGACTGCGTCACCTAAACCTATTCAAAGACACTAAAATCATTATCATATCTGCCTCATAAGCCAAAATATACCTAAACATAACACGTGGTGTTGGCGGCCATCTTGGATTCCAGTGTGAATGAAGACTTCAGTGTTTTAAATACGTACAAATTGGAATTCTTTGACCTCTGAAATATATTCAAGGACACTAAAATCATCATCATATCTGCTTCAGAAGCGGAGATATATCTAATCATATGTGGTGGTGGCCATTTTGGCGGGGATTTGGAATTTCAGGGTGATTGAAGACATCAGTGTGTTAGATTTATACAAATTTGAATTCTTTAACCTCTTAAACCTATTCAAAGACACTAAAATCATCATCATATCTGCTTTAGAAGCTAAGATACAGCTAATTATATGTTGTGGTGGCCATTTTGGCAGCCATCTTGGATAAAACAAATTCCCCAAGGAGGATTTCTTCGGATTTTGGATATGATGTTCTATGATGTATTCTGCTTGACTGGTGCAAAAATCAGCTTTTTACCAATTTTTTCCGGGTCAAAATGTCCAACGACCATATGCATGGAATTGGGCACAGCACTTCGCTAGTTGTGTTGCATAATACACGACTGGCACACCCTTAAAGCTATAATGTACGATCTTATAATATGAAATTGGTTAATTTTTTTTAAACTTGATTTTTTGCATATTTGTAATGTTTACACATGTCCCAACTTGCACCTAAATGGAATCGGCCAAATTTGTTGTCTTTGTAGGTCAACAGAGCAAAGTTCGACATATCATAATTTAAAAAATTATGATAATATGTCCTCCCATAGAACTACATGTTAAATGACCAAAATAACCAGTGGGGTTACTTTCACTTTTTTTTTTGGTCAAAATGTGATTTTTTGGTCAAAAATATGATTTTTGGTCAAATGATTTTATCTACACTCAATCTTTTTTTACCTGGCTATCATTTACGATATAAATAATTTACAACACACGGCAACAATAATGAAATCTTTATTTTGTTTATTAATTACAGATATATTCTATACATATGGTCAAATCCAACCAAAAGTGTCCACCGGCCAAAAATTAAAGTCCAAAATAAAAATGTCTCCACAATTTTTTCCTTTTGCCCATTGATTGAAGGCATGTTGGCCTTATAGGAACCGAAAGTGCCATTACTAATCTTCATTTTATAAAGCACTTTGAATGTATTATTTTCTTTATGTGCATTTATTGATACTAGAGACCCTATCATGTATTGATAATGTCGGTTCACAGCAGTTGAATGAGGATTGAAGTAAGAAACATAGGCAATAAAGTGACTTTAATTTGCTTAATTGCACACAAATCGTTTAAAACCGTTATTACAGACGTGTGAAGTCCATCTTGGAGTCAGTTACGTCTTGTGGCCTTTCGCTTGAGGGCAACTACAATTAGCTTTATACCAGAGTCCATCACTGTGTGTCTAGATCATGAGACAATGAGAACAGTCGTTTTTGTCCATGGTATTCATAGGTAACCTTAGCGAAAACGACAAAAGTTACCTTCGAATAAATCAATTTGGACACAAATTACTCAGAAACCAGAAGGTCGGTAAACGTTTAAAATGAAGTACACATGACAGCTGACAAATACAAGTATTTATCCCCTTCTAATCTTCCTCGAATCTGATTTTTCGTTCAAATGAGCAGATCGTCATCTATTTCAGTACATATTTTTCAACAATTAAGCCGTATTCAGTTTTGCATGGCAGGCATGTACCATATTTCGTCAAATAAATTACAAGGGGGGGGCTTTATATGAGGTCATTTTTAGCACGACAATTCCCGCTAAAATCATTAGGTAAGCTTAAAAGTCACGCTAAAATGACGAACTATGAACTTTTGACACTGACTTTTGGTTCACTTCCGGGTTTCCGATGCAGATTTTCGCCATTTATTGCTGCTATTATCGACCATGTGAGCAACTTGGTAAGCTTACTACACAAGATAGCATGGAAATATCGGAATTTTTTTTTTTTTTTTTTTGAAAAAAATGGTTAAGGGCTTTTATTTGAGGGGTGGCGACTATTTGACGACCTACGGTATGTGAATTCGCAACTTTCATTGACATAAAATTCGTACTCAAAATATTAGCACAAAAATTCATAATTATGTACAAATATGTGAAAAATTGAACAGGCAATCTTTGAATACACACCTTTCAGGAAATCAATTTAGATTCAATCCAATGACTGCTTTTCATAACTGGTGTAGATGTTTTTAAAATACTTTAAGAAATATTTTGAAAAAATGGGTAAAAATAGCATGTTTTTGGGTCTCTGTGTCTAAGTTTTTCACAGAAGGGGTCTTATTATATATGGCATAAGCGTATGATCAAAGCGAATAAACACAATACAAAAACGAAAGCCAATTGTGTAATAATTTTAAGTTATGGCCCTGAACATGCCGTGTACACTTTTCGTTGGATTGGACCATATACATCATTCTTGTATACACATGCAACACAATCAAGCAAAATGAGTCACTTGGCAATGGTTGATGCTTACACCTATTTTGAGTTACAAAGTGGCAAAATATATTTAGTACCATATAAAATTGTTTCAAGTGGGCACTTATTTTGCACTGTTCTGAAAGTGACTGAAAATAGCCATTTTTCTATGTTGGCGTTTGTTTACATTTGCAGATTTGTAAACATAAGTGTCTGCTTTGATGCTGAAAATTTGCACTTCACTTGCCAGGAAATCATTTCTCAAAATGACCCCATGTTGACATTGGCTAAATAAGCTGTATTTCGCTCAGGGCAAGTCTTTCATCACATTTTCATCTTGGGCCTACCATTTTTCACAGACAATCGTAATATAGTTCACGTCAAATACAAGCTTGCCCATTATCATGATTATTGTTCAAAAGTGAAATACACAATTAAGATAGTTGGTTCTGTTAGCTGTGATGTCACAAACTGATTGATACCTATGATTTTCTGAGTGTATAACAAAAGGAACTAGCTTGCCTCACTTCGACCACACACTTGTACATTGAAGAATAAAATATTTGCAATCTCCTGAATAATTGATTATGGTTCTAACTAAGGTTGCATGACTAAGTAGTCTAGGCCCCGAAATTCAAATTTTCAAGGGCATTCATTTCAAGGCCAGTGAGCAAAGGGCATGAAAGCCACTATGTACTGAAGAATGCTTTGAAATTGATGGGCACCAAGGCCAAGTCTAAGGGCAAGGCAGGCTGTGGCCTTTGTGGCTTCTGTGAATTTTGAGGCATTAAGTCATCAATAGTCGTAGTCGCAACTATTAGGGATAGGACTTTTGACTATGACTTGGTGATGACAACTGTCTACTGTTTCCCCAAAAAGCAAAATAGGGGACATAAAATGCCGCTAAATTTACACTACAAACTATTTAACATCCTTGTAAATTTTGTTGAAATATTTGTGAGCAGAATTCAATAGTATTTTGTGTTTTGGGTGGTTATGTGTTACATATGTAATTTGTACTGCACCATCCATGCTTTTTACCATACCTAGAGTTTATTCATGCATATTTGGCACTTAGTTACTTAAGTTTTAATCGGATTTCAACCTCTGCACAGGCCTCCAAATAGTTGTAACAGTTGCTACTATTTAAGCTTAATTTGTGCAACCCTAGTTGTAACAAAAACAATAGTCATTGCAGTTGCCTGTAGTGGCTGATGACAATATTATATAGGCCTATAGTACCAGTATTAAGATATTGGGAAGACTTGACAAGGAGTCCAATACAGTGTGTTTAACACTACATCAACATACTACACTGCATAAACATTACAGCAGTGTGGATTTTATGGAATGGTAGTGTCAAGAATCCACAAGGTACACACTGCACATTAAACTGTCTGCATGCTTTTGTCCAGAACTGATCAAATCCACCTCATTGCACAATAATTCATCAAGTCCTTGGCAGCAAGCCATCTAATAAAGTCCTTGGTACACCAAGTTCAAGCAGTTTTTCTTGAGGTATAGTTTCTATACTTTGTATACAAGCACATACAGATTGCCATGATAATTGTAATAAGGTACCGGGTTTGACTCGGACACAGTTTAGTTTGTCAGTTCTCTTGTCACCCGGTGGGCTGGTAACTCCTCCATGGTAATATAAACATCCAGACTGTAAAGAAATGAAGCAAAAATGGTAAGTTAGAGGGGCCTATATATCCACAAGTTGTTTTCTTGTTATAAGAGACTGTTTGGATCTTACATACTATAAACATGGGGCCTGAGCAAATGTAGCCTTTGTGAAACAAAAAGGCAATCAAAAGAAGTTTTTAAACTTAAAGGTACCACCATAAAGGTTTAATAGTGGTGTTTGGTTTTTTGGTCAAATCTGTGGAGTACTTGCACAATACGGTACTGTATAAGTGGACATTTTTGTGGAACAATAATTTTTCACGCTCAATGCAGCTATCACAAAAAAAAATGCAATAAAACTCAAAATTTTAAATTTTAAAACAAGCAACACAGTTCAAAATCAGCATAGTGCATAGAATTGCACATGCGAAAATTACCACTTTTACAATGAGGATCTTGTTAGTAATATTTTGATTTATAGAATCAAATTACTACAATGTCACATTCCATCAACGTAGGACCCTATACAAGTATTCTATCAGACAACTCCTGAAAATGCCCAAGGGAAGATGTATTTGAAGGTATTAGCAAACTAGTTTGGCATTGACTTGATATCAAATATGAATGTGAAATGTATTTCCAAATTTTGGGATAATGTGAATTATAACTATAAATTCACAACATTGGAATGGAAAAAATAACCCTTGATTTTGATGTCAATGTGTCTTAAGGTTTCAAATATTAATTACTTAAAATTGTCACATCCAAACAATATTTCAGATATAATTGTTGGGTTATATGTTTCATCAAGCAGGTTATAATACATCACAAGATAACAAAGGTTTAAACCCTTCAACAAGGTTGTGGGTTTGAATCCTGGGCCGGCACATTTCCTTGCTTTTTTTTTCAAGTTGGGTTGTGTGCCGGTCAGAATTTGTGTTTATTTGTTGTCTTATTTAACACTTTGGGCTGGTAAACTGTTCTTTCTTTCTTCAAAAAATATTATTTAAAGGAGACTGTACATGTACCACTGTAACTAACTGCACACAAAAAAACATTATATACATGCATTACTTTTGCTGCCAAAATGTAAATTTCTATTGAGCAACACAGACGCTATTCTTCCACACTTGGCATGGCATGTTGAAAAGATTTTCCAATGAAAAGACTTTCCAATCAAGAAAATAATACAGAGAGTCCCATGACAGGCTTGTTCAATTTCAGATGACTCATACCACTTCATTTTTCTATATCATTTCAACAAAACATGCATGGTGTGGTATGGAATGTGTTTATAAAGAAAGAAATCACCCATAACATATGACCTAGCAGTTACCTTACATCTGTGACACAGTGATTCATGAATTTCTATGGAATTGGGTTTACTTTTAATTTTATGTAAAATAATTGGCATACTTCATACCCACGCAATACTTTATACCAAATACATTGGTATACATGACGAGTTCAGATGCAAAAAGCGATATATCCATTTTGCTGAATTTGAGATGCAGACAAATATAACTTGTCAAGTATAGAGAAATAATAAGAAAATATGTGACCATCCACCACGAAGGGGTAGTAAAGTCAGCCCTAGACCATTGCACTTTTAGCTTTAAAATGACACCTCAACCAGCTTCATAGGACATCTGGAAGTGAAGTTATGGTTCATCAAAGGTCAAATTTCTCATATATTTTACATAGAAATCCATATACTGTTTTTGATTGTATTTCAAAATGGAAAATGCAGACTTTACGACCAGTTTGTGGTGGACGGGCACATATGTGCTGCTTTAGTTTAAAAAATATACCGTATTCATTCCAATAAGCACCCATGCCCCAATAAGTGCCCACCCAGGGTATTTTCAATTTGCTAAAGGGTACCATTAATGTTGAAGTGACAGATAGGTGTCGATACAGTGAAATAGGTAAACTTGCAGGACCCTTTTATAACATAATGTAAATTCACCTCTAATAAACGCCCAGCTCATGAAAAAATTAGGTAAAAAAATAAGCGCCCACCCAAAATGACTTTGTTTAGCGCCCTGGGCGCTTATTGGAATGAATACAGTACATTGGTTTTTTAAAGTAGGGTATCAATTTAAAGCTAGCATTATACGGCAGATGTTGGTGGCCTTAAATGCAATCCATTTAAAAATGGCGTATGGCGTTTGCATCTGAACTCTTCATATTGATTTTGAATTTTCATAGTAATAAATTTCCTTTGTGCAATTTAATCACAGAATATAAACTAATTACTACAGGTAAATTAAGTAATTCTTGGCCAAGCTGGAACATGCGTGTTGCATCCATGTAGCGTAGTAAGCGTGGTACTACCACGCTATGTGCGTGTGTGTTTATCATGGAGCCACTAGAGTTCATAGTGCTCGAGCTTGGCCAAGAATGACTTAATTTACCTGTAATACTAATGTGTTAGTTCATCAAACAGGTTTGTTGCATACATGTATTATCAGATTAAAGGCCCAGCAGTCACTATATTAACAGTGGGAAAGGACAGCTTTCAATAGCACTATAAATAGAGTTCATATATAGTGTGTTCACAGAGGGCGCAGCAAACCTGTTGTGTAAATTGTAATACTGCTACCAACAAGCCTCTTATTGATGTTCTCTGATGCATGATTTTCACTCTCACATTGATTTTAATAAATATTATGTCTGGTCTGGCCTTTTCTATGTGGAGTTAAAACTACCCAGTAATATCCATAACTCGGACAACATTACCACCTTCAGATGCCTTCTTCAATCTCACCTCTTAGGCAATAGAAACAAATTAGTTCGATCTTTTGATCGACCATCGATGCTTGGTCGATCCTTGCTATTTATGAAATAAATTAATTTACTATTGTAAAATATAATATTAATTTGTCCCTGTAGTGATATTGGCCAATATAAATTTAGCGTTAATTCTGATTAATTAGTTGATAATTCATTAATAACAAGCATCGAAGCAGCATCGACAGTCGATCCAAAGATCGAACAAATTTGTTTCTGGTGCCTTACCAGGTTGTATTTTTCTCTCCTTTTCTCAGCTGCTCCTTTCCTTCTGTAATACGTTTTCCTGCCTTGCACAAGTCACATTTAACATCCCACTGTTTATACAATGTTTATGTTTATTTCAAAGTTTATATTTTCAAAATTTGGAACTAAATAACTTATCCAAATTTCAGATGTAGTAAAAGCAGGCCATATGCCAAATCACAAGGGTGTATCATACGGTAAGCAGCTGTCACATTTGTCTTAAGCAGAATTTATTCTAGATCATCGAATAACAAGATGAGGTAGAGTGTTTTTGATGGTTTGGAAAAGCACGCTCCCTTATTCGCCAAATACCAATTACTTGTCGCTTAGCAATGGAAAACAAATTCAGCTGAGAAAGAAGGACAAATGCTTTCCTTGTAATCACATATCAAATTGATTTCATACTTACTGGAGTTATAGCTGATGCATGAAAGTACACAGGTTCAGGTAACTTGGCTGTTAGCTTCTGCCATTGTAATGAAGGTAATGATAATATCCAAATATCATCATAAATCTTTGTACTACCATCAAAACCACCACTTATAAATCCATCTGCAAGACAATCATGAAAACAAAAGTTAGCTGCAAGCTTCTCCCTTTTGTAAAGAGGAAATATTGCCTCTGACCCCCTCAAATGAAGCTCAAACCCCTCATACAAGGAAATTTGCAATTGTATTTCTTTGTTGTCTAGTTTGACCTCAGCTTTGACAACAATATACCATATTCGTTCCATTAACTGCCCATGCTCCTATAAGCGCCCACCCAGTAATTTTACAACAAACAATCTGATATTAGTTCATTAACTGCCCATGCAAATCTGAATCATGGTCTGAAACATGACACACTGACGATGATGGATGAAAATTTTGTGCCTTTTTTACGCATTGTCGGCTTAAACAATGTAAAAAAATAAGCGCTCACCTAAAATGACTTTGTTAAGCGCCCTGGGCAGTTAATGGAATGAATGCGGTAGTTAAAACCTATAACTTATTGTTTTGACCATGCAAAATGCAAAAGAAACAAAAAAATGCAATGCTATTTGAAAATCAGTCTTTGATTTGTTTTATCACATTTCTTTACTTTTCTGACATGACAAATGCAATACGAATCATGCTCTGGCCACTACATTCTCGCACACCGACGCAGTCCTTTGCATTATTTGGGCATGAAGGACTCACACGATGGGCCCAGTACTGATTGATTGATGACGCATGGGAAAAGGTTTATAGCTGTAGTCACAGACTTGGTTGTATTTTGAATAGGGCAATTCTAGTCAAGATGTGGAAGCCTCTGCATCGTAACTGTTATAATTACTTACCATTTCCTAACTGAACACAGCCATGGCACCTGCGTTTCCCAGGGTAACCATGCTGAGGGTCTGCTTTGCTTATCACAACTTCCCATTTTGATGTTGACAGATTAAAAGCTGAAATCTAAAATGAGAAAGAACAAAGCAGAGAGATTAGTTTCAGAGAAAACAAGATGTGGCAAGGAAAAGCAAATTTAAGAGCAAAAGTTTGTGACAGAAAGCAAGGGCGAAGGGAAAAAGAGAGTTCAAGTGTGTTCAATGCACATTATCAATATACCATTACCAAAATTTTAGTTTGCCAAGGTACTCATCAAGTTATACCATTTTCCACCCTGATGTAGCTGTGACGTCAACATGTCGAGCCAGCATTTTCATGTGTGCATTTATGCGCCATCTTTAAACATGTGCATGCCAGCTCTTTGAGTGAAAGCTAGTGATTTGAAGCTGCGCCCAATGAAATGCACCTTGACGTCGCTGCCACATCTGGATGAAGAATGATATAGAGATGAGTATAACGTTGACAACTTCAATTTTCATATTTTGTTCAATAATCAACTATAAAATGTTCGAGTATGGTCCAAACCACACTAAAACTGGGCTTCTGGTTACATGAGTGATGAGTGATTCTCCAACTGTAAACACAGAGCAAAAATGTATCACATTTTTTTATCAGTATCTCAAAGTCAATGTTAGGAACATCAGACTCTTTCCTCTTGACCATATCACAAATGAAATACTAGCTGCTGACTTACCTGGCTTAATGTATATATGTGACATGATCAAGGGGAATGAGCCACATGTCGGCCCTGGTCGAAAATGAGTTTTACACATGTTTCTAAAGAGGACATTTAGGGCTGTCAGAAACTGAAAACCCAATGTTGATACAAATTTCTTTTGTGAAGTTACATCAATTTATCAATCGCTGAAAACAATATAAAACAAAAGAATTTTAACACTTTCTTTGCCAATATCTCAAAATCAATATTAGCGACATCCAACTCATTTCCCTTGATCGTGTCACGTATCACCAAACTTGAAATGTGAAAGGCTTTGCACTTTCTCCAAAACTCTAAATGTGTCATAATCCAAATCTGACACAATCCATTCAGACCATAGTCAGAAATTGTCAAAATTATTATCAAAGTTATTATCAATACCATTACCATACCATTATTCACCCTGATGTGGCAGTGACGTCAGTATGCATTTCATTGGGCACTGCTTTAAATTCCATGTTTGCTCAAAGCGCTGGCGTACACACGCACACACACTTAAAGAGGCTGCATAGCTGCACATGCGAAATAGCTGCCTCTGCGCATTGACGTTACGGCCACATCAGGGTGGAAAATGGTATAACTTGATCAGTACCTAGGCAAACTAAAATTTTGTTAAAATCATGGTTGCAAAGTTAAGAACCTTTTATAAGTCCATTTTTTAATTGTATTTTGCTCTTTATTTTTACTTATCTCAAATTTATCATTGGCGACTTTGGTCTGATTGATCCAGATTGTGTCACAAGTTATTACCACACCAAGTTTTAATGGACTACAACACTGTATTGGATAATCTTCAATGGAACAAAACAATTGTATTAAAAAAATAAAGCGCAGTGATTTATAGTGTGCTACGCACAGGCACAACGCCTAGACGTTAATCCACAGGCCTCAGCATACTTTACAACTTTACAGGTTGTCGCTAACCACTACAGCCCCACATCATTCCATAAACCATTCAGCAACAACACAAGGACTTTGCAGCTTCAAGAGCACACACCCTAGACATTCCATAAATGACCTTCCCAAGCAGGATCAGCTCCCCGTGTTTTATACGGGTTACAACGAGACAATTACTAGCAGTAAGTTCCTTGTTCAGGAGAATGTCAAGCTAACTCAATTTTTCCACGAGAGGGTACTAAAACCATTGCCAGGGTTCGAACCCACAACCTCTCGCACCATAGTCGAACACCTTATCGATTGAGCTAACTTGACTATAGTACTTTCAACCTTTGGTCAAATTTACTAACCTTTTCTAAAGCAAATGTAGTTTCAGAATTGCCCCCTCCAAGAACATACAACTTGTCCCCATCACACAGCATCTCATGTCTATACCTAGGAGCAGGGAACTCACTTTGTGATCCCCTAGGCCGACCAGTATACATGTTGACTTGTGCTTCATGTTCAGCATGATTGAACAGTTTTTCCCACTCGCCTGTGTGTAAGTCTACTCTATGTACATCACTTGTGTATTGCCAGCCTGTTGTACCACCAAACACATACAGATGGTTCTTTATTACTGCAACCGTCTATGGAAAGGACAATAAATCATGATCACAGTAAGTACATGTCTACAATGAATCCATATACAGAACAAAATAAACACATCAACAAAAATAAGTCCCCCTCCCAATATTTCGTCATAGCATTGTAAGGTTTCGTCTTGCACCAATAAACTTTGAAATAATTATATGACTGTTTACTAAATGTTGTGTGAAAATGAATGATGTCCATGACTTCAGGGTCGAATGAGCCCATATTGAAGACAAAAACTGCCCTTTTCAAAAGTCACAAAGTAGGCCTATGCTTGTCACAAATGTTGATTCATGGCTTGTCACTAATACAAAACCCATGTGGACTGTGGTTGAGTGCAGTTTAAAATCCTCACCAAGTGAACATTCTTGATCATTCAGCCATGCAAATCCCCATCTTGATGCAGAGCTCAGCACAGTGAGTGGTAAGATGGTCAGTCTCATTCCTTGTCCCAATACACCTTGCAGTTAACAAGCATAGGCCTACTTTGTGACTTTTGGAACGGGCAGTTTTTGTCTTTAATTTGGGCTCATTCAGCCATGAAGTCATTGACATCTTTCATTTTCACACAACACTTAGCAAACAGTCATATAATTATTTCTCAGTTAGATTTATTGGTACAAAATTTTATTCTACGATGTTATGACATAATTTTGAGAGGGGGACTTATATCTAAATTTTGATGTGTTTATGATAATATCAGATTTCTGTAAGCCTCTCCCAGTCTCCCAATTAGTAAACTTACAGTACGATAGTCTCTAGTTGCAATGTTAGATTTTTTTTAATTAAAGAGGTTTGTCCAGATTGACATACTTGTCCCCTAATTTATTCTATCAAAATGAAGATTTTGGCATCCGAAGCAGCTCATATTTTTTTTCATAATCCCAGTGAAATTTTAGGTCTGAAATATGTTCAGTTATATGTTATACATGAAGGAGTGATAGCTGCACCCCCTTCCATTGGTGGTTACCACCCATATTGTTCTATGGACCATTGCAATATAGGACAAATTAGTGTCAACTTCCTCAGCAACAAATGTTTCAAGATGAACTCACTCTCCCTACATCAATAGCTAATTGATACTGTCCTTGTATGATACTAACCTGACCATAAGAACGAATGGGCGCTTTTTTCTTTGGTTGATGGTAAAATCGCCAATGACTTGTCTGTGTGTCAAATACTCTCACACGATTGGTGCTGGTGTAACCAAAGGGAAATCCAGTGCCTCCATACATGATGATAAAACGGCCACATCGAACCATAGACATTGAAGCCAATTGACCAGGGGTCTTTTCTTCAACTTCAAGCGTCCATGTATTTGTTGCAAAATTGTACTTCCATAACTGAAATTGAAACAAACACACACAGCTACATTGTACAAGAGTATACATAAAAATCCTGGGTACCAGCAGGTTTTCAATTTTGTAACTTCCTCCACAAATGGAAGTTGATAGTGTTTGAGGGGGTAATTGCATCACCCCAAATCAGGCAAGTATCAAATGATTCTTAATATCAAGGTTCTGATTCTGTGCCTGGTTGTAGGAAAATCCAGATTGATTCCAGTCAATCTACTCTGAGGGTTCTAAATAAATTTGGCAAGAGGTGATTTTTGCTGATAATCACCAATTTTTGGACCTGTGGCTTATACTCTGTACAGCTTTTATTCTGGAATTTATGGTACTTGTTTGTCTGATAAACAGACACATCACAAAGTATAACTTCAAAATCAATCCCTTTGCTTAAAAGAAAACACAGTTCTGTAAAATATTTACTAACTGGGAGTTACTTACTTCCCTAAAAAGTGGCATCAGCTCTTCAACATTACCATAATAATCTTTGAGCTCTGGGATGTCTGGATTGTATCCTCCAAATACATACAGGTTATGGTCGTCTGCTACAGCACAGTGGCCACTACGGGCACATGGCAATTTCAAATCTGGAAAAGAAGAGAGATGTAAAATGACCAAGGCTATTGATGTACATTACATGTACAAATAAATTGCTTTAGCTAAAATACCAAATACCACTATTTAAACCTGATAATCTAAATTATCAGGTTTTGAACTCAGATTGTGTATATTTTTAAAAGAAACTATTGAAACAAAATCAAGGATAAAATGCCTTTTATAAAAAATACTATATTAAAGTTATACAATGGATTTTTCAAGGCTTGATTCCAGAGGGGCATAAGTTAATAGAACAGCCATGCAGAAAAAAATGAACTCAAGCATACTTGGTGTATCAATCTACATGCACATTGCACAATGACCACAAACCTATGAAACCGTGGCACTTGAGTCATCCTAAAGGTTCGTTCATACTACCACCGCATTTGCGATGCGTTGCTTTGCGATGCCGATATATTGATTACTTTTGCCGCAACTCAACGCAACTCGTCGCATTTCCAGGTTTAAATGTATTTAACTTTATTGCGATATCGCAATGCAGTAGATGCGGTGCGACAACGCACCGCATCGCAAAGCACTGCATCGCAAATGCGGTGGTAGTATGAACGGACCTTAAGCCTATAACATGCTATTTAATTGCATGGTGCATGGGGTGGCATGTATTTTCAATGTAAAATGCCTATACTGTGATCCACCCAAAATAAAACAAGAAATGTCTTTAAAAAGACAACACCATGGATGTCGACGCTCGATTTAGCTCAAAAGCAATTTGTGTGTAAATCAAGACCATCCAAAACAGCTTTCTTACACTTACAGTAAAGAATAGGAGGTCATCTGGGGTCACATACAGTAGTGTGCATTGTACATGTGCCTGCTGTCACAATTTCTCGAAAAAAATTACGTCGAGTCCAATATTTTACAACTCATAGCGAGACCAATAAATATTGTAGGTATCCCAGGCAAACCTTAGTTAACACATTTGCTAGTCAGCGAAATTCGCCGAGACCGGGGCCCAAACACAATGCATATTTACATAGAAATTTGAATTTTTTTCGAGAACAGGTCGGTGAAGGAAACCTACATGTTTTCTATACTTCACTTGACCCAAATATATGATTTTTTATGGTGATAATCAAGTCGCACATGGAATTTTAGAAGGATTTTGATAGCAGTTCCATTAAAAAAAGCTGCTATCGCCATGAGAGTAAGATCTAGAAACACCCCTAAATGCCGTTTTGGGGAATTTTGCTAGCAGAATCTTTTTGATGAAAGTCAATCTTTGACAAGATGTAACTTTGTTACGGAAAGTGCTATGACAAAAATGTTTTCAGTTTTGGCTTTCTTTACTCAAGGGCTTTAATTTGATATGTAAAATGGTGCAGTTTGATGGCAAATTTGAATTCACCTATACCTAAAAATATGGGCTCAACCGATCCAATTTTATATCAAAAGCAATTGAGTATAAATTCAGCTTTACCGAGTACTGTAACTTGTAGTGTTATCTGGATCAGGATATTTGTGCAGTAGACATGAATGTTACAGGCCACTACCACCAAGGGGTTGACAGTGATTCGCCGATTCTCCAAATTTGGCCAAATTTGCACGCTACGGTATGCTGTACAGAAGCTGCCGCGAACCACAAAGTTGGTACCAGCATGCGCGCCGCCATCTTGGAAAAAGGGGGTGCTGGCGACCGTCGACTCGACGGTCGCCAGCACCCCCGAACGCGCCCAGCAGCTCCCAGCACCATGACTACGCCAGCGTAACAGCACGCGCTCCCAACTGTCAATCATTCGGGGTCAATCACCTCGAGCTTGACAACGATATCTGAATAGACTATCGCCAAGTCTTACGTGTATGCGCGAAATTAGGTTAATTTTCGTGATTGAAACAGTATTTTTCTTTTATAAATCTTGGCCCGGATAGCGGGATTGTTGGTTGATTTAATGTATTTGATAAATTAAGTTCATGGATGCGCTAAAAAATGTAATTAAAAGTATTAAAAAAGCTGTTCAACATTTGAAAAAAATGCACTGTAGCAGGCTTGAAAAAGTCTAACCGTGGATGCAGCAAGCCGCGATTTTACTGGTAATTTTCATGACTTGAACGCGGAGCACGGGCGCGATGCAGCCGGTAGAAATCACGGTAGTGTTCAATCCAGGCCTACTACGCGATGGCAAGGTAATGGCAGCTTCCCTACGTGTAGTTGTATTACTTTTTATCTCAAGTGTCACTTCCCAATCTTTATTTATTTCCTGCTACCACCAGCTCTGCTCTGCATCTGGTACATGTACCACCAACATTAGACTGCTGCCCTCAGTCGTCAACCGTCTGGATTGACGACTGAGAAAACTACGTGGAAAAAAAAAGTGACGGATTTTGCAACAGGATTCCTGTGGCATAGAGCATGCGCAGTTGTGTCCAAATTGACCTTTTGACCGAGTTTGTTGTTTTTAGAAGTTCAGAGCGCGATCTTGTCACAGCGGCGCGGTACAGCGACGCGATGCACGAGGCGCCGCTACTCCGCTAGTCAGTCGCGCTTCGGCGCACAACTGAAGTCGCATTGAATAGTTTTCAGAAGTCCGTCATGATATTGGCTGTAAGATAATCAGTCGTCACTACGAAGCATACACAGTACATGCGAAGTGTAGACGGCTGATTGGAATTAGTCTACCACCAATGCCAACTTCAAGTTCAACTCATGCATGCATGAACTGCAGTGCACTACTCATGTACTGCTATTACAATATACTTACCGTTCCTAGAACTCCTTGGTTTCGGATTGATTGTGACAACATTACCAGTTACCTGGGGAGGATTTCTGTTTGAATCCATAATTATTAACCTTTCTCCAACACCGAAATCAGACTTTTTGTAACCTTAAAAACTATGCCTAAAATAAAATTACTGTTTCGCCTTCTTTCCTGAACGATGAATGAAAACAATATCCTCTACCAGCTTTACAAAGAGATTTGCTATCTACGTGAAGCGAGGAAACTGCGTTTTATTTCGTACCTGTAAAAGAGACGTACGATATCGATGACCTCTATGTGACCTTTGACCCGATTTGTAGCGAAAACACTGTGCATGTACATTGTATACGTAAGCTTACCTGAAAGTGAAAGTGAAATTTTTGTGGTGGGTAACTGAGTGTAAATCATGGCTGATCCTATTGAAACACCTGTGCAGCGTTATATATTTGCATCCATATCATGTATGACAGCATCTGCAGGTAAGAATCAGTGTACAGTCATGACAGTGAGAATTAGCCCTAGAACTCTGGCCATAGACTTTAGCCAGGCTCACATCACACACTGTAGGTGGCGCTATTCGTCCATAGGGAAGTGGAATGTGCCTGTACTGTCCAAAAATGGCTTTACTGTGGGGCTCAATGGAAAAAATTACTAAAAATTAATTTTGACAACCAAAACCTAAGTGATGTTGACTTATGTTAGTACTAGCATAATAATGGATTCATAAGCTATCACATAGTGTAATCTATGTTCCACCAAGTGGACACTCGTTAAAGCGCAAAAGCAATTTGTGTGTAAATCAAGACCATCCAAAACAGCTTTCTTACAGTAAGAATAGGAGGTCATCTGGGGTCACATACAGTAGTGTACATTGTACATGTGCCTGCTGTCACAATCTCACACACAAAATTTTGGGCAATTTGGTGACACTATTTTTGTCTGTAACTTCAAAAGTATATGCACTAGAAACATGATTGACCCCTTATTCTTTAGGTAATTTGATTCTCTTTCAAATGAAAGAACTTTCAGCTAAAAATATTGAACTTCAAAATTTTATGAGCATACCTACCATAGTATCCGTTTTTACTTCCACTAGGGCCAGAGGCACTTACATTGAAAAATTTGTTGGAGATGCTTGAACGATCCAGTACAAAAAATCAATGCTTGATCGAACCAATACAAATGTGTGTCAGGTCACTAATTAACATGATAAAACCCACTTGAGAACACACAATCGCCAGTCATTTCTAAAGACTCATTTATACTCAATCGCTTTTGCAGAAATCTGAATCGCACGCATGATCAGTGTACTAAATCGCCGTCGATTTGCCTGCTGAGCATGCGCATGAATCGCTGTTTTTCAAAAGCGACACGTAGGCCTATATTGACACCCTCTGTCGGTCAAGGATTCAGTCTGATGATGAGCAACCCATGGGTATAAACACAGCTTTACACAATGACTAATTTACATAGGCACAAAAGACCGTGTTCATGTACCGTTACTCAGCCAAACATGGCAGAGTAGGTCCCGGATGACGGTACATGTTCCTATCTCCTCAACGTTATACCTTTCCAACAAGGAAAGAGATACGAAAGGCGAACGTCTAGTGAGAATGGCATGATATTCCAATGCAATGCAATGTCAATGATTCATTCATATTTTTTTTTTGGCAGTGCAGTGACCGAGATCGAGAATACACAGCGCACAGACTGTCGACACCCTGTATTATAAATATAAACTTTAAAATACTCCGTTGGTGAGCGACGGGCGATTGGTATTTCACCGAACGCAAGAAAAGGATACAAACGGCGTACACAAGACTTGCAAGCGAGTCTAGAAAAGGAGTCCTATATATCTGATTGGCTAGAAATCGATCGCTAGATCGCTTAGTGGGGAAGTACAAACTCAAAATGGAGAGATGTATTCAATTTGAATGAAATCAATATTCTATTATTGACGCAGATAAAGAAAGTGGCATAGTGTGTCGATATTTTACATTGTATTATTATAGACTTGTGATTTAATATTCTATACAGCACCTTTAGGCCCTTCACAATTAATTCTTAGTTTCCTGTTTCCCGCCCGCGTCCAAAACAGAGAATTGCAAAATATTTAATTATTTTATTTTTATTTTGGATTTTCTCTTTTAAAATAACTTAATAACTTCCATTTGCTACTTTCTGACTATGATTATATCAACTATAGGCTAATGATGAATAAACAAAGAACATAACTGTACCATTACATATGTATAAAATCAAACCAGGGAAGTGCCAATAGGTATAGTTGTGAAATAATTAAATGTATGTTCCTAGTCAAAACGGGTTGATGTAGGTTGCGACCACTTGTTTTAAAATAAAGAAAATAATTAATAATTAATAATTAATAATTAAAAGTTGCCTCATCCCTTGTTTTCAACCATGAAACAGGAAACTAAGAATCAGTTGTAAAGGGCCTTATGTAATTCTCAAACAGTTAAATATCACAATTTTGATTAATAACGATTTAAAAATCGTTTAATATGGATAAAATGCAGTAAAATATATCTGCAGCAAACGGCAATCGCCGCTTATTAGTGTATTGCTTTTCGAGTTAGTGTATTGGAAACAAAACCTGGGTTTTACCTGACAACAAATTGAATTTTCTTATATTATGGCAATATGGGGTACTGATCATGCGAAAATCGTAAAAATCTAGAACAGAAACTCTGTGGCAGGCTCTGTGTTATCTCATATCATGTAAATGGTATGCTTAGCCTGAGTCGCTCGGCCTATCTCGAACAAAATCGCCATGCGTAGCTGTTGAAAAACGAGAGGATTCGCCATACTATCACAGCAATTTTTGACACGAAGATATAGGGATGATGACGCTGTGCAGCGTTTCTTTACTTTAGCCTGGGGTTTTATTCCATCGATACATTTTATTTGCAATCGATACAAATTGCCACGGCAAAAACAACGTCGCTTTGGGGAGTTGAAGAAATCTCAACTTTCGATATCGCTTGAGTCATGAATGCATCAACCAATCATTTTCTATCAACTGGATCTATTATTTTGCTAATTAATTTACCTTTCTCGATTATTAAATTCAGGTGATGAATTCATTCAAAGCAATTATTGACAGTAATGGATGTTCTAAAAATGTATTTTGTGGCATTTAGAATATTTTAATTGTCGCCTGTAATTGCTATCGCCGTGATAAATATAAATTGCTAAAGCGACGAGTGATGCATTGATCACAAAATTTGGCGATTGCACATCGTTTTCCAGAAGCAGTGCATCGCAGCCCTCAAATTAACCTACGGCACCCATGGCATAATGCTGTGGGTGCCCATTTCCACTACCGCAATGCCCTCAAAATATGTCCTTTACCGTCGGCAGTCACTTGCTGTGCCCTCTAATGAAGTTGCTGTCGGTGCCTTAGCCCTGCTCCTTCATTTAGTTGTAGTAACTACAAATTTAGAATGTTTGAGGACTTGTTCTCAAGTTGTAGGTACTCCAGTAGGGTGCCTCCAGGGTTTTATTTTGGAAAGTTTGCATTCGTATAAAATACTCACTTTAGAAACCTGTGTCACTGATCTATGTCATCTGTGATTGCTCAACTTATGCTACGCATCAGCTTTTGCCCAACTCCAAAGAAATATTTAAAAGATGATTTTTGAGTGATTTTTATGAGCAGCGAAAAGTCCACTCCACGACTATGTACATGTGAATATGGTGATGAATGCACACTAAATCACGGCGACACATACACATAGCTCCTTGGAACTCACGGTCGAATGGGAAAAAAACTGGCAGTTACGTTTCATCTCATCCAGGAGTGTTCTTCGCAAAGGCTGGGCTTGCATCTTCAAAATTGGAAAGATCCGGCGGTTTCTTGATAGATCCTCGACGGAAAAACTTGTGCACGCCAGATATAACATCGCGCCTAGACTCATGTAACAGCTTATTCTTTGGGCTACCAGTGTCACAAATTCAGCGTCTTCAAAGACTTCAAAACGCGGCAAGACTCGTGACCTGTTCTAAACGCCGTCACCATATCACGCCAGTACTCTTTGAGCTTCATTGGCTGCCGGTTTGTCAGAGGATCCAGTACAAGTTATTGCTTCTGACCTTCAAGTGCCTGCAAGATCTCCCTCCATCGTATATGACTCAATTGATTACTCGGTATGAGCCCGGACGCTCTCTTCGATCTTCAACACAGAATCTGCTAAGATTGCCATCTACTATTCCACGGACTTTAACTTACGGTTCCAGAGCTTTCGCGATGTCAGCACCGGTATTGTGGAACAATCTTCCTATCCATATGAGATGCCATGCCTCTGTAGAACAATTCAAATCAGGTCTCAAAACTTACCTGTTCAAACAATACTTTCAGTAACATTTGCTGTTTTATTTATTTTGTGTTCACTTGCTGCTAATCTGACATATTGTTAGTGTCATTATATTTAATTATGTTGAGGGGCATGTGAGGCCCACGGATTGGCACTTTCGCTACATCGGTGGGTCTCTCATGCTGCTTACACAAGCGTGTCCATCCTTTGGATGGAGGTGGTCGATGTTTTCGCTTATTTATTTGCCATGCTATTTATTTCATGAGAATAGTGTTTTCTTTGCGTGTAATAATTTTATTGTAAGTGTCATTATATTTAATTATGTTGAGGGGCATGTGAGACCCACGGATTGGCACTTGTGCTACATCGGTGGGTCTCGCATGCTTCTTACACAGGCGTCTCCATCCTTGGATGGAGGTGGTCGTTAGCTCGAGATACTCTAGCTAAAATACAGGTTTACATTTACTATCTTACATTATCTTGCTGTATTTCAGCTAGAGCTCCAAACGACAAGCTTCCGGGTTTTTTGGAGAACAATACTGTTACGTAAGATGAAGAAGAAACCCGCCGGAGCCCGCCCTACTCATTATTTCATTGTACTTATTGCAATTTGCCTCCACACATTACGTAATCAACACAAAGCTTTTGTGAGGATTAGTGAGTGGATAAGAAATTGACAGCGGATGATACGAAGGACACGCCGATTGCTAGTTGTCAATCATGAATTGCCGCAACGTTTTAATATTTTACTGCATGGCATTCCGCAAGCACCAAGACAAATTATGCCGTATTTTTCCCAAGATCATCTCATATGAAGTAAGCTGAATGCGATCTGTACTTTTGTAACATTCCGATCGCTTTTGATCACCTATTATCGGCGAATTTGCTTGAAAACACGTGAGTTCATGTTGTGTAAACATAATTAGCATAGACACAAATGAAATTACGATGCAATACAATGCAATTTGAATGCGCAGCAGATCTATAGAAATAACGCTGCCGGTTTTATGCAGAATTAGACCCTGTCTGGTGGTCGTGTTATTGCTTTTTTATTTGCCATGCTATTTATTTCATGAGAGTAGTGTTTTCTTTGAGTGTAATAATTTTATTGTTAGTGTCATTATATTTAATTATGTTGAGGGGCATGTGAGGCCCACGGATTGGCACTTTCGCTACATCGGTGGGTCTCTCATGCTTCTTAACACAAGCGTGTCCATCCTTTGGATGGAGGTGGTGGTGTTTTTTCGCTTATTTTCTTGCCATGCTATTTATTTCATGAGAATAGTGTTTTCTTTGCGTGTAATAATTTTATTGTAAGTGTCATTATATTTAATTATGTTGAGGGCATGTGAGGCCCACGGATTGGCACTTGTGCTACATCGGTGGGTCTCGCATGCTTCTTATACATAGCGCTCCATCCTTGGATGGAGATGGTTGTGTTTTTTGCTATGTTTTTGCCCTTGATGTTGTGTATGTGCAGCTGGCCTGCTTTTTTATGCATAGTTTTTATTGTTTAATTTTAAGGTAAATTCATATTTTGTATATTGATAAGTATTGTAATTTTTTATAAATGCTGTATTATTTTCATTATTATGTGTATTATGTATTCAGCGCCTAGAGGCCGCTTTGTGTGTAATAGTGCGCTTTTAATAAATGTCTTATTATTATTATTATTATCCAAATGTTATGTAATGAGTCTAACACATTCTAGATCTCAAAAACATTATGAATACAAACTGGGTACCAGTAACACCATCTTGAACGTAACTGATAGCCACCCCAACCTGGGTGTTCATATCACCAACAAGCTCACTTGGAACAATCATATTCATCAAATTACATCAAAATTAAAGCAAACCGGACTCTTGGTTTCATCAAAAGAAACCTGAAACCTCTACTCCTGTCCATAGATCACCAAGGAAGCAGCTTATAAATCTCTTGTCAGACCCTTGGTTGAATATTCATCCACAGCCTGGGATCCCTACACCATTACCATGTCTAATCAGATTGAAAAGATTCAAAAAAGATCGGCACGCTTTGTTATTAATGATTACTCATCCCGCTCTCCAGGCACAGTCACCAACATGATTTAATCGCTTGAGTGGGACTCATTAGCCAACAGACGTAAGCCTCATGCAGATTGACTATTCTTCAGCAAGCTCGTCTTGGTCACTTATCCCTGCCAACCGGAAAACTCCTACAGCCCGTCCAACGTCAATCACAGCATCTCCATTCAAATGCATATAACACAATATCAGCAAGTAAAGACTGTATGATTGAAGTTCTCATTTTTTCCACGAACCATCTCCGGACTCCGATTGGAACAAGTTACCAGAACACATTAAACCACCATTTAATCAATACCTCAATTCAAGCAAGCAGTAAGCAACCACCTAAGTCAAGACTAGAAAGCATCCATGCACACACACTTCCTGACTGTTTGAATCCAGCAGGATTGTTGGCCAGTATCCAAACAAGACAAGGCAAGATCGTAGTCCAAACATTGACAATTGATGAATCATTTTAATAACAATAGTCACCAGGTGAATTCACTCTGGTAGCGAGATTAAAGCCATAATGTACGATCTTATAATATGAAATTGGTTCATTTTTTTCAAAACTGATTTTTTTTGCATTTTTGTAATGCTTACACATGTCCCAACTTGCACCTAAATGGAATCAGCCAAATTTGTTGTCTTTGTAGGTCAACAGAGCAAAGTTCGACATATTATCATAATTTAAAAATTATTATAATATGTCCTCCCATACCCAGACAAACGAGAACCTAGACCAGTGACTTTGACTCGCGTAGTGAAGCTGACACTGCTTAGCAACGACTTTGACAAGGACGCATACCCGGACGCAAACAAGCAGACATGTTCGCGTCTACGGAACATGTTGCATTTGACGCGGGCGATAACAGTGCAGTAATCACGCAAAGCGAAGCGCGTCAAACATATATATGCGATATTTCTCCGCGCCTAGTAACCCCGTCAATCCGTCAATATCACCTTGGATACGGGGCTTCACCTCCCGCTGTGGTAAAGGATGGGCAGTCATAGGTCTAGGTGGTATGTCTATGCTCCCATAAAACTGCATGTTAAATGGCCAAAATAACCAGTGGGGTTTCTTTCACTTTACCTTGTTATTTCAACCTAAAATGGACATCAACCCTTCCCGTCAGTTATTACTAATATCATTTCAACATTTTGAATAAAGAATAACAAATCAAAATTTGACAGAAATCGTACATTAAGGCTTTAACTATGCAAGTAAATTAACTACATGTACTCAGGTAGGTAACTGAATCTATTCCGTGTCATGTACCAGGTTTTGTAGTTGCGTGTCATCGACTTCGCTGATGACATATGTTGTACTATTGGCCGACAGTCTCAGGAATGCGGAAGAACTCTTGTTGAAGATGCAGCACTTACAGTCAGTTTCAGCATGAACCCAAAGAAAACCAAGGTAATAATTTTCAGTATCATGTTCCATCACCAACCATACACTTGACCAAGAAATAGTTGGGGACTTCAAGTACCATGGGGCATGGATTGGTAGCAGTAAAAAAGACTTATCAGGAAAGCCCAAGCATGGAAAACCTGCAACAACATGAGCAAGAGTGCTGGACACTGTGCCAGAAGTGAGGCAGCTTCCAGAGTTTTGCTGTGGCAGCATACACATGGTAAACTTGAAGAGGACAACCACAGAAGTGCTACATCAAAGAACTAACTGAGGACGCTGGAATAGAAACACAAGACATTAGGAGCTGCAAAAAAAAAGCATTTGGAGAGCCATCAGTGGAGCAAGCAATCAAATGGACTTTCAGAGACCCGTAAACAAGAGTTTACATGGAGTGGATGATCCCATGCACACTTGCCCAGCAGTTTCTTAGTGAATTGAAAAGCTATCCACATATTTCATGTCCAAAAGCATAAATCTACAATAACACTTACCATACCGTAATTTGACCTAATTAGCACCCCTCCCCTAATAAGCATCTCCTGGGAATTTTTCTAACCTGCCTCTGTGCAAGCGCCCATTGTTTCAGCCTCTTTCAGTGCCTGTGTTGTATTAAAAAGAGAGAAAGTGCAAGTTAAATCACATCAACATCATCTTGGCATTAAGTTGCATATTTAGCTCTAGCATAAATTTGTCCTATAGGGGCATTATTTCTATATTTTCCTGAATAAAAACATCAAGTATAATCCATTTTGACTTTCAATGAACATGCTACTTATGTAGCGCCCCAGTTAGATAAATTACTCATGCGCCCAGGGTGCTAAGTAGGTTGAAAAAGTATCTAATTACATTTTCAATAAATTGCTTTCTCCTTTAAAATTGCAGTTACAAATCCAGTGGATGTGACCAAGATTCGTATGCAACTTGAAGGTGAGCTGCAGCGTGAAAAGGGCCAATTAACAACAACATACAAAGGCCGTTATTATAAGGGTATAATTAGAGGCATGTTCAGGATAGCACATGATGAAGGAATAAGAGGATTGTATAAAGGGTAAGGTTAACACCAGGCAGGTTTGTTTTTTTGGTTAGTTTTTGTATTTGTTTATTAATTGTTTTGTTTTATTTTGGTTGGTTTGGTTTGGTATTTCTATGTAGTCTTTGTCAAAGACCCTCATGATCCATACCAAACGGGGTGAGCAGCGAAATCACGATCCATGCCGTGGAGCGCCGAAGGTACAGCGAAGCTGGACACCAAGCGCGATTAGCACAGTAAGAGAGAAAGCACTCCCACCCCACTCCCACCTCAGGGCTCCAGACAAAGCCTTTCTTGAATAAGAATTCAGTAGACTTGGTGAAGAGCTTATTTCCAAACCATGTTAAGTCCACAAACCCATGCATCTGATTTACCTGTGCGAATACAGTGCGATATTGCAATGGATTGGATCGTGATGCTATTATAGTTGGATGCACCATTACAAAGCAAACAGTGGATGGATGCACAGTAACAATACTGTGTGGGGCCTTTGTTTCCCAAATGAGAACAGTAGACTGCATATTGTTATGCAGCATTGTTATGGTATATAATAGCTTATCAATGGTACAACTCATTGTTGCTAATGTCAAACTTGTCAAAGTAATTGTGATTGTATCACACAAGTAAATGAGACACATGTGGTTGTGGACTTAACACAGTTTGGAAATAAGCTCTTCATATTTAGATTTTCATGTCATTTTGTTGAAAAAGTGAGGAATCGACATGAACTTACAAAATATTCAAAATAAGTTGGGCCCTACAAATAAAATGCTAAAACTTCTTTTGTGTAGTACTGGATATTTTTATTGTCTTTTCTTTTTTGCAGTATTACACCAGCCCTAATAAGGGAATGTGTGTACAGCGGTATTCGCATAGGTGCCTATGAGCCCATGAAAGTATTATTTGGAGCTACAGATCCGGCCCACACAGCTGTGTATAAGAAGCTTGCAGCAGGGGCTTCATCAGGTAAGTAGGTGCACGGTGCAGACCTTAGAGGATATTCCATAATATCATCGCATGAAGTTTTCACCTTAGTTGAATGATCTTGACCCCATGGCTGGCCCACTTTCTATCTATTACACAAATGTAAGTTTCATGTTACATTTCAAATTTCAATCCATTTTGATATGAGTAATTAAGGCGGTGACCAAACAGGTAATTTTGTATTTGGGTATCTGTTGAAATTTTCAGGTGGGTGCCTGACTACCTGTATTGCAAAAGTGCAGAATTCATCCACTGTACTGTACAAATTTCTATCCACCAATATCCATGCTCTAATTTCTCAAATTAGAATTCATTTCTTTGCTAAATAATGATTTTACAAACATCTTAGTTTTAATAGTACCTCAATATTTGAAGTGAAATATTGTTTTAAAACTAAAATAGTACCCAACTTTGCATGTTTTGAAAGACAACCAATTTGGACTGGTTTACATTGTGCCATTGATCCAGATCAGTCTTGGTCTTGTGGTGAAAACATTGCTTTCTGGGAAAGTGAAGATGATTGCTTCATCACCTTTGTCAAGGACAACCAATCAGATGGCTCCTTACATGGAACTGATTGATGGATCTTCTCAGGTCTGTGAAAAAATTTAAAAAGATCATGAGCTGGATTAAATTGCAATTATTAACTGAATTTCGAAATGGAAATGTTGGAACAATCAAATTAAATTTAACATTAGCATTAAATCTGGCCACATTTACCTGTGTCACAATAATGTGCTTCAAACATAAGGATCCCGGGGGGTTCACTCCCATTGTAGCCTGCACACCATCCATGATAATAAAAACACGTAAAAGGGTAGTTTTTTAGGTAGGCAGGCAATCTGCCGTGATCGTGTTTAGGGTGTCAAAAACATGAAAAATTGGAAAAAAAGGGTAGCAAAATTGCAACTGCTAATATGTGGAAATGAAATTTAGGGTATAAAATTTGATGCAAGGAATAAAATCCCTGTTTAGGGTGTGAAAACAGGTGTGTGTTACCTGTTTAGGGTATTGTTTTAGCCAAGGGTTAAATCCTTGTTTAGGGTGCTTTTCAAAAGTTGATATTCGCAGATGGTGTGCAGGTAACAGTGGGAGTGACCCCCGGGATAAGGCTATATCATGCAGAAGTTCACCTATGCAACTTTGTCCTCAAAAGGTAAATGTCCTATACCACAATGCTTTTACTAAATATTTTGTACCTCAAAAGTCCTCAATGCTATGTTTCTTAAAAGAAACAAGTGTGGATGAGCCCCCATAAATGCTGAATGCCATACACAAACACTCAGCCACTTGTCCAAGGCCAGGTTGATTGTCAGCAAATGTATTTGTTACCCACTTACATCCCTGGTACATTGTAGCAGTGTTTTAACTCTTGATTGGTTGTTAGAATCTATAGAAAAGTTTCACCAAAATTGTATTTGACCCCTCTCTCTCTTGTACCTGTTTGTCCATTATACAGGTGCAATAGGAAGCTCTGTGGCAGTACCCGCAGATCTGATCAGGGTGCGTCTTCAAGCTCAGGGTAGATTTCTCCCAGGACACTCACATCAATATGAGGGATTCATGCATGCCTTTATAGATATTATCAAAAAGGAAGGCTTGATAGGACTGTATAGGGGAACCACACCTACAGTACAAAGAGCCATGGTAGTCACGGCAACTCAGGTAACAACATACGACCATACAAAGCATACTATATTAAATCATGGCTGGATGGATGAAGGACCAAAGCTACATATATTGTCATCAATGATTGCAGGGTTTATGACTGCGCTTACTTCATCACCAGTTGATGTGGTGAAGACAAGGGTGATGAATCAAAAGATTTCAGGTGAGTTGAGTTAGAGTGGTACCCATCTTAGATGCTCAGTGTTTGTAAATGATGTACTCAGTCAGAAATCTGTCTATCTTGGCATCTTCATGTAAGCCTTACATGTGCCCTTGTAATAGTTTGAACAAATTTAAAGTAGTATTATTAAGTACCCACATATCTCTGTTAATAAGGTAGCAAAAACTTGTGCATTTAATGTATACAATCCTTCTGGACCTATTTTGGCACAGAACACAGGAATTCAGAGGTAACACTGTGTCTCAATAGTTCAATGCATACTTTGAACTGGACATACTTCTACAGAAAAAAAGGGCAGTGATTTATAGTGTGCTATGTACAGGCACAACGCCTAGACATTGATCCTTAAGCCTCAGCACACTTTACAGGTTGCCGATGATCACTACAGCCCCACATCATTCCATAAACCATTTAACAACAACACAGGGATAGATATCCCACCTAGATATCCCACACATGACCATCGCAACTAGGATCAGCTCCCTGAGTTTTGTACGGGTTATAACGAGACAATAAGCAGTAAGTACCTTGTCCAGGGGGAATTTCAAGCTTACTCAATTTTTCACGAGTGCATACTATACCACTGCCAGGGTTCAAACCCGCAACTCTCGCACCATAGTCGAACATCTTATAGATTGAGCTAACTTGACTGCTTAATTTCTTATTCCGTTTCATACTAAACAATACAAATCATTATTTATTGTTTTCTGTACTTGTAGGTCTATCAAAAGATGAACGACTGTACAAGAACTCCTTGGACTGTCTAATCAAGCTGCTGAAATCAGAAGGCATATTTGGGCTCTACAAAGGATTTATTCCCAACTGGATGAGAATCGGACCACATACAGTCATTAGTTTCTTTCTCTTTGAATACCTCAGAAAAGTAGCTGGAATCCGCCCGGTATAGTAAACCATCATAAAAGACCATTTAAGACTATATACTTGTTAATGTCTGTTCATACTATCACTGCATTTGCGATGCGTTGCTTTTCGATGTGGTTCGTTGCCGCATGGCATCGTACTGCAAACTACTGCATTGCGATATCGCAGTAAAGTTAAATGCATTTTAACTTGGAAATGCGACAAGTTGCGTTGAGTTGCGGCAAAAAGTAATTGATATATCGGCAACACACCTCAAAGCAATTGTGGCATAGTATGAACGGACCTTAAGAGTCCCATCCAATAATTGTCAGATATTAAGCATGAGTGGTGAGGTGTTTAATTTGGGCCTAGGCAGCAAAAGGAGAGATAATAATTGTAACCCATGGAGCTCTATGTATTCAGCTCTGTGGGGATTAGTTTTCAATGTAAGAGAAATCTTTATTTTTGTATTGTTACTACTCACTTTCAATCATGTTCTCTACATCCTAAAGCCCCTGTCAGACTTTCCATCTGCTTGCCAATGAGGCAAGCAGCAGGACGTATCAGCCATTGCAAGCCTTAATTGTGTCCATTTGTCTGCGATGTGCGCCATGATACATGTAGTACGAAATCAGCCTAATGGCACCATTTCATGTTAGGTATATTGAACAACTTTTATATTCTATAGAAAAAGAAAATGTAAAAAATATGCCTTCATGCATATATTAAGCAATTGTGGTACAACTTTTTTATCACTTCCTGAAGGATATTATACTATATCCATGGCCCCACTAGGACCAAAATAATACTTACCTGTTTTGCTGGTCACAATACTCATTCCAAGCAGATAAAATTTGAGAAAATCATGAAAGTTGTCACATTATTTTTACAATTCACATAATAGTGATGGGACTCTGCAAATAGTCTTTGAATCGTGTATCAGGGGATCATGTACATGTATTCTCTTTTCATAAATTTGTGGGATATATGCACTATTGTAAATCATTTGTGATGATCTTTTAGGTTCATAAATTGACTGAAAATGCAATTTCTGAACAGAGTGCTTGGGCAGGTAGAAATTAGGATTAACACTGAATAATTATTGTAGATATATTTTTATGTAATGTGAAAACAACACAATGTGTGTGCAACTTTGTGAATTCATTGTGTCGGATGAAGGAAGTTGATTGAGCCCTTCATACTTCATACTTCACTTCATTACCATGATTTGGAAGTACTGTAATATGAATTCATTTGTGTGGGTTGTTTTGGGTGTTTCATGTTCACAGTGTATTTTTGGTGCCCTTCCTGTTCAAGAAAGGAAATTGAGTTACAATATGAATTCATTTGTGTGGGCTGTTTGGGTCTTGCATATTCACAGTGTGGTTTTGGTACCCTTCCTGTTTAAAAAAGGAAACAGAGTGATGAGTCAGTGATGCGGGATAATTTATTCAAATATTCAATAAGGACCAAATGTGTACAAAAAAAGATATGTTTATATACAATAATATAGTGATAATATAACATTTCAAATATACATATTTTAATATTTACATGTATGTATAAAATACAATGTCAATATGTCAGCATTGTCAACGAACTTGAATAATGGCAGGAGGAATAATGGCTTAACAAACTAGTCTGCAGGAAGTTTAACTCTAATAACCCTACCAAATACCACACAATACAACAAGCTGGTGCCTCCCATTCAGCTTAGCAGGACAGGGACAGGCAACACACAGTACAGGGCTCCTTGACCAAACCCCCTCAGAGTGTTAAAGACCCATTCAGTGATCCCAGCGAAAGTGTAAAAAAATTAGAATTGTTTATAAATTGCTTAAAAATGAAGGATAAGTCATGCAAATTGTCATTTGGTATTTTCGAAATGAAAATTTTGGCAAAAAACAAAGAAAACGGCAGTATTAACGAAGTTGAAGCCCCATTCAAATACATGTAGCTAATTTACATACTGTCAGTATCTAAATTACAGATTCATGTAAATACCTTATTTTTATCTCATAAATACACGGCTTTCGGCTGAACCACTAGCAGGCTATGTTTACATATTTATGACAATGACAAAGGCACCAAAATCTGAATTTTGACGGATGAGCAAATCACACAACCATTAAATGAGCACAGGGAACCACCTTTAAACCTAACACTCACGAGTGTTAGAGTTAAACCATGAAATGAGCATGCCTGTGGAAATGCTGTTTTATGTCATGAAGTCAAAAGTCCAGGTTTTTTAATTTTGACAAGTAAGTAAACCATCAAACAAATTTTAAACAAGCAAACCGTTCCTGCATTTGTTGCAAATGTCACTATATAGCACTACACTACAGGGCATTAGCCAGGATTTGAAAGTAGGGAGTCCAACCCAGGGATTCTGGAAGAGGGCCGAACGACCAAAATCTGGCTATTCACCAAACCAGGAAGTAAACAAGCTAAAATGGCGACTATTGAAGGTCGTACTTGGAAAATGCATCATAAAGTGCCTTTTTATAGACATTTAGAGGCTCTTAACAGTGGTTTGTAACTTTTCTATAGACATTTAAAGAGGCTCCTAACAGTGGTTTGTTACATTCAACATGATAGTATATCGCAAAAGGCTTTCTTTTTGGACAGCCTCATGGACAGCTTTAGCATTTTGTAGCCCATCTATTCTTGTGTCAGGCTGGATGGGTTTCTAGCTAAAGCTTTGCTACACTACCAGAGTCTTTCCCTCAGACAAGAGAACAGGAATATGTATACTTAACCTCACGTTGTCAAATGACAAAAATGATTATTCACATCATATATATATTTAGTCTAGAATAGGAAGAATACAGTATTTTATTGCATTTACACTATATGCAGGGGTAGCGCTAATGTGCACCATGGGGTCATAGGTGCATTCCTTTAGCTTTGGTGTACAAAATTACCATTTAAAAGTTGATATTTTTGACCCCTTGTTTGAAAACCTAGTACTACCCCTGTATGGGTATAAATTTACACATTCTTATGTGTCATGTCTCTCAGGTATCTTAAATCATTGTATTACTTTATAATGTTATCATCATGTCTTGTGAAAGCGATTAAGGTTTGTGAAGAGGAAATCGCTGTACATGGGAAAGACAAAGTTCAGAATATGGGGTTATATACAGGGTTCACGCTGAAGTGCATCTGATTTTGCTGGCTGGGACACGTTAAATGTGAACGATTGTGTCCACTTGGACGCAATAGTTTTTGGTCCAAACAAATGGAAACCTTGAAGATTGAGAAATATAAATCAGAGCTCTTTCCAAATTCTGCAACCTACACCAAAGTATTTATGAACATTACCTAATTATGTTGATTTATACATGGTTTCTCAATAAAACCATACTCAACTTTGACTTTTTTCAATCAAGTTGAGTTGTATTTCTGTTGAGACACCCTCTTTACATGCATGCTGTACTTGTATATTATTATTATTATCATTATTATTTAAATAGTTATATTTAGTTAGTTATTGAAACTGTTATGTGATATGATTAACCAAAATGAGTGGGATGTTGGGAATATTGATTTTGAGCTATAGACAATAATTTAGTATTCATACATACGCACGATATAACAACGTTTCTGATTGGATTTGCGCCCTTTTTTGCTGGTCATAAATACCGTTTATGACCAGTACGCAGGGCATAAACAAGCGCCACGCAGCGTTGGAACCCAATTAACGCGATACACGATTTGCTAGTGTTGCGACACGCCGCATGTCACCACAAGCCATCACACGCTGAGCGCAAAAGATGAACACGTTGACTCGGCCGTAGACCTCACGAGCTGCTTCCTGCAAGTAGGCCTACTCATTTTCTCCCAATTTTTGAAGGAAAACGGTATGAAAATGTTATTTAAACTTGTAAACCTTATTATTTTCATTTGTTTTGGATTGCTAACAATATTCAGAATGTTGGGTATGTATGAACGGGGTTCATTCATAGGATTTCGGGCATGATCGTTGATGAATGAACCCCTAATTCAACTTCATTTGTATTTTATTGTTCTGAATAACCATGAAATAGTCATACCTTAGGAATCATGATGGGATTTTCAGCAAAATAAAGTTCTTAGAATGGCTTATGTAATGAAATTGAAAACTGAATTTTGATTTTAATCGACATCAGACTCATTTAGCTTGATCGCATCACATATATGTTATTGTCTTAAGTTCATGAAGTATATTTTTTGTATAAACATTCCAATATAACATAAAATGCACAAAATGTACCTCTCAGGCAAGTTTATGTTCATTTCTTTAGTTCATGAAGTATATTTTTTGTTTTCAATACAAGAAAATGCACAATATGTACCTCTCAGGCAGATTTATGTTCATTTCTTTAGTTCATGAAGTATATTTTTTGTTTCCAACACAAGAAAATGCACAATATGTACCTCTCAGGCAGATTTATGTTCATTTCTTTAGTTCATGAAGTATATTTTTTGTTTCCAATACAAGAAAATGCACAATATGCACCTCTCAGGCAAGTTTATGTTAATATCTTTAGTTCATGAAGTATATTTTTTGTTTCCAATACAAGAAAATGCACAATATGTACCTCTCAGGCAGGTTTATGTTCATTTCTTTAGTTCATGAAGTATATTTTTTGTTTCCAATACAAGAAAATGCACAATATGTACCTCTCAGACAGATTTATGTTAATTTCTTTAGTTCATGAAGTATATTTTTTGTTTCCAATACAAGAAAATGCACAATATGTACCTCTCAGGCAAGTTTATGTTAATTTCTTTAGTTCGTGAAGTATATTTTTGTTTCCAATACAAGAAAATGCATAATATGTACCTCTCAGGCAGGTTTATGTTCATTTCTTTAGTTCATGAAGTATATTTTTGTTTCCAATACAAGAAAATGCACAATATGTACCTCTCAGGCAAGTTTATGTTCATTTCTTTAGTTCATGAAGTATATTTTTTGTTTCCAATACAAGAAAATGCACAATATGTACCTCTCAGGCAGTTTATGTTCATTTCTTTAGTTCATGAAGTATATTTTTGTTTCCAATACAAGAAAATGCACAATATGTACCTCTCAGGCAGATTTATGTTCATTTCTTTAGTTCATGAAGTATATTTTTTGTTTCCAATACAAGAAAATGCACAATATGTACCTCTCAGGCAAGTTTATGTTAATATCTTTAGTTCATGAAGTATATTTTTGTTTCCAATACAAGAAAATGCACAATATGTACCTCTCAGGCAGATTTATGTTCATTTCTTTAGTTCATGAAGTATATTTTTTGTTTCCAATACAAGAAAATGCACAATATGTACCTCTCAGGCAAGTTTATGTTAATTTCTTTAGTTCGTGAAGTATATTTTTTGTTTCCAATACAAGAAAATGCACAATATGTACCTCTCAGGCAGGTTTATGTTCATTTCTTTAGTTCATGAAGTATATTTTTTTGTTTCCAATACAAGAAAATGCACAATATGTACCTCTCAGGCAAGTTTATGTTCATTTCTTTAGTTCATGAAGTATATTTTTTGTTTCCAATACAAGAAAATGCACAATATATGTACCTCTCAGGAAAGTTTATGTTCATTTCTTTAGTTCATGAAGTATATTTTTTGTTTCCAATACAAGAAAATGCACAATATGTACCTCTCAGGCAGGTTTATGTTCATTTCTTTAGTTCATGAAGTATATTTTTGTTTCCAATACAAGAAAATACACAATATGTACCTCTCAGTCAGGTTTATGTTCATTTCTTTAGTTCTTGAAGTATATTTTTTGTTTCCAATACAAGAAAATGCACAATCTGTACCTCTCAGGCAGGTTGATGTTCATTTCTTTAGTTCATGAAGTATATTTTTGCATTGTATAAATATTCCAATGCAACATAAAATGCACCAACTGGACTTCTCAGGTAGACTGAAACAAATGGATTAAAGAATATAATCCACCACATTATTATTTAAGTGTTTTGTACTATAGTAGTATTTTTATATAAACTGAGCTCAAAAAGAAACTTATAATTTTTCACAAGGTCATATCTTGAAATCCTGTCTATCAAATTCTACCAAAATTACACACAGGTTTACTTCAATACTCTACTCTTAACACACGTCAGTAACCAAGCAGTTATCCAACTGACACAACAGTAAAATGCACTGACATGGAACAGCTTCCTGGACCACATTCACAGCCCAGCCCTGTTTCATGAAAAAAGTGTATGAAAAGCAGAAAGCAGCACCGCTTTATCATCTGTGCAAGGATCTTGTGTGCATTCTCACAGATTTTTTGTGCTGGGTGCCAAATGTTGGGCTGTGAAAGTGGAGGAAGTCCAGGAAGCTGTCCCATGACAGTGCATTTTGCTGCTGTGTCAGTTGGACAACTGCTTGGTTACTTACATGTGTTTTGAGTAGAGTATTAAAGTAATCCTGTGTGTAATTTTGGTTCATTTTGATTGACAGTATTTTAAGATATGACCTTGTGATTCGCAAGTTGTAACAAATTATAAGTTTCTTTTTGAGCTCAGTTTAGTTTTCAAACTTAAACACAAGCAGTTTATCTTCATTTAATGTGAAACTTTTAATTTATGATAGTTATGAGTACTGACTGATGTTATCTTATTTTGAAAGAAATGGTCTCAATTTTCTTTCCACCTTCTGAGTTTTATTGTCTCTTTTAGGAATAAATCCTAAGAAAGTTGTTTGGTTGTCCACCACCGCCTGCACCAAATTGTAAAATCAAGAAATAAAAATGATCTTTAACTGTACAAAAGAATATAAGCACCTTAATTTTTTTAATTCCTGGACACATTTTTTTATCCTTTCAGAATTTTTTACATTATGATATAAAGCTGAAAAACATTGTATCCTTATTCATATCTTAGTCGGCTTCACATGGTATGTTCAATATGCAGTTTTGACTTTGAAATCTTTAAAAAAAAGTTTTCCACCCACCTGCCTATTAGTATTATATTATACATATGATCATGTAGGAATGTAATTGATCATTGAACATGACCGAAACTCTTGAGTTGTGACCAAATTTCGTCCCAAATATCTATTGAAATCAGAAAATTTCTTTGAATGCCTATCGGAAAATGAAATTTGTTGTGAATCCTTGCCATGAAATTCAGGAACTTTTCATGCATGTGAACATTTCGTGCTTAAAAATATTGACATTGATTTGTTTGCCATCTTACTTGATCATGTTCATAGGGTATCACTTGTTGGGAGTGAAATTGAACCAAATTAATAATGCATGCGTACTAAGATATTGATGCCTCTAATGCACAAGCCCTGCCGGGGGGTGGGGGGGTGCATTAGATGCATCAACATATCAGTACAAACTTATGCATTGATTTTGTACAATTATTTCTCTAGCAACAAGTGATATACATTTAACCTATTTCATACACAAGAAAAATTATGTGATTTTTGCTATTTTTATAACAAAATTGTCTCTATAAGTGCTGGAAAATATGAGCAAACGTCAGTGCACCAACCTGCAAGAAAAATAAATGTGTCCATAAGCCTTGCGTGTAGTAAGGAGAGTGCCGTCCATGCATTATACACAATTAATACACTCCTGGCATTTTCTAATGTTTGCTCTGATTGGTTCTCACAAACTAAGGGGTTGTGTAATAATTATGTGTACCCCTGGGGTGGTGAATTCTCAAAGTGGACTGCCAAAATTGCTTCCCCCCCCCTTGGCTGTGCAAAAAATCTTTGCCCCCCCTTTGATGTGCCATAAAGCCTTTGCCCCCCCCCCTTCGATGTGCCAAAAAATCTTTGCCTCTACACACTAAGATTTTGGGGAACCTGAATTTAAAACCCAAATTGCCTTATCATATAATGCGAGCGCAGCGAGCAGGAAATTGTGCATATTTGAACGTGTTCCTGTTTTCCTACACCTTTTTGGGGCATAATATAGAAACGGTGCCCAAAATATCTGTGCCAAAAAATCGCTTGCCCCCCCTTTCGACCTGCCAAAATCACTTGACCCTCCCCCTTTCGACCTGCCAAAAATGCTTGCCCCCTTTGGCCTGCACGGGTACACATACAATGGCGTGGCGTCCATAAGGAACGTACACCCCCAATCAATCTCAAATTGTTAAAAATCCCATAGGAAAATGGCCAAAAAACGGCTTGTGTCCCCCACCAGACCCGTTCCCCCCAATCATGGTCGGTGCCCCCCAATATGATGACCCATGCTATGCCACTGTACACATAATTATTGCACCACCCCTATTGAAGAGTGTATGAATGATACTGTAAAACACTTAAATTATGCGGGTACTTTATTTCGCGAATTGAGAAAAAGCAGGATTTTTTGAGGGTTTTAAATTCGTGAATCCAGAAGATTTACTGTTAGTTTCAATGTAAATTTTATATTTCGCGGGGATTTAATTTCACAAATTTCAGGCCCTCGCGAAATTAAATACCTCGCGAAATTTAAGTGTTTTACAGTTTGAGCCTATCTCATAGATTTTGTGAATATGATAATGTAGTCAACATTATTTAGTAGCCTATTATAATGATTTTCTCTGACACTTTTACTAACACGTGCATAACCGATGATCTGATTTGAAAAACAGGTGATCCTTTAGTATGAAAGTTAAATTTTTGATGTGACAACACTAAATGTGTTGACTTTTAATGCCCCAAATCAGTCTTCAGTCTCTCATTGTCCTTAAGTAGATTTGTGTGTGTACTAAATACAAGATGCATGCTTTTCAGATTGGATAAAGTATTATAATAGGATGTTGGGATGGGATAGTATATCGAATACAACAGGACTATATATATGAAGAGTTTATTTGCAAAACAGCTTACGTCCACTTTTGACCAAAATGAGTTATTCACATAAAGTTATTATTTTTGTGCTTGTTTGACTTTCATACCACCTTCCCTTCTTGATATATCGCAATTTTTCCGAATTTCTGGAAAATGTCAAGTAGCTCTAAAATCTTGAGAAAATTCTTCTTCTTACTATTTTTTGATGTTTTATGATCGCATATAATGTTCACCAAAATAAACTGTTTCTGGGTCATTACATTTGTAGGAGTTATTTTTAATTAAAAGAAGATGGATTTCCAAAAACTCTCATAAAATGGCATTTTGATGCATTTAATTAAAAATTCATTATAATTAAAAAAGTAAATGAGATATTTGAATTTTTCATTTTGCTTTTAAATGCATTTATCATGATGCATAAGGTAGTACTCAAAGCTTGATCCAATTTTATTGCATATTACTTTAGGTGGTTTCTAGAGAAGGGGTCAATTTGTGAATTGCAAAACAGCTTTTATGAGCTTACATCAATAAAATCCATGAAACAAAAGAAATGATAAAATTAAACTAAAGGCTGAAAATTTGCTTTCAAACCTATTATTTTAGTTCCTATCCATGAAACCTTAATTCTGAATCAAAATAAATCAAATCAAGCAAGTCATTATTAAAAGGGCATTTCGTGATCCACAGCATCATCCCTCGCCCTCCCCCCCCACTTTTCTCAAAAAAAGTTGAGATTTTTATACCACTGGAAACCTCTGGCTACATGTTTATATACAAAAAATTTCTTGCGGTTAAATTTGTTTAGCAAAGATATCGTGAAATTTGAATTTCGTTCTGGTATACACATTGTCAATGGAGCAGTGCTAGCCCGGAGTGCTAGTACACTAAATCATGCATAACTCACAAACGCAAAATCGGAATCAACTGAAATTTTGGGAATAAGCTTTTTTCGTGGAAATCTACTGCAAAATGTCATAAAAGAAGATGCTATAGGATCACAAAATACTCCTTTAAATAGGAGTGCAAAATTACTGTGTTTTTCTCGTTAAGTCTAAATGGCTCTATAAAGCAGTTTTGCAATTCAACTCTTCATATAGTGATGAAAATTACCTTGTTAATGTTATTCTATTCACCAGCAAGAAATGTCTGCCACTAACAAATAATAGATATTTTGCAAATGTTAATCACTTCATTGGAGATTTTTAATATGAAAAACATTTTTATACACATAATAATAGTAATGTGATCATGATGTTTTAACAGTAAAAAGTGACATATATACCGGTACCGTATTTTAACTGTAAATATCATAAATACTAACTATAATGCATGTTTATATGTAAACTTTGTATGTATGTCACAATATAATTTTTAACATAGTATTTTGTGCAATTTCATGCACTTTATCATGTACTGTAAAGTGACAAAATGTGAAATAAAATGAAAGTATAATTTTAATTTTGAAGTTATTTCTATTTCATTATATAAATTCCCATTTCATGTACAAATGCATAGACACCACATAAACTGATTTAAAGTTTTATGCTATGCCTGTAAGTCAGAACTGCCTCTTCTATTTATTATTTGTTGGTAATTCCTTGATAATGGAAGGCGAGGATGTACAACTGGGATTCCCAAAACATCAAAGATACAACATTTTATGAATAAAGATCCTAATTTTCTATTTCTGTTCCAAAATCATGGTATCAAAATAAATTTGTCTGGATAAAATCTTCCCTAGATGGTGACATATGTATACTGATGGAGTTGTATCCTGGGAGTTGTATATACATATAAAATTAATTATTTTTTTATCACAATAATATGGCAGGTATAATCTACCTGTCTACATGTACATGCAAGGTCAACGTTGTCTGGAAACTTTAAATGAACCTTTGACCTTGAAGGCAATTGTAAACAATCACGAGAATTCAATTTGCAGCCCAGCTGAGCTGATGTACACATATGGTACAAGACTTGTATGATTGCCTTGAATTGCAATATGTATAGTGTTGGCTGACTGCTATATTTTGTGTTTTTGTTCAATCAAAGTTGTTTTTCTCCATTGTTATGACTGACCCCATTAAGACGCCTGTGGAACGCTATGCTTTTGCATCATTTGCGTGTACTGCAGCCTCTGCAGGTAGGAAACTCATGTGGTATGCAGTTGTGCTATCGATTATGGTATTTTGGTATATGAAGCTGTTCCACAACATGTTGTGTACTGTGACATGTAGCAGTGTAGTAGCTTGCTCATGGCAATCTGATGCCAATGCATAAAATAATAGGAGATGCAAATAAAATAGGCATATGTATAATTTTACACCTTCTCAGAGCATACTCAGAGCTTCATTTTGCTGAAAACCCCATCATATATGTCATAATTAGACTTTAATATGGTTGCAGAGATATGGCCATTTTTAATAGTGTTGCTCAGAACAATAAAATACAAAAGAAGTTGAATGCTATTAATCTGGTTATATCTCAAAATCCATATTCCCGACATCCGACTCATTTTGCTTGATCACATCACAAATATTCATAAGCTATTAATCATGCCAAAATTTATTGATCAATCACAAACGACAAGGACTACGTTTCTGTGTGCAATAGTTCTATCTGTTTCCTATACAAATTCATCCTGTTCATGGTCTTGGCTAGAAATTGAGGTTTGCCTGTCATTTAATGAAATTGCCTGTCCTAATTTGACCTTTAAAACATTTACCAGACTTCTACAGCCTATTGGGGGTTCAAAAGAGTGCAAGAAAACGTTTTGATAACATTAAATGTCAGGTTATATAAAGGTCATGAAAATGTTTTAAAATGTTTTGTATGAGAACACACTACAACAATATTTTTAAAATGTTTATGTTATAAAACTATTTTTGCAAACATTTTTTGCCAAATATTTGGCAACAGTTAAATAACATTATGTTAAAATATTTGCACCCAGCAAACACAGAAATGTTCTTAAAATGTTTTTTTTTTAAACGTTTTAATAACATTTCAATGTCGGGTTATATGAAGGTCATGAAAACGTTATTGCAAATATTTTGGGCAAAAATTGTTGCAAAATATTTTTTTCAACCCCAAAATAACATTCTGTTTAGAATGTTTTGCATCAAGTTTTCAAAAATGTTTTTGGAATGTTATTAAAATGTTTTTATACCCTTTATATAAACCCGACATTTAAACGTTGTCTGTAAAACATTTTGTGTTTGCTGGGCTATAGATTATCAAAAATTGTTTTGTAATGTTATGAAAATAACGGGCAACTAATAGGCTTTGGTACTATAGCTATGAGCCTATCACCCCTCAGCCTTGAGGTTCGGGTGAGTGATATGCCCGGGGTGATATGCATGTAGTACCTCAGGAAAAATAATTTGCTATATTTCCCCTCGAAACAATGTAGCATTATTTTTTAAATGGCGCAAATAAGGTGAATGGAAATAGATTATAATTAAGTTTCCAATTTAAATATTATTCATTATTCGGTAAAACTATATATTGCTCTGGTTGAAATGTTATATTGGCTTCAAACATGCTTTGATTATCTGACAGGACAACTCATGTGGAATTGAAAACAAGAATTATCATAATATATACTTTTGTAAAAATGCCAGATCCTCTATCTCCAAATAAATAAAACATTTCTTATAGTGATTTACTTGCTCAAGCTAATAATATTGAGAAAACAACAGTCAACAGGTGACACCTGTTCTCAGTGAAGCATTTGAATTTATAATAATACAGGGTGTATCAAAATAATTGGTACCCATCTTTTGGTCTTGTTGACAGTGGCGTAACTAGGGGCAGGTGCAACGTGCCCCAGGCGCTACCACTAGGGGGCGCCAAATTGGCCTCACTTAAAAAAATATTGAACCTACCATTTGGCATGCATGAGCATGATTGCAATGATCGGGTGGGGTATAATTCCCCACCCGAGAATATCTTAGACGCGGGCAGTGGCGTAGCTTGTACCTAGGAGCTAAGGATACATAATGCCCCCCCCATTCTTGAAACAATTGCGCGCGGAGCGCACAAAATTCATAAGTCCTATACACTAATTAATTTTGGTTACTAGGTCTTAAAATGTTATTTCAATTGATCTTGTGCTGAAATGTGCGCGAAGCGTGCGAAAATTTTGACTTTCATCGCTTGGAGAGGCGCAGAATCGATGTTGAATTGGTCAATTTGGCGCCCCCTAAGGGTGGCGCCCGAGGCATGTTGCCCCCCTCTGATGACATTAATATTGTGTCAATTAGCAAGCAGAGTTCACTCATTAAATGTTGTTGTGCCATGGCTGGTCAAATACTTACAAATAATGTCTCCATTGCATGTTTCATCATTCTCAGGGTATCATTTTTCATTGACAATGACAATGGCAATAATTTTCTCCTACGGCACCAAATCACACTGGGCCAAAATAAAATTTTCAAGATTATCCTAGCTCAGAGTGAAAACTGGACATTTCATTTATTGTGTCATTTACCATTAGCTACTAATCCTGTTGATGTCACAAAGACCAGAATGCAATTGGAAGGAGAATTGGCTCTTCAGAGAGGTCATTTGTCAGACACAGTCCATAGCCGATATTACAAAGGCATTGTCAGAGGGATGATTACTATTGTCAGTGATGAAGGAGTCAGAGGGCTATGGAAAGGGTAAGTGAAATCATGGGCATTAGAGTTGAAGTGAGATTTGAGATTTGCAGAGATGTGTTTGGCTCCAAAAAAGAAAATGGACTGTAAACTTTTGGCATTTGTGTTCAAAGTTTTATTTGACTCCAATGCTATGAAGTACAAATTAAAGGAGTATTTTGTGATCCTAGCATCCTCTTTTTATGACATTTTTCAGTAGATATCCATGAAAAAAGCTTATTCCCAAAATTCCAGTTGATTCCGATTTTGCGTTTGCGAGTTATGCATGATTATGTGTATTACACAGCTAGCTCCTGATAGACAATGTGTTGTAATTTCGTTCTGGTATACCAGAACGAAATTCAAATGTCACGATATCTTTGCTAAACGAATTAATCTGCAAGAAATTTTTTGTACATAAACATTATGTAGCCAGAGGTTTCCAGTGATATAAAAATCTCAACTTTTTTTGAGAAAAGTGGGGGGATGATGCTGTGGATCACGAAATGCCCTTTTAAGCTGTTTATGCAAACACCGTACCAATTGTAAGATCAAATATTATGTTGTGTCTGTATAAATGCATGATCCTTCCAAGAGCTGCCTTAATATTAGTACATCATTACCATATGATTACATTATGTCCAAACTTTATATCTTTTACTTTGCATGTTGTGTACAGAATCTGAAAAAGTTAATTTATATTTTTAACTGCAACTTGTCTGCCTTGTTCATTTACACACAATTTCCTGATAGGCATTTGGGAAATGAAAATATTTTTTCAATAAAAGTATGTTATTTAATATAAATGTTGGGGAAAACCAATGTGCACTTGACTGGATTTGAATTTTTTTTTTTTTTGATTTGCACAGTGGTTGCTCCTGGAAGGAAGATTATACCCGATGTGACGCGGTTGCTCATGGAAGACAAGAAGGATTATACCCCTTTTCGCATCTTCTAGATCATCTAGTGTATATTATGCAATCAATTCCTTAAAAGTACCTTGTGTTCTAATACTGACGTGGCTCATGATTTTATTGCAGCCTCATACCATCAATGCTACGGGAGGCAGTATACAGTGGTATTCGTATTGGTGCATATGAGCCTATGAAGGTGTTTTTAGGAGCAACTGATCCATCAAATACACCAGTCTACAAGAAACTAACAGCTGGAGCACTATCTGGTAAGGGTTCAGGATTTTCAGGATTTTTTCTGTGATTGTCTATGAAAAGTCAGAATGGTCCACATTTTGTGACAGAAACCAAAAACATTGGAGCCAGAGAGAACCGCTTGTCATGAATGGTGACCCAAAAGTCCCTATCAAACCATTATTTGTTTATTTAAGCTGTAGGTTTGCACTTAGCAGCTGACTTCGCAGCATGCCTCAAAGGCATTACCTGCACAATGTTCAGAAGCGCACACTGCAAATCAAATGTTTTGAGAGCGCATGGCAAACTGATTTAGAGGTACACATTTTGCCCTCTTTGGATGCTCTTGCTGACCAGGCTAGCAACATATACTTGTTTGGGGGTTGAAAAGCACTAGCGTAAGATTTAATGGGTTTTGGGGGATTTTTTTTTCTCAAAATGATTGTAAATCAAGTTATTCAGTGTATGCTTGTTAAAGGATTTTTATGGACTTCCAAAATTGGAAGTTTTATGGACTTCAAAAATCCATAAAATTAACGCTTCCACTCATTCCCATTGTGTCGTGCATTGGTTCAATATCATACAATGTAGCCAGACTGGTCGCGGACATTATTGGTCCTTTAGCTGGTAAGACGCAACACCACCTTAAGAACTCACAGGAATTAGTGGAAAAGCTTAGTGGAATTAGGTTAGATGACAATGAAGTGTTAGTCTCCTACGATGTCTCGAAGAATGATACTTCTCTCGCGGAACGCTCAACACTCAACCCTGACCAGATCATTGAACTGTTAACTTTTTGTTTGAAAACAACCTACTTCCAGGTCAATGATTGTTTCTACCAACAGCAAGAGGGGGCGGCGATGGGTTCCCCGGTTTCTCCCATCGTGGCAAACTTATTCATGGAGGACTATGAGCAATGAGCCATTAACACCGCTCCTCACAAGCCGAAGATCTGGTATCGTTACGTTGATGATACCCTCACGGTAATGCATAAAGATCACGTGAATGAGTTCACCGAACACATCAACAGTGTGAACAAAGCCATAAAGTTCACCATTGAAAGAGAGGAGAACTGTTCCTTAGCTATGCTGGATACTAAGATCTGTAGACATCCGGATGGCTCATTGTCGTGTGTGGTGTACAGGAAACAATCATCACACGGGATGAAGATAAACAACAAGAACTTAATCACATTTAAGACAGCCTCCAGAAATGTGGGTACGAGCCTTGGGTGTTTAATGTAAGTGACAATAAGCAGCAAGACCTTCAGAAAGCGAAGAACAAAAATAGACCACCTGCCAAGGGCAATGTAGTCCTCCTTACATCCAGGGGGTGTCAGAGACAATGGCTCGCTTGTTCCAAGCTAAAGGCATCAGGACGCATTATAACCAGTGAATTCCATCCGGCAACACGTGGTAGCGCCAAAGGACAAGACCAAAATAGAACAAAGATCTGGTACAGTCTATCACATAACTTGTGATGACTGCGACACGGCCTATGTCGGTGAATCAGAACGCTCACTCAAAGCTAGGTTTATAGCTGAGCATCGAAGACCTAGTAGTACCTCCTCCCCTGTGGCCCAACATGTCAAAGCATCCAAACACCATCAACTGGAACAAGGTCAAAGTACTAGATCAAGACTCCAACTGGTACAACAGAGGAGTGAGGGAGGCTATCAATATCCACAGACACCCCAGCAATCTGAACAAGGACAAGGGACGACACGACCTGGCCCCCGTCTACCGGAACATCCTGTCACATGACGTTGTTGACAACAACTCGTCATGTTGGTAAGGTGAAACTTGTTTAAAGGTTGTGGTAATAATATTCACAGATGTGCACACCATCATACTTATTAAAAGTGACTCCCAGGCTTTATTTAATACTTCTCCATTCCACTCTATAGGTGGTATTGGCAGTTCTGTTGCAGTTCCTATGGATGTAATCAGGGTTCGACTCCAAGCACAGGGTAAACTACAACCAGGTCAAACCCATCGGTACCGTGGCTTCTGGCATGCCTTCACAGACATAGCAAAGAAAGAAGGCTTCACCGGTATGTACAGAGGTACCACGCCTACCGTACAAAGAGCTATGGTAGTCACGGCAACTCAGGTAACAACATATGACCATACAAAGCATACTATATTAAATCATGGCTGGATGGATGAAGGACCAAAACTACATATATTGTCATCAATGATTGCAGGGTTTATGGTAGCAGTTACATCATCACCAGTGGATGTGATCAAAACAAGAGTCATGAATCAACCAATTGCAGGTGAGTGAAGCTTCTGTAGGTCATTGGCCTATTTATACAGCCATCCACAGAGGGAGTCTTGAACCTACCCTCCTCAAGCCTTTCACCTTGATTCACTCTTCAAAAATTATTGTTAGGTAAAGAAGATTCACCTTCTGTCCAAAAATATTAGTTCAAGATTCACCGCAAGAAAACAAATAGATTCACCTGATCTGTGAGTGCTGGTTCTATGCAAAAACATATGTAACAATCTACATGAGGGCAAAGATAAGTCAAAGATTCACTTTTACAATAATTTTGTTTTGAAGATTCACAGCATCTGCAAACTCTTTGGGTCAAGATTCACTCTATGGTTTTGTCCAGCAAAGTAAAGATTAGCACATTTTCACCAATGACATGGTGAAGTCTTGAGGAGGGTAGGGTCAAGATTCCCTTTGATTCCTGCATTAATAGAGGACGTACCAATCACCAAATTGAGCAAGTTATTGACTTTCATATAATAATTTGAACATTTGCTGAAAACTGCATACAAATTATTCAGCAGTTTAACAACAGAAAACAAATTGCCTTCTTGATTAGGCAGTACCTCATAATTGATTTCCACAAGGAAATTCTCAATTTGCTTGATCGCATCACAAATCTCAGCAGTCTTCCCAAATTTGACACACAAAAGAAGGTTGCCTCTATCAGCAGTGACTGCACCAGAATTTTTTACAGGAGCTTTGTGGGGAAGTGAAATTCACGGGGGTGCCGCAAAAGTTGTAAATTTTTGATTTTATTAAGGGGGCAACTGGGGGGGGCAAGATTTCTGACTGGGGAACCACTGTCTATCATATTTATTGTTGCTAAGATTTGTAAGCAAAACTGACTTGGAGGATAAAGAGAAAATGTTTATGTAATTTGGTAATTTCTATGTAATTATAGAAACTACTGCAATATGAGAGGCATAGCCCATCAGATCAGGCATCCTGATGCTGGGGTTTTGCTCCATAAAATAATGTCAACTTTGTCCAAAATCAGGACTACCAAAAAAGTAAACAAATTCTGGCTATTATGAAAAAAGAACAGATCAAATTGTAACCCTGTATATGTATACTGTATTTATCTACCTCGAGTCACCGGCACTAGCTTTGAAGTTCAGCATGTGCTGCGTTGGCTTAGCGTGGTTTCTTGCGTGTACATTATGCGTCACGTTGATCGCGAGCATAAAAGTATGTACACGCACCAAGTAATACTAAGCAAATGCAGACCATGCTGAACTTCAAAGCTAGTACCAGTGACTCGAGGTAGATATATAGACTTTATAGATTGCCTATTTATTAAGTATTAGTGCTTGAAATAAGATGGACCCTCCGATTCCTACCCTGCGGTAGGAAATATTGTCACCAAAGTCCACAAGATGGACTCAATACAGACTTTAACATCAATCCATGGCATTCTAAAGTTTCACAAATGTGGACCAATATAACATGAAAATTTACAATTTGAGTTTTTGCCCGTAAAAATGATGAGGGCGGCCACGAAGATGTTTCTTATTTCCAGCACTCATTAGTATAGTTAAAAATGTCAATGTGTCTACCATTTTTGTAATTCTTCTCATTTTCACATTCCTTTCAAACCAGGTATTCCACGTGATCAACGGATGTACAAGAACTCATTAGATTGCTTAATTAAACTGTTGAAATCAGAAGGTTGGTTTGGACTCTACAAAGGTTTCATTCCCAACTGGATGAGGCTCGGACCACATACAATCATTAGCTTCTTCCTCTTTGAATACCTCAGGAAAGTAGCAGGTATACGTCCAGTGTAGCTGTAGCATCAAAGTTTTTTATTGCAGGTTTTAATCAAATTGAATACCTGAGTGGAAGAAGGGCCCAACTCCATTAAAACTGTTTTTGAGATATTAAGAAAAAACTTAATATTTGGAAAAGTTTTATAGACAGATTGTTTTCATCTTCAGGGGACCTTTAATACCTGAGCATACAGTATTACATGCATTCGAAATTATATATGATGTTTCCATGGCAACGGTACAGGTCTTAATACGAGCTGGAGTTGGGCCCTTCTTCCACTAATATACTGCAAATGCCAGTTCCGTAAGCAGATGTGTTTTAAATAGCTACAGAAATTTTGTAATTATCCATTAATTGTACAAGTAGAAGCATGTAATATGTTAGCAAGAAAGTTTATTGTAGTGAAAAGCAGATTTTCATGGATGAACAAAATTCCTCTTTAACCCAATATTTGTGGAAGAAGGGCCCAACTCCATTGATTTGGGCCTTTCTTCCATGAAAACCATGATTAAGTGTACGTGGAAGACTATTTAGAGAGTGGATTTTGGCTCAACTTTCACACACAAGGAAGAATAGTCTGCTGGCAATAAAATACTGGGTCTAACTCATTTTTGTAATAACTGCCACCACCATAGGAGATTAGGGTTAGGTTTTAGGATAGTGATTAGGGTTAGGATTAAGAGCTTCTGGTTAAGGGTTATTTGTTAGCTACTGTTTCAGCTCAGGGGACCAATGTTGGTCAAATATGTTTCACAATAAGTTGTCTATTTATTGAGTAAATGTATTTTTATCATTGACATTGTAGTTATAGTTGTAGTTATAGTTGTAATCACATTTTTATAATCATTTATAATTGTAGTTGGATTATAGTTGCATTTATAGTTGCAGTTAGAATTGTAGCTGGATTGAGAGTTATAATTAGAGAGTTATAGTTGAGTCTAGAGTTATAGTTGAGTTTATAGTTACTTTATAGTAGTTGTAGGTTTAGAGTTAGGGTTGAATATTTCACTTATGATACATATGATCACAGAAGTAAGAAATCTTTCATGATGATCAGGTATTAAACCTAGTAAATTCAAAACCTAGGTATATAGATTCAAATCTTCTCAGACTATACTCCAACATCAGATACTCTTTTTTTCTGGAAGACCTGGGTAAATTACTTGAGGGCACAACAAAGGGGAATTAGTTTTATGGCCATATTAAATGTTTTCACTGTGGGAGACAATTAGCATGATTAGTAGTTGTGAAAACAGACCCTGGAAATAAATTCCAGGATCTGTGCTGTGACTTGGTATAGATCTGATCATCATGATCTGATCACCTACCATGCCTATACTGCTAAAATAGTCATGATAGTCGGGTGGGTGTATTAACAATGTGGTACTTAAAAACAATTGTGCCATTTAGTACCGTTTAGCATAACATAATTAGCGCAAATTGCACTCTAATAGTTTAATTAGTGTTCAGTGGTGTAGTTCATGTTCGTGTTTGTGAACGGTCCCTAAATAGTTTATTTGCGAGCATAGCAAGCATGACTTTTTGCACACATTTCTGTACTGCCCGGGTACTGCCCAGGGGGGCACATCGAATAATTTTGGTGGGTATGCTCCCCCGGAATTTTGAGGTGGTGGATCGTTGGGAGCTGACGGCGTACAGATAAAAGGGGGTCTTTTTGGAGCTGCGAACAAGTAAAATGGGGACTTTTGAAGCTGCGAACTGTCCAAATCAAGGGTCTTTCTTGGCTTTCTGGTTGAAAATTGCCTGAAAAAACCTTTCAGAGCTGAAATTGTCAAAATCAAGGGTCTTTCGAGCTCTATTTTGGTCAAATATAGGGGGTCTTTCGGAGCTGCGAAATCCAAAAAGGGGGGTCTTTCCGGGGGAGCATATCTGTATGGTCATTTGTGTTGAGTGCCCCCCGGGGGTACTGCCCCTATTTTAAAGTGCCAAATCCCCACAGCTCATAATTAGTGCACAGTCCAAAATGAGGGGAGTTTGGGTGATGCAGCCAAAAGTAAAACCACTGACAGGCCTGTACATAGAACCTAATTTATTTTCACCTTCAAAAGACAGCGTATAAACCCTTCTACAGGAGTGGGAGAAAGAAGGGGCCAAGAGGTGTAAAATTTCCAAATCTTCCTGCTGTCCCTCTACTAAAAATATTGTTGATATTCACTGAGAAATTTTGGGTCAAAATTAGAATGTTTAAAAATTGTGGTCTAACCAGGCCAAAAGAAGATACTTTTGGTCAATTTTGTCCCAGTATTTTTAGCCGAGGCAATATCGACCAGGGGGGGGGCACATCAAACAAATTTGGTGGGTATGCTCCCCGAAATTTTGAGGTGGTGGGTCTTTGGGAGCTGACTGCGTACCGATAAAAGGGGGTCTTTTGGAGCTGCGAACAAGTAAAACAGGGACTTTTGGAGCTGCGAACAGTCCAAATCAAGGGTCTATCTTCATGATCTTGGCTTTCTGGTTGAAAATCGCCTGAAAAAAACCTTTCAGAGCTGAAATGATCAAAATCAAGGGTCTTTTGGAGTTCTATTTTGGTCAAATATAGGGGGTCTTATGGAGCTGCGAAATCCAAAAAAAGGGGAGGGGGGTCTCTCCGGGGAGCATACCTGTATGGTCATTTGTGTTGAGTGCCCGGGACCAGCCTCTCCCACTCCCCATTACTGCTGATGCTGGTATGCCTCTGCTCTTCTGGGTCTTTGAATTGATGAAAGATCATGCTATAAAAATTAATTAAGTCATGAAGTGACATGAGCTATCTATAAATTGCATAATGGGTTGCTGTTTTGGCCATGATTTGACCACCCAGAGGCTTTCATTTCCTGCTTTATAACATATGCTTAACATCATCAACACATTGATGTGTCTCAACTTCAAGCATGAAGTTATAGAACTCCCAGGACCCCAGTTTAGTATCTTTGTTTACCTTGACAAAAAGGACTCATGTAACATTTCACAGTGAAATGCAGAATTATGAACAATGCCAAAGGGATTGAGGCTAATTGTTATAATTGGTTGGTTAGACCTGTATACATGTACATGGTAGGCCCTATACAGGTGTCAAAGGACACCATTTCATCAGTCTGGGTATAGCATATAGTTTCAACAATGCATTATGGGAAACTATATCATAGTTTCAACAATGCATTATGGGAAAGCATTCCAGTACAGGGTACGGAATGCAATATGGAAGGCATTTGCCCGGGGCATTTGACTACAGGTATAGCATAGTCCTTCAAGAATGACCCACTGCTATGTGGGGAGGGGGGGGCTCGGCAAAGCCGAGCATGTTCGGCGAAGCCGAACAACGAGGCCGAAGGCCGATTAGCGAGGCCCGAATACTAGTACTCAATACTAGTATATAGTTTAAACTTATCAAGCTGAGAGTCATTCTTGAAGCTTTGCCTCAATACTAGTATAATTATATAGTTTTAAACTTCTCAAGCTGAGAGTCATTCTTGAAGCTTTGCCTCAATACTAGTATATCATGAGTTTTAAACTTCTCAAGCTGAGAGTCATTCTTGAAGGACTAGTATAGCATAGTATCAACAATGCATTATGGGAAGCTATGGCATAATTTCATGGGAATGAAATAATTTCATAATTTTATGGGAAGCTATGGCATTATGGGAAGCTATGGCATTTGACTACAGGTATAGCATAGTATCAACAATGCATTATGGGAAGCTATGGCATAATTTCATCAATACTTTGTATGGGAATATAAGGTACAGCTGATGCATTCTGGGAAGAATACATAGTGTACATGTATTTAACATGACAATAACATGGTTTTAAAAATGCATTATGGGCAAGAGTTCCAACAATGCATTATGGGCAAGAGTTCCAACAATGCATTATGGGAAAGCATTCAAATACAATCTACAGCAATGCATTATGAGTATAGGTACATGTATATCATATAATTTCAATAATGCATTATGGGAAAGCATTCCAGTACAAGGTACGGAATGCATTATGGAAGGCATTTGACTACAGGTATAGCATAGTATCAACAATGCATTATGGGAAGCTATGGCATTTCATCAATACTTTGTATGGGAATATAAGGTACAGCTGATGCATGTACAGGCCTATTTAACATGACAATAACATGGTTTTAAAAATGCATTATGGGCAAGAATTCCAACAATGCATTATGGGAAAGCATTCCAATACAATCTACAGCAATGCATTATGGGAAGACATTCCGCTACAGAGTATAGGTATAGCATATAGTTTCAACAATGCATTATGGGAAGCTATGGCATAATTTCAACAATGGTACAGAGAATGTCTTTAGTTATATAATCGATCTAGCCAACTATAAACTCAACTATAATTCCAACTATAACTATAAACTCAACTATTAATTCCAACTACAACTATAAACTCAACTATAAACTCAACTATAATTCCAACTACAACTATAAACTCAACTATAATTCCAACTATAACTACAACTACAACTATAACTACAACTATAAACTACAACTACAACTATAAACTATAAAATGTTAACACTCCTATTTATTATACCTCTTGTGCTTTTCAAGAACTATGGTTAACCCAAGAAGATTAGGCCCGCACCAAATAGAATTGCACTGTTTATAGTGATATGGCAAATCCCCTATATTGGTTTGTCATGCATGGAGACCAAAATATTGTACTGGCATTTATCAGCGAAAACCCAATATCAAATTGAATATCTGAGTGGAAGAAGGTCCCGACTCCATTAAAACTGTTTTTCAGGGGACCTTTAATACCTGAACATAAAGTATTACATGCATTCGAAATTATATATGATGTTTCCATAGCAACGGTACAGGTCTTAATACGAGCTGGAGTTGGGCCCTTCTTCCACTAATATACTGCAAGTGCCAGTTCCGTAAGCAGATGTGTTATAAATAGGTACAGAAATTTGGTAATTATCCATTATTTGTGTAAGTAGAAGCATGTAATATGTTAGCAAGAAAGTTTATTGTAGTGAAAAGCAGATTTCATGGATGAACAAAATTCCTCTTTAACCAAATATTTGTGGAAGAAGGGCCCAACTCCATGGGCCCAACTCCATGGAGTTGGGCCTTTATCCCATGAAAACCATGATTAAGTGTACGTGGAAGACTATTGAGAGAGTGGATTTTGGCTCAACTTTCACACACAAGGTAGAACAGTCTGCTGGCAATATAATGCTGGGTCTAACTCATTTTTCTAAAAAATTGGAGTTGGGCCCTTCTTCCACTCAGGTATTCAATTTAATTTGCAATTTTGCAATTGCAATTTTCAACCTTGAGTGTTACAATGGTTTTCACACATAGCACTTTTGCGTTTACGCTCATGCACAACACAAACAAGCCATTTATATCAAAGTTTTATCTGGCTCATGGCGAAATATCCGGAACCGGAAATACACTATTTTACCCTCCATCAAGTGACACACAAACATGGCAGAGCTAGTCAGTATTCTATAGGTGTAATCTCTTTGGGTAAACCACTTTATAACTTTAGTGATCATCTGTATAATTTTGTATGCTTCAACCCATATGTGAGATAGGAGGACTAAATAGGAGACCCTCCACACAGAGACCAGATTTTCAATTTACATAATGGATGAAATCAAAACTCCACCGGCGGTTGCCCACCGGTTCCATCCGGTTTCCATTGCTTAGAACAATAGAAACTGAACGGGACCAGCAGCCAACCGCCAGTCGAGTTTTGATTTCTTCCCTAAGACATTCATTGTTGGCAATTATGTAATAACACACCACATCTATATACTATAGAATGATGCAACTTCTGATAGGTATTTCATATTATATTATTTCTTGGTACATTGCTCAATGGTTTATTCAAATGCAGAAGTCTTTATAAGTATTGTTACTTTGCTTATTGAGGGTTAATCTTCCAAATATGGCAATTGTAAAGAAAAGAATATGTGTTATATAGGCCTAAGTAAAATGGGTTATTTAACAAACAACATTACTACTGTGTACAAGAAAAATATAAAAATAAAATGTGACCGTCCACCACTTAAATGGGATGTAATGTTGGTATTTTCACTTTTTGAGATATTGGACAGGCAACTTTTCCTCAAAATAAGCTTTACAATGATATATTACATGTCCCTGTTGCTCATTTACAAGACATTAAAAACCAGTAAAAAAAGTTGAGATATCATTTGTTTTCTATTGCTGCTTGAGTGGTTCAATGGTCCATATCTCAAAAATAGCTCTACCGACATTACGGCCCATCTGTACCCCAGTGAAATTTAACACCCAAAATATCTGTTGTTTCCATGGTGTGAACTAAAATGTGGTAAAAGTGGTAACCACCACATGTACTATCCTATATGGGGCATTGTTATACAAGTTTTTGCTTCTATATCAAAACCGCTGGAGTAATACTACTCAAAATTTTGAAAACGGATTGTTTTAATGGCAGGCACTATGTAAGATAAAAAATTTGAAAAAACCTGACAATCCACCTTTAATAATGTGGAAGCAGGAAAGTGACACTTCCCTGTTGGAAGTAGTTGGCCTACATTCACATATCAGCCTTTGTTTCAACGGTAAACAAAATATTTCATTTGAAAGACAGTATGAATGTATTGAATACATTTGTACATGTATAACTGAATTATATTAATAGTTACGATACACCCCGTTTATGTTTTTCATAAAACATATGAGGAAATGACAAGCTTAGAAGAGAAGTGTGCAGATTTGCTGTAAGCATTTTGCGCTTAAAATTATTTGCTCCAAAAATTGATACTTGGTATTGTTAGGGTATATTCATTAAGGACTTGACTCATCAAAAAAACCTTGGTAAAGGGATAATCCATTTGGGTTTGTTCTCCTTATACAATGCTATTTAACTGTTATTAAATCTATTGATGAAAATGAAATGTGTTGTGATTTGATCCGCTCAAACAAAAGTAGGACATTTTGAGTTATTACCATCAAAGTAATACCGTACATAGTAAACATAATACCGTAAAGATTCTCCTAATGGCGCACATGGGTTCCTTTGCCTTAGGGTAAATTCATGTACAAATAGAGAGCTCCCTCCTCTGAAAATCTTAACAAGAATCAAGGGTCTGTGCCATTATTTGCTGGTTAATTTTTTACAGGAGTTTGTGCCTAAAATTCCAGTTATGTTAAGGGTACCCATAAGCGCCATTAGGCCAATCTTTATGGTATTGTAAGATTTCCACTACTATGAAATACACCCTTATAATTTTGAGCTGAACTACTGACTAAATTTCATTCCAGTGCCTAGATCGTGATAATTTGAACTAGCAGCCAATAGCTGCATCTTTTAGCCCCGGCTTAAAGACCTCGTTCGTTCAAATCGGTCAAGAAATACAGAACAGTGATCCAAAATCCCAAAAAAGATGCAAATTCAAACGTTGCAGATTGATCCCATTGGATGCCCTAATGATTTGTACACAGTGTTCTCAAACACAAACTAGTGCTGTGCTTTCCAATGATAAGAACATTTAAATGTAACTTTTGATTTGGTTCCTTCCTTGGGTTATCAAGCACTGTTTCTTTAATTCTCAACCGATTTCAACAAATGAGGTCTTAAATCAGAGCTTAGGGAACAGGTATTAGCTGCTGGTTTTAGTCTTTGTTTAGGATATACAGGGGTGAACATAACTGGTACCTCAATTCTCTTACTGTCTGTATACTGCCTAGATCACACAGTGCAACTTCACACAGTTCAGCCAATCAAATGGTGATTTTTCAAGCCCGGATTCTAGCAGCTAATTAATGCGTCCCATTTCCTTATTTGTATACTCGCACAAGAAGTGTGAAAGGATTGTCCTTTGACCTGTAGTAATATGGTTCTGATGCCCTTTAATATATGCTTGTACTTCAACCTCTATGAGGTGTACATTCAAATTTACATATCAATGAAGACAAATTTACAATAAATTCAGAGGTAATACAAATTTTTATTCAATGTTCTATTGAATATGAGGTAAAAAGAATTTGTGTTAACTTAGAAGAAAAACTAACCAATATTTGATATAGTATAACAGATATATATATATATATAACTCTTGATTAAACATTATTTTTATTTACAACTTTATACAATGTATGTATTATATTGCAGCATATTTGTTAGTAAGCCTACTTAAGCCTACTTTAACAAAAGGAACTTTTTCACAGACTAAAGCTGAATTTACACTAAGATTGCTTTTGTACATTTTCAGGAGCAATGAGAAAGATAAAGTAGTAAGTTGATCAGCAATAGCTTTAATAGGAAAAGCAACATCGCATTTTAATTTCATATCTTTTACACTAATCATCATCACATTCTGTATAGACCAAGCACTGCCTCCCAGTCTAGACTGTAATGCCCATATCATACTAACAGTCCCAGCATGCAATTTAAAGACCCCTAGTAATCAAACGCTACACAATCACTACCAGTGTCCTATCTATCTAGCAAGGTAGCAACAAAGTTGCCTTCAAGTCAACTGGTTGATCTGACACTTGTGTATGCTAGCGACTTATCGATCAGATATCAGCAATCGCTTTTCCGAAAAGCAACAAAAGTTATGCCTCATTGCAATTGTTTAGTATGATACAGCCTTAACTTGCACAAATTTGATCCTGTTTTGTCGCAATCAGTGTTCACCCCAATGTCCTATATTGTGATCATGGAAATTGGTGCTGGAGAAATTGAGATTTATTTAATGCAAAAGAATTGCCATTCTCAATGACAAACATAGTTTTGGGGTAAAATTGGGTCATTTTTGAGGAGGAAATACCTCATTTGGCATGCCAAAATTCTTGAGAGTGAGAATTGGTCACAAATACAAATTTGAGCTTGTGCTTTATATAAGGGAACCTCGGAAGGGGACATGAAATTAGCATACTGTGCAGATTTTATGTAGAGATTATACAGCTTTACGCACAGGTACTTGTATCTGGAAATCAGATTATTTTGGAACAGGCCTCAATGTGAGGTACAAAACACAATGTGAAAAAATCTGACCATCTACATTTAATTATTATTAATTATTCTGTACAGACCTGTCATTGTAAAAGTGCATTGAAAAGTGCAACAACTGTAAGTCTGATTGCACATAAACAAGTATAAACTATAAAAAAAAACTTGGACACATGACAAAAGCCGTCTTGGTCTAAATTCAGCGGTAGAGGAATATTAACTGGTACAATGGACTATTCCAGTTGAAATCCATACACCCATGGAAAACATGTAAGGGTGTAGATTTTAAATGGAGTTACCCATTCAGGTAAACCCATTTGAAATTCACACTCCCTATGTGCGGGATTAAGGACATGTCTTCCATGGGGGTGTATGGATTTCAACTGGAATAGCCCAATGATAAAAACTACTTTCTATACCTTAACATTTGAAACTGTCTGATCAAATGTGACATGATCAAGGGGAATGAGTCACATGTCGACCCTGGTCGAAAATGAGTTTTACATACGTTTCTAAAGAGGACATTTACAGCTTTCAGAAACTGAAAACCCCATGTTGATACAACTTTTCTTTGCAAAGTTACGTCAATTTATCAATGGCGGAAAACAATATAAAACAAAAGAATTTTAACACTTTCTTTTCCAATATCTCAAAATCAATATTAGCGACATCCGACTCACTTCCCTTGATCATGTCACATATTTGTTTGTGTGGTGTCTACATGCATGGGTAGATACTACATGTACAACAACAATGGGTGTGTACACTTTTGTTGATACCTTTTTACTACACTAACAGTTGACTCAAATTTCATTTAAAGATTATATAAATCCTTAACATACTACAAAATGTTAAACTAAATAGAAAAGGCTTTCATTATTTCTTGACCACTTACTGTCCTGACCATAAGAAATTGCATCGCTGTATAGCGGCCCTATTCATTATTAATATCAGTATATAGCTTTTGAACAAACTAGAGCCGTTAGTAAATTGGAACAGTTGGTACAGGGTGGGGGACGGGGGTGCTTATCAAGTTAGCACAGGCACAGACTGCATCAACTTGAAGTATCAATTTACAAATTGGTAGTATAATATTTCCATAAGAATAATAAATAGCTGGTCTATGAGGTGTACCATGGAGCTATGGTCTAGGATAATAAATGGTGGTCAAGAACAAGTAAAAGCTTAGAAAACACACCCAGGGAAAGGTAAGTCCTGTAATTAGTCACTACAAATTAAACATCTTCAAGATATATTGATCCATTTAACAGCTTGTGACATGGAACAAGCAATGAGGTTAGAATGAAAGAGTCTGGACTCAGCCATGCTTGTGTGTCACTCAGCCTCTGGATTATTTTGACATGCACCTGGCAACCTTTATATTGCTAGTGCATGTCTGTTTATGTTTTGCATCGTGCCAATAATGCAGCCGATACGTGTTCAATTTTATTGGGCAATTTCTAAGACCATACACAATCTACCATTGTGCACTATATACACATTCATAGAGCAAAATGGTAATTTTGTATCTAGGGTCTTTGAAATTGCCCAATAAAATTGAATGTGTATCGACCGATATGACTACATGTGCAAACCTCTGTATGCTCTAGGTTAAATACATCAAGTTGATTTCAGGCTTGTGCTGATAAATGCAGGAGATACACATTTTTAGTGCTCAAGTGTGACAATATGAAGGATTTACCATAGCGTGAAACATGGGGCAATTTTGAGTCCACACTCTTTAGTCTTTAGAATCTCTCTTATAGAAACAATCCATCTTGTTATTATACATCACACTCACATAGTTTAATATTTGTACATGTATACCAGCATACAGAATCATGAATATGTGACCCATCAGTACATCAAGACACAACAGTTGTCCAAGTCAAAGAAAGGCATTTAATATTCAAAATCTAGTGGAAATTGCCTATTGTTTTTCTGTACCTATTTTCTTTGCTCTATCTATAAGTAACCTTTCCAACAACTGCTGTATTTTGATGTAATGGTTCACATATATCTATACTGTCTGCTAGCATTGATTCTCAATAAATGTAACCTGAGCAAGCAAATTGAGTACAATGTCACAATGCATCACAACTCTTTGTGAAATCCATCCCAAGTCAAGTCAAAATGAGGACAAACTGGTTACATTACAATTCTAACATTTTGGCTCTAGGGCATGGAATTTCCTGCACTGCAGTTTGATCCAAATCCTACTTCCATATTAACTGGGAACTCACATCATTATAGTAGAATAAAGTTAAGGTTTGAGTGTTATATGTGACATGATCTGATCAGCCTAAAGTCAGCAACAATGAAATTGAGACAGAAGCAAAATAACTAGCAAAATAACTGTAAAAAATAAGAAAATGGACATATTATAAGAACAGGATTCCCGCACCTTGAAGCCTTTAAAATTCAAGGACTTTCAAGGTCCAAAAGCATGATTTTCAAGGACTTACCACAATACAAAAATCATGATGCGGCTCTCCATGCGCACGATTAATCTAAAGTGACAGCTCCTTTACACTCCCAAAATTTGGTCAAAATTATACTTCAGGTAAAATTCCAATTTTCAAGGACTTTCAAGGACCATGTGCAAATTTCTACGACTTTCAAGGCCTTGAAAAGGTGTTTTCAAATTCAGGACTTTCAAGGACAGTGGGAACCCTGTAAAAACTATGCCATGGACTTATTAGGGATTTTAACACCAGTAAGATTAGGCACTGATGATATTCTGACTTTGGTCTGAGTGGATCAGATCGTGTCACATAATATCAAATTGACAGGAAAACAGCTGATGAAACATTGTCCTCAGTTTGCTTGTTTTTTATGTCACATATAATGCCCATTTAAAATGAAGACATGATACAATATACATCACATTTTACTGCATGCAAAGAAAAATCCTGTTAGCACCACCCCATCACACACAAAACCACTTTGGTGAAAAAGCAGCGGAAATATTCATAATTGGGGTTAAGAACAGCTTAAAGAACATTATTTCTGAAAATATACAAAAAATTGCAACTTGCTTTGATTTGCTACACTTACAGGAAATTTGAACAAGTTATCTCATAAGTTAGCAATTGTGACCTACAGAAGATGCAACTTGTTTATGAAGTTTGCTTCTGTTCAAAAGCCATGATGATACCGAGTGCCAATGATGAAACAATACAGACAATCCTGGAAGTCTTCAACTAGTATAGTTGTTTAAACCGGCCATACCGGTTTTAACCTGTCAATCAAATGTCTGGGTACACCAAGCATGAGCAAGTGTTCTCTAGGCACTCCATAAATATCAGGAATGTGCGATAATATAGTCTTCCAGCTGAGTTCAAGTAAAGACGGTATATGTGGCTCCAACCAGATCTTGTACACGTCTGATGTTCTGACACGGTCCTCTAGACAAGTCACTCCACCGTATATGTACATGCATTTTGTCTGTAAAAGAGATTAGTAGGTGAAGAGAAATATTCATAAAAATTTACTGTTCATGTAGCCCAATGCTACTGAGGCTCAAAGGATTTGAAAGGAACTTATGTTAAAATGAAGCAATAAGCCCTTACTTGTGGACAGCTTTATAAGAAGAGTTATTTACTTCATAATACTTGTCAATCACTCTCACCAAAACTTTGTCACACAAAGGCTTATACACATATGTGACCATCCTCCACAACTGAGCCCGGATGTCGCCAGTGCCACTATTGAGATATGCTCCATCGAACTTAACAATAAACAATAGGAAACAAAGGATTTATTGACTGTTTTATTGATTTTTCACTACTTAAATGTCAAGTACTATAGACATGATATACATCATTTTAAAGCTAATTTCAAGCAGAATATTTTGGTTGAATATCTCAAAAATGATGATTGGCGACTTCAGGGCTCAGTTGTGCTGAGGGGTCACATATGTATAAACACCCCTATGCACACCCATATATTTACCTAAACATCATCAACCAAGGACATACAGCAATAGCACAATTGCTGACACACAAGTTTGAGTCTGATTCACCTTGCTGTGGACTGTTAAGACTTTCCCACATAATACAGACCCATCCTACACCTCTAAATGGTGAAAGTGGAGTGCTGATTGGCTTATTGAATCACATCATGAAATACAAGCACCTCATTAGCTGAGCAAGCAATGAAGTTCATTAATGTGCCCCCCCCCCCCTGGCCGGATCTGGTTCTTTTCACCTTATAATTTGAGTGCATGCATCCATAAATCCAAAAGGTGTGTGCCAAGCACAGGAATTACTCAAAAGTTTGGTTTGGGTAGGGGCGTGTCATTGAGAATTTAAAAGGGGGCTCACCAATATACCAATTTGTCAAGAAATTTGGACCCATTGATAAACCAAAAGACAAAATTCTCAGCCAAATTTAATTTTACATCTTTTCCCTCAAATATTGTCAAGAGAAAGTTCTCTTAATACAGCATTTTGTACTCACCGATGTGACAGCTGCTGAATGGAAGAAGGCTGGTTGTGGCATCACAGCTGTTAACCTAGTCCATCTTAACTCAGATAGACTTAATTTCCATACATCATCATATATTTTCACATTATTGTGTCCACCACATATATAAACATCTAAAAAGAGGACAAAAATACTTGTGTAAAGAAATTGAACATGATATAAAGATTGAACACGATATAAAGATAATGTGTTCATATTCAAGAAAGTTCCTATATGCAATGTTATATAAAGTTCCTATATGCAATGTTATAACTTATATTCAAATTTCAAAATGTATTACAATTAATAAAAATTTTTATCAAATTCATTGATACCATATTCCATTTAATCAGCATATATATTAGAAGGGCTGCTAAGAATATGCAATTGGGTTATTTGCAGCGCAATTTGCGTATTTTGGCATTTTGGAAAAAATCTAAAAAAACTTTTCAATTTTTTTTTTTATTTTTAAGATTTTTTCCAAAATGTCAAAAAATTGCGCCGCAAATAACGCAATTGCGTATTCTTAGCAGCCCTATATATTAGTCTCCTGTATACTCTTCTAGCTTGGTCCAGACCGTCCAGTTAAGATTGGTCTTAAACCCTGGAATTGCAGAAACTTTTGGACCTCATAACTGCATAAGTTTTGGTCTAAAGTATATAAAATTATACATATTTAGAATGGCAAGCATTTGACTAATCCATCTGTGACATCAAAATGGGAAACATTTTTTAGGATTTTCTCCAAAAATGAACAATTTATGATACATGTAAAAATGTATACTTTTATATACGTATATGTATTTTACTTTTACCCATAATAGGTTTAATGTGTAAATGTTTCTAATCACAAATATAAAATAAGCAAAATTGCTCCAAACAGTTCAAATTGTGAACAAATAATACCATGAAAATATCACACTTTACAGTATTTGGCCTGAGGTCCTGCTTATTTCCAACACTGTACTTACCATTGCCACATTGTACACTACTGTGATATACTCTTCTCTCTGGGTAATCATCATCTCTTGAAGGGGCAATATTAACTAGTTCCCACTCCAGTGTGTCTGTATTAAATGCATGTAGCTGTAACACAAAATAAGTTTTAAAAACATTAATATTTATCGCTCGATTTTGTATTCATTGAATTATGCCTTAAACCCTACACATGAAAGCAATCTTATATCTTATAAATCACTGTCACTACATTCAAAAGAACAACAATTCAAATCCCCCCTCCCCGATATTGCCCTCATCTTTTCTTGGCACCGGCCAGTGGGGTAGGTCACACTAAACTACACACAAAAATATTAAATATGAGGCAATTTGCTGAAGCAATTCCCATTAAATAAGATTATTAATGAGTTAAGGTTAAATCAATTTGTTCGCCACATTCAGTGTTCGAAATAATCACTTATCCTCTTGTCCAAAAATCACTGGGGACAACCATATTGAGCTATCTACTTATCCCCTGGACAACCACTATATTTTACCTTCAAAATCATGATTTAAACTTGATATTAAATTTTGACTTTTGACTTCATGTTTGATTGTAATTTGTATCCTTAAGGGAGGACAGTTTTTATGGTCTACTGAGCTCAGCAATGCTTTGCTGTCTTCGATAAGCGCATTGTATCGAGAGGTACCTGGCTTTTATCAAAGCCCAAACCCATTAAAGCCTGTAGCAAACTCTGCCAGGCTCCGCTCAATTGACAACTCTGCTCCGATATAACACATTGACCAAAATATAATGCAGTTATGAGGTCCAAAAGTTTCTGCAATTCCAGGGTTTAAGACCAATCTTAACTGGACGGTCTGGACCAAGCTAGAAGAGTATACAGGAGACTAATATATAGGGCTGCTAAGAATACGCCATTGCGTTATTTATATGAATTTTTTGACATTTTGGAAAAATCTTAAAAAAAAAAATTGAAAAGTTTTTTTAGATTTTTTCCAAAATGCCAAAATACGCAAAAAATATTAAATATGAGGCAATTTGCTGAAGCAATTCCCATTAAATAAGATTATTAATGAGTTAAGGTTAAATCAATTTGTTCGCCACATTCAGTGTTCGAAATAATCACTTATCCTCTTGTCCAAAAATCACTGGGGACAACCATATTGAGCTATCTACTTATCCCTGGACAACCACTATATTTTACCTTCAAAATCATGATTTAAACTTGATATTAAATTTTGACTTTTGACTTCATGTTTGATTGTAATTTGTATCCTTAAGGGAGGACAGTTTTTATGGTCTACTGAGCTCAGCAATGCTTTGCTGTCTTCGATAGCGCATTGTATCGGAGAGGTACCTGGCTTTTATCAAAGCCCAAACCCATTAAAGCCTGTAGCAAACTCTGCCAGGCTCCGCTCAATTGACAACTCTGCTCCGATATAACACATTGACCAAAATATCGATCGAATCAATTTTACGACCATGCTTGAATTAACAACCCCTTGAAACCTAATTACACCACTTTATGTAAACGTAAACTTACACACATTATTTACTTTCTATTGACCGCAGACACGACCTGAGACATGCTTATTTAATGACCACTTGAGTAGTTGATGAGTGGGTCGTTATGTACTTACTGAACAAAAGGAAATTGATTTTGGTTTTACATCAACCGTGTTTATAATCCTGCTGCTCTGCTGAACGCTCCGATAGATATCAGCAAACTCGTATACTGTTCGCTTGTTCCTATCGAACGCTCTAGCGTACATGAACCATTATCGAAGACAGCAAAGCATTATTGCCGAGCTAAGTAGACCATAAAAACTGTCCTCCCTAAGCGAGATCTACAGACCACACTGCTAGCACTAAGTATTATAATATGATGTAATGTCCACTTGTTCAGCATGTCCAGTTCAGAATATTTTTAATTAACCATTTCTGAGGAACCCAATGGTTGCAGTACTTGAGATCCACATGATCAGAATGGCGAATTTTGAAGCTTGCACAGCAGCCCTCGAATTAAGGATCTGAAGGGGCACGGCAACTTTTTTAGGGCAAGTTGATAATTGCCTTGGATTTTCACTGAAAAGGCAAGGCAGCACCGCAATTTGTAATATTTCATAAGGGCATCATGGCAACTGTTGAAAATTTGAAAAGGGCACCAAGGCAATTTCTCAAAAGCGAATAGATGCATTGCTGTCAGCTGAATTTGACACCAAAGTAAAATTCGACTCTCAACTTTACACTAAAACTAACCTGATTGCTCAAAAAACCTGCTTAAATAATACAAAGCAGTCAAAAATCAACAGTTTAATTTACTTAAATTCTGCGATTAGTTCTGAGCTGCAAAACTGACTCGAAACAGCGGTGAAACAGCTGTAACTTTGGTAATAATATTGATCAAATTCGCCGGGATAAAAACTATTTCGTGCAAAACATATCTAGAGATGGGCTCACATGTACAAGATAAGATGATACCGGAAGGGTATCGCCATCGGTTTGCAATGGGAAGTCAATGTTTGCTAATCGAGAGATCAATTGATTTGCCCAGCGCTCGGATTTTGTTCACGACACAAGGAAGCTTAGTTACTAACAGCGTTTCTGATTGGTCGATAGTAAGCTGAAGGTATTTTTCTGACCAATCGGGAAAATGAAGTCAGATTTCTAGCAACCAGATAATGTATAAAAGCGGATGCGATTGGCTGAATATGGAAGCTTACGTAGGGGTAATGAATATTAATTCACAACAAACTATAATTGATAGCTGGGTTACGATGCTGAAAATAGCGATCGTGTTCAAGATTTTCGATTTTAATTTTCCACAATTTTTCGGGGTTTTAACCAGTACTTAGGGGCAGGGCTGGCCGGCTAGGGCACCCACGGCAACTTCAACGGCAATGGGGGTGGGCACCCACAGCAATATGCCGTCGGTGCCGTGGGTTAATTCGAGGGCTGTTGCACAGGTTTAGCAATTTGTGGCTATGGATTTTGCAGAAAAAAATACATCAAATTTGATTTTTTTTTTTGCACTAAAAAATATGACACATTTTTGGGACAACCAAAATGTTTTGAGGACAAGCAGAATTTATGCTTTAGTTATCCTCGGGACAACCTACATATTTTCCTTATTTCGGACACTAGCCACATTTTCATACCATATTGTCATAATGCAAGTTAACTTGTATCTATTTAATTGACAAAGGGTAGAGTTTCAAATATTTCCATAAACTTCCCTAAAACACGCAAATAATGAACACAGCCTCTTAGATCACGCCACAGTAAACCCTATGGGATGGTTTAATTTGACATTTTGCTAAAATCAAGCTGTAAGCCATATGGGCTATACGTAGTCGCCGACATTGATTAACTGTAACTGACCTTTGTTTGAAGTTTATGGGCATATAATTCAGTCCAACTGCTTCCAATGATAAATATTCTATTATTATAATGTGCCAAGCCATGACGATACATTCCTCTCGCTTCAATCATCTCGCGGGTTTGTGATTTGGAATCTGACAAAGATGACCAGATTTGGGTCTGCAGGTTGAGCATGTGTAGATCGGAATCAAACAGAAACTCAAATTCAGAGATCTGTCGGCATCCACCGTAAACAAAGAGTTTATCTTGAAGTAAAATAATGGCCTGTGGAAATAAAGAATAAGAAGTAAATTGGATATTGAAATGTATCAACCTATGACCCATTTGTAAACCTTCATCACTTTTTTTAAAACTGAAATGACTGGCTTAGTTCTGATATGTTCTGGCTTAGTTCTGATATGAAGTGATCGATAAAAAATACAAATTAATAATAAAAAAAGACTATTTTGTATGACTTGGCCATCAATATGTGCTATTTAGAGGAATATTTAAGTATGGTTTTTGATCCCTGTTTGATACATATATATAATGATAACATACACTGTAGTTAGTTTCATTTCATTATACTAATTGTCAGGGTTGCAGATAGCAGAATTTGAGTGGCAATTTACAGAATTTGCTCGATTTAGATTTTAACCAAAGTGGCCACTTTAAGAATAAATTTGATAAAATATACATATTTTTTTGAGTTTGAGTGGTATGCTCTATGATCAAAAGCCTAAGTGGTGGACTCCAAAAGTGAGTGTTGGGCTCCACCTCCAACTGCCACCCACCATAGCTACAACCCTGCTAATTGTCACCAAATGATAGTAACTTTCTCACTTACCTGACCGTACTTTTTTGGTGGTTTCTCTCCTGTGACCTGAAGAACAGACCATCTTTTTTCTCTTAGATCTAACATGTAAATTTTGTTGTTACTAATGGAGCCCCAGGGAAAGCAGGTACCGCCGAAGAACAGAAGCACATTACCAGCTAGAGTCACTGAAGGGAAAAGACAGAATCTTGATGTTACTGGTACACAGTGTGGAATCCAGGCCAGGAAATGGTCAGATTTTTATTGAAGTAACTACAATGAATTATTTGTTCATTTGGTATCCTATTTTCAGAGCTATCATATTACATCTTGCATAACACCCTTATATCAAGGTTGGTTTGGTTACATGATTGTAGGAATCTCTACCTATGTCTCAAGATAATGCTTCAATACCTATATCTGTTTAATCAACAATTCCTGATGAGATTGTGACTGCAGCTTTTTATTGTAATGAAAATATGAGCTAACACACCCTCTTATATGACCTGCCAAGAGGTCTGTATGACTTTTCAACTGTGGAGATTTATACACCCATATTCTTACTGTGTAGTTTTGAAATATGAATTTGTACATAATCGACTTACTTTGGAGGTTTTTGAGTTGGTAACAGTTGGTACGCCTGCAGTTTGAATGCAGATACAAACACACCATTCATTTGGATTTTAGGACATGAAAATTGTAACATTTCACAATTAAACTTAACTGGGGGCTTTTATACACAAGTCTGACTATTAATCGCCACACCGTGGACCTGATATTATATACCTCCAATATGGAACCTATTTCTTTATATAATAGGCTTAATTCTTTTTAAAGGTGTGTAATGCCCTTTAGAATATGTCTTGTAACCATGGACGTTCATAGTGTTTGTGTCCACGCTTTACAAGCTTAAATTCATGCTGAAGTCCATGCTTGTGAGAATGTGGGTGAAAACAGATGCGCTCACATTTAAACGCTCGCACATGAAAGACACACAGATTCACATATTTGTGCCACTTACTTGACATTGAAGCTGTTTGTCGTGGGGGTTCTCCTGTTGTTTCCACCTCACACCAAGTCCTTGTGTCAAAATTAAAGCACCACAGCTAAAAGGAAATGCAACAAAAAAAAAAAGATTTGTGATATTATGATGTAATATTTGATATCTCTGGTTTACATGGATAAATAAATAGCCAACAAATGTATTTCATTACCTTTCTGTACTGTACTATTCAATTCCTCAGACAAGACCACACAAGACCAAATCTGGGATCAAGCATGCTAGTAGCTTATAAAGCATTAGCAGCCAAGCTGATTTGAAGAATCTACCATGAATCCATGATGGTCAGTGGTCAGCCAGGCAAGAATGGGGTATCGTACAAATATTTATTTGTTAGGCTCACATGCCAACAACATACACTATGTATTATTGAACGATTTAGATAAATGTAATAATTTAAGGTTCTTTTGGTAACTTTCACTGTTCACTTTCAAAATGCAAAACTGACTGGCTCTTATTGTACAATGTAATTCCTGACAGAGGTACAAGTAGAGCTGTAACCAGGAATCCTACCAGTCCACTAATTGGTGGAAACTATAGCTCATGTCATACAATATTCCCAGTATCACTGCATACCATTATCCTATAAAATATCACCCTGTGATGTCACCACAGGACAATAGTAATTTTATATAGCACAAAATGTCATTCAGTGAAATATTGGGAGCACTGTTGGCCAGAGCTGCAATCCTGCCTCCATTACACAATCATGTGAGTGTCAATTATAATGTAACACGATCTGGTAGAGGCCAAAGGAGGCATTTTTGAAAATTGAGTTACTATAATATAGTAATATCAAGCTATCATATACTGAAAACACCAAAGGACTAGCATACTTGGTTCTAAAGTTCTGAAGTTTTCTTATGTATTTTATTGTTTTTTTACTCATTATTTTTGCCTTTACCTCAATTTCAAATTTGCCACCTTTGGCCTCAATGGACCAGATCGTGTCACATGTGTTCAAAAATGTTAACCGAAAATGTTTATGGCTATAATTCTGCTTCCAAAAATACTTATATGCCAACCAAATCTGGTAATAATAATCTTTGGGTGTGAACATCAAGTGAATGGAGATATTTGAGGTCAAAGGTGATCTAATTGTCAAATGAGGCCATTGAAGATCTCAAGTATTAAAATTGCTCTCATGTGTAAAGGGCAAATGCTCTTATGTGTGCAGTCAATACTGATACTCAACCATGGTTTTTCCCATACAAAATAATCCTTCAACCACAAAGGAGTGCTGGTTAATATTCCTGACACATCCCTGTCGTAGTGGTTTATATTTCAGTATGAATTTCCAAAAACTAGAACTTACCTCTTGAAAGACCTCATTAAATATGATCATATTGCCTTCAATCTCTGGGTTTGGATGTTCTAGTGGTCTCTGATATTCAGGATGGTAACCTCCAAATACATACAGATTTCTATCATCAGTGACACAACAGTGACCGCTTCTAGGATAAGGAACCTTGTAACCTGGTAGTATGAACAAAATTACAAAGTCAAACAATTACACAATCACCAAGATTATGTTGAAAGACTATACAGTGAGGGGCTGTGCAATAATTATGAGTCCTGGTGGTAAAATTGGGGGGGGGCATTCCTGGCATGAAATTTTTGACGAGCCGGCGAATGGGGGGGCAAGCCATTTTTGGCCAGCCAAGAAGAGGGGGCAAGAGATTTTTGGTACACATTCATGGGGTGCCTTTTAATAAAACGCTCTAAAAACAATGAAAACGGCCAAAACAGTACGGAAACGTTTGAATATATGCAACGCTCGCAAAATACCTATAATCTACAGTAAAATTAAGTATTTCTTGGCCAAACTGGAGAAACACTATCAATGTTAGATGCTCTGCGATAAACACACACGAACATAGCATGGTACAGAAGAAAGCATACACGCGTCTTACATTGCGTTTACGCTTAGTACGCTACATGGACGCAACACGCATATTCCAGTTTGGCCAAGAAATACTTAATTTTACTGTAGACCATATGGTTTGCAAATTGGGATCCAAAAAATGTCCACGTGCAAAGTGGGGGGGGGGGGGCAGTTCCAATATAATTGAAACTCCTGGCCCCGACCGGGAGTTCCAACAGTGTGTATATGCTTAATATATGTGTTTAATGTGCATTCACATACATACTTAGCCGTCGGTACGAAGAAATCGTTGCTCCAAAAATGATTGCAAATTACACATTTAAAATCATTTTTCACCACAAAATATGATATGAAAACACAGGTGAGCAATGACATGAATATATGGAGAGGTCAAACAGGTTGTTAATTATTGTCAATATTAATATTTTGCGACATTACAATGAAGACACCCTATCATGCCTATGGCACCTGCTACAACTTGAGAACAAGTCCTCAAACGTTCGAAATTTGTAGTTACTACAACTGAGGGGGATAAAGATTTTTTTGCGGGCTGAGGGGGGGTCAAGCAATTTTTGGCAGGCCAAGGGGGGGGGGAGGGCTTCTGACAATGACATGTCTGATATTGACTAAAACTTGTGAAAGAATGAAAATTATTGCTATTTATTTGACTTTTTATTTATTTTGTTAATTTCATTTGATTTCAGGAAAAGGCTATAAACTTTCAGACCTTTTTGGTCTTCCAGCCTTTTCCTCCATACCGTGTTTATATATTTTTTCATGTTATGTCTTTGATTTTTATGGAAATAAAAATATGAATGAATGAATATGAATGACTGAGAAAATGTAGCTCACCGTGACGTCACTCCCGGGGGGAGGGCACTCAAATTTAACACAAATGACCATTACCCCCGGAAAGACCCCCCTTTTTGGATTTTGCAGCTCCGAAAGACACCCTATATTTGACCATAATAGAGCTCCGAAAGACCCTTGATTTGATCATTTCAGCTCTAAAAGACCCAAAAATTTCTCATTCCTCATATTTCTGGGGTTTTTTCAGGCAATTTTCAACCAAAAAGCTAAGGAAGAAAGACCCTTGATTTTGACTGTTCGCAGCTCCAACCCCATTTTACTTGTTCGCAGCTCAAAAAAAAAACCCTTTTACCGATGCACGCTGTCAGCTCCCAAAGTCAAAGACCCACCACCTCCGGGGGAACATACCCACCAAAATTTTTTGATGTGCCCCCCCCCCCCACGACGTCGCTCAGTCATTTCATTTAACACTGAATTTGATCAGTGCAGTACATGTACCCAATAAAATTATAATATGACTGCACTGAGCATGTGAGTAGCCAGCGAGTGACCCCCGCGAGTGACCCCAGCGAGTGACCAGCCAGCGTTCTGAGTGTGTAAGCTTATTAAGTTAAATATTATCATTGCTTATCAACCATGCTTATTCATTGTAATGTAAAATGTAAACAATCATGCTTAATATTCATTGTTGTAAATGTAATGTGTATAATCATGTAATAAACCATGAAAAAAAATACCTGCATGGCGACTTTGAACAGGTTCGACAAGGTAGAATTTGCCAACCTTCCCTTCACCGTCAGATTGCTGTTCGATCTCCATCATATATCTCAGTTACCGATGATGTACAATTTCTAGCGTCATTTAATCTTATTTTTGTATGAAAGATGGTTTACGATTAGGCAAAAACACACAAACATTCATCGGGCAAACCCACTTCCACGATTTGCGATAGGTTGTTTACATTTTGACCTTTGCACCGGGAATGTTTCTATTGCTGGATGTGATTAGCTAAAAGCATAATTTTGATATACAACTAGCCAATAATGATGCGTCTTCTTTCTTACATATCCAGGGACTTTTGTACTCAACATCATTAATTACATCCAGTCTATGTGCTTTATACTCTCGTACAAAATACCTTCCTATACAAGAGTATCCCACCAGAGTTTCCACGTAACTTCTTGTATTGACAATTTTTATGCTCTAGATTTTTTTTTTAGTCTTTACACAGCCGTGACGTTAGTCACGGCTGTGTCTTTTTCTTACAGGTTCTTACACAGCCGTGACGTTAGTCACGGCTGTGTCTTTTTTCTTACAGGTTCTTACACAGCCGTGACGTTAGTCACGGCTGTGTCTTTTTTCTTACAGATTCTTTACACAGCCGTGACGTTAGTCACGGCTGTGTCTTTTTTCTTACAGGATCTTCTTCTTCTTTCTTCTTTCTTTCTGTCAACCATTACATTTGCTCTAGCACTCACATGCTTATATCGATTTTGACTTAACTTAGTCATAATGATCATTGACCGTGCCCCTACATGTCACATGAAACTTGTGGGGTCAAAGGTCACGCAGGGGTCATAGGGGTCAAAAACGTGATTTCAACTAAAAATGCATGTTCTCCTACAGATTACGTACGACAGTGACGCCACTTGCACACATGCGTTGTTATTAACCAGTGTCTATATGGTGTACACAGATTTGGGGTCAAAGGTCATTAAGGGGTCACTTCCGGTATAAAACGAAATACTTTCAAATTTTTTTATTAGCTAAGGAAAACATAGGACAGTAACGGTATATTCACATATGAGTTGCAGTTACCCAATGTATATGTGGTATTTTTTTATTTGGGGTCAAAGGTCATTAAGGGGTCACTTCCGGAATAAAACGAAATACCTTTAAAAATGCATCTTCTCCCACAAATTACGTAGGACAGTGACACCACTTGCACACATGCATTGCTATTACCCAGTGTCAATGTGGTGTACACAGATTTGGGGCCAAAGGTCATTAAGGGGCCACTTCCGGTATAAATTGAAATATCTTCAAAAAAAATGTATTAGCTAAGAAGAACATAGGAGAGTAATGGTATGTTCACACATGAATTGTGTTTAACCAATGTATATATGATATTTTTTTATTTGGGGTCAAAGGTCATTAAGTGGTCATTTCCGGTATAAAACGAAATACCTTTAAAATGCATCTTCTCCCACAAATTACTCAGGACAGTGATGCCACTTACACACATGCATTGCTATTACCCAGTGTTTATGGGGTGTACACAGATTTGGGGTCAAAGGTCATTAAGGGGCCACTTCCGGTCTGAGACGAAAAACGTTCAAAATGCCCTTCTGCCACAAATAACATGGCAAAATAATGCCACGTGCACGCATACATTGACATTAGCCAAAGCCTATGGGGTTTTCATACATTTTGGGGTCAAAGGTCATTAAGAGGTCACAACACGGCTGTGTTCGTGGTCTTAGACCACAGCTAAGTCTAGTTCTTCTTTCTTTCTGTCAACCATTACATTTGCTCTAGCACTCACATGCTTATATCGATTTTGACCTAACTTGGTCACAATGATCATTGACCATGCTCCTACATGTCACATGAAACTCGGTTGGGACAAAGGTCACGCAGGGGTCACAGGGGTCAAAAACGTGATTTCAACTAAAATGCATCTTCTCCTACAACTTACGTAGGACAGCGACCCCACTTGCACACATGCATTGTTATTACCCAGTGTCTATGTGGTGTACACAGATTTGGGGTCAAAGGTCATTAAGGGTCACTTCCGGTATAAAACGAAAAACCTTCAAACATTTTTATTAGCTAAGTAAAACATAGCACAGTGACGGCATGTTCACATATGATCTGCAGTCACCCAATGTATATGTGGTATTTTTTTTACTTGGGGTCAAAGCTCATTAAGGGGTCACTTCCGGTATAAAAAGAAATACCTTTAAAATGCATCTTCTTCCACAAATTATGTGGGACAGAGACGCCACTTGCACACATGTATTGTTATTACCCAGTGTCTATGGGGTGTACACAGATTTGGGGACAAAGGTCATTAAGGGGTAACTTCAGGAAAAAACGAAATATCTTTAAAAAATTTTATAAGCTAAGTAAAACATGGGACAGTAACGGTATGTTCACACGTGATCTGCAGTCACCCAGTGTATATGTGGTATTTTTTTATTTGGGGTCAAATCTCATTAAGGGGTCACTTCCGGTATAAAACGAAATACCTTTAAAATGCATCTTCTTCCACAGATTCTGTAGGACAGTGACGCCACTTGCACACATGCATTGTTATTACCCAGTGTCTATGGGGTGTACACAGATTTGGGGTCAAAGGTCATTAAGGGGTCACTTCCGGTATAAAACGAAAAACCTTCAAAAATTTGTATTTGCTAAGAAAAACATAGGACAGTAACGGTATGTTCACACATGAATTGTGGTTACCCAATTCATATGTGGTATTTTTTTATTTGGGGTCAAATGTCATTAAGGGGTCACTTCCGGTCTGAGACGATAAACCTTCAAAATGCCCCTTCTGCTACAAATAACATGGCAAAGTGATGCCACGTGCACACATACATTGACATTAGCCAATGTCTATGGGGTTTTCATATATTTTGGGGTCAAAGGTCATTAAAGGGTCACAACACGGCTGTGTTCGTGGTCTTAGACCACAGCTAAGTCTAGTTCTTCTTCTTTCTTTCTTCTTTCTGTCAACCATTACATTTGCTCTAGCACTCACATGCTTACATCGATTTTAACCTAACTTGGTCACAATGATCATTGACCGTGCCCCTACATGTCACATGAAACTTGTGGGGTCAAAGGTCACGCAGGGGTCATAGGGTCAAAAACATGATTTCAACTCAAAATGCATCTTCTCCTACAAATTACGTAGGACAGTGACGCCACTTGCACACATCCATTGTTATTATCCAGTGTCTATATGGTGTACACAGATTTGGGGTCAAAGGTCATTAAAGGGTTACTTCCGGTATAAAACGAAATACGTTCAAATTATTTTATTAGCTAAGAAAAACATAGGACAGTAACGGTATGTTCACATATGAGTTGCAGTTACCCAATGTATATGTTGTATTTTTTGTTTGGGTCAAAGGTCATTAAGGGGTCACTTCCGGAATAAAACGAAATACCTTAAAAATGCATCTTCTCCCACAAATTACGTAGGACAGTGACACCACTTGCACACATGCATTGTTATTACCCAGTGTCAATGTGGTGTACACAGATTTGGGTTCAAAGGTCATTAAGGGGCCACTTCCGGTATAAATCGATATATCTTCAACAAATTTTATTAGCTAAGAAAAACATAGGACAGTGATGGTATGTTCACACATGAATTGTGTTTAACCAATGTATATATGGTATTTTTTATTTGGGGTCAAAGGTCATTAATGGGTCATTTCCGGTATAAAACGAAATACCTTTAAAATGCATCTTCTCCCACAAATTACGCGGGACAGTGATGCTACTTACACACATGCATTGTTATTACCCAGTGTCTATGGGGTGTACACAGATTTGGGGTCAAAGTTCATTAAAGGGTTTCTTCGGGTCTGAGACGAAAAACATTCAAAATGTCCCTTCTGCCACAAATAACATGGCAAAGTAATGCCACGTGCACGCATACATTGACATTAGCCAATGCCTATGGGGTTTTCATATATTTTGGGGTCAAAGGTCAGTAAGGGGTCACAACACGGCTGTGTTCGTGGTCTTAGACCACAGCTAAGTCTAGTTACACAGCCGTGACGTTAGTCACGGCTGTGTCTTTTTTCTTACAGGTTCTTACACAGCCGTGACGTTAGTCACGGCTGTGTCTTTTTTCTTACAGGTTCTTTCTTTACACAGCCGTGACGTTAGTCACGGCTGTGTCTTTTTCTTACAGGTTCTTCTTCTTCTTTCTTCCTTCTTTCTGTCAACCATTACATTTGCTCTAGCACTCACATGCTTACATCGATTTTGACCTAACTTGGTCACCATGATCATTGACCATGCCCCTACATGTCACATGAAACTCGCAGGGTCAAAGGTCACGCAGGGGTCACAGGGGTCAAAACGTGATTTCAACTAAAATGCATCTTCTCCTACAACTTACGTAGGACAGCGACCCAACTTGCACACATGCATTGTTATTACCCAGTGTCTATGTGGTGTACACAGATTTGGAGTCAAAGGTCATTAAGGGGTCACTTCCGGTATAAAACGAAAAACCTTCAAAATTTTTTATTAGCCAAGTAAAACATGGGACAGTACTGATATGTTCACACATGACCTGCAGCCACCTAATGTATATGTGGTATTTTTTTTATTTGGGTCAAATCTCATTAAGGGTCACTTCCGGTATAAAATGAAATACCTTTAAAATGCATCTTCTTCCACAGATTCTGTAGGACAGTGACGCCACTTGCACACATGCATTGTTATTACCCAGTGTCTATGTGGTGTACACAGATTCGGGGTCAAAGGTCATTAAGGGGTCACTTCCGGTATAAAACGAAAAACCTTCAAAATTTTAATTAGCCAAGTAAAACATGGGACAGTAACGATATGTTCACACATGATCTGCAGTCACCCAATGTATATGTGGTATTTTTTTATTTGGGTCAAATCTCATTAAGGGGTCACTTCCGGTATAAAATGAAATACCTTTAAAATGCATCTTCTTCCACAGATTCAGTAGGACAGTGACGCCACTTGCACACATGCATTGTTATTACCCAGTGTCTATTGGGTGTACACAGATTTGGGGTCAAAGGTCAGTGAGGGGTCACTTCCGGTATAAAACGATATACCTTCAAAATGCCCCTTCTGCCACAAAAAGCATAGCAAAATGATGCCGCGTGTGACACGTGCATTGACATTAGCCAATGTCTATGGGGTTTTCATATATTTTGGGGTCAAAGGTAATTAAGGGGTCACAACACGGCTGTGTTCGTGGTCTTAGACCACAGCTAAGTCTAGTTCTTTCTTCTTCTTCTTCTGTCAACCATTACATTTGCTCTAGCACTCACATGCTTACATCGATTTTGACCTAACTTGGTCACAATGATCATTGACCGTGCCCCTACATGTCACATGAAACTTGTGGGGTCAAAGGTCATGCAGGGGTCACAGGGGTCAAAACGTGATTTCAACTAAAATGCATCTTCTCCCACAACTTACGTTGGACAGTGACCCCACTTGCACACATGCATTGTTATTACCCAGTGTCTATGTGGTGTACACAGATTTGGGGTCAATGGTCATTAAGGGTTACTTCCGGTATAAAACGAAAAACCTTCAAAAATTTTATTAGCTAAGTAAAATATAGCACAGTAACGGTATGTTCACATATGATCTGCAGTCACCCAATGTATATGTGGTATTTTTTTTATTTGGGGTCAAAGCTCATTAAGGGGTCACTTCCGGTATAAAAATAAATACCTTTAAAATGCATCTTCTTCCACAAATTATGTGGGACAGAGACGCCACTTGCACACATGCATTGTTATTACCCAGTGTCTATGTGGTGTACACAGATTTGGGGTCAAAGGTCATTAAGGGTCACTTCCGGTATAAAACGAAATACCTTCAAAAATTTGTATTAGCTAAGTAAAACATGGGACAGTAACGGTATGTTCACACATGATCTGCAGTCACCCAATGTATATATGGTATTTTTTTATTTGGGGTCAAATCTCATTAAGAGGTTACTTCCGGTATAAAACGAAATACCTTTAAAATGCATCTTCTTCCACAGATTCTGTAGGACAGTGACGCCACTTGCACACCTGCATTGTCATTACCCATTGTCTATGGGGTGTACACAGATTTGGGGTCAAAGGTCATTAAGGGGTCACTTCCGGTATAAAACGAAAAACCTTCAAAAATTTTTATTTGCTAAGAAAAACATAGGACAGTAACGGTATGTTCACACATGAATTGCGGTTACCCAATTCATATGTGGCATTTTTTTATTTGGGGTCAAATGTCATTAAGGGGTCACTTCCGGTCTGAGACGAAAAACCTTCAAAATGCCCCTTCTCCCGCAAATAACATGGCAAAGTGATGCCACGTGCACACATACATTGACATTAGCCAATGTCTATGGGGTTTTCATATATTTTGGGGTCAAAGGTCATTAAGGGTAACAACACGGCTGTGTTCGTGGTCTTAGACCACAGCTAAGTCTAGTTCTTCTTTCTTCTTCTTTCTTCTTTCTTCTGTCAACCATTACATTTGCTCTAGCACTCACATGCTTACATCGATTTTGACCTAACTTGGTCACAATGATCACTGACCGTGCCCCTACATGTCACATGAAACTCGTGGGGTCAAAGGTCACGCAGGGGTCACAGGGGTCAAAAACGTGATTTCAACTCAAAATGCATCTTCTCCTACAAATTACGTAGGACAGTGACACCACTGTCACACATGCATTGTATTTACCCAGTGTCTATGTGGTGTACACAGATTTGGGGTCAAAGGTCATTAAGGGGTCACTTCCGGTATAAAACGGAATACCTTCAAATTTTTTTATTAGCTCAGGAAAACATAGGACAGTAACGGTATGTTCACATTTGAATTGCAGTTACCCAATGTACATGTGGTATTTTTTTTATTTGGGGTCAAAAGGTCATTAAGGGTCACTTCCGGTTTAAAACAAAATACCTTTAAAATGCATCTTCTCCCACAAATTACGTAGGACAATGACACCACTTGCACACATGCATTGTTATTAATCAGTGTCAATGTGGTGTACACAGATTTTGGGTCAAAGGTCATTAAGGGGTCACTTCCGGTATAAATCGAAATATCTTCAAAAAATTGTATAAACTAAGAAAATCATAGGAGAGTGATGATATGTTCACACATGAATTGTGTTTACCCAATGTATATATGGTATTTTTTTATTTGGGGTCAAAGGTCATTAAGGTGTCGTTTCCGGTATAAAACGAAATACCTTTAAAATACATCTTCTCCCACAAATTACGTAGGACAGTGATGCCACTTACACACATGCATTGTTATTACCCAGTGCCTATGGGGTGTACACAGATTTGGGGTCAAAGGTCATTAAGGTGTCACTTCCGGTATAAATCGAAATATCTTCAAAAAATTCTGTTAGCTAAGAGAAACATAGGGGAGTGATGGTATGTTCACACATGAATTGTGTTTACCCAATGTATGTATGGTATTTTTTTATTTGTGGTCAAAGGTCATTAAGGGGCCATTTCCGGTATAAAACAAAATACCTTTAAAATGCATCTTCTCCCACAAATTACGTAGGACAGTGATGCCACTGACATACATGCATTGTTATTACCCAGTGTCTATGGGGTGTTCACAGATTTGGGTTCAAAGGTCATTAAGGGGTCACTTCCGGTTTGAGACAAAAACTTTCAAAATGCCCTTCTGCCACAAATAACATGGCAAAGTGATGCCACGTACTCACATACATTGACATTAGCCAATGTCTATGGGGTTTTCATATATTTTGTGGTCAAAGGTTATTAAGGGGTAACAACACGGCTGTGTTCGTGGTCTTAGACCACAGCTAAGTCTAGTTCTTCTTCTTTCTTCTTTCTTTCTGTCAACCATTACATTTGCTCTAGCACTTACATGCTTACATCGATTTTGACCTAACTTGGTCAAAATGATTATTGACCATGCCCCTACATGTCACATGAAACTCGCGGGGTCAAAGGTCACGGAGGGGTCACAGGGGTCAAAAACGTGATTTCAACTAAAATGCATCTTCTCCTACAACTTACGTAGGACAGCGATTCCACTTGCACACATGCATTGTTATTACCCAATGTCTATGTGGTGTACACAGATTTGGGGTCAAAGGTCATTAAGGGGTCACTTCCGGTATAAAACGAAAAACCTTCAAAAATTTTTATTAGCTAAGTAAAACATAGCACAGTAACGGTATGTTCACATATGATCTGCAGTCACCCAATGTATATGTGGTATTTTTTTTACTTGGGGTCAAAGCTCATTAAGGGGTCACTTCCGGTATAAAAAGAAATACCTTTAAAATGCATCTTCTTCCAGAAATTAGGTGGGACAGAGACGCCACTTGCAAACATGCATTGTTATTACCCAGAGTCTATGTGGTGTACACAGATTTGGGGTCAAAGGTCATTAAGGGGTCACTTCCGGTAAAAAACGAAATATCTTAAAAAAAATTATAAGCTAAGTAAAACACGGGACAGTAACGGTATGTTCACACGTGATCTGCAGTTACCCAATGTATATGTGGTATTTTTTATTTGGGGTCAAAGGTCATTAAGGGGTCACTTCCGGTATAAAACGAAAAACCTTCAAAAAATTTTATTTGCTAAGAAAAACATAGGACAGTAACAGTATGTTCACACATGAATTGTGGTTACCCAATTCATAATGTGGTATTTTTTTATTTGGGGTCAAATGTCATAAAGGGGTCACTTCCGTTCTGAGACGAAAAACCTTCAAAATGCCCCTTCTGCCACAAATAACATGGCAAAGTGATGCCACGTGCACACATACATTGACATTAGCCAATGTCTATGGGGTTTTCATATATTTTGGGGTCAAAGGTCATTAAGGGGTCACAACACGGCTGTGTTTGTGGTCTTAGACCACAGCTAATTCTTCTTCTTTCTTCTTTCTTTCTGTCAACCATTACATTTGCTCTAGCACTCACATGCTTACATCGATTTTGACCTAACTTGGTCACAATGATCATTGACCGTGCCCCTACATGTCACATGAAACTCGTGGGGTCAAAGGTCACACAGGGGTCACAGGGGTCAAAAACGTGATTTCAACTCAAAATGCATCTTCTCCTACAAATTACGTAGGACAGTGACGCCACTTGCACACATGCATTGTAATTACCCAGTGTCTATGTGGTGTACACAGATTTGGGGTCAAAGGTCATTAAGGGGTCACTTCCGGTGTAAAACGAAAAAGCTTCAAAAATTTTATTAGCTAAGTAAAACATAGCACAGTAACGGTATGTTCACATATGATCTGCAGTCTCCCAATGTATATGTGGTATTTTTTTTTTTATTTGGGGTCAAAGCTCATTAAGGGGTCACTTCCGGTATAAAAAGAAATACCTTTAAAATGCATCTTCTTCCACAAATTATGTGGAACAGAGACGCCACTTGCACACATGCATTGTTATCACCCAGTGTCTATGGGGTGTACACAGATTTGGGGTCAAAGGTCATTAAGGGGTCACTTCCGGTATAAAACGAAACACCTTCAAATTTTTTTTATAAGCTAAGTAAAACATGGGACAGTAACGGTATGTTCACACATGATCTGTAGTCACCCAATGTATATGTGGTATTTTTTTTATTTGGGGTCAAATCTCATTAAGGGGTCACTTCCGGTATAAAACAAAATACCTTTAAAATGCATCTTCTTCCACAGATTCTGTAGGACAGTGACGCAAATTGCACACATGCATTGTTATTACCCAGTGTCTATGGGGTGTACACAGATTTGGGGTCAAATGTCATTAAGGGGTCACTTCCGGTATAAAACGAAAACCTTTAAAAAATGTATTTGCTAAGAAAAACATAGGACAGAAACCGTATGTTCACACATGAATTGTGGTTACCCAGTTTATATGTAGTATTATTTTATTTGGGGTCAAAAGGTCATTAAGGGTCACTTCCGGTATAAAACGAAATACCTTTAAAATGTTTCTTCTTCCACAAATTACGTAGGACAGTGATGCTACTTGCACACATGCATTGTTATAACACAGTGTCTATATGGTGTACACACATTTGAGGTCAAAGGTCAGTAAGGGGTCACTTCCGGTATAAAACGATATACCTTCAAAATGCCCCTTCTGCCACAAAAAGCATAGCAAAGTGATGCCATATGGACACGTGCATTGACATTAGCCAATGTCTATGGGGTTGTCATATATTTTGGGGTCAAAGGTGATAATAGGTCACAACACGGCTGTGTTCGTGGTCTTAGACCACAGCTAAGTCTAGTTACACAGCCGTGACGTTAGTCACGGCTGTGTCTTTTTTCTTACAGGTTCTTACACAGCCGTGACGTTAGTCACGGCTGTGTCTTTTTTCTTACAGGTTCTTCTTTCTTTCTTTCTTTCTTCTTTCTTCTTTCTTCTTTCTTCTTTCTTCTTTCTGTCAACCATTACATTTGCTCTAGCACTCACATGCTTACATAGATTTTGACCTAACTTGGTCACAATGATCATTGACCGTGCCCCTACATGTCACATGAAACTTGTGGGGTCAAAGGTCACACAGGGGTCATAGGGGTCAAAAACGTGATTTCGACTCAAAATGCATCTTCTCCTACAAATTACGTAGAACAGTGACGCCACTTGCACACATGCATTGTAATTACCAAGTGTCTATAAGGTGTACACATATTTGGGGTCAAAGGTCATTAAGGGGTCACTTCCGGTATAAAACGGAATACCTTCAAAAATGTTTATTATCTAAGGAAAACATAGGACAATAATGGTATGTTCACATGTGAGTTGCAGTTATCCAATGTATATGTGGTATTTTTTTTATTTGGGGTCAAAGGTCATTAAGGGGTCATTTCCGGTATACAACGAAATACCTTTAAAATAACATCTTCTCCCACAAATTACGTAGGACAGTGACACCACTTGCACACATGCATTGTTATTACCCAGTGTCAATGTGGTGTACACAGATTTGGGGTCAAAGGTCATTAAGGGGTCACTTCCGGTATAAATTGAAATATTTTCAAAACATTTTATTAGCTAAGAAAAACATAGGAGAGTGATGGTATGTTCACACATGAATTGTGTTTTCCCAATGTATATATGGTATTTTTTTTTTTTTTTTCATAGGTCATTAAGTGGTCATTTCCGGTTTGAGACAAAACTTTCAAAATGCCCCTTCTGCCACAAATAACATGGCAAAGTGATGCCACGTACACACATACATTGACATTAGCCAATGTCTATGGGGTTTTCATATATTTTGTGGTCAAATGTCATTAAGGGGTAACAACACGGCTGTGTTCGTGGTCTTAGACCACAGCTAAGTCTAGTTTCTTCTTCTTCTTTCTGTCAACCATTACATTTGCTCTAGCACTCACATGCTTACATCGATTTTGACCTAACTTAGTCACAATGATCATTGACCATGCCCCTACATGTCACATGAAACTCGCGGGGTCTAAGGTCACGCAGGGGTCACAGGGGTCAAAAACGTGATTTCAACTAAAAATGCATCTTCTCCCACAACTTACGTAGGACAGCGACCCCACTTGCACACATGCATTGTTATTACCCAATGTCTATGTGGTGTACACAGATTTGGGGTCAAAGGTCATTAAGGGGTCACTTCCGGTATAAAACGAAAAACCTTCAAAAACTTTTATTAGCTAAGTAAAACATAGCACAGTAACGGTTTGTTCACATATGATCAGCAGTCACCCAATGTATATGTGGTATTTTTTTTTATTTGGGTCAAAAGGTCATTAAGGGGTCACTTCCGGTATAAAAAGAAATACCTTTAAATGCATCTTCTTCCACAAATTATGTGGGACAGAGACGCCACTTGCACACATGCATTGTTATTACCCAGTGTCTATGGGGTGTACACAGATTTGGGGTCAAAGGTCATTAAGGGTCACTTCCGGTATAAAACGAAATACCTTCAAATTTTTTATTAGCTAAGTAAAACATGGGACAGTAACGGTATGCTCACACATGATCTGCAGTCATCCAATGTATATGTGGTATTTTTTGTATTTGGGGTCAAATCTCATTAAGGGGTCACTTCCGGTATAAAACGAAATACCTTTAAAATGCATCTTCTTCCACAGATTATGTGGGACAGAGACGCCACTTGCACACATGCATTGTTATTACCAAGTGTCTATGGGGGTACAGCAGATTTGGGGTCAAAGGTCATTAAGGGGTCACTTCCGGTATAAAACGAAAAACCTTCAAAAATTTTTATTTGCTAAGAAAAACATAGGACAGTAACGGTATGTTCACACATGAATTGTGGTTACCCAGTTTATATGTGGTATTATTTTATTTGGGGTCAAAGGTCATTAAGGGGTCACTTCCGGAATAAAACGAAATACCTTTAAAATGCTTCTTCTTCCACAAATTACGTAGGACAGTGACGCCACTTGCACGCATGCATTGTTATAACACAGTGTCTATATGGTGTACACACATTTCTGGTCAAAGGTCAGTAAGGGGTCACTTCCGGTATAAAACGATATACCTTCAAAATACCCCTTCTGCCACAAAAAGCATAGCAACGTGATGCCACGTGGACACGTGCATTGACATTAGCCAATGTCTTTCGGGTTTTCATATATTTTGGGGTCAAAGGTGATTAAGGGGTCACAACACGGCTGTGTTCGTGGTCTTAGACCACAGCTAAGTCTAGTTCTTACACAGCCGTGACGTTAGTCACGGCTGTGTCTTTTTTCTTACAGGTTCTTTCTTTCTTCTTCTTCTTTCTTCTGTCAACCATTACATTTGCTCTAGCACTCACATGCTTGCATTGATTTTGACCTAACTTGGTCACAATGATCATTGACCGTGCCCCTACATGTCACATGAAACTCGTGGGGTCAAAGGTCACGCAGGGTCACAGGGGTCAAAAACGTGATTTCAACTCAAAATGCATCTTCTCCTACAAATTACGTAGGACAGTGACGCCACTTGCACACATGCATCGTAATTACCCAGTGTCTATGTGGTGTACATAGATTTGGGGTCAAAGGTCATTAAGGGGTCACTTCCGGCATAGAACGGAATACCTTCAAAATTTTTTATTAGCTAAGTAAAATATAGGACAGTAACGGTATGTTCACATATGAGTTGCAGTTACCCAATGTATATGTGGTATTTTTTTATTTGGGGTCAAAAGGTCATTAAGGGGTCACTTCCGGTATAAAACGAAATACCTCTAAATTGCATCTTCTCCCACAAATTACGAGGAACAGTGACACCATTTGCACACACGCATTGTTATTACTCAGTGTCAATGTGGTGTACACAGATTTTGGGTCAAAGGTCATTAAGAGGTCACTTCCGGTATAAATCGAAATATCTCCAAACATTTTTATTAGCTAAGAAAAACATAGGACAGTGATGGTATGTTCACACGTGAATTGTGTTTACCCAATGTATATATTGTATTTTTTTATTTGGGGTCAAATGTCATTAAGGGGGCATTTCCGGTATAAAATGAAAAACCTTTAAAATGCATCTTCTCCCACAAATTACGTAGGACAGTGATGCCACTTACACACATGCATTGTTGTTACCCAGTGTATATGGGTGTACACAGATTTGGGGTCAAAGGTCATTAAGGTGTCACTTCCGGTCTGAGACGAAAAACCTTCAAAATGCCCTTCTGCCACAAATAACATGGCAAAGTAATGCCACGTGCACGCATACATTGATATTGGCCAATGTCTATGGGGTTTTCATATATTTTGGGGTCAAAGGTCATTAAGGGGTCACAACACGGCTGTGTTCGTGGTCTTAGACCACAGCTAAGTCTAGTTCTTCTTTCTTCTGTCAACCATTACATTTGCTCTAGCACTCACATGCTTACATCGATTTTGACCTAACTTGGTCACAATAATCATTGACCGTGCCCCTACATGTCACATGAATCTCGTGGGGTCAAAGGTCACGCAGGGGTCACAGGGGTCAAAAACGAGATTTCAACTAAATATGCATCTTCTCCCACAACTTACGTAGGACAGCGACGTCACTAGCACACATGCATTGATATTACCCAGTGTCTATATGGTGTGCACAGATTTGGGGTCAAAGGTCATTAAGGGGTCACTTCCGGTATAAAACGAAATACCTTCAAAAATTTTTATTAGCTAAACAAAACATAGGACAGTAACGGTATGTTCACACCTTAATTGTGGTTACCCAGTGTATATGTGGTATTTTTTTTACTTTGGGTCAAAGGTCATTAAGGGGTCACTTCCGGTATAAAACGAAATATCTTTAAAATGCATCTTCTCCCACAAATTACGTAGGACAGTGACGCCACTTGCACACATGCATTGTCATTACCCAGTATCTACGGGGTGTACACAGATTTGGGGTCGAAGGTCATTAAGGGGTCACTTCCGGTATAAATCGAAATATCTTCAAAAAATTTTATTAGCTAAGAAAAACATAGGAGAGTGATGGTATGTTCACACATGAATTGTGTTTACCCAATGTATATGTAGTATTTTTTTATTTGGGGTCAAAGGTCATTAAGGGGTCATTTCCGGTATAAAATGAAATACCTTTAAAATGCATCTTCTCCCACAAATTACGCAGGACAGCGATGCCACTTTCACACATGCATTGTTATTACCCAGTGTCTATGGGGTGTACACAGATTTGGGGTCAAAGGTCATTAAGGGGCCACTTCCGGTAAAAAATGAAATATCTTCAAACAATTTTATTAGCTAAGGAAAACATAGCACAGTAGCGGTATGTTCATACATGAATTGTGGTTAGCCAGTGTATATGTGATATTTTTTTCATTTGGGGTCAAAGGTCATAAAGGGGTCACTTCCAGTCTGAGACGAAAAACCTTCAAAATGCCCCTTCTGCCACAAATAACATGTCAAAGTGATGCCACATGCACACAGGCATTGACATTAGCCAATGCCTATGGGGTTTTCATATATTTTGGGGTCAAAGGTCATTAAGGGGTCACAGCACGGCTGTGTTCGTGGTCTTAGACCACAGCTAATTCTTTCTTTCTTTCTAAAAGCCATAATTATTAAATGTATAATTTTATAAAATATTTGGTTATATTTTTTTCAAACCTGATTTTTTGGCATCATGAGTTTTATGACACACTGACACTCCTGTGGAATCAGCCAAATTTGTAGGTCAACACAGCAATGTTGACATAAAGACGGTCATAATATGACTTTGCTGCAGTGGTGTCACCAGGATTTTTTCGTGGGACGGGTGGGGGAAGTGAATTCGGCGGGGGGTCAACAAATTTTGTGTAAAATTGTCGTAGAAGTTGAAATTTTTCGTAATTTGGGGTTTTTAAAACTGAAAGTGGGGGAAACCCGGGGGGGGGGCTGGGGGCAGAGAAAAATATTGGGGGGGGGGGGCTCGGCCAAAATTTAGTCAGCAGGGTTTCTTACTCCGGCTTCAAATGAACTTTCTTTCTTTCTTTTTTTCCTTCCTTCATGCCTTTATATTTAAGGTTTAGTCTATTTTTGTACTTTTTAGCCCATTTTCGTTTATAATGGCAAAAAGTCTGGCTACTGACGTCACTGACGCGAACATGCATGTGAGGAATGTATAGGCTACACAATGACGTAGTGACACGTTTCCTGGTGATACTTGAATTCCACCACCGCAATACCTCTGTCATTGAACAAAGTTCACAGACGATATCAGATGTGTGTCTTTATGAGTTGTGGATGAAGCTGGATGAGTTCATTTCTCGGCTCCTTAATTAAATCAAAACGGCTTTTGAAAAAATGGCCTAATGTAATCAATAGGTCCTAGGCCTATATGATATTGGTATCTCCCTCTTTGTCAAATTAATTATTATATTCAACATGTCAAAAGACAATAACTTCCGGACTATTAAAATTAACCAGGAAATATAGCTAAATATTATTCACTAACTCTTATCTAGTTTGATTCGGCACCGTATTGTGTGTGTTAAAGCTTAAATGGCCTGGTGGGGGCCTGGTGGTTGTGGGTTTGATTAGTCATGTCACTCGGAAACATCAACCAGTTTAGGGAAATTCTCATCGCATAGTATTTCATCCTCATCAGGATATGTAGGCGTTCTGAGGTCAAAAAGCCAAACGTGAGCGGGTACTAAAATATGTCGTGTTCCTGTCACAATATTAACTAGACTTAGCTGTGGTCTAAGACCACGAACACAGCCGTGTTGTTACCCCTTAATGACCTTTGACCCAAAATATATGAAAACCCCATAGACATTGGCTAATGTCAATGTATATGTGCACGTGGCATCACTTTGCCATGTTATTTGTGGCAGAAGGGGCATTTTGAAGGTTTTTCGTCTCAGACCGCAAGTGACCCCTTAATGACATTTGACCCCAAATAAAAAAAATACCACATATGAATTGGGTAACCACAATTCATGTGTGAACATACCGTTACTGTCCTATGTTTTTCTTAGCATATAAAAAATTTTGAAGGTTTTTCGTTTTATACCGGAAGTGACCCCTTAATGACATTTGACCCCAAATCTGTGTACACCCCATAGACACTGGGTAATAACAATGCATGTGTGCAAGTGGCGTCACTGCCCTACAGAATCTGTGGAAGAAGATGCATTTTAAAGGTATTTCGTTTTATACCGGAAGTGACCTCTTAATGAGATTTGACCCCAAATAAAAAATACCACATATACATTGGGTGACTGCAGATCATGTGTGAACATACCGTTACTGTCCCATGTTTTACTTAGCTAATAAAAATTTTTGAAGGTATTTCGTTTTATACCGGAAGTGACCCCTTAATGACCTTTGACCCCAAATCTGTGTACACCCCATAGACACTGGGTAATAGCAATGCATGTGTGCAAGTGGCGTCTCTGTCCCACATAATTTGTGGAAGAAGATGCATTTTAAAGGTATTTCTTTTCATACCGGAAGTGACCCCTTAATGAGCTTTGACCCCAAATAAAAAAAATACCACATATACATTGGGTGACTGCAGATTATATGTGAACATACCATTACTCTGCTATGTTTTACTTAGCTAATAAAATTTTTTGAAGGTTTTTCGTTTTATACCGGAAGTGACCCCTTAATGACCTTTGACCCCAAATCTGTGTACACCACATAAACACTGGGTAATAACAATGCATGTGTGCAAGTGGGGTCACCGTCCAACGTAAGTTGTGGGAGAAGACGCATTTTTAGTTGAAATCACGTTTTGACCCCTGTGACCCCTGCATGACCTTTGACCCCACAAGTTTCATGTGACATGTAGGGGCACGGTCAATGATCATTGTGACCAAATTAGGTCAAAATCGATGTAAGCATGTGAGTGCTAGAGCAAATGTAATGGTTGACAGAAGAAAGAAGAAGAAGAAGAAGAAGAAACTAGACTTAGCTGTGGTCTAAGACCACGAACACAGCCGTGTTGTTACCCCTTAATGACCTTTGACCCCAAAATATATGAAAACCCCATAGACATTGGCTAATGTCAATGTATGTGTGCACGTGGCATCACTTTGCCATGTTATTTGTGGCAGAAGGGGCATTTTGAAGGTTTTTCGTCTCAGACCGGAAGTGACCCCTTAATGACATTTGACGCCAAATAAAAAAATACCACATATGAATTGGGTAACCACAATTCATGTGTGAACATACCGTTACTGTCCTATGTTTATCTTAGCAAATACAAAATTTTGAAGGTTTTTCGTTTTATACCGGAAGTGACCCCTTAATGACCTTTTGACCCAAAATCTGTGTACACCCCATAGACACTGGGTAATAACAATGCATGTGTGCAAGTGGCGTCACTGTCCTACAGAATCTGTGGAAGAAGATCTGCATTTTAAAGGTATTTCGTTTTATACCGGAAGTGACCTCTTAATGAGATTTGACCCCAAATAAAAAAATACCACATATACATTGGGTGACTGCAGATCACGTGTGAACATACCGTTACTGTCCCATGTTTTGCTTAGCTTATAAAAATGTTTGAAGGTTTTTCGTTTTATACCGGAAGTGACCCCTTAATGACCTTTGACCCCAAATCTGTGTACACCACATAGACACTGGGTAATAACAATGCATGTGTGCACGTGGGGTCACTGTCCAACGTAAGTTGTGGGAGAAGATGCATTTTTAGTTGAAATCACGTTTTTGACCTCTGTGACTCCTGCATGACCTTTGACCCCACAAGTTTCATGTGACATGTAGGGGCACGGTCAATGATCATTGTGACCAAGTTAGGTCAAAATCGATGTAAGCATGTGAGTGCTAGAGCAAATGTAATGGTTGACAGAAGAAAGAAGAAGAAGAACTAGACTTAGCTGTGGTCTAAGACCACGAACACAGCCGTGTTGTGACCCCTTAATTACCTTTGACCCCAAAATATATGAAAACCCCATAGACATTGGCTAATGTCAATGCACGTGTCACACGCGGCATCATTTTGCTATGCTTTTGTGGCAGAAGGGCATTTTGAAGGTATATCGTTTTATACCGGAAGTGACCCTCACTGACCTTTGACCCCAAATCTGTGTACACCCCATAGACACTGGGTAATAACAATGCATGTGTGCAAGTGGCGTCACTGTCCTACTGAATCTGTGGAAGAAGATGCATTTTAAAGGTATTTCATTTTATACCGGAAGTGACCCCTTAATGAGATTTGACCCAAATAAAAAAAAAAATACCACATATACATTGGGTGACTGCAGATCATGTGTGAACATATCGTTACTGTCCCATGTTTTACTTGGCTAATTAAAAATTTTGAAGGTTTTTCGTTTTATACCGGAAGTGACCCCTTAATGACCTTTTGACCCCGAATCTGTGTACACCACATAGACACTGGGTAATAACAATGCATGTGTGCAAGTGGCGTCACTGTCCTACAGAATCTGTGGAAGAAGATGCATTTTAAAGGTATTTCATTTTATACCGGAAGTGACCCCTTAATGAGACTTGACCCAAATAAAAAAAAACCACATATACATTAGGTGGCTGCAGGTCATGTGTGAACATATCGTTACTGTCCCATGTTTCACTTGGCTAATAAAAATTTTTGAAGGTTTTTCGTTTTATACCGGAAGTGACCCCTTAATGACCTTTGACTCCAAATCTGTGTACACCACATAGACACTGGGTAATAACAATGCATGTGTGCAAGTTGGGTCGCTGTCCTACGTAAGTTGTAGGAGAAGATGCATTTTTAGTTGAAATCACGTTTTTGACCTCTGTGACCCCTGCGTGACCTTTGACCCTGCGAGTTTCATGTGACATGTAGGGGCATGGTCAATGATCATGGTGACCAAGTTAGGTCAAAATCGATGTAAGCATGTGAGTGCTAGAGCAAATGTAATGGTTGACAGAAAGAAGAAAGAAGAAGAAGAACCTGTAAGAAAAAAGACACAGCCGTGACTAACGTCACGGCTGTGTAAAGAAAGAACCTGTAAGAAAAAGACACAGCCGTGACTAACGTCACGGCTGTGTAAAAAGAAAGAAAGAAAGAACCTGTAAGAAAAAGACACAGCCGTGACTAACGTCACGGCTGTGTAATGCTGGAAATAGCAACGTCTGTGAAGGCTGCTCTGAGTGAGCCACAGAATTAGTAGTGAACAAACCCGAGGGATTTTGCAAATTGGAATCCTGTTACCAAATTTTATGAAAAGGAAACAAAAAATTTACTAATTTTCGATTATTATGTTCAAAACCATAATTATCCCAATTATGGAAACAATTTCAATTTGGAGGACTATTGTTCAAAAAAGGGGGTCATTCAGTATAGGCCGCCTGAAAAAACGGGATCATTGGGTGTAGGATTTTCCCCCAAATACCGGGGTCTTTTCATGGACACATAACGTATGTCAATATATGGGAGTGCCCCCCCCCCCCCGGTAGGCCTACGCGGGGCCCAGTGAATGAAGAACCTGATATCATCAGTAAACAAAATATGAATCAAGTCATGTTTAGTTCGTTTGCAAATTATTTGTTTTTCTTGTTCTTCGAACATTTGCTTGTTTGTTTGCTTTGATTTGCTTATTCATTTGAAAGATTTTCTGTGTTTAGTGATGATCCTCAAACTTTATCTTACAAAGGGCAGCCATGGCATTTACAAAGCTCTCTTTAAAATACACGCAATAAAAACCCCAAAGCAACCAAAGTAAACGTGAGTTGAGCCTTATTTGTTTGATTAAAGAATACCATTAGACCCAATCTGCGACCATAGACTGTTTTTACAGTCTATGCTGCGACTCGCAAAGTAAAGATCACTCACATTACTAGACGAAATTTGTGAACTGTTAGTCACATACTGCATATCCAATTGAATAGCTATCTTTTATTTCACAACTAGACAATTTCGGCATTTCGAAGCCGCTTGATTGAGCATTTTCATCATGGAGAAAAACCAACAAGAATTAGCGAGTGAAAACCGAAAGGTAAGATATGTCGTTCCTATACTAGGCCTGCAATGTATTTACAACTTTAATACTTGGTAAAGGTGCGTGATATATTTTCCGCTTTGTTATGTAATGAGTGATAATTATTAGATGAAGGGATTTAAATTTAGAAATTGCGCATGAAGACATTATAATTAGGGGCGCACCATTAGATTTCCAGGGGGGCATGGGAGTGAGACGAAAAAAAAACTTCGCCCACTAGTGAGACGAAAAAAAAATTGCCTCACTGATGAGTAAAAAATAAAAAATATCCCTCACCCAACTTTGTATAAAGGTATACATTAAAAGGCGTCGAAATTTTTTTTTGTTTCTTTTGGAGGCGAAAAAACAATTCTGCCTGACCCAAACTCTCCGGCATGCCCCCCCAGAATCTAATGGTGCGTCCCTTATGTATTATGCCTAGGCTACTCAAAATTGCAGATCTATTCGCCAGCGAAGTTGTTACGTAACTCACTGGTAACTGCAACGCACTGAATGGTCTATTGTTCTATTGTGTCCAGGGGCGTAGCCAGCTTTCTTGGTCAGGGGGGGCAAAATAAAATTTTGGGGGCACAGACGAAAAAAAGGGCAGTTGCATCATACAGAGACTGTATGTCTTCGAGCTTCCCGAAAAGGGCCTTATTGGGATGATGTGCGCGGGTAGCGCGAAAAAATGGTATTTTACACTATTTTCGCCCATTATCCGGCTAAAAAAGGGCTTTATTGTTAAAATGTGCGCGCGTAGCGCGGAAAAATTTTGTATTTTACACTATTTTGGCCCTGAATTTTGCTAGAAAAGAGGCTCCTTGCCCTTTTTCTTTTCCTTTGCCCTCCTGATTTTCTCTTTCATTTTTGTCAGAGGGGCACTTTTTCTTTTATTTTTTTTTGTCAGGGGGCACTCTGCCCCCCCCCCCCCCCTGCTACGCTACTGATTGTGTCCGATTTGAGCGCTGACATATTGGAAAATGTTGCCAATCAATATTCATGAGAGTGTGCATTCAACGTCCAATTTTCGAAATTGGGTGACTTGTGCTTGGCAGGTGTAAAATACATCTGACTGGGCGTTTTAAATACGTAACGCATAAAGGCATTGACATCATCGAATGGCTGCCTATAGTGCTGTCAGCGTTAGGCCTATGTGGGGGGAGGGCTGTGTTTAGTTTCTATAATAATTATTATAAGGCCTACATTTTGTCATTCCTTTTTCTTTTCTCTGTACTAATTCTTTCCTTGAAGTATCACTCCCTCTTCTTATCTCCCTTCCCTTCTCCATCCCCTCTTACTTTTTGTCCCCTCTCATTCCTATCATTTTTCTTACCTTACCTTTCTATTTATTTACTTCTACATACTGCAGTTACTGTCCGTTTTCCTATACACAATACACAGTGCTCTTTCCCATTGACGCGTGACCTTTACAAATAGCCCTACGTTAACAGTATGGGGATATGACTAGTTAACGTCGCTGTGTGAAAAATAACAGGCCAATATTAAAAGTACTCTTCTAAAGTTCTAGAAAATATAGTTTTGTAACATGTCCTAAATTTTTAGCTAATTTAGATGTTTGGAAATATTCGTACTTTGGTGTTTTAGTTAATGTTATAGGTAATAGTACATTGCCTAGTTAACGTCGCTGTGTGAAAAATAACCGGCCAATATTAAAAGTACTCTTCTAAAATTCTAGACAATATAGTTTTGTAACATGTCCTAAATTTTTAGCTAATTTAGGTGTTTGGAGAGGGTCGTACTTTTGTGTTTTAGGAAGGACATGTAAACGACAGATAACACCAAAAATATGAAGAAATTATTTCCAAACCGTGTTAAGTCAAAAATCATTATGTTGCTCATTTTCAAGAATGCTGGTTTACAAAAGCACGCCATTGTCTGATTTCGTGAACAAAGCCACACATAACATTGTTTCCTTTCGTTTCCTTTATAATCGGTTACCCAACTGAAGCTATGAATACCAGCTTTATTGTGATATCGCACATGAAAACAGTCACTTGTGCACAACCAGAGAAGATCCGATTTAATCAGTTGAGCTGTTTCAATGAGTGTTATCTTGGTTTAATAGCTTTTAATGGGGTTAAGTCCTGCAAAGGTCGAGATGAATTCTACTGTAGACATGACTGCATCATGATTTATTTATTTCTCTTCATTTCTTCCTCTTTCTCTCTTCCTCCAACCCCCTCTCGTTCTTCATATCCCTCTTTCACCTCTTCCTCCCTCATCCCTTCCCAAGACCTCTCACAGAAGAGCTGCCCCCCCCTTCAGTACGCCACTGTTTATGACATTCTCCTTCTTAAAATAAAATAAAATGTCAATTTGTGAACTTTTATATAGGCCTATACCGGTATACTTATTATTTGTTACATGTATACGTATAGCTATTACCATTATACAGTACTATAGACATAAATGGCAGCCTTGAATGCTTGATGTGTAATCATTCAGCAAGCGCATTCAATTTATTTAAATGAAGCACCTGAAGTCAGTGGGGTGATCACGAACTGTACTCATCGGCTAATGTGTGCTTTTTGTGCTTACGGCTACTCAATCACATCCTTGTGTGTTATTATAACAAAAGGTACTTTTCGTTCCAGACGTCGCTTTCACGCGCCTTTCGTTTGATCACTTATTGACAGTAGCCTGCTAGGTAAAGCGTTAATACACTGTCGGGTCAGCTTACCGATTTAATGGCGGAAGCCCTTTGTCCCAAACAAAAGGTACCTTTCGATGAATAGCTTGTCAGATTTCAAATCGGCACAAGGTTTCAATGCGTTACGTAATCTATTTCTTCTCCATATATTTAATAGCTCCATGGGTAACTGGATCACGCACCTTTTGAAATTGGTAGTATATATCAACGCACTGAAGGGTCTATTGTTCTATTGTGTCCGATTTGAGCGCTGACATTATTGGAAAATGTTGCCAAAATGTTGTACATTCAACGTCCAGTTATCGAAATTGGGTGACATGTGTTTGGCAGGTGTGAATTATATCTGACTGGGTGTTTTAATTACGTAACGTATTAAGGTTTTGGCATCATTAAATGGCTGCCTAGTGCTGTTATATGCTTAGATTCTATAATAATTATGATTTTCTTTATTCATTCCTTTCTTTTCCTTTCTCTGCACTTATTCTTTCTTATGCACACACTTAAGCAGTGGCGTAGATTTATTTTTGACATGGGGGGGGGGGGGGGTAAGTACCCAGTACAGTGAACCTTATGGTACAAATGCGCGGAAACATTTTAGCATATAGGCCTATTGAAACTAAACTGGTGAAATATTGGATATTAATGTGGAATTAATTCGCGCGAAGCGCTAAAAATGGCATTTTGTGGCTAAAATGTCCAAATATGAGGTTAATTTTGACAGAACCCAATACACAGGCGTCAATATTAGGGGGGGGTGATTATATCGACCATCCCCCTGGCAAAATATTGGGGGGATTTATCCCCCCCCCCCCCCCTCCCCCCTCCCCGATCTACGCCTATGTAATTTAGAGCCCTGTGACTACATCGCTCTCCTTCTCCCCCTCCTCCTTTTTTTTTTTTTTTTTTGTCTTCCGCCCCTACAGTCTCGATCGCCCATCCGCTTCTCCTCTTTTCACCTCTCGACCCTCCTTCACTACCTCAATTGGACGTTTGTTACGGGTAATCGATCAGCAACTCTATTGAATTTATTTAAATGAGGCGCCTAAATTAAGATGGGCGGTCAATAATTCTATGTCGACGGTAAAGTGTGTTTTTGTGTGTATGCGACAACTCGAGCACACCCTTGTGTGGTATGATAACAAAAGGTACCTCTCGTCCATGTAGACGCTTTCACGTGACTTTCATTTGATCACTTAATGACAGTGGCCTGCCTATATAGCGTTAATACGCTGTCAGGTCAGTTACCGATTTAATGGCGGAAGCCCTTTGTCCCAAACAAAAGGTACCTCTCGATGAATAGCTTGGCGGAAACTCTAATAGGCACAAAGGAACAATATGCGTTACGTAATCTATTTCCTCTCCTTTCTATATCTAACCTCCTTGGTATATATGCCATAGACTTTGTTGCGATCATTTCGATCGTGGTGCAGAACCTAAAAGCGTGATAATCGGATTACATGCACGTAACACTTCGCTGGCGAATTGTTCAACGGACGTCGACGTTAAGGGCTGGGGTATGAACGTTTGGACAGTATTTATTTTGGGACATTAGAGCACATCAGACATATCGAATTGAATTCTGAATATGAAGAATGTCATTCCGATATCAAATAATTTTGATTTTTTGAAATTCGCAATTTAATACACATTTTATGGCAAATCATTAAAATTGATATTTTTGATATTTAACAGTACTTGAAGTAAACTTTATAAATCTGATGATTTATACTTAAAATGTATGTAGGTGGGATGAAAAGCCGATGATCAATTGAAAATTTTGACCTTTCGTATTAATGATATGGATTTTTTTTACAAAAAAAAAAAAAAAAAAATTAGGTCTTTTTGGAAAAAAATCCATATCTTAAATATGAAAGGTCAACATTTTCAATTGACCGTCGGCTTTTCCTCCCTGCTACATACACTTTAAGAATATATCATTAGATTTATATAATTTACTTCGAGGACTGTTATATATCAAAATTTGAAAAATATCAAATTTTTATAATTTGTCATAAAATTTGTATTATATTGTGATTTAAAAAAAATGAAAATTATTTGATATCAGAAAGACATGCTTCGTATTCAGAATGCAATTCGATAGGTCTGAGGTGCTCTCATGTCCCCCAAAAAATACTGTCGAAACGCAATAAACGCTCATTTTGGATCCCTTAAGAGGCCAGGCTATCCAATGATAACACGTACCCACGGCCGGCCCGGGGGTCTTCTCAGTCATGTGACCCACTCAAGATGGGTCAAGCCGTGACACAATGATCCATTAAGTGTCATTGACATGACTCACTGACCCACTAAATGGGTTGATTCATTTCTCATTTGACTCACTTGACCCACTTAAATGAGTTGGTTGGCTCACTGGTGTGTCATTGACTCACAGGCGGACAAAATGAATACTCACGTAGGTGAGTCAGTTACTGTTCCAGCTGCTGTTCATTTTCCTATACACAATATACTAGTACACAGTGCTCTCACCCGGGCTCTCACCATTGAGGCGTGACCTCTACAAACAGTGTATGTTAGAAGTATTATACCTATAATAGGGCATTTTCGTCACTGTGTGAAAAATAACCGGCCAATATTTATTGTATACTCTCCGCAATTCTAGGAAATATAGTTATAACATGTCCTAAATTTTTGGCTAATTTAGATATTTGGAAATATTCGCACTTTGGTGTTTTAGCAAGTAGGGCACGGCATGGCCTGCAAAATTCCTGTGTAAATCGAATGCAACTTTTAGTGACTATCACACACCCGCTCTCTTCCGAAGGACATTAAAGCTAAACCACTTGACGGATATTTTTTGTACTTGCTGTCAATCAAGAATAATGTATACATTACATGTAGGCTAAAAACTGAGTATGTGGGACATCTGCAAATGTTCGTACCTCCCTAATATGTAAATATTGTAAAACAGCTCCCATATCATAACATTGGTTAGTGCAGCGAGCCCGGGCAGCGAGCCAGGGGATTTCAAGTGGGTTATCATTGATTGGCAAGTGTCATATTTGGGCATAAGTGCAGTTCATCATTCAATGTGGAGGATAGACTAGACTTTATCGATTGATTTTGCTGGAATAGTTTCCTGTTAACCAGGTTTAAGTACTGCAAATGTCGAATCATGTTTGCTGTGCAGTATAACTGCACTATGTAAGAGTGCGTAGTTATTATAATACTGTCCAAACCTGAGTGTATCGCACTGCAAAAACAAGTGTTTATATTTAAACACCATATTGTGTTTATCAGAGCAACACTTAATAAACACATAATTCATGTTAATGGTCTAACACTAATGTTCATAAATTAACACTTGGTGTTATATTAATGTTTGTAATATAACACCAAGTGTTAATTTATGAACATTAGTGTTAGAAAAAATTAACATTAGTGTTAGACCATTAACATGAATTATGTGTTTATTAAGTGTTGCTCTGATAAACACAATATGGTGTTTAAATATAAACACTTGTTTTTGCAGTGCGGTGTTGTTGGTTTTTTCTACCAAAATATCCCTTTAAACTTTGATAAAATACCATGAACCCGACGTTATAATTCCAACTTTGTGAGAACGTTCACAACCGGGGTTCACAATTCCGGAATTTTGACAGCCGTTTTACGACAGTTTCAAAAAATTTGACGCATATCGTGCATATATATTGGGCTATTCCAGAAAATAAGTGCACACGCCCTATGAAGGTGTAAAGTTTAAATAAAAGAAATGCTTGGATTCCCAAGTGTGCTTTCTGAAAACAATTGGAATTCCAGTTGCCAATGTTGCTGCAAAAGGCATGGAAATGCAATTAAATTAATGGAAAATCACGGAATTGTCCCAATTCATTTGGCCAAATCAGCCTCTCAAAAATAGAGGATTTCTAATTTTGAACTATTTTTTCGTCTTTGAAAAAATGTTTGAACACATTCAAAAAAATGTCTGGATTTCCAATAATTATGACTGGACAAAAACTCCGGAAATCCGAACTCCTTTATAAGGGGGATGTGCACGTGCATCTATAGTTTTTGGAATAACACATTCTGTAAATGCTCAGAGCAAAGAATAGGCCTAATAGGTCAAGTACTCGCCTAGCTTTTGTTTAAAGCAAATCGGACATTACGGTTTTCATAATGCAATTTATGTTTTCTTTGTAGGTCGCTTAGATCTCATTGTTTTTACCATGATTAATCGGATAGCAACAGCATTTTTTGTGGGACCTGAGCCCGGGGACCTGAGAGCACATCCGCCAAATTGCATTCTGAATACCAAATTTTCATATTCCTCCCAAATTGCATTCTGAATACGAGGAAGTGTCCCGATGATATCAAATAATTGAAATTTTTTGAAGTCGCGATATAATACACATTTTATGGCAAATTATTAAAATGATACTTTTTCGTGACATTTAACAGTCCTCAAAGCAAAATTTATAAATCTAATGGTTATGCACTTAAGTAAAGCACAGATATTGGAATAAAGTGTTTGTAGCTGGGAGGAAAAGCCGACGAACGACCATCATTTACAAATTTGGACCTTTCGTATTCCCCCACCCAGGTCTTATGAGAAAAAATGTCAAGCTATCTTCATACGAAAGGTCAAAATTTTCATATTCCTCCCAGCTTACATATCCTTAGATTATAGCCTAAAGTTACGAGGAATGTTACATATCAAATGTCAATTTTTGATATAATTTCCCATACAATTTGTATAATTTCAAAACAAAAATCAAAATTATTTGATATCAGAAGGACATTCCTCGTATTCACAATGCAATTTTGTGTGTGTAATGTGCTCTCTTGTCTCACAAACAATACAGGTACTGTGAAGGTGGGTGACCGAACCCTTAAATAATTTCTAAACTCTGCACATGAATAAATAATTTCGAAACTCTTTTATCATGCAAGCAAACTGATATTTTCCGACAAACTGCTAAATGCTGTGCTGTGCCAACTGCCAAATTGATCAAATGCCTTAAAAGTAATATCGAGGGCGCTGTGCGTACCGCTGCAAATTACTCACAGGTGGTACAGGACATTCCTTGTTCAATGCGGCAACAGCCGATGCAGAACAGACTGACTATGAGCAAAAATAAAATTGCTGTAGTGGAGTAACGGGCCATTGCAAAATAGTGTAGGGCGGACGGATTTGTTTATTGTTTTATTTTTTCCTCTTCCTGTGCTTGCTTGTTTGTTTGTTTGTTTGTTTTTAAAGTCTTGGGTCGGACCCAATTTTAGGGTAGGCCTCTAGGGAGGGTTACTCCATGAACAATTTTTTTTGCCTAATTGTTACTCCGCTGAGTGATGTAACATTAATTACCATAGCAATGGACGTTATAGGCCGTCCGAAAGGCTCATTCAATGATCTCAGCGAAAGTGTGCAATGATTATATAAAATTGTGTAAATTGCTTAAAGGTGAAGGATAAGTCATTAAAATTGTTTTGATCATTTCAGCTCTAAAAACCCACTAACTAGGGGAGCATACCCACCAAAAGGTATGGTTTGCCCTCCCCGGGGTCGGTGATGTGTCTATCTGATGCTACACCACATTTCGCCATAATACATTCTAGAAACGCTTGCTGTTAGAATAAGAAAAATTTTAATGCTAATTTATTGCACATTCTAGGGAAGCGTGGTTACCTTTTTAAAATAACCGAGTGAGAGGGTTTTCAAGAAAATATTTTTCCTGTCAAAACTGAAGCATCCTCTGTATAAAAGAAAATATGAATATTAACTGCACATCATATATAACGATTCGTGATACCCAATTGTGGCACATTTGATGTCGTTTAAGAAGCAGAGAATTTTATTTCATTTTTATGTACGCCAAAATATTTTTTTAATTGAGCAAGAATAAGGATAGAAAAAACGTTGAAAATCCTATGTGAATATTACATTAGACCCGGCAAAAGATTACTGTTTCGTTTTTATGGTAATCTAATCTTTTATTTCCTGAAAAAAAACATTTGGGGTCTAAAATGGAATTTTAATGTAATTGATAAAAACATCGAACGTTTATACAAGAAAATGAGCTAAAATGGTAGGTTTTCCTCTATAGTATTTTACTGACCATGGAAATGTACTGAGACACAAGCACGTGTCAAAATCGATATAATGTATTGTCCATACAGACGCCCAGTTATCATGTTTATTATTGGATTTTTTTTGTATAAAACACACGCAGTTAACAATAATTGAGCGCTAATAATACACATAAATGTTTTTAGGCAAATAAAATTCCAAAATATGGTACGTTTTCTGCCTTTGCTTGTCACGTGGTAGGCCTATGTTGAAGTTGCGATTATATCTTCAAATAAGTTTCATATAAATTCCAAGAAGACAAGTGGCCGAGTGGTCTAAGGCGCTGGGTTCATAGTGTATCCAAAGCAGTCCGCCGCCGTGAGTTCGAACCCCGCCTCCGCCAAACTTTAATGAAGTAAAATTAAAATTAAAATTTTACTTAAAAAAAATTTCATATTGGGGAAATGTGACTGGCAGAATTTATGTATGGCGTGGAGTGGTGTGATCTGATGCTAAGAATTTCCCTTGGCATCTCATGTCAAATCATGTGGTGATTGGGGATCGATTTGAGCGAAAACGCGACAAAATTCTGCCCTTTAATAAAGGAAATCCCGGCATGATGCACTTATGGTCCATGGCAAGCCCGATTCGACCTTTGTGGCATTAAACCCAGTTAACAGGATATTAATCCAGTAAATCGATTCAGTAAAGCAAATAAGCTCATGCATTCGATCAATAACGACAACCAGCTTCGGTCGATTACCCCAGCTGCAGCGTGTGTAAACTCTAATTTGCATAGAGGCTGTACGTGAAATTATTGATTGGCTCCAAACAAAGGATTTGAACCGGTGCAGTCCACCGTAATCATGTCGCAGTGCAGTCCATTCAATCAAATGTTGTCATCAACCTATTTGATCGCAGTGCATTGTTATGTGTGTGAGACGAACTGTCGCGGTTGATTGCAATCAAACAAACGATGTCTTATGTATTACTTTGTTCCGTGATGAAAATCGTGATGTTTTATTTAATCACTCTCGAAAAAAGTATTTCTTTTGTAGGCCTATTACTTTGTTTTGTGATGAAAATCGTGATGTTTTATTTCATCACGCTTTAAAACAAACGATTTCTTATGTATTCCTTTGTTTCGTGATGAAAATCATGATGTTTTATTTCATCACTCACGAAAAATTGATTTCTTATGTATTACTTTGTTTCGTGATGAAAACCGTGATGTTTTATTTCATCATCACGCTCTAAAACAAACGATTTCTTATGCATTATATTTGTTTTGTGATGAAAATCGTGATGTTTTATTTCACCACGCTCTAAACAATAATTATAGTTAAATGCATTTTAAGAAAAAAATCTTATTAAAACAGTATGTTGTTTAGAAAAAATGTAGAAAGTGATGATGACGATGATGATGATGATGATGATGATGATGATGATGATGATGATGATGTCTCCAAAAGTGTCCCGGGTTTTTTTCTTGCCCTAAATCGTGCGTATCTATTAATAAGGCACTTCAATAATCAATAATCAGTCCCGTGACGGCCTCCACTAACTAGCTACTAACTTGGGTTATGGGCGCTGAATTTCATGTTCACTGTCACTTACTCATCAGCGAAGTACGACCCTTTTCAACCACCTACAGTACCCAATTTCGGCATACTATGTAAGAAACTCATCATGATGATCGAACAGAGAGTACTTTAAATGTAGCTTGTACCGTTTTCGTGTGGCATTCTTCAGAAGTGAGCGGTCCGTTTACCAAAATTGTCTGTCAAATCTCCATTCAATTAACACGGGACGTTGGCTAGCTATGTCTTGCCCTCACTCACTATTTTACCAAAGTACGAATATTTCTGAGCATCTAACCTAGCTGTAATTTTAGGTCATGTTACAGGAATATATTTGCTAGAAGTTTTTGAGAGTACTTTTAATATTGGCCGGTTATTTTTCACACATTGACGTTAACTAGACAAATGCCTATTCTTCTAACATGGCACGATTTGTACAGGTCACAGCTCAATTGCATGTCAATGGTGAGAGCACTGTGTATTGTGTATAGGAAAACGGACAGTAACTGCAGTATGGGAGGAAATCACGTTTAATATTGAGTATATTCCCACGTCCAATGTATTCTGGGCTCTCTTCTGGGACAAGTTATGATGGTTTAAATGAATTAGCGTTACCAACGAACTCAAAGATACATGCTCAATGACATACAAATCAGCACATGTGCAAGCCATATTTAATACAGCCTATACTTGCAGTTGCCTAGCGTTCACTTCAGTGAGGCAAACCTCAAACCGACTTAGAAAAGGGGTTCTTGGCTGTCCTGTATGTAGAACTCTCAAGAGAAAAGGGTTCTTGAAAATTTAAAGAACCAACAATTGTTCTTTCTGGCCTTTCCAGAACTTTATCAGGTCTAAATTATCTTTCTGAACTTTCCAGAACCCTTTTCAGGTCTGAAATGGTTCTTTTTCTTCTTTGTAGAACCATTTAAGGTTCCACTTGGACAGCTCAAGAACCATTTTAGGTTCTACTTGAACCGGTTTTTTTTTCTAAGAGTGTATTATAACGAGCTAAAAATTCGGCTTTACCAACTAATCCACGATTGACATGTTGAAAACGTGCGACATACGAGGGGTATCAAAAAGTTTAGAAATCGCCCAGAAGTGAAAGAGCTATATCAATGAAATTTTGTCAGTGCAATCACTGGTCCTTATGTACATTATGGTCCAAAAATGGTCTCATAGGTATGTTTACTTTTTTTTTACAGGAGCTAGATGCCCGGCTAGATGTCACTACCTGCCTATGTAACCACATAACCAGCAAAATGGAGAAAATTGAGGCATGCTAATAAGTTCCATTTTAAGGGTTACAGTGCCCAGAAAATCTGTGATGAAATAAAAATTCCTTTTCCAAAAAGCGACAGTGACATATCACAATCACCACCGAAGATAACTTTCATTTCATCATCAATTTTCTAGGCACTGCAACCCTTCAAAAGCAGGATCTTAATAATGCTGCTTGCCTCAATTTTCTCAATCTTGCAGTTTATGCACAGTAACTGGGGCAGCAGGTTATTGGCATCTAGTGCCACCTGTAAAAAAAAGTAAACATACCTATGAAACCATTTTTGGACCATAAATTATGTTTGTACATAAGGACCAGTGATTGCACTGACAAAATTTCATTGATATAGCTCTTTCACTTCTGTACGATTTCTAAAACTTTTTGACACCCCCTCGTATGTACCAGGACAGCTAGCTACCAATGATGACCAGTAGACGCGACGCATACCCATAGAGGAGTTCGGATATCCGGACTTTTTTTTTTGTCCAGAGTGGTGATTTTTGGAAATCCAGACTTTTAAGGGAACTGGAATGAGCGTTTTGAGCGTTTCGACAGTATTTTTTGTGGGACATGAGAGCACATCAGACCTATCGAATTGCATTCTGAATACGAAGAATGTCTTTCTGATATCAAATAATTTTCATTTTATGAAATTCACGATCTAAGGGACCGTTCATTATTTATAGGGGGGGCCGGAGGATTTCAAAATTGAGTTCATAAAGTTACACAACCCCGTCCTTCTGGCTCTTCACACCCCTATCCCCACAATATTGTAATCCAAGTTTTTTTCCAAGCTGTCCCCAGAAAATATGCTATTTCAATGCTAAAATTCAAAGAGAGATGTATCGGAGTCACCGAGCCAGGAGCAAAATTTCCACATCGTCCCACTGATCTGCTACTATTACCTGGACAAATGCGCTCGAAGCGCGCGAAAACAAATATGCTAAAATGAAATTGAAGACAAAATGTGCCCTAAAATCATTCCAAAGGATGATACATAGGGCTTTCACAACTTTTGGGTAATTTAGTCCCAGTATTTTGATCTAGTATACAAGTTTTATGCTTTTTCCAAGCATCAGAGGAGCTGCCCTAGCACTCATATTTATGATTTACATTGTAGAATGGATGGAATTATAACTCATTTTTTAGATTCGTGTTCAAGTTCAAGATGAAAAAACACACCAGAATTTACAAGGGCACGTCTCGCAGATCTACTCACAGAATGTTTTTTCTGAGATAAATGCGAGCGAAGCGCGTGCCAGTTTGGCATTTTGATACTAAAAAAATGGGGTTAATATAGGGTCTAAAATAGACCAAAAGGAAGATGCAAATCATAAGTTTTGTCACAATACATCTGTCGACTGAGCAGGGGAGGGGACTGACTTGCCACCCTGCCATGTGGCTAATGTGCTGATGAACAGTGGCGTAGATTTCTTTTTGACATGAGGTGGTTGGAAAAAAAAAAGTATAAAAAATGTGAATCCAGCACCTTTTGGTGAGAGAATAAGTTTATGACACAAATGCATGCGAAGCGCACAAAAATGTTGCCATATTGAAGATAAACTCAAAATATGGTGCAGGAATGAATTCGCGCGAAGCGCGCAAAAATTGACATTTTTGTGGCTAAAATGGCCAAATATGAGGTAAATATTGTAGTGAATCATAATCATAGTGAATAATTTAATATTAAATTTCACCTGACCCCCCCTATCAGGAAAAATAAAATCACATAACCCCCCCTGTTTGTTAAAGTGAAAATCACATAGCCCCCCCCCCTACATTTTCCCCGGCCCCCCCCCTGTAAATAATGAGCGGTCCCTATAATTCAAATCTTATGACAAATTATTAAAATTTGATATTTTTCACATTTTTGAGATATAACAGTCCTCGAAGTAAATTTTATAAATTTAATGATATAGTCTTAAAGTGTATGTAGCTGGGAGGAAAAGCCGACGATCAATTGAAAATTTTGACCTTTCATATTGAAGATATGGATTTTTTTCCCAAAAAGACCTTTTTTTTATTTTTCGTGTTTTGGGAAAAAAAATCCATATCTTCAATACGAAAGGTCAAAATTTTCAATTGATCGTCGGCTTTTCATCCCACCTACATACACTTTAAATATAAATCATCAGATTTATAAAATTTACTTCAGTACTGTTAAATATCAAAAATATCAATTTTAATGATTTGCCATAAAATGTGTATTACATTGCGAATTTCATAAAATGAAAATTATTTGATATCAGAAGGACATTCTTCGTATTCAGAATGCAATTCGATATGTCTGATGTGCTCTAATGTCCCACAATAAATACTGTCCAAAGGTTCATACCCCACCCCCTAAAGTAAGGCGAAAAAAATCCAAAATCCAGCAGAAAAATAGTTCAAAATGGGAATTTCTCAATTTGAGAGCTCATTTTGGACAATTCCATGATTTTTCATTCATTTAAAGAAGAACTTCAACGTAGCCTCTTCGAGGTCCCCATTTTAGGCTGAAAATTTTCTTCTCGGGAGAAGAACACACTGAGGCATTCTAAAATTTCATCTGACAGCAAAAGCTCATGAAGCATAAAATGGTGGTGTACTTATATCAGTTATGTATACCCCTGGTGCATTACCATGATTACAGGGGGAACTTGCAAGTTTATGGCATTTGCTTAAAAAGTTACCTTTTTCAGAGTCTTGGTTAGCAGCAGGCCAAAAGGGAAAGGGGAAAGCATTTTTGGCAGGTCGAAGGGGGGGGGGTGATTTTTGGCACAGATGTTTTGAGCACCATTTCTATATTACGCGTATACGCACGCGCAAACAGGCCTATGCAAAATTTCCTGCTTTGGGTTGCCCAAAATCAAGTTGCATGTGTAATGTGTAAACATGGTAAAGGGAGGCGGCAAAGATTTGTTGGCACGTAAAAAAATAGGGGGGGGGGGTCAAAGATTTTGTGGCATCAAATATTTGGCAGCCAAAGGGGACGACTTTTTGGCGCAAAAGCAGTCCGGGAAACAAGTTGTTTAATGTTTGCTGCATGCGCGCAAGTTTTGTTTTTGCGAGTAATTTTACTGCATTTTAGAAAGAAAATATATATGAGGTTACTATATACTATACGAGAATCAGTCTAAAATTTTCCTAAAATACATTTTTTTTTCCAATTTTTACATAATGCCAATTTGACCAGACAATGACATGTGCGCGACTGGTTGGTGCGTTTCAGGAACTGTCAAAATTGCGGAACTGAAGTTTTTAATATCGCAAAGTTTTGAAATGTCACTCTTTATACTCTATCCATTTTCTTAAATGAACCCGTAAAACACGAGGCAGTATCTTTGGCTATATCTAATATCTCGCTTCCTTTTGATAACTTCAAGTTCAAAATACTGAGAGAGAACTTGATTTTTCTTAAAAAGCTTTAAAACATTCTTTCATGCACCTGTCGGTACTTCCTAAGACACCTGCTTGATCAACTCCACCCAATTCATTACCCTTTGACCTGAACGCTCATTGGTCGCCTAACCGGATACGTCACCAAATTTGTGCAAATTGACCTTTGGCCCTTTCATCGACGATTTGTGTTGTGTGTGTTTTGATATTGGGCGATTTACACAGTAGCATAGGGCAACAAATTCTGTTTTATATGGAAGCTATTTTCTCCGTATGGAAACTGACATTTGGCTTACTGAGGATAACGATATGTTAAGAACGTGATATGTGTTTTTCGAGGATTATCAGTCGAAAAAAGTGGAATTAATATTGGATTTATCGTCGCCGATTACCTACGTCATTTTGTGATTATACGCGAGTTGCCGAGCGGAGTGTAAGCTATGGCCACACGGGTTGCTCCCCCTGTAGCCCCACGACCGCCGAAACATAAACTCAAAAATCATGCTGGTGCTCAACAACAACATCAGCAGTTTGAAGAACGTGAACCCATTGAAGGAGAAGGAGAAGAAGCTTATGAATCAATACGACAGATAGACACCAGTGTCAAAAGGTTGGACATTTTGTAATTTATGAAAAATGGGAATTAAAAAGTAAAATGGAGTTTCAATCATGTGTATCCACTGCTCTGCTGCTAGTGCCAGCTGTCTGTGACAGGACTTACACTGCAGTACACTCTGTATGTTCAATTTGCAAGACATGGCAAGAGTTCATGAGACTGCAGTTATTTTCCATTTGTTCGGCCTATTCTATTTCTTGCATGTCTTGTCAGGGTCTGTCATGTCATACTAGTTTTATGACATTTTTGCAGACAGAAATATATTTTTTTAGGGAAAACCAAGAGAAAATAAAATTGCTGCCTTTTTATGCTTGTTCACTCTTCGTGCTCTTTCCAGTTTAAAAACTAAACCTGTTTGATTATGTATGCAAGTATTGCCCCCCCCCCCCCCACTTTCGGGAAAATGTGGGTAAATGATTTCAGGTGATCAATACTGATAAGGCTTCTAATTTTCGGACTAACTATAGTATAAAGCACTTGGAGCTGCACCTTTTCAGATGCTTCCCCCACTCCAATTGACATTGCTGTAGTCCAAGTCCGTGTCGATTTTCGGCTCTGGGTCCCTAGACCCTACCAATCTCTAATGTCCCAATTCTATCAATTATGCGAGCCAAAGCAAAGGGGGGGGGAAGCAATTTTTGGCAGTGCCAGTGCCTTAAATAAAAGGCTTAAGGATACGATCCACAATTTAGCGACAAGTGACTCATTTCGGAATGCGATCATGAATTTCGAAGAAAAAAAAAAAGTTCCCACAGGCTTTGAGGGGACTCGAACCAACGATTCCACGCGTCGTTGATTATCAGTCCCGGTCTTTACCGCTCTGCCACGGAGGCAGATGAACAGAAGAGTCATACTTGGCAGTGGGGTTTGACCCCACCCTTTGTATTTTACCCCACCCTTTTTATTGAGGCACCCTTTATATTGAAAATTCCTGACCCCCACACTTTATACTGAGGCACCCTTTACACTGAAAATTCCTGACCCCCACCACTTTTTGCTTTTTTCCCTATTTGTATACATTGATGAAGTACACCGAATTCTGCACCTATCATCACACGATAATCTAGTGGATGTAAACATGCATCAAATTATGGTTTGCTGGCAGTGGTTTGGCACTTTTTGTGGTTTGGCACTTTGTGTGGTTTGGCACTTATTCTTGGAAACTAGGATGATTTTATCATTCAATGAAAATATATTGTAAGCTGGCACTCCCACCCTTTTTATTTTACTCCCACCCTTTATATCAATCCACCCTTTTTACCAACAAAGTTTAAACCCCCACCCTTTTAAGGATTTTCCAAATTTCCAAGTGGCACCCTTTAAAAAGGGTGCCCTGCCAACAGTGCAGAGTGTAATAATAAAAGATAAATCTCATAATGCTATCTTTAGCCTTTTGTTTGTAACATTAAAATGACGCATTTTGTATCTGATAGATTGGTCGTTTTATGTATAAATAGCACGAACATTTGGAAAAGGGCTCAAACAAATAATAAAGACACGGATACGATGATGAAATTGCATAAGTCGGGGAATATCTGCGTCGCAATGTTTTGCTTTGATTTTAGAAATTTGACCTTAAAATTTCTGACGTTAAGACACTATCATTCAAATCAACAAAAGATATTTCAGCAGTATATGGCAAAATTCTTTCTCTAGAGTGTTTTAGACATGTATGTGAAATAGCTTCAACAATGATTCGCTGCATAATGGTAAAAACAGCTTTGACCTGAAAAAGGCGAGAGGTGCCATATTTACGGATTCAGGCTAAATTCAAAATTTGTATAAAACGTTTGGTTTTTGATCGATTACAAAAATTCATTTTTGTCGTTAAAAGAAATGGTATCTGGCGTGAATTACACTACAATTTTTATTCCTAGGGCTCTTTGATTTCTTTAAATATTTTTTTATAATGATAGAGTGAATCCCCTGGCCCTCTATAATTACGCACAAAAGACCGACCCCCCTTAAGGAAAACCATACAGAAACGCTTAAATATGTATATATGCAAATTTTCCTGCTCGATGCACTCGCAAATTGGGATCCCAAAAATTTGTCATGTGCAAGGGGGAGGGCAAAGATTTTTTGGCGGGTCAAGAAGGGGGTAAGCGATTTTTGGCGGGCCGAGAGGTGGGGGCAAGCAATTTTTGGCAAGCTGTTTGGAAATTTTACCCCCCCACAGCCCCTTAGTCTATATCCAATTTGTGTGTGTGCCTTGCGTTTTACAAACTTGTTGCATTGCATAATGAAATCATATAAAATGATGCACCAAATCACATCTATTGGACCTCAGTTTTTCAAAAAGTTTCAGCTTCAGAGAGGGGGCACCTCCTCCCTCAGACACACATCCCCCTTCACAGCCATGCATTCTCGCGCGAAATCCAACTTCATCAGATTTCCAGGGCTGTTTTCCAGCCCTGTTCTTGATGAATCCCTAATTAGAGGGTTCCAGCTATCATTCTTTGGAAGGGGGTGGGTCCCAAATTTACAAAAAGTCAGCATCAATAAAATTGCGACCCCCTATTTTTTGGCAACAAAAATGTTATGACCCCCACCACAGATACACCTGACCTTACCCCCAAGCTAAACAGGCTAAAATTGTATTGAAATCAGTCTTTGAATAAAATAAACTCACTATGTGATCATCTTGTGACTTCCTACATTTTGGTCATCAAAAATTTTATGATTAGCCCCTTATTGTGAGAAATTGCTGTGCAGTGCACTGTACATGGGCCATGTGGACAATTACTATGCACTGTATGATGGGCCATGTGGACATACATCATTGCATACGTATTGTAGATTTTTTGTAGTACATGTAAAGTACTTTTCATCAGTACCATATTTTCCATGGGTGACCGTGGGAAATCCATTTGATCCATACATGTATGACAGGCTTTCCCCTTCCCTTGGAACACTGAGGCTGGAAGGTATCGAGCCCGATAATGAGATAGTTCCCATGTACCAACAAAAACATACGGTACCATACTGACGCGAGTATAGTCACACCTTCGAGTAAAGTCCCACCCCCAAATTTTCGAAATTTGTTATTTTTCGGTTTTGTACGGTCCCTGGACCTAGAGCTAAATGCTAGGATCATTCATGGTTGATTTTTTTTTAAATGTAGGCCTATGTGTTTTGAAAAAATTTGTACTCATATCATACTCTATTAATGATTTCAAAATGCATTGAATTTGTATGCATTTTGAAATCATTAATAGAGTATGACATGAGTACAAATTTATTCAAAACACATATGCCTACAATTTTTTTTTAAAATCAACCATGAATGATGCTAGCATTTAGCTCTAGGTCCAGGGACACTCCAAAACCGAAAAAATAAATAACTTTAAAAAAATTAAATTCGAGTATAGTCCCACTAAAACGGGATGGGACTATACTCGAGTCAGTACGGTACTTTACAGATGAACCAGTGCATAAAACTTATTCAAAGATTAATGTTTTTTGGTGTGTTTTTTTGCATTGCCTTTATAAGAGTTTCTACCAGTATTCTTTTTTTTTACCTGGTACTTTTTACTTTTTTAATTGAAAACTTTTTTTTTACTTTACTTAAAAAAACATTAACCCTGCATACCACATCTTTTTTTTTATATTTCCTTGAAATGTACAATTGGTATAGAGGTGATATCATTTCAAAGAAAATAATTAACTACATAAAAAAAAAAGAATACATAAAATGCCCCATGTCTAAAACTTTTAGTAAAAGTTGCCTTGCCCTCCCCATATAATTTGTGTAACTTCATTCACATGATTGTGATTTACATTCTTTATATTTTATAGCATTATAGCATAATGCCTTGGTGCCTTGGCATTTATAGCAGAATTGCGTGGGTGCCCATGTACAATTTCAGCCAAAACTAAAATTACCCTGTCATAGTAGAATCCATGCTTCATTAATTCCACTATGAGTGTGATACAATAATACACCCATATCAGACCACAGATCCTGGAAATCAGACTGATATCAAATAATTTAGCACACTGGTGATATTTTTGTGTGGACATGCAAAATAGCATAGGTTAGCAAATTGTGATTAAACATCTATAAAAACTCTGTTTATAATTTATAAACGTGACAGCTCTGTGTATAATCGGCTCAACATTTTTTAGGCAGAATGAGTACTGTGCTGTCAAAATAGAGCAGGAAAATTCATTTTTAAAAACATATACAAATTTATATGTAAAATATAAACACAGATTTTCACGGTGTTTCACGCAATGTTATTTATCATTTTGGATAGTAGGCCTACATGTATGTGCACTACACAGTGTGCACTTACATACTATTCAACACGAAAATTACCTTTTTTTACACTTTTTTTTACACTACATCAATTGTACATGTACAATTGTACATGTACTGTGATGTACAGTGTAGTTTACGACTATACCTAGATTATTGAATGTTATTTTATGACAAGAATTATTTGATTAGGGGCCCCTATTGGACAAGCTTGCATATGTCCCGGGCTTTAAAAGGGCTATCCTTGCCTTGCATTGCAACTTTGGTGTTGTGGTGTATAATCTGTGTTGTTCCAATCTGGAATGGTAATTTGTTTTTTTCAATTTGGTGGTTTGATATTTGATCATGCTTTATTATTTGGTTCTCTGTATTTTGTATTTAAATGTAAAGCTAAATAAAAACCAAGCTATTAAACTATTTTCTCAGGCTGGAGTAAACTTTCTTCAGCTTAGTGCAAGTCTGATAGTTATGAAATCACACTCCACTTTCTATTTAATGGTGTTTATTCATTTTCAATCATGATTATTATAAAATGAAAATACATGCAGGAAAGGATTTTAAAGGATAATATGTGTTTCACTTTCACTCAGACTTGAAATAATGGAAACACCAGCTGTCCCATTTTGAATCCATGTACTATTATTTGTACTATTGTAGTGTTTCAATTCACACACTTTCTTGAAATGAACCTTGGCTTCAACCTAATCATGCTAATGATCCATTGTTTGCTTTCACCTTGAGCTTTTGTTTTACCCTAGTAATTCCATCTAAATTGTTGTGAATGGAAGGGTCACCAAGAGCTCAACACAAAAGAACAAAGTTGGGTGGCCAATTACTTCACCGTGAATGATGTTTCTTTTTAGGGGAATAGAGCAATTTTAGCATGCATACTGCACAAAAGATTTACCACTTCCTTCAAAACTGCTCTGATGTGCAATGTATAAAATAATTAGTTCATTTGATGAGAGAGAGAGAGTGAGTTCTATAACTTAAAATAATAGTCCCTAATCAAGCATGATATTTTTAGTTAATTATTTTTACTTGTTTTGTTGGTGAAACGTGGTCAATTTGTTTTTGTTGTTTTTTGGTTAATTTATTCAACTGTTTATTATTTTGTTTGTTCATTTTTAATGATTGATCAAATAAATTTGAATAATTTATCATGAATATATAATATATCCTGTAAGCCATAAGGCTTATGCTGGTTTCATACTTTGCTGCTGCTTGCCACTTTGCTGCTCTGAAGATGATTTTACTTTACTGCGTGCAGTGAGTGTGATTACGCACAGAGGCCACATACACACCCCCACACACCCCAACACACATACATTGTACATGTATGTACAATTGTACATGGACACAGGACACACCCTCCCCAATGCATGTATTACCGGTTAGTATTTAACCCACTTGCACACAGCAATATTTTGCCCTTCGGTTGTAGGATGGAATTACTTTTGGATGACACATGTCAGGTACTCAGGTTTGTTTTCAGAATAAACACTGGCCCACCAGTTGACATTGACTCTGTGATAAGTATTGACCATGACTAAATCTTTAGGCAGAGCATAGATGGGTTGAAATACGTAACATTCTTGGCTAAATAGTCACCAACTTTGCCGTAGGATTCAAAATAATATTTAGTTTTTTATTATGATTATAATGGAAATTGTTACATCCTTTTATAGTCCTGAATTGTTTCACTGAGTATTTGGGAAGTTTTCCTTGGTTTAGCACTTTACCTTTGTGAATATGTGTGTCAGACTTGTCTGTATCAATCATTTTCCTCTTCTCACATTAAATCAGTATTTTGTGATTTCTAGCATCCTTTTAAAGTTTTTTATGACATTTTTCAGATTGTCAATAATAAGAAATTTAAAATAATTCCTGTCAACAAGTGTTTGTTTTTACAAAAAGCAAGCTACATACATGTTCAAAATAGTATTATTTTGTTTAGCCAAGTAGTCCCAAGCAGGGTTGTTAAGTTAGGTGGTCAAAACCTGTTTTGTCCACAAAGTGGTTAAAACCAGGTTAAAACCGGTCAAAACCTGGTTTAAACCGGTCAAAACTGGTCAATACTAAGAAGTACGTTCCACATATGACATAAATGCTGTGACTGTGATGGAAAAGAATCTTCTTGCAAACATAGTTTTGTTAATGACTTCAATGCTAATTGGGTTTTGATTAGTCAAATTAACCAAATTAACAAAGGGGACATTTTGCTTGAGATCTCATAATATCGTAAACTAGCTGTTCTGCAGTCTGCACACACTTTAACAATCCGGGTTAACAAGTGTATTTTAGATTTAAAGCATAACTTACTGCTGATTTAATTAATATTAGTCCTAAGATTAATTATTTATGTTACCAAATCATACCACTGATCCCCGAGGAATGATCCTAAATTAATTTAGTCTAATTTAATCAAAAGAAGAAAAATGCGAAGTGTCTGTTATATAGGCTATCTAGGAAGTTATATCATGAAAACAATGGTAAACAAAAATAACAAGTATGGTACCGTACTGACGCCTTGAGTAGAGTTTTTTTTTAAGTTTTTATTTTTTCGGTTTTGTAGTGTCCCTGGACCTAGACCTAAATGCTAGGATCATTCATGGTTGACCTTTAAAAAAATTTAAAAAAAAAAAAAAATTTCAAGATGTTTTGTATTTTTAATATGAAAATTGATAATTTGTATTCATGTCATACTCTATTAATGATTTCAAAATGCATTGAATTTTTTTTTTTTTTAATTTCTGAAATTTTTCGAAAATTTGGGGTGGGACTTGACTCGAAGGTGGGACTATACTCGCGTCAGTACGGTAATAGGCAAAATTGTCTACCTTCTTGCTAGGCTGGCTGGCAGTAATTTGTAAGTAAAATGTTAAAATGTACAGTTTTACATTACAGGCCTACTGTATGTACATCATCATGATGTACCAGATATATCAGAATGCTAAATCTCAAATTATGTATTAATGTTACTTTCTGTTCATGTTTATGAGCTTGGGTTGTAAATTAAGTCCTTTATGAAGTTATTTGTCTTGAATTACTGCATTAATTGGTGACATAAAATATCAAAATAGGTTTTGACCAGTTTTGCCCACTTTTTAGTGGTCAAAACTGCCCGGTTTAAACCAGGTTTAAACCGGTTTTAACCGCCCGGTTAAAACCAGGGTGGTTTTAACCTAACAACCCTGGTCCCAAGTGATGGTTATTTTTTCATGTTTACGACGTATTTCATTATGTTTTCATATCATGAAAATGCATTTAAGAGAGATGGAGGGAAAGCTGGAGATGGAGAATGGGAGAAAAATTGAAGAAGAGACAGACAGACACACTTAGGACATGACAGACAAATATAGTCATCAGAAATTAAGCAGACCCTCAGAAATGTTTTAAAAAAATGCCCTTCCTCCCATTTGATATTGATGACACAGCATAAAATACACAACTCAATATTAAACATGCTGACGAAAAATGTTCATGCATACATTTTGAAGCAGTATGTACAGCTTGGTCCTACCTGATGTACATACAGCAGGGAGAAGGGTGACTATGTGACTTACGTTATGACAAGTGAATGATTCATCATGATTTGTAGAAAATGGTCTGCAAGATTGATCCGTATTAGCGACGTTTAATAATACTGGAAACTAATAGATGCCCTTCAGGGTTGAAATTTTGTAATGGATTTGGGTCATGAGCAACATGGTAATTATGAGCACCGACTAATTACAGTAGCCTAAAGATTTGAGATTCTAATCACACAAAACCTACAATTGTCTGCGTAGGGAAATGGAATTATGATATTGTTTGAAATTGATGAAAAACACGAACTGTCATCACAAATTTCTGAATGGGCCAATGGGGAAGGGAAACATCACAGAAGCAGCCCCAACATTGTATTTGGCAATAAATTTGCAACAAAATTTTATTTTGTAACCATTTTACTGCTATATGACAAGAGCTCTGATTGGACCAATGTGCCATGATGATTGAAATCATTCAGAAATATTTTGACAATAATTATTGTTTACATAGTCATCGTTTAAACTTGTCAGTCATCATCCGCTCGTCTCACATTTATATTTTTGGAATTGTTAGTACGGTAATTACTTTTGGATGGCTTTGTTTCATCTCAAATGTACAATTTTTTCACAAAGATGCAATAATTATTACAATTTTTGAATATTTAGATTCAGATTTATAAATACCATTTTGTAGCGTTATAAATAGCTGAATTACATACTTTTAAATTACATCAAAACTAAATTTATTTAAAAAGCGAGCTATCGGAAACGACTTATCCTCCAAAATAGCCTGTTTTGTAAAAACATTTTAGGAGGCTGAGCTTTTGATCCTGTCAGAATCTCTTTCAAAGGCAAAAAGTCAAAATTAAATTAATTTTTAAAAACATAGTCCATGGATGGATAAGCGATTTAAATTAATTTGTGAAGATATTGTAGAGCAGTTTTCTGGTTCTGATAGCAGATAAATGTCTATACATCACGGAATGAAGTGCATCCTAACATTATTAAAATTGCTTGTCCTACAATTTAGGTATGTCCACATGAAGGGCATTTTGCTTTAGCAACACCTTTCTCATGGAAAAAAACTTCCAATCTCATCTGTAAGTTTGTCCCCAAATTTATCCCCAAGAAATTTAGGGAATAGATTGATTTCCCTGAGTAATTTTGAGAGGTCCTTGATTGCTACTGCAAAAGTGGAAATTTTCATGGTACATTAATTTTCACACTTTTCGTGCATAATTATACACAGTCACCGCGAAAATAAAAACACACAAATGTGTTCTTTGTTTTAAGTATAGGCCTAGGTGTATGTAAGAAAACTCAAAATCGCGAAATTAAAGACAAGCAATGTAGTTCAAAATCGGCAAAGCGCAAAAATTACCGCTTTTACAGTACTGGCATGTGAACAAGCCATTTGGTGATTCTCAGGTACTGAGTTTAACCTATAACCTTGCTTTAAAATAATTATAGTTTGATTCCAAAGCTGATGTCATCGGGCATTGCCAATTCGGATTCTGCAGTCTTCAATGGCATTGTGTGGACACACAGGGATTGATTAGTGTTTGTCAAAGGGGGGCGAGCGAGCGGATGCGCACAAGTAGCGAGCGCAATTAGATAGATGGTGCTCCCACTACAGGGCTCCAGGCAAAGCCATGTTGAAAAACTAGGAATCTTTGGGCGATCACAATTCTGGAGCATGCCGATCCTCAAGAATCCTATGACCGTCTGAACGTGTCTATTAATTGCAAAGTGTGTGTGTGGACATGCATATACTGCAAACAGTGAATAACCTCAAACAATAATGAATAGCTAGACAGATTTTCATTAGATTTTTCTTCATTTCATGAGATGTTTGTTTGTCAAACTTGAAAGGAATTGGCTCTAAGCATTCACTACATTGAAGACATCTGCCTGACTAGAATAAATGCTTGTAATGTATGAGGTATTATTAGGTATAGTTTCCAGTGCAGTAATTAAACTAAACCTAGATTCATTTTTGTCAAGCAGTACTAACTGTCACCAAAAAACTGAAATAACACACAAAACTGACAAAAAATGTTTTGCAAATGTTGTAAAAGGTATGTGTGTGCAATGAGTTGCATTTGTACCTGTAAGTATGTAATTTTGTGTATCGTGATCATGATGATACTGCATTTAGTTAATTTATGGTACAGTAGTTTAAATACTAAAGGAATAAACACTATTATCTATAGGACCTTTGTCCCATATTTGCATTGACAGTGACACACATGGATAGACATGATTGTCATATCAGTGTCATAATACCTATTGACTAATTTGATCAACCTGTAATTAACTGCTCATCATTTGTTTGTTTGTTTGTTGCAGGTAACTCTGGGTCATGATATAGGTGCAGGAGCAAAGTGTCTAAAATGTGGACCAGTATGTACTGGGTTAGACCTACACTTCTGGAGGCAAGTATAAGTAAACTGGGTGACAGGTGAAATATACCGTCAAGATTAATATGTTGCACAAAAATTTCAGTTCATACATATTTTATATGCGCTTTTTGCAGTGTGTGTGATGGTCGAGAGCTGGTCCTAAAAATGTTAATAATTAATGCCTGGCTTCTACCCTCTAGCATACGATCAGACTGAATCAGGGGATAGGAAAAAGTAGGGAAATCACATTTTTAAGAATGTTACATTGTATTTGTTGTTGTTATTTAATATTTTGATGAAATGATTACCAAATGATCTGGTATGGTAAATTGGGTACATGAGTAGGGTCCATTTTAGAATTGATGGGATAGCATGATCATTGGAATATACTTTAGTATGCTCTCAACATAAACAGCATGCTACAATAAAAATGTACATGTTATTTTGTAATAGGATTCTGATATTGTACAATAAAATGTATCTCATGTTGTTGCACCCCACTTGGAGAGTTGCTTAGCAACAGGTTAAGTTTTGAACATTGCATACAATATTTTCCTACATCATTCCATTCTACATGTTCTATGCACTTTTGAAAAATCATTCAACTATTTCATGTAATTTATCATGTATGTTCAAGTTAGGAGTTTTGAATAAAATATGATTTATTCAGTGTCAACATCCTGGTTTGAATTGGTTCTATGTGATGGGAAATACAGCTAGGAAGTGGAAATTACATATCTATTTTTGATGGCAAATTTGTGTTGTTTTAGAAAGCTACATGTATATTGAAGTGTGTACTATCAAGGTGAAAAAATAGATCCAATTTTGATTTTAATTTCAAGAGTTAAAAACAAATTGTGTTTCAGGGTCACATTCTGTAATATCAACTTATTAAAATCAAAAGCAGAATTGACCTATTTATTGATCCCTTTTGTTTACAATCATAGGAAAATTTGTAACACAAGTATGAGGCCTTGAAAGTCAAATATTTACAAACAATTCATCACACTTATTTTAATATAAAAGGAAATTAAAAAAATAAAAATTAACTTCCATTCTCATGCATTAAGGCAAAGTGGCAAACCCATGATCCAACAAGCAAGGTATAATGTATTGTGCTTTTGGAATTCCAAGGCCTTCATTATTAGCATAAAAATACAGCCCATTAATTGACTAGATGGGAAATTAGGTTAATAATATCATCTGTGCCCAGCCATAAAGATAGCAGGATACTGAATTCAGTCCCACTGGACTTGATAATGCATTGAAATCAAACTTGTTGATCACTCCACTGAAATATTGTGGAAAATGGTTTTATTTGTCGACCGGCAGCACGGACAGCGTTGAGTGGGGGCTGGGTCTGGGATTTCCCCTTCCCAATTCTCCATCAATTAATGTTGGACACATTGGAAACTGTTGGGAGAGGGTGGTAGTTTTTCGTTCTTGACACAAAAATGTTCCAAGACTTTATTCCAAGATTGTAGATGTGCATGCTTTATGTTGATGGTGTCGCAGAAGGATAAGCTTGTTCGAACTAATCTATACCCATCTATACAACCTTACACAATACAGTTTACAGGTACAATTATAGGTCAAGTTCAGGCTGATAGCTTTGAGTTTTATTTTTTGATTTGTAAAACATTGAAGGCACTGATATTTTTAACAGTCACATTTATGACTAATAAAGAAGAAAAAAATAATGAATGACATGTTTATGCCTGATGATAACAAAAATGTAGTACTCATTTGAACGTTTAAATTGTTTGTGAGAAATACGCTTTACAAATGTAAATTCCAAAATGGTCACACAAGTATATACATGGAGTGGATGGGAAATTGTGCTAATAATATCATCTGCTTTATGGAGCTGATATTAAAACCCTAAGCTGATTTCAGTCCCACTGGACTAGAAATGCATTTAACTGTTTGACTTAACGAGTATCTGTAAATGAGTAGATGTGGGAAAGAAGGTGTTCTCGCTGAATATGATACCTGGTGCAATGCAGGTCAAGTTGAAAATGATAATGATATTATCAAGTTAGATTTTTATACCTGTATGGGCAGACACTATAGTACACAATATTGAAGTTACATGGCATATTTTGATGATAATGGAGTAGACAATTTGTATTCATTTCAAATAATTGAGTTTGAATTCAAAAGTACACTAGGGCAGGCCTGAACTAGGGGGATTGCTTACACACAAAATGGAAGAAACAAGAAGCAGTACGGTATGCATTTTTTTCAATCGTTAAATATGAAACGTTTTAAAAGCAATCCTTACAAAAAACCACCTATGAGTTTTTATTTCTAAACCTACATAATGCATAATGGGGGTGGGGAGGGGGAGGTGGCTGGTCTTGCCACTTTCTACTGTACCCTTTAAAAATCGGAACTTCATTTTGATATTTTAATGATATTATTAATAATTATTTTGTTTGTTGTGAGCTCTTACTGTCTATGGGGAGTATGGGCAATGACCAATAATTCTCTGTGGTTGGTAAAAAGTTGTTACATTTCTCTTCAAATGAAATAGTTAAATAAACCAAAACTCGAAAACTATAAACATTTCCCCTGTTCCTTTTTCATTGAAAGTTGACCGTTGTCGGCATGATTCTTTTCAACTCACCCACACTGCCTTTTAGCCAATATTATTGCAAATTAAATATTGACTGAATAAACTCAATTATCGAGCCAGTTAGTTTCAATGAACTTCAAATAGTGATTGTTTTGTAATATTTGATATATTCAGGTGATCAATAATTAACACCATTTGTGTCAAAAGCATGTGAAATATTAGAATAGGTGTGCAGAAACTCAGCATTTTTACATATTTACATCGCCCTAAGCCTAAGCATATGCTCTACACTACATGTAAGCAGCTGACTGAAACTACAAATTGTTTTATACATGTATAAAATTATGTATTTCCTAAAATATTTTTATATGAAAGGTTCTTTAAATGTTTAAAAAAACAATCCAAATGCAATTAATTGTAGTTTTGTGATTTGGCGATCCTGTCTTCAAGTTTGATAAAATACTACTTGGAAATAAAAACCACAATTTTTCTTGCATTCTTGATCGTATAGTACGCAGGGCAGTGTACAGCTGTACCATTCCAATTGGGTTACTAAAGATGTTCATTCATGCGGAACAATTATTGCACTCTGTGTGTCACAAAAATAATCCTGACAAGAATTAGCTTTGAGCTGAACATAGCCTCAACCCCCATGCCGTGGTTCACAACTTTTTGCACATTCACGCACAGTGTAAATATGTACAAGAGGCATTGACTTGCATGTTTAGGGGAAATGTTTCAAGTGATACTGATTTTTATGGAATTATGGTAAATTAAAGCCGACTCTCTGTAACTAAATCGTGAGCTAAATGTAATTGAATCTGAAAAGTGTGAATTTTTATTTTAAGTAAAATCATTTTACGTAAAGTTATTATAGGGTATCAGTTTTCTTTGATGAGCCATTTAAAAAAAGTTGTGAATACAGGGCAGGAAATTTATCACAGAAATTTGATAGATATAAAATAGAAGATGAAAACTGAAAATCCAGAAAAACATGCCAGGTTTGAGATCAATCAATATCTTGACTTACCTTACATCTAATTTGCATATATGTACTGAAGGGAAAATTTTGTTACAATTTCTGTTAGAATCCAAGTTGCCTAACTCACAATTTGGTAGCCTAATTGGGTGACTTTTGAAGATTTTCTTTGCAATTTTTGAACATTTCTTGCCCCATAAACCAATGGTCAAGAAAAAAATTGGGCTACTTTTCAACATTGGCTCATGCAATTTCTGGTAAGTTTCCCATCCCATAGAAATCAATGTTTAAGAGAAAAATCAAGCTACTTTTCATTTATTTGCCCTGTGATTGGGGCTGATTTTTTTTGGCAACCCTGACTAGAATTTGTTTGTTTTTAACAAGATATGGTTGAAACCTTGAGATCCATGATTTAAACCACGTTTGCGGCAAAAAGCTTGAACTCTCTAGAGTTTGCAGGCAAATCTTGAATTTGTCAAATCTGTATGCATTATGTGAATATTCAGCATCAAGTCTGCTTCCGTATCCTCAAGTACAACTCTGTATAGTAAGTAAACTTGTTGCCATCAAACTGACATCCTATCCTTGGGAATAGTGAGACTTGTAACGGACTTGGATACATTTGTGTATGTATGCAGCGAGTAGGTAGCAGTATCACTTGAAAAAACAAACAGATATTTCAAGCGTAGGTTTTAAAGATGTTGTTGTAATGCAGATAGGGAAAGTGTTTTGAAGTATGTAGTTTTCGCCATATGCCCAGGCCATGTGTTTATGAATGCAATTCATGCAGATCTAATATTAAAGATACATGTTGAAGACATCCATTTTACTGAGCTGTCCAGATCAAGAAACATTTCTGCGTCTCTTCCACTGATCGTGGATAGAGCAATTCTTCATTATTCTTGTGAGAACTGAATCATATTTTGCCTATATATTACACATTCAGTCATGATACAGATTACATAAACTTGAGTGAAGGGCATTTAATTTATAACAAGATTAAAATATCTCTGAAAATCTTTTAAAAGTCTAATGCATTTAGAGCTCTGATTCATTGATGATCCTATTTTCAGATCTAGTTTAGTGATTCAGGAAACTAAATTTGAATGCACTTTGCTTTATCGGGAAAATTTCCATTCTATTGAACTTGTTCCTCTACGTGTTTGTATATGGACACTAAGCACTGCACGTCTTTGTGGGGGATATTTGCCCTTCAACTGAACACTGGAAATGACTTCGAACTGTGAAATTAAGTTTTATAACCCAAAAAATTCAAAATAATTCTTTATTTTGACATTTAAACAAAACATTCCACTCTTTAGATTCATATTTACTTAAATTAGGATCAACCATCATTATTTTTACGATAAAAAGATTTAATTAATAACAAGACTCTTTTTCAACCAAGTCCGGCATTCCCTTTTAAAGGGAATTTTAACCCATTGAATAATGTTTGTGATATCCAAATTTTCAAGGTCATTCAATGAATGTAAAAATGTATTGGGGTTAAAGAACTGTGCCTGATGATAGATGAACATGTTGTGTAATAATGTTTGTGATAGACAAAGATGTACCTCTTCATTTAAATATTTTTGAGGTGACTGTCAAATTTGACTTTCCCTCCAGATGAAATAAGAATATGTTGCAAACTATCCACAATCTTTTGAATTGAACCATTTTGAGTTGGAGCTTATGTTGAGTAGTGCATAGAGATGCAATCAGGTCAAGTCAGCATGGTCAGTGTGAATTGTAAAGTAATTGTGACTATAGATTCATTTATTTGGACAGCATGTCACAGCTTGTCCAATTGGCTATTGTAAACAAGCAGAGTGGACTTGTCAGGGGAAAATCTCCATCATTGAATCGCAAATCGCCCAAGTTAAAGTATAGACCTACAAAAACGTATACATGGCTGTATAATTATTTAGGCCTACTTCTTTTACATTCAGAATGAGACTTCAGTTGAACCAGAGACAAGGCAACTTGAATTGAGACAAATTTCATAATTGTCAAATTAGCAAACCATATTATCTAATAAACATCCCTGAAATTGAATCGATTTTGATACTTGTATTAATTTTTTTTTTATAATTTAGAAACTCTTGTTGGGTTTAATGATACATGTAGGACAACAATGTTCTTCATGATAAGTTCCAAACATGTACCTGGTTTTGATTCAGTGGATCTTGATAAAAGCCCATGAATTTAGTAAATCACAAGAATCCATGTGTTACAAATATACTGTAAAATTACACTGTGAGGGGATCTCAGGTTGTAAATCGGGTTGACATGTGTATTGACAATTTGGGAGCCTTTAAATTGTTGCGTGTCCGCAGGGTATTCGTAATTCGTTAATACACCCATCAGTTGAATCCAGGCATTTTCATTACCGGGCTATGCTTGCTGATCACGCGTGTCTTGTTTATCTTGCTGTTTAAGGTAAATAGATGATTGCCAACATTGGATCTAGCACAATTTGTTACAGTAAGAGAGCTAAATCAGCAAAGCCTATCAGGGACCCCCGGGATGTTATATTTGATAACGACGCACCTTGCATTTTGTGAGGAAATTTAACCTGTGCACAAAATTATGAGCAAGATGTGCATATGAATTAGAAAAATTGAATTTCCATACAAGAAGGTGACTTGATACCGATTTCACCAGAAGTTGACACAAATTTTGCGACATTTGGAAGGAAGCTTACCTGTAGATGAATTAGAATTATTGCATTGCCATGGAGACGTGATACCGATTTTAGAAGTTGACTCAAATATACTATATTACTGAAGACAGCTTATATGCTGCTAAGGGTAGTCTGGTTATTAAAAGTGCCTTTGACAACAACAAAAAATGATCATTAAAGAATTCTTCATAATCACATTTTACTTCAAATGTAAATGACTAGATATTATTTTATTTGGGTCGATAGGACCAAAAAAAACCAGTTTTAATAGCATGACATAAATCAGGGATGTAAATCTGCAGGAAATTTCTTGATTTCAGGAAATTTTGCTTGGATCTTCCTGTACAAAATATAGAGAAATTTACATTTTCAGGAAATGTTAAAGCAGTTTCAGGAAATTATGTCAGTGCTTGTTTTCATCTCTGATATACTATTATTCCTATCATGACATTCTTTCATCTCCATATGCATTATACAAATTGTTCATGGAAAGTTCATTGAAATTGATGATGGTCGTTAATTCGTTATGATGATGATGATACATGAAATAGTATTTCAGCTGAGAGGTTTGGACATTATCTAGAAAATTATTGGTTTTAGTTCAACAACAATTACCATAGTATAATTGTGCCAGGTACTTTAGTATTAGGCATTCCATGCTCCACATATTCACATTTGATTCAACATAATTTTATAAATAATTATTGTTGTATATTAACGTTTGGCTATGTTTTATTTTCCTAACAGAAAAGTGTGCAAAGTATGCCGCTGCTCACCAGAAGAACACGACATCCATACGGATGACAAGGAACATTGTCGTAGAATTGGTAATCTATTTGAATCTGATGAGGAATCTAAGACTAAGTACAGGATACAGAAGATGACAATAAAACGCAGCGATTTCATGGATGAGGCTGCCTCACCTAACTCTAACCATGCTGGAGATAATCGTAGAGGGTCGTCACCATCCAGCGACATCACGTTTGAGTGGGTGCCGCAAGGAGCTGACCAGCAAACGGTTAGTAATTTTGTGAAAAGTAGGCAAAATTTGCAAATGAGATGGTGTGTAAATAGGGCTCTTTTTGTTATAAAATGGAATGGAGCAATAAGACTTGTGTCATGTTACATAATAATAATGTGCTTGAAATATACTGCACTATTATGTACTGACTCGAGACTGATTACAACGCCCATAATTCATCTTGTTTCATTTCCAAGAAGTTGCTTGCTTTTGTATCATTATCTACAGACTATTATGAAATTGACTTCTAATGTTATGTCTGTTTACACTGCAAGTTGAGTTCAAAATGCAGGGACCCTGTTTACACACAAATGAAGTTGAGTTCAAGGACTGAAGTCAACTTCAAGCCCTGTGCTACAAACATGGTCTTCTAAAAATGTTGATGATAAATCCAACAATGTTTCCTTCTTACCCCAGGCCTCAAATTTCAATTGTTTTAGGCACTCATTTTCAAGGCCACTGGGCAATGACAAAGAAGGGCACCAATGCCAACAAATGATGAAGAATGCCTTGAAGGGGCTGGTGCACCAAGTCCAAAACTGAAAAAGGGCAGGCAATGGCTTTGGTGGCCTCTCTAAAATCCGAGCCTGCTTTTTACAGTCCTGAGTGACTCAGTTCTAAAAGTTGGATATGATGCTTGAAATCAAACATTGTCAGTCATTAAAAACTTGCTCTAGTTTGGGTCTTTCTGAAAGTTGACACCCTTTTTCGCTGACACCCATGAATTTGGCAAGCTTTTGACACCCTTTTTCTCTGACACCCATGAATTTGGAAACCTTAAGGTAAAGGTTGTCAAATTCATAGGTGTCACTGTCAGCGAAAAAGGGTGTCACCTTCCAGAAAGACCCCTCACAATGACACCTGCGACATGGCAGCCCTCAATGTGGAGTACCATCTGAAATCAGAGTACAAAGATATGATCAGATTTGTAGCCCCAGCGTGTATTGAAAAAAAAAATTAAATGGAAATTTTAAGCTAAATACATGTAGAATTGTAGAAGTGTAATCTTGTTTCCAGCTAAAATTTCCATTTTCCTGACATCTATCACACTGATTTGCATACAGGTAGTCACCTATTTTCTTACAAATCATACCCACAAAGCACTATTTGTAACATGACAAAGCATACACTAGTAGTGATGGATACATTCAAAGTCAGGTCTAGAATCCCTTACATTTATAGCAGCATACGTGTAGATGTAAGACATAAGATGAAGCTCATTGTTGCTGACAGTGCCTCAATACATGAGATCTCTTGAGAGAGGTGAGTAAATGGCAAACAAGCAAACTTCAACCTCGATTAGGCCCTGAAACACTGGCAAGATTACATTGGGTTGTATTCAACATGTGCTGGGTTTGGATGTACTGTTGAAAAACCAACATGGCTACATGTAGCTTGAAATGAAATGAAATGTGCATAAAACAAAGTAATAAATATTAAAAAGATAACTATATACAAAATAAGCACCAAGATTACAACGGCGGTGTCATTGGATTAAAAAGGTTGTCAAGCTTTCGTCAGTTGCAACTCTTGACTTCTTTAGGATGTCAAAGTCACATCTGAGGAAAGCTCGACAACTTTTCCAATCAGATTGTGCAACTGATGAAATCTTAGTATTTATTATGGATTCTGAAGCCATATACAAAATAATTAATAAACCAATCACCCAACCAATACAATACAGTGGATTATTATGAAGGAAAAAAACAATACGTCCAATTAGCCAATTTAAATCTCACACAATGGCCCTACAGGTGCTTTGAGAATGATGTAACAGTACACATACAAACTTCCTCACAGAGTTTGTAGTTTTCATAGCCTAGTCACCACATAGATGTCAGCTTAAAAATTTGGTTGTCTACCAAAAAGGACTGTTTTGTTTACATACAGGACAAAGGTTGTAACTGGACTGCCCCTTCCTCTCCTGCAGGGCTGTCAACTTTTTGGAATTGTTTGGAGTGAGATATTGTGGATGGCGTACCGGAACAAGAAATATTGTATTGCTTACCAACTAAAATGTATAACTGTTGACGCCTCATTTTTTCACCACAGCACTCAAGAATCTAAAAAGCAGGGGGGTAGGTTGGGACAGAAATTTTTTTTTTAATCAACAATATTTTGACATGGCATGAAGTTGAACTACCTTGGCTTGTAATTTTACTACCTTGGTGAGCCAAATGCATGCGAGTTGATAGCTGTACCTCCAACCTTCAGCAGTTTTAAAACAAGCAAATATGGAGAAGATTTATAATCTTTCTCTTTCCAAATCTTCCAATAGACACAAGCATAAAGCAACACTATAAACCAAAACAACAAATGTGTTAATTAAATAAATTCAGGTGAATGCACACGTTAGCGCTGATAATAGATAGACTTGTCACAGAGAGCACTCAATTCACATTTGTCTACAGTGCCATCTTTATTGATTTTCCTCTCCACTGCAGTGTTTTTCATTAACCGTTTATTTCATTTCCAATATGTGTGTGTATAGTAAACTTGAATACTATATCACATAGCTTTTTATACCACCAATAATGTTTGTGATTTTCACAATCGAGGGTTTAAAATTGCTAGGGAAACATCTCTGATTGTGTAAAATATGATTTAAATCCACTCAGATTACATCGTAGCATAATTACTTTATATTGTGCCATTAAATGTTATCTTCCAAATGAATAATTTGCAACAGTTTTTAAAAATTGCTGAAATATTAAAATACAATGCAGCATTAGTTATCCGTTGTAATTATTTTTGCAGGCAGAAGGGAGATATATTTACACTGCATTCCCATCATAGATTGGTTCCAGGATGGTATTCATCATCAACAATTTGCTGCCCACTAATAATGTACAGTATTCCACATAATTAGCAGTTGAGTGCTTAATTCAGTCATTGGGTGGGGGTTAAAATTACAAAATTTTAGAGACAAATGGGAATTTACATGAAAAATAAGTCGCAGGTTTCTTCACAGCTTGATCGGCAAATGAAGTGCCGATGTGATGATGATGTGATTCAATTAGCCCATCAGAACCGTGTTTATGCTATAAATATAGCCAAATCGGCAGACCACTGAAGAACCTTGCTGAAAATTTCAGACAGTTGTCACTCTGTAGGGCGCGTACTTGGTTGAATGCTGTAGACTTCATCAAGTACTGCACATTTCTACTGATGAAAATAGGCCTAAAATTATTCTTATGGGCCATGTTTTAATGACATAGCCCCTGTCATATGCTTTCCTTTGGTGTCTGTCTGTTCAGTTTGCTGCAATGCACATTTGCAATTTTGCATTATGTTAACATACCTAGTACACACAGCATGTAAAATTGGTTAAAAAGTGTTGTATAAAGAACTTGCCATACACTACATGTATGCCTCAATGCACTATTGACTCTTGTATGGATCCTTTCCTAAGGTGCGAATGAGGTCATTTAATTATTGAGAGAGCATGCAGGTGATGATGTACCTTCTCGTGAAGAAGAACACATGTACAGATGCCATGGAGAATTTCTCCATGAGGTTAGGGAAACAAGAAGTCAAGCTTAGTGAATAATTTGTGTGAATTTCAGAGACCTAGTTATGCAAATTTACCCAATGTAAACAACATAACAAGCAGGTCATTTTGGAAATACTGTTTTTCTCATCCAATGCCATTGAAAAACCAAATTCCTTTGCTCAATTTATAGTATAAAATCATTGTATCTTGAAAAAAAAAGCTATAATTTACATAATATTAAAGGTACATTTTGCTGTAAAATTGTTTGTATTTCACCAATCTTCAAAAACTAAAAAGCATTCCGCTAGTGTAGTGACATTATCACTTGAGGTTTGCAGGAGCACTTGATCTAGATCCATAAGAGTCTTGTTTTCACAGAAAACCTGTACAATTTCAATGTTTATGTAAATCTTTCTTTTGCAATGCATCATGGGTACGATTGAATAAAAAGGTATGCAGGGATAAATTTACATCTGATGCAACTCTGAGCATGGACAGATCAATAATAGGGAATCTAACACTATAAAATGCTGTAGAGTTGGCGACTTTAAGTTATGAAATGGGAAGCAATATTTAATGCAAGGTATCTCCTGGACGCTCCTCTGATTACAGGCAGGCAGGCTGTTAAGCAATATGTTGATTTCAATGAAAGATTCACAGGTATTGACTTGTTAAGTTCTCAGAGAAACCTAGCTTGGAATATTATTATTAATGCTATCGACTCTTACAACAGAAATGCTCAAGACTGTTTGAATTTGAAATAACCAGTAATGGCTTCTTGAGAATCGGTCGGAACATGAGTGTTTAAAAGAAAATTCAAAATATGTTCTTTATGGAATTTAGTAAGTAGTAATAGCGTTAAAAATGTAAGACAGGAAAGGGCAAACTGATGCAAAGGTAATAGAGAATGGGAAATATAAATGTATGCAACAAGAAATGTTGGAATGCTAGCCTAAAATAACAATAGCTTTGCAAAACAACTGAACAATAAACAAAACATTCAAATATGTACCAAAATATTTGCTTTGAATTTTGAGGATGTTTAATACAAAAGCTTTCTTTTGATGGTAGATGCTTTTAATGCTATTGCTGCTATTTAGAGTAAACTAAACAAGTCACACCAGATGCTAAATGCAAACAGCCAACAGCTTCCCTTGACAGATAATTTGAGACAAGAATTTAACAACATCAAATCATTGGTAATAGAGACACTTCTCCTTTCCCCTTGCTATGCCGTGATAAAATGAAATCTTCTTTGTATAAAACCCTTCCAGGGTTAGGTTTTTGTGGAACAGCCTAAGGCCATTAGTTATTTGCTATAATTTTCCAGTGCATAATATTTTCACATTTTAGATAAACTCAGGCATTGTGTACATTTTACTTAACTGAAGGTGTATTTTGGTTGGAATTTGGTGAAATGTATAAAAAAAAGTGGCATACAGCGTTCGGATTACGCTAATTGTGATTTAGGTTTAGGTGTCATGCACTTGAAAAATTGTCAGTTGTCAGGGTGATTTACAGGTAAACATAAATGAAGAAAAGGTGAAGAACCGCTGCATAGCTGTGATCATGGTGATGAGTTAGTGAATCGATGCCGCATACTAGCGCTGCATTGTGTAAGCCCCAGGTGTGCTCAAATGAGCTACGATTTATACACAATTTTTTTGTTTTTTCGCAACTTTGTATTCGTTTGTGCAGTGCTAATTTGGCAATTAGAGCACAAATGACGCTTAGCAAAGTTGCTTTTACGGGTCCAAATGTGATTCAAACGATGCTGACAAGCAGATGCCAATGAGGCGTGGCTGATGTCGTTGTTTTGGTGTCACTTGGTGCCGATGAGGTGAAAATAACAAGGCTAAAATGGAGTTAACCTGGATTCACATCAGCAAAGCTAAAGATTGGATTTCGTAGCGATGTGATTTTTGTCGGGTAAATGAGGTGTCTTATCTCAGCTTGAAATCAAGATTGAAGCAAGTGAAGCTTAGGAATTATTAGTTGGTAATGATATGATATACTGGTAATGGTGGAAGTGAAATTGCATAAGATTGAGATGAGGATACATTTCAAGTATATGCTGATAGCACACAGAGAATAAAGTAATAGATACATAAACAGGATGGGCTTTGTACAAAATGATTTCAAGGAATTAATTTTGGTTTGAACATGTTTAAGCGACATGTGTTGGATCCATAAGCATTTTAGTTCATTCTAATTGTTACGTCATGAATTATCCATATAGTCAACGCTTTCAAGTCGGTGAACTTAAAAACCTGCTGATATGTTGTGACCTATTTATTTTAATGATTTTTATAAATGATTGAAAATGCTGTGTGTGTTTAGCTTGGAGCAGAAAAACTGGCAGCGTTTAAAATGCAAAGTAGGCAGTCTACTTTTTTATACGGTTTTGTCTCGGCGTTTTGTTGATAATATACTTTAAAGAGCTACTAAATGCTTGGTGATGTGCCTTGGCAATATCTTGGGAACACTTTCCAAGCCATTTATTTGAAGCTTGACATATAAAAACTCCTACTCATTATTTATCTTCATATGATTCAATTAAAGAATTAATCTGTTGAAGCCATGTACGTTATTTTTAATTGAATTGGGTTAATTTTTTTTTCAAACTTGATTTTTTTTTTCTTCATATTTATAATGTTTACTTATGGGATGTCCCAACTTGCACGTAATTGGACAACACAGCAATTTTGAATTAAAATAAGATATTAATTAAATCCCCATATATACTTGTAGTTTATATACAGCCAGGATTGTAAGTGGGATCTCTCCCAACTCTCAGCTTACTTCATTATTTTAGCTTAAATGACCAGAAACTGTATTGACAGTAATTGTTGGCAAAGAATAACATAAAATTTGACCGAAATTTTACATAATGGCTTTTAAATTCACCCAAGCTCCGTTCCGAAAGCATATATTTCATCAAGTGACTGACGAATGTGTAAGTTGATATGAGTTCCCTTTAATGAGTATGAGCCCCGGATGAGTGACACTATTCCTTAGGATTTTAATAACAGACCCAATACTAAAAGTAGCTAAAAGCTGCTCGGTTTTATCTAATAATGATCAATCACATTCTGGAAAACACCTGGAATTGACAAATTTGCAGGAACTATTTTACTCATTTATGAAATCTGAAAATAAGAAATCTGCCTATCCTCAACATCAAATTGGTGTATTGCATAAATCACTGCATTTTTTATGAAATAAATTACACTGGTATTGTGAACATGACCGATATGTTCTATAATAGAGGACCTAAATTAAAAAATTTCATTTGAATGAACACAGCTGCCAACAGCTGTACTGGATCCGTCCACGATCATATGTCGCGTATTTCAAAGTACAATGGGAACGCATGACCGTGGATACAATTATGAAAATACTAACCAATCATGAGTGAGTTGGCATGGTTGGATTCACTTCTGCGTTACGCACACGCGGGCATTCATCGCACAGTTTATGCAGATAATCATCACGCTGTTGACAGCTGTGTTCATTCAAATTAAATTTCTACTCTGCAAATTTACTAAAATCATATGGGTCTCCACACCCATTTTGTTTGGTGTACAGAATTTCCAAAATATGGACTCCCCATCCCCCATATCGCTTGCAAAGCTTTGTAATTGTATGTAAAAAAGTGAACCTTACCCCCTTAAATGGTGCCAATTTTTGTCTATTGGACCTTCTTGGACAGTTTTACCCGGAAGAGTGGACTTTTTTGGAAGGGGGGGGGTCCACCATGATATGGAATGGTAGCAAACCCAGGCACTCAGGCAGGCATTTTTACATTAAGGTGTCTATTACAGCTGTAGATACAAAAAATGTGAGGATAGTCCCCAATTACAGGTATATAGATCCACATTTATGAGCAAGAAAATCATCTTCATTTTGTAGCACCAAACACTAATAAAAGTTCACACAGTTGAACATTTTACCCCAGCATTTTACCAAATTCTATCATAAATGTAGACTGTCAGGTTTTGCTGAGTCCTGATGCTTCAAGATGATCTCTTGTACTTTACAATGCAGTTGAAGCATAGTTTACATGCCTCTCCTCTGTGAAATAGTTTTGTTTTAAATCACATCTCATCTACCTCATTTACATTAATTAATCAGGAAAGGAATGAAGGAAAACAATATGTACTTTTTTACTCAATTTCTTAATTGCTATAGATGTGATTTCAAAGTTCTGTTGATGATCAGACGCATCATCAGAAATATCAATATATAGCATTGCAACAGACATGTATTTGTAATACACACAGATGTAGGTTAATGATATTATTTCATTTCGACAGCATCTCACAAGTTTCATCTGTCATACCTTGCCTGTTTGCCTTCTCATAGTTTACCAAGATGAAACCTGAATTACATCAAATCACTGGCTCATATACCTAGCCACCTCTCAGCAGGTTTGTCTCTTCCCTTGTTGGCTCATATGTTATATGACAAGAGATGAGACACACATTTTGTCTTGCTTTTAGAGAGGATGCAACAAATACATCCCTTTCTGTAAACTGATGCGAGTAGAGGGGGTATATGGAGCATATTATGTTTGAGAGTTGTTAAGATTTTCCTTGCATCTCATTCTAGTTGTCTGGCTTGGAGTGTATGGTTATTCAACTCCATCAACCCTACGGTAATGATTACATTTTGTTTACTCTCAGTTTGCGCATTTCCAGTTCCACTTGAGGAACAAAAACACACAGTTTAGCAATACATACGCCATATCTTTATCCCCAATTTTATTGGGAGACTAAAGGTATAAGACAGTATATTAAGAGCAACATAAACATTATCTTCTATCACCGCACTGGATAAATCAGAAATGTATGCTAACAGTTGATCAGCTCAATGTAGTGACTGGGGGTGTAATCTAATGACATTTTGATTGGTTCAACTTGTTCCTGTAGGGTGTATACGTCTAAGTTTACTTAAGAGTATAAGGGAAAAGGATGAAGCTCTGATAGATGCTATGGAGGAGCTCCTATTGAAAGGAATTGGGATAGTGAACTTGTTGTGAACCTGCTTCCCTCCCTCTCATCTAGATTGGTTACACAGTGTGGTTTCTTGTTCCTACCAGACCTGTACTCAATTTACACATTATTGATTAATTGATGATGATACCAGTTTGATAAACAAGAACCTCAGAGAGGTAGTGATAAAATCCCTAACATGCATTCATCCATAATGATATACCAGCATGTAAAATACACAAATACAATGATAGACTGAGTCCCGTGGACAGGCATGCAGATAATTTCCTTGATTATGTCCAACACGAATCCAAGTGTATAGCTAATATAATATTTAAAGAATTGTATGACAATGTAGGTACATGTATATGCTTCTTAGCACTAAATGCCATCCAACCATCTTTCTAGAGCTTTCCTAGCAGAAAAAAGGCACAGGCACAAATGTAATACATGCTTTTAGGGAATGGTTGCAGGGGGATGGTTTGGATATAGATCTTGGTATGGAGTGTCACTGGTTAACATGCTTAGTAGAAACAGATCGGCGTGACAAACTTTTGGTGTGATCATGTGGACTGGGGGGGGGAAATAGACATTGGATGTTGGTAAGAGACTAGACTTCAAAAACGGTGGTCATTTGGTGAGAAGGCCCAAAGAAAGGGTCTTTATGCATGACTGGGAGAAAATGTACAAAAAACAGGACCTATCCATTAGACTGGTAAAAATTAACCAAAAACGGAGGCCTATTCATTAGAATATGGAAAAGTTTGGGGCAAAATATAAAAGTTAACAAATATTTGATGTACAAAACTATCAAATAAGCAGTATTTTTCATCAAAAGTCATCAAAATTTGAAATGTTTGAAGACAAATAATGTAATTTTAATAGTAGAGAACAAAATAGAGTCATTCAGTGAGAGATTATCAGAAATTTATTCAAAATTATTGAAAAATGTTCTTTTGGTGACAATAATTTCAGTAAAACAAAAAGGGATGAGAGGGGTTGAAAATTGGAATCAATGTGGCCACACATCCCCATCTCCCATTTTAGTGAGCCCCCCCCCCCCCTTGATTTTAAATGGTCATCCAGTTTAACTGGAGTTAACCACCATTAATGTAATGTGACACTGGGCATTTTGTGCGCTTAAAAATGCAGAGGGATGTTGGTACTTGGTAGGTACCTGATAGATTACAAATGGGTTTTCATTACTTCAGGTACATTGGCATTGCAACATTTATTTTAGAGTGCAGTAGAAATATACCAGTTTTTGGTACAATTGGTAATGCAAAGTGATACAGAAAGTACCCAGTATAAACATGCTGAAATACACACAGACATCTTTACACCCACAATTAGGCCTGCATGTTCTCAAGACACTTGCTCTTCACATACACACAGTGAAATGATGATTCACGGGGACACACCCATTAATGTCTTGCAACACATGGATGTTTGAACGTAATTATTTGAAGCAATGCGAATAAGATGGCATAGATTTATACATTGTCCTTTGCCTGAACCAACACTTGGTGATTATAAACATTGCACAACTAGTTTTAGCGCTAGACACTGGTATGATCTGTTGATGATACATGTATGAATGTGTATAATGTGTCTCCATGTGACAAGAGTCATAATTCAAAATGGCTGCACATGGTGGTAGGCACTACATCAAAACTAGGTCAAAATGAACATACGCTAGACCTGGATGCGTCACACGATTATGTAGTGACAAATGGCGTCACTTCATGACTTGCTAGTGTAGGGTAGATGCCAGACGCACACACATACGTCTGATGTACCCTTTTTGTGCACTATTATGTGTCTCAACTCTAATGACTGTTTTCATGTAGCATATTAGAATTTAGATTTCAACCAATATAATTTCTACAAATGGACTGGATTTCAAGCCAGTTCAGAATAAAGGCACTGAGAGCTTTAAAGTACCATTTATAAATATTGTAAAACAAACTGCTTAGATGAGTAGGCATATTCGCATTTCCATAGATCCGCCATCTTGCTACCAAAATGAGGTTCTTCCTGCAAGCACATGTGCAAAATACGCTTTTATGTTTCTCTATGCACTTTTATGTTTGACTAGTGTTCGCACACCCAGCACACACTTTGTGGGTGGAACCTCCTTTTAAGATGGCTGTGCGATCGGCAAATAGGTTTGCCTGTTCACTGATTCGTATAAATGTGAGGCAGGTCAGGTGTGAATGAATGCTTGTACATGTAGGTGCAAATGAGGTTCCCTCCTAAAATTTCCAAAAAAGGGGAAACCAAAAAGGGAGGAAATTAAAGAATTGAAGGAAGGAAGAGAAGAAAGAAACAGCGCCCCCCCAATCTTCAAATCCTGGATAAACCTGTGTGAAGTGTAACAAATGTACCTTCATAATGTAATTAAAAGGTAGAAAACACACAAAGTCACCAGTCGCATATCAATCCATCATCCAATTTTGATGTCATCTTGTCATTTGCATTCATACAATGTAACAGCAGCACAACTCAACACCTAGTTTCCTGGCCTAGTTTCCAAGTAAGGAGAATACTCGTCCTGGCAGGTTTGACTTTCCACATAGCCTGTGCCTTTATTGATAATTGATGTTAATTATATTAATGATGGAAACAAGATACATAGAATAGTAATTGGCAGTCAAATGCAATTTGCAAATTAAATTGTTTCCAGCCATGTATAAGGAATATTATTTAATGTCATCTGATACTCCCCACACACACCCCTTGAAACCTATATGGGAAATGTGTACTATCATAGATTTTAATGATCTATATGGTACTTTTTTGTAAACCAAAACAGATATCATATGGCTATTGATCTAAATTACAGGTCCACATCGTTCAATTTCTATTTTGTAGTGGGGTAGTTTTGAATTGAAATTATAAAAAAAAAAACATGTATCGGGGTGGATACAAAACCATCTTGAAAGCTCAAGGACAGAAAGCAAATTTAAAGTGAAATATTTTGTAGTGTTGTAAGGAGAATAAGCTGAGCATCTAGTTACCATAAAGGGCAAGACACTTGCCCCGAAAGATGGAGGGTGAGTACGGGTGCAGATATGGTCCCATGCCACGAGTACAAGTAGGGGTCCAAAGCCAGAATAGTGTGTGAGTATGGGTATGGGTCCAAACCCATGGGTACGAGTTGTACAGAAATTGGGACTCAAGTACAGGTACGAGTATGGGTACTACAAGTCTGGTAGGAGGTGGAGCATGGTCCCTTTTGTCCAATTTGAATCTGCTGTATCCTCTGTATACCAAGTGGCCTTTATATTGTTTGTACACCACTGCAGCATATCCCTCAGGATCATTACAAATCCCCTTCATAATGTGCAAAGCAAGTCTCCAGTTTACTGTTATACCATTTTTCGCCCCTCACTGCGACATAAGCTGGAAATATACAGACTCAGTACACCGGTCGATCTTACCGTTTCCGATGTTGATTAAGATACTTCTTGCATCGATCCCGAGATGCGGAAAAACCAATAGTCATTTTGTCCCACATAAATGAATAAATAACAAAACCCCCGATCCCCGGTGGACTCACCCAAAAGGTGACGTCACACCATATGATCGCCTTATCCTCCTTGGTCTCCGACTGACACAGACGCGTGCCTATCGATTGTTCATAGCACTGTGTATCAATTTCTCGACCAAGGCGAAATATACGGTTGTAGTTTCACACCTTAGGTAAAACCAAACCGGTATTGTTCGGCTGAGGATAGTTTTGACGGCATTTTCTGGCGAAAAAAGTGACAAAAAGCGATCCAAAACTTAGCTACATATCGTGCCTCCGTTTGTATCACGGGACACACGAGCAATTCAAAATGGCCGCTCGTTGGCGCCATTCATTTTGTTTCCCACGTAAAACAACCATTGCAGCCTGTAAGTTACAATAGATGTTTGTACATACACATTGTATTTCATGTACGGTAGGTTATTGTTGCTATGTTAGGGTGATTACTCTATCGTTATGTCTTCATTACCGTCCAATAAAGACGAGTTAATCAGATATTCATACGGTGGGGATTGGTAGGGACCCGTCTGACATTTTAGTAATAAAGTTAGCCAGTCCTTACTTTACCACTAACGTTAGCGACCAGCCTCCGTGCTCAGGTTTGCTTACTGGGCTTGAGTCGCGTGTTGGGGGGGTAGTGCCCCCTCCCTTTTCTCCTCGCTTCGCCTCGGCCCTGTCGGGCTTGCCCTTCCCTGGTGACGGAGCGGGACCCACACCGCTCTGTTTCACCCACAGGGAGTGCTCACGATCTTCTAGATGTCTTTCTTTTGCTTAGGACTCTCCGAGTTCCAGCTTGACGATTGGGATAGGCTCCGTCATCGCCATAAGACGAAGAAGAAATCTACCAAGGGCACTGGTAAGGTCGACACGGTGGATTCTGCTGTGACAGCCCCTATGGGTCATGGCAGGTCTGCTTAAGGGGCTCCGGTCCCCGGACAAGCAGCGGTTCCTTCGGGACTGCTAAGCGCGTCCAAAGGCTCAGCAGCCAGCGAAAGCACTGACTATACGTCGGAGCAAAGTAGCAGGCAGCAGAGCGGTAACCACCAGCGAAAACCCTAGCGGGTTTTGCAGCAGGAGGATACCAGTCGATCACGGTAGATTCTGCTGTGACAGCCCCTATGGGTCATGGCAGGTCTGCTTAAGGGGGCTCCGGTCCCGGACAAGCAAGCGGTTCCTTCGGGACTGCTAAGCGCGTCCAAAGGCTCAGCAGCCAGCGAAAGCACTGACTATACGTCCGGAGCAAAGTAGCAGGCAGCAGAGCGGTAACCACCAGCGAAAGCAGGAGGATACCAGTCCTCTAGCGAAAATCCTCACGGGTTTTTAGCAGGAGGACACCCGTCTGTTGCAGGCATATCTACGGGCTCAAACAGCCACAGTAGTAGCCAGCGACGGGCAGCATGCAAGGGTACCCCGGGCTTGCCTGGGTTGAACCCTAGCATGCATGGGCTCAGCAGAGACGATACCGCGGCTAACGCTGTGGGTGTAGTCTTAGCAGAACCAACTGGGGTTGTCACACGGCAGCGTTCCATGGCGGGACCGCCGAGTGATACCCTGGGCCCTAGAATAGCTGCTGGCTGTCCACAGGGACTGGCTGGCGATTATTCAGGGGTTGGGCTCGCAGTCTCTCACGGGACAGCGACCCAGGTGCATTCGGTGGCAGCTACAAAGACGAGCTACGGCTTGACTTCAGTGGTAGCCGCTGTGCACCCGCCCATAGCTGCCGTGAGTGGTCCGCCACACACAGCGACCTTGGGCGAAGCACTAGAGGGTACAGTAAGTAGCTTGAACAGCCTAGCTGATCAACAACCCACTTATGTCCTCGAGAGCCAGCGGAGCGTGGGTGATCCATTACCGTCAATGGGTCAATTACCCTCTCTTGATCGATCACTGTCAAATCAACAGGGCATAGCTCCATTGATTGACGCTGCCTATTCAGGTGGCGGGGTGATTGATCGGGGGTATGCACGCTCAGCTACCCGTGGTACTAGGCAAGCTCCCTCTAGCCAAGGGACAGCCGGTATAGCGGGGAGCCCATACACACGGCTTGATCCCCTTGCGGGGAACGCAGTGAGGCATGGGTACAGTGGTACACAGCCGGGAGCCCTCACGGGCACCTACGCTGGAACCACGCATACAGCGGTACACAACCGGGAACCCTCACGGGTACCCATGCTAGTACCGGCGCGGTACCACGCCAGCACACAGCTTGATCCCCCCAACACAGGGAACGCAGTGTGGCGAGGGTACAGCGGTCCACAGTTGGGAACCCTCACGGGTACCCACGCTGATACCGCACCGGTACCGCAGCACCGCCTTTAGTCGCCACAGTCTCTGTGGCAACAGGGGAGGCGGTGCTGGTACTGCAGTACCATGGGGTTACCCTGGTGGCGGATCCTTTCAGGGTCAGCTGCCGGCTGGGTATGCCCGTGGTACCCGCCGCAGGGTGTTTCTTCCACGGCCTAGCACCGTGGCAAGTGTCGCCAGCGATGGCCACGCAGTACCAACATCAGCTGTTGACCAGGCCAGCCGGCATGGGGCTAACCCAGATCTTGATCAGGGTAGGCCCGTGCTGCTAGCGCTAGGACGACGGCTGCGAGAGCATGCGGACCCAGTGGTGCCATGGCGGATACCTCAGGGTCTTGCGGGAGTACTCCCTCTTCTGCTGGCAGGTAGTCGGCGAGCCACACAGTGGTTATGCCTTCTTACCCGCTTTCAGATGCCCGTCCTCAGTTACCGTCATCATCGGAGCATGATACGGATACTGTGGGCGAGGGAAAGGAGTCGGAAGCTGAGTCCGGTAGTGACATCACTACAATCTCCTTCCCCCGCTGCCCCGCGAGGGGAGCAACAGCACTGATCTTCCTCCGGACACCCCCTAAGGGGGAGTCCATGGAGGAGGACCAGGGATCCTTTCAGTAGGATGCTCAGCTGCTGCTTCCTCACAGGGGCGCCTGCACTCTCATTCCCGGCAAACCTCACGGGTAGATATCGTGGGGCTGTCGAGCTCAGTAGAGCTATGACGCCGCGTGCTTGCACGCTTCCTCTGCGTGTAACGCGGGAGGACCACGGGACCTACCTGAGGGGATCCGAGAGGGACCCAGATGTCGTCAAGCGTATGACGCTCAGACAACATCTGAGCTCTTCCGTGAGGTGAGCCTATTAGCGGTGCTAACAGCTAGCCTCAACGAGAGCTCCATGGGCCTAGCCCATAGGGTGTCCACTCAGCGCCGGGGGGAGGGGCCTGCCACTCCAATCGCTCAACGCGATGGAAAGGCAGGGTCCTTTTTCTCTTTGGATGCTTCTGCGCTACGGTGGAGGACCGTGCAAAGAAGCTACCAACGGGAGCACTCTGAAGAGGTCGGAAACTGCCCTTACCATGGGTAGGAGCTCCGACTTCAGCAGGCCGTGCACCACCAACAGTACCCGAGCCCACTACCTCTGCAGCACCCATTTCTGGGAGGCGCAAGGGTAGCACAGGAACAGCTGGCAAGCCCGAAGAAGAGCAAGCGCTCTTCCAAGGGAAGCTAGGCAGAGCATTCCTGGGGGCTCAGCGGTTTTTCCACAGGGGATCTCCCAGTGGACGACCGCTTATGGCTTTCACCCAGAGGTGGGAAACCATCTCTTTGAGCGCCTAGGTATGGTCAGTGGTGAGTGGGGGTTACAGACTGGCAACCCAGTCTCCCCACATTCGTCCGCACATTTCAGAGGTCCACAGTAGTGCCGTCAGACGGCCCCCAGCGTCGGGCACTACTGACAGGGATCACACAGCTTCTCACGAAGCGGGCGATTGTCCCGGTCTACCCCCCGTTCTACGGGTGATCTTGGAGCCATTGGCTCCAAGGAAGACCGGCGACGGGAGCCCCATCCGGAACCGCAGGCTGTTGAACACGTTCTTCAGGCCCAAGAGGTTCAGAATGGGGACTCTCGCCTCGGTGCTAGCCTGCCCCATCAGGGGCATGGGAACAGCATCGCTAGATCTCTCGGACGCCTATCTGCATATGCCAATCGCCTCTCAAGATCGGAGGCATCTGCGCTTCTAGGTACAGGATCAAAATTACCAGTTTTTATACCGCCATCCGGCCTGTCCATCTCTCCCAGGGTGTTTAACACTCTTGGTCAGAGCGGTGGCAGCGTACCTGAAGCACAGGGGTGTCAACATCAGTTGCTACCTGGACGTTTGGCTCATATACGGACGCACTCCACTGAAGACTACGGGTCTCATGGGGTTGATAGTCCGTAGGGTGCGGGACCCTGGATTTTTTGATCAGCTCAAAAAAGTCCAGCGTGGTCCCGACGCAGACACCACTATTTGTAGGGGCCCAGATCACCCTCACGGAGGGGTTCGCGGTGCTCTCACCCGAGCGGGTGATTTAACATGGTGCGGTGTGCCTGACTCTTGGCCGAGTCTCGGGCAAAACCCGCTGTGGCATGGATGAAGGTGGTAGGCCTAATGGCCAGTATGGTAGACCTCGTACTGTACTGCCGTTTCTACGTTAGGCTTACCCAACTACACCTTCTAGCCTGCTTGCAGGCCCAGTCGTCACCCAATATCCCTCGCGGTTCCGCTGTCGGAGATCGCGCGAGAGGCACTCTGGTGGTGGACCCATCAGCCCAATTTGACCCAGGGTGTCAGGTTTCCTGCACCCCGGTATGTCACGTAGTGACGACCATAGCGCCAAAACGGGGCTGGGGGTCCACATCCACGGAGACTCCGTCTCGGGCCTATGGGGCCATAGAGACAGAGTTTCACATCAACCTCCCTCGCTTACGAGGAGGTGATCGTGGAATCACATACCGTTGTCCTGACGGATAACACAACCGTGGTAGCCTACCCCAACAGACAAGGGGACTCCGGGCCACCACGATTGAGCCTGCATGCACGACACCTGATAGGGTGGTGCAAGTTCAGGCAGATTACGATGAGAGCGATACACATCGTGGCGTCACCAGCATCCTCGCGCACAATCTGTCACGAGGAAGGGTGTCGGGACCAGCAGAATGGTCCCTTGCTCCGCAGGTCGCTCAGACGATCTTCAAGGGGATGTACCACCCCTCGAAAAATCTGTTCGCATCTCATCGCAATCATCCACTGCCGTGTACTGCTCAAGGGTCGCGGACCCCAAGCATTCACCGTGGGACGCTCTGTCCATAGACTGGGGAGGGATGACAGCTTATGCAGTCCCTGCGATCTCACGACTCATGAGGGTGGTGGCCAAGGTCGGGTGGGGAGACTGCATTGTCATTCTGCTAGCGGCAAGGCCGCTGGCGCTCCCCGAGGTACCAGATCTACTCCGGATGCCCGGAGCGGAGGTACCCAGTCTATCACTAGAGCACCTGCAGTTAGCTGCATGGCCCTTACCAGGGAACACGCAGCGGAGGGATACTTTTCATCAGAAGCTGTTTTTCATCGCCGGGCTAGACGGAAGTCTACCCTCCGTGACGTATAGCCAGAGTCTGGCTCCATACTACGCTTGGTGCAATGAGACAAATAGCTCTCCCGCTAGAGCCTCTGTGCTGCTAGTTCCGGAGTTTCTGACAGAAAAGTTCCAAGCAAGACTTCAGCGGGCCACTGGGGCCAGCTATAAGTCAGCTGTCCTCTCCATTCACCGAGGTTTCGAGGCGGGTCGACTATCATAGCCGATGGTTACCTTATTAGTCTCACGCCTCGGCGGTATGTTCAACGAGTGTCTACCAAAAGGAAAGTGATCCTCCTAAGGGATCCCAACACAGTCTTAGATTACTTTAAGGGTCACCCTTTTGACCTTCCGTCAAAAGCGACGCTTAAATACGTAACTCTCAAGATGGCTTTCCGGTTTGGCGTTGGCTTCGGGACGGCGGTGCTGAGTTGCACACGGTCTCGAGGTTAGCTTCCGTGTTCACAAACACTGGAGCGACACTGTTTCGGCGCCTGTTCTCGTGACTACTGAGCGGGCGCGGTGCATACCGACATTCGTCCCTCTCCAATCCCCAGGGTTGGGCAAGGTTCGGCTGAAGCCAAAAGATAGGCTGGGGTGTCCGATAAGGCGCTGCAGCACTATTTCTTCCTAACACAAGCCTTGCGAGAGACTCACGACCGCATTCATCACCCTTACAGAGCCTTTCGGTCCAGCCGCTGTCGCAATGGCTGGTCCAGGTGTTGGTGGGGTCCGGGGGAGCGCGAAGGTTTCGCGTCCCACGACCCACTCGACACGAGCTATCTCATCATCTTGGGTATACCGTTCGGTTGTCCCTTGAGGAGATCTAGCAGGCGGTGTCCCGGAAGCCACCTTCGCCTTCTCTTCGATACTTCCGCCACGTTAGTAATCAGAGACGGGCGGGAGGTTTACCGGGACATTGTTCGGCGATCATAATACGGTGGTGTACGGGTACCAGGTTTTCAGACTATACAGAATACTCAGCATGGTAAGAACCAGTGTCGCTATTCTTAACCACCAAACTTATTAAGTAAGGAGGTTTATGTCTGTGATCGCGTGGTCTTTTTGTTTCCCGACCGTTGGGGAAAATATTTTCTGACCTCGCGAAACCATCGTTACCGCTCCCGATCCCTGATCAGATGCTGACCAATCTTGTACCTCCATCCGTCGGTTACTTGCTAGATCGATCTTTCAGATGTTGATGCAAGAAGTATCTTAATCAACATCGGCAACGGTAAGATCGACCGGTGTACTGAGTCTAGTCCCAAACAGAAATGTTTGGTAGACTCATAACCGGTGCGATCTTACCTTTCCGATGTTGATTATCCCGGACCCCGCCACCCCTACAAGTTTGGTCCGGTAGGGGATCCCAAGTCGGATAAGGGATTTATCATATGGTGTGACGTCACCTTTTGGGTGAGTCCACCGGGGATCGGGGTTTTTGTTATTTATTCATTTATGTGGGACAAAATGACTATTGGTTTTTCCGCATCTCGGGATCGATGCAAGAAGTATCTTAATCAACATCGGAAAGGTAAGATCGCACCGGTTATGAGTCTACCAAACATTTCTGTTTGGGACTATTTTGTAAAGTGTGATCTTTATATGGTTGAAAGAGAGAGAGCGGGGGAAATAGGGGGATGCAGCTATTTGATAATGCCCATGACAGCTTCGTTAAATGATTTCACACTTTGTGTTATTAGTAGTATGTAAACCATATGTTGGCTTTAATTAAAGTATCTATAAATTCATAAGCTACATACTTAAATTATTAACAGCTGAATGGACCAGTCAACAGTTTTAAAGTAAATTATAAGCAAGCAAAGACAGTAAGCTTCTTCTCTTCTTCTTTATTTTAATATAATAGCAACATACAATGTAAATAGCAAATGTGTGGTAGGAATTTGATTTTATTAGAAAACTTTTTGTCTTCAGTCTTTATTCCCTATCCAATGCTGGAATTGTGGCTGAACTAACCTTTCCCATGTACTTTTCCTGAGCATTTCCTTAATGTGGCATTTTCAGTCAGGGCCGTAGCAAGGTTTGAAAAAGTGGGGCGGCCATATGCATGGGCGTGTGGAGGATTTGTTACTGCGGGGGGCTGAAACAAAATCATTTGGGTAAAAGTAGAGCGAAGCGAGCATAGCGTCTTAACGGCGTGGGGTCCAGGGGCCCGCGTAAGGGCCCGTGGTGGGGTCCAGGGGAAGCTCCTGGGTTTTTAGGGTTCTTAAGACCCCAAAAACGCCTCTCCTCGCATAGGTTTTTCTTTAATTTTTCAGGCAAGTTTTGCTGTAAAATCAGTTGATATACGATACAAGATGATAAGGGCTCATTCATTTTGTTCAAATAGGCCTATCTATTTGCATACAGGGCTTAATAGATCTGGCTTTGACATTGAGAAATGATTTGCTGGTGCGACAGGGGGTGTCTGAGGGGATCGCCCCCTCAGAAGCTGACAATTTTGTATTTTTGAAACTGGAATCATGCAAATTGGTGAATACTGTGCAAATTTCTAGAAAAGGCGATGAGACGAGACGAATATAGGTAGTTTTATACCAGCCCGATGACTCAAATGTTTTTTTGGAGAATATTTTGTTAAAACTTTGCCCATATCATTGAAACCCAGCTCTGTTTTGGCCAAAAGCGGTTGAGTTTGGACTAGACATTTTGAAAATAACTCAGAATACATTCAATATAAGTTTCCAAAAAGTCCGCAGAAAAATTAGAAAGTGTCTACTTTATAATAAATCACATCGATCATAATGCACAATTTTTGGATCGTGGGTTTATGAAGCTTGTCAACACTGCCGGCAGGCCAAGCACTTGCGCGAGGCGTTTGGGGGGTCTCCTTGCGTAAGAAAATTTTGTATTTGGTGAGCTAAAAATGCATAATTTCAGGCCCTCCTTTAGTCTAAATTCACCACAAATTATCAAGAAAAAAGGGTATATCGCTCATTCTACAAAATCCGGTGCCAATCCACTAAAAAAATTGAAAAAATAAAAGTTGTTCAAAAAGACCTGCTTTTTGTGTTTTTTAAAAGTAATGTATCACTACTTCCAGATGTAAAAAATTGCCAACACCACTTGCATATTTTTCTTTCAGGAAGTCATGATGTTTTTTAACACTAAAACTCAATGTAATGTGAGCTACGTTACCGACTATAAAATGGGCTGGTTTTACTCAATCCAAGGTCATAAAAAGCAAATTAAAGATCACTTGAGTGAAATGTAAAACAGATTTCACCATTTCATAGAAGTTTTGAAGATGCTTAAATGAGTGTGTAACGTAGCTCACAGTAACGTAGTTCACTGGTTTTCAATGTTTTTAATGTGATTTTCGAACGTTAGAACGTTATGTCGGTTAATTCTAATATAAATGGGGTTCGCACACTGGTAGCTTTCACATATTATTAGGAAGTACAGTTAATACAAGTGCATACTATAGAATTCTGGTAACGTAGCTCACCAATCTTAACATGGTCGGTCGAAATTTCAATGTTTACAACATTTCTATGCCAAAATGCTACAGCATCACGATTTTTACTGTGATTTTTAAAAACCTATGAGTGTTTCCTTTCAAAAACCGCAAATTACATTGATACCTCTGTTTTACTTCTTTCCAATAACGTGCGTTAAAAAGGGGTAACGTAGCTCACAGCGTTTTGGTGGAAAGTGCAATTTATTTTAGAATTACACAAAGACATTTTAATCACTAAAAATAATGTTGATAAACAATATGATGGTGCGTTATCTAATTAAAAACAACAAATATGTAAAGAAATCGCATTTATTCAAAGAAAATATTCAGGGTTAGATGTGACACTTGAGCTGTGGAAACGCATTTTTAGCGATTTTTGAGCCTTTGCAAGGGTTAATCAGGCTGAAGAAAGCAATTAAAGTATGGAAAACTATATATGTCCGTGTAGATCTCGTTGAGTTCTACCAGAAAAACAACATATTTGATGCCCTAAATGCTCGACAAAGTTTTTGTGGACCAAAGAATGGAAAAAAGGCTATTGGCACCGGATTTTGTAGAATGAGCGATATGTGATTTTTTTGGGGAGGTGCCGGGCAAAAGGATACTCCAGCCCCCCGCCACCCCCACTTAAAATGTTGGGGGCATATCCCCTCCATTCCCTTGGATTACCTACGTCTATTCTGACGTATCATAGGCCTACCTGTAATATGGCGGAATACTCTAAATCCATTTAGCTGGGAAGGGGCGGGGGGTGCAGGCTCAAATATTGTTGGCTATCATTGGCTTTCTTTGTTTCCTTTACTTCTTCCTTTCTTTCCTTTTCTTCCTTTCTTTCTTTTCTTTTCTTTCTTCCTTTCTTTCTCCTCTTTTTTTTTGGGGGGTCCGTGCGTGCGGGGGGCTTCAGCCCCCAAAGCCCCCCCCCTGTACACGCTAGTGATATGGCAGGGGTCTGTGGGCGGCTGATGCCCCCAGCAGGGGTCAAAGGGGCAGAGTCCCTTGTGGTGGAGCTTCTGAAGCTCTTGCATTTTAAGGTACACAATGCGCGTAAAACATGTTATGGGAATTGAAACTACTCGCACCATTTGTATGAATGTAGATGTACATAAAGTGCTTGAAACTCTACCAAACATCAAAGTTGCACACTAAAAAAATTGAAATATTATTCCATGGTCAATATGTCTAGTGATTGCCCCTTCAAAAATAGAGCACAGCCATGCACACATGACAACATACTACCCCTTGCACCCAAGGAAACCATATTCAAAAATTGCCAGAGCCTCTAGGCCAAGTCTTTTATCTTCACATTTTCATCGTGAGTGAATCTTTTCAGACCAGAAATTGAAAAATCATCAATAAATGATATAAAACATATTAGTGGATTTTGCTCCCCACATATTCAGCCGTAGGGCCTGCTGTGTGCTAGACATAAATTTTATAAAGGCATAATACTTGAAGAGATTGCGTGAATATTATATAGAATTGGATATGGTTTGTGCATACTAATGTTACCTATTTAGAGATGATTATATGATTGTGGCATGCATACAAACTGCACCTTAAAGCTGGTCTTTTAAAATGAATTTGGTACAATTTTTGGCATATTTGTAATTTTTACACATGTGCCAACTTATATTTAATTTGAATCAGCCAGATTTGTTATGTTTGTAAGGCAACAGAGCAATTTTGAATTCAAAATTGTAATAAAATGTACAGAAAACCTTCGTGCCAGTCATTACCAATATTATTTCATTTCTACATATGTGTGGTATATTATGGCTTTAATGACAGATTCATGCATTCATTGCTCCTTCGCTAGTGTATCTGTGTATCATCTTTTTTTTCTAATGCAAATAAATTGATGATTTATTTCAACTGGTCATCAAAAATGTCTTGCATTTCTCTTAAAACAAGTGTCTGATGTGGGTTAGACTTTGAACTGCCATATTGCAGCCTAACTCCACCCTGTTTAACATTCATCATCTTTGCAAAATTAATGTTCACATCCCTAGTATACTGACTTTATTTATGACTACCAAAAATTAATTTGAAATATGGAGAGAGAGAGGGAAGAAGGATATAGTTAGGACAAACACATAATTTTAAAGAGTGAAAACACATCTCATTTCAAAACTTGGCAAAATAACAACATTTAAAAGCAAACAGACAACAATTTAGGGACAAAATTTTTATCCAGATGTGCAACTCTACACTGCTTGTGCACTATAGAAAAGCAAATTTGAATATTCCGACATGGCAAAAACGTCCCTTGTTGCAACAATCGACATGTTTCTACGGAGCAAAGGGGTGTTGGGTGATGCAAGGAAATACATGGTAACAGTCCCAGTAGAAACAGTTGATGTTAGGTGATGCGGGGTAATCTCACTGACAGCTGTCAATCAACTTTTGAGATGGTTAAAAGTCGGTGATATGCACCAACATTCCCAGTAGAAACAGTATGGGTGACGGTTTAATGGATACACACCGGAAGTTACTTCAACTGTGATACGCTACTATACAGCGTGCATGATCCAAACATGACCTTAACCGCCTTTAGGTCACAAAAAAAGTGTTCTTCAGTCTCCCCACTAAATCTACGGTTACCGCATTTTGCAGAGCAGTAGAAACAGTTCAGTTGATTGACACACATCCAAAATACAAGGGACTAAAAGCGCGGGTGATGTGAGGTGCTCAGTATAAACATGTTAATTGTCACTCTTTCAAGAGATGCAGAAAACCGATCTTTGTATAAAAATTGTAACGAAAACACTTCATAGGAGTCCCATGCATAATTGCATATAGTTGGTATTGTCTATAGAGAAGACAGATACAACATTGTATGTACATTGTATGTGGTGATGAAATAGATACTGTCATGTATTTGTAAAGCTACGTGTTTCATCCAGTGTAATGGAGTTTTACTTACATGTACTCCAATATATTGACTTCTAGATTGTATCAAATAAGTATCTTTGCCGAGGCCCTTCCTGCATTCTTATTTGAAATTAGCTGACATTTTGTCAGTGGCACGTCGTAATATGTTTCGAGTTTTAAATAAGTCCTTCATTATCTGAAATATGATTAGCTTGAAAGTTGTCAAGAGCATACTTCTCTGGCATGCTAGTTAGAATTATCCAAGATCTCACAGTTAAAGTGCTCTCCTGTCCGCATCTTTTAAGAGTCATATACTAAAGTAGTACCTGATATTTATTGCTTGAAAATGGACAAAAATCAAGATTTATATGTTGTTAGATATTGTGAATCTTGGTCAGATATCAGAGGTCTGATATATTTTTAAGTTTACCAAAGTAACAAAATTATACATTACAAATGTGAGTGGACGCGGCGAATCAGCCGTAAACTCGGCAAATTGTATTCTGAGTTAAAGTGTAAAATGTATGTGAAGGTCGTATTCATAGGTGTATCAATTCGTTGCGACAAGTATCTTATCAAATGCTGTTTAAATCAAAACTACTGCTGAAGAGGATAATAAGCTTCTACCTATTTCTATAGAATAGTTCTTGTCTTTGTTTGCTTTGGCTAAATCCTGTTCAAGTGGTAGATAACAAAGCATTGTATTTTGTCTAGGTATGTATAATCAACAATGAACAATGAGAGGATATTTCTGAACCTCGTTGACTTGGGGATGATTTGAAATGACCGCCAATTATGACTGTTGGATATTTATTACCAGAAATGTAGAAAAAGAGACACATGTAGAACCGATAAAAAATACAATTTTGTCGAAGGAACAGAGTTCAACAAATCATAACTCCACTTTTGGATATCGTTTGAAGTCAAATGATATACCATTTTAAAGCTTATGGTATATATTCTCTAAACACGAAATAAGACAAAATTGACCCGGGCCGACTTTACGGCTGATTCGCCGCGGCCAGTCACAAATGTGTGTTTCAATTTTATAGTAAGACACATTTGACTTGATGAAAATACATTTATTAGCCCATTTCAACTGTTTTTAAGAAATATATTCAATATTGATGACCACTGTAGATGCATTGGAATAGTTGTTCTTTCTATACTAATTGCAATATGTGACATGTCGGCCCTGGTCGAAAATGAGTTTTACACATGTTTCTAAAGAGGACACTTAGAGCTTTCAGAAACTGAAAACCCCATGTTGATACAACTTTTCTTTGTGAAGTTACATCAATTTATCAATCGCTGAAAACAATATAAAACAACTGAATTTTAACACTTTTGTGTCACATATGCAAAATTGTTTTTCTAACAGCACTTTCACCATTTCTGAATAGTAAGGTACGTGCAAGTTTAAGGGTGCAGAAAGCTCAGATGGGTCATGAAAACAAGTTCTTGTCTTACACAACATGCATGTGTTATGTTTAAGCCATTTTAACACATGTTTAAACATTATTTTTGATAACCCTTTTAAACAACAGAATGTTGGCAACACAACATGATCTCTTATAAAAAGAGGGTTACCTGTGAAAATGGATGACATTTAACGTTCAAAACTGCAGATAGCCACCATCTTTTGTAGTCAGGTTTTTTTACCCATTTGTCTGGTCCTTTTTGTGTTTGTTTGTGTTTTAGGCATGTCTTTGAATTAGTGGCCCCTGAGCCACTTGGGTTTTCCCCCGGCTTTGGCCACATTAATTAAGCAAACAAATAACAAGTTAGAATATTCAATTCATCCCATATTTCTTAGTGGATTGATATGAATTTATTGTGAATGGTGAACATCACTATCAATCAGTAATTAATTTTATAATCTACATGTACAAAGCATTATTACTATAGATATCAATGATACAGATAATTAAGGTTTTATGCGTATAATAACTGTCATATGTCAGGTGATATGAGCGGCTATATACATCAAACCAATCTCATGAATATTGGATACATGTATAACTTCCTATGATAATTTAAAATTGGAAAACATTGATATTGCATGTTGCTATGATATTTGTGATTAGGTGCTCAGCTAGTTATAGCTTTAATTGTTTTGTTTGTTCGTTTGCCTAAACTTAAGCACCATGTGGATACACGCTTGGGTCCTGACATGGCCAGGCTCAAACAAAATGCCCAAGTCATTTAAAAATCATTAAAAATAATGCTGGCCTATATGGTGTATGGAAAGAAAAGTGAGAAATACATGTACCGTATTCATTCCAATAAGCGCCCAGGGTGCTTAACAAAGTCATTTTGGGTGGGCGCTTATTTTTTTATATGGTTTACCTATTTTTTTCCTAACAGGCGTTTATTAGAGACAAATTTATGTATGTTATAAAAGGGTACTGAGACGTTCTAGTAGCTTTCCTGATGCAGAAAATGTATTACAATTTTACACAGAACTTCTAATCCCCCAGCTATTTCACTGTATTGACGTCTATCCGTCACTTCCACATTAATCGTACCCTTTAGCAAATTGAAAATACCCAGGGTGGGCGCTTATAGGGGCATAGGCGCTTATTGGAATGAATACGGGATGAAGAGAACAAATTCTACTTAGGTAAATGTGTGATTTTAACCTCTCTATTAACACTTAATTTGAGCAATAAAGGCCATGTGGTGCTCAGTACAGGCTCTATGATTAGCCTGTCATAAACCGTGGGACTCATGACATTGTTGATCGATATAGAATGGCGTAAACACGGATGTGCGCAGCACTTTTTGTGACTGACACTTTTTTTTAAATTGATGTAGGAGAAGTGGGGACTTCAAAAAACCAAAGAATTCTCACCTATTACAAAACTGATCCTGGTGTGTAAAGATGAATTTGGGAAAGATTCATTTAAATAGCAGCATGAATATAACTCAACAGCAAGTTTTAAATTATTTATCCATTTTTTTCAGCGCAAATAGAATTCTAAGTAATAAATTATAAATGATAATGGATCACTTTATTCATGTCACAGCTGTTATGGTGATAAAAAAAACAGGTCATGTGATTTCAATGAAGAGAATATCATGACACATTTGTATTGATTTGTTGTTTAGGTTCTATCATAATCCATGTAACATTTTGCATAAACAAGGAGTTCACCCGGGAGTTCACCTAGGAATAAATATTAAAATAGCGGGAAAAAAGAAAGAAGAAAAGTATGATAAATGTGTGTTTGTATACTGTTTATCCCGACTGCTCATATCCATAAGTACCAGACTTGAGACCTGTTTATCTGGGACAATCTGTGTAGCTCAATGGTTAGAGCGTTCGCCTGGCAAGCCCGATGTCTGGGGTTCAAGTCGGAAGTCCCCACACAGGCAGGTGTGTCCAGAGTTTTTTCTCTTGTTTACTGCCTATGCATGTTATGTTTCCATTGTAATTTCATTATCTATGCCCGTGGAACGGTGGCATAGATATTGTATTGTTGTGTTTAGTCTTCTCCTCCTCCTTCTCCTCCTCCTCCTCCTCCTTCTTCTTAAGACCACTTCTTTGCACTCCTCTAGCTCAAGAACCAAAGAAGCCTCGGGGCCCATACTTGGTACAATGATGGCCCATGACCCCAAGATACATCCTAGGGTATCCCCGACCCCAAAGGTCAAAGGTCATGGGCTACAGGGGGCAATATGTGTAAAATTTCAAACAGCTCTAGCTCAAAAACTATAGCGCCCTCAGGGTTCATACTTGGTACAATGATGGCCTATGACCCTAGAAGTATGCTATGCTAGCCACAACCCCAGAGGTCAAAGTTCATATGCTTTAAAAAGCAAAATAGGTACGACCGGTTAACACAGTGTATTGCAATAGGTAGCATTTTGGTAGCTACCTGTATTTGCAATGATGAAGGCTTCAAATATACCTCAAGACGTACAATGGGGGTAGAGGTTATCCGCTTAAAGGGACACAATAGTTTGGGATTAAAGGGGTATTCTCCAGTCTGGTGGTGTTTCAGAGAGAGTGAGGGTCTGATGGAGTATAAGAGAGAGTGATGGCTTGGTGGGGTATTAGAGAGAGTTTGGGCCAGCCTGGTGGTGTTTTAGAGCGAGTGAGTGTCTGGTGGAGTATAAGAGAGAGTGAAGGCTTGGTGGGGTATTAGAGAGAGTATGTGTCAGCCTGTTGGTGTTTTAGAGCGAGTGAGTGTCTGGTGGATTATAAGAGTGAGGGTCTGGTGAGGTATTAGAGAGAGTGTGCGCCAATCTGGGGGTGTTTTAGAGCTAGTGAGTGTCTGGTGGAGTATAAGAGAGAGTGATGGCTGGGCGGGGTATTAGAGAGAGTTTGGGTCAGCCTGGTGGTGTTTTAGAGCGAGTGAGTGTCTGGTGGAGTATAAGAGAGAGTGAAGGCTTGGTGGGGTATTAGAGAGAGTATGGGTCAGCCTGTTGATGTTTTAGAGCGAGTGAGTGTCTGGTGGAGTATAAGAGAGAGTGATGGCTGGGTGGGGTATTAGAGAGAGTATGGGTCAGCCTGTTGGTGTTTTAGAGCGAGTGAGTGTCTGGTGGATTATAAGAGAGAGTGAGGGTCTGGTGAGGTATTAGAGCGAGTGTGCGCCAATCTGGGGGTGTTTTAGAGCTAGTGAGTGTCTGGTGGAGTATAAGAGAGAGTGATGGCTGGGTGGGGTATTAGAGAGTTTGGGTCAGCCTGGTGGTGTTTTAGAGCGAGTGAGTGTCTGGTGGAGTATAAGAGAGAGTGAAGGCTTGGTGGGATATTAGAGAGAGTATGGGTCAGCCTGTTGGTGTTTTAGAGTGAGTGAGTGTCTGGTGGAGTATAAGAGAGAGTGGGGGTCTGGTGGGGCATTAGAGAGAGTATGTGTCAGCCTGATGGTGTTTTAGAGCGAGTGAGTGTCTGGTGGAGTATAAGAGAGAGTGAGGGTCTGGTGGGGTATTAGAGAGAGTGTGGTCCAGTCTGGTGGTGTTTTAGAGAGATTGATGGTCTGGTGGGATATAAGAGAGAGTGAAGGCTTGGTAGGGTATAAGAGAGAGTGTGTGCCAGTCTGGTGGAGTTTTAGAGAGAGTGAGTGTATAGTGGAGTATAAGAGAGAGTGAAGGCTTGGTGGGGTATTAGAGAGAGTATGGGTCAGCCTGGTGGTGTTTTAGAGCGAGTGAGTTTCTGGTGGAGTATAAGAGAGAGTGAGGGTCTGGTGGGGTATCAGAGAGAGTGTGGTCCAGTCTGGTGGTGTTTTAGAGAGAGTGAGGGTCTGGTGGGGTATAAATGAGAGTGAAGGCTTGGTAGGGTATTAGAGAGAGTGTGAGCCAGTCTAGTGTTATGAGCATTACATGTATATCAAATAAAAGTTTAAAACAAGGGGTTTCACATGGTGCTCACCAAGTTTTCGTTTGTGAATAGGGGAAGGGGGTTAGGTGTGGTCATCACGGGCATAGATATTCGTGTTTGGTCAAACACAACCATGGTTTCTAGTGTTTAATTGTATTACGTAGTGTGCGACTGCGATGTGTGATTCTTCTTTCTCCTGTATGAGAAATGGTTCTAACCAGTGCTTGATACAAGCTAAAATCTTCACAGGCATTCATCAGGCCATTGGATTTGAAATCTATGGGCCTGAACTACAAAGAACTTGGCATATCTGAAAGGCCTGCAGAGTACTTTATTAGTGGGCCCGCATTGATTTCACAGGTTTTTATCCAAGGGCCTATATTATTTTGAGTACTTACATTGCACTTTTAGCACAATAGGCCTACATGCATAAATAATGTCCTGGGAAAAATTTACTAACCAGCAAGCCTTGAAATAAGCAGACTGGAACCAGGAGCAATTTGTTTTGAACATTGCTCCTGGTTCACTGGGATTTTACAAGAACCAGGAGCAATTTCTGAAGAAACAGGAGCAATTTTCAATATTAAATCCTTTTCTGCATACAATACAGCATACTGGCAGCACGACTGCATAAAGTGCAGAACTGTAACCAGGAGCAATTTATTTTATAAAATTGCTCCTGGTTCATGTGAATTTTACAAGGACCAGGAGCAATTGATGGCTTTACGAGGGTAAATTTGCTCCCCGCGCCCACTTATTTCAAGGCTTGCTAACCAGACAGCAAAAAAGTAATATTTTTATATTGTTGATCCATATAAAATATAGAATTTGACATAACATTTGATGCCTTTTGTGTTAACATAGTTTCATATTTGTACATTTATGGAGAAAAAGCAGCTCAAATTGCAAATATTGTTCTATAATTGTTCATGGAAACTACCAGAAAATCACATTACAATTTAGTAACACTGAAGTCATAGCAACATTGCGTGGGGAATGTTTGCACTTATTGTGGTATCACTGGACAACATTACACTATTTTTTCGCTCTCCGACTAGTGTCTTCAGCAGATGGTGATGCTGTGATGATATCTTGTCTACAATCGGGATATCTCTCACTGATGACGTCATATGATTGACAGAATGGATAAAAAGAATTTTCACGGAGAGTTCTTGAAGCCATACAGATATGGATTAAAATATCGAGGAATAGAAATATATCCAATTTGGGATAACCTGCTGATGCCCGAGGGGGGGGGGGCTACATCGTAGCATCCTATGACGTCATTCTGTCAATCATATGACGCCATCAGTGAGAGATATCCCGATTGTAGATAAGATGTCATCACAACATCACCATCTGCTGAAGATGCTAGTTGGACTAGTGAAAACGTTCCAGGTGTGCGAAAAAAAGAGTGAAGTGCTGAAGTTAAAACTTAAATTCATGTAGCAGGATCTTTGTCAAAGGTAGCGTATGTCATGTCCATGTTCCCTATGGGTCATTCCATATGAAATCAAGGAGGCGCCCCAGCTGACCCCCACAGATGTGCTTTATATTTTAGTCATATGTTGTATCTGTACAAATATTTAAAACCTGCAAATTTGAGGTCTGTAGCTCTTTCGGATTTTCTGTGGCAGCCATTTAAAGTTGGAGTAGGGGTCTAAATTTGGACCCAAAAGTTGCCCTTTAAATAAATTTCATCTTTGGGAGTCTGTGCCTTCTTTATAAAATGAGAGAGAGGTCTGAAACTTTGTATACACACTAACTGCATGCCCAATTTGTCAAAAAAAAAAAAAAAAAATTTTCTGTAATTGCTGCGTTGTGTCACGGGGTCATTAAATATGCAAGAAAAATGTAATGTTTTGTAAACTGGCAAGTTTAGGCCCCCTAAATTCACATTTTTTGTCAGATTAATTATTTTTTGTTATCACTGATGCTATATATAGGATAAATACAATGCATATCCAAAAAATTGAGGTCACAACTCATTTACATTTCGAACAGCGCCCTCACGAAGATGAAATTTATTGCAAATTCAACATTTTCAGGGGGCCCAAAGTCGATGTGGTCCACCTTCAAAATTTATAAAACATCACTTTTATATAACTACTAGTCTTAAATTACAACTTTGCTAAGTCTCAGTAATTGTATAGGTTGACTTCATATAAAATGACAAGCCCAAAGTTGACCATTTTCTTATGATTGCATGTAGTGCAAATGTGTCGAATTCGGAATGCTTGAAAGTCAAATTGGCCACAATATTACAAATAAATGATTAGATGAGTAGTTATTGGCCCTATTTACTTTTATTTCCATTTCATTTTGAATATATAGAGATTTTCTATGGTAGCTATTTAAAGTTGGAGTAGGGGAATCTAAATTTGGACCCAAAAGTTGCCCTTTGAATAAATTTCATCTTTGGGAGCCTGTACCTTCCTAATAAAAATAGAGAGAGGTCTGAAACCTTGTATACACACTAATTGCATGCCCAATTTGTCAACAAGTAAAAAAAAAAAAAAATGTATGTAATTATGCGTTGTGTCACGGGGTCATTAAATATGCAAAAAAAATGTAATGTTTTGTATACTGGCAAGTTTAGCCCCCCTAAATTCACATTTTTTGTCGGATTAATTGTTTTTTGTTGTTACTGATGCGATATATAGGACAAATACAATGCAAATCCAAAACATTGAGGTGACCATTTATTTACATTTCCAACAGCGCCCTCGCGAAGATGAAAATTAATGCAAATTCACCATTTTCAGGGGGCCCCAAAGTCGATGTGGTCAACCTTCAAAATTTATAAAACATCACTTTTATAAGACTACTAGTCTTAAATTACAACTTTGCTCAATCCCAGTAATTTTATAGGTTGACTTCATATAAAACGACAAGCCCAAAATTTACCATTTTCTTATGATTGCGTGTACTGCAAATGTGCCGAATTCGGAAGGTTTAAAAGTCAAAATGGCCACAATATTAAAAATAAATGACTAGATGCATAGTTATTGGCCCTATTTACTTTTATTTCCATTTTATTTTCAATATTGGGGCCAATTTGACTTTTAAGCCTTCCAAATTCGCACATTTGCAATACATGCAATCATAAGAAAATGGTCAACTTTGGGCTTGTCGCTTTATATGAAGTCAACCTATACAATTACTGGGACTTAGCAAAGTTGTAATTTAAGACTAGTAGTTATATAAAAGTGATGTTTTATAAATTTTGAAGGTGGACCACATCGACTTTGGGCCCCCTGAAAATGTTGAATTTGCAATAAATTTCATCTTTGTGAGGGCGCTGTTCGAAATGTAAATGAGTTGTGACCTCAATTTTTTGGATATGCATTGTATTTATCCTATATATAGCATCAGTGATAACAAAAAATAATTAATCTGACAAAAAATGTGAATTTAGGGGGGCTAAACTTGGCAGTTTACAAAACATTACATTTTTTCTTGCATATTTAATGACCCTGTGACACAACGCGCAATTACAGAAATTTTTTATTTTTTATTTTTTGACAAATTGGGCATGCAGTTAGTGTGTATACAAAGTTTCAGACCTCTCTCTCATTTTATAAAGAAGGCACAGACTCCCAAAGATGAAATTTATTTAAAGGGCAACTTTTGGGTCCAAATTTAGACCCCCCTGCTCCAACTTTAAATGGCTGCCACAGAAAATCTGTAAGAGCTACAGACCTCAAATTTGCAGGTTTTTAATATTTTTACAGGTACAACATATGACTAAAATATAAAGCAAATCTGAGGGGGTCAGGTGGGCGCCTCCTTGATTTCATATGGAATGACCCCTATGCAATTATGTGGTACCGTATAATACTGGTACCGGTACTACATTTTCTAAATGCACAAAATTGCACATACATTAGAATTTTTGTGACAAGTGTCCCTTTTTCCATAACTCCCAGCAGGAAGTTGTAGGAAACTATATAAAGCAATCAAGTTCCTCTTTACCCTGCTTAATTAATGGTTAATGACATCATTTAGTTTTTATTAGTTGAAGTACATGGTACATACATATAGGTGACAGTAAGTATATATTTACACTTGTGTGAAACATGAAAGTGATTTGAATGTTGACATTTCCTTTTGTAAGGATTGATATCAGGTGTAGGCCTAGATATGAAATGAATTGTTCAAGACTGTGGTACATTGCACACTAGGAATGCATTTACTTGTCATTGTGTGCCTGTCAATTTTTGTCATTTTTTAAAAATTTGGACAGATTGAGACAGATACGTGGGAGGAATGATGATTGAGCAGGTAGAGAGAAAGAAGAAAGACTATAGATAGAAGACAGAGAAGGAGACTGAGAGAGCAAGTAAACAAGAAGGAATGAATGATGGGAGTTATTAAAAAACTCAGATGGTGAAGAAGCTCAGTGGAGAGACAGAGGGTAGCAAGAGAAAGAATGGTGGGCAGACAGTTAAACACACAGAAAAATGCTTCATTTTTGACAAGATTGAGTACCCTTGAATAATAGATTTTCATGTTTTGATAGTTGCTGTCATGAAAGTTGCAGCATTTCCGCATTTGTAAGGTTCAGTTTTAAGGGAGTTCTACTAGTTGAGTATATTAATCATGAACATTTTAACTAGGTTCTGGGTTAGGTGGAAAGAAAACTTTAGGGTTAGATCAAAACTGTCAAGCAGTTCCTATTTTGTCAACTTGTTAATTTAATGTTGTTTATAAACAACTAAAAGTAAACAAATATTTGTTGAAATACCCTTGTACATTTTCATCTCCTTCACCCAGTGTCATGGACGCCAGCAGTCATCAGTAAGCTTCTCACCTTGTCAAATTTGAGTTCCAAGTTTCCTGTCTCTCCTTATGATTGAGATATAAACTTACCCTTGAATCCAATTAAATAATAAGCCAACAAATGCTCTAGGAATGCTATTGAAGGATTCTAGGTAACCAAGTATCTGGTATTGCCAAAGTGGGTCAGAACCTGTCCAATTGGGCTACTTTGAAATGTCAAATCAGGGGGAAAACAAGTTTTGTGAAATATGACTATACTTTGCTTGATATCAAGGTATTTTAGTCCCGATTTTAGTATTTTTATGCTCTCCCTATGCCTCCACCGGAGGTATTATGTTTCCTGGTTGTCCGTCCGTCCATCTGTCCGTCCGTCCGTCCGTCCGTCCGAGCTTGCGGGTCCAATTTCTCGGCACTGGTAAGATGTAAAGTGATGCAATTTGGTGGAGGGATGGTCATTGGCGGTCTTCACATGCCAGTAGGTTTGGTTAGTGGTTCAAGGTCACTCAAGGTCATCTAGGGGTCATCAGAGGTCAAATTAGCAAAACCGTCATATGGGCCAACTGGTAAGATGTATAGTGATGCAATTTGGTGGAGGGATGGTCATTGGCGGTCTTCAAATTCCAGTAGGTGTGGTTAGTGGGTCAAGGTCACCCAAGCTCATCTAGGGGTCATCTGAGGTCAAATTAGCAAAAACCATCATATGGGCATGAGTACTGTAAACATGGGCATGAACCTTGGTGGGTACTGTAAACATTTAGAACCAAATTTTTTTAAGGTCATTTTGGGGTCATCCAAGGTCACCCACAGGTCATCTGAGGTCAAATAACTTAAAACTCGTATGGGCATGAAACTTGGTGGGTACAATAAACATTTAGAGTCAAATTTTTGGACGGCCATTTTGGGGTCATCCGGGGTCACCCAGGGTCATCTGAGGTCAAATAACTTCAAACTGTTGAATGGGCATGAAACTTGGTGGGTACAGTCAACATTTAAAGTTTAATTTTGGAAGGTCATTTCGGGTCATCCAAGGTCATCTAGGGGTCAGCTGAGGTCAAATTAGTAAATACTGTCATATGGGCATGATACTTGGTGGGTACATTCAACATTTAGAGCCAAATTTTTGGCAGGTCATTTCGGGTTGAAATTGCACCGGTTCAAATGATACGCCTCAAGGTGGAGGCATTGTGGCCGACGCTTTGCGTCGAGAACCGCGCAAGTCGAGAACCGCTCTAGTCTTCTTAAAACGCATAGAAATTAGCATACTTTGGTATCTGTTTTGGGCATGCCGAAATTGTATTTTACTGAAATGGTGGATATTTTTTATCAACTTCTTCACATTTATAATACAATTGTACATATCCAGGGGGTCCCTGTGGTGAATTTATGGTACTTATAATGTTGGGTCAAAACGCACCCAATTTAGGATGATATTCACCCAACTGCACCTCTACTAGTGAAAAATCTTGGCAACACTAACCAATTTCAAGAAAGAGCAAAAGCAGGCCATATCCAGTGACACTTTGGTGATCAGGTATCAGTTGGAAGGATCTTTGAGGAAATTTTATCTGGAATGTCTGCAGGAGATCTTCGGATATTATTATGTTGTAGTGTTTCTGGGACACCTCCTACTCACTCACTTCAGAAGGTTTGGATTGCATTGAGTTGATTTGTTTTGCTTGTAGTTAAATGTCAATGTTGTCTGGCAGTAATGAATGGAAACTTTTTCCTTGTTTTCATTCCTATCTATAGGTGAACCATGAACATTGGCATTTTGTTTGTTTTCGTAGTCAGCATGGATAGTAGATTTAAAGTAATTGTCTATGATATGGTTAGACTCAGTACACCGGTCGATCTTACCGCTTCCGATGTTGATTAAGATACTTCTTGCATCGATCCCGAGATGCGAAAAACCAATAGTCATTTTGTCCCACATAAATGAATAAATAACAAAACCCCGATCCCCGAGTGGACTCACCCATTCGGTGACGTCACACACGATAATCACCCCTTATCCTCCTTGGTTTCTAGATGAGATAGACGTGTGGATTTTTCTTTACCAACGCTAAGTATCATTACGAACCAAAGGATCTAGATATACAGTTTGTTTGTTACACTGAGGTAAAAACCAACCAGTATAGTCGCTAGGGAGATAGTTTTGACGACATTTTTCGTTTAGAAAAGTGACAAAAACGATCCAAAAACTTAGCTTGTATGTGTGTTTCCGTTCATATACGGGACACACGTTTTCAAAATGGCCGCCCTTAGGACGCCATTTTATTTTTGTTCTCACGTAAAACAACTATAACAGACTAGTAAGTTACAATAGATGTTTGTACAGTACTGTGTATACATGTATGGTGAGTGATTATCGCTATGTTTATGGTGTGCTCTATCGTTATATCTTTCAGTGCGCGTCTGATGACGCCGAGTTACTGCTAAGAGTTCGTGGGTTTCAAGGACCAGCCTGACAAATCTTCCCCAAAAGGTTTTCAGTTTTTCATCCCTTTGTATATATATTTTATATCATACCACTACATCAGCGTCAGCCACTGTGCGTGTGGGTCTGTTTATTGGGCTTGAGCTTGTGTTCGGGGTAGTGCTGTACGCCTCCCGATTACTACAATGTCTAGGCCTTGTCAATCATGCCCTTCCTTGTGGCAGAGTGGGACCCGCATCCACTCTGCTACACCCACAGGGATTGCTCTAAATCAAATAAGTGTGCTTCCTTTTGCATAGGCTTATCGGACATCCACTTCGAGGATTTAGAAAGTAGCGCTCGTTTAGGTCTTCGGCACAGACAGAAGACGAAGACTAAGAAACAGAAGCCTACAGGTAAGATTGATATGGTAGGTACTAGCGAGGCAGGCAAGGGCCACGCTAAGGTAACCTCTGGGGCTCCGGTCCCGGGCAAGCAGGCGGACCCTCCGGGACTGCTAGCGAGCCCGAAGGCCTAGCAGCCAGCGTAAAGCACTGACTTTACGTCTAAGCTAGTAGCAGGCAGCAGGGCGGTACTTGCCCTAACAGGCGAGTACCAGTCTACCAGTGAGATCTCTAGCGAGCTTCTTGCAGGTGGACACCCGTCTATTGCTGGCGAACGAGCGGGTCTAGCACCCGCGGTAGTAGCCGGCGACGGACAGTATGCCAAGGGTACCCGGCTTGCCTGGGTTGAATCTAGCATACAGCGTGCAGCGGACTTGCCTCGGCCGGTCTGTAGCACGCAGCGTGCCAGTGGAACCCGGGCTTGCCTGGGTTGATCCACGGCACGCAGCACGCCTTTCGCTCCCGCAAGGGTCGTAATGAAAACGTGCATGGGTTTAGCAGAGACGATACCGGGGCTAACGCTTCAGGTGTAGTCTTAGCAGAACCAACTGGGGTTGTCACACGGCAGCGCTCCATGGTGGGACCGCCGAGTGATTCCCTGGGCCTTGGAATGGCTGCCGGCTGTCCTCCGGGACTGGCGAGCGGCTATAGCGGGGTGGGGCTCGCAGTCTCTCACGGGACAGCGACCCAAGTGCAAACAGTGGCAGCTACCGAGACGAGCTACGACTTGACTTCAGTGGTAGCCACTATGCACGCCGCCATAGCTGCCGTGAGTGGTCCGCCACACACAGCGACCTTTGGGCGAGGCTCAAGAGGTTAGGGTAGGTAGTTTGAACAGCCTGGCTGATCAACAACCCACTTATGTCCTCGAGAGCCAGCAGAGCGTGGGTGATCCATTACAGTCAATGGGTCAATTACCCTCTTATGATCGATCACTATCTATTCAGCGGAGCATGGCTCCATTGATTGATACTGCCTATTCAGGTAGCGAGGTGACTGATCGAGGGTATACACGCCAGCTACCCGTGATACTAGGCAAGCTCCTTTTAGCCAAGGGACAGCCAGTATAGCGGGTACCCATACACACGGCTTGATCCTCTAGCGGGGACGCTGTGAGGCATGGGTACAGTGGTGCGCGGCCGGGAGCCCTACCGGGCACCTACGCTACAACCACGCAGGTACCGCAGTACTGTCCTGGTTACCACAGTCTCTGTGGCAACAGGGGGAGGCGGTACTGGTACTACCGCTCCATGGGGTTTCCTGGTGGCGGATCCTTTCAGGGTCAGCTACCAACAGGGTATGCCCGTGGTATCCGCCGCAGGGTCGTTTCTTCCACGGTCTTCCACCGTGGCAAGTGCCGCCCAGCGTTGGGCAAGCAGTACCACCAGTTGTTACCCAACCCGGCGGCGAGTGGCTAACCCTGATACAGCTCAGGGTAGGCCGCACACTGCTATGGCTAGGGCGACAGCAGCGAGGCGCACGGATCCCGGGTGCTATAGCTAGCATCTCGGGTCTAGCGGGAGTACTCCCTCTTCTGCTGGTGTTCAGTTGGCTAGCCACACGGTGGCGACACCTCCCTGTCCACCTTCAGATGCCCGTGTTGTCAGATCTCTTCCTCATCAGAGAGTGAGTCAGAGTCTGAAGGCGAGGGAAAGGAGGCGGAACACGAAGCCAGTAGCGACTCACAGTCTGTTGAGACTGTGCAGCTAGCTTCAGGTATCCTTCCCCGCTTCCCGTGAGGAACTTCGCTAGCAATGGTCTGCCTGCGGACACCGCTGAGGTGATGAGCCGTGTGGCCCAAGGTTTGGGCCTGGCTTTCTCTCAGGAGGAGTCCGTTCAGGAGGACCAGGGCATCTTTTCAGTAGGATGCCCAGCTAGCGCTGCGTCCACACAAGGGTCGCCTGCACTTGCATTCCCGGCGGACCTCAAGGGTAGGTTTCAGAGGGCTGTCAGGCTCGCTGGAGCTTTCGACGCCGCGTGCTTGCATCGCTTCCACTGCGTGTTTCGCAGGAGGACTACTGAAACCTACCTCAGGGTCCCTGACATGGATCCAGACGCGTTGCCAGCGCCTGCCGCTGGCGGCCAAGGCGCCGGGTCGCTTCTCCCCAGTGGGAGGAGGAGCTAAAGCTCATCGATAAGCGAGCACGCCGCTATCAGAGTCTCTAGCGTCGCTACCACGCTTGCCGAGCACCTCGGTAGGAAGGTAGCGAACGACCACGGGCAACGTCCGAACTCTTCCGCGAGGTTAATCTGTTAGCGGTGCTAACAGCTAACCTCAACGAGAGTTCTATGGGCCTAGCCCATAGGATGTCATCTCGCCGCCGGGAAAATGCCTGTCTGTCCCTCCAGTCAACTTACGGCTCCGACTTTGCTGATGCAATGAAGAAGTCAGACTCGTGGGACAGGGGCTACTTTTGGACAGGCCTTTTGCGCTACGGTTGAGGACCGGGCAAAGAAGGCCACCAATGAGAGCACTCTGAAGAAGTCGGAGGCTGCCCTGACCAAGGGAAGGGCAGTAAAGAAGAAGCACAAGAAGAAGAAGTCTTCTAAGCTGCTTCTTCAGCGCCAGCTCCGCTTCAGCAGGGACGCGCACCACAGACTACACCCGAGCCCGAGGCTACTCCAGCACCTCCCAAAAAACTGGGAAGCGCAAGAGTAGTGCTGGACCAGTATGGCAAGCCCCCTAAGAAGAGCCGTTCTTCTAAGGGTGGCAAACCAGATCGGTCCTGAGGGCACGGGCGGTCGACAGTCCATGCCGGCAGGCCTTGGACTTCCACAGGGATTCCCCTGTGGGCGGCCGCTGATGCATTACGCCCAGAGATGGCATGCCATCTCACCGGGCGCCTGGGTATTGTCAGTGGTCAGTGGGGTTACAGGCTGGAATTTACCAGCCACCCTCGTGCGCCTGCACGATTCAGAGGTCCACGGTAGTGCCGCCAGACGGCCCCCAGCGCCGGGCACTACTGTCAGAGATCACTCAGCTTCTCACGAAGCAAGCGATTGTCCCGGTCTACCCCCTTTCACCAAGGGTTTTTGGAGCACGCTTTTTTCTGGCTCCAAAGAAGACCGGCGACTGAGGCCCATTCTGAACCTCAAGCCGTTGAACGAGTTCATCAGGCCCAAGAGGTTCAGAATGGAGACTCTCGCCGGTGCTAGCCTGCCCCATCAAGGGTATGTGGCGGCATCGCTAGATCTCTCGGACGCATATCTGCATGTTCCGATCGCACCTCAAGATCAGAGGTTTCTCACGCTTCAAGGTACAGGGTCAAACTTACCAGTTTCGATGCTGCCATTCGGCTTGTCCACCTCCCCAGAGTGTTTACACTCCTGGTCAGGGCGGTGGCAGCGCATCCTGAAGCGCAGGGGGAGTCAACATGTGTTGCTACCTGGACGATTGGGTCATTTACGGACGCTCGCCACTGGAGACACAGTGTCTCGTGGAGTTAGTAGTCCGTGCGGTGCGAGACCTGGGATTTCTGATCAACGCCAAGAAATCCAATTTGGTCCCGACGCGAGACACCACTATTCTTAGGGGCCCAGATCAACCTCAAGGAGGGGATCGCGGGCGCCTCACCGAGAGGGTGACGAACATGGCGAGGTGTGCCCGACTCTTGGCCGAGTCAGAGGGAGCACCCGCTGTGGCATGGATGAAGGTTTTGGGCCTTATGGCCAGTATGGTGACCTCGTACCGTGCTGCCGCTTTCACATGAGGCCTATACAGCTACACCTTCTAGCCTTTTACAGGCCCAGTCGTCACCCAATATCCCTCGCGGTTCCGATGTCGGAGATCGCGCGAGAGGCACTCTGGTGGTGGACCCATCAGCCCACTTTGACTCCAGGTGTCAGGTTCCCTGCACCAGCGGTGCGCCACGTGGTGACGACCGGCGCGTCAAAACTGGGCTGGGGGCCACATCCACGAGGACTCAGTCTCGGGCCTATGGTCGGCCACGGAGACGGAGTTCCATATCAACCTTCTCGAACTTTGGGCAGTGGAGAGAGCTCTCCAGCATTTCGAGGAGGTGAGCGTGGGATCTCATATCGTTGTCCAAACGGACAACACAACCGTGGTGGCCTACCTCAACAGACAAGGGGGCACAAGGTCACCACGGTTGTGCCTGCACGCACTACGCCTGATAGGGTGGTGCAAGGCCAGGCAGATTACGTTGAGAGCGATGCACATAGCGGGAGTCACCACCATCCTCGCGGACGATCTGTCACGAGGAAAGGTGTCGGGACCTACAGAATGGTCCCTTGCTCCGCAGGTCGCCCAGGACGATCTTCGGTGATGTACCACCCTCGATAGATTTGTTCGCATCTCATCGCAATCATCAGCTGCCGGTGTACTGCTCGAGGGTCGCAGACCCACAGGCATTCGCCGTGGGCGCTCTGTCCGTGACTGGGGAGGAATGACTGCTTACGCTTTCCCCGATCTCGCTACTCGCAAGGGTGGTGACCAAGATCGGGAGGGAGGATTGCAACGTCATTCTGATAGCACCGTTCTGGCCGAAACACCTGTGGTTTCGACCGATGGTGGATCTACTAGAGTACTCCCCGAGTTACCAAATCTACTCCGGATGCCCGGAGGAGAGGTACCAAGTCTACCACTAGAGCACCTGCAGTTAGCTGCATGGCCCTTATCAGGAACGTGCGGCGGAGGGAGGCTTTTCATCAGAAGCTGCTTCTCTCATCGCCGGGGTAGACGAGAGTCTACCCTCCGTGCGTATAGTCAGCGTTTGGCTCCCTACTACGCATGGTGCGATGAGAGAAATACATCTCCCACTAGAGCCTCTGTGCCTCTAGTGGCAGATTTTCTGACAGAAAAGTTCAGGTCAGGACTTCAGCAGGCAACGATAGCCAACTATAAGTCAGCCATTCTCTCGATTCATCGAGGATTCAAGACGGGTCGACTATCAATTCAGATGGGTCCCTAAGTCTTCTTCTCGACGGTATGTTCAACGAGCGCCCGCCGAAAGGAAGGTGGTCCCTCCATGGGACCTCAACACAGTCTTGGAGTATATAAAGGTTCCCCCTTTTGAGTCCCTGTCAAAAGCGTCCTTTAAATACGTCACTCTTAATGCGGCCTTTCTTCTGGCGTTGGCTTCGGACGGCGCTGCTCAGAGTTGCACGCAGTCTCAAGTCAGCCTCCGTGTTACTAACAACGGGCGACGCTGTTTCTTCGCCGGATTTCCTTGCAAAAATGAGCGAAGTACATTCCGACACTCGCCTCTTCCTCCCCAGTATTGGGCAGGGTTCTGGCTCAATAGCCGAAGACAGGTTGTGGTGCCCGGTGAGGCGCTACAGCACTACCTTGGCCGAACACAAACCTTAAGAGGGGCTCATGACCGCTTATTTATCACTCACGCAGAACCGCACGGTCCAGGCGCTAAACAGACTCTGGCACGGTGGCTGGTCCAGGTGTTGAGTGGACTCGGGCGGCAAAAGACGCTTCGCCCAAGGCCCACTCAACCAGATCTATCTCATCTTCGTGGGCCTACCATAGGGGGTCCCCATAGAAGAGATTTGTCAGGCTGTGTCTTGGAAGAACCCGTCGTCCTTTTCCACGGTTTACTACAAAAGCGTAAACCAACGACCAGGCGATAAGTTCTCCAGGGCTATTCTGCGGAGATAATATGGTGGTTGGGTATCAGGTGTTTTATGGACAATCAGAATTCCAACATGGTAAGAACCAGTGTTTCTATTTCTTAACCACTGAACTTTCAGTTCAGGGTTTTTATCTGTTCACGTAGTCTTTCTGTTTCCGGCCGTGAGGGGGGGATAGTTTGACCTCGCGATTACCATGCTACCCACTCTCCCGATCCTTATCAGATGCTGGCTAATCTTGTACCTCCATCCGTCGGTTACTTGCTAGATCGATCTTTCAGATGTTGATGCAAGAAGTATCTTAATCAACATCGGAAGCGGTAAGATCGACGCGTACTGAGTCTAGTCCCAAACAAAAATGTTTGGTAGACTCATAACGTGCGATCTTACCTTTCCGATGTTGATTATCCGACCCCGCCGCCCCTACAAGTTTGGCCGAGTAGGGGCTGCCCAAGTCGGATAAGGGGTGATTATCGTGTGTGGCGTCACCGAATGGGTGAGTCCACTCGGGGATCGGGGGTTTTGTTATTTATTCATTTATGTGGGACAAAATGACTATTGGTTTTTCCGCATCTCGGGATCGATGCAAGAAGTATCTTAATCAACATCGGAAAGGTAAGATCGCACCGGTTATGAGTCTACCAAACATTTTTGTTTGGGACTAATTTATGATGCCCATGCATCATCATGATCATATGTCTCTGACTAAAATTTAACCATGTGTGCTATTTATGAGAACTCAAATATGAACTGAACATGTTCAGTGTGGATGGGGGTGTGGGGTGTGTGCATTTGTAAACACTGGTAAATGAGATACATGAAAACCCCTTCATAACTGTGGATACCGCCAACCATGGACATCTCTGCAGTCATTTGTAGTATTATAATTCATTTGCATACAAATTAGTGAAAAAAAATACACAAAATGTCTGTGTTAGAACACCTCTGTATTTTTTTATATGTGTGGGGTGTGTTTGGAAGAGCAGGACTGGGCACTTGAATTATTTTAGCCTACACATATTGTTCATGCACAGCTATCCAACTATTAAAAACCAAAAGTAAATGTTCCTGAACCTCCAAATTTGTTGAATCAGCAATTTCATTTAAAATTGCAATATGCAAATACATGAACCGTGAACACGGTGAATGCTTCTTGGGAATATGTCACATAAATATGCACATGATGATGTATAATACACACTTGAATTTGCATGTAGTATATAATTTAACCTAGATTGGCTCTACATGTCTTTGCTACTTACCATAGCTGTCATTGCTGTGAAAAGCTGTGAAAACATAATGGCAGTGTTATCATGGAAATAGTAAAAAAAGAAATTAGTAATGCATAACATGTCAGACAACATTAGTATTCTGTGATTCTTATCAAATTTGATGTTGATGAGAGATGGAATTTGAAGTTAATTAAATAAGTTGTACAGAAATGACTGAATTTATGCAGCGTAAGTTGGGACTTAATTTATGCACACATAATTCTTGCCTATTACGACCGATAATAGTAGGCCCCCCATAATGGGTCGTACCAAAGATCTTACAAGCTATTGCTGAAGGTGAAATTTCACACACACCCCACCCACACACACCCCTATTTGAAATGGAAGTTTTCTATTTGAAACCAATACACCCTCTGTGGAAGACTTTGGCTAAATCTTTCCAGGGGGAGCATGGATTTCACATGGAATATACCGTAAACGTTCGCCTAATGGTGCTATGGGCTCCCTTGACATAACTGGAATTTTAGGCACAACCTAAAAGTGCCCTCCCGTAAAATTCCTACCAGCAAAAAAGGGCACTTATCTTTAATGCCTGTTGGAATTTTTGAGGAGGGAGCTCTCTATTTGCACATGAAATTTACCCCAAGACAAAGGAGCCTAGGTGCGCCATTAGGCGAACGTTTACGGTATTGCACTATTAGTCCATTTGACATTGATCTTAAATTTTCCAACTGTAAATTAATAATAACTGCAAGTTATTTTCATTTTATATGAACAATACCTCACTTAGAAGAAAACGTTTCATCATTCAACACTGGATTGTTTTTGTACTTAATTGCATAGACATACTGTACATTATGTTTCTAATGAGATGAATTTTCTGCATAATGCTGGCTAAGTGATTAAATTGGTCTGGTAGAAACTGAGATGATACTCACCAATATGGCTAACAGCAACCAGATTTAACTGGAAAACATTTAATAATAGGAACATGGTAATGAAAATGGTGAAGGCAATTTTGTGTGGGGGTGTGCGTGTGAATACATTAGACAGCACTAGGTGCAGAGTGCTGATTGGTTACAACAATATCACATGACATCACACCCTGGGGGGCACTTACATTTCAAGTTATATCACACACATACCAAAAAAAAACAAGTAAAAAGGGTCTTTTTTTCACGGCCAGGTTTGATACGCGAGTATCTCGCTTAGGGTATCAAAAACAGCAAAAATGGGGGAAAAGGGTACCTTAAGGGCTCGGAGAGCGATGTTTTCACATACTTTTTGTGGGACCTGAGAGCACATCAGACACATCGAATTGCATTTTGAATACAAAGAATATCCTTCTGATATCAACTTTTTTTTAAGTATGTACTTAAACTTATGTAGCTGGAATGAAAAGCTGTCTATCATATGAAAATTTTGACCTTTCATATTGAAGATATAGATTTTTTCCCAAAAACACCAAAAAAATGTAGGTAAATTGAAATTACATATAGCATCAAAAAGCGTACCTTCTGTTGTTCAATACATATGATAGATATAATTTCATAACACTGTTGTTCTTGAACATTTGTTCATATTTTCCACCCTAATTAATTTTGATATGATCACAATGGCTGTCTGTTTACAAACTATTGGGGTGTCCTTCAATTGTGTTAAAATAGTGCATGTTTTCACAACCATGTTTTACCTACTATGAGCAATCGATTTTGTATCACCTATGATATGTGAGCACATCAATGGCTAGAATTGTGGTTAGAATTGTCGCTTCTGGTGCGGGAGGTCCCAGGTTCGAGACAAAAGATATTTCTTATAAAATTATAAAATTCTACTCGGCATACTACATTGTCTTCCTAGTTACTGTTCTTGATTAATTTTGATCTGCACACCCCACGACAACACATAAAACAATATTCAGCTCAAATTTATGATCATGCAGTTGACCCATGAGATCGGATAAAGACCTTCAATCGGTGGATTAATCTTATTTCTGCTATATTTTTGTACAAGTTGTCCTTGATATTATAATCTCATCCAATAACGTGTGTCATATTTTTTAATCCGACAGCCAAACAAAAGACTTTTTTCTCACCATTCAAATTAGTCATTGAATTCAGCACTCATTACATCAGACTTGGAGGTAGCATGTAATATTTAAGAAGTAATCCTCAGACACACTTGATACACGATACAGTTTTATTTGTCGTATAAATCACAAACTCTATAAATACTCTCTAGTATCAAGGCAACCATCAATTCTTACTCTCAATACAAATACAGATCTGTGATTCAAATAAGCCGTTGGAAGTCGGCACTTAGCATCAATCGCACATGCAATATGTAGGAAGCAGGGCTCGGAGGCATTTGGGATGTAGCAGTTGTCAAAATTGTAGCATTTGTACAACACACAATGTTGCAAGCTACTCACACCTTATGGTGGTAAAATACCCAGGGCATGCTATGATATGGCAAATGTGCAAATATAGATCTGGTATATACCATAGAATTCTGTCTACTGAGCATATGCCTCTAAATTAATGGGGTTTTTAACCTACCTCCACTATAAATAGATTGGTCTTACAATAATACATGTTTGTACAGCCACCTGTATCAGTAATATACTTTCTCAAACTCCAAATAATGTATTTGTGGACTGTTTACCTTTTGTCTCGTTCATAAAGAAAACCCAACCATTTAGAGGCATGTATGCTTGTAGATGGAATACAGTACATGGTAAACAGTCTATTTTGGTGCCAACTTTCTTCCAACGCTCACTGGCTTTTTACAAGTATTTATGAGTTTCAAGACAAATAGCTACTCGATAGTGCAATTGGAACCCTAAAGGAAGATTTGAGATATGATAGTAAAAAAATAAAAATTAAATTTATGAACTGCTGTTTGTCAGTACCAAATCATTGAAGGATACCAGGGTCTGATGCTAAGTACATGTATGCTCATTAATAGTACATTGGATTCCTGTTAATTTTTCATCTTTGAATCCTTGTAACTCCCCATGGATGACTGCATAAATGGGTTTTGCCAGAAGAGGCATGTTCCATATAATTTTAATATATGATACATAGTGTGTCTTGTCATAATATAGGTTCTACCCAGGAGGGTGAAGTGTTCTGTTTCACTCATTACTTTCTGGCAAATTCTGATATGATTTTAGCATTAGGGTGCTCAGTGTTATCCCATACACTATGCAAACCTGTTCATTCACTTGGATGAAATGATATCATCTTTGTAATGTGGGTAGGAGAGGGGGGTAAGTAAATGGCATTGTAGGGCAACGAACCTTTCATACTTGTGAATTTGGCCTGGCCTTTTTACGTGGGTCAAGCATCAACACTGACCGATACTCGCGCTTCGTTTATGGCATAAAAAGTACAGGGTCACGTCAGGATCGTTCAATGCTATGCGGCTTGGTTAGCGATGAGGCGTTGATGGTTCATAGCTTTTCATTATGTGGTTCAATATAGTCATGGGAACGTTAAACGCATGAACCGTTAAACGCATACGCATGATCCGTTAAACGCTTAGCAATTGTGGTAAACGTGCATCACGTAAGTCATTTTCGACCTTCAATTTTCCATTCTTCAATGCTAATCAACAGTTGAAAGTAACAAAATCTGAAGACGACCTTAATAATTTACATTAAGGGAAGACGAGGTATTGTTGGTCGAAGCAACCTAGAAATTGATTTTCATTATCTAGATCAATATATTATTGAAAAACAACACCTTGATGTTTTGCAAAAGTTCATTCTACAAATCGTATACTTTGCAAACTTGCTTAATTTATTGTTGTAAATGAGTTATGTACGCTTTTACAAAAGTGTTGTTGTTTCAGCCCTCTTTACAACGTAACTAAAGAACCGCAGCACCTATCAAAGTATATCTGTGATATTTTCATTCTTCTACACACTCGCTATGAATTGAGCAATGGACTTTTTGCCAAAGCTCACTACCATTCGTAAGATGCTGTGAACTACCAAATCACAACAGTTTAAAATAATCAATAACCTTAAACTTGCTCAAAACATTCATTATTTAACACTATAATATGTCGAAATAATGCATAATTGCTGACATGGTTGGGTTGTTGACTTCGCAAATTTTACCTTATGTACTGCGCCATTGGTGCTAACATATTCTGTTAGAAATTCCGGTTTTGAGAGGTGCACCGCACCTATCGTATATTCATGAAATCTTTCCGTCAGACGGGGCTGGATCAATGCGTGTTAATACGTTAAACGCACGCATCACTGATGTGTTAAACGTGTAGGAAAATAAACGGAATAACCCATCCCTAGTTCAATATGCCAATCAGAACCCTACTTCCTTGTTCACATTGTGTATGCGCTAAAGTGTTGAAAATAAACCTTTTTGCTGAGTATTGTAATGATAGTATAGGCAGATGTAAATGGATACGTTAATTCGAACCTTGAATCAGCATCCAGAACATATATCTATAAATAATAGAAAATATACTATGGATTCTCTGCTTTTTATATCAAATTGATTCAGAAATTTACACAGCACACTGCACATCCTTAGTACTCTTGGAAATTTAGAAATACAAGAAATGTGACACTTGGTGTATTATTTCCATCATAAGTATCACCTGTTTGTTGCACAATTTGTTTTTGCCTCCACTAGTGCAGGTAACATTACAGAATGTACAAAGATCATAGCTTGTAGACCTTTTCTCTGAAATTTGAGTAGAAGTATGAAAATAATTTGTCAACTGAGATAAATCAGTCTTCTATAATTGAAAATTGCATATGCATGGGGTAGTTTTCATTTAATCAATTGTGAAATACTTATTTTCGTATACCAGTGCTGCAAAAGTTGCATTTTTTGTTTATGTCATTTTTCACACTTACCGATTTTGAGATAAATCATTGGTTTTAAATTTGTGATTTCGAGTATTCTTAGCATTAAAGAACACATTTTTGTGTTGTTATTTTATACCTGTGGTAGCTGAGTTCAGGGCGAAACTGCCTGAAGAAGTATAGGTTTCCTGCATTCAAAAATTTATCTTGTTGTATGCATGTAATTATATGCAGACATCTTCTGGTATTTCTTGCCATATTTTAACTGTAATGAATGCTTTCCTCAGTCATTGTCAGTAGTGCCTGGAGCATCCATAAGGGGATAAGTCACATTATTTATTTATTTGAAAGTGATGCTTTGAACTTACAGTCAACCCCTATTTCTATAGGGTTAAGTAGTACCAGTATTCTGTGAGAGTTGTTGTATTTTAAGAACACCGATAGATAAATAATGGTTCTCTGTTTTGTTCTTTTTCATCAATTTTGCAGGCCAAGAGATACATGGAAATGTTGCCTAAAGAGAGCCAGCCAATCGAGGGCACTGAGGGCGCACAGAGACGTAACCAACAGATCCATAAGCAGCTTCCTGAACACGACCAAGTCCCAGAGCTGTGCAAGAATATGTCTGAGAAAGAACAGGAGAAGATGTTGAACTTTGTCAAAGATGTCAAGGAGAAGGCTGTAGGAATTGGACAGGTTCAACAGGTAATAGACTGATCCATGCCATTTGAAATATGTCATACCATGTGGAAGACTTTTTGGAAGATTTCAGAAAAGTCTTCCACAGAGGGAGTATGTTTTTCAAATGGAATGTGTTTTCAATTATCTTGAAACCCATACTCTCCCTGTATATGGCTTTACCTATATCTTCCAGTTAAAATATTATCTTTTCTATTTGAAACCCATACTCCCAATGTGGAAGACTTTATAGTTAAATCTTCCACAGGGGGAGTTTGGATTTCAATTGGAATTGCCTAATATTATCCCCTTCTCGTAAGTGGAGAAGAAGTTGTTAGAAAGGGCAAGAAGTTGTATGCTACGTTTCTCCTCATATTTGGTGGTGACGTTAGTACTTTAACATGGTTTGCGCCAGAAGTGTACCAACAAACTGCTCTTGTATACATGTGCATACACTCCGATTGCGCATGAGATTGATGTGTGCGACCAGCAAATAAGCACCGACACCTACCAAACTTGAGCGTAAACAGGGTATAGCTACTTGTACGTAAGAATGTATTCTAACACAGAAGAAGAGAAGATATGCAACTGCATTAGCCTTCAAGAGGGAAGTTTCAACTCTAAACGTTTCCAATACAGGTGCTCTACTCTCTACAATAACTGGTCTTAGAGAGCAAGCAAATAGCATTGGCAGAATGCGACACTATCGTAGAGTGCATTTATATTCTTTGCACTTACTATAGTGTTGCATTCTAGCAATGAAATTGACTTTCGAGAGAAAAGGGTCGCTATTTGGTAGGTGTTAGTACATGATCAAAGATATACTAACTCTGTTTGCCTCTCCACTTAGTGTTCACATTGATTTGTGATGCTCACTGAAACCCTTAACATGTTGTAGAGTTTAGTATTCAGTGCAGAAATATATATTGAGGTCTGATGGGTAATGTCTAATACTAGGATACTTAGTGTGAGGTTGTCGGCAAGATTAAAAGGGGAAAGCAAAATTGTGTCAAACTTAACCTGCACTTTACCCCAGGAATCTTTAATAGTGTGATTTCCCTCTAGAACTAAAAATTTTTGCAACAAATTTGCTAATTTTTCAATGTGAAATGGGTATGTATTGAATTTACAGAGAAAAACAAACCCACATGATATTCTAGCCTTTCAGTCATTGAGAATTGTCGGAACTAGAAATAGCTCCAAATGGAATAAGCCTTTGGCACACATTAGTCAATGCAGCCAACTAGTTCTTGACGTGATTCTTGATTTTTCTTTGTAATGAAATTATTGATGAGGTTTAAACATTTCATCTCCACCAGGGATAGTAGTAGTAGTTTGTTACCCCATCTCATGCAGATGCAGCTGTACAAAACGCATCATGAAATTATAATTGTTTTAAAATATTTGAAATGATACATGTTGCTGTATTTTATTTTTAATCTTCATATGAAGTGATTTCAAATGAGTACAAACATGCCTAGTATTATTTCAATATCTCTTGAGACAGATATAGTAGTAGACTTTTACATGGTGACAACAGACTATCGCAGCCCCTTGTAAATACTCAATACTGTATGCATGCATGGTAGCGTTTCAATTTGTCGTTGCTAAAGGAGACATTGTGAGCGATTGAACGGACCTTCCCCTCTGCCCATCTAGATTTAATTGAATCGTATCAATTGATGCTCAAAAGGCACTGCACTGCCATTTTGTGTATGTGTGTATACGCTTATTGTGTGCATGGTGACCCCAATATTATTACATCCCGTATACAAGAGATCAGCATTTTATTTTTGAACTGGGTGGTTGTTTGATCACTTACAATATTAATATGAGTTTTATGTACAATAAGTGGGGTACTTTCCCTTAATAAATATGACAGATGAACCCATTAGTCTCTTTAACTGATGCAAAACAAGCAATTAATCTTGGGATGTAAAAGACACACAACAAGCTAATATTGAAATTATAAGATCTAATTTTAAATTTATTTAAATAAAAGCCAGTAATTTTCCTTTGCCAAAATATTGTTAACACATTTAAAATAGAGCTCAACTAAAGAAAAAATTCTCAGCTGTGGAAAGGTTATTATATCAAATGCCTGAAAAGGTTCCAAGAGAGAAGCTCATGGCTTATAGAGTGAGGAAATGGGGCATTCGTACTAAGGAGGAAACTTTCAATCATAATTTTATTGGATTGTATCAAATGCTGATGACTATAGGAATGAAATCTATAATTGGCATAGAAATAAGTATTAGAATGAAACTTTTTTACAGAAATAAATTTGGGCTTTTGGTAGGTTTCATATAAATCAGCTCTTGCAGCTCAATTTCACATATCTTCACATGTAGGTGTTCACCCACACAGTTCCAACACCTTGCTGTGTATGTGGTAGGCCATTTAACCACTGACCCATGAGACACTCCTTCTACATCCGGTATTGGACACCCAAATTCAGATCATGTTGCTATCACTATGAACCACAATGGCCTCATCCTAATGGCATTGTTCAATAACCTCAATTAAACAATCAAAGTGCAAAATTTGACCTCAAGTTGAAGAGTATGAGTTTTTGTACTCAAATTTTCAAAGGTCATTCAGTGAATGTGCAAATTGTATCGGGTTATAGAACTGAGCCCTGATAGATGAACATGTTCTGGATCCTAGTGTATGTCTTAACAATCGGAGATCAAGTCACACTTGACTCCTAAAGATTAATATATAAAAATAACTTGCATTCTTTCCCACAAAGTATAGATTTTTTTTACAGTTCTCAAAAACCATACCATATACTGGCAAGCTTACGAAGTGTCAAACCTGGTAGTTTAGTGTATGTTATAACATGCCTTTACAGCAGGAAATAGGCTGGTTAGCCGAGATACTTGATACAGGTGCTACATTAAGAACATAATGAAAACCTGCCAAAGGAAAGAGGCCACAAGCACTTCCATTGCACAAATCGGGCGCTAGTATTTTTCTTAAATTTTTGAATACAGTTGCAAGGTTTGTCAATAAAATATATGCCTCGATTGTTGAAGATTCCTTAAGTTGTGATGATGTCTCAATAACTTTGCACATGTATATACAATTTATGCCTTAAATTGTTAGTATAGTTGCACACAAAACATCCAATTATTGCATGATGTGGACTAACTTATTTCTGCTTTCATTTGTTTGCCACCAACCTGCTCTACACCTTTAAACATTTGGGTTTTCTTAAACAACTTGTACACATCGAATGATCAATTTTGCAAGTAGTGAGTTAGCTTGTGCGTTGCCGTCTAAATACATTTGTCATATTGACATTTCATCACAAAATGTAAAATTCTAAATAAAAATAAACAAAATAAATAAAAATATTGGCTGCATGTGAAGCACAAGTAAAAATTTGCCAAAGGAAAGAGGCCACAGAAATATCTAACATATTGAATGTATACAACTCTTCCTGTGTACAGCTGAGAGACTGAATGGATGTAATAGATTTCATAGAGTTTACCACAAATTGATTTTTGTTGCAGGCAAATTGGGATCCTGTTCCTTTAAAACCGTATTATACTGTATGGAAAGTCACACTCAATAGCTAAACTTGGACAGAAAAATCTTGATAAGTTAATCATGTACAATTCTACATTGCATCTACAAATTGCTCAATTTTTGGCTACAAAGGATTTCTCAATATGGGGTAATAATACAAAAACATGGTACGTCATTGCTATGCAACATAAATATGTCCATCTAAATCAAAGCATTAAACTACCCTATGAACAACACACAGCTTGTTCACAGACAAATCTGGATAAAAAGAGGTCCGTCCAGCTCAGGGAGGTAGGACTCTATCATTATTGTAATCAAGTAATAATTGTCAAAACCTTAATTTTGTATTAACCTAGTGTCTTGTATATTCCTTACCTATCCTTTCAGGTGTTGGCTAATGAGGCACCATTGATCAAATCTCAGGATGAGAGTGGTGTCAACACAGCTCCTCCTGATGGTAGAGATGATCAAGAAACATCCCCACCAGACCAAACTGGTGTGCAGACAGACGTAGTAGAGGGTGTACTTGACGATGGCAAGGCTGGTGATGGCAAGAAACCCAAATGGGTAGGTGTAAAGTTGTGACCAAAGATATTAGACTTAAGGAGTGTGGACTGAGCATTGCCCTGTATGATAATGCTATCGTAAATCCACTATATTGGTTTATCACACAGGGACACTAAAATAGTGTAGGTAAAGGTAAGGTAAAGTCATTCCGGAGCAATGCTCATGTGCTGAAGTCCCCTTCTCTTTTTCTCCTGAATACACATGTTTGGGGGAGCGTTTGCCACTCTTCCCACACAACAAGTCCGTTTTACCTTCCCAGCACTATATTATGACAGGACCCATTTTACACCTGGATAGAGAGAAACAATAGGGAGTTTTCAATTTCCACGACGGATGGTCCGGCGATGGTAAAACACCAAACAATGTTGTCGTCGCCACAACAATTGTCAGACTCTTCGCTTGTTTTAGAATTTGGACGACGACACATTACAAAGTCGACGACAAAAACCTTTGGTGTTTTACAGTCGCAGAACCATCCCTCGTGATTATCAACCTTATCTAAGGGCATAACAGGAAGCACCACTGCCAGGGTTTTCAATTAAAATAGTGTACCTCCTGCATATATCGGCAAAAGCCAAAATTGAAAGATAATTTATATATTAAAGCTTGAGCCTTAACAAGGTTTGCGTAGTAGCGCTTAATGTGTGTTATCTGCACAACACATTGATATAAAATTGATTGAGCTCATGATTAGTATTCCAGCTATGAGTTTTAAAAATTGGGTGAGACATAGTCAAGTCCAATATTTTAAAACTAATAGTGAGCCCAATAAATATTGGGTGTAAAGCATCCAATTTTATCATTAGTATGTTTTGGATCCAATATTTTCACACACTTGGATTCATCAAAGCATAATAATACGTACATGCATAAACATGCACTTTCAATCAAAGTTTATCAGGTATGCACTATAAATCAATGTTAGCCAGGCACTTATTTCAAAAATGTTCTGAAAGGTACACTATTTTGCCTTCCATGAGCGATGCACAAACATAACAGAGTCTAGACCCTTTATGTCTATACTCTGTTTGTGATGCGTGGTGTTATGCATCAATTAATATCTAATAATGGTAAAACAAGTTTTGATCTTATATTTTGACTTTTGCAAATTTGAATTCATAATCATGTTTAGCATTACCTGTACATGTGTCTACCTGCTTATGAAACTACAAGATGATCAAATTGAGAGCCATGAAAATGAAAGTCCCTAAAAACCTCTTCAAAATGTAATTTTATACCTATTTCTAGATATTGATTCAACTGCACAACTCATACAGCTCTTAATAGTGCCAAGTCCCATTGAGCCTCTTAATATTGTATTCTTGATCTCGTTTCTGGCGATCGTTGAAACTTCATTCGTCTAGCTTACTGTCTAGGATTTATGTATGATTTATCGCATGAAGCCAATGTGTAAGATCACATAAATCAACACTGTAGAGACATTCACTTTCCATGTTTCATTGTGTTGTTTCAAGGGATGATTTGTACTTGCAAGTATAAAGGGTCCTTCTAAAGGGCATGATCATTCTTATCCTCCCAGTGTAAATGTTCTTTATCTTATAATTTTGGAAGACATCCAGAAGTATTTTGGTGATTTAATGATTGCTTTTGCATGATTGGTTTGATAAAAATCAAAAAGAATGAAGTTGTGAGGGAGTAGGAGGAAACACCTTCACATTTTGGTAGGATTTTGCAGTAAATGGTATCTCACAGAAATGTAGAATTGGTAGTTAATCACTGGAGGCAGATAGGTGTGAACTGGGGTCTTGATGTCTGCAAATAGTCTGCCTATTAGAAAATAAGGTAGACCTCCGTACAACAGAATATCTTCTTGCTTGGTACAATGATCAGGGAATTAAGCTGTGGGTTTCAAAATGTTTTTTCAAGTCTATTATTGTGAATACAATTGTTTTAAATGTAAAACATTGATGTTGAATGATCCTGATTTTCATTTCCAGAATTGTGCCCGTTGTAAGGAAGGCATGGGTGGTGGTGATGTGGCCGTGTTTGCTGAGCGTGCCGGCCAAGACAAATGCTGGCATCCTGGATGCTTCCGCTGCCAGACCTGTAACGAACTCCTGGTGGATCTCATCTACTTCTTCAAGAATGACGACATCTTCTGTGGCCGGCATTATGCTGACTTACTCAGGAATAGATGTGCTGCATGTGATGAGGTATATAAATAGTCAACAAAATGGGTATAATGTCTCATTAGGCGACAAAAAAAACACCCTGTTCTTCGGACGGACGGACCTTTCAATTTGGGTTGATCGGTCTGGCTTTTTTGTTTGTTTTTGGTTGTTGTTTTTTGGGAACGACCAAAAAACACCACCAAAGTCGGTAAATATTTGCAATTTGGGGAAATACAAAAAAAAATTGTTCCTGAAATTGTCGAAATTTGGGTCTGTATTTATTTGTACAGGAATTTTTTTTTTTTTTCCAAAATTTGTTCAAAATCTGGGTAAGTCGGGCGGGTAAAACAGGGTTTACTTTTTTCGTCGCCTAGGAAGGATTTTTATTACATTTCATCAACGTTTGACACAAGTGAAATGGGAGCTGCATTACATACCTGAAAATCACCTTGAGTGTATAGCAAAATGTGTACCCAACCAATGACATTTCCATTCAGCCACACTAGATGGCTGTAGATCTTCAAGATTTCACATGCTAGTTAAGTTGAAACTGACATAGAAAGTCACTACCGTAAAATAGGTGTGAATAGGGATAAAAGTTTGAAGGATTTGAGCTCAATTCATATCTGCTGAATCATCTTCCAAACAGTGATGGTTTGCTCTTTCAACTTACAGAGTGTATACAGTAATTATTATGAGCTCCAACTGTACACTTATTTACCCTTTCTTTCACCCCGTTGTCCCTATTCACCCGTTTCTCAGTACTTGTATATTTTCAATTTTTTAAGCCCCTATACAAGTGTGACAGGAAAAATAGTAAAGGAATATGATAAATGGTGAAAATGTAGAAAAAAAGATTGATCAGGCAAGATCAAAAATATAAAATACAAGGTTTGCCCATCCTATTTGTAAGAAAGAAAGAACAGTTTACCAACCCAAAGTGTTACAATTAAACAAGACAACAAATAAAAACAAATCCGGACTAGCACACAACCCAACTTGAAAAAAAAAGCAAGGGAATGTGCCGACATGGGATTCAAATCCACAACCTTCTGATCTCTTGACGGACGCTCTATCCTTAGGCTACTAGCTCCCACTGATAAACGGTGGTTAAAGCTGGGTCCAATGTAAGCAGTTGAGGTATACAATACACACAAACAAATATTACGCAAGTACACAAGTACAGGAGATCATTACTGATGTTTAATCGTTTCCCCAATATAATACAAGTGAAGTAGGTAATGGGGATACGCATGCTGCACAAGAACAAATAACACAATGGGGAACGATTGCTCACTACAAGAGGAAACTGAATATAATTTGTATGAAAGAAAGAACAGGTTACTAACCCTATCCTATTTGTATGAATCCAGATTGTGAAATTTCTTTGCAATTTCCCAGGATGATGATCATTTCTGAAATATTTGACCTTTGTTTTATCAGCATATTTATAGCATATTCAAATTTGCCTAGCAATTCTTCTTACAAGTCTTTGTTGTTTCTCTTTTAGCTGATATTTGCTGAACAGTTCACCCAGGCTGAGGAGAACTATTGGCATTTAGATCATTTCTGCTGTTGGCTATGTGACAAGCAGCTAGGAGGACAGAGATATGTGTCCAGAGATAACCACCCACTCTGCCTTGAGTGTTATGACCAGAAACATGGAAAGGTAACAGATTATTGCGTATGTTACCCTTTTATACAAGGGAACAAACAAAAAGATCAATGAATCCCTGTGAATGAAACTAGTTTGGTTAAAGAAGGGGGATTGGAATGCAGACTAAATGTTGATTACTTTTCTTACATATTCTAAATGTTGATCACTTTTCTTACATATTCTAAAAAATTGATGTCACATTTTTGCCTCACTTTATAGTTAGTAATAGCCAGTTACATTTATAGGGCTTCACTGGTCTTTTTATTTAATTTCTTAGAAGGGTGTATACATACATCTTGTTAGGCAAAAAAAATAAAAGACTTGTTCCAGTCAGGAGACTGCGTGTGTAATTGAATATTAGCGCACAAGTTTTTTCTATGTTCCGAGAATTTTTTTTGTTGATTGGTCCGAGTATAGTCCCACCCGTTTTTTATGTGAAAATTTTTCACAATTGGGGGGTGGGATTATACTCGATTTTTTTTTTTTTTAAGTTTATTTTTTCCGGCGTTGAGTGTCCCTGGACCTAGTAGACCTAGATGCTAGGATCATTCATGGTTGACCTAAAAAAAAAAAAAAAAAAAAAAAAAAAAATTTCAAGATATTTTGTATTTTTAATATGAAAATTGATACTTTGTTTTCATGTCATACTCTATTAATGATTTCAAAATGCATTCAAATTCAATGCATTTTTAAATCATTAATAGAGTATGACATGAATACAAATTATCTATTTTCATATTAAAAATACAAAATATCTTGAATTTTTTTTTTTTTTTTTTTTTAGGTCAACCATGAATGATCCTAGCATCTAGGTCTAGGTCCAGGGACTTTTTTTTTTGTTTGTTTTTAAATATTATAAAAATTTTTTTATTTTTTTTTTTTTTTTTTTTTTTACAATTTCTGAAATTTTTCAAAAATGGGGGTGGGATTATACTCGAGCGTGGGACTATACTCGGACTAATACGGTAATTATTACTAGTTGTCAGAGATGAAATTAAAAAATATGAAAAATGGGCCCTTGTATTTCCATCTTGGATTGGGTTATTGGTATGACAGTTTCCCAGAGGTGGATGTTAATGGCGTGTTTAATAGGTTATTTTATATCACTCATACATAAATTCTAGACAGTTCATTGGTTGATTACCATTTATCATTTTTACTATCACCCTCTCCGTGTGATAGTCTTTACCATCATGTGCTCTGCCGTAGTGCGCCTGCGCCAAGCCGTGCGCTGACTCGTAGACTCGCCGATTTAGTTATGGGGTGGACCCCAAAATGTGAAGTATATCACGGCAAAACATGGTGTTATGTTGATGAAAAAAATGTATTTCCTACCTTAAATAGTATTTTAGTAATAGAATTTATGCATGAGTGATATAAAACAAATATTAACTGTCTTAAATTTGTGTAATGGTCGAAATATAATCACTCGGTGAAAGATGTATTGTTCCATTCCACTCGCCATTCCGGCTCGTGGAATGGAACAATCCATCTTTCACCTTGTGATTATATTTCGACCATCACACTCATAGACAGTTAATATTTGTATACTGTACCTAATTTCATATTTTACTACTCAAAATGTCCACCCATCAAAGTATATCATGGATTGGGTAAGACTGCCATTCTATTCACCCTTTGCACGGATCCACCATCTTGTTACCAAAACGAGGTCCTCGCAAATGCATGCACATAAAGTGAGTTTGACAGGCGTGTGCACACGCAACACACGCTTTGTGGATAGAATCTGGTTTTGAGATGACCATGCGATCAACGAATAGCGGTGTTCAGTGTTCCCATTTCTAAGGCGTCGTCGGGTAAAGACCTATATTTCATTTCCCTTTGAGTTTGGTGATGACGCAGGTGCGTATTTTCCTGGTCGCAGAATCAAATTGTATGCACAAACTTAATCATTCAGAGCATATACACAAGGGCGGTTAGTTGGCATGTGTGAAACGCAAACATGTAAAAGCACTGATGTCACTACCAAGCTTGAGGTGAAATGAAGGATAGTCACAACACATTGGCAAGCTGGTAGAAAGAAATAAAGCCAGAAAATAAGAAGAAGAGAGTGAACACTATATGTAAATGTGTGACAAGGCTGAGACAAGTCAATGGTAAATTACTCCACTAACATTTACAACACAAGCCCTTTAAGTCCAAACTGATTGTTACTCTGTTCCTATGGAACAATGGTTTTGGGAATTACTACAGGTTTAAGATTTTCGATGTGTCATATAACGCTTTGTCAAATCGAGCCCAGATGACATATAGTCCAAACACAAACCAAAGTGAACGTAACAATTTGCTTTGAGTTGATTATTTCTCCTAGTATCCACCCATAGATTAAATTTGTTCAGGAATTTTGCAATGTTACATTAACCAATACACTCTCATCTCATATTTTTTGTTCTCCTATTTTTATATTAACACAGCCATGCGGCACCTGTGGAGAGAAGATAGCACCTGGGACCAAACTTCTCCAGCACCAAGGTACCTTCTGGCATGCCAATCCAGATTGCTTCCACTGTTCCAACTGCAAGACTTCATTGGTCGGAAAGTCTTTCCTTCCAAAGGGCAAATTTATCTTCTGCTCCGTACAGTGTAAAAAACAACTCATGACATAGGTGATGTTATGTTATTGTATGTTAAAGGTCAATGCTATTATGTAGAGTAATGATCCTAGACCTGTTTCTGTGTAACTTGCTTCAAACCATTATGTCAAATGTCATGTTTTGTCAAAAGTCATGTCATGTCAAAGGTCAACTCTACATGTAGTGTGGTCTAATCGATTGTTTAAATGTAAATTATTTTTTTCTGAAAGAGGTAAATGCATTTTTCACTACATATCATTAACATTACTTGTTATATGTATTTGAATGGTAATTATATCTGGATTCTCTACATCTCTATCATACTATTATCAACTGATATATGCATGTGAACATGTAATCTCTTGTTGCAGAATTTTCACTATATCAAAGCTTGGAACATTCAAAAGGGGAAAAGGTTGTTGTGTATTTTGGTACCGAGGTTGGTTTGTATAAATATTTGTGAATATACTATTTTTCATGTGTGGTTAGGCCAAAAATAAAAGGTTTATCTCTCAAACCTATGCACATAAGTATGTGGAAGCCATCCTAGCATGTAGCCCTACACGAAGGGCCTTTTTTATAGGTAGTTTTTTTTAAATAAAAGGTCGGCTAAAAACAATTTTTTTTAAAATCCTGCGTAGAACTTTGCTTGTTTTTCTGACAAAAATAAGAACAGCACATAGCTTTTTTGCAAAATGTTTGAGAGACAAACTTTTTTATTGCCTCGTGAATGTTTAGCAACATTCCTTCAATTGTAAAGAGGGGTGATATGAAATTGTCGGGCGCAACACATAGTGGAGTGATTTTTTCAAATTGTCTGTTTCACATAATGATGTATAAGTTTTATACAGTTTAAAATAGTTTGAACATTTAAACTTCAATTTCAAATAGAATCAGGCACTGAGAGATATCAATGGAGGAGTATCAACACGTTTTGCACGGAAATGTATTTTGTCCTTCACGTACACCATTATGTGTTGCAACCGACAAAATGTAAATAGAATTACTGTCAATTGAAATAAAGGAGGATGGATCAAAATTTTCAGCCAAGGACTAAAACCATTTGAATTGAGCAAAATCACTTCTAAAAGCTGGTCTTTAGATGCTTGGAGTATCTGGGGTGATGATAGGTGAGGAATGCACTTACAGTTATGCAGTGACCAAAGTTGTTCATGGAGTGTCAGTAGGAATAAGTGCAAAACAACTTCAAGATGATATTGGTTAGTAGGCCAATGTTTACTGTAATAGTTTTGGCAACAAGGCCTAATCTAAAATGTCCTTGTTCAAAATTTCCAACAAAATGTTAGAGGGATATTCAAGTTGAACAAAACAATTTAACAACTTTATCAATCGTTTCTGTATCTTAAACATAAAGATAGGCAGTTTAATAAACATATTCTGTGCAGGCTTTTTGAGACCCTTTCAGAGTTACTTTGTAGTGTGTCAATTGTGATGTGCTTGTACATTTTCGTATACCACGTAAGTTCTGATTGGCTGGCCAGTACTCACCAAGATCAGGTAGGCCTTTGTGTGCACATCAGGATTTCCAGTGTACAAGTACCATTGTTTTTACATACACCTAGGTAATTCTGTCTCATTATGACAAATATGTCATTTATCTCTGAAGGATTATGATAGTTCTTGTAGTCATCAACAAATACCAAATTAACAATATCAATACTGGTTTATAAAAACATTAATGAAAGAACATTTTGTTCTTCTAGTTTGTGTATATGTAAATGTTTCATGAAGTGACTGCCAATTCAAGTATATTTTCATATCCCTTAACCATTGCAAAAAAAAAGCATTTAGACACTGAGGCCATTATTAATATTACACATAAAAAGCACTAAAATTTTATTGTGCAACACCATATAAATAACTATATGCAACAGCTGTAGTATAAAAAGTGCATTGTATGTGTGACAGCGCTGTTTGATAAAGCACACCTTTTGTAATACCAGTGTTGATATATCATCTGTATTTCTGCTAGGCGAGCATAAATTCATACGTATAAAAACTGAAAGTAACATTTTGGTATAAAATGTGTGCAAAAACTGCACTTAAAGGTCAATTGAATGGTTATGCGCATTAATAATATGCATGCGGACTGCTTAACTAATTTTTGATATGTATATGTATTTTCATGTATTCAACTAAAACTATATATTTTGAAAGGTCTGTAAAAATGTAAAATGTATTTAAAACTAATCTGAAAACACATTAAATTGGTATTAAGGTTGTATTTGTGGCAAGATTTTATCCAAGGCATTTGAGTGATATTCAGATTAACCAACAAATTATGGAAAGTAACAATGTTATGAAGAAACCAATACTTATCATACCCTTTCTCTGTCAGGAAACAAGAGCATGGTTGTCAGTTACAGGCTAATTGATTTACCCAATAATGTAGAACAACTAGCATATATATGAATGTTGCATAATCCATGCATAGGAGCAGTGCCAATATGACACATTCCATTATTATTTTTAAACCTGACCATATTTGTACCCAATCATAGTGATTATCCATCACTGAACTTTCATTCTCAGATTGGTTGTTGGACCATTTTTGTATCCTTTCTATAAAAGAAATAATGGTGTACCTCTTTGATAAGAAATAATGGTGTACCCTTTTGATAAGCTGTTCACTTGTTGGAGGTAGAAACATACTAATGCCTGTATTATACTAGCAGTCATGATGATATAAAGACAAATGGCTTGTGATCTAATGCTGATACCAGTGTTCACATGCTACTAGCGATTGTTTGTGGACTGTGATTTGTGTGGTTTTCAAGTTGAGAGTTCAACTGGTAATTTATGCTGGGCAAGCCAGCAACTTCTAATCGATATATCAGCTATAAGCAAAATATCTAATTCTCGATCATGAGAGACAACTTGGGTACGCAGATATTTGCGTTGAGCGTACTACGCAAATTGCACACGCTATGGAGCAAGCACAGCTTTAGAGAATTGTCAGTGTTTGGTCATGTAGGTTGCGCGATCGTGTTGTTACACAAAAAGTATGCTGTGCAACAGTACTCAGAAGGTACATCCTTTCATGACCAAAAATGAGATATTTTGCCTATAGTCTTCTTTTCAAATAGAGTTACTGTATGTAGATAAAAAAAAAATACATCAAAAATGTTACGTGTGAAGGGATTGCTTGGTATGATATGACCATAAAAGTTGTCTTCTTAATTGCAGGAAAATCCTATATCATTGTGGTATTCTCAAATTTTCAAATGAGCAGTGCAGTCTTTCTGTAAGTGCCTGATTGCTGAGACAAAAATATGGACACATTAGTCACATTGAAAGGTACCTTATAGACGAATCCGAAGAGCCAAGTGATGGTCAGGATTAAGTTGGCCATAGCTGGGGGCCATCCGCGCCAAACTTGCTTAGTTCGTTTGGATTGTGATCCAAGACGCCCACTATTGCGAGCGCATCAGAGCGCATAGCACTTGGGCTGCGTCACAGGAGCAGTAAACGCTGCACACCTGTGATACTTATGTTGCGTAAAATGGATGGAAGGCCCCAGCTATGGCTGCCAGTGAGGTGTAGGAATGTGTCAAGTTGGATTCGTGTATAGGTAATTTGTATTGGTAACTCAACCATTTTATATAAGATTATAGTTACCCTTGAAACTGTTGCCTTTTTTTTTCATATATAACTTTTTTTCTGTATAAAAGTGTATTGGTTTATTTTGTCCTTTGTTTTTGCAAATTTCTATCATCAGTAACTCAAGCTGAATTTACATTTGGTCACCTGTCACATGACTGATTGTGACCAATGAGGAAGAGTTCATTAAGGGTATATCATACTACAGGTAAATTAAGTAAATTCTTGGACATTCTTGAACATTATAAATGCTAGTGGCTCTGCGATAAACACACACGCAGATAGCATGGTACAGAAGAAAGCATACATGCGCCTTACATTGCATACACGCTTAGTACGCTACATGGAGGCAACGCGAATGTTCCAGCTTGGCCAAGAATTTCTTAATTTACCTGTAGGCAGTGGCTGGGACCATAGTGTTTTTTTGACGTAATCACAAGAAAAGCGATTGCCGATATCTGATTGATCAGCAAGCACTAGAATCAAAAATCAACCAGTTGACTTGAAGGTAACTTTATCGCTTCATTGCTAGTAGCAACTTAACGCTGGTAGCGATCACTAGCGAGTTTTGAATCAATGCTGCGATTGCTAGTATTTAAAAATTGATTGAAACTAGTTGCTGGTCACTCAGCGATTGAGTGTAAATTCAGCTTCAAGAATGGTGTTGGTGGCAAAACCTTACGATGTTCCATGTTGTACATGATCTTATGCGCTGTGGAGGGTCGTCTAGCCACAAAGAAAATGTTTCTGACTTGTTATAAATGTATCATATGTAATCCACTACGCAACTTTCCTTTGTGTAAATAATGTATCTGAAATGTATTGTTTTAAAACCGGAGTGAAATAAGAACAGTTTTGTATCTGCACTGGTTGCTGATATGATAATTAAAACCATAGTTTTTAGTATAGTAGAGACTTCACATACATGTACTTTGTCTAACATAGATAGAAGTATAAGCTAACTCAGTTGATGAAGTAGCTGCCAGGGGTGAGATTGTTTTCTAAAAGGGATGATTGGTAATTGCTAAATCAGTACACCCTAAACTCAGATTTTGGCATTTGTGGATAAGCAAAAATGTGTATCTACTATTTAGATTTAAGAAATTATGAGAATCCGCTTTAATTAAAGCAAACAAACTGTTTTACAAATATCTTTGCAAAAATTGATGCATAACATAAATGTAGGATGGAAATGTGTGCCTAAAATATGAACAAGGGGCATTTGAAACTGGTTATATCCATTTACACTTACAGAAGGTGTTTATAATGTAACAATAAAGGCCCGTTCATACTACCACCGCATTTGCGATGCGGTGCGTTGTCGCACTGCATTGCGATATCGCAATAAAGTTAAATACATTTCAACTTGGAAATGCGACGAGTTGCGTTGAGGTGCGGCAAAAAATTAATCGATATATCGGAATCGCAAAGCAACGCATCGCAAATGCGGTGGTAGTATGAACGGACCTTAACTTGGATATGCGACGAGTTGCGTTGAGTTGCGGCAAAAGTAATCGATATATCGGTATCGCAAAGCAACGCATCGCAAATGCGGTGGTAGTATGAACGAACCTTAAGAACTATTATGATCAACTTTTGCTAGTTGAAAATGACTTGGAGCAGTGATTGTCCCTTGAGCTGATTTCAGACGTATTTGATCTTTTCCACCGAGTGTAAGAAGGGCATTGAAAGTTTTCAGACCTTTTGCTCATTGTCAGGGGTGTGAGAGTTCCTCTTTTCAGCTGATTTCCTCGTTTTTGGTTGGCAAAATTTACGCATTTTCTTTTATTTTCAGCCCATATTTGGCGTTTTTACCCTGATTTTACACTGTTTTTCAGCATTTTTTAGTAATTTTCCTCTTTTTTGGTCTGTGACCTCTCACACCCCTGCATTGTGCATTATCAGTCGTGCTCGATCATACATAGTTTCAGGTGTTGCAATTCCAGACCACATCGAGTATAGCTTATCAGGAGCTAAAATGCTGAAAGAAGACCACAATCCTGACATGAATTAAGTCACTATTGGGTACATGAAGCTATGAAACAACGTAACCATGATCTATGCAGATACCTACCTGTCCCATTCACTTCCAATGTGTTTACTACATTGTTAACTCTTAACATGTTTAGAGAAAAGTGGCTTAAATATTTGGGTAACTAATATAACTGGACTTGTTGATTTCTTTGTATTGTAATCTGTAACATATAAGTTATATAAGTTTTGTGGATTTGTCGGTCGCAACACATAGTGGCGTAGAGTGATTTTCCAAACTTTCCGTTTCACATAGTAGCGTATAGGTTAAGAGCCAGCTATTATCCTATAATAGTCATTCCTTGTTAACTATTAAAGATACAGTTTAATAGTTTGAACCTTAAACTTCAATTTCAAATGGAATCGGGCCACTGATAGATAACAGTTGGGGAGTATCGACTCCGTTACTAGTAGCATAGCCTTCAAAAATGTTTAGCTTGAAAATGTATTTTGTCTTTCACGTACGCCACTATGTGTTGCGACCGACAGATTTTTCTGTACATTTCCTTGAACACAATGACTTTTTGTATAAATTTACAGATATAGGATTTGAATATAAAACCATACACAACATAGGTAAGATTGATGTGTTTAGAGTGAAATGACACTGCTCATGTTTTAGATTTATTTGAAATTGGAGTAGAACTGTCTCTTTGTATCACAGAGGGGTGAGAACAAAATGAATTCCAGTGTTTGAAGTGGCATTCATATGGTATTACCATATTTTCCATTCCATTCAGAAAAAGGCTAGCATTTAATTGCAGCTTTTTAAATTTTAAAACCAGTTAGCCTAATCATTGACCTAGTAAGACTCGGGTGTGTTTCCATAAGGTTAGCATTTAGACTTCTAACAAATTATTGCTGCAGCCCATGAAAAATTAAAGATCATATCGTTTTTGGTGATGGGTCATGGTTTTAAACTATAGTACTGGTCAGACTCAGAAGAAAGAAGAGTTAATTGAGGTTTTTTTGTAGTAATGTTGTCTTATCTTTGCTCAAGTCAAATAGAATAAGTGATATCGGAAATATTCTCTTTCGGTTCAGATCATAGGCAACTGTACCAAACATTGGCCTGCGTGTAAAATTTTGCATTAATTTGTACACAGAAACAGCCTTCAAACAACTTGAAAAATTTCACTCTTTCTGTTTTTTCTTCAAATATCATACAGATTTGTATTAAGAAGAAAGTCACTATATAAATGAAGAATAATGGAAAAGTTTCATGAGTAAAGTTTTTAAAATGTAATCTCAAAATGAAAAATTTTGTATGTGTGTTTGCAATTGACAACATCAACTTTGGCACAGTTCAACGTGATCTAGTTTTTCAGGCATCACTTATAGAGCAGGATTAAATAAGACAGCTGCTCTAAAACTCCCCCATGGTTCAAGCTGGTTGTTAGGAACATGTGGCTTCAATCTGACCAGTACTGTAACTACAGATATGTTGGTAATTTTGAGAAACATACATGATGCATGTACAGTCTGTGACAAGTCAAGTAGTTGTATGATGTTTTGCACTCTTAAAACTAATAACCAATTTTGTCTTTCCTTACCCTGTCCCCATACTAGCTTTGTTTTCCCATAATCCATTGTGTTAATCACTTTGTCTTTCCTTACCTTATTCCCTCGGTTGTGTTTTCCCATCTTCCTCTGTTTCCCTTTGGAGACTGTGCCAGACTGTGTTGTAATTATTTAGTACTATGTGTAAAACAATATATTTTTCTGTACCATATTAAACTATATAAACAGAATTTAATGTAGTCATACTAACGTATGTAGCTAGTTATACTAGAAATATGCAGTAACAGAAATTATCATACTTTATTGTTTATTGGAAATGTATATTGTGCTTGTTTTTGATTTCAAAATTTGAGGGTTTTTGTGTGAACTAGAAATGTTGTATGGTCGCAGTTATTCTACATAGCCAAATATCTTCTTGACATATGAAAACTTTTGATAAAATTGGACCATCCATATTAGAACTCTGCCATATTTGTGTGTCACTCATTGAGGAGTAAATGTGTACCTCAGGATTCTATTGCCTTGCACCCAGTAAACTTTGATCCCTGGCTTTGATCATGTGTTTGCAATATGTGTTGTGTATTGTGCCAAATATAGGTGCTTATTTTCCTTCATATCATCCATGTTTTAAAATACATTCAATTTCAGGCCTTGGCCAAAAGAATGAATGTGGTATATTATTTTGGTCCCCTGTGTAACAATCCAATATGGCTAGTGTTAAGTTCTCCCAGTTGAATTCTGTTATTATCTCTCAATCTCGCAAATACAAAAGGCATGTACTGGAAGATTTGGGTTGTAACACAAAATGACATGGGTTGATAAAAACACACAAAATGATGTAGCTGAGAGAAAAAGAACTACACTTGGACTAAAAACATGTAGATGAAATATCAAAAAGGTATTCACCTGACTGAAGAGTTCTATCAAGTGTATGAGTGGTACACCACCATGGAGGATGAGGCTTCTAAGGTTTCATTCATACCATGAAAACTGAACATATCTCAAGCCTAAAATATGATCCTTCTTCAGATGACAAAATCTTGATTTGATGAAGTGGGAGGGATGATGATGCTGTCAGTAAGGTTACCCACTTTTAAGCATCTACAAAAACGAATGGAAATTGTGAGATGTTACAGATCATTCCAAGAGGAGGACTTGTCTTTGATAGGTACAGCCTATGAATATCACTACTCTGTATGATGGTTCATTTTTTATGTCAACAATTTTTTGCACTGTACGGATAACACTTTGAGAATGATGGACATGATCTTTTTATCCTGATGAAAGTGTGACTATATGTTCTAGGTGCATGATTTTAGAGATATATTATCCAAATGCTTTTGATTTGAAAAAAATATATAAAACAATAAAAAATTTGTAACACAATTTTACATTCTATCAAATCAAATGAATCAATGCTGGGTGTAATGCATGCAATTATGCGGTACAATAGAACTTGTAGGAGTAGTATTTTTGTTTTATTTTCTTTATCATTTGAGAATCATACCTAAGTATCAACATAGCTTGCCGTTGTACTCTCTTCCTAATTCACATGTCGTTATCTGCCGGGATGCAAATTATGCCCAAGTTCTTTTGGCTATTTGGGAAGAATTTTGAAAAAAAGTACATGGTTTTTATCAGTATATCAGAATATTTCACGAGTTCAGAAAATGGATATTTATTTTTCAATTGAGAACATTGAAAATGTGAAATTTGGTTTGTCAGATGTTTTGCATTCTGCAAATGGAATTCAACATTTTGACACTAAAATTGCATAAAATTGTTCAATTTAGCAGCCAAAAAGTCATTTTGCTTCTTCTGAGGGATTTTCAGGAAATGGGATGATCATTGCACTGATTGGAAAACTTGGACCCTAACATTCCGCTAGGATACCTTATTTTGTGCACTGTGATGTTGTGGAATAACCCTGAATTTAAGTAGAATGAGGAGTCCTGTTTATGAGGCATGTAAGGTACTTTGGTTTGTTTTCCCTTAAATGAGCAGAGAGTTTACATATCTTACCCTCTCTTTGCCAGGATTTGAACCACAGACCTGCTTGGCATATTTGCATCCCTAATGTTTGTAATGTTTAGTAGTAATATCTGGGTACAACCTTTTTAAATACTTTCTTTGTCATTTCCTACAAAGATTTTGGAAAAAGTGACATACATCGTAAATGAAATGTTTCAGAGAATCTTAAAGAGTTTTATGATATTTGAGTACATGTTTTGAATATATTCAAATCTGCCAGAGCCTATTGACACTTGTACCAAGAGTGTGTTTGATCAGTATAGATCAGAAAGTTAGCAACAAAAATTCAAATTAATCTGAGCTGAAAAACTCATTTTCCTGCAAGATACATTTATATACATGTATGTCACTTTTACAAATATGTTTTATATTGGGAGAAATAACAATAAACTAAGTGGATGATTACCTTGTGATATACAGAGTTGTTACGATAATGGACATTATAGTTGTTATGTTAGTTGTGCATACTTGTTATCATTTTATCACTACCAATGGTACTTTGATTCAATTTTCATTAAAAAGCATTTGCAATTTGGCTTAATAATAATATGAAAGCAATTTCCTTGGTCCAATTCATTTCTGTTGTTTATGTGTGTTTTCTCTCTTGTACAAAGCAAGTAACTGTCAAATCATGGTAATACTTAGTTCAACTCAGGGATGTAAGTTTTCAGGATCAATCAGGAATTCCTGATATATTTTTTGTCCAAATTTCCGCACTTATTTTTTTATAGCCCATTTTGGGGCTTCTTAGCCTAAATTTTTTTCCAGATTTTCGGGTTGGTTTTTTTCTTCAGGCCTTCTGGCATATCTGTCAATCTAAATAAGACCTGCGCAGGTCAAAGTCCCGAATTACAGTGGGGTACATCACATAAACACACACCAGTCACGCATTACGTAAAGCGCACTTCCCCAGCGTAGATGCTGCCCCTACTTAATGGACACATGGACACCATGCTACTATATAAATCCACAAGTTGAACAAAGTATAGTATGTTCCATAATAGCTAGACATTTGCTACCAAAAAATGAATGTCCATGAAATAAAAATAGTAATGAAAAAGGTCAATAAAACAAGAATAGGTATCAAAAAGTTCATAGAACAAGAACTAGAAATATGGTCTATAAAACAATAAAGGGGTCCAAAAGGTCCAAAAACAAGAAATAGGGATCAAAGGGTCTATAAAACAAGAATATGGTTCAAAAAGGCCCATAAAACAATTTTAAATATAGGGTTCAAAAAGATCTAAAACAAGAAATAGGGATCAAAAAAGTCCATAAAACAAGGACATGTATCAAAAAAGTCCACAAAACAAGAACATGGATACAAAGGGTACATAAAACAAGAACATGGATCAAAAAGGTCTATAAAACAAAAGCATGGATCAAAAAGGTCTATAAAACAAAGGCATGGATCAAAAAGGTCTATAAAACAAAAGCATGGATCAAAAAGGTCTATAAAACAAAAGCATGGATCAAAAAGGTCTATAAAACATAAGCATATATCAAAAAGGTCTATAAAACAACAACCAGAATCAAACAGGTCTATAAAAGAAGAACATGGATCAAAAAGGTCTAGACATGGATCTCCATAAAACAAGACATGGATCAAAAAGGTCCATAAAACAAGACATGGATCAAAAGGTCTATAAAACAACAGCATGGATCAAAAAGGTCTATAAAACAAAAGCATGGATCAAAAAGGTCTATAAAACAAAAGCATGGATCAAAAAGGTATATAAAACAAAAACGAGAATCAAAAAGGTCTATAAAAGAAGAACATGGATCAAAAAGGTCTATAAAACAAGACATGGATCAAAAAGGTCCATAAAACAAGACATGGATAAAAAAAGGTCCATAAAACAAAAGCATGGATCAAAAAGGTCTATAAAACAAAAGCATGGATCAAAAAGGTCCATAAAACAAAAGCATGGATCAAAAAGGTCTATAAAACAAAAGCATGGATCAAAAAGGTCTGTTAAACAAAAGCATGGATCAAAAAGGTCTATAAAACAACCAGAATCAAAAAGGTCTATAAAAGAAGAACATGGATCAAAAAGGTCTATAAAACAAGACATGGATCAAAAAGGTCCATAAAACAAGACATGGATCAAAAAGGTCCATAAAACAAGACATGGATCAAAAAGGTCTATAAAACAAGACATGGATCAAAAAGGTCCATAAAACAAGACATGGATCAAAAAGGTCTATAAAACAAGACATGGATCAAAAAGGTCTATAAAACAAGACATGGATCAAAAAGGTCCATAAAACAAGACATGGATCAAAAAGGTCTATAAAACAAAATCATGTATCAAAAAGGCCCACAAAACAAGAACAACCAACACAATCAAAAAGGTCTATAAAACAAAAGGTCTATAAAAGAAGAACGTGGATCAAAAAGGTACATAAAACAAGACATGGATCAAAAAGGTCCATAAAACAAGACATGGATCAACAAGGTCCATAAAACAAGACATGGATCAAAAAGGTCTATAAAACAAGACATGGATCAAAAAGGTCCATAAAACAAGACATGGATCAAAAAGGTCTATAAAACAAAATCATGTATCAAAAAGGCCCACAAAACAAGAACATGGATCAAAAAGGTCTATCAAACAAAAGCATGGATCAAAAAGGTCTATAAAACAAAAGGTCTATAAAAGAAGAACGTGGATCAAAAAAGTCTATAAAACAAGACATGGATCAAAAAGGTCTGTAAAACAAAAGCATGGATTAAAAAGGTCTATAAAACAAGAACCAGAATCAAAAAGGTCTATAAAAGAACATGGATCAAAAATGCCCACAAAACAAGAACATGGCTCAAAAAGGTCCATAAAACAAGAACCAGAATCAAACAGGTCTATAAAACAAGAACATGGACCAAAAAGGTCTATAAAACAAGAATAGGGATCAATAAGGCCCATAAAACAATAATATTTTAAAAACAAGGATCAAAAGTCCTTTTCAAAATATGGATCAAAATGGTCCATATAACAATTTAAAATGTGGTCAAAAAGGTCCAAAAACAAGAAATAGGGATTAAAATGGTCATAAAACAAGAATAAGAACAGGGTTCAAAAAGGTCCATCAAACAATAATAGGAATCAAAAAGGTCCATAAACCAAGAACAGAATCCATAAAAAGTCGCCTCAAAATGGTGGTCAAAAAGGTCTGTAGAACCATAATAAAGAGCAATTGAAGGTCCATGAAACCAAGAAGAGGGATTAAAAAGGTCCATAAAACAAAAACAGGAATGAAATGGGTCAATAAAGCAAGATTAGGGATCAATAATTCCATACAAAATATGGATCAAAAAGGTCCATCAAACAATAATAGGAATCAAAAAGGTCCATAAACCAAGAACAGAATCCATAAAAAGTCGCCTCAAAATGGTGGTCAAAAAGGTCTGTAGAACCATAATAAAGAGCAATTGAAGGTCCATGAACCAAGAAGAGGGATTAAAAGGTCCATAAAACAAAAAACAGGAATGAAATGGGTCAATAAAGCAAGATTAGGGATCAATAATTCCATACAAAATATGGATCAAAAAGGTCCATAAACAAGAATCACTGGTTCATAAAACAAGAATAGGGATCGAAAAGTCCACAAAACAGAATAATATTGGGATCAAAAAAGTTCCAAAAGTAAGAAATATGAATAAAAATGGTCATAAAACAAGAATAGGGATCAAAAAGGTCCACAAAGCAAGAATGGTGATCAAAAAGGTCCATAGAACAAGAGGTCAGGGTCAAAAAGGTTCATAAATCAAGAAATAGGGATGAAATGGTAATAAAACAAGAATAGGGATCAAAAAGGTCATAAGGGGCTGGTATTTTCTTTGGAAGGGGGGGTCCCAAATTTACAAAAAGTTAGCGTCAATAAAATTGTGACCCCCCCCCTATTTCGTCAACAACAAAATTATGACCCCGCCATCACTAATACACCTTACCCCTTAAACAGGCTAAAATTGTATTGAAATCAGTCTTTTTGAATAAAATAAACACATAACTGGTCATCTTAAGACTCCCTACATTTTCGTCATCAAAAATTATGACCCCTCCTATTTTTCTTTCCAGAAATTTATTACCCCCCCCCCCCTGTATATTTGGGACCCCCTTCCTAAAACAAGAATTTTAAAAATGATCCAACAATTTTGAATGGTTATCAAAAAGGTCATAAAAAGAATATCGATAAAAGGTCCATAAAACAAGACTACATGTATCAAAGTGGTCTATAAAACCAGAACATGGATCAAAAAGGTCTATAAAATTTTTTTTTTAAATTTAGTGATCAAAAAGGTCCAAAAACAATAAATAAGGATCAAAAGGGTCCATAAAACAAGAACATGGATCAAAAAGGTCTATAATAAAACAAGAACATGGATCAAAAAGGTCTTTAAACAAAAACAACATGGGTCAAAAAGGTCTACGACACACGGATCAAAAAGTCCATAAAACAGGAACATGGATCAAAAAGGTCTTTAAAAGTGTTAAAAAACATGGATCAAAAAGGTCTACGACACACGGATCAAAAAGTCCATAAAACAGGAACATGGATCAAAAAGGTCTTTAAAAGTGTTAAAAAACATGGATCAAAAAGGTCTACGACACACGGATCAAAAAGTCCATAAAACAAGAACATGTATCAACTGATGTCCATGGGAATGTCCATAGGCCTAGAAGAAGAATCACTGGTCCATAAAACAAGAATAAATCAGTAGACCTATATTAAGGGATGGGTTTATATGTGTGTAAATGGAGGAGAAATGGGAGGATTTTGGCATGTTTGCTGTGATTGTTTGCCTAGCAATATTGATCACAAGTACACAATTGATGGTGCATATCAAGGACCAAACTCTATAGTTTTATATTTGAGCACGATCACTTCTGTAAGGTCATGGGAAATTATGTAAATCGGCTTTTATATTTGATGTTGCATATCGGCTCACGCACTTTTTTTTTTTGTACCCAGTATTTCACAAAGTCCCTGTACTCTGATGACTCTATGACTTTTTGCTGGTATGTTGAGCACTTTAAACAATTAATTATAGTACTTACCTCCTACTTTAGGAACATGCGTATGCCTTAATGTATGTCGACCATGTCAACAACCCAGTGTAGTTTTACATGGTTGGAAAAGTCTATTTCCTTTCGCTATTTTGCCAATCATAATTCATAAATTGTCCAACTTTTTGACAAAAAGAGTTTTGCAACTATTCCGCCAGCAAGGAAACACAAATTTATGTGTATCCAGTGCGTCCTTTATGTTTAAATAGTTCAGTTTATTGTCAAGTTGTGCCTCTATACGCCATATTTACGGAATTGATGATACGAGCTGATACGGAATTTTTGAACCCAAATTTCTTGAAATATACATTACCTTTTTAACTTCTCGCCACGAAATTGGATTCATAAGAAGGTCAAATACAAGCCTTCTATTATGGCTGGTATCATCATCTCGATTGGTGTCTTGTGTTAGTATTATTCCATATTTTGCTGGTAGAAGTTCAATGAAACCCTCCATAATTCACGACTACTGTCACTTGTGTTATAAACTCGATGTGTTTACTATATTGTCGCTCGGGTCCGCGACTAATCGCAGTGACCGGTCTATCATTAGCTATTCTATACACTTTTCAATAGCCTTATTGTGATGTGTGGGAGTTTTAAAAGCCGAGCCATGAACAAAATATAATGCGAGCACCCGGGGGCATCAACTTTAGAGGTGACGGTATGTGCCTGTCAATATATGCCCCTCTTTTGAAGCCGACTATACCCGATGACCAGGCACCTTCAGTTTTCAAAATATTAATTATACCCAATGACCCCTTTTTCATTTTGATTGTACATAATGACCCTTTTTTTAAAATAAAAAACCCCAACGTTTTGTACTGATATCAGATATGCGCCTACTTCGCGACGCTTGTAGGCACATATACCCATCAATTCTAAAGTTGAGTGCCCCGGGGCGAGCGCATACTGCGGGCCAATGAACAATGAGATAGTGGCTTTTCTGATATCGCTTTGAGGAACTGTTGAAGTATAAATCAGCCAACGAGTAGGTGTGTCCAAATTGCACATCTTGAATTGAGACCAAGACATGCTGTTATTTCAATTGTTATACCGTTCTGGTTGGTTTATTACCTACCATTGCCTACGAGATGCAGTTCTAAGGTGACAGAGGGACAGGTCTGCAATTCGATTCCACAACCATTCATACCTTTCATCTGTTTTATTGTATTATCGTGCGAATTGCTCCGTGGTACCTTACGGGTACCTGAATTTTATTTGAATGAAGATGACTCTGTCATGCTCGACGTCATATTGCATAATTTCTATACAGTATATGCAATAAACCAACCAGAACAGTATAACAATTGAAATAATAGGCAGTTCTAAGATAGGTTAAGAAGAATATAACGTCACAATTCTGTATTATTATTCAAGGTTGTAACGTGTGTCTATGCTGTCATGTAGGCCTACCTGGCAACAGACACGCCCCAGTACAAACAGATGAAATTTGTAGAAAAGCGTGATTATGACAAAAACATTAAAAATGATACTTTGAGGTATTGTTTTTTAATTTTTGTATGGCAGATCATACATACACATGTGCTGAGGTCAAAAAGGTAAACACTTGACCCCTGACTCACCTGTCATTCCAAACAACCCCTTAAGGTCCATAGCTAGACTATGCCATAGTCTATTTTTGATGTTAATCATGATGAAAGCATTCAGTTGAACTCAAAATACTAGTATAAAATTGTTATGAAAAACAGTTAGCAGCCTGGACAACCGATCCTTTAGAAATGCTTAGTCGCGCTGAAAGTCGATCGATACATGTTAAAATCAGCACAATTCAGAGATACACCTTTTTGCTATGAAATTAATTTTCTCGGTCAAATATAAAGCAATATTTTTTTTTTTCTTCAGTAATGTCAGTTAAAAACTTGGTGCTTGGATATACATTTTTTTACAAATCCTGGTGTTAAAATTAAGCATCAAATTGTGTCTTTTAGTGTGATATTTTTGATTTTTATAGGCCTTCAGTTCGCACGCGAGCTTTTTACGGAATTCATTTTTAGCGTCTCAAACTAATATAGTTTGCTAAAGAAAGATATTTCCCACCTCTGTAAAGCACATCGTGTGGGTCTATATATTATAGTTTTGTTAGAATTTCCGTTTTTATTTCACCCTTTTTCCCTTCATACTCGGAAATGTCTAACTCAGTACTTTTATCTCGAGAGCAACCACAAGAAATAGTCGATATTTCCTTTGTTGTTTATCCAGGTCAATTTTCCATTGAAAGCAAATTGCCCGACCAGCGATTTGGTAGCCCAAATCCCCAATTGAGTGTTCTGGTTAAACATGATCAGTAGGAGCGCTATAGGCCTGGGAATTTCTTTGCTATATTGAAGTTCTAGCAACACTGTAGCCATATTCCTATTAAACCCAGGGATATCGATCCACAATGCTAGTATTAGCCTTAGATTTCACTCGTTGATTTTGAAAAATGGTCAGCCGGCAGTTAAAATAGTGAAATGAAAACGCAAATTCTGACAAAACTATGATATATCGCTCACGGTGATGTGCGTTAGAAAGTTGGGAAAAATCCTTCATTAGCGAACTATCTTACTTTGAAAAGCTAAAAGGTTGATCCAAAAAAGGCTCGCGGACAGAGTTTAAGCCTATCAAAATCGAAAATCTTACACTAAATGACTAAATTTCACGCCTAAGTTTAACACTAGAATTTGAAGAAAAAATACAGTATCAAGCACTACAATTTTTCCTGACATTTACTGAAAAAATGAAAATGATTGCTTTTCATTTGGCCGAGAAAATTAATTTTACATCGAAAAGGTGTAACTAAAAATTTAGCTCATTTCAACACCAAATTCGATCGTTTGTATTGCCTCATTAAATGACTGAGTGAGCCTTGCCAAACAAAAGAATCGGTTGTGCAGGCTGCTAACTGAAAAGTTTATATAATTATATTAGTGACAGTAAAAGTAAAGTGTACGTAGCTTATATTATTGAATGCAATATATCATAAATAATATCATAATTGTATTGGCACTTCAATACTGAACAATTCTGATTTTAGAATCTGCCAGTTTATTAATCGCGAAATTCCATGTTAAAAATAACTTGGGAAGCTAACTTGGGAAGCTAACTTGGGAAGCTAACAAACAGAGGGAGTAGGGTGACTGAAAAGAACAGATGTGAAAATCTATCAATTGTGCACACATTAATTAAATCAGAGTTTTAAGCTTAAATACAATATCCAGAGTATGCACAATAGGCAAGTGGACTACGGGGTAGTCTAGTCCATAGCAAGAACCACAACGATCAAAAAGGTCTATCAAACAGGGATCAAAAAGACCTCAAAAACAAGAATAGAGATCAAAAGGTCCATAGGCCTATACATAAATCTAAAGAATTAGAGATCAAATATTGGTACAAAAACAAGAAATAGTCCAAATAGTAGGCCAATACGGATCAAAAAAGGTCCATAAACAAGAAAAGGGACCAGAATTTAGAAATACCCCTAAAGCAATTAAGGATAGTGATTTAAAAGGTCGCAAAATAAGAATAGGCATCAAAAACTCCATAAAACAAGGAAAAGAGTAAAAAATTTCCTAAAATAAGAATATCAAAAAGATCACTAGGCCCTATAGCAATCACCGCATGCCATGCCAGCATAGTCTGTAAAAGAGTCGCTGGTCCATAAATGATTTAGCAAGAAATAGGATCTAAAAGATTCATAAAAAGAATATGCCTATAGGGCATGGGTCAAAAAGGGATTGATTGATTGGTTATTGATTGATTGATTGATTGATTGATTGATTGATTAGGCCTACTCTCTAATAGGCCTAGGCCTATATAGAATGAAAAACTCACTCCCAAAAGATTGATTCACTATTAGACCACTCAAAAAAGAGTGAAATGTGTTTTCAGGTTAACTTTAAAACCCTCTAAAAAACGAGTGGTTTTATAAGTGAACCACTCTTTTGGGGTGACTCTTTTACATTTAGAGAGTAGGCCTAGGCCCCTATAGGCCTAATAGGCCTATGTTGATTGATAATTGATTTGTTAATTGATTGATTGACAGATTGATTGGTTGATTATGTTGATTGATAACTGATTTGTTGATTGAGTGAAGTTGAGTGAAGTGAATGTTTAGGCATAGCCCTATTTTAAAACAAAAGCCTATGAAGAAAATACTAACTTGAAAAAAAAATACTAAAAAATCTTATTGCAACCTAGATCAGTCTGTGAGCTGGTAAGTTCAACTTAGTTTGTCCAATTATATTTATCCCAATATGGGAGGCTGTCAGGTATAATACTCTTTTTCATGTAAACAAAAAAAAAGGGCTAGAAAAAAAGTTGTGAATTACAATGGGACTATATTATTGAAACCACTTGCCCGTGGAGTAGCACAACACAAACAAAAGGCTACCAATCAATCCGCAACGTCAACAGTCCGTGACCAACAAAATGGCGACATACACAAAGTTTATCACAGTGTTCTGATTGTTACTCAATGGGACAAGTTTACCGGGACATAATACGTGTAAAAGTTATTCTAAATATTTGTTGAAACAAAGGAGAAGAAAGTCTACTTGAAAATGATGCAGAGAATTGGTAGCGGAGGGCGACGGAAGGATCGCAGAGCTGACACGGTAAGCTTCAGTAACCACGGCGATCAGTGTACACTACCTGTTGACCTGTGATTAATGATTAACCGTTTATTTCCCATTTATTATTTACACTGAGATCGAGTTGAACCTGTTGATATTGTTTACTTACGGTGGTTTCATGCATGCATGTGAGGAACTAGGTGATACTAAAGAATAAATCCCCAAAACTATAGGTTCATCCAAATCCAGTTCAAAAAATATTCAACTGGTCACTGACTGTTCATGCATGGCAAAAAGCTTAAAATTATTATACCTTATTACCAGTATTATAGTTTATACACACTGTAATACTCACATGGGCTTTTACACCAGAGGGTTGGGGGGGGGGTAGCCCGACACATCATGGCCCTATTGGTTCCTTCCTCGCCATAGGGCCATGACTTACGTATTAATAGCGGGGCACACACAGGCAGCCGAACGGTGAACTCATGTCGCAGTTTCAAAGGTTCACCCTGCATTCATATAAATACTCGCATATTCAGTTGTGTGATATAATCCTTAAAAATAACACTATGAAGACATCCTACATCTCTTTTCTTCATTAAATCTGAATTTCACAGCAAAAAAATGACACATTAATTTTTGTTATGGTGATTTTGGTCAATTTTAATACAGTCTTCAACAAATGTACCCAAAATGTTCACACATGCACCAAATATGTTAAATGTGATATTGTGTTAATAAAATTCGATACTGTGTACCCTGGCCCAGATAGGCTCAGGATTCTCAGACCTTCGTACGGAGAAGGCTAGTGGAAATCGTAGTGACGGAGGTGTGAGTACCTCAGGCTGGGGGGTACAATATCTTTATGTACATTTGCTGAGGACGCCCTCAATATTTTTTTTAATTTGTTTTTTACACGATTGTAATTTACTTTAAAACTATGGATACTCTGCAAATATCAAGACTTAAATTGAGGTGCTACAGGTGGTTTTGTCAAAATCCGACATTTTGAATAAAACACAGGAACCGTTGACGTTGTTTAATTCTTATAATTATGGAGATATTATTAGTCGAACGCATACACTATGTTCATAACTGGTCATACACACATCAAAGGGTCGTGCCATAGCACAACTGACGGATGAATAACACGCATTGACAACATCGGCGCTGGTAGTAAATTATTCCAATTTATTTTGACTTTCACTTTAATACCTCATCAGTTGTTCTTCAATTCAAAATTTAAAGGGGACAAAAATTGTATTATTATTATATATCTGACAGTAAAAGCTATCATTTTATTTTTTAAGGAAATGTTACAACATGGCTTTTAAGTTTTGGTAGGACTAGAGAGGGGACTTGTGTGCTGCCCAAAGCCAATCTATTCCAGAATCTATTTTAAACATGTCAGTGCCCCTCTCAGTTTACACTCAATTGATGCCTTCCTCTTCACTTTTGCATGCATTGATATTTAAAGTGCAACAATTACAGGCTTGCATCGCTTACTGATGATATTATGTCAAAAAAATATTCCAAAATACAACAAAATGTGTTTTTTGGACATTCTTTTATTGTTGATAATTATAGTCTAATTAATTAATTCACTTCCTAAAGTTGATGATCAAGAAAAACAAATTGGCAAGATAATACATCTGTTGGTACTGATTGGTTAATAGTGCAGTTCATGTGACAGTAGGCCTAAGCCTGGAAATATTTAGAGACTGACCGATCAGATCGGTAGCTTCCGAATCGGGCCGATTATTAGCTTATCGGTAGTGATCTGCATCAGCCGATTTTTCCTTCATCCGCCGATGTAATGCACCAATCACCCAATATCATGAAAGGAATTGTTGAAGCTTAACAAATATTCATTTATTGGTATATTTCTTCAAAATAAACTAGTTAAATCAAGCAAAATTTAGCAAAAGAACAAGCTTTGTAGGCGATAAACCTATATATAATCATACCGTGATTCAGGCACGCAGCTGAGATAATCATGTACCGGTAATTCCCCGCATCTACATGTACGTACACCATACGGCTAACAGATTGTAGTTCTTACTTCCGGGTCACAGTGCTGTGCTTCCGGGTTAAACACGTGCATGTCAGATTGGAGAGAGCTACGGGCAGTGTGCAAAACTCACACTGACTTGAATGTAAGTTTACATAATATTAAAATGGGGCGATCGATCGAATGATTCGACGGACTCGGACATCAGGGGGAAAAGGTAAATTGAACTGATAATAATCATGGTCAAATTAAGTATTTTAAATGAATACGGGAGTGTGTTTTTTGTGCTCAGAGCATACATAATATGGTAATACTTTGCGTATCATACATACAGGCTGAGTCAAAATGAAGTAAACTCATGTTTGAGGGGCTGTAACTCGAGATCTGCAAGGAATCTGCTAAAAATAAAAATACCACTGGAAAGAGCGAATTCTACACGTCTGAATAAAAAAAGAATTGTTGCAATTGCTCACAGAAAACTAAAGTTATACTCATTTGAATACAACCACCTATTTTTGTAGCTGCACACTGCTGATTGATTTTCATCCATTTCAATTTTGACAAATCAGCAAAGGGCTAACAGGATTTATTGTTGAAAAGACAACTTTTGCTTTTAATTTATATTCAACAAAGTCCATGACGATACTATAGTTTGTAGGGCTACCAATTCAAGTCTTTACGAACAATCCGGCAGAAGCTTGATTGGGGAATGTTGGGTAAAGGATTTAGCTGATCTTTGGTCTTGCTGTAATGCATGTCTAACTCTAGCAATGTTCACTTGTGATCTAGCAGTTCGTGGTCTGCCTGAAGCTTCTGGCTGTCTGTTCCTTAGTGTCCCATGCACATTGAGCTTGTTCACATTATTATATACTGCTCCCTTACATGAAACCCGGTTAGCTGTAGGAAATTGGAGACGAAAAAGACGCTGAACTTCAGTGGGACTCTTAGTTTCATGTTACTTCATAGACAGAAACGTGCGCTCCTGTGCGGTAAATTGCGGCCCGTTTTATTATAATGTAGTGCAATGAGGTAAAATTCATATTGAACATGTTGAAAAGAGCCATTTAACATGTAGGAATTATTGATCGAAACCACAACTGCCTCAGAACTTTATTTGCATTTGAATATCGCGCCTTACCAATCAATATAATAGGTAGGCCCCTACTTGGGAAGTGAAACCGTGTGCAGCTACAAAAATGGGTGGTTGTATTCAAATGAGTATAACTTGAGTTTGCTGTGAGCAATTGCAACAATTCTTTTTTATTTAGATGTGTAGAATTTGCTCTTTCCAGTGGTATTTTTATTTTTAGCAGATTCCTTGCAGATCTCGAGTTACAGCCCCTCAAACATGAGTTTACTTCTTTTTGACTCAGCCTGTACATTATACAAGTACCCTTTCAACATACGGGTGAAATTTACTCACAGCGATGGCAGCCATTGTTTACAATTGGGGAATTGGTGATCGAATCCGCAGATCAAAGAGGGAATTGATCGGTCAATCGGCCGATTCAGATAAGGACTTGATCGGTCAGACACTAGAAATATTGAAGCAGGCACTCAAGATCTAGAGCAGTGGCGGCACTGGGAATTTTTTTTGGGTGGGAATTGGGGTAAATACGAATTTCAGGGGGGAAAATCAACAAATTTTGCGAAAAATTGCCACAAAAAGTAGCAGTTTACGTAATTTGGGATTTTTTGTCTCAAAAGGGGGGGGCAAGAAAAAAAACACTTTTTGGGGGGGTTAAATGCCCCTCCAAAAAACCCTTTATATCAATAGAACTGCTAAACCCATTGACCACTCCCTGAGTCCCTACTTTCCATAATTTAAATGTATACATTACGTTACAATACAGTGTATTTCATTTCATAACCTTATTTGCATGCCGTATTTCCTCGAATAGTCGCCCCCCTCGAATAAACGCCCCCACCACTTTTTTCAACCAAGATGTTTCAAAAATGCCGATATTTCCATCTTGTATAGCAAGCTTACCAAGTTGCTCACATGATCGATGATAGCAGCAATAATTGGCGAAAATCTGCATCGGAAACCCGGAAGTGAACCAAAAGTCAGTGTTTCTAGTTCATAGTTCGTCATTTTAGCGTGACTTTTAAGCTTACCTAATGTTTTTAACTGGAATTGTCATGCTAAAAATGACCTCTAATAAATGCCCCCCGTTTGGAAAATGCAACGCCCTGGGGCGTTTATTCGAGGAAATACTGAATATTCAGTCAAAAATGTTGTTTTTGCGTACAGTTTATTATTTGAATTTAATTCATTTCAGATTGGATCACCTGAAGACAAGGGGAGACCATGCATGACATGTGGGGATAAATGTCCTGGCTTGTCCTTGCATTATTGGAGGTAAGTAATCATAAACACTTCTTTGATTCTATTATTTTACTGTAATAACTGATACATATTTTTCAGACTGTTCAAAACAGCAAGTATTATTCAATATATTTCCAGTCATTTTTATCATCTACTGATGTTGGGTTGATGATCTACATGTACTAAGTACGGTACTTTGATCTACTATGTTTTACAGAGAAGTTATTAAACTTATTTTTCATTTTTATAAACGGTATAAACCATGATTATTCAACATGTATTAAATTTGAGGAGTGGACCCAAGCTTGTTTATAAGAATTCCATGATTCACTTAAAATTTACAAAATGCCTGGATTTTGCAATATTTCCAAGGGTAGCAAAATAACAAAGTTTCAGAAGCTTGGAACCACAATCAGCTATTGTTTAGTATATTTGGTTTCCATTGTGTTCTTACTTGACCAGGGTCATTCCATTTACACCTTATGTCAACTTATGACAAACAATCTTTCAGTCATCATTCAAGCTTCTTCCCTGGAACCTCACTTTAATACACAGTCCATTCTCTGTCTGAATGTGGAAACCCAATGCCCTCCAGGTTTCTTGATTTTGGTTTGAGTGGGAATATGTTGCTAGGAAAACTAACTCTAAATAATACCACTAAGGCCCTTCACAATTAATTCTTAGTTTCCTGTTTCATGGTTGAAAACAAGGGATGAGGCGACTTTTAATTATTAATTATCTATTATTTTCTTTATTTCAAAACAAGTGGTCGCAACCTATATCAACCCGTTTTGCAAGGACCATGGATTTAATTATTTTACAACTTTGTTTAATTTTATGTATAAGTAATGGTACAGTTATGTTCTTTGTGTATTCATCATTATAGTTGATATGACCAAAGTCAGAAAGTACCAAATGGAAGTTATTAAAAGTTATTTTAAAAGAGAAAATCCAAAATAAAAATGAAATAATTAATTATTTTGCAATTCTCTACTTTGGACGCGGGCGGGAAACAGGAAACTAAGAATTAATTGTAAAGGGCCTAAGGGAACTAACCAAAAGATCGATGACGTCCTATAAACGTAGCTAGTTTCATTTCTCAGCCGACCCCCTCCCTCCCTGCCAGAAACGTAATATTTAATGAAATGTTGAAAATGTTGACATAATAATTATAATGACACATTCTTCAGACCAATGTTTTTGTACAAACGTAATCGAGTATTTTTACCCCCTCCACCCTAAACGAAACTAGTTTCGTTTATAGGACATCATCGGTCTTTTGGTTTGTTCCCTAAAGATATGTGTCAATAGTGTGAATGTGTGATCAATATGTTCAACTCAAGCTTTATAATGTGTAAAATTAATGTAAAATAATGATAATATCAATATTTGATTTGTTTTCTGAAGATTACACTTTTCCTTCACAAATTTCTATAAATGGAGTTGAATTAGGAGCTTGTTCTCAGCTGCTGTACATATCCTTGTTCCATGTGTTTTTTTCCCCATTTCAGAAAGAAATTTAGTTGTTTTTTTAGGTATGAGACTAGGATGGTTCCCAACTTTGGTTTTGCTGGGGATGTGCCGCTGCGGTTGGAGCTGTGAAAAACTACTCAACTTTTAACCAATTTGATGAAAAACAGACCTGAAATTATAAAATACCAATTGTTGGAAAATTGACATTTTTTTTGAGGAAAATTTTAAAAACACCCTTTCTTAAACCAAATTTTCATGAAATTGATGAGGGCCATCATTAAACCAAAATGGCTGAAAATGCACCAGAGTCTATGTTTTAAAGGTATTGGGGAAATGGTGAGCACTATGTATGTATACAAAACAAGGAAAAGTTGAACAAAGACCAGAAAAAGAGGTGGACATTTTGTGGTATAAGGTTTAGAAATGTATTTATTCCTATGTAAATACGATGCTGTTTCAAAATGATTGTTACCTATCAAGTTTGATTTTTTTTATTGCGAAACCCTGTACTGCAGTCTTGTTAGGAGTCTTGTCCATAATCACAGGAAACTGCTGGGTAACTATCATTTTGATATAGCCTGTATAATGTACATTGGCAAAAGGGTCTTGTTATTATCAGTGATAATAGGAAATATTGTTGGCTTTATTGCTTCCTGTATCAAGTGTATATTGATAACTGTCCCAACAATCTCAAAATCTGTAACTTCTTGGTATCTTGTAAACTTTATTCAACATGTTCAAACAAATTTCAAGCTTATATAATGCCAGAGGGCAGAGTTACAGCATCTGAAAAAGTGAGAGAATTTTAAAATGGGACCTTTACATGCATGTTTAATATGAAGTAAGATAGCAAATAATTCTTTTTAGGTACAGTATTTGATTTTAAAAGTTTTTCAAATTTGGACTTGAAGTGAAAGAATAAATACTTGTGATATAAATATTCACAAATTACAAGGAAAATGGCAACCATTTCATTAATAATTTCAAAATTAATTTATGAAAATGAAATAGAAACACATTTTTGAATAAGGAAATACATTTCAAAAATTTTAAAATGCTCTTAGTCTTAGACTTTTTTTAGTGATGCTTAGCCACCGAATATTTTATAAAAAATTTAAATCACATGCCACTTATTATATTACAAACTTACAAATCTAAAAGATTATGCAGATTAATTTCCTTTGAAATTATTTATAATAAGGAAAAACAAATATTAAAATATCCTGACAGGCTGACAAGCTGCACTTTTCCCATCTATTCTAACCTAATCAATCCTAATTACATTGTAGTTTTGCCAGAATCTCAATTAATAAAAACCAATAATTTCAAATAACAATATGAGAATAGCCCAATTTGTGTTAATTTTGTTAGAACAATACATTGGAGCCATGAGGCAGGTGGTCATTGTGCATCGAGGTGGAAGTGATACATCCACAGTATCCGATATATGGCCAATTTCTATAAGAATATCATAAATTAAGTGTAATACATCAAGGTGTCTAAACGATGCGGGTTTGTTTGTAACTAGCAAGATGGTATCTGAGCAGTGTCTGATGATCTTCACGGGAGACTATTGTTTGAATGTAAACATTGTAGTGGGAGACATGCAACTGGCAGTTGCTAGCTGGTGAGTATCAGCATGGATTGTTTGTCAATTTGTTCATTTGAAATTCAGATCTATGCAGGCTACCAATTGTTGCATTTTATTCAGATGGAAATAAAATGTTTTGTATCAATTGTATTGGCAGGGAATTGTTTGTAATTAGACATTTGGGTGACCTGGTGAAGCAGATGCATGTTTGATTCCGGACTAGAGGGCAAAGTTTACATGTTGCCCAGCAGCATTGAAGAATGCACCAGCCACCATAGAAGATAGTATTCATGGAATTAACATTTTTGTAGTGAATACACATAGTCTCGTCTTAGGAATATAATTTGTGTTGCCCATCTAAGCTATCTTATGAGTAAGAAAGCTAAATTTTCTGTTTGGAAAAAATTGGGGTAAATTTGACAGCAGTCCATGAAGCTCATAAAAATTCACATTGCCCTTTTAATATGCATATTTGTTAAAGTTCCAATTGGCAAGACCATCCCAAATTCCCGACCCAAAGTTCCAAGCAATTCTCCTCAAGTCTCAGTTCAAAACCTCATCTGTACACCAGAAGGCAGAAAAGAATATGATTGGGTTAGCTTCATCAAAAAACGATGAGTCATTTCTAGATATGATGCTCTTTTTCTTCTTTTCTTAAATGATATAGGATTCCTCCGAGTGCTGAGGCTAGGAAACCAGCAAGGAAACCCAACTCTGCTTGCTTTTCCACCTAGTTAAATTCACATTAGTTCCTGTTTTATCTTTCACTTTCAAACATTTGCAATACATTTCCATCAAGTATTTCTCCTTCTACTGTAGTTCCCAAAAAATCATGAGTCACATCGTTGATTGACAGACACAACAATATCCGATATTTATTGAAAGAATAATCAATCAGATGTTGAAAGATGTTCCAATTAATTACACTACTGTCAGATTTAGATGTTTGAATTGTACATGTACGTATGTATTTCAGTTAAAATTAAAATCTCTTAAGTTACACCAATTGTAACCAATCTTGAATCATCTGCATGTCCTTTGGTGACCCATACTCTTATAGTGTGTCATCTCCCGTCTCCAGTATACCCCAGTCTCCAATATACCCCAGCGGGTATATGTGGGAAAGCTCCTCAAAAGGAGCCGCAATTAACAATAAGTAAACATACACTGGCAACTTTTAACCCCCTTGCTATTAGAGATTAGCAGTGTATTATAATTATGTAGATATATCTTAAATGGACTCATCAATCATACACTTTACTTCATGTTTCCTTTGTATTTTGACTTGACAGATTATGTATATTTTGAATGCTTAACCTTCTCACTGTTTGTGTAGAAAGGTAACAGGTGCATTTATTAGATCAATCATAAAAATGGGGGATCTTCATGGTTTCATTGTAACACTTGATAAAGTACATTCAAGTACAAATATGTCTACTTTTGATTCAGCAGTTCTTAGAATTTAAAGCATGAGAATCTTAGAAGTCTTTCAGCTTTATATGTCGGTTTTAGTACATGTGAGACGTTGAAATCTGCCAGAAAGTTGCTGTTGGCATAAGATTGGACAATGACTTGGTAGTAGCATAGTGAATGAACCATGGCCTCTGAGAGTTTGCCTGCAGCATTCTCAACATGTATAAGATTGTTGTTATAAGATTTGACGCATTTGTTGTGTAAGTTACTCATAGTAAATAAGGACCAAAATATTGACCAGATTTTTTAAAATTTTTAAGTTATAATACAAGTAACTAAAAAAATATATGAAAAATTAAATTTAGGAAATTAAAGAAATACAAGCAAGCAAAAAAACAAAAACAAATCTACAATGAAGGAACAAATCCTGAATTGTGCAATTTAGACCTTTTTATTTTTTTGACTACTACTAATACTATGGGCACACATAATTTATTTTAAAATTACTGAAATAAATGGACCTTGAAATGATACCACCCTATGAATAATTCTTCAGAAACATGCATTCATGAATAATTAATGTTTGAATGTTATTTTACAAGGTTTAGCAACAGCAATTTCATTTTCAAATTAATGTAAACCTCACTGATGATGTCGTGTCAACCACAATCTGAGCCAGTGCAAAAATAAGAGTGAGCCCTCTATATTGTATTTATGGTTGTTGAACAACTTCAAACAGCAGTCAAATTTGTTTCAGTGAATATGAGGTCATCTAGCAGAGTTTTATCAATATACCATTATAATTTGCCCCTAATGGTTTATGGGTAAATTTCTAGTTAGCATTGATAGCCATTACATTCCAGTTAAAATATATTCTCCCACATTATAGGAAATCCAAAGATAGCTAGAGATCAGCCCGGGGGGGTACTCAAGTTTGACTTTGGTAGGAACGTGCCGCTGAGATTTTGGAAGTGGACCCATAAATATACCAATTTTTCAAGAAATTTTGACCCATTGATATACCAAAAGTCAAAATTTTCGGCCGAATTTAACCAAAATTGCCTTAGTTTTTATAAATTTTCCCAAAATTTTGGGAAAATTTTGAAAATTTTGGCTAGATTAAGGAAAAATTGGGCTGTTTTCCGAAAAAATTGAGAAAATTTTGAAAAAAGGACCCATTCATATACCAAAATAGGCTTTGAAAAAGGGGTCATTGATACACCAGAAGGCCGAAAATGCTACCCATGTTTGCGGCACGTCCCTGTATGGTCATTTGTACTGAGTACCCCCCCCCCTGGGAGATCAGGCCATCTCCTTTGCAAGTTTTGCAACTAAGTCTTATATAGCCCTACTAGTATAGGGCCTTTTGACTGTGGTGATCCAAAACCATGCTATATCATAAAACCTGGCTATGTCCAGAGAGCTGCTGCCAGTGACGGCTAATTCCCCTTTTTTCTCGGGGACAGCGGTTAGTGGGTTGTGAGCTGTCACTGGGTTTTTAGCAGTTCTCAGTATATAGCATGGTGTATAGTATATAATGTGTAATAAAAAAAAGCCCTGTGGTATGGCTAGTCTAATACTAGTATACAATAAGGCAACACCAATGTAAAGACGAGTGGGATGAAAGGAGCTACATTTTTATCAGTTCCAGCCATTTAACTAAAAAACTGTAGTGTAGGCCTACTTTCCTGCAAAGCATATTTCATGTAAAAAATCTTTCACACACTCTCAGTCAAACACACGTTTGTGATTTTTGTGATGGTGTACACCAAATGTGTGTGTTTTTCTATCAAATATATCAAATGTTACCTTCTTTAAATTCCATCATCATTATTACAACCTCGAGCCACAATTTCATGAAATTCTGTTGAATATGCTTGGCCTGATAAGATGTACTTCATCTGCTGGAATGTTGGCAGCCCAAGAATTAGATATTCACATCACGAACACATGCTTGAGACAAGTTTCCGTCATTATTACTCACATCCCGATATGAATTGGAATGTGAGGTGAGTGTGAGATGTAAAACCAAAGAATTATGTCAGAAAAACTGATTTGAAAAAATGTAGTTCGAATAAAATTTAAATGTATTATGTATTTATTGTTTAAGCAACCTGGAAAACGCCTCATGAATTACAAAAACATTTTCATTTGGTTTCAGCATTATGTACACATTAGAAATGGGCAATTTGATGTAAGAGAAATGGAAAATTGATTTCTTGAGCACATCACGATTCATGCTATGTGGGGGCGTTAACATGCATTGTGTAGTCAGTACAAAACCAAAAAAAAATAGATTTTTCTTCTTCGTTTAATTTGTTATCGTAAAAACTCTAGAGGGCAACAACCTTGTAGTGCTTTCAGAAAACGAGAGGAATGAATATAACATATTAATATTTTAAGACTTTCTCATATTTTCATTGCTAAACCATTTGCTCTTCAATCAGTCTATCAAAAATTTAGCAAATGCCCTAACCCCACAGTCTTACACAATTTTATACTGATACTGGTATAACAATACACTCAGGAGTCATAAGCATTTTTTAAATATTTGTAAACTATTCTTCACTTAATTGATAAATTTACTTGTTTGTTTCTTCATTTTTATTGATTTCATTGTTTTAATTGGCTATTGATTTTTTTAATAACAAACACTTGTCATGATGAAATGGAACACAAATTACTTTGGAACACAAATAACAGAAGTATTTCCCCCTTCATTCTTTTGATCAAATGAGCTCTGGTCAGACAGACAGGCAAACCCATTTTTTCCTTCTCATTTTATAAATCATATTATTCCTGTCATCATTGCTGCAGGCTTGTCTCAATATCGTAACACGGTGTGTTAACTTGTAATCTATCTGTGTATGGATGAGGTAGTGGGCAATCCCAATGGATCCATTTGAGGCTTCCATTAAGACATCTTTCATAATTTTGTCATACATGATATGATTAATGATATTTTCTCTCAATGATGCGAAGTGATGCAGCACATGGTAGATAGATCATTCACCTGCTACGTAAAGAAATTAGCAGTGTCTCTCACTCTGTCTTTCTCCCTTGTACTCCCCCACTTGCTCTATTTCCTTTTCTCTCCTTTCTTCTGTTCCCTCAATTCTCTTCCTCACTCTTTTCATCTCTCTTTCTCCTCCTCCTCTTCCCCCTCCTCCTCTCTTTCTTCCCCTCATCTCTTAGGTTTTCATATTTTCTCTCCTTTTGTCTTTCTTATTCTCTTCACCGCCACATCCTTCTCCTCCTTCCCACTCTCTTATTTTTCATCTTTCATCTCCTTATAATCTCTATCATACTCCCTTTTTTCACTGTATATTTATTTACATGGATCCAGTTAGTTCTGTCTTCATGTTTGTCTTTTTTTTCTCACGTATCAAGCTCAATTTCTCTTATATGTGTCTCCCCTCTTTTCACTTGACCCATTTCCCCCTTGTTTTAAAGAAGCACATTGAAACAAGCAAACAACCCACATAAATTCTATTCATGTTGGTGAAATAAAAAGTGACGTATCTTGGGAAAAGCCTCTCAAATTATTAATAATTGTAGTTTATTTCATTAAAATGAATAGAAATGTGCTTTGTTTGCTTGTTTTAATTTGCTTCATGAAGAAGAACACATATTATTACCTACATACAAATAATTATGAACCTCTTTTACAAAAGTACCATGTTTCCTGTAATAAACACCTTTGGGATGTGCAATTTTTTGAAAAGGATTGTACATTTATTTGAAGCAAATTTTCAAGAAAAAATTGCTAAATGTAAGCTTTTTAAAAAAATTTTCACAAGGCTAATCTAGGTATTTAATAACAGCAGTGCATGAAGCTTTACCATCAGGCAAAATATGCTAGCAGCTCACTTCCTGGTTCAAAATGGTAACATTTTGATTATCGGAGCATTATCACTATGAAATTGTATTTGTTAAGTGCATTTTCATGTAAATAATATGATTTACTTCATTCTTTTTAAGACTACTACAACATAATTTGGTACCGTAGTGAACGGGATGGAAGTCGAAATGTACAATACAATATGATTTGCCCATGCAATTTCACAATAGTAACTTAGCTTACTCTTATGATATGATATGGACATTTCTGTCACTTTTTCATGGAAAAAAAGATGCGGGTTGTTATTAGAGAAGGGGCATTTAGGAAATATGTTATGTATCTCATGTGACTGACCCAAGGGACCGGTAATCAACAATCAGATTCCAGCACTTAAAAATGAGTTTTTAGGCACACTTTGCTGTGAGGTGCATTTGCAGTCCGGCATGAACGTACTGATAATGAAAAGTCTTGAAAACATGAGAGAGACCGTATACCAGAGAAGAACGCCTTCCCTTTGGCAGCAGGATACCAACCATTCCTATTTCTGAACCCCTATTAACCTCTGCTTCTGAGGTTTTAAGTTCACCAGCATCACATCATTATGAATGTCAGAGCCTTCACTAAACATGTTCAAATCTTAGCATCTCATAAGGCAGAGGAAGAAAGTAAAAACAATTTAAATACATACATACATATTTTATTTATTTCCATCATATCAAAATACATGCAAGCAAATTTAACAAAACGGCAAAATAGAATTTTAAAAAAGATGGCGGAGATGTAACAAAAGGCAAAAGCCTGAATTGAGCGTTACACCACCTTAAAAGAAATATTAGGCTAATTAATATAATACTAGAATTACAGAAATTAAGAATTACACTCAAATACAGATACATACATTTACACAAACACACAAAACAGATGTCTCATGCAACAAAAGCAAGGTAATGTAGGAAAATAACTCCCAAAAATAAATCATTTGATCAATAAGTCAGAATTACGGATGTGATAAGAAAAATAGTTTCAACAAATCCTAAACCAATTATATACATGTACCAAATACTGATACATAATTTACAACAAAGATATATTATATGCTTAGATTTTTCTCCATGAGAAAAGACGACAAATGCTTTTTAAAAGGCATTGATTGATTGATGGATTTGATTACTTGCTCGATTGATTGTACCTTTGATTGATGGAAATATTGAAATTGATTTTTTAATGATTGTATTGTAAGATATTAAAGATTAAGATTAAACTATGGGTTGTTTATGACCGGGTGTTTAGTGTTTGGGATAGGATGAGAGTAGTATAAATATGTTAGTAACCTTTCAAATCATGCTTGAAACTGGTTAAAGTATGATTTTATAATGAATTTCAGTCTCGTAAATATTGGGGAAGATTTTATTGCTTGTTTAATTTCATTTAGAATGACATGCCATAATCTTTCCTGCAACTTTGAGATTATCATGTCATATCATAGACTGGTGGAGACATGTTTCAATATTTATTCATTTCATTCTATTTTTAGAAGTTAATCGATTAAGGGGGTACTACACCCATTGATTTTTTTTTGCATTTTTTTGCATTTTGTGAAGAAATTACAAAAAAAAATTGGACAAAGTGGTATGCAAAATGAAGGGGCAAATCTTCTCGTTTTATTGGTGGTATCGGTATCAATGTAGCTTACATGCTTTTACAGATAGAAGCCAAAAGGAGGTACATCACTGATGATTTAAATTCACTTCATTTTGGAAAGCTTACTATCAACGGATTTCGTTAAAATTTTGGATATGTGTTGCTAACACATTAGGGAAATAAAGTTGATATGTAAAATGGGAATAAGTGGTTCATGATTTCTTTTATGACTTCATGAACTTGGTGCTCCACAACTATCAAAAAGGAACTGGTTAAAATGCTTCTATTTTCAATGTTGAGCTATATTTTGCATTTTTAACTTGCGACATTATTGCACTGAAACTTACTTAAGCCATAGGTAACAGGTTACAACAACCATACTACAGCAATGATGAAAAAATTGTATTTCTTGTCACCTATACAACCATATTGGGTAGTTTTCCGTAAGCTTAACTTTTGTGATTTTGGTAACTATTTTATATTTATTTGTGAAATCCGTCTCAACTAGGCATTCTAAATTGTACTCACCATTTACATCCCAAGGTATATTAGTATATCCACCATGCACTTCTCGATATATATCCAGTTAAAGACAGAATATCAAAATTATGCCTCATATGATATCACAGACTCTCACATGTGTATTCAAAATTGATGCTTAAATTTGACCTGAACCAATTGACCTATAACCTGACATACGGTGACCTAATAGCCTTTTCTTCTCCTAACAACTAATGACTATGCATCCATTGTATAAGTGTTTATTTAATTTATTCAGTGTTATATCATGGTAGGTATTTTGCATGCACCACTATAGATTTTCTATAGAGAGTATAACAAAGGATTTAATGTATTCTATTCATGTACCCTACTTGAACATTTTGAAAAGAATAAATTATGGTTTGTTATGAAACACAGATCTGAGTTACTAGGTTACAGTAAACAAAAAATATATAGGGCTAAAATGACTTACTAAAATTGTTGAAATTCACTTTATATGTAGATATATTTTATAAGTTCAGGACATGAGGTGATAAACATATATATGTACTTAATAAATTTGCAAGAAAAAAAAGAAGAGGGGTACTGATGAAAATCGGGGTATTATATCGCCTTAAAACTCACTTTTTATAATTTTTTGTTTTCACTTCCAAGGACACAGCCTTTTGAATCCTCACAGGAAAAATAATTGTCAGGTCAATTTGCAATTATAAATTTTCCACTAAGGACTTCTTTCTCTGATTGTCAGACTGATATTATAAAAGCTAAAATAAGAAGTTTGAAAAAGCCCTGTCGCCAGTCAGACTGCACTGCTACTTCAACTATTGTCATATGTACATGGACTTGAACAAGCTCTTATACATCAATAACACTACTACTGGGTGTTATTGTATTTGCTCATGTCTATACTGATGCATATTTCAATTGATAGCTTTCCACCTTTTTCCCTCCTTGTCTCAATCAAGAGTAGCGATGTAGACTATTTGAATTTCTAATATCTTTCAAATTTTTACTTGTAGTTATCTGAGCAATGTAGATTGGTGCATAATTTATAATTGGTGACAAACCAGCATCTTACTTAAATTGCATGAAAAAGGATTTATTGTGCAACTAATTCAATCTTTATTGTTTTGTTTACCTTTCTATGAAAGACTTGGTGAGGTCTATCCATTATGTGACTACTGGTTTGAGGTTGAGGTGAAGTTAAGCATATAATGGGCCTTGCTATCTACTGATGATAGCTACAAATGTGCTGCAATCTTTGTAGATAGGATGAAGTGAATTTTATCTTAGGGCAAATTCTGTATAACTCCTTAATGCTGGTAGCTAGCTAGCTCATCAGGAAACATTGTTGCTAGTGATGCTATTAGAATGGATATTGGATTTTTACTCTCTCCATACATCAATGAGGCAAGGTCACATATTGTATCATGTAGAAATGAAATTGTATATTCTCTGTTGTAAGTTTGAACTGCATATAGATCAGGTATCTGACTGATAGTTTTTCTATAAAAGTAATGTATGGAGAAAAGTAATTATATTAGCAGCATCTACAGAAAATATAAAGCTACAAATATCTTAACCACAGATACAGATAGTAAGTTAAGCTTGACAAAAAGATAAAAAGGAAGATAGGCAGAAAGAGACATACTTCCCCACATACCCACACCTACGTAAATTTACATGCTAAATAGCTATAAATAAAAGGTTAACTGGAGTAAAATCAGTGACACTGGTTGTCAGAATGGATGATTTCAGGTTGTGCATTTGGTTCAAACCTTGGGGTTATTAGTTTAAATTGCTTGTTTGTTGTCCTTATTACTTGTTTCTTTGTATAACCTTTCCTACTCATCATAATCTGACATACAATACAGCATCAGTAGCATCTTTAGTTTTATCAGTAAATTCTTTCCCAGGCTTTTCAATGTTATGATTCTGTTAAATAAATCTGCGAACAAACAAAAATGACTGACACACTTCTAAAGCACTTAAAAGTTGCGAGCATATCTAGTTGTATATAAAGACAACACAGCTTGGGTTGTATCCAGCTATTCTGTTACCCACTCGTTTACTCCCTGCTACGTTTGAAAACATCTAGCAATGACATCTCATCCTAAGATCACAGGTTCTCATCAAGAAGCTATGGAGATGTAATAGACATAACTGATGAGTGCACATGTCACATGGATCACTTCCAGACAATGCATTTGCATGTCTCAATTATTAAATACATTACATATTTTTACTAGTTTTTGAACTGACAAAATTCAAGTTTCTAACACTAATGCTTGCTTTCACTTTCATGTTGGTTTTGGGGTGCATAAGAAGTGTGAAAGGTCACATGTAAAATAATGTCATTTTGTTGTTATGTAGCTTCAGTCAAATTAGCCTGGTTTAAAGTGGACTCTATTGATTCACTGACAGAAAAATAAAGTTGGAAGCCATCACTTTGTGCTGCAGGTGTATGTTCTAATATAATAATGTTCAGTAAACATCTACAACCATTTTGAATTACTGAGGTTCAGATGTTAGGCAAGTGAAGAGAGCCAGGTAAAGGACTATTATGTGTGTACCTGGCTGGTTATACCAGGTAGAATAAATGTTATGGTATGTGATGCATCATAAAATGATGTGGTTTCACTCATTAGGAGGTTAATTTCACCCAATAGACTTTAGAGCTGTCATTAGCAATAACCAGTAAGCTTACATTTCGTTCATCATACTAATATTCTAGAATATGAAACTGGTTTCCTTATTATCATTTGTGTAAGCATTTAATTTAAAACTGTGTTTCATTTTGTTTCCTTGCTTGTACTTGTTGCTACTCCCTGCAGTTATAGACAGCTCTTTAGATTCCCCTTTTAATTTTAGTATGTTGAACAGTTAAACAAAATGTTTTTCATTTCTACTTTCAACTACATTATCATATGGTATTAGATGCAAAAGAATGGTCTAAGTCATTGTGTGTGATCACATGACTGAGAAATAAGTAAAACATCCATGATGCTATGACCACAAGACAACCCCAATCTAATCTCAGTGAATGGTAATCAAGTTAAAACTGTCAGGTTCATCACCCATTCACACAAAGACTGCCTCATCAAGTTACTACACCTCATTTACTAGATTGCTTGATTGTGTTAACAAAATCAACCTTTCTTTAAATGTTGTGGGGGCTAGTCATGTGAAAATAGAGATGCTGCATGGGATTTTTTTTTTTACCAGAGCCTTTTAATGCTCGGCGAGATCTGTGCATTTAGACAATTAATGGTATCAGATTCTCATGTTTTAAACATTTCAGTCAGTGAGAATATTGATCAACTACTGATTTTGGATTAAACATTATAAGGGAGTAGTTTGTCAGATATTTAGATATTTCCCTTTTGAGTGATAGGAGCCATTACATATCAGGGGGATATATATCCTGTTGAGGGCTTTTATGACAGTGATGGGGGAAATTCACCCCATTTTTGTTCTCAACTATCCCCCGTTAAATGAGCAACATCCAATGGATTTTTAAAAATATTGATAAAACAGTTTCCATATAATGTGTTCTGTGAGGCCTGGTACTGTTTAAAACTGTTGAATCTTAGTGAAGAAAGCCTAGGTAAATAATTGATATCTAGCATTTCAAGCTGGTATTGATTTTGATTTATGAAATAAATAAAAAATAGGAAATGAAAAATAAATAAAAGATAGGAAATCAAAAGATAATTCATTCTTCATGTACTTTGCAAGGCTTTAATTTTCAAACTCAAAGCATATATTCTTCAAGTGAATTTCCATGCACATGATTCAAATATAAATTCAAATAATTTGAATCTGTTCGTCTTGTACAAAACTGTGATACCTCAATTGCACATTTTAATATCTTGTTACAATCATCTGTATGCCCGCGAGGCATACCTCATATAGGAAGAGGTTGTCAACATTCTGTCAGAGAGAAAGATATTAGACGATAAATAGACTTGCTGAAAGCCAAAAGATGTCACTAGAAATACTAACTCTTAATATTGCGGAGTGCAACAAGACATTAATCTGCCATGCGATATGTTTGGACAAAACTGTTGCTATATTGGGAACGTTCTCTTCGGATACAATGGTACGAGGACTCGATTCACGTGGGTGGATGGGGGTTTTAATATTGCAATGTGCTAGATATTGATAATGAAATATTGAAGTGGAGGTAAAAAATACAAGAAATTGCTGCTAAATTTGTTACCTGCTTTTCTGTGGAGGTGTCAAGTTGTGAAAGATGGCTGCGTATGATGGTTCCGACAAATTTTAATTAAGATTGTTATTTGATTGAAGATAGAGGGTGATCAGGGTAAATAGTTGGATCTGAAATCGATAGAAAAAGGTGTAGATACAGCATAGGGCTAACAAGATAAGATGCTACTGCAAAGCACGAAAGGTATACAAAACATGTCTCAAACAGATTTTTAGTTGTATTATACACAAAATGAATTGAATGTAGACATGATCGTACATCATGTATCGGTACATAGACAAGCATCACAAGTGACCAAAGTATGTGACGTAAATTAAATATGTTACATTTGCTCTGGTCACCAACTTTTATGGAAAAAGCAAATAAATGTCTATCCCAAGTTTTAGAGGGTTTTGTCTTGCAGAAAATATGGTGATTTATCCAGATAGTCCATGTTTGGGACAGGAGGTTAGGATGAACTTTTATACTTAAGTAAAGTAATAGTGTGACCACCTCTTGTGTTGTATAACTTGTGTCATGCGCATGCATGAATCCCAGGGTCTCATGATGACGCAAATCACCCTAAGTGTTATATCAAGCGGAATTGCTGGCGGGCAGCAATAACCCGTGTAGCTACCGGTCCGTGATGGTGTGCTTGGCATGCGGGGGTCAAAGGTTCAATCCGGGGTGCCAAGTCAAAATTCTTCTTCTCCTTGACTTTTTCGGATCTTCTTTGACTTCCGATCCCAAAAAGCAGGGTCCAGTGTTAGGGTTAAGGACTGCATTTGCATATTTTTTTCAGTTACAAACCTTTGTTACTCAAATTATTGTTGTGGGGCCAACTTAATTATGAACTTAGAGAGGAATTAGAGAGCAGGAGATTACAGGATACCATTTTATGAGGGATGTTTGGGACAGGGTGAGAAATCATCCCAATCCAGAAGAAAATGGGCAGTGGTTTATGGAAGCAATAAATAATTGCAGTGAATCTGGTGTTATATTGGGCTACTCCAGAAAGTGCACATCCCCTATAGAGGAGTAATAAATGTTCAATAAAAGCACAGATTCTGTGATAAAAGAAATGTCTGGATTTCCTGGTTTGCTTCCTGAAATTGACTGGAATTCCAATTGCAAATGTTACTGAAAAAAGATTGGAAATGTAATAAAATGTGTTAAAAATAACAGAATTGTCCAAAATGAGCCCCTCAAATTCATGATTTTCTATTGTGAGTATAGTTTTGGGTGGATTTGTTCGTATTTAGACACTTTGAAAGTCTGGATTTTTAGCATTAAACTTGTTGAAAAGTCTGGAAATCCAAACCCCATCCTCTATATTAGGGAGTGTGCATCTATTTTCTGGAATAGCTCATTTTCTGCTTTATATTTTTTTTCATATCTTACTAAAATTTATTAAAGCATATTTCTTTGGATATGACATAATGCTGTTTGATCCAACCAAGGTGGTGACTGTAAAATGGAAAGGAAAATAATAGGAAACAAAAAAAAGCAATAAAATACATAAGAAAATTGACAGTAAAGATCATAACAAAAACACTAGAAGATTTTTAGCAAAAGTAAGCTTGGTTATTTCAGGAGCAAGTTGACGATGATGATAATAAGTTTTCAAAATTCCCTCCTGGTTGGATCAGATTATGTCACAAAATGTGCAAAGTTACCTGCGAAAACACCTCAACATGTACTTAGGCTACTCATGCCAATCACATCAGCTAAAGTGATTGATATTGGCACTTTTCTTTGTCAAAGGAAACTCAAGCAAATTTCAAATTAAGCCAGGTATTTGTGTAATCAGCACATACCCATATTAAACATAAGTGTGTGTGATGCAATTTTTAACACTTCTATGGGTAAGAGTGGCAGCTTGAACGGGTTATTGGTGCTCTTACTCTGGATTACGATAGGGATTTGGCTATCATTTAGGCAGATTGACTTGACACCATGTATTGGTAGTGCTTTCTTAGGGCAATTTGAAGTGGCGTACACGTAAGTCATGTGGAAGAACAGCTCTTCTTGTATCAGCGATTTATGAATCTTGGGAGCATGTCGGAAATGAAGTGATGTTGGATGGGCTAAGGTTTGTTGTAATCATGTTAATCATGATGATATGTATGGTTTAACCTTTGCTTGTGTCAAACATGTAGTAGCATGTAGAGTTTTAATATTTCAATCTCAACACAGGTGAGTGTACAAAATGTAGGTACAAATAAGGGTGAAGAAAAATTACAGCCGAATGGACACAGCACTGGACCTTATTTCAGTACTGTTGGTCTTCTAATTTGAATAGGTGATTTGCACATAATTTCCCAAGTTCTGTTCACAAAATGTGTGTACAAGAATGGAGCAGTTCCCCCACCCCCATCCCTGCTGGTATGCCACTGAACAACATGTTCCTATTATAAATCAATATTACAATGCATTGCATATCAAGCATATGCTTTGTGAAAATGACTTTATACATGTTGAAGCCTGAGACTGTTGAACACAGAACATCCAGCACAAACAGGCAAAAAGTCCCTGGGAATGAGTGAGGACTCTCACATATATCCGATCGCAGATTGTTTCTACTGCAGATCCGTCGGATAACGCTTTTCAATGGGAAATGAACTTTGCTGCTTGGATGATGTCACAATGAGGGTTAGGGAGCGTGTTCGACTCCGACAGATCTGCACTCGACAGGCCTTATTACTTGTGTCTAATGCTTTAGCATTATCAACTATAGCAACTGCGCTTTGAAAAATACACCAACATAGACGCAGACTGAGGTAGCAATCTTGTCTCTCGCAGATCACTGATGATTGGCTATGAGACTGGACTTTGCCCGTTTGGGCTGCATACTCTGTTTCCCATTGATGGTTGTTTGTAATTTACAACTTACAAAGTGTCTCAAACTCTCAGTAAAATGGATCTCTTGTCACTGAAGGCAGACCAGTACAATATCTTCCTGTTAAAGAAAAACATTAAAATAAAATGTAATTGCATCCTGAAGTATGTTGCTATGAAATTATGCCTTGGATCTATAAGTAAAACTCATTTAATGCACAGTATGATAGATAATTTGTCAGGAGGATGTCACCTACAAGAAAGTTACCTAATATAAATTGCACTTGTACCCGGGAGGGCAAAAATACACACAAGCAATTTACAGATGAGAAAATCTAATGCATATTAATTTAAATTACTGTGGCACTTCCAGCTGGGGGAAAGCATACTGGCAATATAGCTATCTTTTTCCTGTGTATCTGTATTATTTTATTTATTTTGAATAAGAATTGAAAACAAAACACAAGTCTTTTTTGCCGATGTGTTTTTGGTATGATGATGTAATGATGATCCCTCCCTATTTCTTCCCCCTCCTAGATTATTTTGTAACTAATTAAAAGTAGATTCCCTCAAGCAAGTGACATTATATCAGGGTCCCAATTTTCATACTTATTTTCATCTTGAAGATGCAACATAGTGTCATGTTGCGATGTGGGTTATCACATTTCAGCATGCACCAATTACATCAGCGTTATCATCTAGGCTAAGTTAAGAGGCAGAAAATTGGCAGCAACGCATGCAGCGTTGAAATTACTACCTTTTCCGTGGAGAGAGTAAGTCTTCAGTAATGGGAGCACGATTTAGGATTATGACAAGCATCAAGCAAGCGGAAGAGCATTCATGTTGTAATATAATATTGGGTCCTCTAATTCGTCATTTGATGAGTTGATTTCATGTATCAAGTTAAAGGTGGAATAGACATACATGTTTCTTGCAGATCATAATTTAAAGAAAATAGAAGTTGGACTGAGAGAAATACTGAGCAAGGCTGGTTGATGTGTGTTTGGTGATCACCTTTGCTTATGAAGATGATAAAGTCCCAGAATATAATGTCTGTGCCTGAAACAGTAAATTAGGGCTGCTAAGAATACGCAATTGTATTATTTGTCATTTTGTGGCATAAATCACATATTTTGGCTCCGAATGCGTTTGTTGATATTTGGGGAAAATCTTTTTAAACAAATTGTGGATTTGAAGAATCCCATGACCTAGAAGCAAGTGCTGCAATCCTGTGTGGTTGATTTTAATTTTTTTTTTATTTGTAAAAAAATTGCAGAAAAATTACAATTTGTCAACTATCTGTGACATATGTATTCAATCCCTGTATAAAAAGTTAAGTCACTACACGGCAGTTTAATTGACAAATCGGCAGTTTGATTGACAGTTGCTAGGGAGTTTGGTACCATAGTAACGCTGATAAACTATACAATACATTTTAAGAGTATCTAATGTTGCATTTATTCACAGATTCTGTATTTCCAGGATCTGTGATTTATTAGAAGAGACATTTCAATTAAATTAAAGTTGATAGGTACCAATCATTTTGATACAGCCTGTACAGTGCATGGGAGACAAATTCATTTTATTTGTAGGTATAAGGATACTGAGATTTTGACATATTTTTGTTTTAAATTATGTTGGGCTATTGTCTGAACAAGGTATTAAATCTTGCACTTTTTCATTTTGTAAAATAGATTTTAATTGATTATGATCAATAATCAATATTATATGTCAATGACCCTTCGTAGGCCATGTACTGTAGGTCATGTGAATCGATTCAATCAATAAACATGATACTCATAATCATTAATAATTCATGTTTCATTTATGCAACTGACAAGTGGCCGAATAGACAGTTTCAGTTGTTAATCAAACATTAGCATAACCGATCAGCTTTCCATCATATTTCCATTAATAGTTCATTTGGAAGACACAGAACTGAGAAATTATGTTATGAGAACAGAGTTAGAAACATTTGGCATAGATGCAGTGATTTGGTAATATCTGTCAGATTTGAGAAGTGCAACATGGATCAGATTAACAAACGAAGTAACATCTGAATATTAGCCTATCAGTTCAAAGATTTATTGAGTTCATCAACGTTGTCATGGTCGAGTATTGACGTTCAGCAGTGAGGAATCTTTACAGAATTGACTTCTGAATGTACCATGTTACACAAATTCAAACTGGTAATAATTTGAGTTTTATCCTCGATAGTGATTCAGAATGAAACTCTTTGTCACATGGTGTCGCAAAATTGAATGAATCAAAATGACGAACGCAAAGACATCATCATACGAAAATTCACCTTTTTCACCGGCACTTGCAAGATCTTGGCAAATTCGTGAACGAACAGGCCATCGAATTATGGAGCGAGTGCAGGCTAGCAACAACCGACTAAGCACTCTGTGTCAAGAACAATTACAAGAATTGGACAAGAAGCAGGTTCGAGCCTTGTACGAAACCGATAAGGCCAAGAGACGTTTGCAACAAGAACTCAAAGAAAATGGTGTAGATGTTACTCTTGTGGCTCCTAGAAGGTATATGCAACAACCGGGTCAAACACAAATGACAGTGTCTAAAGCAATACAGAGAGCAAACGTTGGTAATGATGAAGATAAAAATGTGTTTGAAAGCTCTAGTTCTAGTGAATCGGACTATGATGACGACGTATTTGGTGATGATGATGATAGTGATGACAATAGTGACATCAAAGATGATGTCATTCAACCTGTTTTGGAAGCATGGAAATCTCCTCGCCAGAAGAGAGCGACAGAAAGTCGGACACAATCCGCTCGAACACAATCCGCTCGGACACAATCTGCTCGGACTATTGCATCTGCCAATTCGTCAACCCATTCCCGATTATCAGCTATCTATATGAATGCATTGCAAGAAGCCACGGAGGAGTCACAGACATTACCGGCAAAGACAAAATGGTCACATGTGCGAGAACACATCCGCACTAATAGCGCTTGTAGCAACAATAGAAGACCAACATCATCACACCATAGTAACTCCCCCTTGCCTGTTAGCAGGCCTTCTAGTAGCTTTGGTAACAGGCGATTACATCCGCCTATTTTAAACCGTGCTCAAACATGGCCTGGTCCTGTTGCTCCCGCCCCATCTACAGACATGATGGAAGCAGATAGTATATCATCCAGGATAAAATACGCTTATCAATTCCATTCATTAATCGCTGATGAAGGTGAGCGACAAACTGTTCTTGCCAAATTGAAGAATGATGCCGCCTTTCCCCCGCGTAGACGACCTGTGTTAGAACATACAACGTCAAGGTACTTGATACGATATGATCAGACTCTGCAAAATGATAGAGTTTTGGAGAAGGTTGAGCAATTTTTACTGAATCACCAGGATACTCAGCATCCGCAAGAAAAATGAAGATGATGAAAACATGAGAACGTTTTGGATTTAAGACTCTGTTTATATGTTGATATTGGGGTGGACATTATATGTTTAAAATGTATGTGTTTTTAAAAGGGAGTAATGATCAGGAACCACAAGTTTGCATTTAATTGTACATGTTATTTTCTGAATGTACAGCAATATGAGCTGATCATAATTGAATGCGTACAACTGTTCATTAATTGATCAAATGTGGAACATTGATTATCAATGTTCTATTTTTGTGAATGCACGTCTGACAAAACATACATTTCCTTTTGCATTCAGCCATTTTAAGGCACCATCATAACTATTGTGTCTGCTAGCATACAGCCTTTGATTAGGTTTTAAATTTCATGTTTAGAGAACAATGAAGTTGTAACATCTCAGTAAAGTAGTGTCCCTAAGCATGACATTTATGAATAGTAAGAAATTTTGATAAAACATATTTAGTCACGATTGTGTATACTTTTTGCTCAGAATTGGTATTCAGAGTGTTTTTGAATCGGTGTATTATTATGTGAAATTATGTTCTAATTTTGATTCACATAACAAATATAGATAGGTTTATGTTTTATGACATCAGCAGTTTGCTTTTCGATCAGTAAAATATGGAGTGGTTGAACCCTGCGGTTGAACATAAAGAAAGTGCAAAATGGCATGATTTTGATCAATTAAATCATGTGTTCATCCTGAAAATCAGTTGCTACACAAAACCATAATTATTTGATGTACACATGGTGTGGATTTCATAAAACAGGAACTTCAGCTTTTTCCAAAAAATAAAAAATTATATAAATTCTACTTGAAAAATAAATACTCTACACACCCCAGCCAAATATGTTTAATCTTTATCGACCATCAATGCTGCTTCGATACATGTTCAACATAGGCTTTAATCTGGAAAAAGAAGATATAAAAAGGAGAGAAGATGAACAAAGAAGTCACTTGGCACCCCCGGGATTCGAACCTTAGACCCCGCGCATGCCAAGCACACGATCACGGACCGGTAGCTACACGGGTAATGCTGCCCCAGGCAGCAATTCCGTGAGCATTTAACACTTAGGGTGATTGCGTCATCATAGACCCTGGGATTCACGCATGCGCAGTGGTTTTCATCGTGGTATTTTGTGGTTTTTATGGTGTTAGGGTTAATGAATTGATTTATCAAAACTCTATGGTTAAGAGTTATCAGTCAAGTATACAAATATTTTATGTGATCACAATCAACATAAGCTAACCAATTCAATATTTCATAAATGGTAAGGATCGACTAAGTATTAATTGTCGATCAAAAAGTCAAACAAATTTGGCTCCATTACCTATATATACTTGAAAATAAAGCTCATATTTGACCATCCTAGCAGAGAACAACAGCCTATGTGAAATTAAATTCACTGGGAAGCCCTTTGTGATCAGTCCATTTTGAACTTTTCTCTTTTTTGAAGACAGAAAGGAGGTCAAAAGTGCCAATAAAAAAAGAAATCCTGCATATCACTAAAAATTGCTTAGCTTTTATTACCAATGATTTTGAAACAAACCCTTTTCTCCTTTATAATTGAAACATATTTGTGTTTCTACAATTTAAAATATACGAAACTGGGCCACATGCATTTTTATCAGCCACATTTGGCAAATAGCATGACAAAGGAACCTTGGCCAAGTCATACAGACCTTTTTGTAGCCTCATTCTAGAGAGAACCAATAACCTAATTTTGTTTTCATCAAAGTTGTCATGGAAGCTTCAAACTTGTTGAACTTTGAATCTCAAAGTCTACAAGAATTTGTTCTCCGAGTTCTGTGGATCACAAATCATACCCAAACCAACAGAATATCTATAATAAATTACTGAGTTTGGCGACTTGGTAAGGCTAAAAACTTCCACGTTTTACATTATTTCGAAAACGGATTTTTGCGTTATGTGAGAGTAAAGTTGTCCGCACCCCAATAAAACGTCCAATTTTGTTTTTGTTTACGTTAAGGGTGTCAAATTATGTTAATTAGTTTCAAAGCCACTAGCAGAGCACCTGCATACTAAAAAATGTTGACATAGCCTGAATTAGGCCTTCTATCCTGTCATCGGTGTGAGGATATTAGTCTCAACTATTACATGACACAGTAGAAGTATGCCTGTAGTCTCAACTATTACATGACACAGTAGAAACTCAATTAACATCTATTGTTTATTCAACTAATTTATCAACATTAGCATGTATTCTGTGTTTTTATGGAGAACCTATAGTCAACAGTAGAGTGTTTGTTTATTGAATTAGTTTGTAAGTGAAACTTTTGAAGGACAAATTAATCAGGGTTGTAACTTTATAGGAAATAGAGTGTAAGGAAATGCGAATAAAATTGTTTCAGCTGCACAGTGGTGTAGCCAGGACTTTTTCAGAGAGAGAGAGAGAGGGGCAACTTTCATGAGGGGGATTGTCACAAATGGGCTAAAGAGTACGACAAATTTATCCAAAATGGGCTAACAAATAAAAAGTACAACAAATGCATAGAAATCTAAAATATCAGATCAGCCAGCAGGCCACAGGGGGCCAAGAGGGATCTGAATAAAATTGTGTTCATCTGCTCAGTGATGTAGCCAGGACTTTTGCAGGAGGCGGGCAGCAAGGTACATTTCAAGGTGGGGGACAAACTTGGGTGAAAATGATAAAAAATTAGCTAAAAGGTACAACAAATTTGTCCAAAATGGGCTAAAAAGTACTGTCGAAACAAATGCATAAAAATCTTAAATATCAGAGCGGCCAGCATCCCACAGGGGCAAGACTTCTCACGGTGGATATGATATGGTGTCAAGAAGACTTGCTTCGATCAATGATCTAATTTCAAGCCATTGATTTATATGGAAAAGATACTAAATATTATACTTCTAAGTTCTAAATGATAATCTCCTCTCATACCATTAATCACATTAAATAAAACATTTACATGTACACAAAATATACAAAATTTACCAACCGCGAAAGACCCTGACCGCGAAAGACGGGTGACCGCTAGTAAAGTATAATCTAGTGATTAGTGTTGCATGTGGAACTCTGCCTATGAGATTGAGGTTAATTGGGCTCGGAAGAGTAAGTAAGCGCAGCAGGGTATCTCTAGCTGACTATTTTCGTGCTTGTGGGTACGTCTGGCGATGTCAATAGGAATGTCTTTTGTATGGTCAATACAAGTACATCCTTCAATCATATCAAAGTTGAAGAAAGTTTACTTTGGGCTGCAGGCTTGCCTTTGTGCTATCGAAGAACAGAGGTCAAAATGAAATCTTTAAAAAAATGGCTTTCAGGTTTAAAAAAATGTCAAAAGAGTTGTGTAGTGTTAGCAGTGAAACTTGCGAAAGTAACATGCTGTTTGATGTTGTAGTAGCAGTTTATTATTGCTTATAATGTCATTGAACTTCTTTAACAGCATAAACGGAAAATATGATTTTGGGTTTTTAAAGATTAATGCTTCAAAGTTTGTTCTTATCTTGCCGTGGGCAAATCCAAATTGTTATGGTAGCAGCTGCAGGGCTTGAGAGCTCTCTTAACTTCAGTTGGCGTATACACACATGAAATAATAGCACGTACAGTTTAGGTTCCTATGATATCGTAGTGTCGTCTAAAGCTTGTGAATCGCTAGAGGCACCAGGGATGCATAGATGCTGAGACTGGAATTTAATAACCATGCTATTGCAAATATACATACACTTCTCTTTGCAATTTCCAAAACATTCTGGTGTTATTCTTAGCTTTGATTCACATTATGATATTTCCTCAAAATCTGTCAAATCTCCTCAGAAAGCTAAGGCCAAAAAAAAAAGGTTTGTTTGTCCATAAAGGCTTATGAAACAGTTGGGTCGGTAGGTCGGATTAAAAAAAAATTTTTTTTTACAGATATTGCACTTGAAACTGACAATTTGAAGACTGGTAAATAAGTCAAAACACACAGCACTTTACTGGTTTAACTCTTGAGATGGTTCTGCATGTTATACTGTTCATTTTCTTTACATTTTCTTTCTTTAAATTTATACTAACCACTGTTTTACTAGCACATTCAACTCAAATTAAATTTTTTTTATAGCTATCCGAAGGGAGAAGAGAGAAAGACAGAAGATGAACAAAGAAGTTTTTTGGTACCCCATCGCCGACCGGTAACCACAGGTGTTTCGCTGGCCTGGCCAACGAAACCATGTGCGTATGCCTTATAGGCTTATGGTGATTGTATCAGCGCATCACATGGGATGCACACGTACTGGTGTTTTAGATTTTACAGAATTAGGGTTAAATGTGCTACTGAATCTTCATTTGGTAAAAAAGGAACTTAAGTATCCTCTTTGTGGGATAGGCTTTTACGACGGGAATTCATAACAATTAGTGGGTTTTTAGCGGGTTCGCCGTCGGACAAGTTTAGAACTGTCAAGCTTTCGTCAGGAGTAGCTCTGACTTCTTCACGACAAAGTACCTAAGAATGAGACATGTAGACCGCCCCTTGTCTACTGATGACCGGAAAAGAGCCGCTTTGCTGAAGACTGCCCTTGTCAACAGAAACTAGCAGATCTCGCCTATCTGCTGATTTGTAAGTTTTGGTGGCTCTGAAAAGAGCCGTTTGCTGAAGACTGCCCCTTGTCTACAGAAACAAGCAGATCTCGCCTATCTGCTGAATTAGTAAGTTTTTTTTGTTTTTTGGTGGCTCTGAAAAGAGCCGTTTGCTGAAGACTGCCCCTTGTCAACAGAAACAGAAAGTATCCTCTTCAAGTAAGCTTTTATCACAGAGTGAAATTACAAAAACTCAGAATTGCTGACTATGACAGAAGTCTGTTGTCCCTCATATATAACTTTTATAATTGTGTAAATTATTTATAAGGAAGTTTTAATGTTGTCAGAGATAATCTCTATCTCTCAGTCTTGAGCAGTGACAATTTGCAACAACTATTGACATAAATCATATCTGAATATGCAAAGTTACGCTGTTTTCATTGACGCATTGTCGCCGAGCTGTGTATGTGTATAATTGTCAACTTTGCAATCGGCTATGATTATTATGATTGACAGCTATTGTTACAGTACTCAAGAGTTAGATCTAGATGTAACCTAACACCTGATTAATAATGTTATAATTTTATTATTCTATTTCATTTCAGGAAACTAAATTTCTGTAGCTACTGAACTGGTAACAAAGAAATGGGAAATGAATATGAGAGCTGTCAGAAATATCTTACTGGGTTTTAAGTTTCTTAAAGGGTGCATGCGAAGTGTTTATAGTATAAAGGGCTTTGGCGTACATATGCTGATTGTTTATAAATTTGTTTAATTTGGGTTTGATGACTTTCCGTGTATTGTGATATATCAGCAACAGATAACTACTTCAATTATTATTATTATTATTATTTATTATCTTTACCCAGGGTATGCCCGAATCAGCTTAAAGCTGTTCTAACCGGGGCCCTGCAATCTAGTAAGTTCTAAAAGTTGCAAAATAATTTAGTATTTGGAGTCATAGTGAAGTGATCAAAATGACATATCATTAAAACATCCCGTGATATTAATCATAAAGATGTTGACATTTGTAAATTAAAATAATATTTGAAACTTAAATCAAATTGAAGATGGTATGTGTATCCTTAAATATAACTAAATAAGATTAGTCTCTGAGCATGATGAGGAGAGTCGATGATTGGATGTTTAATATTGAGCAGACAATCCCCTGCTTGGCTGGACGGCCGGCCAGTTGGCCATCAAGGCACTGAGGCATAACATACTACACCAAGTATTTACCTCTTGTGAGTCAGAGCAGAGGTTCTTCCAGCACATTGGATCTTATTACCCATCCCAGTAGCTACTTTGGTAGACAACTAAAACCGTGCTTATTGTGACACTTGATTATTAGTAGAGCTGATGCTGCTACCAAGCCGGGCTACCAAGTTGGAGGTATAAGGCGCTTGGGGAAAAGTATCTTTCTTGGCTCATCAAAGCTTGGTGGGGATTACACTTTGATGAGGTCTCTGTGTTCAGATAGCACTTACCACACACATTTCATTTGGAATTTTGTGGACATAATAATCAAGTTTGGATCCAATTCTACCGTTTTTCATTACTTTTTCGGAAAACATTTTTAATAGGTAAGTTTGTCAGCGGGAGTTTGTTGACCCGAGTTAGGCAGGTCATTCTTGTCATACGATACTTTCAGGCCTAATGGCAGAGTTTGAAGAGATTTTAAGAATCGGTATTAATAGCTATTTTGATGAGTGGTAATGTTTTGTTCAACCTGAATTTTTGCTCAAATTATTGTAGTATTATTCATGCTTTTAATTTTTAAGAATTTAAAAAAAAATGCACCTTGATATATGTATGATAAGGTGCAAGTATCAATCCATGTTTATAGTTATACACATGTGTATAGGGCCTAGGATTTAGCCAAACAGTATTACCAGTACATTTAGGGAATTGTTTTGGTTTCAGATATTTCAAAAATTGATGTGTTAAAGAAAAATGAAACTTTCTTGCCCTACGAAAACATATGCTTGCAAGTAAAATGTTCACTTAAGGGGGGGTCGATCTTTTGTGCGTAATTATAGAGGGCCAGGGGCTTCACTCTATCATTAAAAAATTATTTGAAGAAGTCAAAGAGCCCTAGGAATAAAAACTGTAGTGTAATTCACGCCAGATACAATTTCTTTATACGGCAAAAATTAATTTTTGTAATCGATCAAAAAACAAACGTTTTATATCAATTTTAAATTTAGCCTGAATCCGTAAATATGGTACCTCTCGCCCTTTTTTAGGTCAAGGCTATTTTTACCATTATGCAGCGAACCATTGTTGAAGCTATTTCACATACATGTACAAAACATTCTAGAGAAAGAATGAGGACATATAGTGTTGAAATATATTTGGTTGATTTCGAATGATAATGTCATGAAATCGTAAATTTTAAGGTCAAATTCCTAAAACCAAAACAAAACATTGCGACGCAGATAATTCCTGACTTACGCAATTTCATCATCACATCAGTGTCTTTATTATTTGTTAGAAACCTTTCCCAAACGTTAGTGCTATTTATGCATAAAACGCGGCTAATCTATCTTTACAAAACGAGTCTTTTTTTAGTAAACAAAAGGCTAAAAATGGCATTATGAGATTTATCTTTTATCATTACACTCCTCCGCTCAACTGTCACGGTGGCCGAGTGGTAAAGCGCTAGACGCGTAATCGAAGGAAGTTTAGAATCGCTGGTTCGAGTCCCAACGAAGCCTGTGGAAACTTTTTTTTCTTCAAAATTCATGATCGCATTCGAAATGAGTCACTTGTCGGTAAATCATGTATCGTATCCTTAAGATTACATAAAGAGAGTCAGTGTTGTTTATTACAATTATGAAAGTTATTATTACAAATACAAAATAAGTACAAATTGTGAAGTAATTGTCAAAATATTGAAACCCAGATCCCAGACCACCATTTTACAGTGGTTTGTTAAAGGTGGGTGACCCGATTGACAGGTTCAGCCCCTTACTTTACCCCATCAAAATGCACATTTTGGTATCGATGAAAGCTCATATTTTCCCTCAAACCTCAGTGGAATGTTAGGCTTGCAATATGTTTCATTCAGGCGTTTAGCAGACTGTTTGAACCATAACATGGTAATTTGGTGGTGTACCACCCTGGAAGCCATGTAAAAATTACTGTTGTATGGGACACTTTGATTCAATCCAAACTGCTGTACAATTTCACTTGGAACAAGAATGTTTGGCTGATGGCAGTGATGGGCCTCCAAGCCCTCCATATCTGGTAGAAACGTGTTAAAATCGGCCCACCCACCTTTAAGGCCAAGGAAAGTCGATTTTGAGTTTCCCGTCACCCGCCCTCACTTCATTTTCTGACCCTCACTTGAATTCATTATTGTGATTTTCCAAAAAATACCAATGCAAACTGGTTATATTTGCAAAAAAAATTATGAATATCCCTTTATTTTTTGTGGAAAAATCAAAATCAAAACATACATTTTGCTGTCAACCTTGCAGACTCTTTGTAATATACTTTTGAATCTCATTTGGGCTAAACATCCATCTTCAAGTGAGTGAGCAGCAAATAACAACACATTTTACATGCGTGTTGGTCATATAATGAAAGGCAGACAAATAATGAATAATGAATAATGAAAAAGTTACCTCTCTTGTTTTCAGAAATTATGTGACGGGAAACTCAAAATTGACTGTTAAGGGCCTAAGATGTTGATTTGATTGGATTGGAAAATTTCTGGTACTAGTATTATTCCCACTTCTACTGATGATGTGATGGCATGACTAAGAAAAACTACAAAAATTACCAGACATTGCGCATAAATACCATTGGTGTTTAACTCTCTAAACAGCCATACTTTTGTGAAATCGAAGAATAACACTTTGTCGCATAGCATTTCAATATGCTTCCCCTCATTTTGCTATCTTGTTTGCCAACTAGAGGCTAATGCTGAATGTCAAAATGAAAAATGAAATTGTTTCATGAATCGTTTTATTTTGACAGATAGTAATCACTCCTTGGGGTCATGATATTGAAATAAAATATCTGTCATTCCATTGGAAAGATCCCATGAGCACAATTTGCAAAAATGCCTCAGTGCTTGCAAGGTATGATGGGAGTCCAATACAATTCATTTCACCCTATTAAAAGCCACATAGATCAAACCAAAGGTATTGAGTATCTTTGATCAAACCCAGAGAAGATATTTTACCCTTCCCAGAATCCTTTGCAATATGATACATCATTATAATCACCTCATTTCATCAAATGATACTCCCAAGCTCCCATTATTTATACATATTCCCTTTGTTTTCAATTTGAGAATAGACTGGCTAAACATGGGTCGATAGACAAGAAATTATTTTGATCTCATTGTGCTCTGTTCATTGAGGTACATTCCGGGTTCGTTACTATCGACCCATGTTGCACTAGATCAGTACAGGAAATTAAAATGGGAGAAATGCATTATGGGAAGTGTAATCTGGATCAAACCGTTCTACCTGACACAAACTGCATTGAGGTTTCACACCAAAAGTGTTTGGATTTAAAATGTGGCAATTTTTCATCAAATTTTTGACATCCTGAAAACATCAAAGGTCTTTTTAGTCATTTATTTCAAAATAGTGTTATTAATACCATGGTTTAAATGGGGATTTCAATTGAAATGAACACATAATTGAAAACGAATTTATCAATGTGTTGAGATGATGCAAATTGCCTAGTTGTCCTTGGATGGGATAAAACTGGATATTCACAGTTGTGTATCACAAAATCATTTGATATTCGTTTGTCTTCTTCTGAAATTATGTAGCTCCTAGTCTTTTGATAAGGCAAAAAAACAAAAAGGTGTTCGATTGTACTCACCTGACTGACCCTAATCTGGAAAAAGGGTGTGTTTTTTGTTGTTTTTTGGTTTACTGTGTAGGCCTTAAAAGAATAACGACCCTAATTTTAGAAAATTTCAAGAAAATCGTTTTTTCCAAAATTGTTGACATTAAACAGTTTCTTCTACCACTACCTATGAATATCGACTCATAGTAGAACTAGTTAGTTCCTCGAGGGGGGAGGCTTGCGCCAAGTGGATTTTGTAATGTCCTGGCCTGATTATTCCCGATTTAAATCATCGGTTTTCCGATTTTTTCTACAAAAAAAAATTAAAATTTTTTTTTTTTTTACATTTCCGGAAGTGGATGATGATATTTCATCATAAAAAGAGCAAGAAAATTTTTGTTAGTTGGGAAATAAAGAAAGTGTTAATTATAAACTTTTTAGGGGTTGCATGCATTAAAAATAAAAAACAATTTTAGAAAAAACCCATACAATTATATGGCTCAGAAACCCAATTTTTACCCTCTGATATGGCTAAAACCCAGGAGCTTCGGGGCGCCTCAACCCCCACCAGGCCGTTGCCCCTGGACCCCACCAGGGGCCTTAAGCCGTGAGGGGCGATACTATGGTCGCTCCGCTCCCTCCGTTCGCCAACTTAAACAAAAACAGATTTTTTTTTAGGACCATAATCAGAGAGGGGTTGTCATGTCCCATACAGGCACTGAACAAGTGCTAGTTTCATCACACTTCCAAACTGTTTTAAAAACATGAATGAAGTAGTAGACAGTAGAGAAATTTGTGCTATTTTTTAAGCTAATTAGGCAAACATATTTTGGCTATGACCTTTAAAAACAATTTTTCTGGCCTAATAATAAGTAGTCTCACTGTCTCAGCAAAAGAAATATTTAGAAAAATATAATTTTAGGGGCCCAAATTTGGATGGATGGTGATGAGTATAGTAAAAAAGATGAGATATTCAGATACACATAATTTATATTGACCCTGCATTCTAGTATGAGGCTTCAATTTCATTTCCCCATTCAAACATACCTGAAAAAAGAATGGTTCAAAGATATGGAATGGAAAAAATGGGAGTTACTGCTAGTTAGGCTTCACAAGAAGAGAAAATATTTTCCCACCCGTGAATGAGGGCAGAATGTCACACAGTGCAAAGAGATAATTTGAAATCTAACTTGATCCAGAAATTGCAATATCTCCATGAGATTTTCATGGTATGGTATTCATGGTATTATGATATTTGTAGATAAGCTGGTTGACTGACAGGCTCACGCAGCAGTCAATGCGAAAGTGAGACATATAAAAAAGATACTTCTATTCTACGAATAAATGCATGTTTAAATATTTTCCCACATAATTTTTGTTGCGGAATTCACAGGCCTATAAATTTGGCACAAATCCATTCTTGCAGAGATTCTCCTAAAGGCTCCTAAACTGCTTTGCGTTCATCTATGGTAAAGAGATTCTCATAGATTTTTTAAGCCTACACAACAAGTAAGGCACCACATCCAATTTAGTCCTATAGAACTATCGGTGCCCGATTAGGTACCGGTGACTCTTAACATCACTCCCTGGAGATATAATAAATTGTATCAAGCATACTAATTAACAGTTGCATAATGTTATTGTTTTTCATTTAAATAAAAAACAAATGCACTGTATAAATGTTCAGGGTACGATAAAAAGTGTCATCGGTACCTCTTCGCGCACTGATAGCGCTATAGGACCAAAAAATATGTTGTGCCTAAATGGGAGGGGGGGGGGAGAACCTTAAGATTCTTGTAAAATGCTGTTGCCAGAATCCACATGCATTCTTGCAAGAGAAATAAAATTCTACCTGACTCAACTTTTATGCCTGGTGTGCTAAGGACTGATTTGCAACTGACTTGGAATGATACAACTTGAGTTGAGGAACTTATGATTTTGAACAAATAACACAGACTACACCTGATTTGGAAGTCTGATGGATGAAAGTTGAAGTAGAGCAATTTGTTTACATCCACTAAAGGCACAAATTCATATTGACATGTTGTAATCAGCGTTCGAAATTTTGGTTGTCCGTTCGCCCGGGACAACTAAAAAAGTCGGCGGACAACCAAAAATACTGATCCGGTTGTCCGCCGGACAACCATAAATCTGTAGCCAAAACTCACCTTTGTATGTGTATGTTTTAGCCGATGGTAATATTCCAAGTACGGACAACCAAAAACTTAGATGGACAACCAGAAATTGTAACCTGGTTGTCCGTGGGACAACCAATTATTTTTCCTTAATTCGAACACTGGTTGTAATACTTGTTTATAAAATGTTTACTTGACCTGTGTTGAACAGCTCTTTAAAAATAAAATGAATAATCAAGAGAGACATAAGCCATAACAATATTTGCTATTTTTCCCTCAAATTTATCTTTTCAACGCATTCGTGGAGTGAATGATATTGAATTTGATGAAATGAGACTTAAAAATTTTGACTAATTTTGACTGCAGTGCTTCTTTTTTTGAAAAAAAAAACTTTGAATACTAATGATGTGAATGACATTGGACTTGGTAATACAAGAGATAAAAGTGACTAACTGGTTCTGCTCACCACCATGAGGTCCTTCCATGCACCTGTCAAATATGTCGCTATCACAGCATTCTACCCAGTATGAACTTGAACAAGAAACAACGAGATCCTTGTATTTGACAACTTTTCTACTGAAAAGCAATGTTTGAAATTGACAAATTGCAAGATATTTTTCAATGCAATATCACGTTTTCTGCTTGTAATATTCAGAGCAATAACTTGTCAAGTTTTTGATAACACACAGGGGGTTATCAATGCTGACATTTTGATATATCTATATGATGGTGATGATGACAATGATGATAACATACATAAAATATGTCATCATAATGTTCAGGATTTAGCAACATGACAGTGGAACAACAATGTCCCCTTTTGTTCTGATTTTATTTTTGAATGTTAGAATGAGAAATGTGGATCAATGAATTGATTAAATTCAGATTTTTAAAATGTGTAACATGTTCTACATCTACCAACGCACTGGTTCTTGTGGAATGTCAGTATACAAATGACTACTTCATGTTATAGAATGTTTTATTCTCAAAACAGTTTTAGGCTAAAAAAGCGTTTTCAAAACATGATCCATACCAGCATGACAGATGATTGAACTAAACCAAATAGCCCAGAATATTCATGTTTCTTGGCCTAGTTGGAAATGTTTTGATAATGTGCATGGGAAAGAACAAATGTAAAAAAGAAAAATTGCACATATTAATTTTACGTGTGATTTTAGTTTCACAGATCTTGAGAAGACATTTGCAATTCATGGTCAAGATATTCCATCAAAAAATCCGGATTTCTACACCACCAGAATCAGAATTCTGTAAAAATATGTCAGAGAGGATGCCAGTTATCGAAGATCATAGTGGGAGAAATTTTACCTAGAGCTTTTATGCATGAGATTCTCATGTATTTAGTTTAGATTTGATATTTATAGAATTAGAATGTAGATCATGTAGTCACTGAAAATAGGAGACAGAAGTTCCTTTCAGCAAAATTCACTTGTCAGAGTTGATTCTTGAAAGTTTGCTTACATCATGAAGTAAAGCATATGCAGTAAAGGAGGAAGTTTCATCTTGGACATGGAAAGTTCATGTTGTGAGCGGATGATCAGTTAATGATTAACTCGCTATAATCATGATAATTGATGTTCTAAGCGAATGGAATCATTATTTTATGATTACTTACTGTTGCACAGACAGGTGTACATGTCCCACTAATAAATAAAATAATGTAACACTTATCAATGTGTTCAATTTAAACCCTAAGTTGGAAGGAAGTATCAGATACGTTCATGCGGAGTCATGGAATAGTTGGTAAGAGAAGATGATTTCCAATGAAACAGTGAAACTGGAATTACACAAGCATGTAACCTCTACCTATGGTTTCTAATATTAAAACTTATCCCTAAGTACAAACAAAATTGTTCTCTGTTGGACATTATAATATGATGAAGGTTCTCAACAAGGCTGAAATAATTTGGTAGAATGGTGATGGATATTTTTGTCTGGCTATCACACTGATTGACATTTAAATGTCGCAGTTGGTGTTCAGGAACCAATGGGCTATTCAAAGCTTGTTTCACATGGATGTGTTATCCTTGTGCTTAGGGGTACTGATGTTTGTCACAATCTCCTGCATGGTGATGTTGCATGGTGTTTTGTGCTATTTTTGTTGGAAAGAAACTGTGAGAGGAATACCTATTATCTTGCCATCTTTTGAGAATTTTGTTGTGATGCATACTCAGTTTTCTTTTTCTTTGTTCAAGATCAGGCATCAAAATAGGACATTTTCATGATGTAAGCCAACCATTATTATAACGTGTTTTCTTATTTTTTCTAAATAAATTGTAATGGAGACACCATAGAAATTTTATTAACCAAATAAATGCATCACCCATCAGGCACAGCAGCAGAGGAAAATAGTTATGATTAAATTTAAATGCAGCAACACCATTGTTTCCAGTCCTTTCCCACTACACAACATGCACAAGGGAAATAAACAAGCATAATTACAATATCTCTAGTAAGCTTTCTCTACGTCAGAATATTGCTATACTGATCAGGAAAAAATGATACTCTTGTTTTTGCAATTGGTTATATTTTTGCTAGCCTTGCCATGCTGACCAGACAGCCAATTCATTTACCTCTCCATCTTTCTACATATATAAGCAATAATCTTAATGAAAAAAGAAGATGCTCTGGGATGACAGGAAGACGGGATAAGTCCCTCCAGATGTGTTACAAAAGACTAGTTTTAAAGGTCAGCTCAGTTTATCCTATGAAATCCGATTCCAGCTTCATCTTCCTATCAAGATCGCACTCTAATATCAATGGCACGCGACCATTCGGGGAATATTAAGACTAGCGTAAGCTGAAGTTATCTGGGCTTATGATAGAGGCATAGGTGTGTGCCCTGATAGCATTTATTATGAACCATAAAATGGCCTAGGGGTTGTGAGGTCTGGTGTGGAATGAATGATACATTAATAAGTAATTGAGGAGATCATAGGAGGAGATTGGAGGAGGTGACCTGAGCTTGGTAACTGTGTCAATTTGTTACCTTCTCTGTGGATATTGAAATGGCGTCAAGTCAATTATCCAGCATGGTGAAGCAGGTAAAATGCCAATGTGTGCAATATGTACCACAGATTCTTCTATATTAAGCCCCTAATTACAAAATGGGTGATTGAATTACCCCTGCTTATTTTGACCCTTGTAATATAGTGAACTGTCCTCGATGAAGTATGTTTGCAAAAAATGGGCGAAATGATTTTCTTCCCAACTCAGCATTGTTGAACTCTTTACAGATCTTGTTCATATGTGAATGAGAAGTTTGAGAACAATAGATCAAAAAAGGAAAAGACAAACTTTCTTAATAAAAGTAGCATTGCAAAATAAAAGACAATTCATCCTGACTAGCCACTCAGTATAGTCACGTTTCAATTCTATGTAAATGCAATTTAGGTCACAAATAATAAGTGACAATTTTGTGAATTCATAGCAGAGAACAAAGCGATTGTTTCATCTCGTCTGTGGCTTAACTGTTGCAGCAATATGAAAACATGATGACTCCAGGGAAATAAATTGGTAAAATGTACATCTAATTTTGCTATTGGTAAGCTAGTAATATTGCACAAGCCACGGTGAGGGTAGATATCTGAAATTGATGTTGGCATTGTGTAAACAATAGTATGATGCATAGGGTTTAGAGAGGTGAAGAGAAGAGCAACGGGTGTCTCAAATCTGCCAGCTTCATTTAACCAGCAAGAGTTTTACTTCAGTAACACACTGTCATGGCTAATTCAGTTGGCTAGTATCATGAAGAAGGTAAAGCTGACAAAAGAGCAATAAGGTAGTGTTTATATTTTACATATTTACAGTAAATTGTATTGTAGGCAGTTTACTTGTATTTAGTTCAGAATTTATGTAAAAGAAGTTGTTCGTTCACAGATGAGTATTAGCTTTTTTGAATATGAATGAATATTAGTTTCTGCTCAAAATTGGAGAGTAATATACCTTTGCCTTACTATATTGAGTATGTTTAAAAAGGAGATACCAGGATATCTAAATTTGTTAGAATGTGTTTATTTGTTTGTTGCTTGTCCCATTAATTCCCCAATTACATGTAGTTTCAGTTTCAGATTTATCATAACTTGGACACATCTGATATAAACTTTATATATCTTAAGAATGGTGTAAATGTATATATTATTAAAACATTTGTGACAGCTCTGGACACCAACTCATAATGTATTATCAAAGTTAGTTTGATAATGAGCAAGATTCTATAAATTTTTCCCTCAACTAGAAAAATCAAACAGTGAATTGTAATATAATTAATTAATTCCCTAGAAATCCTCCTGTCTAGTGAATTATTGTTTCATTCTGTGTACAATCTATATTTATGAAAAGGTGTGGTAATAAAACAAAAAGTGCATTTCCCAGTCTCATCAAAAATCATTTAAATTCCACATGGCTACATGTTACAACACATTCTCAATTGAATTAATCGATGGCCATTCAATTTTTAAAACCTAAAAGGATGTAATTATTGATTCAAGCAATGTGGAAAATTGGCATGTCATCTACTGAAGATAGCAGCAGTTGGCATGCTTGCACGTAACAATAAGGTTGAAGTCATGTGTACTTGCTGCATTTCAGGTCAACCAGGATGGGGTTCACAAGTACTTTAACATCCATTCCTCCCTGCTTGTCAATCATGCCTAGAGGGCAAACTTTGAAATATTGATACATTTATGTCTATTATTCATTGAGTTACCATGGTTACTCCAACTAAATTTTCCTATTTTATGTGACAATTATCACCATGCTTCAGGTTTCTTGTGTTTCTATTAATTATGTATTGGAGTAAAGTGAGAAGTTGATCAAGCCACTGATTGGCTTTTGAGATGTGGGTTACTTCTGATGGAATATTGAAGGCTTAATTGAAATCACCTCTTTTGGCACACTTTCATGGAAGACAATCCTAGAATTGATACAACTATTGATTTCTGTTTTCTGGCTCTGTTTGTTTTTAAATTTTGAAGGTACAAGCTGACAAGTTTAATTTTTACACATCATTTGAATAGTCAACTGAACAAATAAATTGCTCCTTATGAGGAGTGTTGATTAAAAATGGTAAAAAATGAAAAGGTTGATTTAGATGTGATTTGAAAGCTTTTGAATCGCGTTCCATTTCATGGTTCAACAAAAATAAGAGGAACAGCACAGATACTATTAAAGTATATTATTTTATGTGATCATTCAATTGATTCAAAGATTTATTTTAATGTTTATACCTTGAGGTTACTCAGGTCTTATCAAGAGGTGGGCAGTTCAAATCTAATTTCCTTAAAATCCTCAGTGAATATCAACACAGTAGCTCAACAAAGTTTCATCAAGCATTGAAATCCAATGAAGTTAGAGAATTCGAGAAGCTTTAGCTTATTTGTTGAAATCAATTTTGGTGCTGTCTCTAACTATTCACATCAGTTTTACTCACAGCAAGAATGAATAGATTCTAGCAAGATTTGCATGCCAAAAATCTGATATGATCTCTTCCAAAGTGAGAAAATTGAATTTTATTTATTCATACACATTTTTCTCATATAAAACTTGATATATATAGTCGTATTCGTTGTCAGTATCACCATCTTAGGTCTGCATCCACATACACGTATCGCTTAATGCATGCCTTCTCATCAGTATATCATTTGATACCTATTGCGTCAGTAACAGCATTAGTAGAGTAGTACATGTTGGTAACCTCCTTTGAATAACGTAAATAAGTCTTATTAGTAATGAAAACTGTCGGGGTGTAAAATGTGTCGCCACATCATAATACTTTCAAATCCCAAAGAAATCTTCTTAGCTCAGTAATTAGAGTGCATCATTATTACACTAGGGAAATACTGAGACTATGTATGCATCAAGAGTGGCTTACATTAAAGCTTGTTGGATGTAGGCATTATTCAATTGTTTTGTTTTCGGAAAGTAACTGTAGGGCAAAGCATTATTTATGTATACAGAATTGCAATTCTGGTCAAAAGATGAGCCAGTAAAAGATATTTAATTGTGCAGTAATTTCTTCTTCAAGTTGTAGGGCCAATCTTGATGTGTCCATTACTTCATCAAAAAGGGTCACAGGTTCAAAACCTTTCAGATATTACAGTGAGCTTAACTGGTTAAAATTAATTGATTAAAAATAGTCGCATGTGACCTGTATGGGTGCTGCCATAACAGACAAATATAGTCAGAGTTATTCATAATTTAGCTAAATACACTGCACTTTCCATATTGCCTGTGTATATCATGAGACGATTATTTTGAATGGAATGTTTTTAACCACCATTAAAGCTAACTGTATAATGGGGAGTGTGGGGGACTGGGGGTTGCAAGTGACGTGGATGGTGTCACTTTGAAGAACCAGCGATTCCGTTCAATAGCAGTTGAGAACCATTGCTATGTTTCTAATCACTGCGAGGCTTACATGAATTTTATTTCAGGAAGGCTCAAGTTTAACCTAATTCCCATTTTAGACTGAGACTAAAGTTAGTTCTCCTTCCTGAATAATACTATCAGATGTTGATATGTAATTTGGAGCCCCACAAGTTGAGGAAAATCAAGACCATTTTGAGTTTGGTAATATTTCCATCATAAATTGAACAAGCTGATTCTATCAAAGCCACAGTTGAGTCACACAATTAATTTCAGAGAGATTCATAAATCCTTACACTGATATTACAAAATTTGTGTGCAATAATATAATGTCATTGAGGCCCTGTGACCTAAAATAATGTCCTAATATGATTGCCTGCTTTTAATTTTGAGGTCAACCCACTGACCCACTTCATTCAAAACAATAGAGTCTTAACTTTCTGATGATCATAATGATATTAAAATTCATATAATTTTATTGAAATGTGATCTTTTCGATCTCAGCAGTGGTTTGATTCTGAGCACAACAAAATATAGTTTTAATTGCTCTGAATGTGCCTAGTTTATCTGCGCTATAGCAAATTCTGCACTGGATTATCCACGGAGTACAGTGCATAATGACAAAAACCCAGTCAAGCGAGCACTCCGGCAACCATACCCCAAGGCGTAATAGGTCTTTCATGGTAATGTGGTTATTATTGTGAGGGTACAATTCCAAGTTCAATTCTAAGTACACGGACATGATAAAAGATGAATTCAAGAAGAGACTGATTATCGCCTTTGGGTCAGAGAGCTTAATGAACTATACACAGCATTGTATAAAGTGTAGACTAGATGTATTAACTTGTACCTGGAATCCATTGTACTGTAAAATAGTAGTTCAGAAGTTCACAATCAATTACTTCTGCATTATTCATCGTAAATGCAAAAAGTTCATTATCTTAAGTCTTTTGTCGTCATCTTTTTTTTGTTAGCATAGAATACTCTCACCGCAACTTTTTAAGCTCTTGTCATTGATACCTACCATAAATCATTTTAGTTATTGAAGGAGACAGAGTTCTGAAATTGCAATTATTTTTTGTGGGAAATAACTGTGGTATTTTGCGTGGACATAGTAATTAGGTAATTACAGTAATTTAAATTGCAGAGAATTTAGGCCAAGCTGAAGATGGTATGAAAGTGAACTTATTTGTGTCATGGCTATCTCATTCACAGTGGCCTAGATACAGGTTATTGATCTACAGTCAAATCCACAGGTCCCTGGATCGAATCCTGGTTAAGCAGAAAATATACTTATACTTATATACTTATATATACTTATACTTATATCTGCGCAGTGGGTTGTTTGTTTTCTAAGTATCAAGTTCAAATTTTTTTGATTGAATCGTTCAACATTTTGAATTGAGCATGTTTTTACTTTTAAAAGTGATACATTGGTATCTACAGTTGCAAATATAAAAACTAATATTTGCTTTATACTCAATTGATTCAAAATCTCCTGTAAGCTATAGTGAATATTGAATCATGTTTAAGGGCTTGGCCTATATCTATGTCAAAAAGATATTATCTTTTGATAGCAAGAAATAGAGATGTTCATAAGGCAAATATGAATTCCATTGACATTATTGGTCTGTCTGCATAACTGTAGGCAACCTATCACAGACACCTTAAAGCTGCTAAACTGGCTTTCATCATCTAGTAAAAAAGAAATTTTGGCCCTAAAGGTGGAAATTGCATTTTTCTAGTAAAAGCTTTTTCAACTTTTTTAGCCTCTGAAGAAGGTGCCTCAGTTGCCATCCCTGTTGTGACAAATAGGTGGATATCTTTGTGGCATAGGAGTTGAAATTTGATTTTCGATATGCAAGTTGTTTCCGAAAGATTGGGATCCTTTGCTTACATGCAAGGATAAAATATCTAAATTGAAACTCGGAAACAATGAGTAAATTCATCCGATGATTTAAAAGGATACTACCGTATTTCGTCAAATAGTCGCCCCCCCCTCAAATAACCCCCCCCCCCACCACTTTTTTAAACCAAGATGTTTCAAAAATTCCGATATTTCCATTCCATCTTGTGTAGTAAGCTTACCAAGTTGCGCACATGGTCCATAATAGCGTCAATAATTGGAGAAATTTTGGATCAGAAACCCGGAAGTGAGCCAGAAGTCAGTGTTTCTAGTTCATAGTTCGTCATTTTAGCGTGTGTTTTTAGTTTGCCTAATGATTTTAACGGGAATTATTGTTCTAAAATTGACCTTGAATAAACGCCCCCCCTTTTGGGAAAATGTAACGCCCGGGGCGTTTATTTGACTAAATACGGTATTTGTAAAACCCCACACTTTTTGTTTCTACGTTTCAATTAGGATTTATCCTTGCAAGAAAGCAAAGGAACCAAACTAGCTCCAGTACCAATAATTCTGAAACACCCTGTGTCTCTGTGTGTATACGTCATGTGCTTCTGTTGACTTGGGTTACCCCTGCATTACTGCATTTTCTAAAGTGCTTTTTTGATACCTCAAGTTTCCGAAATGTCTTAGTGAGGTTGAAATGTAAGTAGTTGTTAGATGTCGTTGTCTGGTGAAAATGTGCCAATGTATTTGGGTGTGCAATACCTAACATTGGTATGCATTTAAAATAGTCAGAAGGGGAACCAATGGTGCTGCCTGAGATGGAAGAATGGAAGACTGGGGTTTGAAGTGATCACTGTTATTGCCATTTATTTTGAATATTCTGAAACCAGGGCATGAGTTTTGTTGTGCAGAAAAATCTCCAGAAAGTCAACGATTTTCATGTCAAATTTGGTCAAAAGAAAAAAAAAACATCATAGGGAACACAAGGAAACTGTATGGAATATTTGAGAAGTACAAGTATTAGCTCATAAATGTAATAACCCAATTTCCATGACATTAAATGAGAAATGCCTTAAAGCTAATCAAAATAATCTTCAAGTTAATAATTGAGAGAGGGAGGAGACCAATTTGAGAGATACCAGCTATCATTCTATCATAGCACGAACCCTTCTATGGTGGGGTCGGTTCACTTTCATATTTCAGATAGCTAATTAAACAAGAGCTACACAAGTATTACTTTCATTGATTACAACTGATTTAATTAATATATGACTGGTATTGGATAATTAGGGCGAAAAAGAATAGTCGCCAATGAAGGCCAAAATAAAATGGTACAGTTAAGAAAGGTATTTTCACGCTACAATAATTTCACACTTCATTTTAAAATGCAGAATTATCTTTTTAATTTGTTAAAAAGCACAAATGATGGTTAGCATTATAGCTTAGAAGAAAAGAGAACAATTTAATTATGTGTAAATTTTTGCCATAGGAAGATGAACATTTTGTCAGCATAAAATGTGTGACAGTGTGAGACATGTTATACTTGGCTTGCAATTAGTACCATATATATCTCCATTATTAATAATTGTCCAGAAAAAAAAGCGATCATGGGTTTCTCCTCTTTCACTCATAATATGGAAAATAAATTGTGTTAATTCAGTGGTATCGTGGCCGTGAGCTATTAAGCAATCGTGATACACGAATACTGCCAATGCCAATGAATGTCTGCAGGGATCACATATTAGTCATTTGCTATTGTTTTTGTAAATGAGTGTACATCTGTTTACATTGAAAACTTCCTCAAGTGTACATCTACTTGGTAAGATTGAGTAATCGGCACTATCAGGGCCATTTTTTTTGGCTCTGTAGCAGATTTGTCATAACGTATGTAAGGTTTGAGGTGGTTGTTTCATGGCTGGAAGGCTGTGGGAATGTTAGCGTGTTGATGTAATAGTTTGTACATTGAAGTGAGGTTCTGTCAAAACAGTTCTGCTTGGATAACATCAAATTTATTAATCGTTCTCTTGTAGCTTTAAACTTTGTCAAAAAAGTGCATGTGGTATGATTGATAGGTATATTTTAGGAATTAAATTGTAAAAATAGTAATAAAGGTCGTTTCTGAATTACCACATCAGGTCTGTACCAGGCAATACAAGTTGATAGGTACAATTGTAGTGTTATTTGAATAATCTTTATTTTGATAAAGAACAAAAAGTAATTAATGTTTAAATTGATTAAAATAAACATAAGTGCAGTGTAGGATTTTGTAGATGAGCGGTGGTAATCTGAACTATGATTAGATGCATTAAATATATGATATTTCCCTTAAGAACGTTTTGAGCTTGCTAACTCAGGCATGCAATCTTGATTTCCTTGAGCTTGTAAAAAAGGATCAAGTTACAAGTTTAAATAAAATAAAACAAGATGAGTTCTATGCATTTACAGGAAATTTCCCATTGAGTGTTTTGGCTTTTCACCTCATTTTTCATATCACAGAACACCTTAAGTTAAAAGTAAATTGAAGATGTCACCTATACTTTATTCCCTAAGCTTATAAAATACGGAAGAAATTGGAATTTCAAAAAGAGTAGAATTACCCTTGGTTGAATATATTAAATTGAATAAAGCAAAAAGACATGTAATGCTGCAGGCCCGGATTCATGCAACATGTTTCTTTAATTTGACTGAGTATACATTCATTTAGAATGAGCTGTGAGGATCATAAATCTTGCCTAAATGCATTTCTCCAAGTGTTTCTAAATTTAGCAGGTATTACTATAAATGAAATCATTTGAGAGAAACAGAATCTTTTAATCTTTTGCACTTAAGTAATGTAATTTGATTTAACAGTTTGTTAAAATTGAGCAAGCTCTAATGGATGGCGACTATATAGAAAAATCAGTCTTGATTGGTAAGTGAGAAGTGTTGTTTTGAAAGTGGTTGCCTATCTCTTGAAAGGTATGGCCTACTTTTGATGCTAGTGTATTGTTAATGTGTCACACTGTTTTAACCTCATTTTTTCTTTTTTATTGTTTTCTATTTTACAGGTAAGTACAAACTGCTACAAGCTATCAGAATGGTGTGTGAGGTGGGTGTATGGAAACGTGCAATGGTGAATTAATGTTGTCTTTAATTTGGTTTAAAATTTCTACGGGTGGTGAGTATTGTGTTTGGCAGGTTTGTTTGTTTGTTTGTTTGTTTGTTTGTTATGTACATTATTACATGTACACTTTCATTTGTTCAGCACTCAATTAAATGTGCATCCTATGATGAAGTATGACCATAAGAATGTATGTTAGCATTTAGAAATACTACAAGATACAAGTAGTACCTAGCCTAGGTTAAGCATACATGCTCGGGCACATAGTCTATATAGCGTGTTATAGTCTATATATCTACCTCGAGTCACCGGCACTAGTTTTGAAGTGCAGCGTAATCTGTGTTCGCTTAGTGTTACTTGGTGCATATACATACTTTTTACATGCGCGATCAACATGCCGCATATGTACACGCAAGAAACCACGCTAAGCAAATGCAGCACATGCTGAACTTCAAAGCTAGTGCCGGTGACTTGAGGTAGATATAGACTATATAATATGGCAAATGTTCACGGAAATAAGAAATGCATCTTCATAGTGATTTTAAAATTAATGAGGAACATCCTTGTACACACACGCACCTTGCTTTCAAAAATATACCCTCACTTTAGTCATGTTCAAAAAATGGTACCCTTATTATTGAATATTGTGCAGCCTCTATACAGTGTCATGTCATCTAGTGTTGGAACGCATGTAAAAAAAATGGTTATTCATAAAAATCTTTTGACCTAGGTCATGGAAATGTTAACCATTGACCTAGGTCACTTTGGACCCAGATCCCTTTTCCCCTCTGATGGGTTGATAGTAAAACTATTCAGTGTCACAGTAATATTCGTGTTTGGTTTGAACTAAAAAATCTATATGTGAAATATAATAATAACAAAATATCGAATGAAAAGTTGATATTTTATTATTGTACTTTGTGTACTTCCTGTACCACAATAATAAATTTACAATCGCACTTCATATAGATAGAAACTTACCAAAATCCGGTTAGGTAATAAAATAGTTTTGTGGGTTACATTGATATATAGATTAAGAGACGTATCGATTTATGCTCGGTTTTCTTGTCGCAAAAATGGGACGTTTCCGTTGTTTCCCCCTCTTCTCCCAGGAGGCACTCAGCATCACAGTTAAAAGTCCTAAATACGATGTGACAATATTATACATTGATAAACCCCAAGCTAGGCATCATAACGAGGGGAATGTTCTCTGTTGGCTTCTTATTCCGTGCCCCTGCCGTATTACAGGAAAGAAAAATTATTTCCATCGTGAAACTGATAGGTAGTTTAGATATGAGGGTAATAAATATTTTATCCATGAGAGAAGGAAGAAAGAAATCTTATTTGAAGCACAGACTGCTGGAAGATTTTAATCAGTGCAGCCAACATTAATAAGGGCTGATTATTATCGCATAATGCTGCGAGTTATAGAATTGCAATAAATACAAATCTTTTGACGTCTTTGCATAAATTATGGATTTCAATTTCAAATATCAAAGTGCAGTTAGCGAGGGCATTTGTTTATCAAAAACAAGGTAGAAATTTTGCCCCTTAGGTATTCAATAAGGGATAATTAGCGATGTGGAATAACAGTGAGATGTTATTTTTTATTTTCTTAAGGAGCATCTGCAGAGAGGTATGAAAAATGGTAATTGCATCAAGAATTGTGTGTTATTTAAACTTGAATCTTATCTGATATTGATCATATTAGAATGGGAGATGGCATAATTGTACAACTGTTAATTTGTATGATGCATAAATTCTGATGAATGTGGGAAAAGAAGGGATGCTGCAGCCAAACAAAATTGTTTTGCTTGCCCAAGAAAGCAAGAGTTGGAGAAAGCTTGTAGTCGCCTGCAGTGATGATGATGATGTGGGAAAAGAAGAGTTAGCCATTAGGCTAATGGAACTCGATTGTTAGTTTCCTATTGACCTCCCGCATCACTTTTTCAATTTGACCAAAACTTTCATTATTTTCATAAAAAAGTCAATGATCTGAAAATTGAAATGGAAATAATCAAAATTGAAACTCTCAAACTGTCTGACATCCACTGCTGATCATAATCAGCAGGTTTTCTTAGTTGTAGGGGTAGAGGATGTAGTAAATAATGGAAATTTAAGGATTACCTCATCATGTTTCTAGTGATTACAAAAATTGCAAATTTCTTTTCATAAAATGAAAACAAATTCAAATCTTTTCTCAATCTGTTGCAAAATGTCTGTAAAGATGATCTAAGCATTAATACCGGTTTTGAGATGGTCTTTCATCAACAATATATACTTTGGTACTAAAATTAGGAGAAAGCTGTTCATAAAATCATTGATTTGTTGACATAATGGATAATGAAAAGAGACCGAATAATGAATAATGAAATAGCGACCTCATCCTTTTTTTCAAACATCCAATCGGAAACTAATAATCGAGTTCCATTGGCCTTAAGTGCATTTGCTTCCTTTAGGCAGTGACTTAGATATCTTTGACAATTATTGTGTAGCAATCTTTTTTTTTTTATATATTTTTTTTACAAACACAAGCCCATGTTTTGATGTTGCTGTGACCACTGAATGTATGTCAGTGCCTCAGAAAGCCACAACACTAGTAAATGAGCAATATGAAAGGTTCTTAAATAAGTTCTGAGGTGTATATTTGGATGTTTTACATTAATTGTTTTTGCTTTCAATTTCAATACATTAGGAAATCCCTAAGCAAGGTACAAGCTTTCACATAATCACAAGTTGCTTTTCATGCTGGATCTATAATACACTCAAGCATTGAAAAACAACAAGTCATCTATATTCAGAGTAGTAATCCTTAGTGAATTATTGACACAGAAACTCCTGCAAACAAATCTTTGAAATTGTCTTGGATAAAAAAACTTCCTCTGTTCATTACACAGTGTTGCCAGCACTTCCGTTTAGCACCAAAATTGTGCATTACCATGATGTTCTACTTCTTGGCAGAATGGGAGATATAGTGGCTGCGCAAAAACTTATCTAGCACAGGGTTTCACTGCCTGACGTTTGACAGGATATGCATCTCTTAAACCCCCTAGTATGCACCTCTGGTAGCTCTTCAAGTGTAGCATGCTCCAGATATCTTACGACTTTCATTTCAAGTTCAGTATGCTCCGGTTATTAAAAGACCTACTTTGTGTCATCACATTGGTGTCATTAATGCTGCCAAACCTAAACTTTCATTCCAAATCAGTACCTCAAGATCATCTTATTTCTCAGTTCTTAGTTTACCCAAGTTTCTTTAAAGGTTACAATTTGTACCAAAAATTGATGTTGAATGCCACCCCTGAATATGGAACACATAATGCTTGAGTTCAGATATGAAGCTATGGCAACATGGTGCATAACATAGTTCCCAATTACATTGTCGTTACGGTGACTTGGTAGTGAGTATGAAATGGGAATTGATCATCCATATTACATTAGTTCTTATATAATAATATTGGTCTCGTTTTCTTGATGATAATTATGGATATGATTCCCTGTGGATTGTTTACATACATACATTAGTATAATGGATTTACTGTTTGCTAAGTCATCCAGAGATGCTTATATACCATCAGCATAACCAACACCATGTTTTTCAAATATTAGTTCTAGGGGTGATGCATTTTTTCATGGTACATACTTGAAATATTTACATGGATTTTGTTTAAAGACCACGCCACATAGGAAGTGGTTTTACATTCAGACCTTAAAATAAAGTGGTATCAAGGTATAATTTTTGTACATATTTCAAAGCAAATATATATGATACGATCAAACATATTTTTGTATGTTATGTTCATCTGATGATGGAAATGGCATTTAACCCTCCTAACGTGGATTGTAAAGGGTGATATTGTTATTCAACTTGTGAAAATAACCTTACAAAAAATATGATAACATAAGCAATTATTATGACAAGGCCACATAGTCTTTGCTTGTATATAAAAAGTATGTGACATGATCAAGGGAAATGAGTCGGATGTCGCTAATATTGATTTTGAGATATTGGCAAAGAAAGTGTCAAAATTCTTTTGTTTTAAATTGTTCTTAGCGATTGATAAATTGACATAACTTTGCAAAGAAAAGTCTTATAAACATGGGTTTTTTTAGTTTCTGAAAGCTGTAAATGTTCTCTTTAGAAACAACTGTAAAACTCATTTTCGACTAGGCTAGGGTTTCGACATGTGACTCATTCCCTTGATCATGTCACATATATGTCCAAACAAACCACTGGAGTGATTAACTCAAAATTGGGAATAAAATCTTTGGGTAAATGGGCTTCAATGTATTAAGGTAAAAACATCATGGAATAAAATCTGACCCACCCCCACCTGTAAACTTGTTTGAATATAAGTTATTAGAAGCAAATAAAAAAGGTCCTGTATTATAATAATTGCAAATTATATCATTTTTGAGGAGGTATAAAAATTAACCCAAGTACAAAGGTTGCATTCTTGTTGTCTCATCATAAACATTTTGTAATAATAAAAATAGCTGTGTCCATGCGGTATGCTTTGACAGTGGTAAGCAAGTAAACGTAGCTGTTTGCCTTTTAGGATAGCAAAGAAAATATGTAGCCAAGAGTGAGCCACTTGATAGGAATTTCCCGTTTATGCTGGCAGGTATGTTTTTAATAGCCCTATATACCTAAGTATTGAGCATACACAGCAGAAATACAGTATAGCAGTGATATTTCACCTTTGGTTGACTTCTAGAAATGAGTATGGTTGGCTGCATATTGTTCAATTTCCAGTTTATTACATCCATGGTTTACTGTAGATTTCCCTCCTATATAATGTGGCAAGACAATTATGCATGCTTAACGAAAGAAATTTAACATTGACTGATTTTGTCAGTGTGAGTTCTATTTCAATGCAGTTATTATTAGATTTCTAGTATTTATTTGTATATCATATGGGAAACAGTAATTCTGACAAATGTCAAATATAAAAACCACAATTCCTTCCACAATGAGTGCAATGTGCATGCCCAAATTTGGTACATTTACTGATTTACATGTTGTAAATCTGGTAGAGAGGATGCAACTGAGGTTTGGATTTTCTATATACCTTGTTGTCCTGATTATGTACTTCTTTGCTTGATTAGTTGTGTGTAGATGTCCAAGTTTTGCCATTATTATGTTTTGATGAGTCCAAGTGTGTGAATATATTGGATCCAAAACATAATAATGATAAAATTGGATACTTTACGCCCAATATTTATTGGTCTCGCTATGAGTTTTAAAATAATGGACTCAACTACGTCTCGTCCAATATTTTTAAACTCATAGCTCGACCAATAAATATGGGCTCAATCGATCCAATTTTATATCAGTATTCTTGGATTATCCCAGCAAAAGTGTTAAAAATTGAATTTGCAGGATTGGCTTAAAAGTGGAGGATAAGGTAGTTTTTACATTATGAAAAAATTGGTAAAACCTAAAAAATGAAGGGTTTGGTAATGATGACGCTCTATTCAATTGCATGTAGCTACAAGTGTCTGTACTGACAAAATCCCCAAATATTGACCATAATTTGACATTTTGCCCTTATTATGCCATGTTTGGTATTACAGGGATCACACATGTATGGTGTGTTAGCACACGCATTCTCTTTACAAAAATGCAAACATCTGATTTTGATTAATATCTTATTTATCAAATCACCGATCCTTTAAACAATTATGTTTTAAAATTACAATACTAATATACAAACAAAAACAGTTAGCTGGTGTTTTTAGGTCCCATAACTAGATCCTTCCCATTGTGATCCAAGTATGTTGGTTACCGGATTCATGATGCCAGATTTGAGCCCTTTGCTATCTACTGAAGATAGCAGTTTATCCTATCTCTAGCATGTAACTGCTGTGCCCATTGAGAACATTAAGAGGAAAAACCTTTATTCCAATTGTTTTGATAACAATTCTGTCAATCAAAACATGTTAGGTCAATTGCTAGGTTAGGGTAAAAAACAGGTATGCACACATAAAAGAATAAAGGGTTTGGTTTTGGCATGGAATTTTAAAGCAACACTTGCATAGGGTCTGACATATTTTGTAACTACGATATTTTGAATTCAAATGGCCTAATATTTTGTGTATGTTATAAATTCAAATAAACTTTAATATTTCAATGTAACTAAAGAAGATCCCGTCCTTATTACAATTTGAAGGGGTCACCATGGTCACACAAAGTACATGCTCCAATCTAGTAGCACCTGGACTCTTTCTCAATTTCATTTTTGCATTTTCCCTCCTTTTGTAATTACATCTAGTTTTCTTTCTCCCCTCCTAATGACCACAGCCATTTAATAGCCTTATAAACCAACTATATGATTTAATTAAAAGATGAAATTTAAACCATCTTCTCATCAATTTATGCAATGACAAAAAACATCTTGTCTTTTTGAGCTAAATTGAATCTAAAGGAGTTTAAATTTCAATTTTGATAATTACACATTTTGATAATTACGCATCAAGCCCATAGACCTTACGTCGTCTAGTCTGGTCATAACGTCACACATTGTATAGGGTATTGGTGTTCAAGGTAGCAAACGATTTATGCGGTTTTACAAGCCACTGTATAGTAGAGTTCCCATGTATGGGTTACCCTTGACTAGTAGAGCAGCAATGCAAATACAAGTTCAATGCCCCTGTCCTGCCCTGGTTAGAACATTACAAATGGTCACCTTAAAAACTAGACTAACTCAATATAAACTTTTTGTCCAATCCACTTTCATATTGATCTTTGAGGGAGGTAGAGTGTGGTTTTGAGATCAAGTCTGTGTGAATGTACGTTGTTTTTCAAGTTTATTTATCGACTTTCATATACAAGAGGCAGTGTATGCAGTTCAGATTGTCAAACTGGAAATATTGAGGTGCATTTACAGGACTAGAACCCACGAAATAGAACCACATGTTGTGTTAAATGCTGATCTCAACAATTGCAATATGCAGCCTGGTCTAGACTAAATTCGGACACCAGACAAAATCTAAAGCGTATCCATTAGGAAAATAGTATTTAGCAGAAGACTTGGAGAGGTCAAGACATTGCTGGTTCATTGACTGAAGAAACTGCACCATTGGGCCATCCAACTGAAGCAGGTTCTGCGCTAAAAGAAACGATTAGTTGTACAGTCATCGGTTCATGATTTTCGAGAAAATGCAGCATCCATTAGTATTAATGTTACCAAGAGATTTAATGAAGTGGCACTGACCGTGAGTACTTCGTCGTCAAGTTGTTAATTTCTTGTTAATTTCCTTCTTTATTGTTTTCTTCAAAAATATTTTTTAGTGAAAAATATCTGCGATAATTCATACATGTTCTGTTTGCTATGCATAAATTTATAATATGAAGTACTTATTATGCAGAGGTTGTTTCCCTTAGGTTGTGGACAAACATGGAATTCCATCATGTCCATAGAAGCAGCCTTGCGGTTATGCATGGTTTGTGGGGGCATGAAAGTGTTTTACCTTTGAATTCATTTGGTTAGGAAATGAGGAAGGGGACACAGACATTACATAAGAAGACACAGAACCAGGGAACCATTTTCCTTTTTCGTATATAAGTAATTGGATAGGTTTGATATTTTGATATAATGGTGAGATTATATATAATTCACACAACGTGACTTTTTATCCGATGATGGTGCGTTGTCATCTGTTTGCATCCATGGGAACTTACATGATAAGATCACGTCAAAGCTCTTAAGGCGCAACTTTCTATGAGAGTTTATTCAACATGTCAACTTAATATTTTCTAATTACAGTAAAAGAACTGATGTGATCTTGTTGATGTTTTATCCCAATATCCCAGCTGACAGAACAACATGTTGCATGCTAAAGATCTTCGATTTAACATTTAATAGAAGTAAGAGCCATTATTTAATAGTTTTGTGACCTTTTGTTGCCACCAGAACTCAATAGGCTCCAACAAGGCCAAGTTTTCTGCCTAATTGCTCAAATTTAAAAGTGTCCATCCTTCAGCCGCCAATGTCTCACTGCCCTACGCCACCCAAAGATAGAGTTAAGTTCATTCTCAATTTGTTAATCCTATTTCCATATTTCAAGTGGCAAATTGGCTATCAATTCAAAAGAATTAGCAGTGAAAGTTTATCTAGGGTGTGCCCATGCAAACGTAATGGGTACGCGTGAGCAACCTCCTGGAGCCATCTGTTGGGAACGATTTGAGACGAGAGAAAAGTCAAGTTTTTCTGGGATATTTTCATAGCAGAGCGAAGAGATTACGGAGCTGTGAAAATCACGGTGCTTAATGATATTGCAATGTTTATATTTCTTCAAAGTCAAGGCCAGATCAAGGCAATTTGTTTTCAGAATATATACTAGTTCCCTTGCCGGTGATTTCCATAACTGGGCAATATATTCCCATGATGGCTGCTTATGTTATGAATTGAATCAGAAGCGACGACAAAATGTGCTGTCGGCAAAATGTTGTGCTGCTATTTAGTTATCAGTTGTATGGGATGAGGGTAATTATGCCAATGTGTTGCTTTTTTATTCCCACAACCATTAACAAGACGGAAATCTCAGAAAATTAAAAAAAATAGGAAAAATAAAGAAAAATAAGACGTTGGCAAGTAACATTATACTTATAGATGAATACTTAAATATTATATTTATGCCTCAATTCATAAGATCTGCCTTCCTTTAATTTATTTATTATAGAATTATAATTGGTATCTTGGAGGATGCTTCGGATACATTTAAAAATAATACCAGTAATAGGAATTTTTCTATGACCCATTAACTCAATAATTCAAGGAAGCCAGCATTCCTCATCCCTTTGTGAGCATAAACATGATAAATTGTCATGGACTTTTAAAATGATTTTTCTGGCCTTTAATTTTTATAGCATTTTAATATCCATAACAACCCCAGTTTCTTTATGCTTTTAGAGGAAACTGGTTTTATGATATTAACACTTGGGCAAGCAAACTATTCCTTAATCCTAAACCAGTATTTATTTATAGATGCCACAAATAAAAATATATTAATCTTACAAAATCTATATGGAGGAGGAAATTAAATGACCGCTCTTTCAGAACAAAATGGTTCGCACAAAGAGTTCAAATTGTTCAAGTTTTGGCAAGGGTTATTTTCTTTGTCCAGTACTTTAATTCTTGTTACTAATTCTATTATGCCATTGTAATGCCATTGGATTAATGGGTTTGCAATAGAGGATTAGTAACTGAGCAATCATAATTTTAATGCTCATTGTGTACCTGGATAGGACTCCACAAGTTAGTAAAAAAATTTGTTTGTTTATTTAAGTTTTATTTGCGGTTGAAACTGCCAGTATTGTTATAGTCGCCCCTTTGCTGGGATTACGATTGGGAAACTGTTTGCTCATTTGATCAATGCCAAATCAGCAATTTGAAATTTCACATACATTTGCAAAGAAAATAAAATGTACTGTCTACTGAAGATGTAAATATTTATTGTGCAAAATTTGTGAAAATAAAAAGATCTGATGGAATGTAACTTTTTTTCATGGAAATTGTTATCAGCATGTTATAACATGCTCACATTTCTGACCTTTTCAATGCGTGTATAATGACAATTATGAGATGTTGTTATATTCATTATTTTATACTAGTTCCCTCTTGCTTCTCTCAGCACTCGTTTCATTACAAAGTATTCATTGCTGCCAGTATTGCTATATAATGTGATGGTTGACAGCCGTGCTACTTGTACTAGTACTACTATGCGGAAAGGAGTGTATTCTATGTATGTTTCTTTAAATCACTATTATTGATTCCCGTAAAGGAGTAAAAATATATACTTTAGGAATGGCTCAAACATTTGGGATAAATCATTCAAATTGATTGTCAAGGACAAAAATGGTGGTGTTGATAAATCTGCAGCTCCAATAAGACTCCTCCAACATTGATTAAAATGTGAACTTTTTAAACTTATTGGTTGTGTTTGGTCGTATAACTTGCAGGATATGTTCAGGCATGAGAATTTTCAGGCTTTTGCCTGAATTCAGGCAGTTTTGTTGTACAAATTTAAGTATTTTTTAGCCTGTTTTGGGCCTTTTAAGGCTGAATTTCGCATGCTTTTTACAGGCAGTTTTAAAAAAAGCCATTCTTATGCCTGTATGTTACAGTGCTAGCATACCTGTAGGCCTTAACCCTTTACAAAAATGCAAAAATATGATTTTCAATTTTTTTTTTCAATTGTCTGATTTTAAAAATTACTGATAGTGTCTTATTTGAAAAAGTCTCTATGAACAAATATTTTTTTTTTTATAATAGATGAGTTGTTACATTATCAAATGCTCAGTATAATATCATTCAAACAAAATATTGTGTGCATTTTAATATGGTGTTTGTGTTGAAATAATCCGCTTCATAACTTATTGAAAATTAATCAATTTAATGTGCATAATTCAAATAGAATCATATTGGCACATTTTTATTTTTCCACAAGAACATTATAATAAACACCATAAGCCACATTGTGGTATACTAATCATATGCTATGTGATTCACATCTTTTATTTATTTATGCACAAATCCATGCAATAACTACACCATATGTTTACTAACCATACACCCTGTCTCCTAGGCAGCCAGTATGCCAGTAAAAAGAGTTAAAGCACTAAATAAGTAATGTACCCATTCCTTGTTTTTATGATAACATTACATTAAATCCATGTTCCACGCATTACCATGATTATCCGCAAGTCAATTTATAGTCCTTGCAGGTGGGGTGCGGGTTTTTCCAGACGACACTCACGACAGCGGTTTTAATAATGTTAAAGTATGAACTTTACACAATCAGCTTGAAATGTATTTTTAGGCCGTAAATGTATAAAAAGGCATGTTATTTCAATTGTTTGTACTTACGGCAGTATGGAGAGGATGGCAGTGGCATAGGCTAGCTGTGTGGGTCATCATATTGGCGGGCACCGACCATGATTGGGGAGCACCAGGTCTGATGGGGGGGGGCACAAGCCATTTTTGGCAATTTTCCTATGGGATTTTCTAAATTTTCAGATCGATTGTGGGAATGTGCCCCACCCTTATGACCCTACACCACTGGGGGATAGGTTAGAAGTGATTTGGTGGTAGGTAATTATTATTATTAAATGTATAATTTTTCAGTAGCAGGGTGGATTCGTTTTTTACGCTACTTTTGCCGATATTTCATCTTGCAAAAAAGAGGGGGGTAGGTTTCTTTCTAAATTAGAACATGTGTTGCTACAAAAATATTGTTATCAACCCTAACACCCTAGCAGGGGGGCAAACTGTAGTGTTTTGTAGTATTTTATGGTTAAAAGGGCATTTCGTGATCCACAGCCTCATCCCCCCACTTGTCTCAAAAAAGTTGAGATTTTTATTTCACTGGAAACCTCTGGCTACATAATGTTTATGTACCAAAAATTTCTTGCAGATTAATTCGTTTAGCAAAGATATCGTGAAATTTGAATTTCGTTCTGGTATACCAGAACGAAATTACAACACATTGTCTATTATCATGCATAACTCAAAAACGCAAAATCGGATTCAACTGAAATTTTGGAAATAAGCTTTTTTCGTGGAGATCTACCGAAAAATGTCATAAAAAGAGGATGCTAGGATCACGAAATACTCCTTTAAGTAGGTAGGGGCCTATTTTGCAATGTAAATGTCATCAGTGAAAGTGGAAATTATGCTGCATAATTGTTAAGATGTGCCCTTGAATAACAATCCAATATTAAAGCACATGCAATACCAGCTGTGTTACTTGACATTGACCATTGTTCTACAAAGTGTGAATTAATCAATTTTTAATAAAAACAATGATGAATATTTGATAACCCACTTGCATTTTACCATGTCTACTTGTCCTGTCTGCTCTGAGTAATCTGATACCAGGATCTTGTAGCTTTCAATTAGCGCCTTTGATGGTGCTCAACTTAAAGAGAACCGACTTTACCTTGTACTGATTTTGAAACAATTATTTTCACACTTATGTAGTGAGTCAGACAATATATTCATCCATCAAGTTCAAGTGTTTTTGTCTTAAATCTTAGCCGACCTTGAAATTTTATATATTTGTATTTTTTCAGTGGCCTTGATACAAGTTGTGTATTTAAAATCATTGTTAAAAATATTGCAAATTGTAGTTTACCTAACTTGTTGATTGGAATACATATTTGAAATAGTTGTGAACAACGATTAAAAACAAAATGGGTATTGGTGCTTAACGATCCATATTATCATTTCCGAAGGAAGGAAATAATTTTACAATTTGGTACAATGTAGGCGTTTTTGTTTTTGCCCGTTTATTTTATTATTTGTTTTGGTAGGAACCTGATTTTCATATTTCTTTTAAATTGTGTAACAAGTTGCCTCTTGGCAAGACCAACTCCAATTGACAACTGACCTCGTTGTCCCTTAACAAGTTCTATAAATGAACAAAAAAACAAATAAACAAACAAGAGTATGATGACAGACTAGAGCAGACGCAGCACAACGGCATACATTTTATTTCACCGATAATGATTATGATTGCAAAATATGCCCTTTAGAAAAAAGCAGTAGGCCCATATCATATAACCAAATAATATAACGTGCAAAATGTGCCCATGGGACACCGTATTATTATAAATGTGACCTTTGTCTATTGTTATGACTAGCATGTTTACCCCCATCATGCCTATCAAACCCCTCCCACCTCCCCACAACACAACATTAATCCTCCCTCCCACAACTCTATTGACCAGCTGTAAACATGGTGAAAATTTCATTTTTTACAGTTACATTTTTACCTCAAAAAATACTTTTTATGTGTGAAGAAATGTAAATATACATTTTCACTAAAAATAAATATATTAATGCATTTTTCATTAATTGGGATATCGTATATTTCAGAAATTATTCCCTATTTCATCAGTAGTCCTAGAAATAACTGACAGCAAGCCAGAATCTATATTCTGTCAAAATACTGAAAATTTTATTTCGTAAAAATAATCTGTTAAGTCACAAATGAGCCCCTAGCAAATCATGTATGAGCAGTTATTTTGGCAAATATAATTTTCCATTACCCTGGTATCATATTACCCAGTGAGTAATGGTGCCGTTGGTTCATGGCATGGCAATGACCCACCTTTTACCCCTCCTCTTACCCCCTATTCTCAACACCTTTTCAGAGTTTTGTATACAATTGAAATATTCGACATTTTCTTAATGTTTGCTAATTGAGTATATTGTTGTTGTGAGTGGTATATTGACTTTCCCAGCCAACTTGACCATCAGTAAAAGGGTATCTTTTCTACCATTTACAAACCCCATATACATGATCTACCCATATCGTTTTCAACTATTGTTCTTCTGCATTCCTCAGCATAAATTCAGGCAAATAGAAAAGAACAGCATGTTCAGAGCATCCAGTAAGTACTGTCAAGTCTGAATTATTGTAGATTAAATGTGATAAAATTGATTTTCACCACAGGAACATTCATTGAAATGACATGTAAAAACTTTCTAATAATAAATATCCATCTGGTATCTACTTGTACTTTAACCCATGCTGCATCATGATTGCATATGGTGATGGTTTTCATCACAGTATCATCTGTGGATATGGATATAACTGCAAACAATATCTGTAGTTGTAGATGATGCTGAGATGTTGATTTGTGTATTATTTGCTCATAATAAGACATTGTATTTTGAAGAGACAACACCATTCACATTCACAAACATGTGTTAGCATATTAGCTAAGTGAAACTAGGGTCTGGGTGGGTGTAAACCCTAGTGTGAGGTGGTGAGAACCACAATTGTCCTGTCCCTTAGGGATATGTGTCCTAGCAATGACCCCTGCCATGGCAAACAAGCCTCTCTATTTTCATGATTTAACCACTTTCACACTTTATTGCATCAATTAGTCTTCTAAATCTATTGTTTTCTTGTCACACAGGTGTTAAAATAATTGGTTAACTACCTAACTTTACTGCATAAATGCATGTACCAAGATTTTGACTTTTTGATTGTACTTGTTGTATTTAGATAGGACTCTATATTGCAAGCATTACAGTTTTCTTGGACAATATTCTTTATTTTAATTATGTTAGTGGCAAGGGCATAGGCCTATAAATTATTATATAATTATAGTACAATGTTCATTATTTAACTAAAATACATTGAATAGTTGCCTAAAAATGTACAGATCTAATTTTGTAGAATTTTCGAATAATATGTGGTCCCTGTATTCTGTATAGGTACTGCCATGTTGTTTTTCAAACCGGAACCTGTAGTTCATGAATTTCGAAATTCATATTTTTCAAGTTTTTCCATTGAAAATTCTCTTCTAATAAATGCCCCCTTTTCGAAAATGCAACACCCCTGGGGCTTTTAATAAAGTAAATCATAGATATGAGTAAATACAGTATGCGCAGTTGGGTGCAGCATCCATGCAAGAAGTTACAACTTCGTTGACACCCAGTAGGAGTTGAAACAAAGTAGCTAGATGCATGAGCATTTGCTGAAAGATGTTAATTTTATCATTGACCTTTGTCCTATATTTACCTTCAATGTCATCATATTAATCATGGCCATGAATTTCCACCATTGGGCCAAAAAAAAAAAATTGTTTGTTTGTCCATAAAGGCTTATGAAATAGTTGGGTCGGTAGGTCGGATTTTTTTTTTTTTTTTTTTTTTTTTTACAGATATTGCACTTGAAACTGACAACTGACAAGACTGGTGAATAAGTCCAAACACACAGCACTTCACTGGTTTAACTCTTGAGATGGTTCTGCTGATAGGCCTGGCATTTTCGGTAATTTTGTACCCGGGTACCAGCGCATTTTTTCGGTAAATTGCAAAAAAAAAAAAAAAAGGTTTTTTTATTTTTGTGTAGTGTCCCTGAACCTAGACCTAAACGCTAGGATCATTCATGGTTGATCTAAAAAATAAAATTAAAAAAAATAAAAATTCAAGATGTTTTGTATTTTTAATATGAAAATTGATACTTTGTATTCATGTCATACTCTATTAATGATTTCAAAATGCATTCAAATTCAATGCATTTTGAAATCATTAATAGACTACAAATTATCAATTTTCATATTAAAATACAAAACATCTTAATTTTTTTATTTTTTTTTTTTAGGTCAACCATGAATGATCCTAGCATTTAGGTCTAGGTCCAGGGACACTACAAAACCGAAAAAATAAAAACTTAAAAAAAAAAAAATTTTTTTTTTTTTTTTTTTTTTGAAAAATTCAAAAAAAAAAAAAAATTCCACAAAAAAAAAAAAAAAAAGCGGTCGGGACCAGGGTACACGGTCGGTCGGACGTGGACAAACAAACAATTTTTTTTTTTTTTGGGCCTTACTACATGTACTACCCCTACAAAATTCTTAAACATTATGATAATGTTATGCACACAATTGAAATAGAGATAGAGGTCTGAAACCAAACTTCACAATCTCTCTTTTGTTTGAGCAGATATCAAAATGCGGTACAAAAAAATTAGCATTTTATACCGGTCGGGCTGCATATTTGATGCCTTGGTTTATATAAGCTCAATAGGTCCAGCAAGACCATCGGATAGGTCAAGTGGTAATTCAAGTGTTTTCAAAGTTCTTACTCATTGTGCATTGTGCTGTATTGTGTTCTTGGGTGTTGATGGGACTGTAACATTAATCACAACCTATTGTGTGCCCTTTGTCTTAGCAAGAAAATCTGCAGTGATTTAATAAGGAGCAATGCTACCTGGTAGACAGGAAAGGATTCATTATGGGATGATCACTGGTGACTAAAGGGGAAATAGATTGTTGTTGTTTTAGAAGAATTTATTGATTTAAAACAATAGAATGAAAGTGTTTTTCCTGTTCTTTTCAAGTTGTTAATTTGATTGTTTATCACTGCAGCTTTTCAACAGTTATTACTTTTAAAATGTAAAAACTTTTGAAGATGAAAACACATTTTTTTACATTCATTCATTTATTTATTTATTTATTTATTTATTTATTTATTTATTTATTTATTTATTTATTTATTTATTTATTTATTTATTTATTCCTATTTATTAACTTTTTTTTAATTACTTTTTTTGTAATGAATATTCTTGTTTTTCATTTTGGTATGGCATGATTCTAGTTGGAAAGTTGAGGCCCTTTTTAGGCCCTGCATAAGATTGTCATATTTGATTCAAATTTTATTTTATTTTATATCACTAAAGAGGCCTCAATCTCCATTGACCAATTGTTTGATGGACTTTTTGGAAATTTATGTGATCACAAAATGGTATTTTAAATTTAAAACACATGTTCATAGTTTGAAATGCAGTTAGACATTAATGTTTTTATGATTATGATCCAGTTGAACAACCTCTTCACTTCTGTGCACCGTATCAGCCCCAGCAATCTAACAATCTATTGCCAAACTGGGACTTATAGCATTATTAAATTTAATAAAAACAAAAATGTTCTTTCTCTCCCAGTTGACATCTCCCCCAAATTATGTTAACCTCATTTAATTTTTTTTGTTCTTGTCATTTACAATTTTTGATATGAACTATTGATTTACTATCATATGTGATCTCACATGCACAGAGAAGCAGCATCATTTTGTGAATTGGACTTTATTCGCCTGGTTGTGTTCTAGTTAATAAAACCGAAGTGTTGCTCATGATCGAAACAAACCTAGCGCAGTTCAACCCATTCAACGTAAATTGATTTTCAATCTTTTTCAATTTACATCGCAGTTGTCAAGCTCACTCCACAGAACATTATAATTGGCATTTTCCATATAATACAACAATGGTAGAGTCATTTTTCGCTGCTATTTTGATGATGATAAATCTCGGTTATTCCTGAGTTAATTAGGACATTATTGTCTACTTTTGTCAAATAGTGACCATGAAATGGTCAGTGCACTCCAGAATCACATTGACAGCCCATGCCAGTGGCACATTTTGGTATGAAGGCACACACCCCCACGAATATCAATGGAGCGTGCCAGTATTTTGACTAACCAATAGTAAGTGTGCATCGCATTGTGTGGTCTTGACCCCAACTAGAGGGAGTTTCACACCTAACTACAGAACACAGTAAAGAAATTCACCTGCATGCACAAGCTTGCTTGCTTGTATACCACTACCGGTCTATGTCAACTACCAATTTCCCATTGACAAGGAATTACTACAAATATTACCATTTTATGACCATGGATTTGAAGGTAGATATTTGTGTTGTGTAAACACAGTGCGATTTTGAGGATGTCATAAATTCATTCAGAATGACTGATGCTGTAGTACACAAAGGAGCTTGGATTATGTGTGCAGGAGTGCAATGAGGAATCAGTGAGTGAGCCGGCATAATGATACATTTATTTTTGGAGTGAGTTATAAACACAACAGAGCTTGGAACCTTGTTGGAAGATAAGACTTGAGGAGATATATAGTCTGTTTTCATTAATTACTCGTCAATATGATGCCTTGTATGTGCGATCATATTTATGAAGAACTTGAACCTTACGATGATGATGATAACGATGCACATATAATTAGGAGGAGTCACCGTCGCAGAGTTGAGTAAGTACCTATGTAGCCCCGGTATAGCGTACTTTGGGATTGTTATTGCCCCGAGTTTGAAATGTTATCAGATTTTAATTGTTCAGCAGGCCAAGTTTATTATAATTATAGCAAGAGCCGAGTTGGGCATTGTCTCAAATTTTTAAGAACATTTGAAGGAGAGACCCCAGACTAATTTTTTTTTCATTGGGGTTAATGTATGGTCAGGTCATGACCTTTAGCAATTAACATTCATGTCAAATTTGAATGTGTTCAAAATAAATGGGTAACCTGGCATTTTGCACTTGACTTGCCTGTATCTAATGAAGGCTGTTAACATCTCCCTGTATCAACCTTGAATTTACATTGCTACAGCTTGATATTCACAAGGGTTGGCTCTTAATTGAATGCAATATTGATCTCAACACCCTTTCCTGCCATGCTTTACACCTCATTTGCCATGTTTACTCTTTATTTATTGGTAACATAAACATGATAAAGATGCACAAGCAGCTTGCATTTGAGCAGTTTTCATTTTAAGAAAAAGACCAATCATGCTGTAAATATCTTAAGTTGTGTCTTAAGGGTGTTTGCCCCCTCCCCCTCCAATATTTTTTGGCAAAATAAGCCTACTTTTGACAATTTTTTGGTCCTAACAGCTCTCCGCCCCCATATTTTGACCATCTTGAACCCACAGCTATTTCCCTTCCCATTCTGAACATTATTTAGCCTATTGGATTTCAGTATCTTACATATGTTGCATCTATAATTTACTTGAGTTAAACCTACGTTATGTGACACAAAACACTGACAAATAAAAGTTAAGCTTTGTGAAGAAACTTTTATATAGTAATGCCTTATCCTTAATACAGCTAGAGAATCTACAACTGATGGGTAATGACCGAGATAATAACATGAATAATACAAACTTTTCGCTGAACAAGGAATGATCTTTGACCTGACCTATGGTCAGGTCAACACTAATTGAATTAGTCTTAGACCTCCAGTCGTTTTGTTAACCTAACTACAGTGCCTACCAGCATGTTTAATATACTGCCTTTGTGCCTGTTATTTCAAATTTTAAACAAACCAAGAAGCTAAATCATAAATTCTTGAGTAAATGTGCAATCTTATTTTAGTTTTTGAAGCAGGTTTTTTATCACTATTTTATGTTCTGAAGATGGTATGCTAATGCCAACAGTTACAGACATCGTAAGTGGTATCTATGATGGTATTATAATATTAATGGTAATAATCCTCTCATCGGTTTCTTTGGGTTTGTTTAAATATTATGAAATATGTAGGAAATCATTGATAGAAAATCAGTGGAACATAAAATTTTATTGCTATGCTGTGCACTCATTGATATTAAAACTGTTAAATTAAAGTGTGCTTTGGTTAAATATAATCAGAAAGGAGGAATAGATAATATGTGGAGTATGGATTTGTAATAATACTAGTTACTGATTACATTTCTGTGATTGGATCAAAAAAATGGCAGCATAATGTAGGTCAAGATGTTTGCGAGGATCATTAACCACACGCAACGAAGAAGACGGATCAGTGATAATACGATGTGGGTGTCATCCTGATCCACATGAAAGTCAATCTGATCAAGGGAATCAGGAGATTTCCTGGACGGATATAGAGAAATATCATGGTGAAGAAATAATAATTATTTTTTCTAATCATATGCAAGAAGAAAGTATCTTCCCATGTAATCAAGTGATCTTAATCAACAAGGGATGTCCGATTGTGAGGATTATTGTCAAGATAATGAAGATGTATCAATCAGGATTTGGAGGAGGTACGTGGATAGATTGAACATTAACTAAGATGAAACATCACAGATGGGACAAGCGTCATTGAGTTCTCTAACAATTTTACAAGAACATGCTCAACCATCTTCTGTATTGCCGGTTTCAAAAGCAAATCTTATTTTTTGGTTTGTTATGTTATGATGTCATTTGTATCATGCTGTTTATTGTTGCCAACTTTATATTTTGTGGTAGGTTGATTTCTTTTTTATGAAACCGGTATTATATAGGCCTACCTGGAATATTGCTCTTTCATTTGGAATTATACTTTAGAACACTCTACAATTTGGTGATTGGTGGTGTGATCATCCTGTGATATAAACGAGCTACCAAGCAATGTCAATGATATGAAAGAAAGCCAAGCCTCTTGTCAATCAATTTGATAAAATGATATCTTACTAAGCACAGCAAGCATCCCTATTCCATCTTAGAATTTCAAGGCAGACAAAATAACATCAACAGCAATTGGCAAAGAACTTCTAGTCGTCATTTAATAATTTCCATGAAATGATTGTGAAGCAGAGAAATTGCAATCTGAATCCATTAGCCTATTATTCCATCATGATCAGATTTGAAATAGATAAACTTTCATCTGTCTCATCTTCAGACTGTCTGGGTCTGGAATGCTATTTGCACAAATATACTTAGTTAAAGTGCCTAGACAAGTTTTCATTTGCACTAAGCTCTGCCCGCTGTCTGGCTGATTGAATACCTATGGCAATGAAGCTGTAAATGTTCCATTCAATATCTGTGTTATAAAATAATACATTATCTCATTTGAAAGTAGCAATTTACAATTTGATTGTCTTTTGCTATGTTTCAATTTAAGGGCTTTCACGCTTTATACTAGTAATTAATGGTATCTGTATGTATATTGGCTTGTATATGCATTTATGTTTGGAAACTGGAATATGCAAATGAGCAATCAGGCCAGCTTGCAGAAAATTGGACTAAATTAATAAGCCTAATTATAATTGATTGATACTTGACAATCAGGTGTTTTGCTTCCAAAGGTCAAGAGGAGGTCAAATAGGAAAAATGAAAAAAAAATCTACATGATTTTGTGCTTATAGTTAGTTGTTTCATTGTTTTAAGTTTATCAGTTTATATCAAATTAAAATATGATGTGAAGTGTTGTTTGCAGATGCTTTATAGCATGCTTCCTCTACCAGTCCACGAAAACAACCTTTTGTTCTCAAATCAAACATAGCTTCCATTTATAAAATTTGCTCATAATACAATTTTTACCATGCGTAACAGTATCTTTTGCATAATTGATCATCCCGTACTTGTATGTTGAAGCTGGTTCTCTGATACCAGTACGCTAGCACCTGTGTACACTTCTCATGAGTAAATCCTACCATCTTATGCACTCAACTAAGATTTGTTCAGATCAGATGTCTCAAGTTCATCAGGAAGCTGCCACACATCTGCTAAATATACACAGTAATTGTGTTACTTTATTCCTCCTCATATTTTGAAGGAGATGGACAGCAAGTCAGTGACCCAGAAAACATGTTGATAAGCTTATTTTAATTGGCATATTAAAAACTCATGACTGATAATGTGATTTTAAGTTCTTATGACCTAATTATTGCAGGGTCAATTGATTTTCAAGACCAAATTTGGTGGTACAGAATGTGTGGCCACACTTTGTTAGAGAATGATTATGGAAGGAGGGATGAGTGGGACATGTGTGAATTTGAAGTGAAGTAAGCTGGTGTTTTGATCTTGACCTGGCCATAGGGTCATTGGGAGTGGCATTGTAAGAAAGGAAACAACAAGCTATTTTGTACTGCAAACTAGATGGCATAAATTGTATTAAAGCCTACATACAGTGATTTGCATTATAATGCAAACAGGACATTAATTCTGGAATTAGGAATGATTTGGGAAATTATGAAGGTTTCATTTGTTGGTTAATGTACTGGTCATTAACCAACAAATGGGTTTAAAACTTTAAATCATGCTCATATGCAAAAGTATAGGCCTAAATAAAAAGCATTATAATTAAGGACATGATGAATGCTAATTAGTAGGCATAATTGTGAGGGAGGTTGTGGGTTCACATCGCATTGCTCTACACCGCTTGCCTCTTTACACCACAGACCCTAGAAACACACCCAGGTGTAAAACAACACATATGTAGGATCTTAGTTTTACACAATAAAATCATGTTACAATTTAATTTACTAATTACATTAAAAAACCATTTAAAAAAGTACATCGTATGGCTGTTATTTCCGATATCTTTGTAATAAGAAACTGATATCAAAAAGAACTTTCAACTCATGTAGCTAGATTTGACAACCGATAATGTAATAGCACACCTTGCACTTGTCAACAGTTTGATTAAATATGGTAAGTGTTGTTGGTGTATCATTCTTTGTCTGATGATGCTATATAAAACCTGATATACCATAACTTGGTAATTGATGGTCTATTCCAAATAGATGATATTAATATTCCATTTGGTCCCATTCCCAGCTTTGGTAGAAATCAATATGCTCCTTCATCACAACAGCAGAGCACCCAGTCAAGTTGACGCCAGCCGTTGTTTGATGTGAACGTCTCAGACATTAATTGATGTTTAATTAAAGCACATCACCATTTGTTTTATAGCATTAATAAACCGGATCATTGTTTTAATTTCCGATGAATTTTGTTATGGATACTTATGATGGCAGGGATGAGGATTAGGATTAGGTGATCAAAATCAAATAAGCTTACATTTTTGGTAAATTTGTTTAATTTGATTGGCAGATGGGAATGCATCTTAATTTGTAATGAATAAATTACCATAGAACATTGTTTGATTATTTGTAAAGATTTCCCGTTATTTGTGCTCAAGGGTCCCTAAGTAAATTTGAGATTGTCTAAGTCTCAAGTGGAAAATTAAGAAACTTAATTATCAAATGTATGGCGATCAGTTGAATTTATTTTATTTGTGTGTGGAAATGATTCATTTCTGACCATATGCCACTTCAAATCAGACAAGAGTATGTCTGTCTGTTAAATACCTATGGTAGGAAGTTTATAGGGCGTGTCCAAGTCATCATCAACGATTCGGCCCCGCCTAATATTTGAAGTTTCTTAGAAATTGTACCATTTCCTCTACTTGAAGGGGACAATTTTTGATATCTTAACCAAGTTTACTGTCCTGGATGTGAATCATCCTATTCTCTGTCACCACAGACACAATAGAAGTCAAGTACTTCTTCACAACCTGTGATCGATACAATGATAATGGCCTTAATACATTGTATTATTGTGGCTTTGATTTTACCACTTCCTTTATGTCCATTGTAATTTGTAAATTGATTCAAAAAGTGTGATCAAGTTATTAGAATTGGAGGTGCCATTTCTAATTATAATTCTCAAAATGCTTCAGATTAATAAGTTAATACTTTTTCAAATGTCACAAGATAATTAGCTCAATTTTTAACACTTGAGTCACACATTTTTTCTACCAATTTACAATGTTTAGTTAGCAAGCTGTTTCCTTGTTTTATTCTTTGACCCATCCTATTTTAATAGACATTCCTTGCACACCAATAATAAGCATATCCACCCATTGTAAATTTAATTGAATGAATTAAATGCTGGCAATTAGTTACCATGTGGTGCATAGCAATTGAATGATTCCAATTCTGAACAACTGATTTGACATTGGCTGCTATATAACATACATGTATATACAGGGTGTCCCAGAAAAAATTACCGGGGGAACAAATTTGAACGTAAGTCGAGAAATAGACATCAAAATCCAAACATCTAAACATCAGCGTGTAGCCCATCTTATTCTGCATCTTATACGCCAATTTCGCTGGAATCGGTTGACTGATCGCGAAGAAATGAGCGATTACATAACGCATGTGTCAATTCACGTCATTCCAAGTTTGAAAGAAAGTTCATTCAACATAATGCACACTAGTTGTTAACTGTCAATGGGCTCCATATTTTCTTCTGTGAAATCCTCGTTTTTTTTTAAACAATCTGTTTCTTGCAAAACATTTAATTAGGTTTTGTTCAAATTTGAAAACCTGCATGATATTGAAAATGAGAGCTTGCATATAAGATGATGCTCGGTACTTGTAAATATATATTTTTCGGTAATGTTGCATAAAGAATTATTGCATAAAGAATTCCAGCTGGCTTAAAAATTTCTCACACACATCCATGTTTTTGGAATATTTCCAAGAAATTGTAATGCAAAGTTTAAATCTTTTAAAACTTAACAGTAATGATGTTGCATGGTATCAAAAATCACACGTAAAGCTGTATTAAAGCACATGGTCATTCATTCATTCTTGTCTCAAATGTTCTTTGGAAAGTTAAAATATAACATATTTGCACAACATAAAGAATTGATGTTGGAAAGCTTCCAATTGCAGAAATTAAAGTTTTACGGACAAACTGTTATTCATCGTCAGTGAAAGCATGAATGACATAATACCGTCCAATTATAAAATAGACAATATGGACTAAATTAAATGGGATACACACACTTTAGGCAGCGGTGAGCGAGTATGAAAAAAGTGTATGTTGATCAAACTTGGAATGAACTGAATTGATGCACACATTATGTAATCGTTCATTTCTTTGCAACCAGTCAACCGAATCAAATAAAATTTTTGTATGTGATGCACAACAAAATAAGCTATGCACTACATTTTAAATTGTTTGATTCTGATGCCTATTTCTCGACTTACGTTCAATTTTATTTGCTCGGTAATTTTTTCTGGGACACCCTGTATAATCCATGTATCTGGCTCTTTATTTGAGCATTGAAATAAACCATGCACATGTCCATGTGCACATTCCCCTCCTCCACACACCCCTTCCCTCCACCATTGCACACACACATACCAATAATTACTTTAATTAGGCCCGAAAATATTTTTGTGTTGCCTTCAAGTTGGAAAAATGGGAAAGTTGGGTCGGTCGGTCTGCTTTTTTTTTTAATCTTAAAATCCCAGCAATTATTTAATAATGCTTCCATTACGGGACATATTTGTCAATTTTGACTTCTGGATACTTGTTAGACATGTAAATAGATAATCAATTTAAGACTAAAATAAAATAAAATAGTAATATTAAGTGAAAAACATCTGCAAAAAATCATTCAAAAAAAAAATTGTGATCCTGATTTTTCGGGATTTAGGGTCACTGAAGGCAACACAACAATTCTTTTTTGTCTTTTAGTTATAGAGCTACATTTACAGATCTTACTATATTGACATATTTCAGTGTGTTTCTTGTTTCATTTTCAACGCTTGAAAGTTACACACATAGACACACACACCCTTAAGGATGGCACAGGACGTGACAATATGGCCACCGCTGTGTACTGATGATCAATTTCACTTGAAACTCATGCTGGAAGTGTGAGCTGTCATTTTGGTTTGTTTCTAACGCCACTTGGATGGACAACTTCGGTCAAAAAGTGCAGAATTATACAAAGTAGTCCCAAATTATTAGAATCTTTAATAAACACCTCTTTGTTTTTAATTGTTGTCATTTTTTTTTAAATATAAAAAATTTGTTTGCCTCCATGCCTGGTTCAACTGTAGAAATTGAATGCATGGTTCTTGTAATAAATATTGAAACTTATAGTGGTTGGAACCTATATCTAGATGCTAACGGATTAATTTGACCAACTCCACGCTGGTATCTACTGTAGACGACAGGTGTTGGCTAAACATTCTTTTATCAAATGAAATAAAAACAAACAAGATTCACTAATGTGATCGTCTAAAATATCAGTGTGATGGGAATTTTCTTGCACTTCATGTCGCCTTGTCAGGTAACGGCATAAGAACAAACATGCCTAGAATGTAGTTCACATTTGATTTGGGAGTCCATAGACTACAGAGTTATGCCAGGATGAAATGTATCCTCTTGTGAAAAGCTGTAGGGATGCCTGTCATACATGAGTCTGTAAGATATCAGGGAATCACTGGATTGATGCTCAGGGGTTTGTGATTGACCTTAGTGGTAGGAATAACTTTGAGTAGGTAATTAAAGCAGTGTTTCATTTTGAAATGAAAAACTGTAATTTGGGTATCAAAATCAAAATTGACTCCATATTACCTTCTTCTGTAATTTCAACTATTTGAAAATGCAGCTAGATTTCCATCTCAAGTCGTCATGAATGTTTTGTGCCAGAGATGTGTTTGCATATCTTTTCTCTTTCTCTCTTCTCTTCTCTTCTCTTCTCTTCTCTTCTCTCTTCTCTTCTCTCTTCTCTTCTCTTCTCTTCTCTTCTCTTCTCTTCTCTTCTCTGCTCTTCTCTGCTCTGCTCTGCTCTGCTCTTCTCTTCTCTTCTCTTCTCTTCTCTTCTCTTCTCTTCTCTTCTCTTCTCTTCTCTTCTCTTCTCTTCTCTTCTCTCTCTCTCTTCTCTTCTCTTCTCTTCTCTTCTCTTCTCTTCTCTGCTCTGCTCTGCTCTGCTCTCTCTGCTCTGCTCTGCTCTGCTCTGCTCTGCTCTTCTCTTCTCTTCTCTTCTCTTCTCTTTCTCTCTCTCTTCTCTTCTCTTCTCTTCTCTTCTCTTCTCTTCTCTGCTCTGCTCTGCTCTGCTCTGCTCTGCTCTGCTCTGCTCTGCTCTTCTCTTCTCTTTTTTTCTGTCCTTTTCTTTTATCTTCTTTCCATTTCGCTTCTTTTTGCTTTGCTTCTTCTGCTTTCTTTCTTTCTCTCTTCCTCCTTTTCTTTCTTTCCCTCTTCCTCCTTTTCTTTCTTTCTCTCTTCCTCCTTTTCTTTCTCTCTTTTTTCTTTCTCTCTTCCTGCTTCCACTGCCCTCCTTTGTTTTTATTTCTTTCTTATTTTTTCTTGCTATTCTGTGATTTCACACATTCTTTCTTTTCTTAAAGCTCCAAGTTACGATGATTCATATTAATTCTGAATTTCTGATAGATTTGCTGAAGACAAAACATTTCAACTTTTATTGTGTTTTATTTTCAGTCTAATTAATGTAGATACCTGTGACTAACTTAAAAATACATGTGCAGTATTACTTTAATTCTAATCATTGCCCTAGGTAGTAATCCAGATGAGCATTTTTGGAAACTCAATGGTTTCTTTTATTTCCCCACTAAAACTGATAAATGTGTTGGTATATTTATGTAGATTCAAGTTATTGATGTGTCACAACATACCAATCAGTGTTCATGACCTAGCTAGCTAACAAAAGGAAACGTTTGATTCGGAAATTTGTAAAAAACAATTTGTTCTTTTTTTGGTGGTAGTACACACCTTATTTTGATTGGAGAACACAATGGATTTCACACCAATGTGTAAATTAGTCAAAATTAATACATCGAGAAGAAGAAACAAGTTTTTAATAAGCCCTGGAGATAGTAAGCGAGAAGTGCTATTGAGTGCATAGCACCAATATGTATATCTAATGCACTGAAATGAATAGCAATTGAAATTAGACTTGATTTTTTAAGTATTGATAGGAAGATATTTAGAAGTAACATGGCGCGTGGGTAGGGTTTCCGACAGGCGCTTTGCAATCAGTTGAAGATTCTGTCATTAAAGTCTACTGTGATGATATCAATCTTCCGCATATTTTTTTCTTTCCCCGATTTAAGAAAGGTTTTGCAATGGCCGTAAGGAGATTTAGATCTCTTACACAGGCCATGAGATTGGCTCAATCTGGTAAATTGCTAATCTGAGTAAAAATCATAGCTTGATAAAATTAAAAGGCTGGGTTAGAGGTGGGCTTGAATAAGTAGCTTTAAGCTGCCTCAACTATGGATATTGATCACAAACAATAGGTTTGTTAGATTTGGGTTGGGATTTGATTGGCTATCATCCGTCATTGGTTGGGGACAATTTGTTATGCCCATTGACAGAGAGTTCCGGTGTATGTGCAGGTAAGCGTGTAGCGTGAAAACTTGGCAATTTGTCGCAAAAGCAATTTTTGCCCATGTAGGTAATTAATTTGAAGTGAAAATACATGATGGTGATGTGTTGAATCTTGTTTGAGAAAATAGGTTGACATGCTTTTAACTGTTTGCGCTGACAAATTGGAAGCTTCTTTACTAATTTTGTCATCTAACTTCTGCTGTTAGTATATAGGATGCGGTTTGTTTTGCAAAATGTACTTAGCACGCTTAGTATTTCTTGTTCATGTACAAATGCCAAAAAGGAGCTGTACATTGTCAGAGTTTGATTACATACAAAATAGCATGCATGCACTATTAAATGGTTGGTTAGTCTTGTATGATCAAACAACTTTTAACCCTAACAGAACTAGGACTCACTAAAGCTCACTATTAAAACCGCTCTGCGTGCACGGATTCCACGGGACTTGATGACGCAATCAGACCAAGTCATATATACCCAGGGAATCGCTTGGCGGGCCAACGCCACCTGTGTAGCTACATGCTGGGGATCTTCTGCGTGGCATGCGAGGGGTCCGAGGTTCAATCCAAAAGCCAAGTGACTTTCTTCTTCATCTTCTCTCCTTTTCGCTCCTTCTTTCCCTTCCGATAGCCAAAAACCTCGGGTAGGGTTAGGGTTAGTGACCATGCATATTTTCCCTATATGCCTTGTTAACCCTAACAGAACTAGGACTCACTAAAGCTCACTATTAAAACCGCTCTGCGTGCACGGATTCCACGGGACTTGATGACGCGCAATCAGACCAAGTCATATATACCCAGGGAATCGTTGGCTGGGCCAACGTCAGTGTAGCTACATGCTGGGGATCTTCTGCGTGGCATGCGAGGGGTCCGAGGTTCGAATCCCGGGGGTGCCAAGTGACTTTCTTCTTCATCTTCTCTCCTTTTTCGCTCCTTCTTTCCCTTCCGATAGCCAAAAACCTCGGGTAGGGTTAGGGTTAGAGGATGTAAAGCAATTGATTTTATGCATATGTACTTGGTTGCCTCACATGATGTTGTTATATCTGATGTATTAGTGTTAAATTACACTAATTGTTATTAGCCATCATTGGGTTAACCCTCGCCATGTTGATCTGGGCTTTGTGAAATCTTTTTTAAAAAGAGGACAAATTCAGGTGTTTTTTTTCATAATTATTGCTATATTTATACATATATAAAAGTACTTGAAATGAGTACAAACATGCCAAAATTGGTGTAGTGGGTCTTGAGATAGCCATTACAATTTTTGGACAAAGTATTTTGAATTTCTTGGAATTTCATTGGAGTATGTTGAAGCATTAAGCTTTTGTGACAGCTTTGAAAATATCTTGTGAATTGGGAAATAGCAAGGCTGCAGTTACAGCTTCAAATATACCACTGAGAATTTAAAATAGAAAAAGGAAAACGGCAACTGTTAGTAACTAACACCCTACTGAGGCTACGGAAGAAAACAGCAAACAAACATAAAAGTGCATACGTATGAAAAAGACGAGAAATGTATGAGTCTAATTGAATTAATACATCCAGATATCTTGCAGCAAATGTCATCATTGGAGAAAGTTTCCTATCCTTAATAAACCAAAAAGTAGTAAGTACGAGGTGCATCCTGTCTTGCGGGTATATATCTTTGACTAAGCTGTCTGATTTCCCTGATCGAATTCACACAAAAATAGAAATGGTTGATTGTATCTTTCCTTAAAGTAGTCCAGGGGCAAGTTTTTGAGTTGAATGACAAATTGAAAATGCATTCCCTAGACATGCGTCCTATATTATAAAAGGGTAACTCTTTGGCCGCACACAAAACAACTGTGTCCTTCTGGCCAAGACTATATGCCCTTTAAGCCTAATACACAACAACACCCTGTGGCATCAAAACTAAAACCATTCTTAAGTTGCGATTTTTTTTCTTCTGAGTCCCTATTACAGGCAATATTTGTGGAAGTGCGGCTGTCCTTTGTCTCAAAATACATAACCTTAGGCCAGGCAGTCAAAATGTTTTTGAGTTGAGCAGTGCAGTATGGGGTGAGCCACATTAAATTCTGTTATTGAGCAAAGCTGAAAAGCTTAACACGATCGAACGTCAACTTAACTCTCCAGACTGGCGCGTGTTGTTGCGTAGGTAATGAACAAAAATAGGGGTGCTCTGTAAGCGTGCTCTAACAGGGCTTCCTATCGATGAAATTACTACCACCCCAATGAATTTGTTCATGAATTTGTTCATCATAGAATGTTATTCAAGTGTGCTGATAAAACTAGCTTTTGTTTTATTGTATTCCATAGATCATCCATATGTTCATTGATATGGGACTTAATTATTTAAGCTGAATGCAATAATATGCATTAATTCAGTTTTTACATTTCATATTCCAATATCCAAGGGACAAAGTTCAGAAACCTGTGCTTTTCAAACTCATGAACTGAACTTTGAAATTTGAAGTCAAACATGTACCTCATATGCAAACCCAATAAAAAATGTTACTGCATGAAAATGTGTTAACGATTTACACATTTTCACGAACTTGGTAAAAAGAATGAGATTACGCAAAGTAATAGTGCCTATATTGCATTCAATGAATAAATCCTATTTAATGCACCCGAGCTCACATGAAACATTCATGTACTTTTCAAGCCCCAAACGATGTAAATAGTACATTGAAAATGTAAGCTTATAATTGAAAGCATAATTTATGAACTCATATCATACTTATGAATATTTTAGGAATTATGAGAAGCATGACATAATGCAAAGTGCATTTTTAAGTAACATTGAAGTTCGCTCATTTTTGTAATCTACAGTCGACTCTCTCAATATAAACCCTCTACTTGTTGTACGTTGTCTGCAAAGCCTGCTAGCTACAAAACCATAGGCCTTTAGGCACATAATCTGTAGTTTACTTCTAGACAGCATTATTATTTTTACAGCATAAGCTTAATCCTTTTGCAAATGTTGATTTTAAATATTGCATATTTGGTTTTGGACTGGGACTGTCAAGCAGTTGAAATAATTATTATTTTATCAAATAAATTGTGTATAACAATAGCAGTTGTAATTGCATCAGGGAATGGGGGGAAATTGAAAGGTGTCAAAACATCAATAATGAAGAAAATGAATAGTTTGGAAAAATATAGTGTTGAATTGGAGTTTGAAAAAGACCAACCCCTGAGCTTAGTACAACAAATAAAATTGAAATGAAAGCGGTCAATTGAGCATGCTGTATAAACTTAGATGTCTGCTATTTCATACTTGACACAAGCTATTCTAATTTTGCATAAGTTTACATCAATATCAAGTGTACAAATTTGATAAAATGGTTTGTCACTTGTAACAATAGGACAGATGGCTGGCCACGCCACTACTGTCATGTAGGCTATGTATACAACCAAACCCGGACAATTTGTGCGCATCACTAGAAAATTGCGAGAAATGAAATTAATTTCTTCTGCTTGATTAGGACATGAAAGTGATATGTAGTGTAAGTTATGCTGACTGATATCTGAGTATTGATGATCTGTGTGTCTGGTAAAGATAACCTTGAACCTGATGGGAAAGTGTGAAGGAAGGCAGTCTGTTTTTGTCCGTTTCAAAATAATGAATTTGAGACAGGCTGCATCTATTTCATTTGAATTCCAGTAGCATAAGGCATTGTTGTCAGAGTAATTGTTGTCAGGCGTTAAAATGGGCACATTTAGTAGAGAAATGTGGCAAGTGGAATAATTAGTTTATGCTGGGGAAGTACAAGGCCTTGCTACTTATTGCAATTCTTGGAATGTTGTAAGTACGAGGGGGTATCAAAAAGTTTTAGAAATCGCCCGAAGTGAAAGAGCTATATCAATGAAATTTTGTCAGTGCAATCACTGGTCCTTATGTACACTATGGTGCAAAAATGGTCTCATAAGTATGTTTACCTTTTTTACCGGCGACGCTAGATGCTAATAACCTGCTGCCCCAGTTACTGCGCATAAACTGCAAGAAAATTGAGGCAAGCAGCGTTATTAAGATCCTGCATTTGAAGGGTTGCAGTGCCTAGAAAATTGATGATGAAATGAAAGTTATCTTCGGTGGTGATTTTGATATTGTCACTGTTGCTTTTTGGAAAATGAATTTTTATTTCATCACAGATTTCTTGGGCACTGTAACCCTTAAAATGGAACTTAATCATGCTACATCATGACATGCCTCAATTTTCTCCATTTTACTGGTTATGCGGTTACATAGGCAGGTACTGACATCTAGCGCCTGTAAAAAAGTAAACATTCTTATGAGACCATTTTTGCATCATAGTGTACATAAGGACCAGTGATTGCACTGACAAAATTTCATTGATATAGCTCTTTCACTTCTGGACGATTTCTAAAACTTTTTGATACCCCCTCGTATGTATAGTTGTTTGTTCATGTTATTTATGTGATGTAGGCGTACACCTAGAAGCCGCAGACAAAGCTCCATTTAGAAGAAAGATTGTTGTTTGCGTTTGTGAAATAAAATGTTGACATTGGAATTAGAAGAAAAGTAAGGAACTGTTGTGTAAGTTGCTAAAAATTCCATGCTATTATTTCATGATTGAAAATTGCACACATAAATGAGGGTGCTATCTTCAGTAGATAGCATTATGTTTTCCATTGAAGATAATGCACTTTGTGTATTGTGTTTCTTCTGATATATGTTAAATTTGACTAAATATACTAGCTACTTTTAGAAAACAAGTTGTACTGTTAGAGATAAAGAAATGTGAATGAATTTGAGCCTACTTTGTTCAAGGGCAATGGAGATATTACATTTCATTGTTATATGTTGATAACCTGCAAGTACAGCAGACAACAAAATTGCCACCATTAGCACTTGAAACTTTCCATCGGAAGTTTGTGTAATATTCCTCTAATCACAGGGCAATTTCACAGAACACATATCCAGCACTGATCTGCATGCCCTGGAGTGTGAATTTACAATGTGTTGCAATAAACCTCATTTCCTGCCGCAAGACATCTTGAAATACATGGCAATATTATGAGTGTCCATTCTTAAAGGTAAGGGTCAGATCCATATCAAAGTAGAAAAATCTCATGAACAGAATTTCATATCTGCTGCTTAATTTGCTAGACTTATAAAAGCTTTTAAGCTTTGAAATTAAAATTACTTTGATAGGATATGGCCAGAATGATATTTTGAAAATGTCAAAGTTACATGATGATAAAATGACAGCTGGTTATGTCAGTGGAGGACAATGTCATCTTAGTTATGAAATCTTTTAACCCCTACTGGTCATCTAACAGCATTTCTGATTGGTTGATAACTTGAAATGCTCATTTCAATTGCCAATTATGACTAGGCTTTAAACCATTTATGATCAGACTTGCATTTGCAGATGATTTTATTAATACCTTCCTTGATTGGTTTAAAATTGGACACAATATTCATTTTGGCCAATCAGCAGGTAGTTCTCATAGGGTTATACAGAGAAAAATATCGTCTTGGGTGCAAACATATCTTCCGACTTAGCTACTTATGCCTTAAAGCGCTATTGTCAGAAGCAGGAAACTGATTTTCTGATGTGCTTAATTAGCCACTTCCATCGCGGTGTAAAAAATGATGAGAAGATAATTCCATGTAAAGATGACCGCCCATCACCTTCTACAATGTCTCAATGATGTCAAAAGGTCAGGATTAATAATAGGGGAATTGGGACCAGGGGAATTGGTGATGTACTTGTGAACATAGCCAACAGTTATCTAGGATTATGATGTCATCAATATTCAAATCAGACCGCCTTTTATATCCTGTTACTAATATATAGTGAGGTTGTAGTACATATCTGGTTGGAATTCATAATTTGCCCTTCAAGGTACAAGAAACTTGAAGTGCTGTTGAGGACGTCTTGAACCAGTTTTTCATTTTTTTGTTCATTTTCAAGTTTTATTTCTTCTCTAAGTTCTTTTCCTTTTACCTGCCTTCTTTTCCGCTGGTGCACAAGTCCTCTACAGGTCTTCTGATTTTCTTGGTATTTCTGCATTTTCTATTTCATTGAAAATATGAAAGACATCCAAGTTCCTTCTATCTTATATTTTCAATCTTATCTTTGAATTTCTGTAAAATGTAAGATAAGATTTCTTAGAGAATTATATCCGAAGAACTGGTGCATTAACGGTTAGATGCAGTGTGTTATACAAATTATATATATTTTAGGCAGAGACATGTGCTTTAAAAGTTTGATTACGTTACGTTACATTACGTTACGTTACATTACATTACATTACCATTTGGCTAACAACATCAGGATCATTTGATAAGTTGATTTAATTTACTATTCTTACCTTGTCATTGTTAGAAAAAAAAATTGCCAAATAATGTTCACTTGAATTCTCACTGTAATATACACTCCATATATTCATATTTCACTAAAGTTTATTAAAATAATATCAAAATGGTTGAATAATGCATGAAGTAGTGAATACCCAATGCCAGGGGTCATTGCCAATAACAGAGCATATTATAGACAAGTACCTGAGGGAACTATTGGATTTGCCTCGTCCAGACCGACTCACTCCATCCTACGGGGAAACTTTCTATCCAAGTAGAATAGCCTCACTTGACTGGTTGGTGGTATAAATGGAGACTGGTGACTCACTCATGGCCAAGAACTACCCACTGTCAAATATCAATATTAACACCTAATACATCGATTCATAAAGGCAAGATGTATTGATGAAAAATGATGGGAAAATTACCGAATTGTATGCATCTTTTCTTAGAGCATTCATTTAGAGGATTCTTGACTGGCAGGGATTTGAGAGGTTTGAGGGTTGTCTCTTTGAATGTAGTCAACTGGTGGATAATTTTGGTAGACAATGTTGAAAAGAAATTATACCTTGTGGGATATGAGAATATTTAAGCTGATGGTATGGTGCAGTGTGCTGACAAGACTAAATTTTTTACATTTGTAACACAATCTGATCCACTCAGACCAAAGTTGGAAATTTTAAAAATTTAATTATTACCATTATAAGCTTGCTCAGTACTAAGCTTACTGATGCTGAAATCCATGACCTATAATTGGTTGCAAAGTTATGAACTTTTTATATGTCCATTTCCTTATAATTATGTTTTTTACTGTTTTTTACATGTTTGCTTATATATAATTATTACCAACTTTGGTCTTTGTGTCACATTGGTATTGGTCTGCTGTTATGCCGTTTATCAAGAAGCACAATTAATTTGAAGTACCATACTGTTGTTTTAGTTCAGACAATGTATGTTGAAATTCACCAGCTTTGAAAAGTACCTTTGGCAAAATTTAGGATTTCAAAATCCTTAGATACATTCCAACACAGTAGTGTAAAGTTGATGATGGTCCTTTTCATTGAAACAACAATTCTGATTAGTACAATGTTAATGCTGCGATACTGTGTGATGTTTATTGCTGGGCTGTGCCAGAGGGAAACTCTGATATGCTTTGCTATCTACAGTAGATAGCATACTGTACTACTTATGAAATTTTCCGTGATTTCTACAGCAGACCACACTCAGGTGTTCCGAGCAACTCTTGCATTGCTATTCTCTGAGCATCTCTTAACATGCTTAAGTTGTACGCTATCTTCAGGAGATAGTACTCAAGGTGTTGTAAATGTTCAAGTACCTCATGACCTTTTTTACTGTTCAAAAGAGATGGCATTCAATTCCCACGAATGAGGGTTGTTAATGACGCGATGAAATTCACCGGTGGGTGATTGCGTCTTCTTTGGTTGATATGAGTTCAAATGTTTTCACCTGTTCATCATGGTCTGAAGGGTACAGATTTTAACAAATGATTTTGTTTCTGTACAAGTTACGCTATGGACTTGTTTTGTTGAGGCATGACTTGTGAACTGAAGGGGAAAAAGAAAGAACAAATGTGGGTCAAAACAAATGTGGGGGAAGTTACCTTGCTATCAGCAGTTGATAGGATTCAAAATGTTACCAAATTGATTTGCCAAATTGCTGTATTTGTCTAATTTAATTTTCACTTGTTACAAATCATGTACCAATGGCCATATCTACAATTGGTAACCTTTTACTTGCTATCATTTGTCCGCAGTGCACTGTATCAACTTGATAGGGGGAACTTGTTTGTTTTCTAATCAAAATGTTCTTTGCAGAAAAGTAGAGTTGGCAAACTGGTTGTCAATATAAAATTTTCATTAATTGGTAAATGTAGGCATTAATGAAAAGTAATACCTTATGCGAATGACTACTAATATGTTTTAATATACTTTTACTTGGATGGTTGCCGTACTTGCAGTTCAAAAGCCTTGAATGATCTATACAACAATCCTACCCATTGAGAATTTAAGTTTGTTTGGGGCATTTCTGGTGTAACTGTAGATCCACAGTAAGGTGATATATATGTCAGACACCATTGTGATTTGTACACATTCCTCTATCCATAATTGACACATATTCATATTTTATCCGTAAGTAATATAAAAGAGTTGAAACTTCTAAAGGTGGTAAGTAAATGAAACATTCAAAACTGAAGTGTTGAAATGCATCAATGTGGATTATTTACTCCATCATTGTCAGGGAGGGTGGGGGAGATGGGAGAGAACATGTTCTTAACACCATTGCTGATAATTAATCTGTAGAAAGGTGCTTGTAGCATGTATTACTAATGAATCCTTGTGACTAGCCTGACTCAATTACTGTGTATCGATGGGACCCCAGGTGATATATCAATTGAAGATCAATGTGTCGGGCTTAGAGCCTCGATTTGAAACATGATTTGTATTATAATTGTCATGATATGATGTAATGTACAAGAATGGAGGCAGTATGAAAAGTGAGATGAGTTATGTATTCCAGTGATGTTGGAAGTGTTTTGTATTCCGATCATCGTCAAGAGTTGAATTATTCACCGCCTATTGAGAGCAATGATAATTGTCTAGCCTAGAGCTACTTTGTCATTGCATTCCTATAAACACAGTCTATCTGAAGTCATTTCCCTTTCTAGGTACGGAGATACTTCTGATGTTTGGCATTTGCGGTTTTATCTCCTCGTGATCATCATGTTCAATTATGCGTAATTTGATTTGGTAACATAAACACACACACTTCTTGACTAGTGACCTCTCTCTGGATGAAGAGAGACCAGGGATAACCCCTACAGCAATTGCTTGCTTTAGACCTCTACTTTTGACTCATCAGATTCACCAGTTGTGACAGTTGTCCATAACTTAAGCTTCATTGCAGCAATGGACTGTTGTTGGATTGTTCACTTACACCCATCCCATTCTTTCTTCACTTTCTATTTTATCTTTGAATTACCAATCCATTACTAAATCTTACTCATAAATCTCATTGTTCTCAAACACCTGAAACATCTTTAGCCCTAAAACATACCCAGAACCCTAAGTAAGACATGTTTTATCTTCAATGAGAGAGGGGGAAATGAAAGAATAGGATACAGTAATAGCTCTAAGCATCCCACTTTGCTACAAATTGATCATCCTCATTCTTCAAATATTTTAATAATAATATCTGAAGAATAAGGATGATCAAGTACAAATACTTAAAGTACTTGTTTGGTAAAAATCTTTGAATGTCAAGAATTTGGATTACCATTAGGAAGTATGGGATTAAGAATTGAATAGGTTTTAGACTAAGATTTATGGTGTAGTATTAATTTTAAATTTCACTTTTGAGCATGCTTCAAGAGTGGGGGCTCCAAGAGAGTGTATGTGTGAGCTAATAACAGACACAGTTGCGAAGCATACAGCATCAACTCACCTAATTGCAAGAAGATAGAACATGTTGATCTAAGCTATGGAAGAATGCTAATATTGGCAATGGTTTAAGGGGGAGTTTTAAATTGTACAAGGTATAGAATTTTACCCCTGTAGATTGGAAGAGTAAAGAGATATAGTGACCCATCAAGCCAAGCCAATCATGTACTGTATCCCTGTACAAAAACCATAAGTGAAATCTAATCATAGCCCGTAGCCTTAAAAGATAATCAATTGTCTATTTTTGTTCAAAATAATTTTGGTTACGATAATGAGTCATCACGAACATGGAAAACAAGAGTTCTGTGATTCTTGTTATCCAAATGGGATAACATCACTGGCGACAGACATGTTTTTACAGTTCAAAGTAATCAAGCACTTATTGATCCTTGTACATTACAAACCGGTATCAAAACCAGATCTCTCATTTCACATTTGCACAATTGAGACGATTTTATTGAAACTGTTGAAGTGGCAACTTAAGTGGGGTTCAGTTTTCATGCGTTTTATTTAAAACATTTCCTCTTCCTTTGTTTTAAGCATAAATCCCTGAGAGAGATTGCTCTTTCTTTAAATCAATTTTTAATGTGTGATTTTTATGCTGACATTTGTAGTTTAAATGTATTTTTACAGTAGCAAAAGTGATTGCAATTGAAACTTTCACTTAGAATTTGGAATAGCTGATTGATTTTACGCCTGTCTTCAGGAAATCTGACAACTTACAGAATTAAGTAAGAACATGATGACTAACTCCAAATTCTTGTAGGTATATTTTTAGAAATGTTTGGTAGTAATCATGGTAATCACAATATTTGTGAAACTCTTGACTAGAGTCAAATTGAAAAAAAAAGTCAATGTCATACGAAAGTGTAATTAACCTGCTATTGAAGAAACTAAATGAGTGTTTGAAAAAGATACAAACTGGTATACAAGAAATTGATGGTTGAAACAGCTCAAGTGCTTTTATATTCAGAGTAAATTTACTTTCTACTTATTCATCTATTGTAACTATTCTTGAAAGTCCAATTTGTCAATGTCATCAGTTTTTCAAAGTAGCAGATTTATGACCCAGTTGGCATGGTTGGTAGTTTCAAGTGCTTTCACTTGTAGCGTACATTTGTGTACCCAAAGAATGAAATTGTGCTCTTGAACTTTCTATATATACTTTGTCATTATTAACCTGACAATTTCTATACAATCTTGTGAATGGATAACACATTTGAAAAGAAATTAACCAAAATGTAAGTAATTGTTTGCAACAAAATAATACAGAGGTCAACATTGGTCTTGTTCTCAACTTGAGAAAAATACATTTTGTAATTAAATTTAGTATTACTAGTTCCGTCTTTCGATGTTGAGGGGTTGGACAACATTTATTTTATTTCATCATGCTATCTGCTACTAAGGAGGGTCTGGAAGACATTGACATACTAGTTCAGTATGCTATCTACTGCTGATAAGGGTCTGGATGACATACCATACTGACGCATGTTTTATACTGCTGATAAGGGTTTGGATGACATACTAGTTCATTGTGCTATCTACTGCTGATAAGGGTTTGGATGACATACTAGCTTGTGCTATCTACTGCTGATAAGGGTTTGGATGACGTACTAGCTTGTGCTATCTACTGCTGATAAGGGTTTGGATGACGTACTAGCTTGTGCTATCTACTGCTGATAAGGGTTTGGATGACATACTAGTTCATTATGATATCTACTGCTGATAAGGGTCTGGGTGATTTACTAGCTCATGCTATCTACTGCTGATAAAGGTCTGGATGATATACTAGATCATTATGCTATCTACTGCTGATACGGGTCTAGATGACATACTAGTTCATTGTGCTATCTACTGCTGATAAGGGTTTGGATGACATACTAGTATATTATGATATCTACTGCTGATAAGGTTCTGGGTGACATACTAGTTCATTGTGCTATCTACTGCTGATAAGGGTCTGGATGACATACTATAGTTCATTGTGCTATCTACTGCTGAATGCTGATAAGGGTTTGGATGACATACTATAGTTCATTGTGCTATCTACTGCTGAATGCTGATAAGGGTTTGGATGACATACTATAGTTCATTGTGCTATCTACTGCTGATAAGGGTTTGGATGACATACTAGTTCATTATGCTATCTGCTGCTGATAAGGGTCGGATGACATACTAGCTCATTATGCTATCTACTGCTGAGGGCCTAGATGACATAATAAGTTCATATGCTATCTACTGCTGATAGGGGCTTACGTAAGTGACATACAAGTCCATTATGCTATCTACTGCAGATACGGTTCTGGATGACAAATTGGATCATTATGGTATCTACCTGTGAAGGTGCTTGACAAGCCTTTGTGAAACAGAAGTGGTAAAATTTGCTTGACTAACTTGGCAAGGTTATTAACTGTAAAATGGCAGAGAAAAATACAAATAATGTGAAAAGTGCCTTGATCACAAAACAGTGAGAGAAATGAGTAATCCTATAAGTAAATTAAGCTCTAGTATTAGAAAAATAAATAATAAGCCATCTTGAAATATTACTACAGATATAAAGTCTGATCTATAATACTAAGAGATGACAGTTCCAATTTCATCTGTGTGAAATCCGATATGGGGCTTACAATTCATATCACTTTAGAAAGTTATGGTGGAGATATTGAAATCATTTAAATGAATTATGTCACCATCGTCATAAATTGAAAGAAGATACCTCGAGCCCTGGAGTTGTTGCATAAATTGTATTTCACACACTGCTTTACCTGCTTAGATGTTAGGTATGTTTTAAAGGTGCTATGGTTAGGCGGCGCTATTGCAGGGAATGGGTGCATGACTCAAGCATGAATTCATTCACAAGTGATGCGTGGAGACAACACTTAAATGGTGTGTTTTATGGATCTAACCTGCAGGCCACTAACCCTCTATGTGAATGTTGAGTGCTACCTGGCCACAGGTGATATTTTCCAAAAATGCTCAAATATTTCAAAATTTTACATTTTTATAACTGTGTTTGAATTTCTTGGAATATACATTCAGATGAGTATAGACATGCATAGAATTTTGAAAAGTGGTTCTTGAGATAGGGATGGCATTTTTGAAGAAAAAAAAGTCTGAAACCACTGAGTAAGGGATGTAGTCAGCATATTCAAGCAAGTTGAACATTGTCATTTCATGGTATGTTGTGGCTTATTAATAAATGGCTGTTGGAAGTCTTGGTACATTTAGAATTTTTAATGTATCATGCAAATGAGATGCACTTGTATGGTAAAATACAGCTGAGGATCTCAACTAGTACATTTTATGATCATACACAACCATTAAAACAAAAGATATAAATATAAAATTGGTCGAAACCTTAATTGGAGAAGAATTAACTAATTTAACTCGAGAATATATTCCAATGAATAAAATCACATTTATTAATTGGTTCAGTGATTATTAATTTTGATAAATTTAAGTGCTAGTGCTATGTGCAATTTTGCTTGTAAATTTGAGATATTCTTTCACAATTAAATTTACAATTCCTTCCTGATTGACAAGAGTTCAATTACGAATCACTGAAACCATACCATGCAGGTCTACTTATTTGCATCTTCAATATATACTCATAAAAATTCAAAAATTCAAAATGATTTGAAAACTTCAAATATTGTTTTAGAATGCAAAAGCACTCGTGATGAGAATGTTAAGCACCATTCTCACTAATCGCTGGTTTCACACCTTGCCTCAAGGAGACCAGAGGCAACAGTGTCTTCCTGGCTTGTTGCAGGCTGTTTACATAGTGCATCATTGGCAAAAAGTTACCAGGGCTAGATATTAAAAGCGGGTAGAGCCTGCGGGCTAGGATATGTACAAGGATTGGATTGCTGTCTGGCGATATCTGGTGGCTGATGCGAGAATGCCAATAAACCACGCTCTCTTCTAAGAATGAAGGTGCGGCAAGCAATTTTTTGTGAGGCTTTTTAATTACACATCTTCTCTTTTACAAAAATGATTAAAGCTACATTCTAAAGTGTAGAAATAATTTCAGGTGTATGGATCCTCTGAAGAGCTTTACTGTGATAAATGTATCTTATTATTGGAAGTGGATTCAAATAGGTATGAATTCGTTATAAGTAGTGAATTAAATTTGCAAATTCTAGCTGTGTGTAGTTCAACTTATTAGGTTGATAGTAATAACGTCAATTAGGTGATTATGGTCGGTTTTGCAATTTATATCAAATGTTCCCTGTTGATCTGTCCTTTCAAATTCTACCTCTACCTTTAAACCATAAACCTTATCTGACACCGTCCTCACTTTAAGCATTAACCTTAATTTTCACCTAAACCTTAATTTCTAATAAAGAAGTGAGGTCCAGATAACAGGTGGAAACTAAAGAGTGACCAGTACTCAATTGGCAGTACACAGTTGAAATGGTTTCCCTACTTCTAGGCTTGTGCATATTACCTGCATGTCAGCCAGACAGGATATTTGAAGTAAAATGGGTTAAGTGCATTTGTCAGGATTGATCCTAATAATTCACCTTTCATTTACAGGTTGGGTGAGTGCAGAGTAAGCGTGGAGTATGCATTAGCTCTGGATACAAATAAAACATAAAAAGTTATCCATTAGATGTGCAAATGTGGTTGGAGTGAGATTTTTCAGTCGGCACTGAACACATGTTAAGTGAATAAAGGTTATAATGTTCCGAGATGTAGCCATTAGGTATACAGAGAATGACATAGATGGGATAGGTAGAGAGAATAAATTCCAGGGTTACTTAATTAGGTCATGTAGTTTGCATTTCAGTGCAAATTTTGTACGAAACTTGTCGTTATCTTACATGCTTATCTTTGAAGCTGAGTAGATACTTGTCCAGGGAAATTCTATATATTATTTGGGTAATTTGTAGCAGGCTTAGGTAGAAATAAGAGTGCATGGTCTAGATAATTCACATTTAATTAACTGGTAGAATTTACATTTTCAATTACACACAATAACCAGTTAGTAACAATGCATAGATCCATTATGAGATATAGGCCAAAGAAATAAATACAAAGGGTCATCGAAATTAAGTCAAGTAGTGTTGATTTGTGTTTCAAATTGTAGTGTAATGGTATTTCATCTCATATGCGAAACCAAATACAATTGTAATTTGGTAAAATCTTCCATTCCTTTGATTATAGGAGTATGTGGGAAGGAAGCTTGAGTCATGTCCTCCTATAAAAGCTTCCACAGTCCTAAGGAAATAAAGAGTTTAAGTGCAGTTATGTCAGATATGGTCAAAATAAGTCACCTCACATCACTTAAGTGGCAATAGAGGAATAAAACTCAAATGACTTGTAACTTGCAGCAGGATCCATTACACAGGTGCCATTAATGGACAGGGTGAAGAAATGAATGCAGAGGTTACCTGTTACTAAGTCAAGGAGCCATTGGAGCAAGATGAACAAAACCATAATTGTTTTGTATCATATTTTCATCCAAAATTGAGCTCTCTGGAATATGGGATGTTATTTTAGCAAAAATTTCCTTGTTCAGTAATGGTATGGGTTAGAGGAAATGTTAGTCATAGCGAAGGAAAAGTGCTGATGGTCCCAAGACTATATGGAGTTGAGGTAGTTCCCTTTTTCTGAATCTGTTCAATAATTCAAACCATCTTTGTAATAAGCTACACTTCGGATTATTATTTCGTTTCCATCAACACATACAAATTTAGTTAATGGGTGTGCAAATTGTCTCCTGTATGTTCAAGTGTATGTATGTGTTAACTGCTTTTAGTGGAATTAAAGCCTGTTCAAAACTTTTATTAATGAAATGAAATTCTTGATTAAAAATACCAATTTCAGCATTTTATTTCTTGATTTGTGCTGAGATTATATTCTCGAGTTCAGTGTAGAAATGTAAAAACTATGAATAGTATGTGCTTCTGTCCTCAACTTATCCATTCCTGATATGAATATGCACTGTGTTCATTGTAAGAGCGCATACAAAGATGATGTATCTATCTTTACCAGTTCCTTTGCAGACTTCATCCACAATAGTCATTAATAGCATCACTTCCATCTCGGTAATGTGTTGAGATAAATGTCCCTTTCATTACATTCCCCTTTAGTGATTTATCTTCTTCCTTTGGGTGATAATGACCAGCTATCTTTTGACTCCTGGCACCTGTCTTGTTCATCTAATGTAAACCGAGTTACAATAGGATAATATCACTACCAATGTAGATCACATAAGGATGTATTGTGATGTATTATTTACATTGTGAACATTGGACAGGTGGACCAGTGAATGGTAAGGTACTCTTTTGTTTTGTCAATTTGATCCAATGTTTATATTGCCATTTTTGTAACAATATTACTGAGATTTCATGATATTATGTGTAGTCACACATTTCTGATTAGTATTCATCTATGCTGGGCAATGTTATACTCCTATGATTTGAAAGGAGCACATTATAATTATTCATATTTACCGCTTCAATATCCTTGCCAAGTTGTATGGTCTCAACTCTCAATATCATGGCATTTGGATGTTTCATTTCCAGTATGAGTGAATCGTGAAGCTAGTATTATAACTCTAGAGGGATGGTGTTAATACATTACCCAAGAATATCTCTACCTCTTTATTGGAATGTGATGACAACCCATCTGTGAAAGAGGTACAAGAGATGGGCCATCACTTTGTTGACAGAGTGAAGGAGCATAGGTTTAGAGTGTATGACTATTGCTTAATTAAAAGTAAGTGCATATTACTGTCTTCGAAGTGGTAGTAAGAGAATGTGCCACGACTCCCACAAGTAAGATTACAAACTAGTAGCATTAGTGGTAGGTGGTAGTAAGAGGGAGCAGTTCAAGTTAGCATCCCTCAAAACGCTTGATCTTCCAATGTCAGATTGACTGTGATACCACTCAATTCGCCATCGAAGTGGTTGCGTAACTCCTGGTAATTGGATGACGCACCTTTTGGAATTGATTGTACATGCCATAGACTTTGTTTTGCGATCATTTGGATCGTTGTGTAGAACTCAAAAGCGTGATCCAGTTGATATGGTGATAATCGGATTACACGTAACACTTCGCTGGCGAATAATAATCTATGATACCACTCAATAATATATGAACAGTGTCTTGTTTGAAATCTGTGATGCTGCTTTTGGTAGATGTCTTACACTTCTTGTTCCATGTAAAAACATTAATATAGGTAGCATAGTGTTGCCCCTCAGTAATGCTCAAGGAGCAGCAACATGCATCTCATCTGCTGCTAGATCTGACACTTGTTGCTTCCTCATTGGAACCAGTAACCAATCTTACACATACCATTACAAACACACGATATCTTGTCTGAAAACATGAAACCTACAGCACAAAGGTGATAAAGAGGACATCAGGTTGCAGCACAATAATGTAGGACACTTGATCAAGGTGTGTGTAGCAATCCTGAAGCAGCTTGACAAGCTGTAAAAGCATAGGTATTAGATGCATGAGATAGGCTGGGTGAGTATTGAATCTGACACCATGCTATACATGATACCTGATTTGGTCTCAGAGACAATTGGCATCCATAGAAATATTGACCTGCTTTTTGAGAAGGTATATATTCATAATAGGCGGGTTTATTACTTTCACTGGAGATAGAAATAAGCTGGTGTGGATTGAGATACAAAATCAGAGTGAGTAGTGTTGCACAATTTAGCCAGTAGGTTGTGGTAAGGGATTTGGTATAGGAATTATTGTTACAGGTTCTTAAGCATAGAAATTGTTCATCTGTCTATCAGCATGTATGAGTGTTTATAGTGACTCAACAAATTTTGATATTTCATATAATGAAACAGAACAAATTAAATACAAGGTGATCACTTGTGATCATTCTTAGTACAGGATGCTAAAAATAAACCCTACTTGGTGTTATAGTTACTGTTGAGGCTTTTAATTTTGGAGCATTTATTTCACTCAATACCATTTATGTATCTTGAATCTGACTGTATTTATTTCTAGTTCAACATCTGAACAAGTTGTACAAAATGAAGCGCTCACTAAAATACCTGAGGCACCAGATACAAGGACTAGGCATATACATGAAGTTAATTTAGCTCCACTTGAAAATACAACTTTGGCCCCACTTGAAAATAAGACTTTTAGTGTCCATTCAATGTGAAAGGTTGTCAAGGAAAATATCCTAATTTCATTTCATCTTCTCTAATTTTATACAGCAGCAAGAGATCAATTATTTTTACAAGTGTTTTAATATTTCAGAGTTTGTTAAACAAATATCCATCTTCAGTTTTTATTAAAAATCTAACAAACATCTCCTGAACGCACTCATGTTTTTACCTGTCTGTAAATCAAAGTCCATTTTAAAACATCTTCCTAGCGGCTACTGTTTTCATTAAATGTGTGTTGTATTATACACTAATCATTGTTCATTAAATAAATAACCACCGGGTGTACTTCTAACAAGTGATCTCTCAAGCCAGGGCAAAGCCCAATTCTCCAATAAATTCACCTCATACCCTATTAAATCTTTACCGTTAACCATATTATACATAAATAACATCTCATTATACAGCAGCACCACCCGGATGAAGTACCTAATCTTACACCTGTTCCACCCGGTATCTTCTCCTCTGCATCCTCCTAACACGCCCAAATTAGTCATAATTAATGCATCTAGGTGGATAGTCAGTGTTGAATTAATTGAAATTACCCTGGAGGAAGTCAGATAGAGAGATCTGTACCAGATAGACATGATTTACCCAACCCTACGGATGATTATGATGATGCTACTGATGAAGATGATGATGTTGCGGGAGCAAAGGAAATCTCTCTGTCTGGAATCACTGTGCAGCAAATAAATAATGAATTTATTTTGTGAAATGTATTATCTTAATTTAAGTGAAGTTTACAGACAATGGAATTGTCTGTGCTATGAAAAACAATAGTTACTATTTCTTTTGTGTAGATCTAGTGATCATAATTTGCTGAAAATGTAAGGAACTTACCAAGTTTTTCAGTATTCTGACTGTTATTTATAGAATTATTTTGTGACTGACTGATTGAGTCAAATCCTTTTTGTGTCTATAGATTTATTATTATATCAATTCTACCTGCCTCCATTTGCTATTTCAGAATCCGGTGCACAAATACAGGTATCAAATGTGTATTTTGTATGTTATTTTTCTTGGCAGTAGTGCTCAGTAGTTAAGCCCCACATCCATCCATCTCAACTGACAAACATTGGTACTGGCTTACAACACACATTCACAACAACTAGAGGCACTTTTTATTACTTTTGCCCTGTAAAAGTACAACTCTTGGTTTTGTAGCTATATTTGAGTTACACAGAAAGTAGGTTGTGTGAAAAAGTTTCTGCCGGAAAAAAGAACTTGGATAATATCCCTAAAGATATTTTGTCAAATAAAAGCTCCCATTCTCATTTTACGGCTGGGTCAAGGAGTTTCCAATATACCAGTGTTGTAAAATACTTTGGTATGAACATTGGTGACATAATAAGCAATGATAAGGAAAGAAGTATCCTTAATAACCCAAGGTGGTGATTAGACAACATGAGATAAACCTGAAAAAACACTTTCCCCTCCCTATTACAATTAGCACTACACTATACCCTCAAGCTTGCTGCGTTCGGTTCATCATATGCTGAATTTCAAAGTCGATGGATAAGCATGGCCGTCCGTACCCACGTTCATCAAGGGGCACCACACGCAATTGAGTCACTCAACTTATGAATATAGAGATCTACCATGAATGGCCTGGTTGGTTTTGCTTGTGCTCTCACAGCCTATTATAAACCCATGTAAACTGAGAAGGTAAGCTTTGTCCAGATTGCTAATAGAAGCCTCCAGCGATGATACAAGCGTACAAACCACTTTGGACAGCTCATCTTGGCTAAATCTCAGATTCTCTGGTTTTTACCCCAAAATGGGTATTTTCTTTCCTGTTTTATTACAATCCATACTGGTCATCGAATTAAATTGTCATACAAGAAAGTATGAATACAAAGATAGCTATGGGGGAATAAGATGGCCTGGATTTGGTTGCTTTGATCCAACACAACATATTTGAAAGCGACTTCCTTTGCAGTATAATTTGTCAGTAGGATATAGTAAGTTCACTGAACAAATTTCATTTTTGCCCAATTTGCCTTTTCAAAATATGGCGTACATAATAGTAGGGCTGTAAGTCTTAAATCCGGGTAAAACCCAGCAAATTTAAAAGACTTTACGCATTTCGTGCAGCGCCATCCTATTGTGGCCGCCATATCTCAAAAAGGCTAATTTGCAATGTGAGATATCTTTATATGAGATGTGACCATTCTGTCATTATTGGGCAGTTAAATTCAAGATACAGCCATTTTGTGAGCATTGCAAAATGCCAACTTGTTGAATTTTGCCACATGTTCCAGTTCACACAGATCAACTGCCCTAGACAGTTGAAGTTTGCACCAAGAAAATATGTTTGTCAGAACATAGACTTAAGTCCGTTTTCAAGATATTCATCCATAGGACAGACATAATCTGTGAAATCACTAATGAATGAGCAATTTGATGTTGATACTGGAATATAATTATGGCCCAGGCAAGACATGAGTAATAACATATTGGAAAAGCAAACCAATTATGCCGTCATTGTATGGCAACATTGTTTGAATATTGGCGACAGGTACCAATTTGATGATCCTAGATTACCAAATAAAAATGGGGCTACAAATGTTGACTTGACCCAAAAATTACAGTTGTGTATATTTAAGTAGAATGTGCTCTATGCAATTTGATTTCATTTGCCTTTGTACAGCACTTAACCCAAATTCTTGGTGTGTAAATTGTGCATGACAAAGTTTTTCTACTGATTTCAAATCCTTAATGTCCATGAGAATGTTTGACGCCACAGTTTGTAAATGGAACATTGCTTAGTAGATATATTATTTACATACAGTGTGTCTATCAAAAATAATTTGTGAGAAATATGTGAAACTCTCAGGTTATTCTCTTTGTAAGATGTCAAAATGAACTGAGTCTGTTTCTTGATCATACGGTTTTTGAAAGGATTTACCATTGGTTGTACATGTACATCAAAGGATTTAACATTGGGCTGTACATTGACATAGCTTTAAAATATCTAGGATGTGATTTGAGTCAAATAAAATGGATTTGGGTTCCAACTTTCAAAATTAGCCAAGCTAAGTCCGTCTGCACGTAGGTTCCATGGTCTGCCATTAAGAGCAGTGTTAAATTCCATTCAATGCCAACATCATTATAAAACCCTCTTATACTTCAATGTAGTTGAAAATGGGAGTGAATAATGGATTTGTGTGTGTAGTGATGCCAACAATGAAAGTGGTGTTAGTTTAAACTTGTCAACGTTCACACAGCAGTAGCATATTGTGTGTATTTGCCCATTGGAGCACATTGTGTACACACATTTTTGCAATTTGTCAAAAAAGCGCACTTTTAGTTAGTAAAAAAATTAAAAGTCACACCCGCATCACAAAATGAGAGCTTCTATTAACATCACACTTGAAAGAAGAGTGTGTATTTGTTTTAGACTATAGATTTCATTTGATGTAATTATGCTAGTTTATATGTCCTGCTGTTTTATACACCCTTTGGTAATGCGGATTATTTCATATTTGAGTGGAAGTGCCTGCGGTAATATACATAGAAAAAGAACAAATATACATGTCTTAGAATAGACTAAATGAAGGCAGTCATAAAGATAGCATCAAATATCTTAAGTAGAGAACATCAAAATTCCACTGAATACTCAAGTGCCATATCCGCAGTTGGTTTTAATACTGGAATTCAATACCACCAAAAATGTTGGATTTGCTTTTTTTTAATTTCTAAGGCAGTCATATTGCATTTACAAGTGATACGACTAGTGATATAACCACCAGTAGCAAGTTAGTTCTTTTATACAGATTTGGTGGTATAAGTAGCAGAGGAAAGCAGCTATACTTGGTTTACTAAGTATGCAGCCCGGCCTAGCCAGAAGCGACAAGGTGCTGCTACCAGATCAATTGTGCAATTTGCAAATGTGCCGGCTTTTGTACTAAGGGATCCGTCTTGCACTGAAGAGGGGGTTTATTAGGCAGTGCCATTGGGAAAGCTGTGAATAGCGGTAGGGGGATATTTGTCGGCGGGTTCTTTTTTTTTAGGCTTGCATTGGAAGTATAGATGGTTGCCTTAAGGGTGGGTGAGCTTCAACATTACATCATCAAGACCATGTTCATACAGTGATTAGGGCATTGAACTGAATTATCAACGGATTCAATATCATGTACCGATGTTGAAATCTAGATACTTTGGGATGAAATTTGTTAGTAGAACAGTGAGAGTCATGGTTACCAACTGTTTTTAGCAATGTTACTGCAATTCAAACATGGTGACATATTGCCCTCATTTAATCGGGTTACAAGAGCTGTTAGGTGGATGTTCAAGTACTAGTGAATTGTTGTACAGCCTTTAGCAGACACAAATAGAACAAGGAAGAAATTAGCAGCAAATGCTGTGGGGTAATTAGCGTGACATACTGGTAGACCAACCTACATCTGAATTGTATTGGAATGAACTCTGCTGATAGACTATTATGCTGATATGCAGCCTAGTTTTTGTGATTGGCAAGATATTATGCTAGCATGAACTAAACTATCTACAGGGGATAAGGTTGCAGACAATATATGACCTACATTGATGGTTATTGTGATTGAATGAACTTTGCTTTCTACTGTAGATAGCTCAGATGTCATCGGGTGTTTTAGGAACTTTGTGTGTTAGATTGAACTTTACTGCCATTTTGTTTTCTTCCAGTAGATTAATTTGTATTTAATCAAATGTTACATCAGAATTTTGGAACAGTGGCTAGCATTACCAGCTATCAACACAAGTGAGATGTATTGGGAATTTGAATAACTATCTACAGTAGATAGCACAATTTCAATTTTGAATATTGTCAGTTTCTTTTTGTTTTTCCTTGTAGTTTGTATTTTTGTCAAGTCATAATGATTATTAGGCCTGCTATCTACAGAAGATAAGCACAATGTATACAGATTTTAGAATCTTTTACAGGTCTACAACTTACTGGTGAAGACTTAAGACTTTGTATACCAATGTTTAAAAGTGCATTGCAATGTGTGTGAACAAATTTGGCTTTCTTCGGTAGATAGCATTATTGTACAATGCATTGTGGATACCAGTGTTAACACTGGTCCTCTATATTGTATACCAAGTAATCACTCTCAAGTTCAACAAGAATGTTGCCACAGAGTGAATTAAATCTGTGCTTTCATAGTATATTGATGACTTGTCCAACCATTTTGCTTTATGGTATAAACCCCTGGAGATGAGATTTAGTTTGTCATGACACATTTACATTTTTTAAACATTTTCTCAATGCATTGTGCCAAGTTCGTTGGTAGCCAGTGGCTGTCAGTAGAGATGTCAATTCTTCACTTGGTTTTTTGACATTGGTGGTTTTAAAGATAATTGACATACATTTTAAAATTTGTTGTTGAATTAGAGATTCACCCCTCCCACCATCCCACCCAAAAACAAATTGCAATTAAAATATGATTAGACAATTCTAATGCTTTTTATAATTCATATGAAAATGTGAAAATTATGTGCTTGCCAAAAAAAAATCAATTTTTCTTTTCAGTTTGTGATAGAATAACAGGTTGACTCACTGAAATATCATAATTCACCAAGGGACAACTACATTGTGTGCAGAACCAGATAGCAAAAGCCAATTTATCAACTAAAAACAAATGCAACCACAATCTACATTTAATTATTAGATCAAAATATGTATGAAGTTCAAAATCCGTCAGTACATTCATTCGCAGCATGTGCTGTTTTTGGCCAATTTTTAGAGTGAAATATTGAATTGAATTGTACCTAAATCAACATTTATTTTCAATTTATACTTACATAATTTGATTGCCAGTTTGAGCAATGACTGTGAATGCGAACAAGACAGTTGAATGTATTTCTTTAAAATATGATTCAAACTGAATTATTCCTCTAGAATCACATCAAATAAATTAAGATTATTTTAATAAAAATCAGTTAATGTAAAATCTGAATATATATGTACAAACATTAATGGGTCATTGACATCAGAATTGCTGAAGTCAAAAAATATTTCAAGTATACTTGAAATATCATCTGACAATGTGAGCTATGCTTTTAAACACTAAAATATGGCATTCAAACAAACTGTATTCAGGCGATTAACACTTGTATTGATCAGTAGAATGGATGACAAGTGCCAATTAACACTTGAGAACCAATTAAACTAGAATATTTCAATGGTATTGCTTTTATATTGTTTCATTGCACATCCATTATGGATAGTGTTTTAAAAGCAAAATGCTGCAGGTGATTGCAATGGCTTTGTTATTTTATGCTAAAACAAGACGCAAGCCCCCTATTGCATTGACCTCCATTTCTTGAGACAAGTGACCATTCAAATAAGACCATATTGACCAGCCGGATTTCCTAAGTCAACAAGTCAGATTTATTCGCTGTACACACACGCCAATAGTGTTTGTCATAGCTTTACATACATATAGGACCAACAACCCCAGCCACCCCACCACTGCAATTTGTAAATATCCTTTGTTGATTTAATTGAGTTTTAAAGATTGTATAACCATGATGTGGAGGAGACCAACATGTTGATCACTGTGTACTGTGCATGTTGTTGTGTTAAATTACATGCTGATTAGCTTGTGTCTGCATATTCTCTTTCGCCTCTTTTGAAAAGTGATAATTACGTTGCTGTGGATCTATATCAAAATTTATGTACTGTGGAGTTGAAGGTATCTAACTTTATGGATATGAGCAATTTTTTGTTGAAATTTGTGGTAATCCTGTTTAATTTATAAAGGTAATGTGTATATTGGCTGTATTTCAAATTCTGGCATCATTAATGGTTACATAATTGCAGTTGGATTTAAATAAAGAATGCTTACGACAGTTTTATAGGTTGGATATAGATGGACATGAACTGAAATACGGTAAATTGCTGCAGGTTTTCAGTCAGCGTTTAGTAACGTCAAGATGTTTGCCTGACATCTTTGACTGCATGGAGAGGAGTCCTCCAAACATCAAGTGTTTTATTCCACAGTGGAATAAAAATCTGCATAAGTATTTAGTAATGTTGACATTCTATCATTCAAACCATTGAAAAACATGTATGCATAATAGAGTAATGGTGTTACAACTTAACGAGAGTTCATTGGCTTCTTTGAAACCCGGCATGGAATTATTGTTTACCGTCTCACGTGTGTTGGTTTATCTCGCGTGTGTTGGTTTTTGAAACCATAATGTCAGACTATATAAGCAAGCAATTTACTCATCGATTCCAGGTATTGGTAGTCACGAACCTATAAATGCTTCGGTATCATCAATAACATGAGATCTCACTCTCTTAGAGTGCTGTGTTTGAAAGTACACATATCCTTAGTGACATAGAAGCGTCAGGAAGTGTTTTATTACAAAGCTAATGTCGGAACTTTGAAAACATTCATTTGCAATTTTGGCGGATTTGGATAATGTTGGGTGTCAATATTGTGTCTGAAGTAGTTGAGTTAATCATGTATTAAGTTAACTCATTTATAATGCAGGGATTTCCGGTGATAAATGTTGAACGATCAAACTACTTGTCTAAAATTGGTTTCATCTGAGAATGGTCATTGAATAGGTAACTACACTCAGCAGGAGGAAATCAATTTATTGGCAGTTTTATTTGATAACTTATTTGGAAGGATAATTGCACTGTTTAATTCTTGCTTTGTGAGCACCGATGGCTGAGATGTACTTCATGTTCTCTTGTTCTAACTCGGTACCATCTACGTCAGTGGTAGTTTAAAAATAAAGGTGAACTCAATGTTGCAAAATGATGGTAGCATACCATGGGTACTCCAGAGGGACACCTGGTCCAATATACATTACCATAAGAGGAGTTTGTTTGTGTGGTGTGTATATAGCATATAAACACTGCACAAAAAGAAAGTCCACACTTATTGATTGGTCATAATTCTTAACATTTCAACATTAAGAACATTGAAATTGGTATAAATATATGAAGAAGTTTGTTTGCTGTAGTTTGATACCTGCAACAAATTACAAATTGTCAAGATTTTAAAATCAAGCTAACAAAATTCTTAACACCTTAGTATAAATGTCAATGTTCAATAATCAGTCATGTTAAGAATTATAAATTAAGAACTTTTTCTTTTGTATGGTGTTTATGTCAGCTTTATGTATACTTAAATGTACAGATTGGTTTCATGCCATTGTGATAGTACATTAGTAGTACTTGAGATGTCACTATGTGTATAGTCCTTCAAAATCTAACAAAGCATCAAATTCGACTAGTTTCTAACTTTTTGTTCCATTTTCTATCTTTTCAGAAAAATTTGCCAACATTGTAAGTGTCCCAGAGAAAACCACAATGTAATGGCTGGTGACCAGGAGAAGACAGTTAGTCGCATGATGACAGACTTCCAACGTAACTCAGCCTCAGATGATGATAGTGGTTGTGTCTTAGAAGAATATACCTGGATACCACCTGGCTTAAAACCTGAACAGGTAAGTAATGGGGATGCATGGATGGAAGGAAGGGAATTGAAATTTGGATGGTGGGAATAAGGAAAAGTATGGATGGAATAAGAGGTTTGATGAAAAGAAGGTGGCTAATCTCTGTTACTGTGAAAGTAAAAGACTATTTTTGTACATGAGTTTTGTTTCAGGCCTATAATAGCCTGGAATTATTTGAATTTTGGAAAAAGTAGTTTTCTGCATGTCTGCACTGCTTGTTGCACTTGTGCATTACAGGGGGTGTCTGAAGGGGGATTTTCTCCTTGAAATTAGGACAATTTTCAAAATGCAGCCCTATTTGAAGCCATTTGGTACACCATTTTGATATCAAATTGGATCGATTGAGTCCATATTTATTGGTCTGGCTATGAGTTTTAAAATATTGGACTCGACTACGTCTCATCCAATATTTTAAAACTCTTAGCGAGACCAATAAATATTGGGCATAAAACATCCAATTTTATCATTATGTTTTGGATCCAATATTTTCACACACTTGGGTTCATCAAAACATAATAATGGAAAAATGTGATCTTACAAAAACTATTTAGGGTTTACGGGCAAATTCACAGGACTTTTTTTTTTGGGGGAAGATTTGGAGGAGTGACCCCCCAGCCTGTTTGATTGGATCAGATTAGATAAAGGTCAATAAACCATATTTTGTTTTTTTTAACTGCAGAAATGGATACTCTTTATCCAAAGTAGACAAATTGAAGCACAAAATAGTTTGGCATCCAATGCAGATGGTCTTCCAAAAACAATGTCATCTGATCCTAGTACAAAGTAATTTCAATAATAATAGCTAATAAATACATGCATTTGAACCGATTCTAAAGCTAACTTCCCAGTCCATTCATCAGTAATCTAGTTTGTAGAATCGTGACCCAAGAAAGATCACATTTCATAGCTGAAATAACGCAACTGGAAACCCTATTCCTTTCAACCAGTCGCAAATGATGATGGGTCAAGCTTCGAGTCTAATATATTCTTCAATGTGGATGTATGTATGAACGCAAATAGTTTTTGTTATCATTTCAAAGCATGCCGTGGGGAGTTTCTCTTAAATGTTTCTGCTTGGTGGCTCAATTGACATTTGTTACATGTATGTTGGTTTTAGAATTTTGAAGAACTATTGAGGAATTGGAGGTCCAATGGAAGTATTCTGCTATTTTCCTTTGTTGATGGTAGTTTGTCTTGAACTTGTGTTTTGATACAAAATATAGGCTTAAAGGTGGGCGACCCTATTGACAGCTTCATCCCACACTTTTTACACCATCAAACTGCAAATTTTGGTACCAGATGAAAGCTCATATTGTTCTCATTAACATATTGAAATAAGGCATTCCAAATAAGGATATTTCCAAAGAAAGCATAAAAAACTGTCAAATTAGTCTTGACTGTGGTTTAGGCTAGGGGCCCCTCCCTATATGTAAGTTTTAAAGAATTCCATTTTCCAAATATATCGGGCCACCTTCCTTTAAACAAAACTTCTTTTTACTACCATGCCAATATCATGTGATGATGGAATTGATGAAACTGAATGTCATCAAAGATTTATCTTTCTCCCACTCTGAGAAAAAACATAATGTAGCATATTTCAAGACGAAGGTATGAGAAATGTAGAAATAAATATATAAAATGCCAGATAGAAAAGTATTTCTACATTGAGGATATTGACAAAGAAAATATCTGTCAGTTTTCATCCTGTCATAAGTTGTTATTTTGTCAGGAGAGACTAGTTTAATATTTGCCACAAGATGTGATATCCTGTTTTATGCATAATTCAGCAGACAATACTTGAAATCAAATGAACAGAGACAATGCTATAAAAACAAATATAGCTATCCAGTTAAATGCTGACTGTGGGCAGGAAATGAGAAAAAAGGGGATTTCAGGATTGATCTTCTTTGGTGGCATTTAAACTTCTCTATAGATTAATGGTCATAGATTGTGAGATTTGCAGAAATAGGTTCCTGCATGGAGAAGATTTGCTGCCTTGCTTTTGACTAAAGCATGTTCAAGTGGATTATGATATCTTGAGATTTTACCAAATTTGTGTGATGGTGATAATACATCAAACTCTTTGTGTTCAAACAAGTGATTGCAGAAAGTTAGCAATTTTGATGGATTTGCAATGTTTTTAAATTTCAAGTACTACATCTTAAAATTGAAATGGGAATTTTAAATATATGTTAACCATCCAAACAGTTGGAGCTCTGGATCGAGCCTGCATGTGGACCCCAATTGCAGCCCTGACAGAACAATGGAAACAGGTTCGGTTTTACAAGAGGAGGGAAACTGGGAGTACCTGCTTCAACCAACCTTCTGGCGCAACATGGAGTTGAACCCAGAACATATTGGTGAGGTTGTGTATGAACCACTACACCAACTTGATCTCCATAGCCTATCACACAAAATACAATCTTACTGTTTCATTACTCTTAAGGAATTGCCACCATGTGAGCATAACTGTCTCTACTCAGTTTAGTCTCAACTATGATTATACCTGGGAGATATCATCAAAAATTCAATCTCTATCACAACATCATGAACATCAGCAATGTGAAATGCCTAATACCATATGCCACGGATGCAGCATGTAATTGTGGTGTAAGAGGCTGTCTGTGCTCCGTAGGGTGGTAGCCGTGTCGTTTTACAGAAAACTTGAAAACATTTTAGCGGCTTAAAGGTTTAGCCAAATATGGAACAGGCTGATGATAGTAGGATCCCTGTCAGATGTTTTGCTGTCCTAAAGATATGGGTAGTCAGGCTAGAAGAAGTAGAACATTGGATAATGTCTGCAATATAATACATCATTACACTGTATGCTACGTGACTAACAGCAAAAAAGACACTAGTAGTCCTAAAGCTTGCCTGCCAAATGAGCATTAAATATATACAGTTACTGTTTCACTGAAAAACAGAGGCAAAGTTTTAAAAGAAATTTAAATTTACAAAGTTGAAATGTTACACCTAAATTTGTGCTTTTAGTTTACATGGCAACTGAGCTACATAAAAAAAAGTGAATAAATTGTATAAAATGTGTTCACTTTTCTTTCACTTGATTTGTAGATAAATTCAAAACCAGTAGAAATGTATATATATTTCATTTATTTTCAAGTTATTAAATTGATGAAAATAAAAAACCAACAGGAAGTGTTTAAACAGTTTGAAACAGTGAGGTAACGTTAAAATCTATAGACGATTTTTTTCCTCCCAAAAAAACCTCCCAGAATAGGTAATATTACATTCTCTGTAATAAAATCAGTTCTTTTTATTCCGTAGAGGAGTATATCGTATTTGAAAACCTTTTATCAATGTAGTGGTGATTTGATTGCATTATAGCAGCATTATCAATCCTTTCATAGTGCATCTTTTAGTATCTGCTGTCATAAAAATAAATCTGTATTCTGCATTCATGTAAGACTTACAGCCATTCACATCCTCATTGAAAATTTATGAAAAGGAAGTCAATATGATATCAATTTGTCAGCGGAGTATCATTGACAGAATTGCAACAACTTTTATTTGATATGATAGAGCTACAGTTTTTTAAAGCACTCTACAGTTGGTGTGATGTTGCTGTTTTGGGCATGTGAATTTTGAGAGAAAAGTTTGTTGCACTCCAAAATTTGGGAGATGATTTAATGTGTGATAGATAAGAACTGAAAATAATTTGACATTTCAGTGTTTTCAGATTATAGGATCTGTTTTATGCTGTAAGGAATTGTAACAAAAAGGGGAGGAAGACAGCTTTATTGGGATGGTTGAAAAAGTGTTGGTATTAGAAACAAATATGATAGTCAAGCAATCTCATCATCATGCTCATGAAATTGAAAGCAGAGCATTTACTAACCATTATGGTATGCCTGTTTTTGGGAACATCTGTAATTATTACAAAAATTGTGTTGCCTGTTATCCTAGTAAATTTACTAGATGATTTTACAGGATTCTTGAACTTCCTTTTGAACGTAACAGACCTGTGGTCATCCTCCTTCATCTAAACATAAAATACTTGACAAGATAGGACAAGTTACAGTAGCCATGTTTAATAGGCCAATCATTTGCTATCCCACCCCACCACTTTACCTTGTCACCAGGTATTTACACCTGAGATGACTGATGAATATGATCAAGTCACAAGGGAGAACCATCCCTACTCATGACAGAATGAAGCACTGTGAAGATATGCATTCGCATTTGCAAATTCCGTAACTTGAAAAGTTCATTCAACCAACCCCAGGGAGATTGGAGCTGGCTAATTACTGGTGTGACTGCTTGGCTAATAGGTGAAGAAGTCTCCTCCTGGTGATGCTGAGCTATTAATTGTAAGGGGGCCTGTTAAGGTGTTATTTGGAAATAGAGCCTGTAAACTAATTTGAATACTGAAAACTTGTTTTGACCATTGATATGAAGTATTATTTTGTATACCAGACAGAAAAAGAAAGGTACCTCACTGGGCACGGTTGTTTGATTGGATCATTTATTAGTTTTTCAAACAAAACATCATGTATAACCACATTTTAGGCTTAAACAGCTAAAAGTGATATCATGCTAATGTATACAGATGTTTTTGAGTCATTCTCAACTTTAATTTCCCCTCTTTTACACAATGATTCACTTTTATAGCATTTTTAAAGCTTTTTCGGATATAAAATGTATCTATTAATGACCAAATTGGTGGCGTTATTTAGTTACTGGAAATTACTCTTTCAAGCTTTTAATACAAATAATTCCTTTTATTGTTTGATAAAGTATGTTTATAGAATTTCCTCGTTGCTTGTTTCACCTATTCTAGGTGTTTTAATAGCAGTATTAATCACCTACCCCTTGCAAATAAAGAAATATGATTTAGGATAAATAGTGCCATCTAGAGTTTGCATTTAGTTAATAATGAACCCAATTCTATATACATCAAACAACCGTGATGGGAGAGACAGGGAAGGACAGAGACATAAGCCCGATGGAAATTGAGCTGGATTTTTACGACTTCCACAATGAAAATTCTTATCGTGGGATGGATTCAACGTTGTTCAACTTTGTTGTGATATTGCAGTGCTACTCAATTTTGATTGGCTGCTGTTAAATGAAGGTCAGGTTAACTTATCGGGACTTCAACACAAACACAAGCTATCATGCTGTAGGGTGTATAGGAACACTTTCCTATTGATAGCGATACATCACATAGAATATATTTCAATTTCATTCCACGATACTGTGATAGAAAACAGGATTGCAACATTGCACGATGCTGCGAGTATACAATGGGCTATAGACAGAAATGATCCAAATAGGAAGGATAACAAGAAAGAGTTGTATGTATGGTGGATATTTATAGAGAGTAGAAAGACAGACAAAGGCATTGGCGATACCAGAAACTTTTTTCAGGGAGCATTGGGTGAAAAGTGAATTTCAGGGGGAGGGGTCAAAATCATGAAATTTCCACAAAATTGCTGCCAAAATGGTAAATTCTGTATTTTTTTTATTGGGGAAAGTTATGTTCGGGGGTCCCCATGCCCCCCAGGACAGATAAGAAGCAGCATTCAGAGTTAGAACCAGTGACAAGAAGAGATAGGACAGACAGGTAGACAGACCAATCGGGTGAAAAGCAAAGAGAGAACAGAGAAAGAGAGAGGGGGCACATTCTTTTTTAAAATACAGAATATGACAGCACAGTTTTAATACCGTCAATATTGTATCCCAATTTTGATTCATTTGCTGTAATATTTGCTCTACATATTGATTTGTAGTGAATGTATGTGTCCCTACACCCCTCATGGCAATTACCTGAGAATAACAGCTTCACAGGTTGATGCTCTCTTGAAATCATTTAAACCCTGTTTTTGCCTCTCATCTTCATTTTATGCCTATCTATAGCTGTGAATCAAATAACATTCTGACTCATACCACATATATGGGCTTAGCTAAAACCTCAATTCAATAAAACGCGATAAGTCAAAGACATACAGCGCTAAAACTTAATGGACGACACCACGCTCAATTCATATCTCGGTTCACTCTGTGCCACATTTCACGGTGACGACATCGCGTAATAACATTGCAACTTTGACTCCTAAATGCACATCGGTATTTATTTTCATAAAACGCTTTTGTGCATCCCACAAATTCAGGTGTGCATCTTGAATTACAGTGCTTTGTAATTCCTTGCAAAGTTTGGTCAATGGCGTTTAAGATAAATATGCAGTGATTCATCGTAGCATCCAAATGCATAGACATGGTACTCTTTTCATTTGGGATTCTTATCCTATAAAAAGATCATATATCCAATATTATTCCTCTTTTTGCCTTACTAAGCTAAAAGTTTTCCCTGTCTGTGTTGGTAAATTCCAATATGGTACCAGTACACAGGTATGGCATTCTACATACTAGAAGTCTCAATGGACCTTATTATATGCCTATCAGGTGTCCTACTTAGCTTTTCTTAACAAGCGTTGTCTTTTGTGAGTTTAACCATCGCAAACGTGAAGCACGCCATTACGTTTATGGAGCCTTATGTCTAGCGTAGGACATTTCCTGTGCCTGGTGTTGCGATGTGGCCACTAGCTGAGAGCACTTCAAGTCTGAGTTCAAGTGAAGAGGTAAGCAAGATGTGAGCGATATATCTGCAGATGATTTTAAACTATTTCAGTTTATTGGTCTATAGTTTCAGAAATTGAGTGATGTTTGAAGAAAGCAATCTGAAACATCCGCTTGGTTTTCTATTATAGATAGTTCTTGGGTTGTTTGATATTGATCAGTATCAATCTTTGATTCATTTGTTAATTGCATGATGCTTCAATCACATGTTTTACAATCATGATACTCTTTGGAGACTGAAAGTAATCGGAAACATCCACTTTGGTGTGAATTTTGAAATGACGCCCTTCTCAGTTAACATTAAATGCTGGCTGATTTCTACCAAATATCAATTTTTATGTTGCATGATATCTGACACACAAGATCTCAGTAGTCTGAAGTATACATTGACCTGTTTACAAAGATTTACAATTGATCTTACATTTTGATTTGATGACAGGTTTTTACTCCTGATATTCATACATTGATACTTCATCTTTGGAAACAAATGATGAAACATGGTATTGTTTTACAGTGTAAATCTGGAAGTGACTTCAGACTGAATTTGTCACAAGATCTCCCATTTTCATAACAAATTCTTGATTACGCTATCAATTTTCTCTCACCTTTGCAGACATTTTGGATTATTTGATTCCAATGTAATCTTGTCTGATATTAAGGAGTCAGATTCAGCAGCTTGAGGTGCTGAGATCAGGCTCCACCGCAGTACTAAAATGTCCTTTTCCATGCCATGAATATTAATCAACAGATGGTCTTACGGAATAGGAGATTGCAAGTTATTATTGTTCACTGGTTTAGGTCAGGAGCTAGATAAGTCATAGTATCAGAGATACTGAAATTGTAGTGTTCTATGTATGAGTAAACTATAGAATACAGCAGGTGCACATAGGATGTAATGATATACGCACCATGCTCACAGAATTTTAATTTTGTGTCTTTTTTTTCCTGTTTTCAAGTATTTGATAAGACCCTATTCATTGAAACTTTGGGAACTTGTACATTTTATCTCACGCAGCACGTGAGTGGAAATTCTGTACTAAAATCTGGACTGGACGTGAATAATTTAATCGGTTTACTTTGGGCATGGTGGGCAGTCAAGAAATGTTGGTAATTTGAGGATCATACAGGAATTGTCATTTTTGTCAGCAGATGAATGTTATTAGGAACTTAAGTGTCATTAGATGTGAACCATTTTGTACAATACTTAATTAAATTTATGCTCTGGTTTTATGTTCAAGTATGGCATGTCTCATGTCACAGAAAAGTTTCCAAGTGAGAGTTTCAGTAACAGAACTCATCTTGATATCCCGCTTAGAAGTCAACTACTGGCATGCTTCAAACTAAAAATAAACTATGTACCTGTAATGTCATCCTAGCCTTACCTGTCGGGGTTATTGACTGACTCAGCTGAGTGATTACAGAGATAGTTTATTATGCAGCGGGGTGGTTTCCCCTTCTCCTCATCATCAACGAGGACGACATCGTAGCATCTCTGGGAATCAAGCCATCATCTTCAATAGTCAATATCAAATTACCTGCCGTTGTTTTAACACATACCTATGGAATTTCCTGTCGTACTGGCTCACCTGGCTGCATCACCGCGTGAGAAATGTCTTCCGCCGATGATGTTACTCACCACCTGAGTTGAATAAGTTGTTGGTCATCACTTGTTTTTCATTCATTAATTTTCTGGACAACACCACATCGGTTGTCGATATGAAAATATTAGCATTGATTAGAGGGTTGTGCTTTTGTTTTGCCACTTGGGAATTCAACCCCTTATTGATCTCCCGTAGAAAGCCACTTGGAAGAGGGTTGTTTGTTTTGACTTGATAAAAGTCAGTCTTACCTCTTATTTTAGTCGTCAATGCAGGTGGGAAGTAGGTTATGGCTCGAGGTATTGCAACCTCACGAGACCCTACCTGGGTGCTGGAATTTAATAGCGTATATTTGGGTGTTTTAAGTGGGTTGGAAGTGATCTATTTAAATTGATTTCAGCGTGCCTTTCGGGCAAGAATTGTCTTACTCCCAGAATAGCATTAGATGGATGCTAATTCTATCTGCATGCTGAGTTGTGATGGAATGTGATAAATTGGATAAGTTGGAGTGACGGAATGATGCTAGATTGAAATCCTATACGTAATAGTACAACATTACAAATCATATAATGAGACTCATTATGGTGTGAATGTAGCATAAGAGTTTGTTAATGGTTATGAATATTGCAAGAAGTAGTGAAACCCATATTAACCCCCCAGATTATTCTTAATAGCATTTCTCACTATCATCTTCATGCATAAAGATAACTGATTTTCTTCAGTAGCATCTGGTTTTGTCATTTTCATGATTTTCGGGATGGAGAATCGTAGTAATTATCTCCAGAAGCTGAGCTATTGCCTTGGTTAACATACCTTTGATGGAATGTTTTGATGAAATGATGAGAGAGGAGATGAGATGAGGAGAGTCCTACTAGAAGATGTACAGCTGGTGTGGTGAGATGGAAATTGTATGTGATTTTGGTGGAATAAAAAATAGATGAGAGGAACGAAGATCTATTATAAAGTATGATAAGTGCAGCAGTGGATCTAAAGATTTGTCCATTTTAAAATAGGATACAGTTTATAACCATTGTTTAATATTATTTCCCTCCGATTTTCATAGTCTTACATTGTATCAAATACCCACTGTCATCATCAACTTCTCAAATCATCAGGAGTTGCAAATAGGGGATGTAAGACTTTAATCGTTTATCATTGATGATTTGAAACAAGTCAGAGTCAAGAATTGTTAGTGTTGGAATATTTAAAGTCTGACCTTTTATAAGGGGGTCTTACAAGACATACGGTTTACCAATATTCCCATTAAAGGGAGGGCAAAATTGGAAAAGAGAAATACTGAATACTCTGCAGATTTTCAAGAACATTCAGTAGTATACTCATCACAATATCTGCTGAAGTAAACTCAGTAGTACAATCCATCTCTACTATAAGTCACATTTAGTATATAGTTGGCTCAGTAATAGTCGGGGATACCGACTCGTGCAGCTACGTGGCATAGCAAGATGCTTGTCAACTATCTCTATCGTTGTCCAGGTCAAAGAACCCTCAAGTGTTCTGGGTGCTGTCAAGTAGGTGCAGTTGTCCTTGCTAGCTTCTTTGCTGCTCATTCAGACAACATTGAGTACTTGATTGTCACTAAAATACCCACCCTATCTTGGACTGCCCACTTGATCACTGAAATACCTGTTATAGCTCGGTTATAGCTGCCTGAATGAACATTTGCCCTTGTGCTTTTTGGTGTAGAGAAAAGTCCATACATTATGGCTTTCAATGCTTTTTTTTACAACATTTTCAAAGTAGTTGTAAAGTATTACCATCAAAGTTACATCTAAAACATTAAGTGTTCATGGTGTTGGGTAGGCAGTTCTTGATCAACATGATGACAATGTAGTGAGGAAAATGTTGAAACCATTCCCTTGTATGTCAACATTTTAAGCTGTGTGTAGAATATTGTGATATGGGTTTATTACAGGGCAAGCAGTAATGCCTTCTTGGAAGTGTTAAGAAAAACATATTACAAAATTAATAAGTCACATTGAGTGAATCTTACTTGAGCCATTTTATGAATGATGTGTATGAAGATTCAGAATCATTTTAGTTGTACAACCAGTTGGTCATTCAACTATAAGAAGAGTTGGTTAGGTGAGGTAGAAGCAAGTACAGTGAGAATAAACAGGATATATGCATAATAATGCGCTATAATGTCCGCAGTCATGGCAGTAGGTTGTGGAGGCTGCAGTAAGAGGTAAAGACTCAGAACAGTCAGCAGTAAGACAAATAAGAGTCAAATGTGTGTCTCCATGGTAAGGTGATAAAAACTCGGAAGTGAGTATTCCTGTCTATCTTTGTCAGTGGTATTTATGTGTGTGAGGGTGGGGTGTGTGGGGGTGGGGGTGGGGTGGATGTGTCATCATGTGTGGGTTGTATGCACGGGTGTGTGTACATGTTTGCCTTTTGTATGCACATTTGTTACTTTGAAACAGTTACTTTCACAGCATAATTCTGTAACCAGTTTATCTCTGTTTTTTTCTGTTATCCAGGTCCATCAATACATGTGTGCCCTCCCAGAGGACAAGATTCCGTATGTGAACAGTGACGGGGAGAAATACCGCATCAAATCCCTTCTCCAACAGCTGCCCCCTCACGACAATGAAGTACGCTACTGCAATGGACTCAGCGAAGAAGAAAAACGAGAGCTGCGCTTATTTAGCTCACAGCGAAAGAGAGAAGCCCTGGGGAGGGGGACAGCGCGGCCGCTGCCCCTTACTTTGGCTGGGTGTGTGTGCTATGAGGTTAGTAGATCAAATAACACCAACGAATGGAATAGTTGATGAAATGCAGTGTTAAAAGTTAGTGAAAAGGAAAAAAGATAGTTGTCTCTAAGGCAGGAACCTTATACGAATTAACACTGTGTGGATGGATGCTGTATGCATTCTATGTATGAATTAACTCATCAAATTTTTCAAAAGAAAATATATGCTTGTGCTCCAATTTGGACCCAGCATAGGAAATGTACTTCAAGTAAGTACCAATATCCCAATTACCTGTTTAGTAATTCCTGGGATAAAATCTGAAAATTTTACAATTCTTGTTTAGGAAAGTACAAACTGCATGCAAATGAATAAAATGCAGGTATTTCAATGCTGCTCTCAATAACACATTACATTCGCAAGTAATTCATGCATAGTCACAGGGTTGTTCTATTTTTAGTGGCAAATTTACAAATGAAAAACTTTTAGTCCTTCATATCAGTTTGCTCTAAAGAGGAGGAACATGAATGCATCATTATTTGTTTCAGTTGAGTGATGGTGATGTTATATGAAAAATGTTCAGAATGCAAAAATAACATCTTGATGAGAAGAGTTGTCATTTTAAGATATGATACATAGAGATATGATACATAGAGCTTCAATATTCATCTCTCTTGCAATGGTCTCAATTTCAAGTTGAACTTGAGATGTGTTACTACCATACATAATTGATGAAGCAGTATAAATAAATATGGTGAACATACAGAGCAGCTCATCTTACTCAGAGTTACTGAAGGGCAACTATATCTTTTGGTTTTTACAATCCTTTTTATCAAACCCAAGGGTGATACTCTGTCCAGAATGGCAAAAGAATATTGTTGGTTTAAGGCAAAAACATGATCTTTTTTCATCACAAATGAGAGAGCCTTGGTGTATGTAGCAAGCAAATATGAAAATGTATATTTTATGCCCTTCAGTGGATAGTAATGGATTTAGAACTGCTGGACCAACTACCATTGCAGGACATTAAAGGTGCCCTAAATTTTTTTCCCAGAAATGCTTCCAAACATTGCATTCTGTAATTTAATTTAATAGCACACTTATCAAATGGGGTGGGGCACATTTTTGTAAAAACAAAAAGTGTATGTGAGTTTTTATGCTCCAGTGTTGCAGGATTACCCGTAATGTCCAAATGAATCTGGATATGCGCAATAGATTTGCTCAGGTAGCATACATAGATATATCGATTCAGATTGAGCTGGTCTAGATTGGTCTAGCTTGGTCTAGTTTAAGAACATTTTACAAGTTTATTTCTGAAAGAGACTTTTTTTTGCTTATGATTCTTTTCTTGTTATTGCAACTAAATATAAAAAGCTTGCACTACAGCCAACCACACCTGGGTTTTAATCACCAGGCCACTGTATCAAAATCAGCCATCAAAACCACAATTTCAATGACAATTGAACAAATAAAAGAAATTATTAAGTGCTCAAAGTGAGAAAAGTCATCATATTACAGTGGTAAATTTGATATCTCAAAGTGTGATCGGAAAAGGGGTGTCAAATTTGCCACGCAGGTGTAACTGAGTGGTCAGCATGTTGTCTATGAGGCTCGATAGGAAATGGTTTTGTAAAGACAACCTCAGATAACACACACATATAATGGATAAAAAGCCAGCTTAGCATTGAACAATTCTTTCAGATTTTTTCCACCTTTTCAATACTAATATTCAAATCAAGGTTCAATCAAGAAAACTGCTAAGGGCATTGCACAGAAGTAAATATGGAGACCTTATGCACAGCTGCAGTTGGTGCATGGTGTTAATCTTGATTCAATCTCGGTGTTGGGATTGGGATCTTGGGGTTGGACTGGAAGTAGTTAGGACAAGTTAAGATAAATGGAGGAGATATCGATCATGAAGTTACCGGTGTGATAGGTGGAGTTGTGGTGTTTAAATGGATGCCTAGCCTTGTGTATGATGCAGGCAGGTGTTTATTCAACAGCTGGAGTTGTCCGGTTTACAGTGGTATCCAAGTGACTGGGAAAATAGCTTTTTGAGCAGTGTGTCCTGTATCCATGACATTCAAATGATTTTCAAACATACCAATGTATGCCATAGGCTGCTGTCTCCTCAATTGTTTTGTAAAACGTAGCTTCAAAAGCACTTGCATCATGTAATGCAGGTACTGCAACTAAAGTTTTTTTGACTGATATATTAGGTCCTAGAAAATTGCCCCATTGGACATGTTGGAAAAAATGGGAGGGTATTCTAAAATAATTCCATCTGTTGTTGAAAGTACCTAGACTAGAGCTTACTATCTTGTGCAGTTTTGAAGCAGAGAAGGTTAAACATAAAGTGCTAGTTATGATTTTGCAATCATCAAAATAGCATCTTGTGTTCTCTGTAGAAATTTCTATTACCACAACATAATCAGCTGTATTACAGAAGTCAATTTTGACACACCTGAAAATAAAATAAAGTAAAACTAAAACATAATACTACATCCCACTACATATTCTTGTGTAAAATAATTGATCCCCAGTTTGATCAGAACTAACTACTCAGCCCAGATTTCCATTTCTCCTCTTAATATAAACTGAACCCAATATAATAGGTTTCTAATGGCAAAAGCAATTTGATTCTGTGTATGATACTCTACAAAGTCACAAAGCATTAGGGCCCATTTAAAAAGGAAACAAACAGAACAGCAAGTCAATGGTATTAGACAAGGGTACAGGTAGGTTGCAATATTGCAAGAGGAAAGAAAGATTGTCATCTAGACCTCCAATGCGCTAATACAAGTTTAATCTATGTGCCTCTAAGGCAAGTGTGTTGTGAAAGGATGATGGAGGGCGTACCTACCGTGTTCCTTACCAGCTGGAGTTTACACCCAATTACGCATACCCAAATCGCTACCATACAGATAGCCTCCCGCATGCATGTTTTTAAGAGTTTGGGATGTTCAACTTGAGAAATCTTTAGAATAAAATGGTGACATGGTTGGCTATAGTAAGCCAAATGAGACGTAGGCCTATCAAAGATGTGTCTCAACAACCACTGAATTTATACTTTGCATGTTTAGTCTGGTTTTGTAAAAGCATTTTATTTTTACATGTGATGCAATCAAGCAAAATCAGTCGGAACTTGGAAATATTGATTTTGAGATATAGCCAAAGAAAGAAAATATTTCATTTTGATTCCTGTTGTTTTGGAAACTCTTTAATTGCTCATATCTTTGGAACTGGTTGTTCAATTTCTGCAAAATACAGCTTTGTAAATGCTTTTTACTATCCTATAAGAAACTGAAAATTCAATATTTCTGAGTTCCGACTGATTTTGCTTGAACGCATCACATATTTGAACTGTGGTCATGAAAATATTCAGCCCTCAGGTGTGACACAAGAGTGTTGAAAATATAGTGGGCAACTGAATACTCAAATTGTAGGAAGAAAATGGTATAATATATGTAATCAACATGTTTATGTGATAAACTAGTGTCATTTTTCACAATCTCAAGTTCTCAACTTTTTATCTACAAAAAGAAAGTTGAAGTTTTGTTCAAGAACAGCCACATCATCAATCTAAACAATACCAAGTGAGGCTCATTTGCTTTGTGATGTCAAACTTGTAAACCATCCATGCAATATACAGGATTGACTGCAGACATTTTAATACCTATTTAATAAGTCAAGTAACCTTTGACAATCCGGGATTATCATAATTAGTGGGATAAGATTGTTTAATTCCTCCGTAACCTCAGGCAGCCTGTGATACTTCGTCTCTCGTTTGGATATAGCTGCCCTTGACATTGCTATGCATTAAGCATCTTAAGTAGATCATCTACTTACAAGAAATTTAAAAGAAAATGGCAAAAGACAATAAGAAGTGAATGCAGTCATTTACATGATGGAGTAGGTTTATCAGATGATGGCTTTGTCCTTTTACACCTGCTTAAGATTCAAGACTTTCTTTTTGTTCCATCAAGTTGTCACAAGTTTACACCTTAGTTGAAACTGGGGATCCATACACCACAGTTGGCATAAACCTTGAAGTCTGAAGGTCCAACAAGAGGGATCAGACTTTGAGCCTGATGAGACCAAGTTCTGGGTGTCCATGTGAAGTCCACTTTTCCCTGTTTGTGTTGATGAAAAGTTACCAAAAAATAATAATAATGGGTAGAGGAGGTCCTGGACTACAAAATAGCAACCAATAAGCCAAGAAAAAAATGTGTGCTTGTCCTCGCACACTTTGTGAAGGACAGGGTTGGTCGGTCAGATTTTTAATTTTAGTATATTTTAATTTTAAAAGAAAAAAAAACTAAATAGGTGTGAATTATTACACAAGTTGCAGGAACTTTGTCTAACAATCACAATTGTTTTTGTCTATTTGTTTCCTTCTAGTGTGGCAATGCCATATGTGGTGGTGACATGTCAGTATCTGCATCAAGAGCTGGTCACAATGCATGCTGGCATCCTTCCTGTTTTGTCTGCTGTGTCTGCAAGGAACTCTTAGTAGATCTAATCTACTTCTACAAGGATAATAAGGTGTATTGCGGTAGACATCATGCAGAGTCTCTCAAGCCAAGATGTGCTGCCTGTGATGAGGTAAACCGCAAACTCAACATTAATGTTTTTAACGATTGTTTGATGGGAATTCATTCTATTTGAATCTATTTTTGGTGGCATTCCTTTTTACAATTTCAAGCTGATATACAGCTCTACATCTGATGAATATTGCATATCAGCATTAAACTGTAACAAGGAATGTCACAAAAAATGGATTTGATAGTATGAATTCCCATCAAACAGTTGTGATTAACAGTCCAGATGAACCTAATGATACATAGTCAATACTTTATACACAATTTTTATTAAATAATTTGCACACTTTGAAGCAAAATAAGAAATATTATATATGTTAAACAAAATATGAAAGACATTTCTTTGAAGGAAAAAAAAAATATACAAATATGATAAAAGACATATATTCAAAGTTTCCTATTTGCAAAATATTCAGGGGAAAAAAAGCTTTTTATATTTTCATTATAATGACTTTTTGCTCTCTGGTAAAACCTTTTAAAAATACATTTAGTCAAAATATACTTTTGCCTTTTATATCCTTCCTTGATTTTTTCCCAACTTTGTAATATTGCAACTAATGCAGTTCTATCACTTTGATTTGCTCCAAATTATCATTAATTAGTCGCTTACTAAGTGTCTTGAGAAAATATATCTTCCCTTTTCCAGGCTACAGTCTGTTACTACTATGATTGACAGGTAGAAAATGGCTAGGAGCAAATCCAATCCTAATCATATTATATATGGCTATTTTCATAATTAAAGGTTCAGGGCAATGTCATCTTTTTGAAAATACAGTTTTTTGGATAAATTTAAAAGAACAGGAAAAGAACATGACACAATTCAGAAACATTCTAATGTTCTTCATTTGATTGCTGAGTTCGTGAAAAATAGTGGTCATTTTGCTAAAAAAGAAAAACAGGATCCTCCCAATATTAGCAATAAATGCAATACTTCCTGGCCAAAAATTTCGCGTGACCATAACGGTGAAATAATCTTGTCCAACCTTCTTAAATGTCCAATTAAAACCTCTCTAGCCACCAGCCATTTTCTTCCACAATAATTATTGCATTTACATATCAAAGGACTGACCAAATTCCACAGGGATGCCCAGTGCAACTAGGGAATATTGTAATAGTGTTTTCTCTTAAACAGTGCATCTTATTTCTCCCATTTTACTTTCTGGTGTAATTGGATTAGTAGTGCTACTTTAGCCAATGTCCATTTGGTTTAAAGTAAATAGGATTGGTAGTGGGTTATTCACCTACTGCTTTTCCTTTATCTCCTTCTTTTCTACTTTTCTTTTTTCAATTAAAATCCTCGGTATCGTTTTGCTACCTGAACTGTTCCTGTACAAGCCAAATATAGCCGTATGAATGATATGAAGACTTGAATGAATCGCTCTCTCTTGCTCCTACTGGAAGCATAGAGCCTTTCAGTCTAGTATTTGCATATGTTTTGTGAAAAAGAAGATGTGTGCATTTGCTGTAGGCCCGGCTGTAGGATGTCTTTAGGGGCATATTCAGTTTTGGGTATCTTGGAAACCCATTTGAAATAGCGCAATAGATTGCAAGGGTTTCAGATATGTAGGGGGTCTTGAGAGTGTCTCAATTTGAAAGTAATGCCCTGTTGGATTTTGCAGTGGCAGATTTGAATTGTGTACTAAAGGGCAATTTGTCTGTACGCTGGTGACGTAAATGCACCAATTCCAATCTGCCACTGTGAAATTCAACATGGTGTTACTCCCAACTTGAGACAAGACACACTATATAGCCTAACTAGCTTGTGGGTAGACAAATAAACTAAAATTGATGTTTTCTTTCTGTTTCAGATTATCTTTGCTGATGAGTGCACAGAAGCAGAGGGCCGTAGCTGGCATATGAAACATTTCTGCTGCTTTGAATGTGACGCTCAACTCGGAGGTCAACGATACATCATGCGTGAAGGACGTCCATACTGTTGTCACTGTTTTGAAACTATGTTCGCAGAATATTGCGACGCTTGTGGGGAAGCCATTGGTGTTGACCAAGGACAAATGTCGCATGAAGGCCAACATTGGCATGCAACACAGAAATGCTTCTCATGTTGTACATGTGGAAAGTCTCTCTTGGGCCATCCGTTCTTGCCAAAACACGGACTCATATACTGCAGCAGTGCTTGCAGTCGAGGCGAAGTAGCCAGAGGAGAGGTAGAAACAGAAAAACTGGAATCGGCAAGAAGTCGGAAACCGATCCACGTCCAAGATTTAAATTTAGACAATTTATCAGTTGCTACTGCTGAGGAGCGAGAAGTTGAATCAGGGCGTGCGGTGCATAGATCACGGAACTTATCAAGACGATCTCTGCCTGATTTAAGACAACAGCAGAGAAACGCAGCTGAAGATAGAAGGCGTAGCAGCATGAGAACAGCTCAAGAGAGACGAAAAGCAAGTGGGTCATCTCAAAGCCTTGCAACAAGGCAAGAGAAGCAAGAACGTAAGCAAGACCCATTTGAGTCACGGTTTGTTGATGGTCGACAAAGTGAGAAGGCGAATAGGCGGAGAACATCAAGTGAAATCAGGACTGCCACCAATACAATCGGTGGGTCTAGGCAAGATATGAAACCTAGACAAGCAAATGTAATGGAATCCACGATAGATCAGAAACGCAAAGCAGTCCCCACAGGAACGGCTATGCAAATAAACAGAATCAATATAAAAAGGACCGTGCTAGATCAGACAATGCCAGTCACTATGGTACTCAACCCAGAAATCGTGGCTCTCCTAGCAGGCCGACTATGCCACATTTTGATCGCAGCGTAGAAGCGTATCACTCTGAACGTGTGACCGGCAAGTCGTTTTCAGAAATCGCATTACAGAATCAACATTCGGACAGATACAGGCAGAGAAGACACACAGGTGAATATGAGGACTATTACTCAAGCTCATCTTCATCTGATGATGAGTACGATGATTACTTATACCAAAGAGGCAACAGCATGGTAGGATCTAGGATTAAATATGTAGAAACATACAGAGCAAGACCTCACATGCAAAGATCACAAAGTCATGGCAGTAAGTTAAAATCAAAGTCAAAGAAAAAGAAAAATAAGAATTGTATAGTATCATAGAGTGGTCATTAAATTATTTCTAAGCATATCAATATTTAATTAATGTATGGGCTGTGTAAAAATAAACATACTTGTTTCGACACATGTCATGATAATACAGCCTTGCTACTTTAGTGATATCCGTTTAAAGATAAAAGTTGTTAATATCCATTTTTAAAAGCATAAAAGTGTACAAAGTATACTCAATACTAATGATATTATCTTGGATGAACAGATTTATATGTGTTGGGTAGAGACATCAAAAGTAGTTCTAAAACTGGTCAACAACAGTGATTTTGAACTGAATATTAAAAAAAAAAAAACCATTTCAACATCAATAAACACTAGAGAAACATCAGTCAGTCTACCAACAGCATTACACCGCTGATAACGGAAAATGGTTTCTTTGAATTATTCGGTTAAAAAAGTGAGTGTTGTTGACCAGTTTTAAAACTGCTTTTGATGGTATCTTAATTTGTTTTTGGCTGATGATAAACTAGACCTATACCATTTTTCACCCTGATGTGGCAGTGACGTCAGTACGCATTTCATTAGGCGCAGCTTTAAGTAGAAGTAGACGCTCAAAGTGCTGGCGTACACACACGTTTAAAGATGCCGCAAGATGCGTGCAAGAAACAGCTGCCTCAACACATTGACGTCACTGCCACATCTGGGTGAAAAATGGTATAGTCGCTAGAGCTGAGTGTGATCACTAGTATAACAGCAACAATGAGCATGCCAAATGAGGGCACTATTCATACACAATGGACAGACTGTATGTATCTTGGTAAATTTATGTGGACAGTTTGAGAAGAGAAAAACTCTGAATCTCAAATATTATGAACAAGATCAATTGAAACTTTTTGATTGCAGTATACTTTAGAGTGTAGTACTGCATCACTCAATTTTACATATATTTTCCAGTTTTTCTTTCTTTAGTTGTAAACGTGTGTGTATTTGATCAGCTCATCATGTTTGTAAATTTATACATTTTATTGCAAGTAAAAGTTGCACACACATAATTAAGTTCAAAAAGCCTGGCTGTATGATTCAGTGAATTACCGAAACCTTATAAATTCTTCAGCCTAAAAAATCTCAATGTCATTTACTTGATTCATTAACTGCTAATGATCAGGTATTGTATTCTCTTGTGCAAGTCAATGCCTGACCCAGTGTGTTATACAAAACCATCCAATGCATCAGTGAGCTAACACAGATAATTATCTATACCAACCTCAATTATCACCCATTTTCAGCCTGAGTACTAATTTGTACAGGCTGTGATTAGGTAGACATTGTGGTTAATAGTGTTGTAACACTGTGCACCTGTTTAGCAGCTCACCTGTTGCTAAGTTAATAAGTAATTTGTAAGCATTACAGAATCAACAAAAGGAAGACAGAGTTAGTCCAACAATAAGAAACGTTGCCAACCATCCATATGTTTCAAACAATCACAAACAATGTGATGATGACAATTAAGTGCAAATTTAGGCTGAGTAAATCTATATGAATTGATGAGTTATTGCAACTCCACTTGGTAATTTGTAATCAATTGTCTTCTATATATTAGGAAAACAAGATTTTTTTATCGCAACATACTCTCCTCATACTGGCAATATGGGTAACATGTTAGGTGGCCTGGTACAATAATTGATCAAAACTGTATTTTCGTATAAGACTACTTGGAAAGTCAGATGTGATGTTGGTAGTTTTTAGATGAAGTGTGATTTTATTGAACAAATTGAGTTATTTGCATTTATCTCCAATTTGTACCATTTGACATTTTGCCCTTTTAAATGCTGAACTCACTTTACTTAATTGTTCGACATTTTGAAATATTAATTATTTTTGAAGTTGACAGGTATACAACAAAATAGCAGTCTTGATCAATTATTGTCACGGTCCAGCGTGTTGTTCTGAATCTAAATCATGTAAACAGATAATCAATTACTTGATTTTAATGGTAAAATGTCTTGTCATGTAAGTTGACTGAAACTTGGTTACACAAGACTCTCAACCCATTATAAGTGCCCACATTTTAAGTCACTTAATCCATATAACTTTATGCTGGGTTTGTACAATTAAATTCAGCCTTAATCAATTTGTTGCAAGTTTGCATGAAATTAAGCTAATGGTTTACCAAAGTTATCTACAACCAAATTTAAATGAAATCTTGTGAGTACTCGTAAAGATATATTATGAATATGAAAACCGATCTTTGTCCGTAACCTCTGTACCTGTAACTTGAAAGTAATTGTGCCAATTTAACACAAAGCAAAACTTGTATACGCAATTTTTTTTCTATTGTAAAACTTGTACCATATATTTTGCCAGATGTATATATCTAAAAAGTAACAACAAAGCATGTTAATTATTACATATAATTCCATTGGAATTGAAGCATGTGTGGTGATGGAATGTATTCAAATTATGTTGTTCTACATTTTCTTTTTCTGTATAAAGTCTAGATTGTATGTGTATGCAGTAGCCAAAGCATTGTATTTAAATCAAATATTTGGAGATTATATTTGGCAATTTAAGTAATTGCTCTTTTTTGTATAGTATGTCTTATAATGTTACAAATTGAAAAGTATTGTGTACATTTTATAAAATTTGATTTGTCATGCATGGATGTTGCATACTGTCAAATTCTGCAGTTTGTGAAAACCTTGTTGTGCAACAATAGGAATTAGGGGATTAAGAGAAATAGACCCACTCAGGGTTCAGAAAACATTTATATTTGAAGAATATAGGCGGCTCTACTATTTGGCTTATATTGAAACTTTAATATAGTAACTTCACATTCAAGATCAAGATATTAAACTTGTGCAAAGTCAACACTATATAACGAGATGCATATTTGAGTTTTAAGTCAGTATATTCACAAAAGAATTTAAAAAGCAACTTTGCAGTGTTACCTGAATTCAAAATGTTACATTTTTTTCTGGCATATCTCAATTTAGAAATCGGGGTTTGCTTGAAAAGAGATTAATAATATGCGACCAATCTGTAATCATAACACATGCTTGTTAACATGTCTATCCAAATAAGACATCTTTACAAGACAACATTTCTATTTGGGTTAAAGAAACGTGTACTGACAGATGAGGATGTTTGAGTTCCAATGATAGGGTGCCTCTCAGTCATAGCATGTTTAAAGTCTTTATTGTTGCTCTCTACAAGCTGTGCATTCTTCCATATTAGCGTAGTTGAGAACCATAACAAAGTTTTCACAATTAAATTGAGGCAGTATGCAATATCTATGCAAATAATTATGCTTGTGCAGAATTTACCCATCGCTACAGAATTATTATACAAAAATAAATACTGCCGTGGCGTGGCTTCTATTTATTACCATATTGCCCAAGAAAATCATACAGGTACTTAGTGACCAAAGAAACGGGGAAACTTGGTACATTATTGTTAACTTTTCAAATCGTCCAATTGTCTTAACTTAACCAAAGTTGTGAAAATAATAGTAAAAATTTTCAAAGGGCACAAGTAATCAAATTATAGGATGTGCAAGTAAATCATTATGGAGAGTGCTTGCAGGTATAACTGACAGGTTTAAGAACTTGCACTCATTGCAACAACTTTTAGAAGTTTGAACCATTTGTGATGAGTCATACAAGAATGTTGGCACGTACAATTGCATGATGCTGGTGTGAAAGTTTGATTACAAAATGTGTTGAAAGGTACCTACCTGTGGAAAGTGCTTTCCTGTGAAGAATCAGGAGCAGCTTACTACCTTTGTATTATGTTCAATAACTACCTGTTACTCTCCTCGGGCAATTCTGAATCACAAGAGATGATTCATAACCATACACAATACTTATATTAGTTCATAATGCTGTAATGCGGTTATTGGAACTAATGTACCCAAGTAAGCTAATCATGTCACTGTTGATTTTAATGTACCCAAATAAGATTATCATTTCAAGTAGCTATTCAGAGCTATGTGTATCTTAATAACCACTGATTCTGTACGGTATTCGCTGTCGAAGTGACGTCAATAGATGAATACAATTTTTGAATAGATCGCCCTGCACTACAAGCAGGTTGCACTCATCACTTGTGTATGTCTGCAATCATAGATTGAATACAATACCGCTCTTTTCAAAGATACTAATCTTACAGGTGCGAGTGATCAGAATGTCTTTGACATATATGGTTCAATGCATAGGTACCAAGTGAACGTTGTAGTGCAGGACGATCTATTCAAAAATTCTATTCATCTATTGCTATGGTAGTTAATCCGATTATTACGTCACTTAGACAGCGAATATGTTTTGTACACATCGATTCCTCGTAACTTGGTTTTGTACTACCTCACATGCTGTGAATACCAGCATGGTGTAAAGGCAGTGTATGCAAATGAATATTGCATTGTCCAGAGATGGGCCAATGAATTAAATCTCTCCTTTCAGCAAGGCTATGCCTATTATGTGTAAATCAATTTGCTGTAGAAGTAGTGATGGGGCAGGATTAGTTACCATACCAATGGCTTTACACTATTTTTGAATGCATGACCCTGCACTATAAGTAGGTTGCACTGTGTATGTGTGCAGTGATATATTGATAACATGCCACTCTTTTCAAAGACACTAATCTTACAGGTGCGAGTGATCAGCTTGATGTGAAAAGTCTATAGAATCCAGTTCCTTATCCCTGTTCTTTGATGTGCAATGAAGATGAACAGCATAACGTCTAGCGCAGGGCAATATTTAAAAATAGTGAAAACCCATTGCTTTGGTAATTAATGCTGCTACAATACTACTACTACAGTGAATTGGAATGGTGTATGTACTTGAATATTAACTATACTCTGTTTGCCTTCCTCGAGTCAGTAAAATTAAATCAAATTTTGAGATTTTCTCAAAAACTGTTAATTTTTGTAGGAATCTGTTATGTTAGTTGAATTCCTTGCATCATTTCCTTTTTGAAAATGTATACTTTTATATACTTCTCATCGTTACATTTAAAGATACAATAAAAAACAATATCAAAATTACTGACTCGAGGAAGTTATACAGACTATAGTTTTGATCAGCAGAATCAGGGCTCAATTTGCCCACCTGTTATCATGAAATAGCTCCCACTTAGCCTCTTGTATAACATGACCGGGCGCTTCTTACTATCTTCTGGCAATAAGTTTCAATTAGAGAATAAAGGTATTGTTTTTAGCCGCTGTCGTGTATCTATCATCTCCTATAACACGGGTGACATCATTTTAAGTAAAACAAAGGCCCAGCCCTATTCAAACCCTGCTATATTTTCATTTGCTTTACACCCGGTGCGCCGCCACTGGGTGAAGTACCCAGTAAGATACAAGGAATCGGGCTCATATTTGTACTCTGTGTCCAAAGAACTTGGTCAGGAATTCTGTGAGAGTATGATCCTGCCAGGGATCTGGTTCCAGAGAATTTATATATGTATTACTATTGCTAATAACATTCTACATTTACTATGTTAAGAAGATTGATTTTATATATGAATTTTATGAATTGATTATGAAGTTCACTATTTAATGTATTCTTTATTGTACTTAATTATGAATTGATCAAAGAAAATGAATAGAACTGAATGTATTTGATTGAGAATAAGCTTCTATCCTCAATCCTGTATGTGTTTCTTTGGTGACAGGTAGAAAACCCCCTTGTTGATTAATTTAACCTTTGTTACAGAGAGACATTATATTTCAAAGAACAGGTACTTATCAGCAGTGTTCGAATTGAGGAAAAATAAATGGTTGTCCCACGGACAACCAGATTACAATTTCTGGTTGTCCGTCTTAAGTTTTTGGTTGTCCGTAGGCCTACAAAGGTGACTTTTGGCTACAGATTTATGGTTGTCCGGCGGACAACCGAATCAGTATTTTTGGTTGTCCGGCGACTTTTTAGTTGTCCCGGGCGAACGGACAACCACAATTTCGAACGCTGCTTATCAGGCTATTCCTGTTGACAATTACACCACCTTACAGAAAACATCACCTTAAGGGGGTACTACACCCCTGGCCAATTTTGTGCCTATTTTTGCATTTTTCTCAAAAATTATAGCGCATTGGTGACAAGTAGGATATGTATATTATAGGGGCAAGAACTACAACTACTGCACTGAAAATTCAGCTACTCAAGGCAAGTAGTTATTGATTTATTGATCAAATATTGGTTTTCCCTCATTTTTGACTGTAACTCCACAACTGTTGTCTGTGCTGAAATAAAATATCCAGTGTAGCAGTTGTAGTCCTTGCCCCTATAATATACATATCTTACTTGTCACCAATGCTCTATAATTTTTGAGAAAAATGCAAAAATAGGCACAAAATTGGGCAGGGGTGTAGTACCCCCTTAACTGAATGGGTGACTCCATTTGAGATCTACACCCCCAGTGTGGGAGATTAAGATCAAGTCTTCCATAGGGGGTGTTTGGAATAACCTGGAATAGCCAACTATTCAAAAGATATCATGTGCAAATTTGATGTACATTGACGTTTGCCCAAACATGGACGCAACCGCATTCACATTTTGAAAAGCATATTTTGTAATAATATTGGTATCTGTAAGATTGAACAATGGCAAGGTTTGAGTAGTTACACAATTCTGCCTGGTATTTGTGGACAGGTATATTTGAAATTTGTATGTTGTGGTCAGCTTCAGGAATCTTTTGTTCTAACTGGTCGCATTGTTTGTGTGTGTAATTTCTTAATGGAATACAACTCATTTTAGTAACAAACTGACAAAATTATTTTGTACAGTGGAAACTCATTAACACGAACTTGTGCAGAATTCAAATTTTACTTCTTGTTATCAGGAGTTTGTGTTATCCAGTTCTAATAACATGTGAAATGTATGCTTGGGAATGTAAAACATACTTGTTATCAGGAACTTCATGTTAAGAGGGTTCGTGTTAACGAGTTGCCACTGTATAATCATTTGTTTTGACAAAGGAAGAAAAAAACTTACAGTACCTGTATCACCTTGCTCAAAATGTTTCAAGGTGGTATTCATTTAATTCTGGATTTTTTTAAAGCTCATGTTACTTGTAATTGCTATGTATTTAAAATGATATTCAAAGTATCTTTATTGGCTTTCTTTCTTGTAAGAAAGAGACAACTTCAATAAAACAATCTTGATGGGCTTAATTTAAAGTAATGTGTTTGTGTGGTTATTTGTGTTCAAAGGAATAGACACTGATGTACAATTGTACATGTATGATATACACAAAAGGAGGGTACTTCAAACATGGGGTGGTCTAATGGTATACTGGTAGTTCCTAAAATGGGAGATCAGCTGCTTTCCTCGGACTTACAAATTGGGGTATCAAAATCATGAGGTCAATAATAGGTATCAAATTCAGCCAGTGAGTCTTGGATAGGGCTTCCACAATTGCTATAATGAATGGTGTCTCTCAAGTAAATGGAAATTGGAGGAAATTTTATCATGATAACTTTTTTTTCTTTTTCTCTCAGAAAAAATGTTTGTATGATGGTATCCTTGCAATATTATATTGTTCTGTGGTCTTACATATGCAACACTGCAAGGTGATGTAGGGGTACTTGTTTCTGGTATTGTATGGGTCCCAGCAATTCAAACAACTTGACCCAATCCCTGCAGCGCCATAATATTGTGTCAATACCGCTAGTCTTAAGGCATTTTGTGATCCATAGCCTCATCCCCCACTTTCCTTAAAAAAATTCCAAGATTTTTAAACTAACGGAAACCTGTGGATATCGACTCAAACAGGAAAAGGATAAGCTATAATCACAAAATACTCCTTATTATAGGCCCTCGATACAAAATCTACCATTGTGCACTGTAGGCATGATCATTATAGACTAATCCAAATTCACACATTCCTATACCTTAATGGCTGCCAAAGTTGGGTCCCCGTCGGCTTAATCTCACATAAAATGTGAAATAATGCGGCCTTGGAGGGTATTTTAAACTGCATTCTATCACTGTGTTACACGTGAGACAAAAGAATGATGACAGTTTACAACACAAAAGAATCTTTAACATCGATTTTTAAGCGGCTTTAATCCACCCAATTGCACCAGTGTGGTGCATGCGGGGACCCGTCATGGCCGACCAAATTCTGACCATGACTTGGCTCGTTGGATTCGTCTATAGTGGAAAATGGTAGATTTTGTATCTACAGGTCAATTAGGCAATTCTTGGCCAAGCTTGAACACAGAACGCAAGTGGCTCCTGAACAGGTAAATACACGCAAGAAAGCATGCATGCGTCTTAAATTGCGTAAACGCTTATTATGCTACATGGACGCAACAGGTACGTTCGAGCTTGGCCAAGAATTACTTAATTTACCTGCAGGATCTTTGATATTGCCCAATAAAAGTAAGTGGAACATATAGGCTGCATAATATACATGTTCCAAACACAACCACAGCAGAGCAACCACATTGGATGACCTGCGACGAATCCTGGTTGAAGAATGAAATGCCATCCCACAGGCTAGGCTCGTGAGGAGCGTAAGGTGCCAGGCTGTTGTGGCTGTGTATGGTTTTTCAACCCACTATTTAGGCCGAGACCATAATACCTAGGTATTACGGTCTCAGATTGAGGTTAGTGATTAGCTGTCCATTGATATACAACACGATATGAACGTGTCACAAATAGAGGCTGTCAGCCTTTCGCCATCTTGTGGGTACAAATGATCTGTGTGTTCATGCGTCGGACACTACGCACAGGGCGCAGCTTGCCACGCAGCTGTTATCGCGGATCAACGCGGTGATTTTGCTGTTCACGAATGGAGATCGAACGACCATCACATCGCGTACCCACAAGATGGCGGCATATGACGTCACGCTGACGGCCTCTATAAGCTGTAAGCAGTATTCAAGAATCCTACATATAGGTCAAAATGAGATTGATACAACATTATAGATCAAGGGTCAATGCATGTTCCTATTCATATGGCATTGTCAGGACTGTGCTCTACTGCCCTCTATCGGCGTGACGTCAAATGGTCTACTCGCAAAGGCTTATGGAATTTTACCAAAGAGGTCAACAAGAGATATTCTTTGAGAAGTAAAAGTAGGACATCCCTCAAAACTATTGTTGGATATAGATACATTTTGCCCCTGAAATGTAATGGGTCAAGTGGGCTATCCCACATTCTGTATCTTGATTTTAGCCAAAATATTTCATTTGAGAATTTTTGTAAATCCAAGTCATGCACAGACAGTCTGCTTCTTCTGTGGTCTATATGCAGATTTTATTAAGTAGGCCCCACTGGGTAAAGTGTGCTATCCAACATTTTGGGAACTTTCTTGATTTTGTTTACAAAATTGCAAGTGTTTTTTTTCAAAATTTGGATTTTGTGAGAATGCCGTATTGCCTCGGGAGTTTGAGATAATGCCAAATCTAGAGTTGGTTTTTGTTAAATTCATTACGAGTCAGCCAACAGTGGATTAGTGCTTTAGACTCGGAGGGCAGTATATCCCTCATTTAACAGTGATCGAGTGAATTTCCCCAAATGTCCAGTTTTTGCAGCAATTTTGTGCAAATTGTTGATTTTGGATCCCCCCAAAAAAATTCCTGGTGCTGTGTCTTGAGTTGTTGCTTTTGTATGGAATAAATTTCAGGCAAAACATTGGTCTCATATCCATGTAGCACCAAAATTGTGGTCGTTGGAAATTTATACAGATTTGTTATTTGTGAAGTTTAGGGTTCACTTAAAATGAAAACCAATTTTTTAAATACCATTAATGTGACAGCCAGCGGCGTAGCTGGGATTTTTTCCAAGGGGGGGCAAGCCTGTATGGGGCAGGGGTCCAAATCCACCAAATTTCCCTGCACTTGGGGGGGGGGGAGAGGGCCCAAATAGACTATTTTTGCCAGGCTTATTGATAATAATCGTATGGTATTGCATATCGTATGGATTCTCCATCTCTCTGCCCTCTTCTCCCTCCTTTTTCTTGCACTAGGGGCGGGGCCCAAATAGGTAAATTTTGCCAGGGGGGGCAATTGCCCCCGGCAGCTACGCCACTGGTGCCAGCCACTTTGAAAATACAAAATGGCCACCAAGTAACCAAAATTTTCCCCCTCCCCTGACAAAAAAAATTAAGTAAATCGGCCAGGCGAACCTGTTCTACCAAAATTCACCACTATCAATGGGCCAAAATGGAAACTCAAAGATGCAACCAGGAATTTGTTTTTTTATACCCCTGAAATTTTTATGTTCCCCCCTATGATCAAGAAACCTAGCTTGCATGATTCCGTCATTATGCACTATGTGTAGGGAGAGCCTACATGAAAAGGAAGAATTACGCAACTTAACACAGTATGTTTAATATATAACCGGTTCAATTCCCATTCATGTATGCTGCCAGTTCGAGGCTCTACCCGCACATAGTGCATAATGGCGGAACCATGCAAGTAGTGAATACCTATGTTTTTAGTAAATTAAATGACAATAGGGTTTGAACTCTTCATACAAGACAAAATTTACACATGCACCGACTGATGGACACACTACTAGTGATGACATGAGGTCCTTTCCTTCAGACGTGCTCTAAAAAGCGGGTCTTGGACAGACAGTAGTTATGATGGGTTGTGATTTGTGATGCAAATATAAATTTCCTGATGCCAAGATTCTAATTTGGGATTTAAATGCCCTATTTTCTTGGTTTCGAGTCCAAGCGGAATCCTTATTTTTTTCTATCCATGCCACAAACTAAACTGGGCTCAAAAAGAAACTTCACCAGGTCATATCTTAAAATGCTGTCCATAAAAATGAACCAAACTTGCACACAGGATTACTTCATTACTCTACTCACACTGGTCAGTAACCAAACAGTTGTCCAACTGACTCAGCAGCAAAATGCACAGACATGGAACAGCTTCCTGGATCACATTCACAGCCCAATAATTAGCACCCAACACAAGAAATCTGTGAGCAAGTGTAATACTGTGGAGCAAGACCGGTTTCTTGAAGAAAGTGTTTGAAAAAGCTGAAGCAGCCCCGTTCCACACTTTTCCACTTACTCTTTTTCATTGGCTAAGAAGTAATCCGGTGTGTAATTTTGGTTCATTTTAGGGACAGGATTTTAAGATATGACCTTGTGAAAGTTTCTTTTTGAGACCAGTTTATTATACAAAGTCAATTTCTTTCCCTGGTCTACAGAATAGTTAAAACAATAACAAACAACAGACACACTACTAGATTAAGTTAAATATTTTGGAAGCTTTCTTTTTTATTCCATTATTTCCATATTTTACTATTTTTTTGTTTGCTTTTTTCTTGCATTCTTCCAATATATTCTTCAATATATTTCCTTTCCAACTTCCCTACATGAGTTGGTTAATATTCTTCACTTACAGTTTACATCCTTTCAAATAAAAGGATATTGAATTGATACCAGATTTGCTTTCACAACCACCTGTTTCTCAGCTTCATCCAACTTTGTAACAGTGACCCGCTTTCTACTGTTACAATAATTGATCTCAAGCATTCATACTATGTTTCTGATCTGTACAGCGATGTTACAAGACAACAGAGAAATTTGAACAAGAGGGACACAATTGGGAGTAAATAGAATGAATTCTGTAATTATTCACATTAAATTGGTAGTATCATGAACACAATTATCACCAGTTATCTTCACATGATTTATTTGTTGACGTTGTTAGGGCACGAGATATGCGACTTAAAAAAATGGGCCTAGGCGTAAGTTCCTGGGAGTGCAAACTTATTGATCCGAAATTTTAAATAGCCAAAAAAATGGAGACCACTTTGTTAATTACACTACAACCCTCAACCGTAATAAAAAAATTTTCATAGATGTGTTTAAGTCATAATCATGTACCGTAGTAGAATTGTGACCCCATGTTTGATCAAAATCTTCTGACAAAAAATGATTAATACAATGTATACAGATTTAGGGAACTATATGATTTATGACCTTAACATGCATAGCATCAAGAGCTCCATGATGATTCAATATTTTAATAAGATTACAAGCATAATACGGACATCATGCATAAATAAGGTTTTATGATACATATACCTTGTAAAGCGAAAAGCATGCTACATATTGACTACTCAGGAGGCTCTTTAATGCCACATTTTGTTAACAAAAGCATCAAAATTATCAACAGAAATTACTACTGGGTACTGAATTAAGTAACGGATTCTAGAATATCACAGTCGGTGCTTCAAAAATACATTGACTATTTCTCCATTTCAGAATAAGTTCACTACTGTTGTTTGGCCGACTAAAAGCAAGCAAATGGATGGCCTGCAGGACATAGCCAGAATTGTATTGCATGGTGCTTATGCTTACTCCCCATTTTAAATTATGTTACACTGCTGTTTTTGATATACTGTCCTTATAAATTAAATCAAACAAGAAGCTAGTAAATCCTACATTTGTGTACATGGATTACATTTTATCCAGGTAATTATCCAGTGCTGGGATGCCTTCTTTGAGTCCCTTGCGTTTACGTGTGTCTGTTACTACGATACCTGGCTTGGTTGTGGTACCAAATGGATCTCCAGGAAGGATCTGCCAGTGATCAAATACACATTGTGGGAAGGCCTGTCCACCGGTGTTGGATCGTAGATCAGCAGTGAAACCTGTAATGTCACAACATTTCATAGACTTGTTAATATCCTCATTGTTAAGAACCATTCATAACCTCATTAATAAACGCGATGCGTGCGATCCAATTACATTTAGTTATTTGTGAAAACGCGAACGCAAATCGAGGTCATTAATATCTCACAATTGACCGCAAAATGCGTAAATTGTTCCAATGGCGCATACAATTGACCGGCGTTTGCGTGTTGTTGTCGTCGAACAAACTTCTGGCGCGCGCTGGCTGCAGTATTTGAATTGCGCGCTACCATATTTGCACAGATTGTGATACGCACTTTTGTTATTGGTCGTCCTGTTTTAGCCTGATCGATTTTTGGAAAGGGAAGATGTAAAAATCATCTATTTTTACAAACTTTTGAGCAAAATTTTATGTTATTTTGTAAAGTGAAGAGATCAAAGTGACGGTTATGAATGAGGTTAATAACTTTGCATCGGTAATATGTCGGGCATTGTGAAAATCTAAACATTTTGCTTTGGACCTCGGAATATCCTCGGGCGCACGGGATATTCCTCGGTTCCAAAGTCAAAATGTTTAGATTTTTCACAATGCCCTCCAAATAACCGATGCGCAGTTATTAACCTCTAAATAGTACAGTGCACGCCATACCATGCATTGGTATTTGCCAAGGCATGGCTGCACCATATCGAACATTCATGCATACTTAGTGATGTCAGGGTCAATTTAATTGAAGGGGAGGGTTTTGGTACCACAGAGGGATCATATTGACTATATAGAAGATTTTACTGAAGGTATTTACAACATGCTTTTTTTTAATGTTTATCTGACCGTGCTACCCTGCCAAGTAACATCTCTGTACCCTATTCGGATCTCCAGATAATGGGAAAAAATACAAACCTACTGAATAAATTATGCAAATCAGCATATTTGCACTGCAAATCTAATCAGGTTTTGAACTTTCGGCCCTGCTATCCCCTACCTAGTTATATCACTGTAACCCATACGCATCTTAGCAAGTATTGGGGGAAAAAGAAAAACTTAACCATAATGGAATATACACATAGAAGGAAACCACACCATCACAAGATCCCCTTCATAGCTTAAACCGGGGAGTTTTTGAGTCGGGGAGGGGGGAGGACGGGAGGAAGAGAAAAAAATAATAATCACATTCTGCATTGGATTTTAAAATCTTCAAGACAAACTATTTTTTGTTGGCCTAATTAGGTTAGAATACGGTATGTTCTTACTTCTTGAAAAAATCTCTTTAAAAAGTATTTATCTAACCAATGATCTGGTAGCTCCACAAGAGTTTTCTCCAGTGTATTACAAGTTGGGTGTGGAGAGTACTCACCAAATGATTCGTTGACAGGCAGGTAAGCTTTGACGATGAACATAGGGGTTCCTGGGGTCTGGGCTTCCTCAAAGACATGTCCTCGTCTTCTGTTCAGTACTCCATAGATACCTCCTATTGCAGCCTCTGGGCACTATAAAACAAATTAAAAATAAGATTACTTTTTTTAAATCATTCAAATAATGTATTCACAATGTAAGTAGAGAAATGATGCGTTTCATGTAACCACTTGTCTCACAAGAAATGGCATGACTTGAGATTTGTCTTAAATCCACATGGTTAAACAATATAGTTTTAGATGCGGGTTAGAAATGTGTGCGATTGCCTCGGTAAATTTGTATGTACAATGTACACAACTTAAGTGTGATATGGCAAGATACCCTTTTGCTGTCTCCCTCTCATTTGTCTTCATGACGCATTGGGCACAAGTACCAAAAAGCTCATCTACAAAATCTTCATACATATTCATATTGGTGAATCATGTATTATAGAGAAAGATTGTAGAGCTCTATAGAAGGTTGGTGGAGGTGTAACTGCTTCCACTCTTCATGTTACTTATTTCAGGGTTGCACCCCCCCCCCAATCTTCCAAAAATGAATAATATATTAAAAAATTTTAAATTTATTTAAAAAAGTTAATGGTAAAATATATTGAACAGTGCCGGTCGGTACTCAATCAAAAGCTCAAAGGTTAAGGATCCGTTTCTCTCCACTAATTTAGAAAACATTGCCCAGCACCACTCCCTGATAGAACTATCAAACTTTCCTTTTTTTCGAACATGTTATTAAAGAAATGAGATATCAATAAACAGTAAAAATATGATTTAAGCAGTGTGCATTTTATTTCAAGCTATCAGTTTCAATCCACTTACCTGAATTTCTACAAGATATACAGGCTCTAACAGTCTTGGTTCGGCAGTCAGTACACAAGCATAGAGGCAACGACGAGCTGTGGGGATGATCTGTCCACCACCACGATGGATAGCATCGGCATGCAATGTTACATCATGGATGTTGAACCTGACACCACGCATGTTTTCTTCACACAATACACCCTGCGGATGGAAAATTACAAATGTTGAGTGGACTTTATCTAATTCTGGTAGCTGTTAATTATTTGCATAGCTATTAACAAAAAGAAAATCAAAAATTGTGTCCTTGTGTGCTAAAAACAAAGATGCAAAAATTTGTAGTTGGCAAATAGGTAGATGTGAATGAAATGCAGTAAAATTTTATCCAAAACCAACATAATTCTCTTTTAAGCCTAATCACAGTTGAGTGTGCAGAAGTACCTGCTGTGATGAGCATCATAATGGAGGCTTCTGGCATTTGATGCAAATCAGGACATCAGAACTTCACTGCCAGAATATGCTCCATGAATTTATTCATGCAACAGCAACATTGTTTTCAACACAAGGTGCATGAAAGTCCAGGGACTTTTCAGGTTTAGTCATTTAGTTTTCAATAGGTTTTATTTAACCAAGTCCCGACTCACTCACCTCTTTGGATGCCCATTGCAGACCTGCAACAACGCTGTCCTTAATCTCGTTCAAATATTGTACACCCTTGGTGCAGTCCATCAACAAGTTGGGTCCCATTCCTTCAGGTGCAAAGGCCCAGATCTTACGGGCTTCAAGTTACATCCCAGTCATATTTGTCTGCTAGTATCCTTCCACGTTCCTTAGGATCTTGTCTTGGGGTGATATCTCCCTGAAATCAACAACAGGATGTTAAAACTAATTTTTGAAATCTGGCAAAATCCAGGGGTAATAAAAACTAGAAACGTCGCGGTTTTCGACGTCGAATGGGATGCCTCCACCATGAGGCGATTTAAATGTGTACAAATCCATTTTTAGTAATGACCCTTGGTTGACCCTGGATGACCCCAAAATGACATGCCAAAAATTTGGCTCTAAATGTTGACTGTACCCACCAAGTTTCATGCCCATAAGACAATATTTAGTAATTTGACCTTAGATGACCCTTGAGTGACCCCGAAATGACCTTCCAAAAATTTGGCTCTAAATGTTGACTGTATCCACCAAGTTTCATGCCCATATAACAGTTTTTAGTAATTTGACCTCAAATGACCTTTGACCTCAGTATATGACCTTGAACCTCACCCCAAAAAAAAGTATCCAGAGTTTTTACCATGACCCACCTATCCTGAAAATCTGAAGTCAATCCGCCCATCCATGCCCAAGATACAGCATCCGGACGGACAGAAGCTCGGACATTGCAAAAACAGTATGCCTCGCGGTGGAGGCAAAAATCACAACCCTGCTTCAAAGAAAACCTCATTCATGTCAAAATTAATTTCAACAAATCATCGTTTTGAACTGAATGATGGTTGGAATGGGTAACTGAGAGATCAGAGACAGAAAGGTAAAGGAAAATAAATCAAATCAGTCACAACATTGAATAGAGAACGTTTTGTACATTACATGTATGGGGTGGTGAAAAGTGCAATTTTTTCTTAAAGCATAATTTTTGGAAAATGTGATTATATTTGGCCAAAATTGTGGCACATACTTTTTTGCAAAAGTCATAGTCACACTTTTTTTTGGCCTTGTGACAATACTTTTTATCTTAAATTAAAAAATTTCAAGGGCCAAATTTCCAATTCAAGGACTGTACAAAACATTGAGATAATGGTCCACAATCCAGAAAACCTGACTTACATCGTCAATATCTTCAGATAATCCATCTGGGAATTGCTGAGCCGTCATGAAGAGACGGTTGTGCTTGTTGGGTGATTTTGACAGACACGTCACTGATGATGTACTCTCGATGGTCTCACGGTATGATACAACAGGGTCAGATTTCTGTGGGTTAAACAAAACATGTAATTTATTATGCTAGACGGTCAGCCGGCTGTGTTTTAGCAAAACTGCTATGCAAGTTGCAATTTTGCATAAAAGTTTTCAAATATTGTATAGCAGTTTTTAATTGTTTTAGTAATTATTTTGCTGACATGACCCCTACTTTCTTTCTATCGACCATAAATCCTTATTATTTATGAAATCAATTATTTGACTGTTGTTAATTGTGATAACATAAGAATCTTAGCATGTATTGATATTGACCAATATCATGAATAAATTTAGCATTAACTCTCATTCATTAGTTGTTAGTTGTCTGGTGCCTTACAAGCTGTTAAGACAATGCAGATCTGCATGGAAAACTCATTAGCTTTCTCTTGTATTGACCCCTTGACCTTGTTGACAAAAAAATATCCCCAAACCCAGCAACTAAAAGGTTCATTTAAGTCATTGCACTTTAGAACCCAACTTTATCTGGGTCATGCCAGTCAAAGACTCTTTAGATACAAAGTATTTTAAATGATATAGTATTTTCACAGACCTATAATATTAATATTCATTATTAAAATGATGTAAAAAGAGGAAATAAAGGTGAAAATAATTCAAACTAAGTTTTCTTTCCAGAAATTCCATACCATGCATCTCATTGGGAATTTTCCAGGTGGTCTTGGGTTGATGATTTTGTAATCAAATTAAGCCTATTTTATAGTCAAGTATTTGCATTGTAAACATGCGATGCAGTGTATCAAACTGCGATGCAATATCGGTTATCACGAGCCCTGAACATTATGTGATGCGTTCAAACAAAATCAGTTGGAACTCAGAAATATTAAATTTTCTTATAGGATGGTAAAAAGCATAATTACAAAGCTGCATTTGCAGAAAATCCAGTTGAAATTGAACCAGTTCCAAAGATATGAGCAATTAAGGTTTCCAATACAACAGGAAACACTTCCAATATTTGGCTATATCTCAAAATCAGTATTTCCGAGTTCCAACTGACTTTGCTAGATCGCATCACATATCTCAATTATGCAGAGTAGGTTAGATATGAAATTACTTTTGGGGAAATTATAAATTGTGTGCAGCCTACAAGGAAATTTTTAAGCTGCTTAGAAACAACAGGAAGAGATAAAATTGTGGAAATTGTACCTTCAGTGGGATGCAAGCGTGATCCTCCTCCAAATCTTTGAGGCAAATTTCCAAGTGAAGTTCTCCAGCGCCAGCAATGATGTGTTCACCAGATTCCTCAATCATACATTGTACCATAGGATCTGATTTGGCCAGACGTTTCAGACCTTCCACAAGTTTTGGCAAGTCGGCTGGGTTCTTAGCCTCTACAGCAACGCGGACGACAGGACTGACAGAGAACTTCATCACCTATAGGATAAGAGAATTTGACAGAATCATGTTAAAAAATAGGGGGGAAATGGGTCACATTGAGGTAATTTTATCTGACCCCTTTTCCAAGATCTGCATCTCAACGAATGCAATACTTTGTCAGTTGGGAGGATCAAAAAGTAGCTCATGTTGCATTGCAATGGTTCACAGCTTCTCATGCGAATAAGCTGCAGTCGCATTCACTAGGTGTATGTAGTATGTAGGTAAGAGTACATTACTCGATTTGTTTACATAAACTATTTACTATATACTTACTTTCATGTTGTGAGCCTGATCAAATGTTGTGATGGTACCAGTCTTGACAAGGAACTGATCAACACCTACAAGACCAACAATGTTACCACAAGGTACATCATCAATGGGCTCTGTGTAACGACCCATCATCAGAATAGTCCTGAAAAAAAAAATTGAAACGGAGCACAAGTTAATAATGACTTTTCGATTGGGTTTATATTTTGAAATTTACAATAAAATCACCTTAAAATTCATGGGCAGCCCATACGATTTCATGGTTGAGTGGTGGGAACATGGGCATTTGTCATGCTGTGTTCATTGATTTGAAATTGACCCTATAAATTAGTCACCATGTTTGTTTGTTTATCAAAGACATTTCAAACCTTACCTCTGGATATTCTTGACATACAAGTCTTCCTTCTTTCCTGGTACATAGTTGGGGCCCATGATACGGCATTTCAGACCAGTTGATACTCTGCCAGAAAACACACGGCCAAAAGCATAGAATCTTCCTTTGTCTGATGTCGGTACCATCTTGGAGATGTACATCATCAGAGGTGCATCTGGATCACAGTTCTTGATACCTTTTAGAAAAAACAAAAGTAACTCAATTTAACATGTAAATAGAAACAGACCAAGATACAAGGATATCCAACTCATTGCAAATTGTCAAAATCTTCAGGACTATCAATTTGATGACAAAGGTAGCACTTCACATTTCCTTTTGAACTTTGGTGTAGAAATTTATGTTTATCTCTGTATGGCAGACATGCAAACTCCTTCCATATTCAGAAAACCCAAAATCCATATTTTGCATCCAAAAATCTTTTTTTTCTTCAAATTCATAAATTTTTCCCATCAAAGTTGCTTGTCCCACTGAAATCACATCCACACATTGCACATCTTGTAGTGTGAATTACTCACTGTACTCGTCACAATAAAGCTCCATCTCACATATTTACCCTTGAAACACAGTGGCCTTGCAGGTCCCCCCAAAAAATAATTATGATTTTAGTGATTACACTAAGTTACTTACTAATGGAAAATTTAGCATACTGCTAGACCTGACTTGGGTCGATCCTTCATGTAATTATTTTGTGTAAGCTAAGACTAGAGTGATTGTCAATGCCAAATTTATTCATAGTTTACAATAGTCCCCAATCAAAAGCCAGCTATGTTACCACACAATTGAATATGGTCAAACGATATCATCCAGTTGGTAGTCTATTACTGACGGCAGTTTATCTTTTGAAACATGAACTATTATTGTTTTGGCCAAGATTTCCGAATTCTGTATTTTATGGGTGAAATCTAAAACTATAGCGCATTGGTGACAAGTAAGATATATATAAACGCATCCCAAAAAGAAAGTATCCAGTTTGATTTTGGTCCATAAGTGAAAGATGTGGTCTTAAATCAAGACCTACTAAAAGTATGTTACAGATGAATTTATTCCGCACAGTTTGATACCTCATTTGTCCAAATCGATGCAGAAATAATGACACAGTGATCTTTTAAATGTAGTCACTTCAATTTTTAAAGTTGCAGTAATTCCTATTGATGTTGTTTTCCTGCTTCTCAAGATTCTTCACAAAGGTACACAATAACAGAGACGGTCTAAGGCTGTTTGACTCCATTTCATGTGTTTTATTCAATACAAATTCTCTTTACTCCTTCCTCAATGTTTCCCGTCACTCTTCACAGTCCATATCTGGTATGTCCTCCTGCTGCATCAATGATTGCCAGACATCTGCGGCCCATGCTCTCAGCGAGACTTCTGATGCGCCCTGGCCATGGTCTATCGCTGTCCATATTGAGTAGCAGTGACCAAATCAGTAGGAATTTACTGCAACTTTTGAAATTGAGGTGATTGCATTTAAAAGGTCATTGTGTCATCAATTCTGCATCGATTTGGACAAATGGGGTATCAACCTCTGCGCAATAAATCGATCTGTAACATACTTTTGGTAGGTCTTGATTTAAGACCACATCTTTGACTTATGGACCTAAATCAAACTGGATACTTTCTTTTTGGGATGCGTTTATATATATATTATAGGGGCAAGGACTACAACTACAGCTCTGGAAATTTTATTTCAGCACAGACAACAGTTTATGAAGTTACAGTCAAAAATGAGGGAAAACCAATATTTGATCAATAAACCAATAACTACTTGCCTTGAGTTGCTGAATTTTCAGTGCAATAGTTGTAGTCCTTGCCCCTATAATATACATATCTTACTTGTCACCAATGCGCTATAAAAAAATGCAAAAATAGGCACAAAATTGGCCAGGGGTGTAGTACCCCCTTAATGGTACCACATTTGATGGTGACCTCTCTCCATACTCACCCATGCATGCTGCATCATCTTGAGGTCCTTCATACAACATCTCTGCTCTGTACTTCTGAGCTGTGACAGGAGATGGAAGATGAATGGTGATCATCTGAAGTAGAGCTTCACCAGCTGGGAGCCACTTGCGCATCATAATCTTCATCAAGGGTTTGCCTTCAATATCTTTCTCATCTGCGGAAAGTTTGATATTGAGCTTCTCAACAAAGCCTTGGTTTCATCTTTCTTGAAGTTCATCACAGCATCAAACACCTACAGAAAAATATGCAAATTAGACAACAAAAGAGTCAGTTTCTGACCATAGCCCACCTATCCTGAAAATTTGAAGTCAATCTGCCTATCTATTCATGAAATACAGCCGTAATAAAAACAGTATGCCTCAATCATGGTAGCGCCTAAAAAACCCCAAAATATATCAAGGAATAAGAACTGTGCTAAAATTTAGTAAACCTGTGTGTAGAAAGCTGAGACGAACCTTTCTTTTTCGGCACATTATTTACTTGTTAGTAATTAGAAACAAAGAGGAACTAGAAACGTCGCGGTTTTCGACGCAAGGCGTCAAATGGGATGCCTCCACCATGGGGCGATTGAAATTTAAATGTGTACAAATCAATTTTTAGTAATTTGACCTCCAATGACCCCTGGGTGACTCCAAAATGACATGCCAAATATTTGGCTCTAAATGTTGACTGTACCCACCAAGTTTCATGCCCATATGACCAATTTTATTAATTTGACCTTATATGACCCCTGGGTGACCCCGAAATGACCTTCTAAAAATTGGCTCCAAATGTTGAATGTACCTACCAAGTTTCAGGCCCATACGACCAATTTTATTAATTTGACCTTAGATGACCCCTGGTGACCCTGGATGACCCCAAAATGACGTTCCAAAAAATTGACTCCAAATGTTGACTGTACCCACCAAGTTTCATGCCCATAAGACAATATTTAGTAATTTGACCTTAAATGACCCCTGGGAGACCCCGAAATGACATTCCAAAAATTTGGCTCTAAATGTTGACTGTACCCACCAAGTTTCATGCCCATACAACAGTTTTAGTAATTTGACCTTAAATGACCTTTGACCTCAGCATATGACCTTGAACCCCACCCAAAAAAAGTAGCCAGAGTTTTTGACCATGACCCATCTATCCTGAAAATGTGAAGTCAATCCGCCCGTCCATGCCCGAGATACAGCCTCCGGACGGACGGACGTAGTAATTTGACCTTAAATGACCTTTGACCTCAGTATATGACCTTGAACCCCACCCAAAAAAAAAGTAGCCAGAGTTTTTGACCATGACCCACCTATCCTGAAAATTTGAAGTCAATCCGCCCATCCATGCCCGAGATACAGCCCCGGACGGACGGAAGCTTGGAATCTCGGAAGCTCGGACATTGCAAAAACAGTATGCCTCGCGGTGGAGGCATAAAAAATTGAGCACTTCTTCCCGTTTTACGGCAATTGGGATCTGTCCATTGTGAAATGCCTAAAAGGATGCTGCCTCACTTTTAAAGCAACTACCTACATGTATCTTCTGCAGCTTTTAATATGAAGATGTTTTGGGGTTTTAAGTCTCTCCTCGTTTCATACAACCATACCTTGTAAATTGGATCTAGAACGAACTGGTTGAAGCCACGGACATATCCTTCTTTTGTGCGTTTGACCACTTCTTTTCCTTGGGGCTGAAGAACTGATCACCCCACAGACGCTTCATCAGTTTGGCTGGCTCTATCTTGAACTTGACTGCATATATCTCAGCAAACTGCTTGAGAGTGAAGGCCCAGCCATGAAGACCAGAACCAAAACCAACTGTACCAGTTGTTGGTTCTACCTGTGAAAAGATTACACACAAAAGTAAGCATTAGCATTCAGCAACAATATTTAACCGTGACCAGGAGATGGGGGTCACATATTACTTTAGGTTTTGTAGTTAAGTCTATACACACATATTGTACACAATTAACATCAAAAAACACAATTTTCGGAGCAAATAACATGATCACGCTCAAGTACAACCCTTAACTACTCTAACAATACAGGGATTTTTCCCTTCTTGAAACCTACCATGATGTTACCCATGGGTCCATCCTCGGTAGAGTAGGTGGCAACAATGACGTTGACACTTTCTACAATACGCTGGAATGTCTGGTAGAGATCTTCCATTTCCAGCTGAAGCTCAAGTAGGGCACGGTCCATTTTGTTCATGAAGACGACTGGCTTGATCCTCTCTGCAATGGCTTGACGTAGTACAGTCTCTGTCTGTACACATACACCTGAGTATGAACAACATGTTTTTAACTGTGAATTTTATTTTGTATATGAATCCATTTTATTTCAATTTTACATGTCTCGTGATGTCTGAGCTGCCTCTGATATTAACCAGACATATTGAACATGCATGAGATTTCTTATGCAGCAAGATTTCCCGATGACCCCCACCCAATTTTAAGTTGCTCCTGCCGGAAAATAAAAAGGAGTATGAAGTGAAGTATATAGTCAAACTGGGAGTCAAACTTAGTAAATATTTTTGTCTTTCTGTAAACTAATCCAAATGGATTCGCCACGTTGATGTTTTGCGAGTATCTTTGTGCGAAGTGATTCGCATCAGATTTCCGAGCCTGGAGAAATTCAAGTTTGGTTATGAAGTACAATAGTACATCATGTTGTTTCCTGCAGGTACTGGGCTATAAAACATGCTTTGTTAAGGGGGTACTACACCCCTGTGGTAAATTTGTGACTATTTTTGCATTTTTCTCAAAAAATAATAACACACTGGTAACAAAAGTTATGCATATTATTGGGGCAAGGAATCCAATTACTACACTAAAATTTCAGTGACTCAAGACAAGCGGTTCAGTATATATATGATAGGAAATGAGGTACATCCTAGCGGTACCTTATTTCTTGTCATAAATAATGAACCGCTTGTCTTGAGGCACATTCTCCGATAAAGTGTTCAAAATGCCAAATATGTGTCGCCCATAGTTTCAAGTCGTATTCAGACTTGTTTCGTCAGAAAGAAATAACTTTTATAATTAATATAACTTATACTTAGGAGTTGCTTTTTAATATGTGTGAGGCTAGAGGTTGTAACATGCCTAGAAAGTATAAAACAATAAAGCTGATTATTTTCAAATTTCCAAAATAAACAAATTTCACACAAAATGTCACTTACCACTGACACAATCTACCACAACTAAAGCGCCATCAGTTACACGAAGAGCAGCTGTCACCTCTGATGAGAAATCAACGTGCCCGGGAGAGTCAATCAAGTTGATCAAGAAACCATTGCCTTCATGCTTCTGTTCCACATAGCTCAAATCAGTTTCTGACAATTCGTAATACATGGAGATTGCTCTGTTGGTTGGAAAATGGCACCTATGTGTGACTTGGCAATATATGTCATATCAATCTTATTAAGGGGTACTACACCCCTCGATAAATTTTGTCTATTTTTGCATTTTTCTCAAAAACTAATAACACAGTGGTAGCAAAAGTTACGTATATTATAGGGGCAAGGAATCCAGTTACTACACTGGAATTTCAGTGACCCAAGACAAGTGGTTTGTTATTTATGATAAGAAAAGAGGTACCGCTAGAATGTACCTCATTTTCTATCATATAAACTGAACCGCTTGCCTTTAGTCACTGAAATTTCAGTGTAGTAATCGGATTCCTTGCCCCAATAATATACATAACTTTTGTTATCAGTGTGTTATTATTTTTTGAGAAAAATGCAAAAATAGTCACGAATTTACCACAGGGATGTAGTACCCCCTTAACAATTTCTTAATATCCGTCTATTTAGCCCTAGCAAATATTACACTTAATTAGCACACCCTCCCCTAATATAAGCCCATATAAACGAATGCGGTACATCCTGCACAGAAACAGTTTTGCTTGGTAGATTAATCTTAAGTGAGAAAACCAATAAAAACTGAGATTCATGGCGAGAAATGTAAGATTGCGCTTTTCTCTCCAAGCCTAAGTAATATCTGGGCGACAGCCCTCGAATTAACCCACAGCATAATGCCGTGGGTGCCCATCCCCACTGCCGTAATGCCCTCAAAATATGTCCTTTACCGATGGCAGTCACTTGCCGTGCCCTTTAATGAAGTTGCCATCGGTGCCCCAGCCCTGCCCCTTCATTATAAATCATCTATCAGACTGTTTGTGTGTGTTTTCTTCACTTTTGAAAAATTGCCTTGGTGCCCTTCTCAAATTTTCCACAGTTACCATGATGCCCTCTTGAAAAATTACAAACTGCCATGCTGCCTTGCCTTTTCAGTGAAAATCCAAGGCAATTATCAACATGCCCTAAAAAAGTTGCTGTGCCCTTTGAGATCCTGAATTCTAGGGCTGCGGGGCAGGCGGCGCGCTTATGAGGCTTAAAAATCTATTTCATGAGAGTTACTCTGATTCCACTACTCACGTTGACTTGATAGTAATACATCGATCCTGTTCGTCCTTTCTGGTATCAGTGAAACGAGTTTCTCCAGCTTTAGCTCCAGCAATAATACCAGCTTTGCTGACAAGCGAGTCGGTCAAGGTGGACTTGCCGTGGTCCACATGGGCAATGACCGACATGTTTCGTATATTGTGCTTGTTATCCATGATACCACGGATTTGGTCTATAGTAAAGTTCACCTGCAAGACAAAATATAACATTTCAATAATTTATGTGGACACTCAGCGATTGTGGTAAACAATTTGGCATAAGTCAAGGTCTTGGGTAGGATTTGAAGGTTAGGGTGTGTAAATTCAAAAACCTGGGAGAGTAAATTAAAGATTTGTGTAGTATTACCTATAGGCCATGTGGGCAAGAACTGGGCGTGTATTTACAAATTTTGGTGTGTAAAACTCTCCCTATATGGCTGGCTACATTTAAGCCCTTGGAATAAGTACGAGGCCTTGTCTTTTGAAATTAACAGGTATGAGACTGCACTTTCCTTTAAAAAAATGAAATTGCATGTGAAATTGGGCAAAAAGTACCAAAAACAGCCCGAAATTAAATAAATTTGACTAAAAAAAAAAAACTGAATTCCATTTTAAAACGGAAAATTCTCATGCCTGAACTGATGATGTGCTACAAATCGCAAACCGTAATTGTGAGCTATGGGTGTGCTTCTAGGCGTGCTGTTCTTAGCAAATGTTGTGAGTTGTTATGCGTGTCCATTCTGGTCAGACATGCAGTCAGGATAACTTTCAAATGTCAGATTTAGGTTGATATTATATTTCACTTTTTAATTATCGAGTAATTATTTTTCAAAAATCCCAAGTTTTATAGCACTTGTATAAATTGATGTTCTAATTTGCGGAATTACTTTCTTACTTAGGTGTGAATCACCATATATATTTGCTGTAACTGCTCATGCCCAAAGAGTTTCATGCCCTTTTAAAGGCCCTCCGCTTCACATTCTTAATTCATCCACATGAATGCATCTCTTTGGGCCAATTTCTTTCAGAATTGTTACTGTTTTTATTGTATGGCTCGTCTGATTAGATTCAAATCTCGCAAACTTTCTTATATTTGGTTCAAATTGGTCAAGAATGTGCTCCAAAATCGGTGAAAAGTAGAACTTTTGTTACCGTATTAAAAATACCTCCCAGTTCTATGCAAATGACTCTGCACGCAAAACGCATCATATGCAATGCCGATCTTGCACTACTCATCGACAAAGAAGAATTATGAAAGTTGGGAAAAAAATATACCATTCTCATGTTGTACTAAACACATTTTTTTAAATTTGATAAGTCTTTCTACATTGTATACTTTTTTACTCCCTCTTTTTTTTCTCAATCTGCCAATTTCTTTTTCCCGTATTACTGTAACCAGTATACCCCCCCCCCCCGGACTGCCTTTTGCATGTTTTGAGAGTGAGAGCTATCACTCTCTAACTCTACTGCTCTCCTTAACAAAATCTGAGTGATATTGGATAGTGAGAAACACTTTTCTGCAAAAGCGATCGAGTATAAATTCAGCTAGAAAGAATAACTACACTTTTTACACTGTCACAATAGCAAGAATGACCAAATCATGGGCGTCACATGCATTTTCATGACCTTCTTCTGCCCGTCATGCCCGTGTCATGCCAAAGAATCATGCCCAACTTGAACACATGAAATTGAAAAACTAATCACCGCGGGGAACGCCGGCATTCTTAAAAAAATATTTAAATTATGGGTTACAATGAAAATCTCATTTAAGATTAACTTTAAGATCACCGTTTTCAAAAATGACAATTTAAAATATTGATATTTAATCCAAATTAGTCATAGAGACATTTGTAATTCTGAATCACAAAGATGACGATCGTGTCTACGCTACGCAATAATTTTACACATAAAGCCGGTGACAGATGTTCATTTGTTTTCCAATTTTTCCTCACAAATATAACACGATTTCTCATAAAATTAACATCTACACAAAGCTTAAAGTATATATATCATGGATTTTAAATGATCGATGGTGGATGATACTTACCATCTTGATTATTTGGTTGTTTCCTACACCCGTCAGAAAACAAGATGGTCCTGCACTTGACTCGTTTCGTAAAAGAGATCGGCTTCCGATGAAAGATGTACCACGTGAGCTCGATTACGAAGAAGGCTGACATTCCTCTTGACGTATGACGTCTTTGTTCAGGGTGATGTAAAAAGTACAGGCTGCTACATATAGGGTAGGCCCCCGATAATGAGGTATTTTCTGGAAACTACAAAATGGTCTGAGCATGTTTTAAACAGATAATGTCCAATTTGACTGAAAAGGCTCATTAATATGTAATTTTTGTAAATATTTTTCAAAAAATCAATGCATAAATGTTCAGGTATTAAGGGACCGCGACCGCTCATTATTTAAAGGGGAGGGGCCGGGGGCCTATGTGATTTTCACTTTAACAAACAGGGGTTGTGTGATTTTATTTTTCCTGATGGGGGTCATGTGAAATTTAATAATTATTCACTATAACCAAGGATCATCATCATGGTCTGTGATGCATCTTCCTGTCTATTTTACACCATTTGGCCCATTTAATATTAAAATGCCAAATTGCTGTGCGCTTCGCGCGCATTTATCTCGGGAAAACCCATTCGGTGAGTAGATCTGCGAGACGTGCCCTTGTAAAAAAATTTTTCGTCTTGAACTTGAACACGAATCCTTTCTATAAATGTAAATCATAAATAATATGAATGCTATAATGGCAGCTCCTCTGAATGCCTGGAAAAAGCATAAAACTTGTATACTGGATCAAAATACTGGACTAAATTAAATATGAATTTCGACCGCAACATATAGGCCAAACTCAAACTGGGTTTTTTTTTCTGAATCCTTATGACCAGATAGATACTTTGGTTTTCAATCAAATATGAGCACTTTTGAATTTGACCCAGTGGCGTAGATTTCTTTTTGGGCGAGAAGCGTACAAGCTTCTGCTGGCGAGTTTTGGGGCATCATGGGTGTAATATAGACATAGAACGTCAATCTGGACCAATCTGCACACCATGAATAATACATTTCAATAATAAGTGTTTAAAAAAAAGCCAGATTTGTTTCCTTTATAGGCCTAGTTGGCTTAAAAACCTAAATGCAAAATGACGTTTAACAAAAATATTTCCAATGCCAGTATATAGGTATCATTATGCCTAAAATCACTTGTCATTGTCAAATCAGTGCAGAGTAGGTTATGATATGAAATATTGGAAGTTGAACAAATACACCTGATCTTTTTTTAAATATAATTCTTGTTTAAAGCTCACCCCGCTTTAAACTGATAGTGATAGATTACAAGTGCATTTCAGCTCTGACGAACATTTATTGGTATTTAGGTTTGAAAATATCAAAATAATCTTGCTAAATAATTTCACCCCCACAAAACTCAAATTCAGTCTCCTTAGGGACCGCTCATTATTAATGCGGGAGGGGGGCCGGGAGAATGTTGAGCTTTATGGGTGAAAAATACCTAACCCCCCTATTGCGATGAATCAATTTCACGTAACCCCCTATTGAATCAAACAAAATCACATAACCCCCCCTTTAAGCAAACTTCAATATTAATTCAGTTACAGAGATTGGGATTTTGACATGGGGTTGGGGTTGGAAAAAATTTCTTGAAGTCATAGTGAATGCTGCTTTTTTTGGCAAGAAAATGAGTTTATTGTACAAATGCGCATGAAGCACATGAACATTTTTGCCACTTTGACGCTAAACTGATCAAATATGGTGCAAAGGTGGAATAAATTCGCGCGAAACGCACAAAAATGTGCAATTTTGTGAAATTGCCAAATATAAGGTTAATTTGATCAGATCAGATGAGTGAGTGGTTTGTGTGTATAGCATGTGGCAGTGGCGTAGATTTCTTTTTTGACATTGGAGGGATGGGGTAGGAAAAAGAAAAAAATTCTTGATGTATAGTGAATCCAGCACATTTTGGCCGTTGACTATGTTTATGGTATTCGCGCGCAATTTGTTTGCCCTATTGAAGCTAAAATGGTGGAATATGGTGCAAAATGGGAACAATTTTGTGCGAATAAGTCATTAGACAATTATGTATGGTATGATTGCGCAAGACCTTCCAGGATACTTGGTATTATAAATAATAGTGAATGACTACCGTATTAAATTTCACATGACCCCCCCCCCTATCATGTAAAATAAAATCACATAACCCCCCTGTTTGTTAAAGTGAAAATCACATAACCCCCCCCCCCTACATTTTTCCCGCCCCCCCTCCCACATTAATAATGAGCGGTCCCTTAAAGCCATATTATAACATTTTTATACAAAATAGATTAGCATTTCTTTGCCATAAAATGTTAGTTTTTACTGTCAGATATAGGCCCCTATCCCCTTTTATTTTTGAGCCGAACAATTTCGGCATAGAGCAAAGAAAATTGGAATTTACTACCAGCGCATATGTCGCCAATACGTACCACTCCTTCGGTCATGTTGGTACGGCCCTTTGTTGTGTAGATCACCGTCGCGCACGGCGTGTACGTACTGTGCGTTATGAACATCTGTATGCGTTCGACTAATAATTCCATCGTAATAAATAAAACGCTGATTCCGGCGTTTTATTCAAAATCTCGGATTTTGACAAAACTACAGCACCTAAAGTCTTGATTTTTTCAGGATATTGGTTTAATAAAGTACAATATAATCGTGTAAAAAAATTAATTTTAACAAATCAGTGAGGGCGTCCTCCTCAGCAAATGTTATAATATGGCTTTAAATCCTAGCTTCATTTGAAGCTAATTCACTACCGTACATTATGAGCGTCATAAATGTAAACTCATAGAAAGCACATTTTCCAGCATACGAATTATTTTACACCATCAGGGCATTCAGTTGAAGATGTTCACCAATATTATATGATTTTTGTGATTTCCATTATTTGTGGTAGTGGTGTCACTAAAAATGGTGTTCTTTTATTTAACCAAAAATCACATTTGTAGCCAATATATCCCATTTGTGATCACAAATTTTTGGCCCAAATCTCATTTGCAACCAATTCACATTTTCATTGAAAAATTACTTTCTGGCTGAATGTTTTGAATAAAATATTTGAATTTTGAAAATTGGATTTTTGTTTAGTGATTGGAGTTTGTGATAATAAATATAAAAAAATAATAATAAATAAATAAATAAATAAATAAATAAATAAATAAATAAATAAATAAATAAATAAATAAATAAATAAATAAATAAATAAATAAATAAATAAATAAATAAACAAACAAATAAAGTTCAAATGCCTTTATCAAACCATAGACCGTGAAGACATGGACGGTCATCTGCGGCATATCCTTTGAAGCTATGATCGTCTCGCACAAACACAAAGGCAAGATAGTCTTCAAACCTGCCATCGAATCGATTTACCGTACAAAAAGTCAATAACCCAACTCTCGTCCACTCAATTGCATTATCAGTCGCAATCCAACTGAATTTTGCGCTCGGAGCATCCGTGTAAGTGTGACGTTGAGACCAAGGCTTATATAACGCAAATTGAAACTCATTCAATGCCAGAATAACAGGTAGTGTTAGATAAATTCGAAACGGTGAATATATGTATTTATTTAATTAACTTGAAACTGCAGCAAATAAGGGTTTTTACCGTTTCATTTCTTGTAACTATAATTGTTTTGCGACAACAGAGTTTACATTGCAGTCGTAACTGTGTCAGAGACAACGTGTATACTTCGGTTGAATGCCGCTTCTTTCAAACACGCTATGATCCAACAGGTGCGAGTGAGACGTACATGGTTTCAGCATAATGTGAAATTTCTATAGAATCACTATCCAGACGACCGTCCATTTGCAGCTTTGAATTTAAAAAATCCCTATACCTACCTACCCTAATATTTTTTATGTTACGCCAATCAAACAATTTTTAGGCCTAATCAAATAAAGAAATGAAAATATATGTTGCAACTTTCGGATTTGTTTACAAATAATAGTTCATTCAAGTTCTACAAAAATTATTTCTTTTAATACAAACACATTGCTGCCTAAGATGACTTTATCGCACTATTTAAATATCAAAATGAAGAAATAATTACAAATTTCAATACCTTCTGAAGTTGGTAGTCAGCAGGGCGAAAACCGCATGTCGCTAACTTTTAGGTGACTGGCATGCAAGAGGTTTTTCATCTTGAAAATTTCTAAAGCCCAATATACACTATCGGTCAGTAGTTTCTCGAGTATATAGACAGCACGAATATTTTCTGCAGCACTGTGAGTAAAAAGTAGGCCAAAACTCATCATACGAAGGAGCGAGCGGAAGCGCACACGCTTCTCGCCCAAAAACATATGAGCGGCACAAATCCCAGGGCCTAACAAATCCTAGCTATTAGTATTATGCCTGCTTCCGCTTGCCATGCTTACTATCTGGCGTGTATCTGGTGCAAAAGGTGCAGATCCCGGTGCAGATGCCACAGACATCGTTTGAATGAGTGTTGAAACACACATTGGTAGAATTCTACACCCTATATGTCTTAATTCAATAATGTCAGCCTTGTATATTGTGTGGGAAGTACGTGGCGTATTGCGCAACTGACCGGCAATGACAATGTTGACATTTTCAGTACTGTACATGACTGTGCTAAATTTGTATACGTGATATCGTTGTAAAAAGTGAACAACAAACCATATGTTGGAACAGGGATGTGACAGTGGAAGATCATATACTGTCTAGGTTTTTGCTGGCAAGAATCGTATCTTGACACAGAGTCAGAGAAAATGATCGGATTAGGTTTAGCGTGTACCAAATTTAGGCTAGCCCTCCCTAGCCCTAGGGCTAGGCCTAAATAATAACATGCCCAAGGCTAAGGCTAAGCCTAAGCCCTAACCTAACTTCCTAAGGCTTGAGGCCAGGCCTAAAAAGAAACATCTTCTCTGACTCTGTCAAGATACGATTCTTGCCAGATAGTCAGATAGTCGAGCAGATGCCCTTTGTTCTTTTCCCCCCGGCCCCGGGCTTTTCCCTTTCGTGTAAAGTTGTTCATGACTGCAGTGGAAATTCCAATACAGCCAGACATACTGTGATGTGATCTTGTTACGATTTTTTGTGTAGGCCTACACTACACTGCGTGATGTACACCAGCATGCAGTGGCGTAGGGTCCCCGGGGTAGGGTCATCATATTGAGATTTGAAAAAAATCTCCTATTGCTATGAGATTAAAAAAAATATCAGATCGATTGGGGGGGGGGCATGTGACGATACGCCACTGCCAGCATGTGCGACTGTGCGTGGGTAACGCGGAAGTGAACCCAACCATGCCAACGCACTCGTGATTGGTTAGTATTGTATCCAAGGTCATGCGTTCGCGTTGTAGTTTGCAATGCGCAAAATACGATCGCGGTTGGATCAAATACAGCTGTTGAAAGCTGCATTCATTCATGGAATTTCCACTAGCTGTAACATTTTACTTGCTTGATCATGACAGGTGTGCAGTGGGCACCCTTGAGCATTTAAAGAAATATGAGGTCAAAGGTTATACAGTTCCCCCAATTCCCCCTCAAAATATGTGCATGGATTAAGCACTAATCAGTGGTGTAGCGTCATACGGGCACAGGGGGCACGTGCCCCCCTAATCTATTGCAAAATTTAGAAAATCCCATATAGGAAAATTGCAAACAAATGGCTTGTGCCCCCCATCAGACCTGGTGCCCCCAATCATGGTCGGTGCCCCCCCATCTGATTTAACCACGCTTTCGCCACTGGCGCTAATTAGCGCTGACATGCAAATTGGCACCATATTGTTTTTTGCATGTTTGAAACCAAGAAAATTATGGGTGAATGATAATTGATATAAGTCTGAGGATGTTTGTAGCCAGGGGTGTAGCCAGCTTGGTCGGGGGGGGGGGGGAGAAGAAGAAAAAGTTTCCGGTATTATCAATGGGATATATACCGGTACATACTCTGTTTTTTTAGGGAGTCTGTATTTGTAAAATCTTCGAGCTTCAATAAATTCCTTTATTGGGACAAGGTGCACACATAAATTTTGTATTTTGCACTATTTTGGCCCATCAGGTAAATTTTGGGGGGAAACAGGTTCCTTTCCTTTTTATTTGTCAGAGTAACACTTTTCTCTTTCAGGTTTTGTCAGTGGGACACTGCTTCACCCTGATGTGGCAGTGACGTCAGTGAGCATTTCATTGACTTGGAACTTCTTCAATTTCTAAAATTAGCGACAGAGTACTTAGGTGCTAGGCACCACTAGCTAATGCTAGGTCATGCTAATTAGCGCTATTGCACTCCTCTCACTTGGAACTTCTTAAATTTCTGGATTATTTTTTGGTTTCCCCAGCTCCCCTCCCATTCTACAGAATAGTATTAAAGCCACCATACACATATGCTATCTTCAGATAGCAGTGAAATCCCCACACTCATCTTGCTATATAGGGGGCCTACTGAAGATGGTATTAAAGTCACCCTGCACATCTTGTTATCTTATCTACTGAAGATAACATTAAAGCCAATATCTTGCTATCAACTGAATATGTGACCCCTCGGCACAACTGAGCCCGGAAGTCGCCAATCAGCATTTTTGAGATATTCAACCAAAATATTTTGCTTGAAATTAGCTTTAAAATGATGTATATCATGTCTATAGTACTTGACATTTAAGTAGTGAAAAATCAATAAAACAGTCAATAAATCCTTTGTTTCCTATTGTTTATTGTTAAGTTCGATGGAGCATATCTCAATAGTGGCACTGGCGACATCCGGGCTCAGTTGTGCCGAGGGGTCACATATAGCAATGAAATCACAATGCATTATTATGTTGCTATCTACTGAAGATAGCAGTGAAGTCAAAATGCACAACTTGCTATCTACTACCTTGTACATCTTGCTATCTACTGCAGTGAAATCACCATGCACATCTTGCTATCTGTTCAACAACTCTTCCTATATACCTTTGTACAGGAGCCGAGCATTGTTCATCAGTGATGAGTCCACAGTCCAGTAGCGTATACGCGAATGCAAGGTTATGAGCGCGTAAAATTTGTCATGCCTGGAACTTACGCGTAAACATGCATTTTCTTATATTGTAGGTAGCAGCTACTGCTTTATTCTTTAGCTCTATGGCTGATCTCAACAGAGAAATCACAGATCTTTTTGTAAGGTTGATTGGCAATGCATTATTATAAGACATCATGTGAAGTAATTTAAACCACACAGACGACGCGGACGCATTGTTAATCGTTGATGAACAGCGGTGAAGCATGATTGAATCCCTAAATGATAGCATAAAAGCCACCATGTACATCTTGCTAATTGCTATCTACTGAAGATAGCATTAAAGCTACCATGTATATCTTGCTATATACTGAAGATTGGTATCTACTGAAGATGAGCATTAAAGCCACCATGCACATTTTGCTATATACATAAGGTAGCATTAAAGCCATCGTGTACACCTTCCTATCTACTGAAGATAGCATTAAAGCCACCATGCACATTTTGCTATATACATAAGGTAGCATTAAAGCCATCGTGTACACCTTCCTATCTACTGAAGATAGCATTAAAGCCACCATGCACATTTTGCTATATACATAAGGTAGCATTAAAGCCATCATGTACACCTTCCTATCTACTGAAGATAGCATTAAAGCCACCATGCACATCCTGCTATCTACATAAGGTAGCATTAAAGTAGGGTGGTCACATGAAAATTCCAAACCCAATCCTGGAATTACTTTTTCTATCAGGATTGTTCCTTCTGCAAAATGATTTTAAAAACCTTTTGAATCAACCAAATCGGACAATCCGTTGCGAAGATACAGCCTTTTAAAGAATCACAAAATTGGCCATTTTTACCCCATTTTAAGGAAAATCCTGATTTTGTCATAAATTTGCATATTCACGAAGCGATAATTGTGGGAATAAAGCCAAAGAAGGCATGAGATGTATTGTTTTTGTATATTTAATGCTCATTTATGCAAATATTAAAAATCCAGGGTCATAATTGCTATATTTGCTTCTTTACCACATTTTTAAAATGGCTGAAATCACAAAAATAACTCTTTTGCCAGGACTTTTAAGGTAAATATGTGTGATTTTCACCGTTGAGGGCGCTATTATGTGCCAATTTTGACCTTCAAAGGCCTGTATTTCCTAAACCACACAACCAAATTGTCTGATTTTTGCACAGGATTTTGCTCTGAGGGTCTAGATTATAAAACTGAATATAGCATAATTGTACATCTTTGGGAAAATAGTTTTATTTGATGACAAAAAATTATTTTGTGCGTAACTTTTTTATGCGTGACCGTACAAAAATGCTATATTCACCTTCATTACGAGCAGAATATTTTCCATCTAATTAGGTAGTCGGGTTTGCACAGAAGTTATTAGGAGACAAATTATATGGAATTCAAAATGCCCAAAAGTTTTCCAACTGCTGCAGAATCTGTTACATTTCCACCATACATTTGTGTATGTAGGCAGGGGTACACACAATAGCTAGCATTGTGGCCACCCTAATTAAAGCCATCATGTACACCTTGCTATATCCTGAAGATAGTGATATCATCATCCACATCTTGTCATCTACTGAAGATAGCGTTAAACCCACCATACACATCTTGCTATCTACTGAAGATGCATTAAAGCCACTATGTATATCTTGCTATCTACTGAAGGCAGCATAAAAGCCATTGTGTGCATCTTGCTATCTGCTGAAGATAGCAGTGAAATTACTATCATCTTGATATCTCTCTGAAGATAGCATTAAAGCCACTATGCACATCTTGCTATCTACTGAAGATAACAAGATTTTCATTGGGACATTTCAAAATGTTCACATAGATTTGAGGACACATCCCCTGTGCCTCTTATGACACTAAGTACCTCACTGTGAATGATGAGTTTAAACATTGTCTCTCCAAGCAGGTATACCAATGAAACATGGAAGAAAATAACCAAGCTTCAGGTACCAGAAGCACATCAATGATTCAAGAAGATCATGAGGCCAGTAGTGTGGAAGACATCCTGAAGGAAGCCATCAAGAACAGACATCAAATCCTCTACCTCAACTACAAATGCCTGCCAGAATTTCCGATGGTACTATGCTCTGTAAAAGAGGATGGACAGAGTTTGTATGACCATGTAGAGAGACTTTATATGAAGAGAAATTTACTTGAAACATTGGTAAGAAATCTTAAGTACTATAAATATGTGTACACTCTTTATACATCATCAGAAATATTTTGTCATTAAAAATTAAAGTGAGTGACTTGAGCGACTAGGCTTGAATACCCCTAGTGGGTCCCTTTTGGTTACCCCTTTTTGGGGTAGTACATGTATATCTTAAGGCATTTTCCAACTTTTTGCTGACAACTTCCTGGGGTAAGGAGGGACCCAGGGGCATGCTCAGGCACGTAGCCAGCATCTTGTTCTCTCTGTGCAAAAATGAAACTTTCGCCACTTTGCACTCCCCTTGCTATGCCACTGTGCATATGCCCATCATAGATATGACCCTTGCCACTTGTGGAAGATTAACAATATGTGATTCATAAGGTAACTGTTGAAAGATTGATGAATTAATATTTTGCATTTTCATGTTGCAGCCCTCTGGAATTTCAAGACTCTGTGGACTGAAAGAATTGTGAGTACTGAAAGTTTACTAAAAATTCATTAAATTGAAGATTTTGAGTTTGGAGATCCCTACCCCTTTATCCTCCCCTGATGTACACCAATTGCTAGCCTCTACTTTCAGATGAAACTTCATTTTCTTCATAAGACAAGACCAAACATTGTTTGGTTGCCCTCCACCACTCCAAACTTTGAAAACTAAAAAACATGTTTTGTTTTTTTGGTATTTACTGTACAGGTGATACAGATCTACCCTAATTTTGAAATTAAAATGTTTTTTTCTTGCAATGCATAATTTATTTCATTTTAAAGTACGATTTAAATTTTTTTAAACAGTTAGTGGACACTTCTAAATTGGTCTTATTAGTATTCATTGGTAAGTTCAATTATGCAGTTTTGACTATGAAATCTTCAAAAACAGATGCTAATTGTCCTTTTTTATGCCCTCAGATATCTGCATTCAAACAATCTATCAAGTCTCCCAGATGGTAAGCAATAGTAATATTTCAGTTCTTCATTTGTCTAACAACTTCACTGTTTGAGTATAATGAATAAATCCACACATACTAAGACAGGCTATTAGGCCCTTCGCACTTGATTATTAGTTTCCTGTTTATCACCCGCGTCCAAAATTTAAAATCTCAAAATAATTAATTATTTTATTTTTATTTCTAATTTTCTCCTTTAAAATAACTTTCAACTACTTCTACTTGCCATTAATTTAATAATATCAACAATAATGATGAATGAACATGAGTACAACTCCACCTTCACTTATTTATAAAATCAAATATTGTTGTGAAATAATTAAATGCCCGCTCTAGTCAAAACGAGTATAGTTGCTTGTAATAGTTCAAACTAAATAAAGAAAATAAAAGATAATTAATAATTAATAATTAAAAGTCACCTCGTCCCTTTTTCAAAATCTTTAACAGGAAACTAATAATCAAGTGCGAAGGGCCTTATAGACGAATCCAGCCAGCCAAGTGATGGTCAGAATTCAGTCGGCCATTACTGTGTCCCGTCTGCACCAAACTAGTGTTGTTACTGCCCAATTGGGTGAATTAAATCTGCTTAAAAATCGATGTTGAATTGTATTGTGTTGTAAATGTTTCATCATTCTTTTGTCTACATGTAACACGGGTGATGGAATGCAGTTTAATATCCCCGCCAAGGCCACATCATTTCACATTTTAGGAGGGACAAACCTAAGGGGCACCCAGCTATGGCTGCCATTGAGGTGTAGGAATGTGTGAAAATGGATTCGTCTATAGTCGATTACACAATAATAAAGTTTTATCTTGTTTGAACTTTTTCATTTTAAAGTTGTCAGCCTTGCCTCATCTGATCTTGTTTGAACTTTTTTCCTTTTAGAATTGTCAGCCGTGCCTCATCTGGAATCCTTAGATGTCAGTGAAAACTGTCTGCAGAATTTACCTTCCAGTATTGGTAGATGTCCATGTCTTCAAAAACTGATCTTGTCTAATAATCAACTCAATCAATTACCTCCTGGTAAGTCTTCTAGAGTTCAGGCAGTGGTGTAACTAGGATTATTTGGGGGAGGGGGGGGGCAGCACGGCAATTTTAGGGGGGCAAATTTGATGGAAATGGGCAAAAAACCTAAAAATCTAACATATCATGATGGCCATCATCCCACAAGGGAGAAGAGGGCAAGATGTCCTCCATGGGGGACATATCATGATGGCCATCATCCCACATGGGGGAAGAGGGCAAGATGTCATCCATGGGGACATATCATGATGGCCATCATCCCACAAGGGGAAGAGGGCAAGATGTCCTCCAGGGGGGACATATCATGATGGCCATCATCCCACATGGGGGAAGAGGGCAAGATGTCCTCCAGGGGGACATATCATGATGGCCATCATCCCACAAGGGGAAGAGGGCAAGATGTCCTCCAGGGGGGACATATCATGATGGCCATCATCCCACATGGGAGAAGAGGGCAAGATGTCCTCCAGGGGGGACATATCATGATGGCCATCATCCCACATGGGGGAAGAGGGCAATATGTCCTCCAGGGGGGACATATCATGATGGCCATCATCCCACATGGGGGAAGAGGGCAAGATGTCCTCCAGGGGGGACATATCATGATGGCCATCATCCCACAAGGGGGAAGAGGGCAAGATGTCCTCCAGGGGGGACATATCATGATGGCCATCATCCCACATGGGGGAAGAGGGCAAGATGTCCTCCAGGGGGGACATATCATGATGGCCATCATCCCACATGGGGGAAGAGGGCAAGATGTCCTCCAGGGGGGACATATCATGATGGCCATCATCCCACATGGGGGAAGAGGGCAAGATGTCCTCCTGGGGGACATATCATGATGGCCATCATCCCACATGGGGGAAGAGGGCAAGATGTCCTCCAGGGGGGACATATCATGATGGCCATCATCCCACATGGGGAAGAGGGCAAGATGTCCTCCAGGGGGGACATATCATGATGGCCATCATCCCACAAGGGGGAAGAGGGCAAGATGTCCTCCAGGGGGGACATATCATGATGGCCATCATCCCACATGGGGAAGAGGGCAAGATGTCATCCATGGGGGACATATCATGATGGCCATCATCCCACAAGGGGGAAGAGGGCAAGATGTCCTCCAGGGGGGACATATCATGATGGCCCTCTTCCCCCATGGGGGAAGAGGGCAAGATGTCCTCCAGGGGGGACATATCATGATGGCCATCATCCCACAAGGGGAAGAGGGCAAGATGTCCTCCAGGGGGGACATATCATGATGGCCATCATCCCACATGGGGGAAGAGGGCAAGATGTCATCCATGGGGGACATATCATGATGGCCATCATCCCACATGGGGGAAGAGGGCAAGATGTCCTCCAGGGGGGACATATCATGATGGCCATCATCCCACATGGGGGAAGAGGGCAAGATGTCCTCCAGGGGGGACATATCATGATGGCCATCATCCCACAGGGGGAAGAGGGCAAGATGTCCTCCAGGGGGGACATATCATGATGGCCATCATCCCACATGGGGAAGAGGGCAAGATGTCCTCCAGGGGGACATATCATGATGGCCATCATCCCACATGGGGAAGAGGGCAAGATGTCCTCCAGGGGGGACATATCATGATGGCCATCATCCCACATGGGGGAAGAGGGCAAGATGTCATCCAGGGGGGACATATCATGATGGCCATCATCCCACATGGGGGAAGAGGGCAAGATGTCATCCATGGGGGAAGCTGCCCACTTGGCTATGCCACTGAGTTGAGGGTTTACAGATGTGGATAAAGATGGGGTGCAGTTGGTAGATTACCACACCGTCCAAAAAAGGTTTGTCTCTGGTCTGATGGGAGATTGGAAATGGAATGCGGAACGCATTTTTTTTCCTTTGTTTTCCTGAATGATTTTTCAATTATTTTTGAACTTTTTGATGATTTTGCTGGATTTAAACAAATAAAAAAATGAATTTAGGGCCTTTTCATAGGGATATTTGTTTTTTATTTTGATTTGGTGACCCTGTTTATGACAAGATTGTCATTAATATTTAATGTGATCGATTGTTTCATTTGTCAGGTTTTTGTTTTGTCAATCATTTGATTGGGGATAGAATCTTTTTGAGCAAATCGTCCATTTAATTCCATTTTGATTTATTTGCATGTGAAATTTTAACCCTGATCAAGATGATGGGGAAATTTGATATTTGTAATAATTTAATGTCTTTCTTTATTACTTTCAGAAATTGGTAACATAAAGACATTAGAAACACTTATTGTGAATGACAATCACCTCAGTCTATTGCCAACAGAAATTGGTAACTGTGTCAAGTTGAAATCACTGAATGTGGATCGCAATAGATTACGACGATTACCACGCCAACTCACAAGATTGGTGTATCTAGAGGAATTATCTGCTCAAGGAAACAAACTACTCTATATTCCAATGGGTAAGAGAAATGAGAGGAGTAATGGGGTAATAGGCACCTGTACTTGGTTTCACCTTGAGTTTGGTTGTGACGTTTAATAAATGTGTATCACTTGTTGGGAGTGAAATTGTTGCAAAATAATGCTATGCGCACTTTAAATTTTCGACTCCCATCACTAACAGATCTGGTAGACTTTGATAGTGCAGTGTGTACTTTGTAATGCCATGTTAATTCGAGGTTATAATGACTGTGCATCAATTGTTTTGAGGATATTGTGAAAAATCTAAACATTTTGCTTTTGAAACAAGGAATATCCTCCGAAGGATATTTCCGAGATCCAAGCAAAATGTTTAGATTTTTCACAATACCTGAAAAATAACTGATGCAAAGTCATTAACCTCATTCATAAACTGTCAGTTTTCAATTTGTTTGATTCTATCTGTGTAATACTTATCACATTTATTTTCTAAAACAAACTAGAATTTTAACTTTACCTTTCATTTTCCCTTTAAAAAATCGAATAGGCGACAGCACATAAATCATGTGATGTACAAATATGGTAGTTGCGTGCCCATAAATTGTTTGTTAGCATAAAGTATGCACACTGAGGTTACTAATGTTATGCGGCTGTCCACTGTTGTTTATTAGTAATCGCGTATCGCTTTCCCATTTTGTCAAATAAATAAGTTTGTTTAGGTCTCATGCATCGCATATATTCACAAGGTTATGAATATGCTATTTTCATGATGTTTCTTCTTCTTTGTGATCATATTTTCAGATCTGGGATGTTGCACTGATGCCCTTCGGTCAGTGTATGTAGACAACAATCCTCATCTAGAAGCAGTTCCATTTAATCTGTGGAAGAAAGATGTTGGTGCTAGAAGGTAAATGATGTTGAGAGAGGGTGGGGATTTATATCGGCTGATTGCAATGGTGTAAGACTGCACTATCAGTAGATTACAGGGAGAGATAACATAAGGATTATCCCAGTACATTCCCTGAGTACACTTATGTGATATTTAGTCTGCATGATATACTTGTGCGGTACACTCTTTTCATGTTCATTCAGGTGTGTAGAACGACCTTGTGTACAGAAAATAGCTAGGGAAAGGATTCCGCATAACAAAGGAACAACCTCCAAGATCCAGCATTATAGCCACAGTGTGTGAAACTGGCTGATTTACATAACAAAGCATAACTTTTTAGAGCCAATGCCCCTTATATCAATTTAGTGTTGTCCTGGTTTCTCATGCTGATCATAATTCAGTTTTAGTTCAAAATAATCAATAGACAGTAGCACTGGAAAAGCTATACTATCTAAGCAAATTTGACAAGAAGTGGTATTTTCTTAACAATATAGATAATCAAAAAGGCATTTACCCTAGCAGGAACCTATCCCCTAGCTCCAAATAAACTGACAGTTTAAAATGAAGAAGGTCCAAATTTCAATTGGACCTTGGATGATCTTCAAGACGCTCATTCCATCCTTGACCTCGAAGGACCATTTCGTTGCTGTTGAATGTCATCACCATTCACAGCAATTGTATATTGTTAAATTTCATTTGAGTTTCACCTCCATCACGAGCAAATTCCATGATGACCCTGTGTTCACTTCTGGTAGTACCTGTGAATTCAAGGAGGTAGGCTTCCTCTGCAGGGTGTCCATATAAAGTGATGCAAAAATCTAATATTTTTGCAGTAATGTTGTAACGGTCCTTGGAACAATATAAAATTAGCTAAATAGTTACATTTGTAATTTGTAAATAATTAAATATATAAATATTATATTGTTTCTTGCAGATGTGGCACATTGCCAATTCTTGAATCAGAGTATTCAGCATCACTAAGGGTCAATGTTGATGGAATGTCTGCACTCCTACCACCAGAAATTAAAGTTGCCATGACAACTGTAGATAGTAAAGTTTACCAAGTTCCCTCATTATTGGAGATAACCCTGAAATATGTCAACTCAGTACTTGGATGCAACAGATATAGTAAGTTTACATAGATTTTTATATTAGGAGACTTCTAAATACCCTAATATTGCTCATATTGATTTGAGAAATGTGTATAAAGCCTGAAAAAATATACATTTTTAGGCAGGAGAAAAGTTTGTTAGTAATGTACTATTAGTAAATTATTGTAAGATTGAGTTTGTATCATTAGGGCACAAGACTTCTCAAATCAGTCCTTTGTTACCAATGTTTTCTATCTATCTTGCGGACGCATCCGAGAAAGAGTTTACGATTCTTTTCCAGGAATCTCTATCAGCCATCAGATTTGGGAGGTCATTAATTTCTTGATTGACGTCCCTTGCCACACAGTCGATGTAGTTGAATGGTCTTCTTCCTCTACATGTTCGTGGAAGCCTCATACAGATGACATCTGAAATTATTTGGTCTTTTGCACGGTAGCAGTGGCCTGCAAATCTGGCTCGCCGTTGAGCAACGATGGAGGACACCTGTGGAACACCATCATAGATCTCTGCTTTGGTTTTATGTTCACGCCAGGATATATTTCGAACCCTCATCAACAGCCGGGTGTAGGTACCATCAAGACGGTCCTGAAGATCTTTCTTCATTGTCCAGGTCTCACTTCCATATAAGAGGATACTCTCTATGCAGGCTCTAAAGAAGGCAAGCTTGGTATTTCTTGATATGTTGGACTGCCAGATGGTGTGCAGTTTGTTGCAAGCTTTCCATGCTTGAGCTTTGCGAGTCAGAAAGTCTTTCTTGCTGTCGGCAACAAATGAACCAAGATATTTAAAGTCCGACACCTCCTTGAGTTGTGTGCCATCCCGAGAAAGGATTGGAGTTGGGTTCTTATCTCCATTAATACACATATATTCTGTCTTCTTGGAATTGAGAAAGAGGCCAACTTTGGCGGAAGCATCTTCTAAAGATGACAGAAGATCTTGGGCATCTTGTGATAAAGTAGCTGTTAAAGCGATGTCGTCTGCGTAGTCAAGATCGGTTAAATACTTGTTCTTCTCTCTGCTCGTCTTATTGGGCATGATGTCAATCCCTTTGGACTTGTCAGTGTCTATCGACTGTCTGAGGAGATAGTCTACCACTATCACAAAAGGTAAGGGGCCAAGGTGTCGCCCTGCAGGATTCCAGCAGTAGAGAGAAACTCTTCAGTTGGTCCATCACCTGTTTGTACAAAACATGAAGGATTATCATACATTATTGCAATAGCATTCACAATCTCCTGAGGGATCCCATAATTACGAAGAATATGCAGCATGGCCTTCCGGTTAACACTGTCGAAAGCTTTTGAGAAGTCAACAAACACAATATATGCCTGCTTCTTTGAGATTTTAAGCTCTTCTATTATCCTTCTAAGGGCTAGAATCTGTGGTGTGGTTGATCTACCCTTGCGAAAACCATTTTGGTTACGTCTGAGAATAGGATCTAGATGAGGAGAAATCCTGTTGAGCAGCATAGTGTTATACAGCTTGGCAGCAAGTGCTGACAGTGTGATACCTCTATAATTTGATGGTTGTGAAAGATCCCTTTCTTCGGGAGAGGTATAATTGTGGATCTTGACAAGGCTTTTGGCTTATTTCCTTCATGGTTTCATTACAGAAATCAAGCAGTTGCTGATGGAAGAGTGGGTTTTTCCAAACAATGGCTGGTATGTTGTCAGGACCAGGTGTTTTTGACTTGTTGAGCTTGCTCAGACCTTTTGCAGTTCCTCCATAGTAAATGGACCAGTGTTTATTGGGAGATCGTCAGAGACATTGCTGTTAAAGAACGTATCTTCAAGGTTTACGTCTTGCTCTGGTTTCCCTAGTAAGTTGGAAAAGTGTAGAAACCAGTTGTCACGACGCTCTTCAGATGTATTGCCTTTCACTCTAACCACAGGAGCAGATTTGGTGTCAGTTATCTCCCGGAGGAGTTCCCAAGAAGCTGCATGTTTATATTCATGATGGAGGTTGTCAAGTTCCTCTGTCTTCTTTTGAATAGAGGACTCCAGAGTTTCTGTGTAGGCTTTATCAAGAGTAACTTTGGCCGATTCGAGGAGCTTTTGTGATGCTCGGGTGGATCTAGCATTGTGTTTCATAGATGCACTCTTTAAGACATCTCTTGCCTCAGTGACTTTGTCTGATGCAGCAATGTTGTAGGACTGCTTTGATTTTTTAGGGAGCATCTCCAGTGCAACTTCCTCATTAGCCGCAACTAAGGTATCATAAGTGGTGCTAATATTGGGTTCTTGTAGCTCATCGTGTAGAGAACTGAAGCGGTTATAGACTGCTACCACAAACTGCTCACCCAGGATGGTGTCTCTGGTAACCTTCTTCCAGTCAATACGTTTCATTGGGTCTTTCATGGAAGTTCTGCATTTCCGGTAGCTGATTTGACATTTGCATGAAACAATCCTATGGTCCGAGTTCACACCCTCGAAGGAGCTGTATGCACGTGAATTCTTGATTGAGTTGATCCACTTCTTTCTTACCAGGACAAAGTCTAGTTGAACTAGTTGGCCATTCGGGCGCCTATGTGTCCATAATCTGTTGATGCGGTTTTGAAACCTTGTGTTTGTGGCTATGAGGTTATGTTCCTGCAGGAAGTCTTTCATGTGGTTGCCATTTCTATTGGTTTCTTTAGCAGGTGTGAAGAGAGCATCCAATGGCCCAAGCTGAGCATTAAAGTCTCCTCCAATTATAAGTAAGTTATGAGCTGGGATGGCATTAACTGTAGAAGAGAGTTCTTGGTAGAAGGAGATAACAGCTTCTTCAGGTTGTTCGTTATGTGGACTGTAGCAGCAGAGAACTGTGCATGTTGGATTGCCCAGCAGAGAAATTTCCATAATCCGTTCATTATGACTAATAATGGACATGCAGGAATTGATGGCTCTTGGTGAGATTAAGAAGCCTACTCCACCAGTGGCAGCATTCCTTTGGTTCTTCCATGCTGAAGAGGTGACTAATCTGTATCCATTCAGATCTTCCTGCAAGAGGGAGTCATTGTGACAAATCCGGTGTTCCTGCAGACATATGATGTCAATGCCATAATGTGCGGCTTCATGAGCAAGTTCTTCTTTTTTGGCTAGTGAGTTGAGAGTTCTGATGTTGAAAGTGCTGATGGTAAATGGTTTCTTCCTTTGTACAAATTTGTCTTGACCATCCTTATCTGCATCAGGTTTGGTCCGTCCAGGGATGGTATCAACTGGCTTTGAGATCAAACCGTCATTGATGTTAGCATAGTCTAACGGTGACTTAGATGGTCCAGACTTCATAGCAGGGGCTTTAACCCTGGTGCTTAAATGTAAACTCATATTTCTTGTCAATGGCTGAATAAGACAGAGGTCGCCACTCCTTCTGTCATAGAGGATATAAAGGAAAGGTTTCAGCATTTAGTCCAGTTGCCACCCATACTAAATCATATGGGGATACACCTGGTCGCCTGCCGAGGAGATCTGTGTGTATGTACCCCTCAGCGGCATCGGTGAAGTCTCGATTTTTCCCAGACTCAGGTGTCTCTACCCTACAGAAGTACCTGAAACAGGTATTCTGTCCTACCATGCAAACGAAGCTGAAGACTAAAACTAAATATTAAACCCTAGACAACTGGATGCTGAGAAGGAGGAAGAACTAAACACAGCCAAAAAAGAAAGTCTCCAGTAGTTCCATCCCCATTTAATCAGAGTCTGATGAGTTTATGGCAAAATAATTTATATAATAATTTTCTATACACTTTCCTTCAAACGTTGATACCAAATTTGATATAAAAAGTTTAATCATCATGAGCATAGGAGCCGTTGTTAAGAAATTCGTGCAATTTTAAAAATGACAAATTACGAATTGACCACGCAAAATCCAATGCATGGTATCAGCTTATTCTGTGGCCTGAAGCAACCCGTGTAGGAATCATTGCACACTTGCCTGCGCACAATTGAAAGAGCGGGGTATTTGATTTGCATTTTGGCATGCATGGGTAAACCTTTAACCTGCCGGCCTATTCAGGCGACGTAATTCTTGGCACTCACGCTAGCTCTGCTACGTGATACAATTCCCTATGTCATTTTTAAAATTACGCGAATTTCCAAACAACGGTTTCTATGCTCACGATGATTAAACTTTTGATATCAAATTTGGTATCAACCTTTGAAGGAAAGTGTATAGAAAACTATTATATAAATTATTTTGCCATAAACACATCAGACTCTGATTAAATGGGGATGGAACTACTGGAGACTTTCTTTTTTGGCTGTGTTTAGTATAAGCAGGAAAACACATGGAGCACCCAAAGGATGTTAAAACATCCAGTGGGAAACCCAGACCCTTAAGATGGTAGTAGGGTGCTGGTAAGGGTAACTTTCAGCTCCGCGGCTATAGCCTCGGCTATAGCCTTCCCTTATCCAATGTTTTAGCATGTGGTAATAGCTCATCCCACCATATTATGACCAAAACATGCTTCTAGCATAACACCTGTTACCAACTGTCAACATTTGACAACCAATTGTCTCAGGTGAAAATCACTTTCTGGAAAGCTGGACTGAGCAAGTACATCTGATGTAACTGATTCCCCATCGAGGTCATGTAAATTATACCGCTTGGATGTATGGTAAACTGTTTATTTCAGGATCCGGATAAAGCAAAAAATCCTTTGAGAACTAAAACTATCAAGTAGAATTCTTATACATTTTAGGGGAGCTGTAGCATAACCATTATTGTTATTTTTATAAATTATACTTTCATTCAAGCTTTATATCCAAACAAATCACTTATATTGATCCCTGTTGTTGCAAAACAAATGGGTATATAGTATCAACTTTCATTTTTATCTTCTCTTTCAGCATCTCAGGAAAACCTTGACACCTTGCCAAAGGACCTTGCTGAGAGAGTCCGCTTCCCGATATCAAACTGCAGCGCACCCAATGGTTGTGACAACAAGATCTTCACGATAGCGTGGGTGCATCTTCTCAAGATTAAGTGGGCCCAGCCTTGGCAGGAGGATGCAAACAGTATTGGACTTGTAGCTTTCTTATGCTCTGAAACATGTTACAAAATTTTCAAAAGGATTCCTATACCTATTTAGGCCTTCACAGGGAGATTTTGAGACAGTTATGCCAAGTGCAGCAGTGGTCTTATTTCTGATGTGTGATGAAATAGGGTTTGTGAATTTGGATCCAGACACTTATCTGCAGTATATATGTACATCACTTGTATTCTATATTAAAAGGGAAAAATGTCCAGCATTGTAGCAGGCCATACTTTTCAGGATTGTATTTTCACACATTGATTGCCAATGCATCTAAGCAATGAATATGTGACTCAATAGACTGTGAACCCCAAACGGGCATGTTCTGCATGGTTGGTGAAGTCAATATCGTGCTCAGAAGATCGCATTATAAGTCAACTTTAACTTATTTTTAGTACACAAATGACTCAAATCTGCCCAAAATTTCTCTTGTTAGAACTTTATTTTTAGTGGGCAATTAATAATTGGGTCACATTTTGTCACAAATTACATGATTTTATGCAAATCTTCTCCAAAGAAAATGTTTGTGACAAATTTCACAGAAAAAAACCCCCTAGAATTTGTGTTTTTAGCTTCTTAAAAAGTCATGAAAATATCTGGCCATTATCAAATTTCAAATAACCCTATGCATCCGCTACATCCAGTTACCTGCCTGTGGGCGAGTTGTCATGGTGATTGGCAGGATCATTCATTTGATATTCTGACAATTTCAAAGTTTCCCTAAAAAGACCATGGACTCAGTTTGAGGGTCTATATTTTAAATGAACTTAATGAGTTAATCATTTAGAGCTATTTAGGTGACTTCATTTGAAATTCACACTCCCTGTGTGGAAGATTAAGGTCATGTCTTCCATAGGGTGTATGGATTTCAACTGGAATAGTCCAAAGCAAGTTCAAGTCCCAAGGTCCTAAGTTTGTTCTTGGGATATGATTTAGCTACTACTAGTACTAGCATGAAATTTCCCAGGATAATGACAGAACTGCTTTACTTAGGTTAGCCTTACCAAAGAAACTGGAAGAGCTGCAGATGCAGGCTGGTTAGGGGTAACTGCCTGATGTTGGCAGGGCGGTACTGATGGGGTAATATGCTACCTGGCCTGTAAGGGGCTGCAGCTGAGAGACATAAAAAGGACAAATGTTAGCCTATTTGCCTTTCTGGTCAGTGGAGGACCACTTTGATGGAAAATTTTCATTTTTCAAAAAGTAGAGCCCTAAATGGTTTATTACGGTGGGATTTGAGCAAAAGTGCACCATTAATCACATCATTGGTGTTGGGTGTTATTTTAAGGGAATTTGGTTTCCAGAACTAAACATTGCCCAACCACTAAGGTTTTTGATTGTTCACAAATATATACTTGTAAGCAAATCATCCAATTGCTAGTATTTATTTAGCTGGTTTTCCAGCACCCCCTTAACCCCCTTGTTGGCGGCACTAGGCAAAGAGTAACATTGAATTAAAACGACTAAAAACGGGATAAAAAATTGACAAATGGGGAGTAAATATAGCTTTGACCCACCACACTAAATGGCTGGCTACACTGCTGGCAGAAACATCAGGGAAAATATATACAAAGTACTAGATATAATAATTGTGTTGAATTTTTATTACAAATTATAATTTTGTACATATCTTTTAATAAAAAATAATTTATAAAATTGCATAAGATGAACCGTATGAAATAGTTGTAAATGTTTTGATTAGGCGACAAAAAATCCCTGTTCTATGGGTGGACAGACCTTTCAAGTAGGATCAGACGTGTTTTTTTGGTTGATGTTGTTTTTTAGCAAATGATTTTTAAAATCGCAAATAAATGGCAAATTTTACTTATCGCCCAAAATCTGCAAATAAATGGCAAATTTTACTTATGCTTTGCCTAAAAGAGTTGATTTTACATGCATACAGCAATTTCTGTTAAACTCAATTCACTTACATATTATACAGAAAAATTTATAATCCCAAAATGGAAAACCTGGGTCAGCCAGACCCGTAGAACAGGTTTTTGCGCCTTCTTTTCATCACCTTACTACTATCATTTTTAATATGTGGAATGTAGTAAATGTAAGGAATATTATCTAAAGATGTTATTTTCATCTTACCAATATGTGACATATCACATTGAAACACGGTACTTGTCGGTTGCAACATGACATCCAGGTAAATTAGATGATACAAGTTGTAAGGTATTTTATATGTACACAGGCTAATATATTATTGAGACAAACTACAGTAAGCCAAAAAATTAAGGTACCAGTTATGTTTACCTCCTGTATATCCTAAATAAAGACAGATATGTCATAATTGGAACCAGCAGCCAATAGCTGCATCTTTTAGCTCGAATTTAAGACCTCATTCATTGAAAGTGTTCAAGTAATAAAGACACAGCGATCCCATCCCAAGGAAGATACCAATTTAAAAGTTGCAGTTTGCTGCATTAAATGCCCTATTGATTTGTACAAAAAGCGTTCGTGATCAAGAGAACTAGCGCTGCGCTTCCATTGATTAGAACACAAAAGTGCAACTTTTGATTTCGCTTCTTCATTAGGTTTTAGATGACCGTTTCTTTAATTCTCAACCAATTTCAACAAATAAGGTTTTAAATCAGAGCTAAAGAGTACAGGTATTGACTGCTTGTTTTAATTTGGACATATTTGTCTTTATATAGGATATACAGGGGTGAACATAACTGGTACCTTAATTCTTTGGCTTACTGTATGTTCTTTTTAATTGTGAATCTCACAGGTGCAGGTGCACCAAACAGGTCAGTGACTGTGCATAATTTCTTCGGAATTAAGAACACTTATGATCCTTTAATTTCTATTCAGATTAGGCCCCCAAAAAAAGGTTGTAAAATCGTGTGATTTGAAAAAAAAAAAAGAAATGCAGAAGTTTTCCGAAAAAATTTGGCGAAAATCAGATTTTTGTCCTCAAAATACTATAAAAATACCAAGTCCGGAATAAAAAATAAATTGCTTTTCGCATTTGTTTTCAAACCACTCGTGAGCTTTGAGACGAACCTTTTTTTTTTTTGCCTTACAGGATTATGATTGATATTAAGTATCTTGAGCTGAATCTTATGCAAACATGTAGCAATTGATAATTGCACTGTTTTATGACAGGTCACATATTAATTACTACTAATAATTAGGACAATTCATCCTTCCATAAATTATTCTTCAATGTTATATGTTATTGATTATGCATCCACCGACAGGTCTTATGCTATTCACTTATCCAATTCAATGAGTTATTGAGTACTCAATGGGAAAACAGTGATTATAGTTGCCTGGTAAATGGGTTATGCAATACTTTAAATGAAGTTTATATCCAGACAAAAAGATTTCGATAGTGTAAACTCAATTAGCATATTTGGTCCATTAACCGCCCATGCCCCTATAAGTGCCCACCCAGCGACTTGACTACACATGATTCTCTATAAAATGACTTTGTTAAAGCCTTAATGTACGATCTTTTTAAATTTTTAGATTTTTCTTTTTTTCTTCTAAAATGATAATATGCAATCATTATGAAAGTTCCCAATACATTTGGACGCTTGAAAAACATTGCGAATTTGCAAAGAAACAACATCATAAACTTCACCTCTATCACTCGAAACATCTCGCACTATTTGGATTAGGACAGCGAGTGCGGCCTCAGAGTTAGTCTCCCACTGCGGCCAGTTTGAGTTCGCTCCCTCCACATGTGGAGGGAGCGTAACTAAGCTAGTTTTGTACTGAGACTACGGTTTTGCGATCGTGGCTGACATAATCTAAAAAAATTATGACTTTATGTTGGACCAACAGAATCATCCCGTTTTACTACAAATAGGACGAATTTGACAGTTTGCTCATAGATTTAAGTTAGAACATGTGTAAGTATTACAAATATGCCAAAAAATCGGTTTTGAAAAAATAAAGGTAAATTCTGAAAAAACATCGTACATTATGACTTTAAGTGCCCTGGACAGTTAATGGAATGAATATGGTACTCCTGAGATTCCAGAAAAATACAGCACTAATTTTTTTGTATTAAAAAATATTATCCTGTTTTGCCAAATGAAACAGCTAAATCCTAATCCTTAAGGTTGGTCTGAACCCTGGAATTATGGAAACTTTCAGGCCTCATAACTGCTAAATTGTTGGTCTAAAGTAGGCCTGGCATTTTCGGGTAATTTTGTACCCGAGTACCCGGCGCATTTTTTTACCCGAAATTGCAACAAAAAAATGCTAGGATCATTCATGGTTGACCTAAAAAAAATAAATTGAATTTTGCACAGTGTTTTTAATAAGAAAATTGATATTTTGTATTCATGTCATACTCTATTAATGATATCAAAATGCATTGAATTTGAATGCATTTTGATATCATTAATTATTAATTATACAATTAGCACCATCAGCAGTGCCAGAGAGCACTCCGGTGCCAGGTTCTCTGTGGATCCGAGCACCGGCAGCAGTGCCAGAGAGCACTCCGGTGCCAGGTTCTCTGTGGATCCTAGCACCGGCAGCAGTGCCAGAGAGCACACCAGTGCCATTAAAAGTTTGTATGCATTTTGATATCATTAATAGAGTGTGACATGAATACAAAGTATCAATTTTCTTATTAAAAACACAAAACACTGTGCAAAATTCAAAATTTTTTTTTTAGGTCAACCATGAATGATCCTAGCATTTAGGTCTAGGTCCAGGGACACTACAAAACCGAAAAAATAAAAAACTTTAAAAAAAAAAAAAAAAATTTGAATTTGGGTACCGGGCAGGGAATTTCCTGCCGGGTAATGTAATCTCGGGCGGGTCCCCGCTAGCCCGCCTGAAAATGCCAGCCTTCAAAAGTATATAAAAGTATACATATTTAGAATGGCAAAGACTTGATAAGTTCATCTGTGAGGTCAAATTTGGGCCAAAAGGCTCATTTTTGGCCCAAAATCCCCAAAAATGGTTTTTTGGCCCACTTTTTTTTTGTGCAACGTAAAAACACATTTGAATTGAAAATTGAAAACACATTTTCTTTTATTACCAATGATCAAGAAAGACAAGTTTAACATAAAATATTACAATTATAAGCAAACTCAAAGTCATACTACAAATTTTGAAAGTTTAGACTTGTGCCAAATTGTTGAATGTTGTGACTACATTTGTAAGAAAACATGCAAAATTACATGTTTTGGGCCAATTTTCCCTCAAATTATTAAAATGTGTCTTTTATTGTCAGTTATTTCACAAAACAGGATAATTTGTTTTAATCCTAAACAATTAGTGCTGTATTTTTCTGGAATTGGGAATAGGTCATTATCTCAGTGACACCATGCATGAGTACTAATAAAAATGTATTTTGTTGTTGCACAATAATTAAAGAAAATATTGAAACCTCAATTGTGACTGAAAATCATTTATAAGTTATACATATTTAATTGAAAGAAACACATTAATGACAAACACCTGAGTTCCCAGACTCGATCATGACATCATACCTAAAGGGAGACATTTGGATCTCAATATAAAAATGGCACACGGTGTTAATGTGTTCATTCAATTGATTTATGAGTGTAGTTGTATTGATAGTAGCACTGCCAGTACTTGGGGTAATTTCATGAATGAATTTGTCTATTTTGGCAAGAAAATTATTGCACATTATACCCAGACTTACTCAATTTGAAGTGGCATTCTCCAGGTGGTGTCTTCAGCCCTCTGGGCGTTTTGTAAAATCAGACTCTTTCTGGCACATTTCATCCATGCAGCACCCATAACGCCGGGATTTTGTTCATATTTCACGATCTTAGTGTTTCAATTGTTCTTAATCGTAGTCACTGATTCAAGATTCAAGGAAGTCAAATTAAACATTGGCATCAACTATTCAACCACTCATCTATTTTCTTCTCGTATTCTTTTGGGGCTTTCTGCCAATCTTTCCACCACCTCAGATTAGCCAATTTATTACTATATTTATCACCAACACTTTTCTTCCATTCTGTAAATGACTGCTTGTTGTAGTCCTGAACTTTTGTTGTGACTGCTGGGTAATCCATGATACTGGCCAACAGTTGCTCCATTTCTTTGACTTTGCCAGGTTCCTTGTTCACCAAATCATCCAACTCTTCAGGATCAGTAGCTAGATCTGAATGAATACAATGTAAAAAGGTCCTCACAGTTAGAGGGCCAAGGTTCGTGCCAAATATAACAATACAACTCTTCATTCAAAATATAGTTTATTTTTGTGTGTTTTTGTTTCAGCATCTCCACATCCACTCACAAATTCATAAAAATTGGAAACCATTGCAAACATAACAAATATACAGCTTTGAACCAAGATTTATTCAGTGACAGTGTTCTAGTAAAAATAATGATAATAAAAAATAGTAGTCTTTGGGTGAAAACAGCACAAAAAGTACCAAAGGTACAAATTTATCAGGATTTTGGGTGCGAATAAAATCATCCACAGATTTTCCAAGATTAGCCCTAACCCAACTGAGTCTTCTTTTCCTTCCGATAGCAAAAAACCACGGGTAGGGTTAGGGTTAATTAAGGTATTTTTCCTAGATTTAGGCCTCCTTAACCCTAACCCAACTGAGTCTCACTAAAGCTCACTATTAAAACCACTCTGCATGCATGCATTCCATGTGACTTGATGACGTAATCAGCCTAAGTCATATATACCCAGGGAATTGCTGCCCGGGGCAGCCAAACCTCTGTAGCTACATGTCGGTGATTGTATGCGTGGCATGTGAGGCGTCCCGGGTTCGAATCCCGGGGGTACCAAGTGACTTCTTTCTTCACCTTCTCTCCATGTTCGTTCTTCTTTCCCTTCCGATAGCAAAAAAACCACGGGTAGGGTTAGGGTTAATACTCACTAAATAGATGTGGAGGTGTTGTCTTTCCATCTCCATACACTACAATCTTCCAGTCACCTTGTCTCAGCATATATGATGACATATTCACATTACATCCATGGTATTGACTCAATATGTAGTCTGGTCTATCCTGTGATTGATGTCTTGAGGTAGGGTCTTGGAGTAGAGGAAGGAGGGATGTCCCATTCAGACCCTGGGGGTGTGTGACATTGGCTATATCTGAAATGAGAAATAAAATGACCATTTTGTGAAGCTCTCTTGTTTTTGTGCCTTTTCTGCATTTTCTTTTTGAGCATTTTTAGTCAAAATTCAGTAGTAATACATTATGATCCAGAGATGCAAGTGGCCTGAAATGGATCAAAACCTATATATCGCAATAGTAATCAAATTTCAGGAAATATTGTCTGAAACATTACAGTATTTCAGGCATAAATAAATGAAGCGATTTCATATTTCTAGTCCAATAAATCAGCACTCACTGTGGACGTTTGAAGTCTTGCAGACTTCTTTATCAACACTGATGTTGTTGTGACGATCTTCTGTTTACCGCTGATGATACTAGTTGCTTAGCAATGCAGTTGGTTTTTCAAGAAGATCGTCAAATATGTGACTAAGATTGTATTGCCCCTCGTCCCTATTCATGATGTTGTCTTGCTTCCTGATCTGAGCTAATAAGCAACCAGTATCATCAGCGGTAAACAGAAGATCGTCACAACAACATCAGTGTTGAGAAAGAAGTCTGCTAGACTTCGAAACGTCCACAGTGAGTACTGATTTATTGGACTAGAAATATGAAATCTTTTCATTTATTTATCAACAACAGTTCTGAGGAAAATGTTCAGTAAAGTATTTCAGGCACTCTGACAAATGCAGGAAAACTTGCATCACAGAAATTATCTATTCATTGAGCTGAGATAATCGTACACTTTTGCAATAATGTTGAGGAATTTGTTTTGTTTTCTGAAAACTGATTACTGCTTCATGTGAATATTTCAAAGTACCCTGTAGATGGACATCATTCAGCAATAATTGTCAATAATTATGTAAGTGCAGAACCCTCTCGGTACACATGTCCTTAAACTCGGCAAGAGCAACTTGAGTTCTTTATTTATATATTTTTGCTCTCAGTGAGGCTTGTCCCCTAATACCACCTGACATCATGCTAGCTGTGCATGAGACTGGAGCTCATTTTTTATACAGGCATATAAAAATGTGTATAGATTACATCCACTCGGTGGTTTCCCTCTGCCTCAGCTAAAAATTCATTGGGCTGAAGTTTCAGTGTGATGCATAAGAACTGACAAGTTATTTACCAAGTGTAGTTGAGTATCAAAACCACCAAACCTACCCATAAATGTTGGGAAGACATCAACCAAACTCACAGGAGTGGTCACCACCCCAGGCTTAAGGTTGTCTCTCTGTGGTGCCATGGCAACCATAGGTACGTGACTGCTGCCCTCATACATTGACATTTTATAGAATTGCCGATGCTCCATGGCTAGATCACCATGGTCAGCTGTGAAGAAGACGTAGCTGTCTTGAAGAAGGTTGTTGGATTTCAAAGCATCTAAGATTACACCTGCGTGGTTAGAGGAATAAAGAAATTTAAAAAATCAGTCTGAAGAAAACATACATGATAGTTAGCATATCCACAGCTGACTAAGGCTGAAAGTAAAATACTTAAAGTATATTGTCAGATCCACAGTAAGGTGTCATAATATATTAGTGCCGTACTATTACGCTGCCTTTCGTATTTGCAGAAGACAATTTCGACCTCCTCGTTTGTTTACAAACAGAGAGGTAGACAAAGGGCCTGTCAAAACTGTTCCGCTTGTCCAAATACTCAAGTATCAAAAGGATGGTCCACAATAGAGTGATTCACGCAACATGAATAGGGGATTAAAAAACTGTGAAGTAGGACCATGTGCTTCTTTTGTCCAATTTGGCATTAAGATTTCGAATGAAAACAGTTCAGACCCAGAACACGATCATGTCAGAAATTAATATTTTGTTCTGGGTCTGATTATTCGGACTAATAATATATAACATTACAATAAACATGTGTTATGTCAATTGGATACTTCATATAGTTACACAGGCTCTCAGAAAAGGACAGCATCCTCTTACTCTGGTCGACGCGGAAGCCCTTTTTATAAGCGACATGTGGATCTTCATGAGCGCCGCTCTTGACCAACACTTTGTCGTGTAATTGGCCAATCAGTTTGGCGGTCTGCTGTTCAGTATAATTGTGAGATGTTTGAATTGGCCAATTAGAACCCCACTTCCGTGTTTACGATGTGCATGCTTTCAAAATGGTAAAGAAAATGTAATGAAGTGCAGTTCTTCTCTGCCAGCAAGTATAAGTGAAGCAAGTTATTTTGTTATGTTAAGGGTTTTTTGGACTGAACAAGTACATCTAATTAGATGACTAAATAACAAGTAAGGGTACCGTAACTTGACTGTCTAAAAATGACTCCAAATGTGAGCAAAATGGACTGAAAAAGATCAAGTAATTATTCCCTTCGTTTTTGTTACTTACCAAACATGGCATCTGTTTCAGCACACATTGCATAATAGTAGGCCCGTATCTTGTGGATCTCGTCTGTTGTAAAGTCGCTGGTGCAGTTCTTTGTTGCTGTTTCATAGTAATCAACAGGGTGCATCTGATCTAGAGGAATCCACTTTGGGATAGTCACTGCTGATTGGTTCACCTGTGAACAAAATCAATAAAATGTATTATAATCAGGGCTGTCAACTCGCATGCATCGAACGTGACACTCACACATTCGGGCACTTTCTCATGCCAAGGTAGTAAACTCTCACGCCAAGATAGTAAATCTCATGCCAAGAGCTGCCAAAGTAGTAAAATCTCATGCATCATTTTGGAATCTTTTCCATTGCTGAGGCCCGGGGTGCTGAGGGGGGGCACATCCCTCAGGAACCCCACTGCGCCATGCAAGCGCGATGCTGATGCGCCGAATACAAATTTTTAATCAACTTTATCATTTTAGACAATATCTCATGCCAAGCAATTCCAAAAGGTTGACAGCCCTGGTATAACACATCCTGCAAATTCACCTTTAAATATTGCCAACATATTTGTCACCCATGCTCGATGTCAATGCTCAACTCAGTGGATTCAAATTCATCATGTTGTGGATCATATATTAAGTTCCAGCTTATTCCAGGTGAAATCCATACACCTGCTATGTAAGACATGATCTTAATCTTTTACTCAGAAGAGTAAATTTCAAATAAGGTTACCTGAATAGGTGACTTCTATTTGAAATATACACCCCCATATGAGGGATTAAGGTCATGTCTTCGGTAAGGGGTGTATGGATTTCAACTCGAATAGCCCATTTGCAACTTTTTTCTGCATTCACAAATGTATATTACACACCCATAGAAAAATCAAATATGATGCAACATTCATTATGGAGATATCTTATACAGATATCATATTTGACTTAGTAGAATACCCTATATCCCTCTTTTAGTACAGTGTAACCTCATAGCCTCAGATTTTAGATTGTGTATAATAACATTTGTTATCATGTAGCTTCATGTCATTATAATGTAAAAGGTATAATATAAAATATATTTTGTGGTGTAAGGAATTTCGAGTTAACAGATTTTGTGTTAACAAGTTTCCACTGTATATAACTATACATTATGTTAGTCCCCTATTGGTCTGTTTGACTTCATTAGTAGCTCACCTTTTTCAGCCAATAAGGACTGGTTTTGAATGTGGATCCACCAGCAGCTTTACCTGATGATGGTGTGTTATATGGGTGTGGTAAAGTGAATCCAACATAAAGTAGAAATGGCTGAGATGACTTGCTTGCATTAGTTTGGATCCATCGGGTGATGCTTGGTAGCAACAACCAGTCTGTGGATACATTGGTAGTCGATTCATTACCAAATAACACCGGTGTCGGGTGGCCTTCTTGTGCCAAGGTAAAATTGACATTACGAGTCCATGCTTCCATTCGATTGCTAAAAAAAAAATATGGGATGGATATGAATTAAATTTGTGAGGAATAAACATTCAAGTGAATTGTACATAACCAAACCTACCCTAAAGCCACAGGATTCACTGATTTGCTGACAGTGACTTCTAGAAATTGAGGTTTGCCCAACATTCAATAATATTGCCTATCCTGATTTGACCGATCAAACATTAACTAGACAGCCTATTATTGGGGTTCAATCAGCTCAAATAAATGTGCTGCCATGATTTTGTCTGGTACATCTGGTCTACTTAGAACTTGGAAGTTCAAAAGCATTACATTTGCCCATCTGAGGATAAGTTCAAGTTCAAGTTTTATTTGTTTTCATCTCAATTCACAAAAAGTTATACAATTGGAAATGCAAGATAAGAAATACTTAATGATAATTAGAAATACAATATAAGAACATGAGAAGTGAAGAGATGTGGATGCCGCAAAGACGCAGAGCATGAAGCTTGTGGCACCCAATCTGAACAAGATGGAAATTTAACTTACGCTACAATATTAATATGTACTACAATGATAAAATCATGTGGCCGAATTAAAAATAAATGAAATTTAATTGAACGGAATCATTAAATCAGATAATCAAAAATACAATAATAAAAAAATATATAATAAATCACATATTTTGACACAAAGCTGAATGAAAGGAGAAGCGTATGATTCCTTCACATAAGGATAATTTGTGCCAAATAAATTAATGGAGTATGGACAGACTGAACAATACAAGACAGGACAGAAAACCCCGCCTGTCCAAAATGATGGGCAGATAGATGGCTAACTACATGTATAAACATACTGTTTGCTGGAACAGAATACATAATTAAAATGTTTAAAACAAATTATAGGATTTTACAAAAAAATTATAGGATTTTATCAGTTTGGAAGAAATATATATTTTGACATTTTTGAAGAAATATGCAACTACAAAAAATCAGTACCCCTTACTAGCTCTACTCTTTTTTCCTGACCTGTAAAGTGTGCTGAGGCTTGTGGATCAACATCTAGGTGTTGTGCCTGTGCCTAGCGTACTATAAATCACTGCGCTATATTATATGACCTTACCTTAGTGAATGCGAGCCTGATACATAGTCTGTTTTCCCATAGATCTTAGTGTTATAACCAGCTTGCTCTAATAGTACCGCCCATGTAGGATAATCTTTGGACAAACCTTTGTAGTTATTCCAAGATTCTGTGATGTGAGTATGGCGTCCACTCCACAATGCTGCAAATTAAGAGAAATACACAATTAATTTAATAGTGGCTTGTAATTGACCTGGCCTAGATGGTGAGGGGTGGAGTGGGGGTGGTGAGCTGTTTCTTTATGTTTTTAGAAAGGAAAAACTACATAAAAATCATGCAATATTGTATTATAAACTAAATGTAACCTTTTTCCTTGACAGTTTTGAGAACCCAGTTTCCCCCGCCCCTCAATACTGACTTGCCCCCACCTGAAAAAATCAAAGCTATGCCAATTGCAAGGTACATAGATAGGTTTACTCATTCATTGGATACTCCAAAAGAATCATTTGTGTCGCATATAAAATATGCGTTCAATAACTATCATCCTACCAAGTCTTGTAACCTGGATTCTATTGCATCTATATATTGTATTTAATACCAATGTGTGGGCCCCTTCCACCAGTCATAACTATAGCCGTAGGCTTAAGCAGGTCCATGCTGAGGGGATTATTTTGGGGACAGGCAGATTTTTTTTAAAGTGGACCTTGGGAGGATGTTTGAAAAAGAGGACTTATTGGGGCACCATGCAAAATTTGGTGAATTCTGGGGAAATTTTTGGTGATCTTGGGCTAATTTTGTGATTTTGCGGGTGGCATTTTTGGGATTTGAGGTGGTTTTATAATTATGTTTTTTTACCTTTAATACAAGTAGATTAAAAGGGGTATCCACCCCCTACATGCCTCCCCTGGTTATGGGCCTAGCCGTAAACATACATACCTGATCTGGATGGACAGCATATTGGTGAATTGGTGTAGGCATTAATAAAGTTGACTCCATTCTTAGCCAAGTTATTTATGTTAGGCATCTGAAGTAAGTCATCACGTCCAACTAGTCTGCCATCCTGGTTGCAAACAAAGCATCAGGAATGTCAATATGTTAAAGACAATAGGTAGACTATTATGTATAAATGAAATATACTTTAAATTAAAAGACAAATAATGCACACATCATATCAGGCAACAACAGTAAAATGTTTCAGATAGAGTTGACAAATAAAAAGCTTTGACTTTGGTCTACCTGTGATTTCTTTTTGGGCATCTCTTCTATAATAGATACTTAGTGAGTGACCCATTTTTAAATATTCCTATTTTTCTGGCAATAGAGGTTCAAACATGGGGATCAATATAGGTCCACAATGAGATTATGGGCTCAAATTACATGTATCAGGGGTGGAATTTCGGCGGGAGTCCAAGAGTCGACTCTCGCAGAGACTCCCGTAAAGTCCTATTGCGAGAGTCCATGTGGACTCGTGCAGGAAATGATCGGCTCAGCGAACTTACGTTTAAGTTCAACACGCCTTAAAACTCAAAGCCTGCAAAATATAAAGGAAAAGTCGCCAAAGATGCAATGACATATGGAAGTGAGAGTATGATAACACATATAATATATATTAAAAACTTAACTTTGTTAGTTTATTTGTTTGTTTGAATGCATTTAATGTAGGCCTACATATAATACCTTTTGGACTCCCGCAAGATTGTACAACGAGAATCCATTTACGGGAATCCATGGACTCTCGCAAAACTCTTTTGCGAGAATCCACTTGGACTCCTGTGGTACTTTACGAAATTCCACCCTGATGTATGGGTCAAGAACAAAGTATTCTTAGTTTCTTTTTTTTAATATAGCAACAAAAATACACCAAAAGTTTGTAGGTCAGCGCACCATTTTCAAGGCAATTTGGCATAGGCAATAACATGATGATGTCTACAAAGTTACACATTTGAAGGAGCATAAAGACAAAGCCATGGGGGCATGCACTTATGGACACCTAAGGCAAATTGGGTTATTTTGGTCTCTGACAACAACATAATTATGACAATTGCACATCAATTAGTAACTGACAAAACTCTTGATATTTTTTTAAACAAAAACTCACCATGGCATCACAAATGACAAAAACTATGTTAGGCCTCTGGTCTCCTTTACCTTCCCTTGGTTTGGTGAGTAGTTGTTTGGTGAGTTGTAATTTGACAGGGAGTTCTTCCTTGTTTACACCACTCGCATGTATGATATTAATACTTAAGATGATGATAAGGATGCCTAACAACAACATTTTTGTAAGAGATTGCATCTTGCTGAGTTGTGAAGACACCTTGGTTAATTTTCTAGGTGGAAAAGAATAAAACACAAATACAAAAGGGATATTTGTTAATTAAAGCATTAAGGGCTGGGGTATGAACGTTTGGACAGTATTTATTTTGGGACATTAGAGCACATCAGAATTGCATATCGAATTGCATTCTGAATACGAAGAATGTCATTCTGATATCAAATAATTTTGATTTTTTGAAATTGCAATTTAATACACATTTTATGGCAAATTATTAAAATTGATATTTTGATATTTAACAGTACTTGAAGTAAACTTTATAAATCTGATGATTTATACTTAAAGTGTGTGTGGGATGAAAAGTTTATCAATTGAAAATTTTGACCTTTTCAGTATTGAAGATATGGATTTTTTTTTTTTTTTCACCAAAAAAAATAGGTCTTTTGGGAAAAAATCCATATCTTCAATATGAAAGGTCAAAATTTTCAATTGACCGTCGGCTTTTCCTTCCTGCTACATACACTTTAAGAATATATCATTAGATTTATATAATTTACTTCGAGGACTGTTATATATCAACAATTTGAAAAATATCAAATTTTTATAATTTGTCATAAAATTTGTATTATATTGTGATTTTCAAAAATTGAAAATTATTTGATATCACAAAGAAATGCTTCGTATTCAGAATGCAATTCGATAGGTCTGAGGTGCTCTCATGTCCCACAAAAAATACTATCGAAACGCAATAAACGCTCATTTTAGATCCCTTAATTTAAGGAAGTATTTCCTTGACAATTGTAGCTTATTTATAGACAGCATATGCAAATTAATGTCAGTGATTTTGCACTTGCAAGGAAAATATTTTTGAAAAGAATCTTGAAATTGCTCAATATGAAACCCTATGGAATGTATGTACATGTAGGTTTAGTTGATGTTAAAATGAGTACTCACATGCACCAGGAATTAGGATTTGTTCAGGGGGGTTGTTTGATAAAACAATTCATATAAAGATAGGATTGTACAATCTAGGATGTTTCGTAACATAGTAAAAAAAGTCAAGTACCATTGAGGCCTATTGATTTTGACCTATTTTGACGCATTACACCCTAGATTGTGCAATCCTATCCTTATTTGAATTGTTTTATCAAAACAAACATTTGAGCTTTGACTTTTTTTGTTAATAACCTAGATAGGTCAAACTATACATTTTCTGAATCCTTATGGCTAGAGGAATACATTGGAATGATTTTTAACACAATTTGAGCAAGTTTGAAATTTGACCCTGTGTAAAGTTCAATGACCTTTTCCTGCCAAAAGCTACTCCGGTTCAATTGCTATTGTATCAGGCATTTTTATGTAGCCCATGCAGTACAGCTTTGCCCCTCCCTCAACTGATACCAAACACCCCATCTGAGGGGGTCAGGCTCATACACTATTTCAAAGAGAACAAGAAAAATCGCAAAGAAAAATTATACAAAAAAATATAAAGTGCATGTTGAAAAGGTTTAAGTCTGAATATTACTTCTAGGCCTATGCAAACTGATCCTGTTGAACAAGGCCAGGCACTGCAGGCAGCCAGGATTTCAGACCCGGGGGGAGGGGGCACAATTTGTAAATGTACACACAGAAATATTTTATACCAACGAAAATTATGAATTGAAGAGCTTTGTTGCAAAACCCCTAGACTTCTCCGTAGTCCACTTGCCCATTTTGCATACTCTGGCTATTACATTTAAGCATAAAACTCTGATTTATATTGATTTGTGTGCAACTGATAGATTTTCACATCTGTATCTGATCTTTACAGTCACCGCACTCCCTCTGTTTGTTAGCTTCCCAAGTGGACTACTGACTTTGCCTTGCGGTTAAGATTTTTAACACGGGACTCTATGGAGAGTTAGGCCAATTTCTGGCCTAACTAAAATTGGCCATGATGTAATGCATCTTTAAATGGATCTGCCTTGTGATTGGTCGCCCATATCTCGCTATGGTTTAAATCTTCCGGCCGCGCCATTACCATTAACTACACCGTATACAACTATCTGTGGTATTTGCGGCGCTTTTGTGTTGACGCGGAAGTTTATCTCTCATCAAACATCTAGCACGTCTTGTACTATAGCTTACTATACCATGCTTAGTACTTGTGGTTAATGGACTGATAAACAAGTATGCTTGACAGTGTGTTTTTAGAGAGCAAAGTCCCGGGGTAAAGTTCTGCTTAAAATTCAAAGTCCATAGTCGGATTTTCGGGGTTCGCTATCAATAAACTGGTAGATTCCAAAATCAGAATTGTTCAGTATTAAAGTGAGCCATTATAATTATGCAAGATAATATTGCATTGAATTACTTTTATTGTCAATAATCATCTGATATTTTTAACTCTTTATGACCATTTAACTATTGAATACTTTGATTTTAATAAACATCAGTATAATTTTGAGTTCAACGAAATGGGTTCATCATGACTAATAATAACATATTTTTAATAAAATTCAACTATGGCATTGTCTACAAAACCCCTTACATCCACTTGAGCAATTTTGAGTACACATCAAAAAATCAAAATCACAGATATAAGGGGGTTTTCAGCAAAACAGTTTTTGGCGGGATGCTCATCCTACCCAAGCATCCCGCCCAAAACTGCTTTTGTTGCAAACCCCCATATATCAGTACTTTTTTGAATGATTTTTGATGTTTTCTCAAAATTGCTCAAGTGGATGTTGGGGTTTTGCAACAAAACTCTTCAATTGTTGAATCTTTTAACACACTTTAATATATGTTTATTTTTATATCAATATCATTCATGTGGCAACAGCCTAAAGGGAAGAGGGTCACGTTTGAATTATTTATGCTATATGTACTCTTTATTTCTTCACCCTGCATATAAAGCAGTGCACACAAAACTGTCTATTGTTGACCCATTTTGCACCAACACCCTTCTTCTACTGATGGCCTTAGATGAACCGAAGGCCATGATGAGCGGGGGATGGGGGTAAGGAGTAAGGTCCCCCCCGGCACTGGCTACACCACTGAGGCCAGGGTATCATCCTTGGAACAAGTATAACCATAATCCGAACCCTAACCCCAACTCTAAAAAATAGGATGCGCAGCATGCGCATATTTTGGGGTTTGAGCGCCCAGCCCCCGGGGTCAAAGTAGAGGCGGCAAAAAACGAAGGGCGGCGGAAGAAGAAGGCGGCAAAAAACGAAGGAGGCGACAAAACAATTAGCAAATAAAAAGGCGCAAAAATTGAAAAAGCATAAAAAAATTTGAAAAAGGTTGCTTTTAGGGCGCTAGCGCATAAAAGGGTTAACCAGAATTGTACCCAAAATTCGGACCACTTTCCATTGGACAGATCATAGTATCAGATTTTTAGAGGACAATTAACGTATTTAAGGGGGTACTACACCCCTGGCCAATTTTGTATCTATTTTTTGCATTTTTCTCAAAAATTATAGCATATTGGTGACAAGTAAGATATGTATATTATAGGGGCAAGGACTCTACAACTACTGCGCTGAAAATTCAGCAACTCAAGGCAAGTAGTTATTGATTTATTGATCAAATATTGGTTTTCCCTCATTTTTGACTGTAACTCCACAACTGTTGTCTGTGCTGAAATAAAATGTCCAATGCAGTAGTTGTAGTCCTTGCCCCTGTAATATACACACTGCGTCATCATCCCTATATCTTTGTGTCAAAAATGAATCCTCTCATTTTTCAAAAGCTACGCATGGCGATTTTGTTCGAGAAAGGCCGAGCGACTCAGGCTAAGCATACCATTTACATGATATGAGATACCATAGCTCTGCCATAGAGCCTGCCGCTTAGTTTCTATTCTACGATTTGCGCATGATCAGTACCACATATGGTGTTACTATTATAGAAAATTCGATTTGTTTTCAGGTAAAACGCAGGTTTTGTTTCCAGTACACTAACTCGAAAAGCAATACACTAATTAGCGGGGCCTTGCTGGCTGTTGACACTGTGATACATATCTTACTTGTCACCAATTAGAGGTTAATGACTGCACATCAGTTGTTTTGAGGGTATTGTGAAATATCTAAACATTGTCCTTTGGAACCGAGGAATATCCCGAGGTCCAAAGCACAATGTTGAGATATTTCACAATACCCGAAAAATAACAGATGCAAAGTCATTAACCTCATTCATAACTTTCGCTACTTTTCACTTTTTTTTTATTCAATTTACGCTACATTTTCTTCTTTTAATTTGAAAACAGAACACAATTTTAACTTTATCTGTCGTTTTCCCTGTAAAAAATCGAATAGCCCATTAAGGAAATACCGCTAGCGACCAATCACACTAGCACGCAATCATGCGATGTCCAAATATGGCGGTCAGCGTCCGCGTAGAATTGTTCGAACACGTAACACGCCACGTAACACGGTCATTGTAGAGCGTACTTTTAGCTACGCCACGAGACGCGGTCATTATACTTTTTCAATGACCTGCATTTAAGCGTCCGCGTATTTAAAAGTTATTATCTATGATTGGATCGCACTTGCTGCGATATTAATGAGGTTATGAATGCGCTATAATTTTTGAGAAAAATGCAAAAATATGCACAAAATTGGCCAGGGGTGTAGTACACCCTCCCGGGTACACCCTTAAGTTCCTGTTATTATAAGTTGTGTCTACTTGTATACAGCCGTTCTTCCGGGAACGGCTGTCTACAACAGCGTCGCTATAATTCACCCGCGAATGTAGATTTTTCACTCATTGTTCAAAACGTGACATGTACACCAAATACACTAATACAGCCCCCGAAATGGTCTACTTTTAGCGCACCTCATCTCCGAAACATTTTAGTGATAGTTAAAAATGTGATCCCAAATGCAACCCTTTGCTTAACTTTAGAAGACTTTGTAGAAGTCTCTGTGTCGAAAAATGCCCGGTACAAACATAGAAATGGCCATATTGCTTCAGTCCCGTAAATGAATATTTCTTCTGTACTCCAATGGTTGCCAGGGGAATGGTTGCAGGGCCGTAGCTGGGGGGTGGGGGTGGTGCAGAGGTGCGATAAACTACACCCCAAAAAAATTGCAAAAATATACAAAGCCAAAAAATCAAATTTTTTAAAGCTTTTTTGGTCAAAAAAGGTCCAAATTTGGGGAAGAAAGTAAACTTTTCACAAAATTTATCCCACCCCTTGGAAAAAGACCACTTTTTAAAAATCAGCACCCCCCCCCAAAAAATCCTGGCTACGGGCCTGAATGGTTCCAACGTGGACGTCATGATGTATTTTATTATAGTCTCCTACACAGGCAGTTTGTGTCGGTCTGACGCTCGTCGATCCTAACAAACACTAATTTTATGAATGAACTTGACGCATGCGCGAAGGAGTTCTTAGACCCGCCATTTTGCCATGTGCGTTCTGCTCGCTAGATACGCCGTAGAAGTGACGTCATAATCATATGAATACAATTTTAGATCGCCCTGCACTACAAGCAGATTGCACTCATCACCTGTGTATGTCAGCAAACATAGATCGATTGAATACAATATACCGCTCTTTTTCAAGATACTAATCTTACAGGTGCGAGTGATCAGCCTTTCTTTGACAATCTATGCATCAATGCATCGGTACCGCGTAAACGTTGTAGTGAAGGGCGATATAGTCAAAATTGTATTCATCTATTGCTATGGTAGTTAATCCGATTAACTACGTCACTTCTACGGCGAATAGCGGGTGAGAAAAATGCTTTTTGTTGACATTTATCACCCGTTTTAAATATCAAACACAATTTCAATAATGGGTCATACTACTTTCAATTTTTTATTAATGAAGCTATACCGGTATACGTTGTTTTGAGGATTAACCCGGGGGAATAACAAAGGTCTTTTTGGAAGTTTTGAGAGTTTATTTCAACTGGCGATGTAGGATCGCAAGGTGAGTGAATTTGTGATGAGGTACGTTTTCTTATTTCAACGATAGTAGGATTATGATACGAGACGTAGGCTATAAAAGGTCATACGCATGTGCGGTGGTGTTCTTGAATTCGCTGCGTTTCAGATGTCTTGGCACGCGTGATTATAAGTAATAATAAAGACTCCATCATCCATGGATTAATTTTTGGTGCGGAAGGGAGTCCCAAATTTACAAAAAGTTGCCGTCAATAAAATTGCAAGCCCCCTATTTCAGCAACAAAAATTTTATGACCCTCCCCCCATATTGTAAACTTTTCCCTGTTTTGAAGCATATAAGAGAAGTCAAATTCACCCATGCATGCATGCACACACTGATAACCCCATTCTGGCAGGTCTGTGCACACATAGCGTGGACATAGTAATTGGGTGATACCATTATTGACAATAGGTATTCAACACTGCATAATCATTATAAAAGTATATATATATACAAACAGTATAATGTACAACTTGTACACTTTTATAGCTAGTTCATCAGGAAATACATAAATACGAAGGAAACATGTTGTTCAATCATTTAGCAATTTATCATGTGATATATATAGAGTCTAAAACCCTGAAATCGTGTCAGTACTCCCCGTGACAAAATGAACTGATCCATAAGAGCATATGCAAGTGTATCTTGCACTGGATATGTAGAACCATGTCTGGAAATCCTTCAAATGTTGGCGTTATGCATTGTTTTAGAGATATAAAAATGTCACACTTTTGTGGAGAAAAGTATTTTGAAGCGTCAGCACACATTTTAAAGACGTATTTTACTATATTAGCGGTGAGATATTAATATAATTCGATGAGAGTTGTGATACGATACATGGAAACACAGAAATAGGATGTACACACCATTTGGTTACCAGCATAAACATGCTAAGTATTGGCCACTAAATAATATTAATTTAAGAAATGTAAAACACTGAAACAATATATTATATAAATATTATTATTATAAAAATATTATTGAGTTGATCTGGGACAGTTTCTTTATATTTTCGAAGTTATAATAACATATTCCGATATTTACAACCCAGCTGGATGCAGTGAGATCATAAATTTGCATAATCAAAGGGTTGACATTCCTATACCTAGTTTTGTGAGGAAATCGCCTCATAAAACATGTGTTGAAGTTAGGGGATGCTGACAGGTTTCTGAAAAACGCAAACCCAAGATGAGGACCAATCACAATAATTGTTAGATTATATTTTAGCTTAGATATTAACGAATCAGAATCAACAATCTAAAAGTCTGCGATAGATGTCATTATTTAGTAACAGAGCCCTCTTTTGACGAAAGGCGCTGAATATGTGAACTTTTTCTGTGTAGGGAAGCACAAATCGTGAAAAGTATGCACTCTTAAAGTTAAAAACGCAAATGATTAATCAAACTTATAAATTCTAAATTTATATTGGAAAAATAAAGCATGAAATAAGCTATCGAATGATAGGCTCTAAGTTGCTCTCACTTGAGTAATTATTTTTTTATCGTAGGATGAACCCAAAAAAGTCTGTTTTGAGGACAGTCAGCTCCTATCCCTTTGTACAGGGCAGACAATGACATGAGCAAATGCGTCCAATTTTACAATATGTCCACCTTACCCCCTATAGGCCTAAACAAGCAATAATTGTATTGAAATCAGTCTTTTTGAATAAAATAAACACACTCTGTGGTCATCTTGATGATCTTGTGACTCCCTTAATAGTCCCTACATTTTGGTCATCACAAAATTTTATAACCCCACCCCCTATTTTCTTTCCAAAATTGTATGACCCCCACCCCCGTAAATTTAGGACTCCCCCTCCTTTCCAAAGATCATACATTTAAGCTTTTTAAATGCTACATTGTAGTGTCAACCTACCTGTCTTGCAGTTTCCACACCTAGCACCTCCATACAACCCAGCCAAGGCCCCAAAATGAAAATGAATGCACATCCAGTAGTGTTGCGCGTTATTTCACACCAGGTTTCGGCATTTAGACACAGGTAAACATCACAGCTAAAAAGATTTGGTGTTATGCGCCCAACCAGATGTCAAGGGCGCACACCACTAAATAAAGTCCCATTGAAATACACATAATAGGCCTACTCGTACCCCGACTCGTACTCATACAGAATCAGAATCAGATTTTATTGACAATTACTGAACATACAGTGTAGTCAAAGTTACAAAACAATATAACAAACAGTAAAAGTATAAAACGTTTTTTAGATTAAAACTATCATTTACAAGTAAATATTTACATTAACATTGAAACAAAGCACGTGTAAAACCATTTTAATATGGTGGCACCACTTTCTTAAATAAAGATTAAAATTTAATTTAAAATTGGTTTTTTGAAACAAGTTCAGACTATAAACTTTTCAGATAGGCCTATGAACTTCCGAATTTTAGCCGACACTCGTGCCTGATTTATCATGCTGATACTTATGAGCCCTGGTGGGAGGGTAAAAATGAGGGGGGGGGGGAGGAGGAGGCAAGAAATTTTGGGGAGTCAAAAGTGGGGGATTTTGGCAAGCCGAGACGGGGGCAAGCAATTTTTGGCACATATTCATGGGGCGCTCTAAAAAGGCTTAGGAAAACATTACCGTCGGAAACGCTTAAAGGAGGATTTCGTGATTTAGCATCCTCTTTTTATGACATTTTTCAGTAGATATCCACGAAAAAAGCTTATTCCCAATCGATTCCGATTTTGCGTTTGCGAGTTAAGGCCGGGAGTTAAGGTCACTATATCCAAAATAGGTTTGAAAAAGTGAATAAATCAAAAATAGGGATAACAAAGGTCACTATATCCAAAATAGGTTTGAAAAATTCAATAAATCGTAAATAGGGATAGCAAAGGTCTCTATATCCAAAATAGGTTTAAAAAAGTGAAAAACTCAAAAAAAGGGATAACAAAGGTCTAGGTATGAAAAGTGAAAAAATCAAAAATAGGGTTAACAAAGGTGTCTATATCCAAAATAGGTATGAAAAAGTGAATAAATCAAAAAGAGGGATAACAAAGGTCACTATATCCAAAGTAGGTTTGAAAAAGTGAAAAAAATCAAAAATAGGAATAACAAAGGTCTCTAAATCCAAAACCAAAATAGGTTTGAAAAAGTGAAAAAATCAAAAATAGGGATAACAAAGGTGTCTATATATCCAAAATAGGTTTGAAAAGTGAATAAATCAAAAATAGGGATAACAAAGGTCTCTATATCCAAAATAGGTTTGAAAAAGTGAAAAACTCAAAAATAGGCATAACAAAGGTCTCTAAATCCAAAATAGGTTTGAAAAGTGAAAAAATCATAAATTGGGATAACAAATGTCTCTATATCCAAAATAGGTTTGAAAAAGTGAACAAATCATAAATAGGGATAACAAATGTCTCTATATCCAAAATAGGTTTGAAAAAGTGAATAAATAAAAAATAGGGATAACAAAGGTCACTTTATCCAAAATAGGTTTGAAAAAGTGAAAAAAAAAAAATAGGGATAAGAAAGGTCTCTAAATCCAAAACCAAAATAGGTTTGAAAAAGTGAAAAAATCAAAAATAGGCATAACAAAGGTCTCTAAATCCAAAATAGGTTTGAAAAGTGAAAAACTCAAAAATAGGCATAACAAAGGTCTCTAAATCCAAAATAGGTTTGAAAAGTGAACAAATCATAAATAGGGATAACAAATGTCTCTATATCCAAAATAGGTTTGAAAAAGTGAATAAATAAAAAATAGGGATAACAAAGGTCACTTTATCCAAAATAGGTTTGAAAAAGTGAAAAAATAAAAAATAGGGATAAGAAAGGTCTCTAAATCCAAAACCAAAATAGGTTTGAAAAAGTGAAAAAATCAAAAATAGGGATAACAAAGGTGTCTATATCCAAAATAGGTTTGAAAAAGTGAAAAACTCAAAAATAGGCATAACAAAGGTCTCTATATCCAAAATAGGTTTGAAAAAGTGAAAAACTCAAAAATAGGCATAACAAAAGTCTCAATATCCAAAATAGGTTTGAAAAAGTGAATAAATCAAAAATATGGATAACAAAGGTGTCTATATCCGAAATAGGTTTGAAAAAGTGAAAAACTCAAAAATAGGGATAACAAAGGTCTCTTAATCCAAAATAGGTTTGAAAAGTGAAAAAATCATAAATTGGGATAACAAATGTCTCTAGGCCTATATCCAAAATAGGTTTGAAAAAGTGAAAAAATCAAAAATAGGGATAACAAAGGTGTCTACATCCAAAATAGGTTTGAAAAAGTGAAAAAAAATCAAAAATAGGGATAACAAAGGTGTTTATATCTAAAATGGGTTTGAAAAAGTGAATAAATCAAAAATAGGGATAACAAAGGTGTTTAATATCTAAAATGGGTTTGAGAAAGTGAATAAATCAAAAATAGGGATAACAAAGGTTTCTATATCCAAATAGGTTTGAAAAAGTGAAAAAATCAAAAATAGGGATAACAAAGGTCTCTAAATCCAAAATAGGTTTGAAAAGTGAAAAAATCATAAATAGGGATAACAAGACTAGGGGGGTGATCTCTGAACCACTTTGTGATGTATTTTTTCAAAACTTGTGGAAATAGTTGTAGTGGCATTGTGTTAGTGGGAAAATGCCTTTTGTTTCATCCGATTCGGTTATTTTACCCCCTGGACATGGGGTCTGAAGATATCGAGCTTTTTTGCATGTTTCAGCATAGGCCATATAAGGCCAATTACAATAAGGTTAACCATATTATTTCCATGTTACTTTTGAAACATCACTTGTCATTAAATCTTTTACAAAATGGTATCAATGTATATCGGAAAGTATTTTCATTCTTTTGATATCAAAAACGGAAAGATCCAACACCCCCACTTGACATAACAATGACGTCATAATAGATGTCATATTTGTGGGTTGCACCAATACGCATGGAAGGTGGTACGTAATGCTTTTTAGCCACCACACGGAATAAAGGGTGGTGCAATATTTATGTGTACCCCAGGGTCAATTAAGTGGGGTGGGTGTGTGTGTGTGTGGCAGGGTGGTGGTGACAATGATTTTTTGGCAGGCAAAAAAAGGCAGCCTTTTTGGCAGGTTGAATGGGGGACAAGCGATTTTTGGCAGGTGTAGGAAAAATGTTCAAATATGCAAAATTTCCTGCTCACTGTGCTCGCATTATATGATAAGACAATCTACAGTTTTAAACTTGGGTTCCCCAAAATCATGTATGTGTAAGGAGGGGGGCAAAGAATCTTTTGTTTGGGGCATGCCAAAGGGTGTGGGGTGGGCAAAGGTCGAAGGGGGGGGGCAAAGTGTTTTTTGCACAGCCAAAAGGGAGGGTGGGCAAGCGATTTTTGGCAGACCATTTTGAGAATTGACCACCCCGGGTACACATGATTATTGCACCACCCCTTACGAGGAATAATTAATTTCGGCGTCTTGGATCAAGTCTCTACCATAAATAATGTGCCCAAATTTGTGTAGGGTAAATGTATAGATTAGAATTGGGTATTTTATGTTCCATATTTAAAACAAACAATCTTAATTGCAATATTTCGAGCCCAAGAACCAAAACTGGGTGCTATATATAATGTGACAACATTGGGCTACAAATAGACATGTTCCAAAGTTGGCAATAGGGATCTGCTTTAATTGCATATTCATGACTTTCTTGTGATGGCCTTCAAGAGATGTGGCTATTTTCAGAAAAAGAGATGTGGTTGTTTATTATGCTTGAAGAATTTAGGCAAATATGAATAAGTGGCGGATGTATGATTTGTTTATGGATGACATTTGCTGTAATCAAGGAAATCATGCGAATGACTCCATTTCAGTCTAGATTGACACCTAGCAAAATCAAATTGACTACATTTTGACGAAATTAGGAAAAAATTTTGACTTCACACATGTGGCCAAAATTTCTTCCAATCAACAAAATAGAAATGAAATGACCCCAAGAGGTCAAAGTTCCATTGATTATAGTAGTCAGTAGTATTATACACCCATCTATGTTATCAGGTGGTTAAAAGCAAAAGATGCACCGGTGCTGAAGAGTGGCACAGCATGGGTGATAAATGGTTGCGAGTACATTTATAAGGGATCCAATGCTGAAGGTCTGTAGAACCTTCATATGGAGCATGGGGAAAGTCAAAGATAATATTCAATAAAATGGCTGAAAATAACTGAAAAATTTCCATGTTAATCTTCAAGGAAAAATTGCCTGTCACGGGTCACTGATCAACAATTTTACAGATTTTCATGGCCTCTTGTCATGGATATTTCATTCGTTTCCGATCATATGGCCGCCTCCACGACAGAAGTAGAGTGGGTGGTTACCCAGGCTGATGTACAAGTTGCATCCACCCCTCCCCCCCGGCTGGAAAATTTTTGTTTATATTTTTTTAGCAAGATCTTGACATATTTCCCCACTACCAATGATTACCTACACTGATTTTCTTCAATTAGGAAATGTTTAATAATACTCTTGTGGAAGAGGTTGGATTAGGGAGTCAAAATGTTTTCCCGCCGCAATTCAGCTAAACTGAATTAAGAGATTAAAATTCAGAATCCAACCAACCCTTACCATTAAAATATTTCTGAATATTCCATCAGTAACATCAGGAATTCTTATTATTAGGTAGTCTGAAAGCACTGAAAACAATTGTCGTAAGTTAAATCACATTCTTTATAGGGAGAGCTTCAAAACACATCCGCCGGTTGCTTGCCAGTTCCGCCCGGTTCTACCCGGTTGGATCCGGTTTGTATTATTCTAAACAATATTAAATGCGGTTCAACCGCCACTAACTACCGGTCAACCAGCGTTTGAGTTTTGAAGCCACCCGTAAACTTTAATTAGCTAACATGTAAGCCTAACAATACTGTACATTACAATGCACTAAAATTGGTAAAAACGGGAAAACTTCAGAAGCCATGTCCAGGGGGTAAAATGCCCGAATTGAACGAAATAAAGGCCATTTTCCCACTCATACCAAGTCACTACAATGATTTTCACAAGTATTTTAAAACTTTGGTTCGAGATCACCCCCCTAACAAGACTCCCCCTCCTTTCCAAAGATCGTACATTTAGGCTTTTTAAATGCTACATTGTAGTGTCAACCTACCTGTCTTGCAGTTTCCACACCTAGCACCTGCAGTTCCAAAGGCTGCCGCAGGCTTACAGTATCCATACAACCCAGCCAAGGCCCCAAAATGAATGCACATCCAGTAGTGTTGCGCGTTATTTCACACCAGGTTTAAGCATTTAGACACAGGTAAACATCACAGCTAAAAGATTTGGTGTTATGCGCCCAACCAGATGTCAAGGGCGCACACCACTAAATAAAGTCCCATTGAAATACACGTAATAGGCCTACTCGTACTCATACATGAAAGCACAGTTCCTGGAAAGTAAGTTTGTTTTCCTACCCCATGTAAAACCATTTTAATATGGTGGCACCACTTTCTTAAATAAAGATTAAAATTTAATTTAAAATTGTTTTTTTGAAACAAGTTCAGACTATAAACTTTTCAGATATGAACAGCACCATTCCGAATTTTAGCCGACACTCGTGCCTGATTTATCATGCTGATACTTATGCCCTGGTGGGAGGGTAAAAATGAGGGGGGGGGGAGGAGGCAAGACATTTTGGGGAGTCAAAAGGGGGAGGAATTTTGGCAAGCCGAGACGGGGGGGCAAGCAATTTTGGCACACATTCATGGGGCGCTCTTAAAAGGCTTAGGAAAACATTACCGTCGGAAATGCTTAAAGGAGGATTTCGTGATTTAGCATCCTCTTTTTATGACATTTTTCAGTAGATATCCACGAAAAAAGCTTATTCCCAATCGATTCCGATTTTGCGTTTGCGAGTTAAGGTCACTATATCCAAAATAGGTTTGAAAAAGTGAACAAATCAAAAATAGGGATAACAAAGGTCTCTATATCCAAAATAGGTTTGAAAAAGTGAATAAATCAAAAATAGGGATAACAAAGGTCACCATATCCAAAATAGGTTTGAAAAATTCAATAAATCGTAAAATAGGGATAGCAAAGGTCTCTATATCCAAAATAGGTTTGAAAAAGTGAATAAATCAAAAAAAGGGATAACAAAGGTCTAGGTATGAAAAGTGAAAAAATCAAAAATAGGGTTAACAAAGGTCTCTATATCCAAAATAGGTATGAAAAAGTGAATAAATCAAAAATAGGGATAACAAAGGTCTCTATATCCAAAATAGGTTTGAAAAAGTGAAAAACTCACAAATAGGCATAACAAAGGTGTCTATATAAAAAATAGGTTTAAAAAAGTGAATAAATCAAAAATATGGATAACAAAGGTGTCTATATCCAAAATAGGTTTGAAAAAGTGAACAACTCAAAAATAGGCATAACAAAGGTCTCTAAATCCAAAATAGGTTTGAAAAGTGAAAAAATCATAAGTTGGGATAACAAATGTCTCTATATCGAAAATAGGTTTGAAAAAGTGAAAAAAACAAAAATAGGGATAACAAAGGTCTCTATATCCAAAATAGGTTTGAAAAAGTGAAAAACTCAAAAATAGGCATAACAAAGGTCTCTAAATCCAAAATAGGTTTGAAAAGTGAACAAATCATAAATAGGGATAACAAATGTCTCTATATCCAAAATAGTTTGAAAAAGTGAATAAATCAAAAATAGGGATAACAAAGGTCACTATATCCAAAATAGGTTTGAAAAAAGTGAAAAAATCAAAAATAGGGATAACAAAGGTCTCTATATCCAAAATAGGTTTGAAAAAGTGAAAAACTAAAAAATAGGCATAACAAAGGTCTCTATATCCAAAACAGGTTTGAAAAAGTGAATAAATCAAAAATATGGATAACAAAGGTGTCTGTCTATATCCGAAATAGGTTTGAAAAGTGAAAAAACTCAAAAATAGGCATAACAAAGGTCTCTAAATCCAAAATAGGTTTGAAAAGTCATAAATTGGGATAACAAATGTCTCTATATCCAAAATAGGTTTGAAAAAGTGAAAAAAATCAAAAATATGGATAACAAAGGTCTCTATATCCAAAATAGGTTTGAAAAAGTGAAAAACTCAAAAATAGGCATAACAAAGGTCTCTAAATCCAAAATAGGTTTGAAAAGTGAAAAAATCATAAATAGGGATAACAAATGTCTTTATATCCAAAATAGGTTTGAAAAAGTGAATAAATCTAAAATAGGGATAACAAAGATCTCCAAACAAAAACAGGTTTGAAAAAGTGAATAAATCAAAATATGGATAACAAAGGTGTCTATATCCAAAATAGGTTTGAAAAAGTGAAAAACTCAAAAATAGGCATAACAAAGGTCTCTAAATCCAAAATAGGTTTGAAAAGTGAAAAAATCATAAGTTGGGATAACAAATGTCTCTATATCGAAAATAGGTTTGAAAAAGTGAAAAAATCAAAAATAGGGATAACAAAGGTCTCTATATCCAAAATAGGTTTGAAAAAGTGAAAAACTCAAAAATAGGCATAACAAAGGTCTCTAAATCCAAAATAGGTTTGAAAAGTGAACAAATCATAAATAGGGATAACAAATGTCTCTATATCCAAAATAGTTTGAAAAAGTGAATAAATCAAAAATAGGGATAACAAAGGTCACTATATCCAAAATAGGTTTGAAAAAGTGAAAAAATCAAAAATAGGGATAACAAAGGTCTCTATATCCGAAATAGGTTTGAAAAAGTGAAAAAACTCAAAAATAGGCATAACAAAGGTCTCTAAATCCAAAATAGGTTTGAAAAGTCATAAATTGGGATAACAAATGTCTCTATATCCAAAATAGGTTTGAAAAAGTGAAAAAATCAAAAATATGGATAACAAAGGTCTCTATATCCAAAATAGGTTTGAAAAAGTGAAAAAATCAAAAATAGGCATAACAAAGGTCTCTAAATCCAAAATAGGTTTGAAAAGTGAAAAAATCATAAATAGGGATAACAAATGTCTCTATATCCAAAATAGGTTTGAAAAAGTGAATAAACCAAAATAGGGATAACAAAGGTCTGTAAATCAAAAAAGGTATGAAAAAGGGCCCATACCTAAATACCAGCATGCAGCTTGGTTAGGGAATCCCTCATTCAATGGGAGCTTAAGGTGGTACTACACCCCTTGATAAATTTTGTGACTAATTTTGCATTTTTCTCAAAAAATAACTACACTGGTAACAAAAGTTATGCATATTATAGAGGCTTCACTGAAATTTCAGTGATTCAAGACAAATGGTTCATTATATATATTAAGAAATGAGGTACATTCTAGCGGTACCTCTTTTCTTATCAAATATAATGTATCGCTTGTCTTGAGTCACTGAAATTCCAGTGTAGTAACTGGATTCCTTGCCCCTATAATATACATAACTTTTGTTACCAGTGTGTTATTATTTTTGAGAAAAATGCAAATATAGGGGTCTAGTACCACCTTATGCATTCTGGCTGCAATAAGCTGCAGTTTGGCTGGTGAAGGCTGCACATTGGTAAATAAGTATGGGCTCTTACTGTAACTAGGATCCTCAATTGTGACAGACATAGTAAAATAATATTGTTTTCAAACATTTCACAGGTTAATGATGATGCAGACAGACCATTACTAGATTTTTTTTCAGATTTCTGTCAATTATTTATTCAGTTTTTATTTACTGTAAATACACAATACAAAAGTAGTACAAACAAAGTGGGGAAAGTTACATTGTATAACTGGAACTTATTGGATTAATTGAAAAATATGTTGCTTCCTGCTTAGGCAGTGGAGCCAAATTTCTTTGATCTTATGATCTACCATCGATGCTCAGGCTAAAAAAAAAACAAGTTTGTTTCCCCCTGTTGTTTTTGGGAGCAGTTTTACTGCATTTTGTTTCATTTGAGAAATGCTGAAAAACAAAAATGATGACAAATCTTATTAAAGATTTTTTTCTCATTCATTTTGTTTAAAAGCAATATAAAATCACTGAATAGCCTATGAAAAATAATATAATTTTCCTAAAACTATCAATTTTCACATCTGCCGATTTGTCAATAAATATAAATAATTTGAAGCATGATTATGTTACCATACATCCAGACTCTTAAAAGAAAAAAGAAAAGAAAAGAAACAACATTTTGGATTTTAAATCGGTTTTGGCCACCTACAGGAAATTAAGAAACTTGCTTTTTTCACCCTAATCAAACTCATTTTCCTGATTACCTCACACTATTTTATTTCTTTGGAAAAGAAATTGTATTCATATGTACCTGCTTTACTGGAAGAATATTAGCAATCTTGAAAGTACTGAGGTATGATTTGTGATCAAATTAACACAATTTATTGTAGGGCAAAATGCTTTACCAGTGCATGTCAAGGGGGTAACTAAGTTATATAATGTTGGCTCCCTTTATGTTCAGTTACATGTCTGTTCACAAAAAGACTTGACCCTTTCACTTGTTGTTTGTTTTTGGTCACACACGTACAGTGCATTTCTATAGCGGCCCCCTGTGGGTGTATGCATTTAATCAATGATCCTGGTGTGAACATTTCTGTTATAGTTCTAATTGCCATGCTATAGTCCGACATCTTTGCAAGTAGTTTTTAGTTTTTCTGTCTGTTGGAACCGAAAATGCCTCAATGATGTTCAACTATAGCCTAGCCTTAAAATATGCATCCATAACACCCCTTTCCCCATTTAAAACACAATCATCACAGGAAAAAACAACAATCATGGGTTTGTTTTTACACAGTTAATGAATCAGTAGCAGAAACATGTACGTCCCTTATTAGCTGCTCTGTGTATGTTTCCCTGTGGTTTACACAAAATCATTCAATACATGGCGCATGTACCGTAACCACTCGGGTATAAGCCCACACCCCTAGATGGCAGATTTCACTTCAAAAATAGGGGTGGACTTATAACCGGGAAGGGGCTAGTACTTGGATTTAGAAATAAGAACAATCATCCCCATTTGTATATGCCCAATGTACCAGTAATTTCTATCATCCATGTCAATTTCTTTAAATTTTAAGTGTGGAATGTTAATTATCAACTGATATTTTTTATATTTGTTCTTAAATGTGAGAGAAAAGCATTGATTTGATTTATGAACTTGGCCAAAATTTAGTACTGGGCTTATAGCCGAGTGCACCCTTGTTACCAGAATGTTTGAAAAATAGGGGGTGGGCTTATACCAAAAGGTGGGCTTATACCCGGGTGGTTACGGTACTTATCTCAGGCATTCAATACACTTGTTCGATTCATTTGACATTATTAAACAGAATTTCTTATTCCACAAGAAATATACTCTTGAACTGCAGTGCAATTTACACTAATATGTAAAATGTTTGCACAGCTGTCAAACTTGTTCTTGAAGCCATAATGCAATCATTTTTAATTAATTTGATTAATTTTTTTGGCACATTTGTTATGTTTACACATGTCCCAAGTTAATCCAAATTTGTAGAACTGAGCAATTTTTGAATAAATGTCTTTATTATTAAGACATCCCCATAGAGTTACAGTTATTAAGTGGCCAAGATGTTAAGTGGGTTAGATTGTTTTCACATAACCTTGATTGTCTTATTCTAATTCACATTCACAGACCTTTCTCCCATATTGAGTACTATTCCCCTCCCTGTTTATTTCACACAATTCCTTTAAGTCCCCTCTTCCTGCTATACTCCCCAAAAATAGGGCCTCATAAAAACTTGTTTTGGGGGGATTTTTGGCTAATTGAACTGCATTTTGCCTGATGGGTTTCTGTTAAATATATTTCCAGGATTCAGAAATTCTGGCTAACCTTGTCTCTCTACATATTCCCCATATATGATATATACCCATACCAACCAACACACACACACACAAATACAATTGTCTATTCTGTCATAAAGGTTGCATGACCACAAGATTTTATGATGCAAAGTCAAGTATTATAATAAAGCCTTAAAAAGCTCTATTGCCCTTTTGCCTCCAATTTCTTTTTTAATCATCTGCAGGTCAGTAAATGTTTTTTTTGTTTATTTTTTTCTGAACCATTATTAATTGTAAACACTTACATTGAGAGGTGAATAATTATATTGGTATATGAATATTTGATCTACTTACACTAATGTTCCGAGTAGTTAAGAAGTGCTAAGTTCAGCATAGTGTTGCATCTTGGCATGAAAAATTTAAAAAATCCTTAAAAAAACCCACTTTTTTCCTGAAAACCAAAAATGTGGGTTGGTATTCTTTTCTACAGTAAAAACTTTGTTGGAAATTTTCAAACTTTGGGTCGATCAGGAAAGGGCAATAGAAACTTCTTACTCACCACCATCAAACAACTTAAGATCAAAGCAAAACAATTCTGGATGCTTGATAGAAACTTGCTATGTGCGTTCATCAAACAAGATGGGCAGCCGATGATGATGATGATACTTAACCGTACGATAGTCTAATATTTGTTAGGTTACATTTTGTATGTCTCAAAGCCCCCCTTTTTTTTAAAGATTTTTTTAAAATTTAATTTTGAATTAATTTGACAAAAATTGATGAGTATCAAATCAAGTAAATTTATCAGAATATCATGATTTTATGGCAAAAACTAAAAAAAAAGGAAATAAAAATTAAATTCCAGTTTCAGCTGAAATAGATGCGCAAAGAAAAACAAACGTGCACAGGGGCTTTGTTACATAACATTTCTTTTAGCCTTACACATCAACACAAAACTGTTGAAGTCATGCAACCCCAATGAAGATTCATTCCTAAACACTCCTTAATATCAATATTTTTACGATAACGATACTTTTGAGAATTAAAATTATTGCATAAAATTTCTCGTTTTAACAAACTTGTATACAAATATTTGGAAACCATATCAGCAATTTGTAACATTTGTAGAAATATATTATTCCTAAAAAATATGTCCAAGAAAGTACTATTGTGTACTTCATATGGTATGATAGAGGTAACTATGATACTTCAGATGTACATGATGTGTAGCTGAGTAACGTGTAGCCAAAAGAGATAGAGAGGGATCTGGTTGTGTAAGATGAGATGAAGAATATTGTATACATTCAAGTGGCAGGATGGAATAACTAACAGTCAAAATGGCCATTATGCAAATATTAACTGTCTATGAGTGTGAAGGTTGAAATACAATCATAAGGTGACAGAAAGCTTATTCCAATCCACAAGCCAGGGCGACGAGTGGAATGGAATGATGCATCTTTTATCGAGTGATTATATTTAGATCCTTACACAAAATTAATACAGTTAATACCGTACTTGTTTTGTATCACTCATACATAAATTCTGTTACTAAAATACTATTTAAGGTAATACTGTTTTTGCTGTGATACACTTCAGATCTTGGGGTCCACCTGTGGGGTCCACCCCGTACTAAATCAGAGAGTCTACAGCCTGGCACATGCATACTATGGCACAACACAGTGATGGTAAATACTATCACACAGAGATGTTGATGGTAAACATGATAAATGGCAATCAATCAATGAATTGTTTAGAATTCATGTATGCGTGATATAAAACTGAAATGTGAAAGTAAATTACAATCTTGCCTCTTTCATGGCATAATACTTTCACACATAAATAGTTTTTATTTGGGAAACAACTCACAGTTGTGCAGCATAAATATTAGAATTGTAACATTTCAAATTATACCCCTGGTAAAAAGAAATCCACCTCTTTTCCTTCTCTTGGGAAACATTGACACTGCATAGTGTTACATAACCCAGCTAATTTCCCCTTTGCTGCAAGCAGGCAGGTAGGCCAGGAGATACAACACCCCCATGCATATGACCCAAAAGGTTCCGTTTTGAAACTGAAATTTTATTTTTGTTGTGTGAAAATGTTCAAAACATACCAAATTTGGAAGGTTACGTCAATATTTTACATGTATTACAATTTTTCCCAGAGAAGTCCACATTTTGGTACTCAGCACCCCCACCCCTGTAAGTCATGGCCTGACTGCAAGTTCTTTTTCTGCGATTCACACCAAGAACAGGCAACATTCTTAGCTTTACCCACCTACCATTGCCACTGTAAGTTGAAAATTAGAGGTCTGCAGTTACTATACCTGAAAAATTATAGGTCTGCAGCTACTTATACCTGATGTCTGCAGCTTCTATACTTTGTGTCACTTTGAGTATAGTAGCGATATCACTACATGTTGTATGTTGTGTAGCCTTTAAACATGTGTGCCATTCTCGGAATCACAGCGTAGTATGCTCTCCAGTAAAGCAGCACAATCAGAATGTTTTCTCGCATACATAAATGCATTTTGACATCATTACCAAACTCAAAGCAACACAAGGTATAGCGGGGAGGTTTGATCAGGAGAATATAATGTCTACATGAAAAGTTAGTGATACAGTCACAAACTCTGTAAATGTTCATGCACCGGACGTGCCACAAGTACAAAGTAGGAGCTATAATTGCACATGCTTTCACTTGTTACTGCCATACCATTTCATACCATTTCCCTCCTGACATTGCTGAATATTCAGTTTATCAGAAACACACAATTTACGACACCTGTCAGTTTCCTTGATAATAATAATTTCCTGTGTGAATATTTCAAAACGCTTTCACCTTATTGTTTGCCATTGTCTTCTTAGCTAGGTCTCTAAGAATGCCAAAATGCTGTAAAAAAACAAGAAACAAAATTACTCTTTGCTTCTAACTCATTACCTAATACAACACTGTCAAATAATGTGACACTGGTAATTAAGTACTTCGCTGATATACTGACTTGAATTGTGGGGGTTTTGTTCTTCAAATTTCCCAAATTATTTAACTTTTTCAGATATTTCATCAAAGTACTTCAAACTTTCCATAAATTTGATGGTTTCAAAAATGTTAACAGTGTTTATTCCAAATGTTACTGAGTTGATTACATGTGATACGCAGTTCTTGCAATATATTTTTACTTGACAACAGCTATTATTATTATATGTGACAGATCAATGTCATCGGCTGCTGCATGTGTCCCTTTCTTACATAATAGCTAGGAACAAATACCAGACTCATCTCAAGTGGAGGTCACTCACCTCAGAGTCACATAGTTTAGGAATAGAGAACATTACAAAACCATGTGACTTAGGCTTGATTTGAAGTGACCTCCACTTGAGATGAGTCTGGTGTTTATTCATAGCTATTATGTAAAATCAGACACATGTAGCAGCTGACAAGTGTATCCTTTCGATATGGATGTACACATGTGGTAACAATTCAGAAATGATGGTATAGGCAAAATATTGAATTCTCGATCATGAGATAACGTACCTTTTGAGTACTGAATAACATGATTGCGCGACCTACAAGACCAAACCTCAACCTTGCCTACAATGGATATATTCGAAGAGTGCGATTGACCAATTCTCAAAAGCTGTTCTTGCTCCGCAAGTGTGTGGTCTTTGCGTAGTAATGCTTGACCCAAACATCTGTGCATACCCAAGTTGGCTCTCATGATCGAGAATTAGATATTTTGCATATATAGTGTATTACCCAGGTGTATTACACTGTGCTGTACACAACACAGGGTTGTCCTTCAATTAATATAGGAGTGAAGATATTGAAAAACCTACTTTCCTTCTGATAATAGATATCCATATAAAAAAGGTCCGGATAAGTGAGATGGGTACTTATCATAAAATATCTTGTATTTCTTACCTGCACAGAAAGATAGATAATGCCTAGGTACCCTGCAATGGCTGCTGCTAAGAACAAATCAAACACGGCTGGCTTTACACTGCAAGAAATTATACAAAGAATGCTTAGTATGCAAAATATTTAGTCATTCATTCAAGAAACGTTCATTTCACAACTATAAAGAGGAATACAATATAGCGGTTTACGGACAACAAATCAAAGAACAAAGACCATACTTTGTCAGCCAGAATCAAGTGCAAAAAAAAAAGAAGACTTGACCAAGCAACAGAATTATTACTGTATGCAAAATACCACAGTATAGTATACAGAAATATAATTATACAGATTAAGTTAATGTCCTTACCAATAACAAAATCAGGAAGGCAGACAAAATGTAGAGTGTCAATGTGACCATCAAGTAGTATAATTAGGTTTAATATTATTATGAACCATTTGTCAATGACAGGGATCTTTAACTAATCAACCCATATTACTGTAAAATTATTTAATTTCTGAGAATATTATTTCACAATTTACCAATGAATGCACTTTGCTGGAGCTTATGTCTGCAAATTCACAATGGTTAAAATTGGCAGATAATTAAAATTTTGCAATATAAAATTGTTTAACAGTCTCACTTACTTGTAAGCATACATGTTGAATTTGAGTCCATCATAGAAGACATATTCCGGCTCTCTGAAATATACATAAAAACATACAGTAATACCTCATTATAACGAAATCTGATACAAGAAAAACCCTGTTATAAATAAGTATTTTTCCAGAACCAAGATACAAAATTCTTTTGTTATTTATTGTTTTTACAACCCTGATATAACAGAATTTGGATAATTTCTCTGTCCCTGACAACTTCGTTATAATGAGTTTCCACTGTATAAACATTACAATCTCTATGTGATTAACAAAGACATATTTGTTTTGCTACCAGTATAGAAGGAGGCAACCCCCTTATACACACACACCCCCCCACACACATACAGACCTGTCTGTGTTTGCCTCCAAACGTGGACATTGTGTTTTGCTATCTAACCGAGGACGTGTGTATGATGTTTTCATCGCCTAACCGTGGACTAAAATGGCGGATTTTGTGTGTGTATAATACGAGACAGAATTTGAGCCATGAGCCTGCGGACGGTAGTTTTTACACGTGTGGTCCTCGGTTTCAGGCAAATAGCGCTTTAAGCATCTAGCATGCATTTGAGGTCTTTTGCAGTAGTTTGAGACCGAGGACAGTCCTCGGTTGGAAGTAGGTCCACAGTTTAGGGTGAAAAATCTTGTGTGTGTCCTCGTTTGTCGGCGAACACGTACGCACCCCATCCACACACACACCCCTACCTGCACAAATTCACATGCAAAAGTTCTACACAATCACTAAACATTGAACTTAAATATCATATAGTGAAATAATTTCCTACAATTCACCTCTTATCAGCCTTAATGGACACCATTTTGACATCCTTGAGATATCTTCCTAATGTCTGTTCCAATGTATGCAGTACTGGTGTATCTTTGGTCATAAGTTGCGCAGCTCTTGGTTCAGATGACAGATAATCCACCCATGATCTTATTGATTCCTGGTTTACACCCTGCGAAAACAGATTAACAGTTGTTAGTAAGAGAAAGAGATTGACCACTGCTAAGTGTCAGATGATTGAAGTAAAACAACCTGCTATAACCAATCACATGCTGTGTGAAATGCTATATGTATGCATGGTAAATTAACCGATGTCACTTTTCTGTAGGCAAGACCAATCAGCTCATTTCAACAATGTCAAACCTTCTTGTGTCATGATCAATCAGCTCTCCATTCAAATAAGTCAACTTTACATCCCATGCTCATGTCATGTTTACAAACATTAATATTTCATCATTACTGACAGAGTCAATTACTTCCTTGTCAGAGGTGCAACATAACAACCTATGATGTCATTTGGTCAATCATAAAAATAGTAATCAAAAAATAGGCTGAAAATTTGATGAATACAATCACAATACAATAAGGTAAGTGTAGTGGATGATCTCAATTTGGCTTGTATTGGGCTATCTTGAGCTTGTTTTGAACTTGAAGTGGTTCAGCTTGTTTTGTTCCTACTTTTGAGTGTTTTTGTTCGGATTCAGACACGAAGGTCAGGTCTAAAGACTGATTTTTCCAATTCAAGACACTGTGTGTTTGTAGTGAATGGATAATAATTGACTCTGTTTCTCTGGAAGTGAGATGACAAAAAGTACATGAATATTCAACTCATAACTACCAAGGTACACAGATGATACAATTATGCAACATTTTCTTAATAATTTCAGGCTACTCACCAAAGCATCAATGAAAACTTCTTGTGTGGAAAGAGTGGCATCATCACTTGTCAAATCAAAAAGATGTCTTGCTAGGCCCTCGGCAATTATCTTAACATTACGAGCTAATTTCTCGCTTGAAACTCTGGACCTGTGGTGTGATAATAAATGATGTTTAAGATGATGTGAACTGTTTAAGAACTATAGATAAGATTGTGCAATATCTGTTAAACATTATATGGTATCACTAGCTTCAGCCAAATTACTTTGGCACATTACTACAAGCAGTGATATCTTTAAACACAGACCAGAATCTGACCTTTAGTGAAAAAAAAAAGCTGAAAATGCTCAAAAAAAAGAAGCTGAAAACAGTCCAAAATGTGGGGTAAAGTGGCTCTAATTAAACTGAAAATAAAAGAAACCATGTAAATTTGATCAACAAAAAAAAGTGAAATCCATTTTGCATTGGAGGCATGGAAGCTGAGTAGTGGTTTCTGTAGAGCAAAATCTATGCAAACCAATGAAAATATTCATGAAAACATTCATAATTACAGTTTCTGGCAGAGAAGAACGGCAGTTGTTTACATTTTGAGGGCATGTGGGGTTCCGATTGGTTGATTCAATTGTCTGACAATCATAACAACAGACCGATAATCTGATTGGCCAATTACGTGTCAAAAGGTTGGTCCGCGCACACAAAGCTCCACGTATGTTGTTTATTAACAGGGTGCTCGCATCAATCTGAGCAAGGGACTGCCATTCTTCTCCGAAACCCAAGTGTAGTAAGTTTTAAGCGGCGAACCCGCTAAAACTTACAAACTGTTAGGAACTCTCGTCCTAAAAGCCTATTCCACAAAAATATTAATGTAATTAATATGTGACTTGTTTTTCTAGTATTTATTCAAATATCAAAAGCCCCTTACCTATCATCTAATATAGATGTCCTGAACATGTTTTGATGTGTGTTAAGATGAGACAACGTTCCAGCAGCAATACGACGCATACTAAATCTCTCATGCTCCCAAGCGAGTAAGTCTTCTGCTAAGTTAATTTTCTTGTGCATCATAGTGAAATTGACGCTAGGGTAAAGATCTTTGGAAGCCTGCTCCAGGTTCTGTAACACAAAAAACCCAAATATAAAACATCTGAGAGGTTTTGACTTCTATTATTTATATACAGGAGTCCGAACAATGCTCTCATGAGTCTGAAAATCAGGGAGAGCTGTGAGTCTGAAAATCAGGGAGAGCTGTTACGGCAACATCACTGGAGTTCTAAAAATTGTGCAGGAGAGTTTCCCCCAATACCGAGCAATTTTGACCCATCGATATACTGCAAGTCAAAATTTTTGGGTGAAATTAAACACAAATTCCCTTTTTTACAACCCCCAATTTTGGCTACAACTAGGCAAAATTGAGCTATTTTTCGCAAAAAAATTGAAGACAAAAAGGACCCATCCATACCAAAATTGGCATAGAAAAAGGGGTCATTGATATCCTAAAATGCCCAAAAAGTTACCCATGTTTGCAGCACATCCCTTTGCAGTCATTTGTACTAAGTAAGTCCCCCCCCCCCCCCGGATTGAGTCATTTTTTCAAGAAAAATTTAGTGTGCAAACCCTGTATGGTACCACAACCAGTCTACAGTTTTTCATCATCCAAATTGAAGATTTTGTATGTTTATCTATTAATTGTAGAATTCCACGGGAGGATATATCTGTCTCTGGGAGGTTATTCTATCACTTGTAAATTCCCCTATGATCCCATTACAAGGCTTTGATACATTGATATAAGTTATATTTTGTATGTTTATCTATTACCTGGAAAATTCCATGGGGGATAGATCCTTCTTTGGGAGGTTTTGATACATGCAGATGTAAGTTATCTTCTGCTCCAACGCTGTCCAAACACAACACATACGATACGTCAGACAGCAAAGTGGTTTCTGAAATGTACACAAATATAATCATCAATATCTCAACTTACAAGAAAACAATCAATCATTTCAAAACAGATACTTCAAAATACTCTTAATGGAATTATAAGGTAGAATCCCTTGTTGTCTACCAACTTCGCATGTTACTGTGTGATGCTTGTGTGAAAGCTTTCCAAAAACACAAGAAAAGGAAACAAGAAATATATACATGAGACTATTGCTGTAGACTACTGCGCTATATCTAATGCACCCCTGTCTTTGAGTGTCATTGTGACAGAATCATGCACTGTTTGTTTTCAAATGTTTCAAATTTCAGAGACAGGCCAAAAGGTTCACTTGAACAAACTGCGCAGAATCAGTCCCCCAAATTCTGGGGTAAAGTCCGACTCAAAAATAACACATAATTTTCTCAGTCGACTGAGGATGTTAGTCTAATAGAATGATACTAACACTACCAAAGTAACGCAAAGTCCAGAACATAGTTTTCTTGATCCCAAATGGACATCAGCAACCAAGTTATCAGCCTCTAAGAACTATTTTCATGGATTAAAAAGAGGCTTATATTATGAGCCAATCAGATATGGTAAGAATAGTCAGTACGGCTGAAGGAGATTAACCTTAAAGTTGCTTTGAGATCTAAAAGCTATTTTGATTGGTTACTCAGATTATTATATCAAGTATCTAACCAATTAGAGGTTCTGTAAGAAAGGAAACAGTGCCCATGTGTATAACTTACCAGTGCTTTCCAAGTTATCTTCTATCCATCTCTTAGTTCCTTGATAGTTGAACTTTCCACCACCAGATAACATGAACAGAAGATTATATCTTAAAAAAAGTATTAAGGAGGTTAACAACAACTATGATTTACATTAGATCACCATCCAAAATCATTTTTTTACTTTTCCCTACCCAAGTTTCAATATCTTCACTTCACATAGGTGGTAGATTGGATTTAAGGTTATTGTCACTGACCAATCACATGTGCAGTGCACACTCATTCACCTACCTGCCTAGCAATTTTTATGGCAAGACCATCAAGCCACCATACCTACATGGCCAATAGTTTATGCAACATCATTGTAAGGGACGAATGATCAATTTAAATTTTCTTCTCCTAGGTTAATTTCTTAAAACAAACTGGAAAATGAAAATGAATTTACCGGAATTTTGGTTGTAAAAAGCACTTACAATCCATTAAGTTTATCACCACCAAAAACAACAACCAAATCATCAATAAAGGATACTTTGCATGTGTCCTAGAATTGGTATACAATTTTGAGAAGAGTCTGGCAAGCTCCATTAAGGCTGCAACACCACTCCCATTGCTATCTGCTCCAAAGGATAAATGCTGATTTGAAAAACAAACACAAGATGAGAGTTATTCAAGTGATTACAATTATTTCAAATTTTTTTTTATTTTTTAATTTTGACAGATTGGCAGTTAGCTATTTACAAATGTTGCCATTTCATAATTGAACACTACGGAAACCAGTGTTACAAAAGCCAAAAAATTTGTAATTGCATTTCTTGACAAATTCATCATAATGTTTCATACATACCGGAGCTATCCCAAGTGCATCATAGTGTGCTACTACGGCAATGGTTGGTAGCTGGTCTTCCATCCCTTTACCAGTAAGCTTACCCTGCATGAACAAATTACAAAGTGAAATTCAATTGAATCAATAAACATACTCAAAATATTTCAACACTACACATACATAATGTGATGCTACATAATTGTCTGGTGTTCAGGAAAAAAGGAAAAACTGTGACATATTTTTTTATAATTGTTATACAATTTTATGAAATTATCTGATAATACCAGGCACCAATAGGAAACCAAGCAAACCTTAAGATTTACAAATACTTCCATCTAACTTTATACATGTAGCACAATAATTCTCACATGCCCTGGATTTCTCAAACTGATTACACTACACTTAATCCTTAGGTGTCACAGTTGCAAACTTTTTGGCACAGTACTTCACGATCTGAGCAAGCAATCATGTTTAGACAACCTACCTGTAAGCTGTTGATTTGTGCATCCTTCACCAGCTTGGCTTGAGGACCACTAACTACCATCTGAAACCCATTGGCATAAACAGCACTAAGTAGAGCTATAGAGAAATATAAATCAGAATTATGGTAATCTTAAGTCTATGATTGTGCATCACTTTAAAATCACTGACTTACGGTCAAAAATCTTGAAATTGACTGAAAGGAAGTAATAGCTTTAGAAGTGTACATACAAAGAATATCTATCAAATTGTAGCTTCAAGAGTAACTATTATCATATTTCCTTTTCACTTCTTTGGATTAATATGATACATAATATTTGGGACCGTCCACGGCGAATGAGCCGTAAATTCCTCCCCCGGTCAATTTTGTTTTATTTCGTGTTTAAAAATAAACATCATAAACTTAACAAGAGCACCAATGGCGCTGTGGCTCTACGCTTTTTTTGTGGGAAAGCAATTGTTCTTGGAGTCGAATGCGCAACAGGTTGGTAGGTCGGTCAATTTTTTAAACCTTCAGTTTGAAAAATTCCCCACAAATATTCAATACGGTCCTTGAAACTCGATCACGGTGGTCAATCTTCCTCCTCCGCATTATTATTTTTTGCCGCATTACTATTAGTTGCAAAATCTGAAAATAATTCATTATTGTGCAAATTACTACTGAACCAGCAAGAATAATTTGTTCTGCAAAATTTTAAAATCCCTTTTTTAGTATTTGAAGCTTTCAACAACTATAGAAAGCCTTGGCAACTATTAGAATTCATCTAAATTGACCTCAGACGACCCGAAATGACCTCCCAAAAATTTTGCTCTAAATGGTGACCTCAGATGACCCCGAAATGGCCTTCTAAAAATTTGACTTCAAATGTTGACTGTACCCACCAAGTTTCATGCCCATACGACAGTTTTAGTAATTTGACCTCAGGTGACCCCTGGCTGACTCGAAATGAGCTTCCAAAATTTGGTTCTAAATGTTGACTGTACCCACCAAGTTTCATGCCCATATGACAGTTTTTGCTAATTTGACTTCAGATGACCTCTGGTGACCGTGACCCACTAACCAATACAAACTTGTTCTGTGCGACCCTACAAAATTAGGCTCCAAATGTTGGCCGTGCCCACCAATGCCCATACGACATTTTTAGCAATTTTACCTCAGATGACCCCTGGGTGACACCGGTTGACCCTGAAATGACCTTCCAAAAATTTGACTCCAAATGTTGACTGCACCCACCAAGTTTCATGCCCATATGACAGTTTTTGCTAATTTGACCTCAGATGACCCTGGATGACCTCAGGTGACCTTGACCCACTAACCAATACAAACTTGTTCTGCCTGGGGTCAAGATGCACCCACCAAGTTCGAGGAACATGCAACCCCACAAAATTTGGCTCCAAATGTTAACTGTATCCAGTTTCATGTTCATACAACAGTTTTTTAGTAATATGACCTCAGATGACCCCTGGGTGACCCCAAAATGACCTTCCCAAAATTTTGATTCCAAATGTTGACTGTACCCACCAAGTTTCATGTCCATACAACAGTTTTTAGTAATTTGACCTCAGATGACCCCAAAATGACCTTCCCAAAATTTGACTCCAAATGTTGACTGTACCCACCAAGTTTCATGCCCATACGACAGTTTTAGTAATTTGACCTCAGATGACCCCTAGGTGACCTCAAAATGACCTTCCCAAAATTTGACTCCAAATGTTGACTGTACCCACCTAGTTTCATGCCCATACGACAATTTTTAGTATCTTCCCAAAATTTGACTTTAAATGTTGACTGTACCCACCAAGTTTCATGCCCATACGACAGTTTTTAGTAATTTGACCTCAGATGACCCCTAGGTGACCTCAAAATGACCTTCCCAAAATTTGGCTCCAAATGTTGACTGTACCCACCAAGTTTCATGCCCATACGCAGTTTTTAGTAATTTGACCTCAGATGACCCCGGATGACCTTCCCGAAATTTGACTCCAAATGTTGACTGTACCCACAGTTTCATGCCCCTACAACAGTTTTTGCAAATTTGACCTCAGATGACCCCTGGATGACCTCAGGTGACCTTGACCCACTAACCAATACAAACTTATGCTGGGTCAAGATGCACCTAGTACCAGGGATCTGATGATTTTGTTTTTTGGGTGGATCACCACATAGGCATTTTACACATAAAATACACATAACCCACACACAACGCAATTGAATAACAGACCGGTACTGCACAGTGCCGCTGGTTACCAGTTGTTCTCATTTATGTAATCAGCAATTGGAGCCTACAAAATGTGGTGCATTTATAGTGTACGGTACTATTATGTGATATCGGAATTGACACAAATTTTACGATAACAAAATCAGTCATACCCAGAAAGGATAAAATTCGAATTGAGAAAATATTGTATGTGTGACTTGTACTAAAGATGCATCCACCCACCAAGTTTGAGGAACATGCTTCCCCTACTATGCTAGTGCTCTGACGATAACACTCCGATCGCCATGCAATCTAAGTTTTGTAGGCCAGTGGGACAACGGAATCACTACATGAACGAGCTACTACTACACTAGTCTCTGAGAAAAGAGGCAGACACAGACAAACAAACAGATTCTAGTGAATTCAATAGTGATGATCAGTTGTAGCAACTACAAATTTCGAACGTTTGTCAGGGGGTCAAACCCCCACCATTTATATTTCCCACACTTTTTAGACAGACACCCTTTTTATCAAAAATTGAACCCCCACCCTTATGCAGTGTTTGTGACCAAAGCTTACAGCATTACTTTATCAAATTCGGAAGACTGAACATCGGCGCTATCGCCGTTGTATACAGTCACTTCCGGGTCCATTTTATCACTATCTGCGCCATCAATCCATTTCAGAATCCGAATTGATGCAGAATTTATCCTCATCTATCAAACACTCATGATTTTCTTATTCATCTGAAACATTTGCGACATAATATTGGCAAAACTGCAATCATCTTTCGAAAAGATACGACTTTAGATTGTTTACAGCATTACTTTATCAAATTCGAGACTGAACATCGGCGCTTACGCGCTTCATACAGTCACTTCCGGGTCCATTTTATCATTATCTGCGCCATCAATCCATTTCAGAATCCGAATTGATGCAGAATTTATCCTCATCTATCAAACACTCATGATTTTCTTATTCATCTGAAACATTTGCGACATATTAAATGTTGGCAAAACTGCATCACTGCAACTGCATCGAAAAGATACGACTTTAGATTGTTTATCATAAAGTAACACATGGGCAAATGGTAGAAGGCTGAGATACCTGTGAGATCCTGAATACATTCCGTCAGTCTATACTTCTACACGGCCGCTGTGGTTCGGATCGCTCCACTTCTAGTGTGAGCGAGCGGGCCAAAGCGGCTGATGTAGAGACTGAAAATTATGTTCATTCATAAAACTCACGGTAGCGTCGATTCTACTACAGGTGACGTCGTATGAATTGAAAACATCAGCAAATTAATTTTTGACATTTTCTTTACAGATTTATGAAGAAAATATGAATGTTTTTCAACAGATCATCAAATTACTTTATTATGTTTTTTTTCAATTGGTAGCGTTACTCCTACGCTTTATAATTATATATTGCTCACACGCTTTTTAGAAACCCACCCTATATTCAGCAAAATTGTAATTTTTACAGATTTTCAGAATTCCCAACCCACGCTGTAGAAAGCGTGCCAGACAAACAATGATAATGAATAGCCAGATGTGACCTTCGCTGTCGAGACGTTGTTTTCAGGGTTGTCAAACCCGCGATTTGGTAACCCAATTAGGCGACTTTTGAAGATTTTCCCGGGACAATTTCCTGCCCCATAGAATACAAAAGATAAAGAAAAAAATTGGGAGACTTTTCGATTATTTGACCTGCGATTCGGGCTGAATTTTTTTGGCAACACTGGTTATTTACCCGGGTTATTTAGCGTTCATTTAATTAAATTACTACGCCGCTGGTCTCTAAATATTTTGAAGTGTTGTCCCATGGTAACAAAACTCCCGAGAACTCAATAAACAATCTGGACAAAGGAATCATCCAATCACGTTTATATCCATGTGAGATCACCGCAAAAATTCATGATAAAAGGTCACTTTCCCAAAGAAAAATAGTGCAATCCGTCAATTCCCGCCATGATCTCACAACTTAAATTACTCAGACCAAAATAATCTCTAGCGCATACAGGGAACCAAGCAAAAGCGATAGAAATGACTTGTTTCTCATGACGACTTTTGACTTTTCTCACTTCAAAATAAGTACTTTCCCCACCCCAAATTCACTTCTAAAGGAGTGCAATCGATTGCTAAATAACTAAGCAAACCTTGGAACGTAATTTCAAAGCCAAATATCATAAACAAAAGAAACCTTAGCATAAAAAGCAAGAACGCAAGTGGCCAAAATTAGGCAAAATATGTAGCAAAAATACAGTCCTCACTGACTACAATGACTAAGGCTCACTAGCTACGCTAAGAGCCAAAAATGGTATATCATTTGACTTCAAACGATATCCAGAAGCGGGGTTATGGTTTGTTAAACTTTGCTCCTTCAACAAAATTATAGCTTTTTACGTTTTTTACATGTGTCTCTTTTTCCACATTGCTGGCAATATATATCAAACAGTCATAATTGGCGGTCATTTCAAATCATCCCCAAGTCAACGAGGTTTACTGAAAGTTCTCTCATTGTTAATTGTTGGTTATGCATACCTGTACAAAATACAATGCCTGGTAACCCACCACTTGAACAGGATTTAGCAAAAGCAAACAAAGACCAGAGCTATTAAAAGTTCTATAGCCGGCCATCTAAGGTAGAAGCTTATTATCCACTTCAACAATAGGATTATTGATTAGTTTTTGACTATCAAAATAAGACGGATGTCGGGCCAGCTTAAGTTATCGATGAATACGACCTTCGTACACCGTAACACAGAATACAATTTAAGGAATTTACGGCTCGTTTGTGCTGCCGGGTCACATTTTGCAGGGAAATTGCAGAACCCTTTTTAACATGTAAATATTTCTGTGGCAATGGAAATTTCAGAACCTGAGCTCTTCATACACACAACAAGTTTGTGAAATTGACTCATTTTACAGTAGTTCTCCACAGGTGAAGCTTGTACTAGAAGTCAACTTATCATTTATTGTAAAAACAGGTGATTGATGGCAAATCTTTCCTAATTGTTTTACTTGCATATTGGTTCAGGTTAACACAACCCACATCCACACTCACTGGAGACCAACTTTATACTGTAATTGACCAGTACCCAATTCAGTTGCATCTTAATATTGGTTGCTGGTCATTGCAGCCTTACCTTCTGCAGCTGAGGCTGCCTGGTCACTACTGACCGCTTGCTGTATCTGGTCATGAATGTCCAGCAGCTGCTCATCTTCATATGCAAAGTAAACTGGTACCGTGGTTTCTTGCTCCAGCATTTGAGGTTCTAACTCCAGCCATTGCTAAATGAATCAAATTATTACACAACAGTTAATATTGGGTTAGTTTCAAATAATTTTAAAGAATAGCGTATCCAGCTAGCTAAGCCTCAGCATAAAGATTAAGTCATTGGCTGGGATAAACACACTAGTCTAATAGTTCATATTACACCCTTGACCAGGATATACCGTACGTCTAGACTGTTTCAGTCTTCATAATTTAAATGTCAATTCTATACTGCACTATTACAATCTAATCAGATATATTTGGTCTTACTAAGCACAACTTTCATCTCTTTATCATGTTGCACCCTGTACACTATACAGAATATAATATGGTAAAGATACAAGTTGTGCATAGCTGGACTAATACCTGAATCACCTCTTGTGTTAGGGAGCTAAAGTTCTGGGGTAGCAGGACAAGAAGCGCTCCCGCCGACTGCTCTATGATGTCTCGATATCTATCTGACGTGAGATCGGCTAGTCTAGTAAGAATGCAACGACGTGTGAGAAGTGGAGAACTGATTGGGCGGGCTTCCATGTTGACAAGTGCATTGCGGCATCCTGAAATTAACAAATTAATAAGTAACACATCAAACTTTGATAAAGACTAATATTACCCTAAAAATGTACACCTCTTGAGATTGCAATAACAGAAATACATCATAATTGTTTTTTCTTCAACAACATGTTACAATTTCAGACTCAGAAAAGAACTGGACATAATAATAGAGAACAAGCTGATCACTTTTCATGATACGTCGCCATAGGCCACAGTGAAACTGCAGTTGCCTATTGTTTTGACATACCGTACTGTCGTATCACATGACAAATCATTATTAATACAAAGTTGTCAAATTGGCCATGTTTTGGCATACTATAAATAACATGTAGCTTGTCATATGAGTTTGCACATTAATTACTTGTAATTAGTGAATGAAGGGGGACCATCCCCGGTTCTGATATCTGCACTCAAACACTCTACATTGTAGGTTCAAGAGGACAAGATGGGCACGATACAACGTATTGTCTACCCATAAATCCAGTAGAACTAGAATGAATAAAAAGTTTGTATTATGTTAAGAATTACTCGAGAACTCTAGCTTCGAAAGATAGTTACGCATTCGATGCTAGAGTGCTTTGCTATGGTTTTTCGGTCGGACAGCGGTGTAGTTTTTTGCACCGGAGGTTATTTATTCTGTTAAGGTTAAGGGGGTACTACACCCCTGTGGTAATTTTGTGACTATTTTTGCATTTTTCTCAAAAACTAATAACACACTGGTAACAAAAGTTATGTATATTATTGGGGCAAGGAATCCAATTACTACACTGAAATGTCATTGACTCAAGACAAGCGGTTCAGTATATATGATAGGAAATGAGGTACATCCTAGCGGTACCTTATTTCTTATCATAAATAATGTACCGCTTGTCTTGGGTCACTGAAATTTCAGTGTAGTAATTGGATTCCTTGCCCCTATAATATACATAACTTTTGTCACCACTGTGTTATTAGTTTTTGAGAAAAATGCAAAAATAGACAAAATTTTCGAGGGGTGTAGAACCCCCTTAATGAAATGAAATGATTAGTTTCCCGTCACATTTTTTTCAGTGAAATATGAGGTCTTTTCATTTTAGAATATTTCAAAACGTTCATTTACATGGCTATTATCTTGATGAAAGACCATCTCAAAACAGGTATTAATGCTTAGATCATTATTACAGACATTTTGCAACATATTGAGTAAAAATTTGAATTTGCAATTTTTGTAATCACCAGAAACATGATGAGGTAATCCTTAAATTTTCATTATTTACCACATCCTCTACCCCTACAACTAAGAAAAACTGCTGATTATGATCAGCAGGGGATGTCAGACATTTTGAGAGAACTTTTCAAATTTGATTATTTCCTTCTCGATTTTCAGATACCGGTAATTGACCTTTTTAAATGAACATAATGAAAGTTTTGGTCAAATTGAAACTTAGGTGATGCAGGTGGGTGACAGGAAACTAATAATTTCATTACATAGGCCTAATGTTGAAATATGGATTATTATCAGTTATTTCGATGAGTCAACTGTATCTTTTGAGCAGGATTTGACTACCGTATTTCGTCAAATAGTCGCCCCCCTCAAATAAATGCCCCCACCACTTTTTTCAACCAAGATTTTTCAAAAATGCCGATATTTTCATGCTATCTTGTGTAGTAAGCTTACCAAGTTGCACACATGGTCGATAATAGTGTCACTTTTTGGCGAAAATCTGGATTGAAACTCGAAGTGAACCAGAAGTCAGTGTTTCTAGTTCATAGTTCGTCATTTTAGCGTGAGTTTTAAGTTTACCTAATGATTTTAACAGGAATTATCGTTCTAAAATTGACCTTGAATAAACGCCCCCCACTTGGAAAATGTAATGCCCCCGGGGGGCGTTTATTTGACGAAATACAGTATTTTGGACAGTCTAAAATTTTGATGAAGTGTAATTTTAGCAACATTTTGGATGCGATCGCCTGTCTTGATTTTGAATGCAATGGTATCTACAATGTAGCCTAGAATGTGAAGCTATCGGTGAGCAAAGTCTTGGCTAGACTTCTCGAGCAAGTTGAGAACAAAGACAGATATAATTATTGTTATTCTTTGATAATAATAAACAAATAAACATATTTTACTTTGATGCTCTCCAGTGGGTCTTCAAAGATTGGAAAAACTTTAAATGTGATTTTCTCAAAGCTGCATTTTTGTCATACGACAGTTTGTTTAAACAGCGACAATTGTATCTTTTAGAAAGCTGCCTATTTTGGCGATCTTTTCCTTTAGACCACCCTCACTATTAGGGACTAAATTGTTACTTTTGCATTAAGGTTTACTTTTGCATCAAGGTTAAACAGAACTTTGCCAAACACTTTGAAGTCAAGGTTTAATGTATTGGACGGCAGGGCTTCGATAAATGAGGGAAATTATGGGGTAAAAAACAAGGTTAAAACAACTTTTTGAAAACAAGTGAAAATGGCTATTCTGCTAGCAATTTTTTTTGTCTCAAAAAACAACTTAAAAATTATCGGAAAAGCAAGAAGCATACCTTCATAAAAACAGCATCACTTCTGTCACATAAAAGATGATCAGATGAGTGGAAAGTGGCAAAGAATTTGTGAAATGAGGGATTTTTTAAAAGAAAAATACATGGTGTTTTTTGAGAAATTTGCCATCTTGAATAAATGCAAAATTGCGTCATGCAGTAAAATACTGTCAAACGTGCTTGAAAATGCTTGATACGCATGCGTAAATCACTGTCAAAACGAGCGTACATCAAGCGCTCGTGCTACGCGAAAGTTTTGGAGTTTACATCACCGGTTTTGTATTCAGCTCTTTTACGTCAAAAACTGCCATAAAAACATGGATTTTGGAACAAAATAAAGCTTGTTCGACAAAATGAAAGGTATGTTTTTTTTATAGCTAAGAACATGTTTAACTTTGATGCGAAAGTTTAATTTGATAAATTTGTAGTTTTAACACTAAATATATCTCGGGTGGTCTAAAAGAAAAGATCGCCCCTATTTTGAACATTCTAAAAATGGAAGTGCAATTTTTTCATCATCTTTTATGCAAACGCTTGTTGTGATACATTGCTAACATTGCTATCATTAGCTATGATCATAAACTAAGCCCGACCCCCAGCCCAGGACAGCTGAGTGACAGTACAAGAATTTTTATTCAGCTCGGAGAAATTTTATTTTTATTTATATCAATTATGAAAATTTATTATTTTTGAAAAATCATAATTATGATGCCATACAGGCCTATATTTATTTTTTTATGTAGGGTCCTAATTTTATAAATTAATTTAATTAAGCTTACCGTATTGTGTACCGTGCAAATCAAATTGCTGCATGCGATACGCACTGAATTCATGTGCTCCATCAACGGGAGAAATAAAGATAAGAACGGGGACTAAAAGCAGGCAAGTAAGGGGCAAACTGCTCCTAAACATCTCAAGAAACTCTCCTGCTTCTTCGATCCACATTTTGCTGGACTATAAAGCCTAATTTCAGCGAGAAAAAAGAACAATCAGTGCACTCCCAACGTGATTTCCTGACTCGGAAGCTGTAATCGTAACCTTTGACACGTCCATGTCAAAAGTTCATTATTAATCTTTAAACTCCGTCATTGAGCGATTAGCGATAGAGATTTGACCAATGAAGTGACGCACTTTCCTTAGTGCGACTATAATACTCTACTTCATTGGATGAACACTAATCGCTAATCGCTTAAAGGCCAAGTATGAACTCAACTTAACAAATTGTAAATACAGAATGACGTCATTTTGTAGAGAATAGTGTCGCCAGGTGCAATATTTTCACCTTTATTTTACTGATTTTCACCATTTTTTCAAAATAATCTTAGTAAATTTTGTTGACATTGGGGTCTTCATGGTATGGTGAGTATGTAAGATATACGTGTCTGTTCGTCATTTCGTTAAAGACGTCATTCAGGACGTAAACAAAACCCGGGAAACAAAAACCACCCGAGTGATAAAAATAGATCGGATCCAGGGCATGTACTTTCGTCATTCGAATAGGCTGACGAGTTGATTTCCAATTGGACATTTTGGGTCAATACTTGATTGCCCAGTAATATTATGTTGCCCGTTGTTATTAGCTGTTGGCATTCAATGAGTATGGCACAGAATAATTTCAGTAAAAGAGTGTTTCGTTTATAAATCTTTTCATCTTGCGGTTGTAAGTTTGTGTAACAAATAAACGATTGATTGCACTGCCGCCACTGCCACTGCCACTGTTTCAATTTCAATTTGGGTAAGTTTTTTTAGTATAAATCCCGGTATAAATGTGTTTTTCATGTACAGATTATAATTAAATGATCATAGCAGTTTTCGACTTTGGTCTGGTCATGGTCCAAAGGATTTTCATGAATTGAATGACAAGCGGGAGCATTGCCATCCCAGGTCAAAATTCCAGTTGAAACCAGTTGAAATAGGCAACTGGTTTCAACTGGACTTAAAGGAGTATTTCGTGATCCTAGCATCCTCTATTAATGTCATTTTTCATTAGATATCCACGAAAAAAACCTATTCCCAAAATTTCAGTTGATTCCGATTTTGCGTTCGCGAGTTATGCATGATTTAGTGTATTACACTGCTCCATAGACAATGCATTGTAATTTCGTTCTGGTGCACCAGAACGAAATTCAAATTTCACGATATCTTTGCTAAACGAATTAATCTGCAAGAAATATTTTGTACATAAACATTATGTAGCCAGAGGTTTCCAGTGATATAAAAATCTCAACTTTTTTTTGAGAAAAGTGGGGGGATGAGGCTGTGGATCACGAAAATGCCCTTTTAACTAGGTTGAACTATGTGCAACTGGGTGAACTAGGTTGTCAACTAGGTCTAACTAGGTAGTTCTAGTAACTATAACTCAGGTCCGTAGATGTCATTATGTTTATGATAAAGACTCTTGCTGGCAAGACTACTAACTAGGTTGACAACTAGGTCCAACTGCTTTCTCACAGCGAAAGGCCAATCCCAATTCCCAATTGAAAACACAGTTAATGTCGGTTTCATTTTAACTGTGTTATCAACTGGGCTTATATCCCAGTTACATCCAGTTGATAACACAGTTAAAATAGAACACACATTAACTGGGAATTGAAAACACGGTTAATGTCTGTTCTATTTTAACTGTGTTATCAACTGGGCTTGTATCCCAGTTACATCCAGTTGATAACACAGTTAAAATAGAACATACATTAACTGGGAATTGAAAGCACAGTTAATGTCTGTTCTATTTTAACTGTGTTATCAACTGGGCTTGTATCCCAGTAACATCCAATTGGACTTTCTAAACCTAGTTGAAAAAGCATGTCTAGACCAGTTATATACTATTTACAACCCCAGTTAAACACAATTGAACTTTCAAATGCATTTGTTTTTCACTTGAGACTTTTAAACCTAGTTTGAAGGTCAAAATTCCAGTTGAAAGTTCCAACTGGGATGTACTAGGTTCAACTTGGTTGAACTGGGATGCCATTTATGTTTAACTGTGTTTCATATATTCCCAGTTACGATTTAAATTGGACAGGGGAGGGGTTGATCCTTTACAATTTCAACTACTGCAATATTATATATAAATAAAGAGAAATAATACATACTCTACATACTTGTAAATAAAATACATTAATTTCAAACATTTAGAAAACATCCCGGGGAAAACATCACAGAAATACTATATCAGATTTATCAAATGTGACACCATAGAATTTATATAGTCGAAAAAAGAAGCATACATATATGACTGCTAAGCTCTGAATAATGTGGAAGCTAAGTTGTCCAGTTGAAATTAAACCATCCATGAATAAATCCAGTTCCAAACAGTATGAAAACCCATTAAAAAAGCTCAGTTAAATTCCAGTTGGCGAACTAAATATGACTTTAAAAAAAACCTAGTAAGGAATTCCAATTGATCCCAGTTGAACTGGTTCCATCTCAAATCCCAGTTGAACTGGTATGTACACAATTAATCCCAGTTGAGTCAAATGAAACCAGTTCAACTGGAATCATTTGAAACCTGTTCAACTGGTATCAAATGAAACCAGTTCAACTGGGATCAACTGGTGTTCTCAAAACGGTTGAACCAAGTTACCAGTTTACCCCAGTTCAACTAGAGCATTTCATTTTCCAACTGGTTCAACTGGGATCAGCTGGTGTTCTCAAAACAGTTGAACCCAGTTACCAGTTGAACTGGAATCAACTGGAACGTTCCAATTTCTGTGACAGAATTTCATCGCCCAGTTGTAAACACAGTTGAACTGGTATCAAATGAAACCAGTTGATACCAGTTCAACTGGGATCAACTGGAATTTTGACCTGGGATTGCATTGGGAGATCTTAATATTATAGAGTTTTTTATTGTTATTTTTTTTAAATCAAAATTGGCCATTGCTATTAATCCTAGCTTCGAATTTGATCTAATTTATTTGAAATTTATTTCTAATTACCCAAACCCGTTACCCATATACCTGCCCTGACTTTTTAAACTACTATGAAATGCGTCTCTCAATGATCAAGACCCAACTTGAAGGAGGATTTCGTAATCCTAGCATCCTCTTTTTATGACATTTTTCAGTAGATATCCACGAAAAAAGCTTATTTCCAAAATTTCAGTTGATTCCGATTTTGCGTTTGCGAGTTATACATGATTATGTGTATTACACTGCTCCATAGACAATGTGTTGTAATTTCGTTCTGGTGCACCAGAACGAAATTCAAATTTGGCGATATTTTTGCTAAACGAATTAATCTGCAAGAAATATTTGGTACATAAACATTATGTAGCCAGAGGTATCCAGTGGTGTAAAAGTCTCAACTTTTTTTGGGAAAAGTGGGGGGATGAGGCTGTGGATCACGAAATGCCCCTTTAATCAACTCTGTTTGTTTTATAGGTGTGATGCTTACTTCGGTAGGCCTACCCATAATCTGGAAACCCATCATTCGCCTCTTCCAAGCCCTGCCCTGTTCCCACATTTAGAGAAACCGAAATTAGTATCTGGACGTGGATATAAGCCGTTACTTAAGTAATGAAATCAATCGCGAGAAACATGAACGCAAAAACGGTTATAGGCCTTACTACAAGTCCACAACGGATAATTTTTATGTTAACCATTCTGGAGGATTCCGGAAATAGGCCTATATATGTACGTGTTTGGTGTGCGCAGGTGTTCGGTATTGAAATATGTGTTGCAAGTAAGGCCTATAATTATTGGTCCGATGAGATGCACCTGTTAGTCACACTGTAATGCTTTTCCGATGCTCGCACTGGTACTCCGCGCACACTCTCGTTGATACTCAGCGATAGGGCACCGCGAGCACGCGATAGTGCACCGCGTGAACGCGAACCGCGCGGACGCGAACGCGATAGCGCGCGGACAGAGAGACGGACACGCCGTTATTAGTATTAAGATGTAGGTCTACTGGAGCTTTAAAATCTAAGTTATGGTACCGGTATCTAAAAGTTATGCAATTTTGAAAAATGATATCAGAAACATTGATGATTGTACATTGTATCAAAATCTCAGTAAATCATCATTGTTAAATTGTATTTGGGCTTAAACAATCACATAACTTGCATTTCATTTCTGTAATACATGATGACATACAATGTAGGTGTATTGCTTTTTTAGTTTGGGACTTAAGGTAGTTGTACTGGCTGGAGTCAAACGGTCAGGGTAGTGCTCGTGCATGTAGTTTTACTCTATTGGTCTTGCTTGCTTGCTTGGTTTCTTGTGATTCAGTAGTGGTCCTGTAGTGCCGATTTGAAGGCTTCTGGTTTTGAGATGTTTGTGATAATGGGCAATCTGGTAATGAATTCCAGTTTATTTGTAGCAGTCTTTGCGGGTTGGACAGGCTGAAGGAGATTTCCGATGGACAGGGATGTAGGTGTCCTTGTCGTGCTTGCTGGAAAATGCATAGTATCGATGTCTATTCTTCTCCTTGATGACAACTCCTAGGGGTGCACACCACTAAATAGCCCCCATTGACTTTCTGTACAAACAGAATCCGGGAAAACATCATTTTCTTGACTCCAGAGTGACTCAGTTCTTCAAAACGTACCCTTTCTGCAAGTCGAAGGTCAGATGAAGACATCCATTGTAGAAATTATATATGGAGTCCGGCATGCAGAATAGATCACCCTATAGCCCATACAGCTTACTCCACCTCACAAATAGCTTGGTGTTTCTGAAATGTAACACATTTTGAAAATTTAGCCAGATCGTCATAAAAAGTCGGATCCTGCTCAATAAGTGCTCATTTTTCACAGACAATCTATTTCCCAGGCCTAAATGATGATTAAATATGAATCAGGGCCTAATAGTTGGGCTTTAAGCCTTTTCTAATGTATTACATTAAGTCGTGTTGTACTTTTCCTCATTTAAAACACTGATTTTTTTCCTGCCAGTGTGTAGGAGACTTGTATTTACTGGTGTGCACTCCTAGAGGAGGACTGAACTTGAATTGAAGCGAACTACAGCCACTTTACAGAGTAGACTATAATAAATTGACTATTGGTCCCAGTCAAGTACAAAATTACTTATGACAATTGGTTTCATCACTTTTGTTATTTGTCAGTGGCGTTTCATATTTGCTGTGTCTAGTACATTTAATGTCAGGGGTTCAAATTCGAGGAGAACCCGAGAACCGGTTCTCCTGAAGGTTCTTGCTGGATTACAACTAAGAGAAACAAAATTGGTTCTCGTAAGCTTCCAAGTCTCAAATCGCATATTGTGTTATATTTTACCTTTCTGCAATGGAAATGTGATTGAATCCAAAAATATAATTCTGATGTTGGGAAAAAGGCAAAGTTTTCTTCATTTTAGCTGTCTATTTATTATATGATCACAAATGGGAATCCATGGCCCATGCATGTACTTTCAATGTTTATATTACTCGACCATCCCATAAATAATAGATGTGACCTGGCTAGTAATGAAAGCGTCTTCTTTGGTTGTATTAAGTGAAGATAGGTGAATACAATTTTTGAATATACTGCCCAGCACTACAACGTTCACGCGAACCGAAGGTTCTCGCAAATGCCCTTTGCGAGAACCTAAACAGGTTCCTGCAATTGATTGCAAATTTGAACTCCTGATGTGGTTGTGGGTACAAGTGTAAGAAGATCCCATCTGCATTCTGGAAAGCACCTGTGAATCTGTGATCAAGATGGCATACATGTACCCTGCTATGGAAAGCTAAGAAATACAAGTTGTACAAATGTCATCACCAAATAGATTTTATATGAAGTTGGAATAGTACATTGTGCATGTATAGCTCTGCATATTCATGACCAAAAAAATATCACTGTTTGTTTCTCAGCAGAATACATTTGTAATGAACCATTAACTATCAAGATGTCTGATGGTAGAACTACCAAAGGATGGGCACTAGTCAACCAAGATGGCAATCTAGAGGTAGGTATAGTAAAGCCTACAATGTATATTCAATCTTTATGATGTGAACATAAATTTGTTGCAGCTTTGCCCTTTGTGGATACACATTTTGTCAACATTTTCCAAATAGTTTTAAAATCAGTCATAAAGTCAGCACTTTGCTGAAAGTCCAGGAAACCTGTGTTCATCAGTGTGTTTGTGTGCATGTGTGTGGGACCTGAGTTTGTACATGAACCATGCCAACACAAACTGCAGAGCTTTATAGACCTTTTCAAATCAAGATCGGAAAATATTGGAAAACCGCAGTAATATTCAGTAAGCTAGGGGGTCAAATTGGCGCACAATGAATCAAGCAGAATCACACACATGTACCCTTTTGAATGAAAATACAACATATTTAGCCAAAATCAACATGAGTCATCCCGAGAAATATTTTCTAAAGGTATTGAACTAACACTTCCACTATTTGGCACTTCACAATGTGACAGTAAAAGAAAGAAAAAATGCAAATCTTTGTCGTCTGCGGCACATTTGATTTGGTCTTTGTGTGGTATTCACAATATTAATATCAATCTCTTGCACAAGCCATACCCAACACTTCACCGTGTCTTTCACACAGATGTGTTCAGACATAACTTTGCGTTTGCTTTAGCGTTGATGACCCGGAATTGTAAAACTTCGATTTGAAAAGGTCTATTCTACAAAAAACACAGTGGGTGCAAGTATGTTCCAAAAATGAGTCAGTGGATATCTTAAAGTGACATCTAATTCCTAATTCCTTTCAGGACTCTGATGATGGAGCCAGTTCAACCTCATCCTGTGATGTTGCCTTGGATGAAGATGTAGTACATTTCCGCCATACTCCTCGTAGAAGCAATAGTGTAATTAGCAATGGGAGCCCTCCAGGAATCCCTCCAGGAAGCCCCCCAACCCCAACAAACTTGATGGTGCCATCAGAAGTATCTCCTACACCAGTAACCCCAACTAACGCTAGCGGAGAGTCAACTGTTCCAGCCAACTTCTGGGCTCACCAAACAGATAGTGACCAAATGGTATGTTGTGGTGTTGTTATTTTTAAAGGCCAAAATAAATTTGGATATTACAGTTGTGAAATGTGACGTTGTGATGGACAAATTCCATTCACTGTCAGAGGTTTGTGGATGTAAATGCAATGGAACAAATAAACATGTAATCAATACAGCATTGATTTGCTAAGAATTGAACAGGCACCAATCTCATTCAATCACTCTAATATCTCTTTGAAAGTGGCAAGAGGTGTCATCAAAGCTGGAACAGATAATATCAGATTTAGCAGTAATTAGCACACATTTCACATTCAACTAAAACCACAGGTTGCATTCTGTCTCAAAATTTAGCAAGTGTAAAATAGCTGTTTAGCAGAATTTGCATTTTTAAGAACCTGTTTTCTTAGTCAATTTGTCATTTTGTAATCAATTTCAGGCATCAAGTACTCAATCTACTGACTCCAATGCAAGTCCTCATCCTCAGCAATTACCAACCAACCAATGGCCTCAGGGAGCAAGACCTAAGACAACCAATCTCCATGGGTCACCTGCTAATTACCTCCCAGGCCAGTCATTACAGCAGTCAAGTTCTTCCGGCTCTACCCTAACTGAAGATACCAAGCAAACAGGCTATCAATCTCCCAATGATGAGGATGATGTGGACACAGATGAGGAAGTTGATAAGATGTTGGCTGGACGGATTTCTGAAGAGAAAGCTGATACGTCATCTATGAGCAGCATTGAAATATTGAATATGCCAGCATCAGATGAGATGAGTGATAGGGAGGAGCAATTGGATGTGGAGGAGAAGTACCCAATCATACAGCCATTGATGTCAAGTAGTGCCCTGTGTGTAGAGGCTGGTAAGTAAAGATTAGCAGGGATCATAATAATATAAGGTACCAGTTGTCCATTTTGGCTCTCTTACATATCTTACTGCACAGTAAGGAGAAATTGTTTTGATTTTGATTATGTGAAGTTTGTTGCGGTAAATAAATTGAAGCTGCACCTCCCTATTCAAATATGAGTTCTCTGAGTCACACTAATATCCTCAATGATCCTGTCAATCATACTCCCCAGTCCCCACTGCCAGTGATTGGTTAGCAGTGTGAAAAAGGGAGGTTGATTCATCTGGTACCTTCATCAAAGACATGATGCCTGGGTTTGGGTGAACAGAACTACTACAATGTTAAATACTTTATTGATCACTAGGGCTATTCTGAAATATTTTTGCCACTGATATATATTATTTGGATTTGGGGGATCACCCTTAGCTATTGCCCAAGGAATTTATATTTTTATTGGCTATTTTATCAATTTTCTTCTGGAAAATTGCCCCCGTCATTTGAGTGTTAATCATTTTACATGGACTATGTTACAGAATCAATTGGGCAGATGGCACCTCATTCCATATAATCTTGAACCCTGCCTTTAGCTCCATTGTGGCTTTGTACTTGTAGTTTGAGCCATATTGTCATACTATAGTCAAATGCAGCAAACCTTTGACGAGCGCGACTACCGTGATGTTGCAAATTCGGCGCTAACAACGTGTACGGCGCACAGTTCATTCATAAATTTCCACTCTGCAACAACAGATTGCCTCAGCAGCCAATCAGAGACAAGTGCGTGCAACGCAGTAAATACGCGATGTATCCTTACAATACACGCTCGTCAAAGGTTTACTGCATTTTAGTATAGCCTGTTCAATTTTTTTCTCAACATTTTGTAGGTAAACCACCAGAAGCACAAGCCTCGGATCACCATAGCTCCTCAGACACAGATTCAGACTTTGTACGAGTTGACCAATCCATGGTGCCAGACACTGAGGACAACCAGGAGGAACAAGATGGTGATGCTAACATGGAGGATAATGAGGAACATGATGAGGGAGCTATAGCATCATCACAATATGAAGATGACAGGTGGAACAGATCCAGACATGGTGGTGATTCAAACTTAGGTAAGCAATTATTATCTCAGAAGATGTAAATGGAACAGGGAACAACTTTATCTAATCATAAACTGTTCGCAATCAGTGTCAATATTCATAGTCTATAGTGACATCATTGTCATGCAAAATTTCCCCTATACCAAATCTGTATCATGGTACATTGTAGTCCAACTGGACAATTACACAACTGTGGTGACTTCTTAAGGGATCTGGAATGAGCGTATTGAGCGTTTGACAGTATTTTTGTGGGACATGAGAGCACATCAGACATATCGAATTGCATTCTGAATACGAAGAATGTCTTTCTGATATCAAATAATTTTCATTTTTGAAATTCACGATATAATACAAATTTTATGACCAATTATAAAAATTTGATATTTTTCAAATTTTTGATATATAACAGTCCTCAAAGTAAATTTTATAAATCTATTGATATATTCTTAAAGTGTATGTAGCAGGGAGGAAACGCCCACAGCCACTTGAAAATTTTGACCTATCATCTTGAAGCTATGGATTTTTTTCCCAAAAAGACCTAATATTTTTTGGTGTTTTGGGAAAAAAATTCCATATCTTCAAAATGAAACGTCAAAATTTTCAATTGATCGTCAAATTTTCATCCCACCTACATACACTTTAAGTACAAATCATCAGATTTATAAAGTTTACTTGAGTACTAATAAATATCAAAATATCAATTTTTAATCATTTGCCATAAAATGTGTATTACATTGCAAATTTCAAAAAATCAAAATTATTTGATATCAGAAGGACATTCTTCGTATTCAGAATGCAATTCGATATGTCTGATGTGCTCTAATGTCCCACAATAAATACTGTCCAAACGTTCATACCCCACCCTTAAACCATAGAAACCAGTGGTCAAAAGAACAATCATCACCTTGATTTGATCACTTTTTGTCCAAAAATATGATACAAACCAATAGTTAAGAGCACAGTTATTGGTTCACTACCCATGAATTTCATCCATGATTGGGACTATGTTCTTGCCCCCCCCCCTCCAACCTTGCCATGTTCCTCTTTCCTAGGTAAAACAAAATACATTTGGTTTCAAATAGAGTTGTGGATTGCCTTTAAAAAATTAAATCCCAGAGATAATGTGAAATTTTTGCAAGTATCACAATAAACAAAATCCATATTTGTACATTTACTAATAGTAATTTCTATGTATGGCATAAGTGATCATCAAAGTGCATATATAATGAGGCTGTCAACCTTTAATGATGTTTAAAAAATAATTTGCTGTGCTTCAATTATGGTCACAGATACTTTATTGCTTTTAGTGTGCATATATAATTCATTAGACACAAGGTTACATCTACATTATTGCAGTACTTGTGCCATATCATATGGTGTGTAAAAGCAGCTGTCAACATCAGTACTGATTAAATGTTATTAACTTTATTATTTTTTTTTTATTTATCCATTTTGCTCAATATGCAAAGGTCAGTCACTGTGGTTATTAAATAATGTTTGATTTTGTTTTAAAAGCAAGCCTTCATATGTTTATACTTTTTAGCAGCTACAAATACAACTGCATTTTATTTAGTCTGGAAAGTTTGCAAAAGATCAACTTTGATTCACAAGTCTTTTACATATTATCTATTTATTATACCTGCCTATTTATGGGAGCATGGTGGCTGAGAGAGAAACAGGCTCTGACTCATAATCGCAAGGTTGCGGGTTTGAGCCCTGGCAACGCCATCATGTTGTACCCTTAGGAGGCACTTTATATTGATTACTCCTTTCCACCCAGATGGGTATCGGCATTCTTAAATGCCGGTAAGGTAATAGACTCACTGTGGAGGAGGTGTGGCGACCAAAGTTCCCCCAGCAACACCTCACAGTGGAGTATGCCTGGCCTAATTACTAACAAAAGAGATGTGCACTCCATCCTGTAAAAAAATGTTACCTTCACCTATTTAAATAGCATTTGCTGACCTCCATTCAACAACCCATAAACACTAAACAATATTAATATTTATATTTATATCCATTTTATTGCCATAAAAAATCACAAACAAATATTTTACAGGATACATAAAAATATACAGTGGAGAGAGGTGCAACAAAATGTCAACAAAATAATTCAAATTATTGCAAATTTGCAGTCCAAATTCCAAAATATAACCTTGTTAATCATGAACGGTCCTTCATTCATCTACACATGGAATGTACTCACATTCCAGGAATTGTGAAATGGACCACCTGCAAAAAGGAGGTTAACAGCTACCTTGGTGACAACCTGTCAGCTTTATCATAATGATATATAGCTGTTAATGTCTTGATATAAAAAACAAAACAAATTGATGCTGGTCATTTAAAAACAAAATGGTTACTGTGCACAGCAACACAACTGATCTCGAATTAATACAACATCAACCCACAGGTTTCATATCAAGAATCTGTTAAAAAACAAACAAGATATTATTTTGATCCCTGAATAAGCAAATCAATGCATTGACAGGTGAATTGTAACCAATAAATCTCAATCGGAAACATTATCAGTCATAAATTTCATAGTTTTGATTTTAATAACGCCTCAATTAAAATTGACTAGCCACCACACCGGAAGCCTATTCCCCATTGCATTATCAGCCAGTGCTCCTGCCACTGTTCCCTAGGCAGCATTGGCTGATGGACAACTTGGGACAGAAACTGCTAGTAACATTGGTTGAAAACACAGTGGGTACTATTATAATACAAGCCTGTTCCGGTAAGCAATTGAAATTGCAATATAAAATGAGGAGGATTCCCCTAATGAAGTGTTATAGAAGTAAGTACATGATGATTAAGTCTCCATTATATACTTCACCAGTTGACAGCAAAGGTAAAGTGTCTGTATTCCTGTTTTGTATACTTCAGATAATAGTTTGTATTCTCTGGGTGCTGGTCGATCAGAAGTAGTTGCTCCATCTCGTGTAGTAGAGGTTGCACATCCTCGCTATCATCATCCAATTCTACCGGAAGAGGAGGAGGAGGAGGAGGAAATTCTGGAAGAAGATGCAGCAGGACCATCTCATAGGTAAAGACTATTTTATTACCAAATTCTGTGTTTCAAACAAATAAAGAATTCAGCAGATTCAGTTTCCTTTTTATTTGGCCAGTCCAGTCATTTATATAGTTGTGATTGGTAGGATGATTAACAGACCGACTCTTTGTTAATTGATTGATTAATTGTAAGAAAATTGCTTTCTTTTCAGGACATGACATGTAATGTTATTGACTTCTGCTGTTGCCATGGATAGCAGTGAATTCATGCCATGGTCAGTAATTGAGATAGTGAGGTTTCAAGGAAAACTGATTACAGGGTTCCCCAGTCCTTGAGAGTCCTTGAAAGTCCTTGAATTTGAAAACACCTTTTCAAGGCCTTGAAAGTCCTGGAAATTTGCACAAGGTCCACGAAAGTCCTTGAAAATTGGATTTTAAAGTATTGAAGTATAATTTTGACAACATTTGGGGAGTAGAGAGGAGTTGTCATTTTCGTTAATACGTGCCGCATTGCAGAGCCGCATCATGATTTTTGTGATATGGTAAGTCCTTGAAAATCATGCTTTTGGACCTCAAAAGTCCTTGAAAAGTCTTTGAATTTTAAAGGCTTCAAGGTGCGGGACCCTGTGATTAGTTTGAATTCACTGAAAAGTCATAATTACCCATTTTCATCCTTCCCTACTAGGTTTGCTGGAGAGGATATCCTAGGACGACATTATTTTGCCAGAAGATTGAATAGAGATTTGTCTGCATCTGTGTCTTCAAGCGCATCTGATTTGTCATCCTTCTCATTCCTAGGACTTGGTCGACATCCAGGTAAGGATGATCCATGTATGTACGTCATCCACCAGTGGAGCTCCTGCGCCCCTCCGCAGAACATCCGGTAGTGGATGTTCTGCGCTCGAGGGCGCAGAGAATCCACTGTCGGAGTTGCTGCGCTTCGGAAGTAAAATAATAGATTTTTCGTATTATAATAACGGTGGATCATTGCTGCGCTCGGGCGCAGAACATCCACTGTCGGAGAAACTGCGCCCGGTCGCAGTCCCTTATATGTAACGGTGGATCATTGCTGCGCTCGGCGCAGAACATCCACTGTCGGAGTAACTGCGCTCGAAGTAAAATAATATATTTTCTTATTATAATAACGGTGGATCATTTCTGCGCTCGGGCGCAGAACATCCACTGTCGGAGTAACTGCGCCCGGGCGCAGTCCCTTATAGGTAACGGTGGATCATTGCTGCGCTCGGGCGCAGAACATCCACTGTCGGAGTTGCTGCGCTCGGAAGTAAAATAATATATTTTCTTATTATAATAACGGTGGATCATTTCTGCGCTCGGGCGCAGAACATCCACTGTCGGAGTTCATCGCCAGGCGCAGTCCCTTATAGGTAACGGTGGATCATTGCTGCGCTCGGCGCAGAACATCCACTGTTGGAGTTACTAAACGCTCGGAAGCAATATACATTTTCTTATTATAATAACGGTGGATCATTTCTGCGCTCATCCACTGTCGGAGTTGATCTTTCCGAAAGTGAATTATTTTCTTATTTTATTAATAAAATGCAATATGCATCGTATAATAACTAATATTTTCTTATTATATAAAAATAATATGCATGCTTATAATAACTAAACTCCGAGAAGTATATTTTCTTATTATAATAACGGTGGAAGTAAAATTTCTTATTAATAAATATACATGCGTATAATAACTAGTATTAGGCCTATTATAATAACTATAACTCCAAATTGACAGCAAAATAATGCATTTTCTTAATGAAATTACGGCGGATCATTGCTGCGCTCGGGCGCAGAAAATCCACTACCGGAGCTTCTGCGCTCGGAAGTCAAATAAATTATTTTATTATTTTATTAATAAAATACAATATGCATCATTATAATAAGTAATATTTTCTTATTATATTAATAAAAAATAATCAAAATAATAGATTTTCGTATTATAATAACGGTGGATCGTTGCTGCGCTCGGGCGCAGAACATCCACTGTTGGAGTAACTGCGCTCGGAAGCAATATAATACATTTTCTTATTATAATACTGGTGGATCATTTCTGCGCTCGGGGGGTGGGGGGGGGGGGCGCAGAACATCCACTGTTGGAGTAACTGCGCTCGGAAGTAAAATAATATATTTTCTTATTATAATAACGGTGGATCATTGCTGCGCTCGGGCGCAGAACATCCACTGTCGGAGTAACTGCGCTCGGAAGTAAAATAATATATTTTCTTATTATAATAACGGTGGATCATTTCTGCGCTCGGGCGCAGAACATCCACTGTCGAGTTCTGCGCCCGGGCGCAGTCCCTTATCGGTAACGGTGGATCATTGCTGCGCTCGGGCGCAGAACATCCACTGTCGGAGTTGCTGCGCTCGGAAGTAAAATAATATATTTTCTTATTATAATAACGGTGGATCATTTCTGCGCCGGGCGCAGAACATCCACTGTCGGAGTTCATCGCCAGGCGCAGTCCCTTATAGGTAACGGTGGATCATTGCTGCGCTCGGGCGCAGAACATCCACTGTTGGAGTTACTAAGCTTCGGAAGCAATATAATACATTTTCTTATTATAATAACGGTGGATCATTTCTGCGCTCATCCACTGTCGGAGTTGATGCTTTCGAAGTGAATTATTTTCTTATTTTATTAATAAAATGCAATATGCATGCGTATAATAACTAATATTTTCTTATTATATAAAAATAATATGCATGCTTATAATAACTAAACTCCGAGAAGTATATTTTCTTATTATAATAACGGTGGAAGTAAAATTTCTTATTAATAAATATACATGCGTATAATAACTAGTATTAGGCCTATTATAATAACTATAACTCCAAATTGACAGCAAAATAATGCATTTTCTTAATGAAATTACGGGGCATCATTGCTGCGCTCGGGCGAAGAAAATCCACTACCGGAGCTTCTGCTCGGAAGTCAAATAAATTATTTTATTATTTTATTAATAAAATACAATATGCATGCGTATAATAAGTAATATTTTCTTATTATATTAATAAAAAATAATCAAAATAATAGATTTTCGTATTATAATAACGGTGGATCGTTGCTGCGCTCGGGCGCAGAACATCCACTGTTGGAGTAACTGTGCTCGGAAGCAATATAATACATTTTCTTATTATAATACTGGTGGATCATTTCTGCGCTCGGGGGGTGGGGGGCGCCAGAACATCCACTGTTGGAGTAACTGCGCCGAAGTAAAATAATATATTTTCTTATTATAATAACGGTGGATCATTTCTGCGCTCGGGCGCAGAACATCCACTGTCGGAGTAACCGCGCCGGAAGTAAAATAATATATTTTCTTATTATAATAACGGTGGATCATTTCTGCGCTCGGGCGCAGAACATCCACTGTCGGAGTAACTGCGCCCGGGCGCAGTCCCTTATAGGTAACGGTGGATCATTGCTGCGCTCGGGCGCAGAACATCCACTGTCGGAGTTGCTGCGCCGGAAGTAAAATAATATATTTTCTTATTATAATAACGGTGGATCATTTCTGCGCTCGGGCGCAGAACATCCACTGGCGGAGTTCATGCGCCCGGGCGCAGTCCCTTATAGGTAACGGTGGATCATTGCTGCGCTCGGGCGCAGAACATCCACTGTTGGAGTTGCTGCCCTCGGAAGCAATATAATACATTTTCTTATTATAATAACGGTGGATCATTTCTAAGCGCTCATCCACTGTCGGAGTTGATGCGCTCGAAGTGAATTATTTTCTTATTTTATTAATAAAATGCAATATGCATGCGTATAATAACTAATATTTTCTTATTATATAAAAATAATATGCATGCTTATAATAACTAAACTCCGAGAAGTATATTTTCTTATTATAATAACGGTGGAAGTAAAATTTCTTATTAATAAATATACATGCGTATAATAACTAGTATTAGGCCTATTATAATAACTATAACTCCAAATTGACAGCAAAATAATGCATTTTCGTAAATGAAATTACGGCGGATCATTACTAACGCTTTCGGCAGAAAATCCACTACCGAGCTTCTACGCTCGGAAGTCAAATAAATTATTTTATTATTTTATTAATAAAATACAATATGCATCGTATAATAAGTAATATTTTCTTATTATATTAATAAAAATAATCAAAATAATAGATTTTAGTATTATAATAACGGTGGATCGTTGCTGCGCTCGGCGCAGAACATCCACTGTTGGAGTAACTGCGCTCGGAAGCAATATAATACATTTTCTTATTATAATACTGGTGGATCATTTCTGCGCTCGGGGGGGGGGCGCAGAACATCCACTGTTGGAGTAACTGCGCTCGGAAGTAAAATAATATATTTTCTTATTATAATAACGGTGGATCATTTCTGCGCTCGGGCGCAGAACATCCACTGTCGGAGTAACTGTGATTGTGCGCAGGCTCCGATAGATAACGGTGGGTCATTGCTGCGCTCGGGCGCAGAACATCCACTGTCGGAGTTGCTGCGCTCGGAAGTAAAATAATATATTTTCTTATTATAATAACGGTGGATCATTTCTGCGCTCGGGCGCAGAACATCCACTGTCGGAGTTCATCGCCCGGCGCAGTCCCTTATAGGTAACGGTGGATCATTGCTGCGCTCGGGCGCAGAACATCCACTGTTGGAGTTAAGGCGCTTTCGGAAGCAATATAATACATTTTCTTATTATAATAACGGTGGATCATTTCTGCGCTCATCCACTGTCGGAGTTGATGGGCCCGGAAGTGGATGATTAGCTTATGTGAGTAATAAAATGTGATATGCGTACGTGTATAACTAATATTTTCTTATTATATAAAAATAATATGCATGCTTATAATAACTAAACTCCGAGAAGTATATTTTCTTATTATAATAACGGTGGAAGTAAAATTTCTTATTAATAAATATACATGCGTATAATAACTAGTATTAGGCCTATTATAATAACTATAACTCCAAATTGACAGCAAAATAATGCATTTTCTTAATGAAATTACGGCGGATCATTGCTGCGCTCAGGCAGAAAATCCACTACCGAGCTTCTGCGCTCGGAAGTCAAATAAATTATTTTATTATTTTATTAATAAAATACAATATGCATACGTATAATAAGTAATATTTTCTTATTATATTAATAAAAAATAATCAAAATAATAGATTTTCGTATTATAATAACGGTGGATCGTTGCTGCGCTCGGCGCAGAACATCCACTGTTGGAGTAACTTTCGGAAGCAATATAATACATTTTCTTATTATAATACTGGTGGATCATTTCTGCGCTCGGGGGGTGGGGCAGAACATCCACTGTTGGAGTAACTGCGCTCGGAAGTAAAATAATATATTTTCTTATTATAATAACGGTGGATCATTTCTGCGCTCGGGCGCAGAACATCCACTGTCGGAGTAACTGCGCCCGGGCGCAGTCCCTTATAAATAACGGTGGATCATTGCTGCGCTCGGGCGCAGAACATCCACTGTCGGAGTTAAGCTTTCGGAAGTAAAATAATATATTTTCTTATTATAATAACGGTGGATCATTTCTGCGCTCGGGCGCAGAACATCCACTGTCGGAGTTCATCGCCCGGCGCAGTCCCTTATAGGTAACGGTGGATCATTGCTGCGCTCGGGCGCAGAACATCCACTGTTGGAGTTGCTAACGCTTCGGAAGCAATATAATACATTTTCTTATTATAATAACGGTGGATCATTTCTGCGCTCATCCACTGTCGGAGTTGATGCGCTCGGAAGTGAATTATTTTCTTATTTTATTAATAAAATGCAATATGCATGCGTATAATAACTAATATTTTCTTATTATATAAAAATAATATGCATGCTTATAATAACTAAACTCCGAGAAGTATATTTTCTTATTATAATAACGGTGGAAGTAAAATTTCTTATTAATAAATATACATGCGTATAATAACTAGTATTAGGCCTATTATAATAACTATAACTCCAAATTGACAGCAAAATAATGCATTTTCTTAATGAAATTACGGCGGATCATTGCTGCGCTCGGGCGCAGAAAATCCACTACCGGAGCTTCTGCGCTCGGAAGTCAAATAAATTATTTTATTATTTTATTAATAAAATACAATATGCATCGATAATAAGTAATATTTTCTTATTATATTAATAAAAAATAATCAAAATAATAGATTTTCGTATTATAATAACGGTGGATCGTTGCTAGCTCGGCGCAGAACATCCACTGTTGGAGTAACTTCTTAACGCGGAAGCAATATAATACATTTTCTTATTATAATACTGGTGGATCATTTCTGCGCTCGGGGGGTGGGGGGGCAGAACATCCACTGTTGGAGTAACTGCGCTCGGAAGTAAAATTTCTTATTAATAAATATACATGCGTATAATAACTAGTATTAGGCCTATTATAATAACTATAACTCCAAATTGACAGCAAAATAATGCATTTTCTTATTGAAATTACGGCGGATCATTGCTGCGCTCGTGCGCAGAAAATCCACTGTCGGAGCTTCTGCGCTCGGAAGTCAAATAAATAATTTTCTTCTTTTATTAATAAAATACAATATGCATGCGTATAATAACTAATATTTTCTTATTATATTAATAAAAATAATCAAAATAATAGATTTTCTTATTATAATAACGGTGGATCATTGCTGCGCTCAGGCGCAGAACATCCACTGTCGGGAGTTGATGCGCCCGGCGCAGTCCCTTATATGTAACGGTGGATCATTTCTGCGCTCGGGCGTAGAAGATCCACTGTTGGAGTAACTTCGCTCGGAAGTAAAAAAAAAAAGAGTCTAGAGTCTAATATAATATAATATGTTTTTTCTCATTTTACGTTTATTTTTTGTTTTCTTTCATCTACATTCTTTTCTTCTTTTGTCTTTTTTTTTCTTTCCTTTTTTTTCCGTTCACGTTTCCTTGTCGGTACTTTTCATGTAACCGCAATTGCTCTCTCAGATAATTCCTATTCAAATATAATTCTGATTGACACATGACCACTTGCAATTCGGCCTTTGTTAGTCAACAGATAAGTAGGTGGATTCCCAAACAAGCGGAGGGGGTCCAAAAATTAGCATAAGCGAAGATCAATGTCAATTTTAAATCCACGGCAGAGGATAATTATGGGCCGTCATTTTGTGGTTAGAGATTAAAGGAACCGATAAGCGTGGTTTCATGTCGCCGCAGCTAGGCTACACCAAGGACTACGATATATCAGGATATATAGAGCGAATAAGGAAATCACAAACGCTATTTTCTTATTATGTTAATAAAATATAATATGCATGCGTATAATAACTTAATTCCGAGAAGTTTATTGCTATTAGTATATTTATTTTATTTATTCATTGGAACATACACTTTTGTATCAGTGGCACACGCCTAACCAGCGGTGCGTTCAAAAACAACAAATATACATACAAGAAACAAAATTATAACACAATTGAATATAGTCCTACATACAAAATTATGGCCTTAGTACAAAAATTAAGGGGTACTACACCCCTCGATAAATTTGTGTCTATTTTTGCATTTTCTCACAAACTAATAACACACTGGTAACAAAATTAATGTATATTATAGGGGCAAGGAATCCAATTACTACACCGCTTGTCTTGAGTCATTGAAATTTCAGTGTAATAATTGGATTCCTTGCCCCAATAATATACATAACTTTACCAGTGTGTTATTATTTTTGAGAAAAATGCAAAATAATCAAAAATTACCACAGGTGTAGTACCCCTAAAGAAAAAGAAATTGCCTGTCTCTGAACCCAAGTTGACTTGAAATGGGTCCTTATCAGGAAGAAACTGCTGGATCATTTCTGCGCTCGGGCGCAGAACATCCACTGTCGGAGTTGATGCGCCCGGGCGCAGTCCCTTATATGTAACGGTGGATCATTACTGCGCTGGGCGCAGAAAATCCACTATCGAGACTTCTGCGCTTCGGAAGTCAAATAAATTGTTTTCTTATTTTATTAATAAAATATTATTATGCATGTGTATAACAACTGACAGCAAAATAATCGATTTTCTTATTATAATAACGATGGATCATTGCTGCTTCCGAGCATAGAACATCCACTGTTGTTGTTTTTTTTGAGTAAGTCGCCGGAAGAAAAAAAAAGTCTAGAGTCTAATATAATATAATATGTTTTTTGTTTTTGTTTGTTTTGGGATTTTTTCTCATTTTACATTTATTTTCTGTTTTCTTTCATCTTCATTCTTTTCTTCTTTTGTCTTTTTTTTCTTTCCTTTTTTTTCCGTTCACGTTTCCTTGTCGGTACTTTTCATGTAACCGCAAATGCTTTCTCAGATAATTCCGATGAAAAACGATGAAGAAAAAAGAATGAAGAAGAAAGAAAACAGTAAAGAAATGAAACTTGTAAAAAATTGCTTATATTCTTTGTAATTATTATTATAGTTATATTATTATAATTATTATTGGTATTATAGTTGTCCTATATTTTGTGCAATGAGATGAGATAAACTATGAAACTCCGTTTAGTGGATTCTCACTTTGACAACAAACTTTTTTTAAAGCGGCCTGGAATGTTCTTGACAATTATATTAGGAATAAACATGACAAAAACCTCGAATACACACCAATATATTTGGAACAAGAAAAGCAATATATAATTATTGTAATGATAATGTCAATACATTTGGAGTTATAGTTATTATACGCATGCCTATATATTATTTTGTTTTGTTATAATCTGAGCTTCCAAAATTTCAATAAGAAAATGTATTATTTTGCTTTCAATTTGGAGTTATAATAGGCCCAATACTAGTTATTATACGCATGTATATTTATTAATATAGGCCTAATAAGAAAATGTATTATTTTGCTTCCGGCGCATCAACTCCGACAGTGGATGTTCTACGCCCCGAGCGCAGAAATGATCCACCGTTATTATAATACTAAAATGTATTATTTTACTTCGGCGCAGCAACTCCAACAGTGGATGTTCTGCGCCCGATCGCAGCAATGATCCACCGTTACATATAAGGGACTGCGCCCGGGCGCAGCCACTCCGACAGTGGATGTTCTGCGCCCGGGCGCAGCAATGATCCACCGTTACAACTGCGCCAATCATGAAAAGAAACTGCGGCAGTGGATTATATAAAAAAAAAAAAAAAAATGATCCACTGATATTATAATATTAAGAAAATATGTAATTTTATTTCCGAGCGCAGTTATTTCAAAAAAAACAAACAAAAAAATGGCCGACCCTACTTGAAAGGTCCGTCCGCCCGTAGAACAGGGTTTCTTTTTTTCGACCTTATCGGTTCCTTTTATCTATTAACCACAAAATGACACCTACTTATCTGGTGACTAACAAAGGCGAATTGCAAGTGGACATGTGTCAATCAGAATTATATTTGAATAGGAATTATTTGCGGTTACATGAGAAGTACCGACAAGGAAAGCGTGAACGAAAAAAAAAGATGAAGAAAAAGAATGAAGAAAAAAAAAAGAAAACAGTAAAGAAATGAAACTTGTAAGACCAATAGACCTAATAGTGATAAACTTCTCCGTGGCGCTAATATAATAAGTTTTATTATAATCTGAGCTTGCGACGCATTATATAGACCTAATAGTAAATATCAATAAACTTCTCGGAGTTATAGTTATTATTATACGCATGCATAGGCCTAATAGTAATCAACTTCTCCGTAGAGCTATTACAATAAAAAATATATTATTAATATAATAAGAAAATAATTTATTTAGCTTCGGCGCATCAACTCCGACAGTGGATTCTTTAACGCTCGAGCATCAATGATCCACCGTTATTTTAATAAGAAAATCCATTATTTTGCTTTTCGGCGCCAGACCTAATAATAGTAAATATCAATAAACTTCTCGGAGTTATAGTTATTTATTATACGCATGCATAGGCCTAATAGAAATAATAAGAAAATGTATTATTTTGCTTCCAAGCGCATCAACTCCGACAGTGGATGTTCTACGCCCCGAGCGCAGAAATGATCCACCGTTATTTCAATAAGAAAATCCATTATTTTGCTTCCGGCGCAGTTACTCCAACAGTGGATGTTCTGCGCCCGGCGCAACAATGATCCACCGTTATTATAATAAGAAAATCTATTATTTTGCTGTCAATTCGGTTATACTATAGCAATAAACTTCTCGGAGTTACGCATGCATAATTATATTTTATTAATAAAATAAGAAACTAATTTATTTGAATTTCGAGCGCAGAAGCTCCGACAGTGGATTTTCTGCGCCCGAGCGCAGCAATGATCCGCCGTAATTTCAATAAGAAAATGTATTATTTTGCTTTCAATTTGGAGTTATAATAGGCCTAATACTAGTTATTATACGCATGTATATTTATTAATATAGGCCTAATAAGAAAATGTATTATTTTGCTTCCGGCGCATCAACTCCGACAGTGGATGTTCTACGCCCCGAGCGCAGAAATGATCCACCGTTATTTCAATAAGAAAATCCATTATTTTGCTTCCGAGCGCAGTTACTCCAACAGTGGATGTTCTGCGCCCGAGCGCAGCAATGATCCACCGTTATTATACTAAGAAAATCTATTATTTTGCTGTCAATTCGGTTATACTATAGCAATAAACTTCTCGGAGTTTAGTTATTATACATATGCATAATTATATTTTATTAATAAAATAAGAAAATAATTTATTTGACTTCCGGCGTAGAAGCTCCGAAAGTGATCCGCCGTAATTTCAATAAGAAAATGTATTATTTTGCTTTCAATTTGGAGTTATAATAGGCCCAATACTAGTTATTATACGCATGTATATTTATTAATATAGGCCTAATAAGAAAATGTATTATTTTGCTTCGGCGCATCAACTCCGACAGTGGATGTTCTGCGCCCCGAGCGCAGAAATGATCCACCGTTATTATAATACTGAAAATGTATTATTTTACTTCGGCGCCTTAACTCCAACAGTGGATGTTCTGCCCGGCGCAACAATGATCCACCGTTACATATAAGGACTGCGCCCGGCGCAGCAAACTCCGACAGTGGATGTTCTGCGCCCGGCGCAGCAATGATCCACCGTTATTATAATACGAAAATGTATTATTTTACTTCCGGCGCCTTAACTCCGACAGTGATTCTCTGCGCCCGGCGCAGCAATGATCCACCGTTACATATAAGGGACTGCGCCCGGCGCATCAACTCCGATAGTGGATGTTCTGCGCCCGGCGCGAAATGATCCACCGTTATTATAATAAGAAAATCTATTATTTTGCTTCCGGCGCGAGTTACTCCAACAGTGGATGTTCTGCGCCCGGCGCAACAATGATCCACCGTTACCTATAAGGGACTGCGCCCGGCGCATAAACTCCGATAGTGGATGTTCTGCGCCCGGCGCAGAAATGATCCACCGTTATTATAATAAGAAAATCTATTATTTTGCTTCCGGCGCAGTTACTCCAACAGTGGATGTTCTGCGCCCGGCGCAACAATGATCCACCGTTACCTATAAGGGACTGCGCCCGGCGCAGCAACTCCGACAGTGGATTCTCTGCGCCCCGAGCGCAGAACATCCACTACCGGAAGTTCTGCGGAGGGGCGCAGGAGCTCCACTGGTGGATGACGTACATAACTCGATGATCTTTGAATAACAGATCACTATTTAGGATATTAAATCACAGCAAGGTCCAATCGTCTAGGCAGATCAAAGCTTGCTTGCAGGTTTCTTGATTTTGACCTGGGTTTTTTTATATATTCGATTGTTAACAAAATTCACTGACCAGCACATATTTGAACTCATTGAACCCCAATAGGCTGTGGAATGCCGGTTATTGGTTTTAAGGGTAAATTTAGAACAGACAATTTATTCTAGCCATAGAAGAGCATTGAAGTCCTGAAATGTAGCAGATAGAACCAGGCTTATATACCAAGCTAGCTTTCCATTGCAGAGTTGTCAAACATTGCACAGCATTTATATTTAAAGGTGTTGATTGTTGAAGACCTAATTATTTTATTTTTCGACCTCTTAGGTCGGCGATCCATGCATAGACAACACAGCGATGATATGAGCGAAATCAGCTCTGTCTTTACAGATGGCTCCGATGATTTACCAGCTAACATGATGGTTGGAACAACCAAACCTGGCCCTAAACAGTACAAACATAAACGAGCTGAGAGACTTAATACCAGGCTAAACTACTTGGTGTTGCTGGTGTTAGCATCAGTTTTGGCTCTAGGTATTGGCCATTATGTGGGTAAGTTACAAGAAGGAGCAAATACTAAACTTAACTACTTATAATGGCATGTAGTAGCTAAGGTAGATAGATAGTTACTTAATTTATTTTCCATATAAGAATATACTTTGATCAGCTCGTAATCGACAGCAATTGTTAGGCTTTTACCACTACGCCGAAAGGTAGACCCACATTAAGAGTGTTATAGTTGACCTGTCTGGTCTATATGGTGCATGTTAGATAAAGTAGACAAAGTATAGGACTTCAATTAATAATTTGCGATGCTTCTGGCGAGATGTCACGAGGCAGTTTCAACATAAAATGTATTGATATTAATCTGCGAATTACGAGTTGATCAAACTTTAGCTCTGTTCATGTTATGCTTTGGAAAGTGGTAATATGATATTACATCTTGCTTTGCTCAAGTATGAGATGAAGTGAGATGTATATTTTGAGTTGCATTTGTCTTACAAATTCACAGTCCTTCACCAATTGCAGAGGATACTGAGAAAGCAATTGGTCAGTGTAGCCAGATACCAACTTGATTTTCCATTTTTGAGATTTTGTATTTATTGCACATAGATTACTTTGCAGCAGGCTAGCAACAACAAAATCCAAATTGGATCAGATTGCCAACTTAATTTAAACAAAGACTCACTATTGGGTCAGTCTGAAGAAATCAGGGCATCCAGTCCACTCTAAAGAACTCTTAATAAATAATGAGACCTGAGCGCAAGAAGACCGTAAGTTCATTTGGCCCCTCAACATGTACACATTAATGTTGCGTATAGTTCCGTATAGTTTGGTAATGTTTTATACATGTTCAGGGGCCAAAACAAATCTTTTACAACCTTTCATGATGTTTTCACCCTAGAACATGTATTAAACATTATAAAACCCTAAGAAACTATACATAACTTTAGTGTATACATGTTGAGGGGCCAAGTGGACTTAAGGTCTTCTTGCGTTCAGGTCTTTGTCGCTACAATAGCTTGGTAAATATTTGATATAGCATTGTACCAGTAGCAAACTGATGGACCTGATTTTCAATCAAATATAGTCAGACTTTGTTTTGTGTTGAGTAACTGTCATTAATTTTATGTGTTGGAAAAGTTTCAGTCCAGTAATATTAACTTCTATTTTATTTTCAGGATCTTATCAAGAAAAATACTACAAGCACCATGTCCGACAGGGCCAAGTAAAACGGCTAAGAGAACTACAAGATGACCTGATCACCTGCCTGGACAAGAGGACAACGGAGACAGATGATAAGAAGACATTCTCAGACATGGTCAAGTCCCTACTAGGAGACAGTGTTAAAGATGATTCAGAACAGGTGCTAATAAGTGATGAGAATAATATAGGTCAAGATGATAATGATGAGGAGGATGAAAACTTAGATTGTGATTCTTGTAGGGAGGGTAAGAATCGTTATTCTGAAAAGTGTAATACATTATGTGTACAGGGGGGTTTCTGGGCGGAGTTAGATGAAGCCATATCGGAACTGCCTCTGCCTGAAGAGAGTATGGCAGAAATGTTTACTCCTGATTTTGTAGAAGATGATTCAGAAGAGGATGTTAGTACTGCCGAGTCTGCAGAAGACAACACTAGCACACTCAAAGACATTCCAGTGGAAAATGAAGCATCTGAGAAAGAAGGTGTAACAAAGGTAGAAAATCTGCAGGACACTTCACCTAAGTCTGATGACAAGCAAGGAGGGTTCTGGGCAGAAATAGATGAAGCAATTTGGGACATGCCTCTTCCGGAAGAGTCTATATCTGACTTTCCAGCTGACGAAGATTCAGATTTACCATACTTTGATATTGAGAATGATTTTGGAGATGAAATTACAACAACAGATAAACCACAATGTGATGATCATTTACCGGAAGAGCTTCCAGTTGAAGATGTCGAGATTCAAACTGATGATGTCAGTGTGGAAGAATCTCAACAGGAGGAAACTACAGATAAACAGAACCAGGAGGAACAGATGTACAGCTATGAAGAGGCTATGGCAATTAAAGATAAGTTTGAGAAGAAGCGAAACAAGTTAGAGAAGCAAGACAATTTAGAGGAGGAAGAAATTGGTTATATTCCGGAGCAATTCATTGTAATGCCTGAACATGGTGAGGAGGAAGTAGTGACCATCATTGTGGAAAAGAAACAGGACAAATTGGAGGAGGAGGAAGATGGATATATTGATGAGAAAGTTATTATCTTACCACCCATATATTTAAAAGAAGAGGATACTGTCAGTATTGATGAAGAGGGTGATGAGAAAGTCATGCTATCTCCAGTTACAAAAGAAGAGGGGGAAGAGATTAGTATCAGTATTGGTGAAGAGGATGCTGAGAAAGTTATCATCATGACACCTCCAGTTGTAAACAAAGAGGAAGAAGAAGAGATTACTATCAGTATTGATGAAGATGATGCTGAGATCGTAATACCTCCAGATATTACTATCAACATTGATGACGAGGATGCTGAGAAAGTTGTCCTCATAACACCTACAGTGGTAAAAGAAGAGGATGAAGAGATTACTATCAGTACTGATGAAAAAATTGCTGAGAAAGTTATCCTCATAACACCTCCAGTAGTAAAAGAAGAGGTAGAGATTACTATTAGTATTTATGAAGATGATGCTGAGCAAGTTACCCTCATGACACATCCAGTTGTAAATGAAGAGGTTATTATCAGCATTGAAGAAGAAGAGGAGGAGGATGATAATTGGGTGTTTATTGAAGTTGAAGATGAAGATGGAAATCTGCATGTTGACAGCACTCCCAAGTTTGAGCATCATCACTCAGAAAGTAGGAAACAAAATGTCTATGTCAATGAAGAAGTTTCTCAAGATACAGTGATTACTGATGAAGAAACCAGTGATATTGCGGAAGATACTCCACAAGAAGATGATGATGGCATGGAACCCACACTGCCTGATTTAGATGAGCAAGATACAGTAATATCTGAAGAAATAACCAGTAATATTGTGATTGATACTCATGAAGATGATATGATGAAGGCAAGACTGCAAGAGTTGGAGGAGCAACTTCAGGTCGCTAAAACCAGAGCTGACATGTGGCAGAAAAAGTATGTTAAAGATCACCATCACAGGCTTCATCCTGAGATGATTGTTGTCAACAGCAACGAAGAAAACATTGAAACAAAAGAGGAACTGGATTCATTCAGGAAGGTGGAAGAACTTCAAGAACAGCTGAATGTAGCTAATAATCGAGCTGACAAATGGCAGAGTCTCCACCGAGAGAAATTGCACACAAGTAGAGAAACAACAAATGAAGATAATACAAAGAAAGACTCCAGTACATCTGATGAACCAAAGGAAAAAATGCATAAAGATAAATGTGGTCCTCTTGGATGCTTTACTGTTTTTGAGAATATCCTTAAAAGCTTCTTAGATTCTGCAGAAGGACAGGAATTTCTCCGATTTGCTAATCTGACTCAAGTACTAAATAATGCTACATTTTGGGAGGAATTTGTCTCGGCAACAAACATCACCGCATATACAATTTCTGATACGGTCTACCAAAGTTACTTAGAATTTCAAGATTATGTCAGGTCTGCCCAGTCTAGTGATTTTGTCAGCAGTTTTAGTGCAGTCCTGGCCCGAGCAGGGAAGAGTGTTGCAACAGCTTTTGGAGCAGTCAAGAATTATTCCACCACAGTCGGAGATAAAGCGCAAACAGCTTGGAGTAATATGAAAAATTACACATCGGACACTATAGATCAGCATAATATCCATTTGAATAATATCAGTCAATTAAAAGAGAAAGTTGCGGCTGCTTGGGATACTGTCAGGAACATGTCTGCAAAGGTTGTTAACAATGACACAAAAAAGAAATTTTCAGAAGTTGTTGGACAAGTCCATGAAAATGTTAAAGAGTATGTCGGTAATTTTCATGAAAATTTCAAGGATATGCGTCAGACGATGAAAGACTCTTGGACATCGGTGAAAGATACTGTTGGCAAGTGGCATCATGAGAAGAAACATGGAAAGAAACATAAGGGTAAGGGGAAGCACCATGACAAGTGGCATAAGGATGAAGATGTTGAACAAACTGGTGGTGAGGAGGATGTGGCAACAGAATCGAGGTCTAGGAAACAAACCAAGAGTGAAGATCATGGGACTGGTAACAAGGAAGGTGTGAAGCATCAGTGCAAGGGTAAGAAATGCCATGAGAAGAAACATGATAAAAAGAAGCAGTTTGGTCCAGAGAAGAAGCAAGAAAAGAAAAATAAACATAAGGATCATGGAAATGAGGATAAGCAGTTTGGTCCAACAAATAAACATGAAACGAAAAATAAACATAAGAATCATGGGCATGAAAAGAAGAAAACTGATTCTAAGAAACACCATAAACAAGAGAAAAGTCACCATCACAAACAGCAAGATCACCAAGAAAAGAATGAGAAGAAACATGGTAAACATGATCATTGGAAGAAGAAGAAACATCAAAGAATGGATACCAAGTGGAATGAAAATATTGATAACCTATGGGATATTGATTGGGAGGATATCTTGAATGTGTTCAACATGAATTGTTACGGAGCATCAGATTGCATGAGTCATCATCGTTCAGACGCTGCCAAGCTTTATGATGAGCTAACAGAGTACAAGAAATGGTTGAAAACACAAGATAGGAAACCCGAAAGTTAAAAGAAGTACGCAAATTCCTTGAAACACTTGGCGACTTTCTCAGTGAACCCGATTTAGACGATGAGGATTTAGAGAATTTGAAAGAGGATTTTGAAGAGGTGCTAGAAAATGTTGGACGATTTGTTCAAGACCAACATGATAGATCAAATGAAAATATTGACGATGACGAGATAGAAATCAATTCAACTGTGATATTGGATGTAGATATGATGAATAAAGAAAACAAAGATGATGACTCGTCACATTCCGTTCCAGAAAGAAGGAAATTTGCTGGATTTGGATATCAGAGTAGTGAAGATGATGATAATTGGTTTTTGAGACGAGCCAAAGACAGAGAGGAGCATTACCAAGACAAGTGGAATCATCCTCCTACTGAGGATATAGGTACAGGTGGACAGGATGTTAATTGGTATCTACACTGGATGCAGGGGAGGACGGATAGTCGTACAGGAGTGACAGTTTGGGATATGTATAGATGGATTACAGACAAGTTTGAGAATAGGGAGGATATGAGACAGTATGATGAAATCAATTGGTTTTTGAAAAGACCCTGAAATGGATTGATTGGATAATTTATTTTGAGACAGTATATGATGAAATCAACTGGTTTTTGAAAAGACCCTGAAATGGATTGATACGAGAATTTATTTTGCCATATTTTTTTATTGTGATTATTATTTCCTTATTGAAGATGATAGTGTGATATGGAAGGGGATTAAAAAGATGCTAGAATTGTTGGTATAAATCATTGAAGTCAGTAATATTTTTGTCTTAGATTGATTATCCACCATGAACCTCTCGTAAAGTTGGCCAGGTCAATTTTGTTTGTTTCATTTTTAGAAAGTATATTTCATAAGCTTAAAAATGATATGCATGTGACTTTATATGATATTAAGAAGCAGAGTTATGGTTAGTTGAACTTGCATTTTCATGCACATAGGACATTTTACACTACAACTCAAAATCAAATTTGCCGACTTAACAAAAGGTTCGTGGCGGACGGTCACAAATTATATAGTGAATATCACTATGTGATTCCACATTTTACGCATATAAAATATCAGTAAAGTCATGTGACCAAACCTAGATATAGAAATGCCATAAAGATTCACTTAATGGCGCACTTGGAGTAAATTTCATGTGCAAATAAAGAGCGCCCTCATCTGAAATTTCAACAAGAATTAATATCCCGTGCCCTTATTTGCTAGTGGTAATTTTACAGGAGGGCACTTTTAGATTGTGCCTAAAATTCCACTGTGTCAAGGGAGCCCATAGCGCCATTTGGCAAACTTTTACAGTATAAACGTTTCATGTGTAAATTTCAGGAAAGAATAATTTTGAAAAAGAATTTTTTGATTATAAAGAGAGTTTGATGTAATGTTTTTTTTCTTCATTAAACTATTGCAACTATAATCAGAAATATTTTCTTTTTTCTTTTTATTTTGAAACACCTGTTATTTAGATATATCATGTTCCTTTAGTATACATAGTATGTGACATGATATGATCCAATCAAACCAATGTTGGCAATAATGAAAATGAGATATTGGCAAAAATAAAGAGTGTACAAAATGAACATATCAAATCTTCATAACTCTACAACCAAGTATGCTTGATATGTGTGGGTTTCAACATCAGTGAGTGTAGGTACTAAGAAAGCTTAGAAATAGTTATAACTCAATTTTCACAATGTCCCACATTGGTCTGAGTGTATCAGATAATGTCACATTATAACATACAGGATAAGGTAATGGTATCTTAAAAGTTACTTTAGTTTTCCTGTAATATATAAAGTATAATATTACAAACAAATTTTGTATAAATTATAATTATGTAAAATTTTGTTAAGTGGAAACTTGTCATAAATATTTTGTAATATACAAAGTTATGTATATGCTTATATTTAGGAAGAAAATAATTGTGTGCATGCTTGTATTCTAGGAATTGTCTTTTTGCGCAGGTCTATGCACATGCAACTTGCACACCTATATACACATGAAAAGGCTGTACTGACATGCACATCTGTGGAATGACTATTTTCAAATCAGGGGCATCTGTTTCCATGGGTGTGATAACCAATCCAATATTCACAAACTGGGATTAAATTGGCTTAGTAGGTGACGTTCATACCTATTTTCATGGCCAGTTTGTTTATTGTTTGAAGCATATATTGGGCTGACTTTTTTCTATGGGCTTCATAATCCAGCTATTTTGGGCTTTTCAGATATGCCTGCTGAGGCCCTATCCATGATCCATTGAATTTTCTTGACATCAAATTTATACAATAATTAAACATTTTTTGAATTATGAAAACATGCAAGCACAAGAAGACTTTACAAATTACATGGATTAACTTTATTTCACAAAAATGTATTAATGTTTTGGACCCTTTACTGTATTTTTTTTAATTACCTTATTGAATTATTGTTATATTATAGACCTCATTTTATTTTCATGTCGTATCATGCCATATAGGGAGTTTATTAAGGTCCTGTCCCATCTATTTAAATCATGCTACAGTTATTTCCCTTTTGTGAATAGTGGACAATATTACTGTATGGAAGCACCTTTCATTGATTTCCTTGACTTGCTTAAAATTCAACAAAATTCAGATTTTTTAATGTTAATTATCACATTTTTGTGCAGGTAGGCCAGACTAGTATTAGGGATGCCCACTCTCAATACAGTTTCCACTAGAACGATTTTTCATTTACTGTGTGCGTGCACTCACACACGTATTGTCTATGGAGAAACTGGTCGATACACGAAATCCCAGGCATGTTAAATGGCGTACATACTTGTTTTGATCCAAATGTAGGCCTATATCAGGGTGTTTCAAAAAATTCCTGATTCCACCAGAAAACATTCACCAAACTTTTTCCTGTTTGGTCAGTAAATAGAGAGGACCTTCCTGCATGAAGAGATCAACTTTTTTAATGAAAAATTTAATGAGATGAGAACTACAACAGGTTGAAGTGACACCATTCCGTGCATCAGGTGTTCAAACGCAATTATCTCCGAATTTGGAGTGAATCAGACAAGCAAACTTACATACTCATAAAATTTAACTATTTATGAAGACAAAATGTGTAGGATGTTAAGAAATTTAAGAATGTTTAAGCCTACCATGCTGCCCATCTCAAATCATGCACTTCCCGTGCACTTCTCACTACCATGTCCATTTCATAGGGAGTATAAAACCGGGACCATCATGGCTTCCATGCACACAGTGTATTGCTCAATGTAGTAAAGATAACCTTTGAGTTGGAGCAAATTTCTCAAAATTGGTAGTGATTAATGTTACCAAACTTATGCCATGATGAAATATAATAATTTTGAAGATAAAATGTGCTGACCTTAAAAGATTGAACAATGTTTAAGACTACCGCTTTTCATTTGAAATAATGCACTTATTGTTCATCTCCTCTATGGAGATATTTTCCATGGCGGCCATCTATGATCATGCTTGAGGTTTCAACAAACAAACCATGGGTTTTGAGGTCTTATAGTTTTTGTTGTATGTCAACAAAATCGATTAAATTTTCAAGATGATCTTATTTTCATGTTGTTATAAGCAAATATAATGTTCCAGATAAGATAGTTAATAAATACATTAAGAAAAAGTACCTTAAAGTTGCACTTTCTGTTAGTATTCCTTTTGGACTTTAACTTTTAACATGTTCTAGCAGCCCTATATAAAACCGTGACACTTTCGAAAGGCCATATCTCTGGAATGAAACGTCCGATTAAGATTATTTAAACGCCAAAATGTTTCTTTCATCAATTCCCATCCAATAAGTTAGGTCTGAATCAATTTAAAAGTACTTCAATTTTTAGTGGACATGCCTACTAGTATGACAATAATAACTGAAAGGCTCTTTGTGTAATTTCTACCGACACATGTGTATACATTACAAAGTGTATGAAATCACACAAACCATATGTCACACAGCCTTGGGTGATGAATGATATGCTTTAGAAATGTACAATATTATTGTCTTGTTGCATGAGTGTGTGTATATATATATATTGGTTGCCTTCCAATATGGATATATTTTTTGCTCAGATGATTATAGTTACTCTGTTATGTATAGTTGCAATTTGTCCATATATATTTATATATTCATTTCTGTATATTATTCATACTATTTGTTTGTCATAAATTTAATTCATTTAGTTCCCTTGCATTTTCTCTATTTCAAAGTATAAAACATTTGTTTTCAAATTGTATTTACTTTTTAAAAATGTGTAGCTTCCAAAGATATATGTATATGAAATAAGAATCTGCAACTGAGTCACAATTTATATATTTTTCATTTCTATGTTTCTACAATTAGCATGACATATATCACTGAATGTAAATGTTGCAAGGAAAGCCTGGAAGGGGTTTCAGTTGTAAAATTTAAAGCACAGTATAAATTATGTTTAAACACGTCAAATGATATGGTGTAAACAATTCAAAGGATTAATACAAGAAGACCTATCTGCAATAGCTGTCCTATAGACATTTAACCATATCTGCATTATATGATATTGTACACATCATATAATATAACACATGGCAGCTGTTGTTGATGGAGCATTCTTAATTGAGTGCCTAAATCCATGACCTGTGTCCAAAGTAAAATGTATTTAAGGACATGCGGTGGATTCAGGAATTTCTTACTACACTACAACTATTACAGTAACTTATACAAAGTTTTGTGGCATTTGTATCTCAAAGAACATTTCATAAAGTGAACTTAAACGGTAAATGATTTATTAAAACATGTAAATGTAAGGATTTTGTTTCTACAAGAACATTTTGGCCAAAGAATAATCCATGATCAGGCCAAAAAAAAAAAATGTTGTTGTTGCCCTCCATGGCCGGGTCAAAATCACGAAAATCTGGGCCCGGGTTTTTTTTTTTTTTTTTTTTGTTTTTTTAATAATTTTTTTTAACAAATGATTTTTTTTAATCATACATGTACCCCAAGCCTATTCCCAGATCCATAACGTTCACTAAAAAGATTGTGCCCCAAGCCAGCACTTTAATTGGATAGTAGGACTGACTCATTGAATCCCAACAACATGGATGTTTAGGCCCTTCACAATTGATTTTGAGATTCCTATTTCCCACCCGCATCAAAAATTGAAAATTGCAAAATATTTAATTATTTGATTTTTCTCTCTGTCATTTTCTCTGTTAAATGACATTTTTGTTACATTAATTTGCTACTTTCTTACTTAAATCATGAATCCTGAACAAACAAATAACACATATTATTAATTATCAATGTATAAAATCAACCATAATTGCAATATGATCTGCACTGCCAAAATGTACCATGCAGGATGTTCATGTTGATATTGGGCTGTGACCACTTGTTTCAAAATGAAGAAAATAATAAGTAATAAATAACTAATAATTAAGGGCTGGGGTATGAACGTTTGGACAGTATTTATTGTGGGACATTAGAGCACATCAGACATATCGAATTGCATTCTGAATACGAAGAATGTCATTCTGATATCAAATAATTTTGATTTTTGAAATTGCAATTTAATACACATTTTATGGCAAATCATTAAAATTGATATTTTGATATTTAACAGTACTTGAAGTAAACTTTATAAATCTGATGATTTATACTTAAAGTGTATGTAGGTGGGATGAAAAGCCGACGATCAATTGAAAATTTTGACCTTTTCAGTATTGAAGATATGGATTTTTTCCCAAAACACCAAAAAAAATTAGGTCTTTTTGGGGAAAAAATCCATATCTTCAATATGAAAGGTCAAAATTTTCAATTGACCGTCGGCTTTTCCTCCCTGCTACATACACTTTAAGAATGTGTCATTAGATTTATATAATTTACTTCGAGGACTGTTATATATCAAAAATTTGAACAATATCAAATTTTATAATTTGTCATAAAATTTGTATTATATTGTGATTTTCAAAAATGAAAATTATTTGATATCAGAAAGACATGCTTCAGATTCAGAATGCAATTCGACAGGTCTGAGGTGCTGTCATGTCCCACAAAAATACTGTCGAACCCCAATAGACGCTCATTTTAGATCCCTTAAGTTACCTCATGCCTATTTTAAAATCTTTAAATAGTAAACTAAGAATTAATTGTGAAGGGCCTTAATATTAATATTTACTTCAATAAAATATTCAACATTGGGTAGAAAATACAGCCAATATTAAGCATATGCCTCTCTTCACTCATGTTACTGTGAAATAGTAGGTATCAAATGGTTCAGTTGCTAAAAAAAAAAAAAAAAAAAAATCCGGCCGGGTGTACTACCAGATTTTAGGCTTGGGAGGGCAACACAACAATTTTTTTTTTTTGTTTTATGGTAATATTATAAACTATGTATTAACATCTAGCAACCAATCTTGCCTTTTTGTACATATTTGTTTTCCTTGAAATCAGCTGAGAAATAAAGAAGTTGATCAATTAGTGCTGACATAGTCAACAATGTCTTTATATATATGATTTTCTGTCTCAAACTATAAAAATAAAGTCATATTCTTATACTAGCACTGTAAGTAATCATTTTCACCCCACTTAAATTGAATTGTGTTGGGTTTTAAACTTCACCATATAAAATGTTTTGCCAAATTCATTTTGAAATTGAGCAAAGTACTAACTCTCCATCATGTATTATTTTGCACAAAGTTGTATGCAACGCTTGATGTCGCACGTATATGCGAGGACCATTAGCACCAATCCGGCTTGAAATGGGGGGGGGGGGACAACCGACCAAAATTGTAAAAAAGTGGCTGAAAAGAGCAAACAATGGGTCATTTTGCAAAAAGGGGGGGGGGGCACTCATAATTATGTGCAGGATAAACCGAGCACAATTGTCTGAAATCAGGAAATTTGATGATGTGACATTTATAATTAATTATGCTTAAAGTCTTCAACATCTCAGCTAGTATTATTTTGTTGTCCTTTAATGACAGTCTTACATTTTAGTGTATATCCTGAGAGAGGAACTAAGGCAGTAATTAGGACAATAGGGTATAGATGGAAGTGAAATTCCTTTCTTTAAATTGGTGTAGTATTTGTATTGTAATACATTTTGTAGTTTACTCTGATTTGATGCTAGTGATACTACAATTAATTTGTGTAGCATATGTCAGTGGCACATTTTTGATAGAATATATTACCAAACATTTTATATATGTGTGTGGGGGTGTGTGTATGCTCCTGTTTTGCCGATTCATTTTAAATTTTAGCTTAGTTCAGCTTCTGCCCGAGTGGTTCAGATCATTCCAGATATAAGTGAACCGACTTTTTTTTAATGGCACACCAGATTAAATGTGACTTTTTTACCATGGCCCATTTGCTGTTTCAAATCCATGGGGTCCAAAGGCAGCAATTGGAAATTAAAAAAACAATAAAATACATAAGAAAATGCACAAGTATGCTAGACCTTTGGTGTTTTCAGTATATGATAGCCTGATGTTTGTATAAGGTAATCCTTTGGCTCCCATGGAGCAGATCATGTCACAGATGCATCTTTAGTACTGATATAACTTTGTTTTGAGTCGTTGTGTTGTCAAACTTAGTAATTGCTTATCGGCAGGGACAAGCGATTTGCGCGGAACTTTCTTTCCGCGCAATTTAGGGATACATGATTTGCACTGAAAAAAAGTTCCGCGCAATTTGCTATTTTTTCCGTGCAAATCGCCTGTCCCTGCTTATCGGTCATGATGTACAAAAGCTATTGTCAATGGGATGTGATCAAGCAGTATTTAAGTATTTTATAATGCAATTACATGAAATCTTGTTCCATCAAGACCCAAATGTATTTCTGCATGGGACCGTCTTTTGCATGAAATTTGCTGTTTGTTTTGTTCGATACCATCAAAAGTTGGAACAATGTAAAAATAGTTATGCAGATTTCTGTTTTATGGGGAAATAAACTGCAAGATGTGCAAAAACTAAAACTGGTATTTTCTGTTATTTTTGAATTTGTATGTCAATTATGTTGATTGATTTCGGACTGCATTGTCTTTTGAATGTCCAAGCTGTTGGAATCAAAACTCATCAGGTGTGGAGACTTCCATCAAATTTATGTGCCCTAGATATTAGTACATAGAAATTGTTTAAATTTTAGAAAATCTTTTAAGAATCTTTAAATCTTAAAAGAAGTCAGATTTAGATTCCACTATTAAGTGTAGTTGGTTGGTGCAACTGCAAGTGCCACCACATCCAACAAAGACACAAAAGCAGGTTTTCACCCTAATTCTTCCCTTTTTAACTGACCGACCATTGACATTTATGTCATCACATCCACCCTGAATATGAACATTCCAAATATAATTTATACAACACTAAAACTCTGGAAATAAAACAACTGAACACAATAATTTATTTGGCTTCTTTTTATTACAAAAGTCAACAATAAGACAATACAAATTGTACTTTGTACCAGAAACTGAAAACATACAGTTGAAACTCGTTAACACAAAATCTGTTAACACAAAATTCCTGATAACACAAAATGTTTTTTGAGACTCCCCAAGTCTGTACCTTGTGCATTGTAATGACCTGATATCACACACAAATTCAATCAAAGGCCCTGACAATTTTGTGTTAAAGGGGTTCCACTGTATGCCACCACCTTCACATTTTCTAAGGTGATGAAGAAGATTGCACTATGATAGATAAATCTAATATCTGAAAAAGCTACACTGAAACGGAAGACAAATTTTACTGATGACAGGTTACTCCTATTCTATTGCACTATATAAACATCAAATACAGCAGACAACTCAACACGGGACAAAAAAACTATGTAATCCAGGATTTTTAACATTATTAAAAATATTTGTGAAGGTTGTCATTCAACCAGGTAGACATTTATGATTCGATGCATCTAAATTTGTGAATATATTGGATCAAGAACATAATAATGATAAAATTGGATGCTTTACGCCCAATATTTATTGGTCTCGTTATGAGTTTTAAAATATTGGGACTCGACTACGTCTCGTCCAATATGTTAAAACTCACAGCTCGGCCAATAAATATGGGCTCCATCAATCCAATTTTATATCATAACTAATTGGAAATAAATCTAATCAACTGGACTCGTTTTTATTGGAATGACTATGGTATGTTGAGTCAAACTTAAGAATTAAAAAAAAAAATTTATAGTAAGTTTTGACTAAAAATCACCACCAATGTCAATGACCAATTGCCACCAGTATGTCTGTTGGCCTGAAAATGAACCATAGTGCAATACTTTAGCCAGCGGCGTAGCTAGGATTTTTTCCAGGGGGGCAAGGCTGTATGGGGCGGGGGCCCAATCCACCAAATTTCCCTGCACTTGGGGGAGGGGGCGGGGGCCCAAATAGACAATTTTTGCCAGGCTTATTGATAATAATCGTATGGTATTGCATATCGTATGGATTCCCCATCTCTCTGCCCCTCCTCTCCCTCTCTCTCCTCTCTTTTTTCCTCTTTTTCCCTCCTTTTTCCTTGCCAGGCCCCCCTGCCCCCCGGCAGCTACGCCACTGACTTTAGCCAATCACATAAAAGTGTGTCCAGTTGATTAGATTTTATTTATTTCCAATCAATTTATTATTAGAAACATACAATTGAAGAGTGCTATGTATTCTGTTACCCACACAAGGAATTTGAAATGTTCAAAATACCAACAAATGTTTCATTCAATCAACTATTCCAAAGTTACAAATAATTACTCCCGATACCAGAAAAATACACAACTATTTTTTTAAATTAAACAGTGTTCTGTTTTGCCAGATGATGAAACAATTAAATCCGAATCCTTAGTTTAACCCAACTAGGAATAAAAATCCTATATTCAATCAATTTGTAAAGGCACAAGCATACATTTTTAATGTGTTTTAGTGTGCTACAACAATCAACCCCAAAAGACTTGTACTAAAGCTAATTAATGCATTCTGGCTGTTGGAGAAGGTGCTTCATACAATTATTCAGCCTATCATGATGTTAAATGCTTCTGTGAATATAGTCACACTTAATGTCAGAAAACATGCAAAATACTTCACTTTAATGATTATAGAATTTTAACATTTTTCCCAGTTAAAGGATTATGATTGAGCTATGCTTTGTTTTGAAAGACGAGATACTGCATTAATCTGGAATTTGGAGTAGGTGCGGCCACATTTCAGGCTGGTATGACCAAATTCTACTCGCCCAAATCTATTTAGGATGTAGTTAATGTCCCACATATATATGTAAGCATTAATATTTTGGTAGACAGTTAAAATTCAACCAGTCAACAAGAAAAGTCAACTCCAGCCTCTGAAATGGTTCAACATAAAATAGTTTACAGTAGAATACTTCTACAAATATAAAGGAGTTTCATTGACTAGTTTTACAATTTAGTATTTACATGCAGATATTACATAATTTTGGTTTTGTCACTCTACTGAACAGTAACTATTGAACATTAAAAGCGGTATAGTAGGTCCACATCAGGGCTTCCGCCCTGATAATAAAAGTTTCTGTTGTTAAATCAAAGTTTACCGGGCATGAGTAAGATTTGATCTTACTCATGCCCCTCAAAAGGACTTCTCTAGGGAAAGATCAAATCTTACTCATGTTTACTGACCTAGAGTACCTAGTAATTTCAAATTTTACTTGGGCATGACAAAAAAATCCGAGGTACACTATCTTGCCATCCATTGAGCGACATACAAACTTCAAACTTCTTACTTATGGTGGATTGATAGCAGTGGCGTAACTACCGGGGGGCAGAGGGGGGCAACATGCCCCGGGCGCTACCCTTAGGGGGGGCGCCAAATTGACCAATTCAGCATCGATTCTGCGCCCCTCCAAGCGATGAAAATCAATTGAAAGAACATTTTAAGACCGATATTCAACTTCTAGTAACCCAAATTTGTTAGTGGTAGACCTTATTTGTCCAAAATTTCGCGCGCGGAGCGCGCAAATGTTTCAAGAATTGTCCGTGTCTGGGGGGCAGGGGATGTAGGGGCGCACATTTTGTTTTTTGCCCCGGGCGCTACCAACCCTAGTTACGCCACTGATTGATAGCTAGCAGTTGAATTACTCACAAGATGTTTTGTTCATACAGATTGGCAACTTCAAATCTTTGCATCATTCACACGGTGGGAAAAGACACAATACATTGATATGTGCATAACCTGTAATGCATGGAATGTTGTCCAAGTGAAACAGGTGCAGGGATTAATACCAGTGGTGGGTCCGGGGAGGGAGTGGTGCAGAGGGAGCCAGCCCCCTGACAAATCTGTAGAAACGTGCAAAATCAAACCCCTCCTGGTATAATTTTTACCATTTTTTAAATACTGGATCCAGCATTGGGTACAACATGTTGGTCTACTTCAACATCCAGATTCAACAATATATACTGACTGAAGATCCTTGCATACCAAATATCTTGCTTTGTATAAAACACTTTAATAATACTGACTATGACAATCATTTAATAGGTGTCTAAAAAGTTCTGTTCATCTAAGTGCATTTTAAAGAAGTAAAATGGAGAGATTTCGCTACACATTGTGATAACCTGTACATGTAGAACTTACAACAGTAGCCATAATACTCAAGATTGTATCAAAAATGTCCTTGTTGGAACTGTACTTGATTAAGATATTAGCTGTTTCTAATGCTGAGGCTGTTACACATGTATACAAGTTGCATGTAGAAAAATCTAATAAACAGTATTGAGTACTTGTGCGAGAGTTTATCACTTTCAATGAATAAAGGTATACCCTTAGTTAAATGAAACATAACAAAATACCCATTTGGGCCAATACGTTTTTCCTGGCCCTTCATCCATAGTTCTGAAATCATCAGTGATCAATATGATTAAATACTTCATGGAAGATATAAATTTCATAACACACAAAAAAGCACAGCAGATTTAGGGGTGGTGCAATAATTATATGTACCTTGGGGTTGAAATGCAAAGATTGTCAAAGATTTTTTGGCATGCTGTAAGGGCCAGCATTTTTTGGCATGTTAAGAGGGGAAAGCTATTTTGGCATATATTTTTTGGGCATTGTTTCTGTACTTTATTATTTTTGGCACATCAAAAGTGGGGGGGGGGGGGGTTCTTGGCACAGCCGAAGAGAGGGAGTGGGCAAGCAACTTTGGCAGACCATTTTGAAACTTCACCTCTTCCGCGTACATATAAATATGCACAGCCCCGTAAGACTCTTACTCTTACTTCAAGTAAAATTTTCATAACTTCTGTGGTCAGTGGTGTGCACTGAGTGTACACAAGCTGACACAGAAACGATAAACAATTACGCTGATTGGCTGATCAACAGTGTTCAAAACAGTTGACCTAACTGGTGAACAGGGCATAGAAGGGGAGGAGGGCCTGCCACTTCTATGTGATCGCTGATCACCAGCGCGTACCCAGACCACAGAAGTACTAACAAATTTACTTTAGTGGGAAGTACTGGCACCTAGAACTTTGTACCCTGTAGTCACTTTTACATAAAATGATGACAATATGCACATCAACACTCTGAGCAGAGCACTAGCATGTAAATGGAAAATTCACAATGCCTTAAGCATAAATCCAGTTTACTATTGAGTGCAGTAACGATTTGTTGTGTGAAATATGTGTGGTTTCACACACACATCTTTTAGCAAATATTCAGTACTTTGGCTCAGCGCATATTTTTTGTCATTTGCATATCACACTTTCATTCAAGGGGTTATTGCAAGAAGGCCCTATCTGCAAGCTGCTCTATAGACAATTGCTGCATTATATATTGTACTCACATGGCACCTGGCAGCTATTGCAGGTGGAACATTCTTGCAAGGAACCCTCAATTTACTGAACAGCAGACCACAACAAGGTCCCCCCCACAGCAGAAAAACGTACCTTCCCATGCAGCCTATGTGCGTAGATCCCGCATGGAACCTGCCATTGAAGACCTACACGAGTTGCCCATATTTTAGAGGCTGCGTACTTCTTACTGTAATATGCTCACTTAGTTTTTTCTTCACATTATTGATCCTCATATTAAACTGGGTACCATAACGTTTTTCAATGTAAGAGAGCACCATATTAAAGCATTATTAGACCAAAAAAAGAGTCCACGGATACCAGCTAAATATTATAACAGGTTTTTCCAATGTCGGTCTCTTCCGCAGTCAGTTTGATCTGCTCACTGTGGTTTGTGCGGTGTGAGCGGAATCAAGCCAGCAGTAGAAGAGATGGAATTACTGAAGCACATGGGATGTGCAATTAAATATGTTATTATGGCATCGACGCTGGACAGCTAGCTGTGGAAGTTTGGCTGGAATAACATACGGAATATATATACATGTATCACAGCATATCACAGTAATACCAATGTGAAATGGAAACAGCCAATACAGTAAATCCCAGTCAATTTACTGGGATTTTCTTTGAAATTCGTCATCTGTGAAACACAATACAGAGGAAGAATTGCACCAACATGTTTCATTACAAATCGTGTGTATCTTGTTTATCTAAAGTCGATATCACTGCCAGTGTACACGTACGTACCCACACACATGAAACTACATGAATTGTAATATAAAGCAGGTCACCGTATCAAAATTGCCCCTCATTTATTTCAACATCCTTGCCCTATTAACACATCAAAAACAACTAAATGTCTACGTTGAAATCAACACAGATAATTCATATTACAGTCTATTCAATTCATAAAATTTTGAATCTGTGATCACCAAAACTCAGCGCCGACTATGGGTGATGATGGTCGCAGGAAGGACGGGGGACATAATTGGTACCATGTACCGTGCATAGAACTACAGCGTTGGTCATTGTAGCCGTGCTGAGGTCTGTTCGCCATCGTGGCTACAATGCAACTGAAAGAATTTTCGCAAAGCATGATGGAAGATGTGTTCGTCTGCTGTGGGTCCCCCCCCCCCCTTCCACCTGTTAAATCCCTCAATCACAGTTGCCATTAGGTGGTGCGCTGCTGTGTACAAGCTGAATTTACACTTGATCTGCAGCTTGCAATTGCTAAGGATCACTTGTTAAAAGATACTGGCAATTGTGAAAGATGCATCGCTCATCACTTTTGTATATATACTAATCATAGCGATTAATCTTGATGTTGTTCTTTTGCTGAGGTGATGGTTATTGAACAATCAGGACAACACTCTGACAGCATGCTTGAGATTTGCTTTTCTATAAAGCTATCAAGTATAAATTCAGCTTTATCTATGCAAACCAATGGGTATAGTAAAGCCTTCACAAAAAGTAACACAGCCGTTATAAATACACCTATAGCTTCAGAACTATTAATTGTATTCACAATATTTTAACATAGGAAGAAGGATGGTTTATTTGCACGCATTTTGATACCACATTTGTCCAATGGTGTTCAATATTAACAAAACAGTAGTGTTTTTGAAGAAAAATGCCCAAATTTAAAAATTGCCGTTTACAGTAATCAATAATGGTTATTACGCAAGCATTGTGGCATGGAAACTGCCATTTATCTTCACGCCGATTTCAAATAAATACAAATAACTGCAACTTTAAAATTAGAATATATTTCTTTAAAAATGCTACTAGTGTTGTTAATATTTAATGACATTGGACATATTATGAATACGGTTACTAGTTTGAAGCTATAGGTGTATTTATAATGGCTGTGTTACTTTTTGTGAACACTTTAGATCATTACATTGCAGAATGTAGTTTGGTGGCATTACCATGTTTCCCAATGCACAGGTCTTACCCAAGTGCTCTTTTAACACTCTTATACAGGTCTTCCATTCAACATACCGTAAAACCTCGTCTACAAGCATATAGTGTGCTTTTGAAGAAAGCTTAATTAATGCAGACGCCATTTATCAACAAAATTATAATATTATGGAGTTTGAGCAAATTAATTACCGATACAAACATATACAAACAAGTACTATTGTAAGACCAATCTATTGTATTGGCATATGTACGGCTGTATCGTTTTAATTGAGCTTTCATCAAAAACATACTATATGCTTATAGACAAGGTTTTACGGTATATGGTCTGATGGTATTTCAGTTCTGATAACTTATAATCTACCTCCTCTCTTCACATACCACGTATTCTTCCATTATGAAGTCCTCCTTCTGGTCCCATCATATCAGGCATATTTACTTTGGCAAATACATAAACATGTTTCCCCACTCTCTCAGTAGGGAAATGTGTGTGAAAAAATGAGGCAACCTGAAAACAAAATAATTCAAATGTTATTTGCATATTTCACTTTGGCCTCATACCCATAGGCATGGTTTCTACACAAATGTAGCCACACACACTTGCTACATACATGCAGGAAACATATTTTCTGATTTTTTGATAAGGAACATGTCCTTTACCATTATCTTTATATCCCAAGTGTTTTTGAAGTCAAATGATGGCGAGAAGACACAAGTAAACTCATGAATTGTTTCATACCGGCCAATGAAAGCTGCGACTGACTCCTCAGGGATTGGGTATATGCCGCCAATATGGGGTCTCCTCCTGAGGCCTCAATGTCTGGTATCTATGTCACTTTGGGTATAAATATGGGCATGTTTTAATATGTTTGAAGAAAATTCCAAATTTTACCTTACTGGAGCCCCATGTAAAAATGTTGAAAAAATTAGTTAAATTTGGCATAAAGGTTGGGCCTCAGTTATAAAAATTGGTACAGAATCAGATGTTTAATCCTCCTCTTCATAAGTCCAAAACGGCATTGATATGTTACCACACTTTAGCTATCAATACCATAAAAATGTGATTTGTTAACATTACTGTTTATTTACAATCTTGTCTTTCCATTAAATACATTTCTGCTTACTACCAGTAAGGTACAAATATTATACAACATACCTTTTCATAAACATTTCTTTTGAGATATCCACCAATTTTCTGAAAAGAAACATGGGAGATGAGTTGGAGCAATTTCTTTTTATTCACAACTTTCGCCCCTATATGACTTGCCTATTTTGTATGCATATTTACTTTTAGCTATGCTTCACATATGGTCATTTCTTGAAAGGGTTACGAGCTGTGCAATAATCAGGAGACTTCGGGGAGGCTAAAATGGAGGGGGGAGGGCAGCATTTGTTGGCAAACTGAAAAGGGAAAGTAATTTTGGCACATCAAAAGGGGCAAGTAATTATTGACACCTTTTATATAAAATGATCTAAAAAGGCTTAGGAAAACAGTACGGAAATGTTTACATATGCAAAAATTCCCTGCTCACTGCACTTATCATGTATCTAGACCTTTTAAGATTTGCAAATTGGATTCCTAGAAATTTGGCATGTGCAAAGGGGGCAAAGATGCAAAAAGCAGTTTTATGAACATTCGTAAGTTTTTCTTAGAATATATCAAGTAAAGTAAATTTTTTAATCCTTCTGTGGTATGTGCGTCGAACTTATAAGAGTATGAACGCAGAAATGATAAATAAGCATGCTGTCAACGCTAACTGGCAGATCAATGGTTATGGCAACTAGACGTCTGACCCAATGGTCATCTGCGTGTCGACCTTGCCTATTCTACACGGTCAATAATCAGCAGTGCATACCCAGACCAGAATTTACTTTAACTGTCAAAAGAAAATGAAAAGAAGATAACCACGGTGGGAACCCTTAAATAAAATCCTTTTTTTTTATTTATTTCTTGATTTGGCAAAGATTGAGTTCTGTGTCAAAATACTTACTGGTTGTAATGTATTGAAAAAGACCAAATATGATGGCTGTTTTGTCTTGCTTCCATACTCCCTCTGTAGCCATTTGCCTGGAGCATCATAGAAGGTTTCAGCCTCTTCCCTATAATTTGATCTATTACGTAGATTTGGTTCGCATCCTAGAAATCTCATGGTTACATTTTGATGTACATGGCTGGTGAAGGAAACAATCAAGTTGAAGAAATGAGATGAGATGATATTAAATACATCCTCAAAAATTCTAAGAAATGGAAAAAAAAATCAATGGCAACAGCATTCCTTGATGTACGTATGGAAAAGAAACCCATGGTACAAAATCTTTTTTGATAGTGACATCAATGCCTTTTTCATTGCAAACATCAAACTGAAAGTTGTCCTCAACTTGAAGAGGGGGCAAAGTACATACTACACTAGCTTCCAGAGAAAAATAGCAATCTCTTGCTCTGATTGATGTGCATGCCTGGTTAATGAGTGACATAGCCCAGGCTTTGTATTCCCTTCATGAGCGCCGCTCTGCACTGAAAGACACTTTTGATGCGCAATTCTGTTGTTATGATTGTCAGCCACTCAGAACCCCACTTCTGTGTTTACGTTGTGTCCGCTTAACAAGGTCAAGCGAGTGCCGTTCTTCTCTGCAAGCTAGTGTAGGTATGTCATGTGGTAAAACACATGAATTATAGCAGACAACCATGACTACATTTAATAATCTTCCAACCATAAAGATGACATTATAAGAAATCTCTCCTTTGGTGGAAGCATTCCTTCTTCTCTTCCAATATTACAAGATTTAAACAGTAATTTCATCGTTTCCAATTTTGGAATATATTCATGTGTAAAAAAATCTTGTGTTAGCATTCCAATACATACCAAATACACCCATCTGTCCAATCATATCACATGTAATGAAATACACATAATAAGAATTGCCGAGAACATAACCATATTCTAGATCCATTTGTACAATATTGGCTGGCTTACCTATAGTATGGAGTTGAATGGCAGGGCATCAAAAATAAAACTGACGGCCCTTTAGTATCTAGTTCCAGTTGTGACATTTGTAGATGCATGGTGACATCTAATGTCCCTCGTTGATGTAACATGCCTGTGTATAATGCTACTGGCAGGTTGGTGACTACAAGGAATGCTACTGTCCATGTTGCACGACTTGAGCCGTGTACTAGCTGGAAAAATGCACCTGTTTATATGGGACCAGAAATATTAAAAATACTAGTCAATTCTAAATCAAAGTAATGATTTTCAGAAAAGGGGGAGTGATTTTGCAGTCAGTGATCTACAAGCCTCAGCACACTTTAGAGGAATTCGCTGACTTCTGTGGTCCAAGACACACCATATAAACTATTTAGCAACAATCACAGACTTGAAGCTAAGAAGTGCACACCCTATACAATACATACTACAATAAACCATCACAACTATGATCAGCTGGCCAAGTTCTTGTACAGGTAATCGTGACAATAAAGTTCCTTACCGAGGGGAATTTATAGTTTTATTTCATGACAAGAAACAGGTACTGGGCCAGGGATCAAACTCGCATTGCAACACACCAATGCCCTGGAGTATAATGTGTTACAGATTGAGCTAACATGACTGTTGATAACTGGGCAATGTGAAGCCTGAAATTGGCTGACATGCAAGTCACAGTCTATAGGGCAATTGCACGAAAGGTCATTAGTTCAAATCGTCCTCATGCATGGAGTACAAAAGAATCAATACCACTTTAACAGGTGATTACTCCATGGATTTGCATGCCTTCTGGAGGACGATTTGAACTAATGACCTCCCGTGCAACCACCCTATAATGAAATAGTCCATTTGCACATCACCATGTACTGAAAATGAATTGAAACTACAGCATGAAATATGCTATCCAGAAAGCAGGCACCAAGGCATTTTATGATAAACTTTCAAGTTGCTATTCCAAACTGCTATGACCATTTGGCTATTCCAGTTGAAATCCATACGCTATGGAAGAAATGACCTTAATCTCTCACACAAGGAGTGAGAATTTCAAATGGGGTTACATGAATAGGGGACTTTGAAATCTATTTTTGCATTCCACAGACTGCAGACTCTTTAATAAGTTGAATCTCTTTAATTGTTTTATAGATGGTTTGTTTTGCAACTTACCACATATACATATAGCTAAAGGCATGATAGGAAGAATAAATCTGAATTCTTTGTGGCTCAGGCAACTGTGGAAAATAAACAAATATATTGCATCATCAATAAAGTCAGAAGAAAAATCATAATGCTTTTTAACAATTCAGTGTTGACTTACCAATAATACTAAATTACATAATCCCAAAGCCAAAATATGCACAAATATTATATTAATATTCAGAAATATGTAAATCATACATACTAAAATCTCATCATTGCATTAAAATATTATTATAAATTGTTTTTACAAGCCAATTTAAATAAGAATGCAAATCTGAACCCTTACCTATAAACAGCAATAATCCATGCCATGAGAATAAGCAACGGTTTTAGCCTCCTCCACGACACCTTAACACCAAGTAAAAATGGCACCATGTGTGTTGCCATGACGACTGGTACACCTTGTGTAAGATACCAGTAGAATGGATGTGAGCCATAGAATGCACCAATGTCATGAAAGACGTTGAAATGGACAAAGTTGTATGGAACAAACACCCACTGTGAAAACAAAAATGAACAAGTTGACATAGTGGAAAATGGTTTTTAACACAAGTCTCCACATACATAAATGACAGCCAATAAAAAAATCACCGATCTTCCAGGATTTGAACCTGGGACCTTTGACACTACGTCTGATGAAGAATCCCTGTTTCAGTTTATGTACTTTCAGGCATGATACCGTATCGTTTTTTAAAATAGGGAAAAACTATATCAAATCAAACAAAAATTACAAAATACAGGCTGGAAATAAATAAAAGCACAAAAATCATGGCTCCAAAGAAGTAGGATTTCCTGTAATTTTTAATTATGGCTATATAGGTGACCCCGGAATGACGTCACAAGCCGTTGACCTCTGTTGACAACAAATCCGATTCAGAAGTCAAATTTGTAGTTTTCTGTGGTTTGTCCCTTTTCAAATCGGCCAAAATACTACCATTTCTATAACTTCTCGACATGGGGCCTCCAGCCAACAACAAAAATAAAGACTCTCCTCTACATGTTCATATGTTCAGCTTCACATAAAATGCAATTTTCGCCAAGTATTTAACCTTTATTTTACCGAAATTGGCTCAGAAATTTGCTCGATTCGAGGTCAAAACAATGTAAACAAACTGGGTCAGCTCTGCTACAAGTCTTCAACTAGTCGCTCTGCTCCACGATTTATTGTGGGTTGAAAAGCGTAAGTGTAAGCTAGTGTAGCGTCATGTAAAGTAAGTACCCGGATGGCCGGGGTCACCTATAGGTGACCCTTTTAGTACACATCAGTTTATAAAGCTGAGCAGATGAAGCATAACAGTGAAGCTATAGGAAGTACATGATGCTGTCTCCTACCTTGCCATAGCAGATTCTATCAATACACATTGACCATAAAAGAGCCAGAAGTCTGCAAATGAAAAAAAAATGCACAACAGATTAAAATATCTTTCAAAAGTAATTTAGTAACACTTTAATGTCTTACAGTTACTTATGAACAGCTTCAAATATATGCAAACTTTAGTTTTTGGAAAATGCTATGGAAACAGATTCTGTTGAAACATTTTTTGAACCTTTCCCCCGGCCACCCACATAAACACTGTAAACATCAGCTATATTGTGTTTATGACATTTTCCTTTCTCTATCTTTCTTTCAAAATGTCTTTTTCCCATTTTGATATTTTGTTCCCTGTGACTCTTAACATTTTTCATATGTGTGAACTATAATAGTATTTGGCAAGGTCCTTCAGCGGTGTCTGACTGCTCTTCCTAATTATTGCGTACAAAGAACTAGGTCACACATTGCTAAGCAGCTTGATTGGGGAATGTGGTACTGATGTGATGATGACGTGATTAAATTAGCCAACCAGATCCCACATGTGTGTTTATGCTATAAACAGCACCAATCGGCAGACCGCTGAAGAACTTTGCTGAAAACTATAGGATACTCATGGATTTGAGAGTCCTGGCATTGGTTAATACGTACCCAATGGGAATATAATCCTTGATTATGGTCATCACCTTGTTGTTTGTTCTGAATAGATGCCACAGCATCAGGGGGAGCCACACTATTCCAGCAGTGGGACGCATAATACATGCCAGACTAGCATAGAAAAGGTAGAGCTTGGTACCATGAGAGCTGAAAAGATGACATGATTAATCGATCGATTAAGTGTATGTGTTCTGTAATAATTTAATACTATGCATTCAACGTATATATCGGGATATTGTAGTGGTATTAGTTGTTGATAATTTTGCACTACAGAGAAGCTGTGCAGCTTGTATTATTAGCAGCTTTAAAGAACTACACATTAAATGCTATGGATTAGAAATAATTGTCCATGCTTAAAGATTCACAGTTTTGAAATTAACTGCAAAGTGCAATATAAACTTCTCAAAACATTCTGGCATACAGTGAGGTATAAAATTGTTTATTAATATTATGCAAGTTTGCACAGTCTTACAAAACAAGTTTCTTCCTTTAAAAGTGTGTGCTGTATGTGGGACACCTTTCAAATGCATTCTTTAATTTTGCTAAAAGCGCTCCAACAAAAATTAAAGGCTTTTTTTTTAAATATGCCTTTGCATTGAGAACCTCCTTTGGTAGCAAGCTGGCTGTTCCATGCAAAGCATCAATTAGCTATTAATTCACACACACACATTTCTTGGCCTTTTTCTGGAACTGAACTTTGTGCCCTATATGGCAAATGGTACACAGCGATGACAGTAGAAAAAATCATATTACACATGTTGATAAAAATAGAATGGTTTTGATGGCTTTGACAAGTTGATTCTAACAGTGGCGTAGCTAGGGGTTGTGGCACTCAGGGCTAAGGATACAAAATGTTGCCCTCCCCATTCTTGAAATAATTGCGGGTGGAGCGGGGAAAATTTGCACAAATAGGGCCTACCACTAATTAATTTTGGTTATAATGAAGTTGAATATCGGTCTTAAATTAATCTTTCAAATGATTTTCTGCTGAAATTGCTTGGAGGGGGTAGAGAATCGATGCACATGCCCCTCCTTGCCCCCACCCGTCACTCGCCACTTGATACTAATTCATCATCATCAGTCGGCTGCGGAGCAGGCGACTACAAGCTTTCTCCAACTAATGCGATCTTGGGCAAGCTGAAACAATTTTGTTTGGCTGCAGCATCCCTTCAGTATCTCCCAGGAGGTGCTGGACATACTGTAAGTACAGTGTGCGCGTGCCGTCCCGGTTTCCTCTTCCCATGTGGTGGAATATAAAGCGCATATTCTTTCACAGGCTCGCCATCTTCAAGACGCAGTATATGGCGAGAAATTTGAGTTGATGAATCTTGACTCTGGCAACCAGTGGAGTGGTGTTGGTCAGGTTGTAGATGGTTTCGTTTGGAATCCGATCCACACGCTTGATGTTTAACATGACTCTGTAGCAAGATGTTGCACATGCATTGATCTTGTTTTCCATGTCCTTGGTAATTACCCATGACTCGCACCTGTACAGAAAGACAGTAACACACATTGTCTGAAACAGCTTGATTTTTGTTTCGATTGGCAGGGACGGGCTTCTCCAAAGGCGTTCCAGTTTCCAGAAAGCTGCCCAGGCTAGTGCTTTTCTTCTTTTTAGGTCTCCAACACTAGAACCCATCTTGGAACCCAAATACCTGAAGTCTGTGACATGGTTGATGGTACTACCATAGACTTCAAGTGCTGGTTAGGGCGTTACAGTTTGCAGTCATATATTCTGTCTTAGGTGCGCTGATTACAAGGCCTAAATCTGCTGCTGCAGTTGCAGTCCTAGTAAGCTGTGACTGGGCCCGGTCTATGGAAGATTCCAGCAGGGCAATATCATCAGCAAAATCCAGGTCATTCAGCATCTTGGCAGGATACCTGCCTGACCGACGTGGGTAGGTAACAATTCCAGCGTCAATTCCAGAAGTTGATTTCATCAGAAGGTGGTCTACCAGGATAATAAACAGGAATGGTGCCAACACATCACCCTGAAGCACTCCAGTTGTTACTTGGAAAGGCTCTGAGATGACTGCCATCTACCATAACGGCACTATTGGAGTCTTTGTAGAGCACCTGGATGGCACTGACCACAACCTTTGGTATTCCATAATGCCGCAGCACTGAAAACATGACGGACCTGTTGATGGAGTCGAAGGCTTTTTTGAAGTCCACAAAAGTGACAGTTAAGGGAAGTTGGTACTCCTTGAAGCCTTCCATGATCCTCCTCAAAATGTGTATTTGCTGAGCATAGCTGCGACCAGATCTAAAGCCAGCCTGGTTGCTTCTCAGTAAAGGATCAATGTGGGGTAGGATCCTGTTCAGAAGGATCTTGTTGTACACTTTTGCGGCAATGGACATAAGCGAAATACCACGGTAGTTTGTCATGAGAGAGAGGTCACCTTTCTTTGGTAGAGGAATGATTACATTCAGTAACCCATTGACGTGGTGGTGTCAGCGTTGAGAATACTTCCATACAGAATTCGAGAATCATATCAATCATGCTATCCCTCCTCCCTGAAGTGCTTCTGCAGTTATAGCACAGTCCAATCCTGCTGCCTTGTTGGTCTTCATGGCTGCTATTGCTTTGACTACTTCTTCACGAGTTGGGGGCTCAGTGATAATAGGAAGATCTTCAACAGCTGGTGCTGGAAGTTCTGAAGCTGCTGTGCCACTGTCGTTGTTTAAAAGGAGTGAGCTAAAATATTCCTTCCATTCCTCAAGCAGTTCATGGTCACTGGTTGGAGCTGATCCATCTCTCTTTTTGACTTTCACCCCTTTCCTTGAGTTCTTCCCAAAAAGCGAGTGTATAATTTTCCAGGTGGTGGTATAATTCCCCATCTCGTCGGCCAGCTTCAGGTCTTCCATCTGCTTATTGAGGGTAGCAAGCTCATCAGATTTATAGGAGTTGTTAAGGCTGGTGTTCAAGTTCCTCCATCTTTCTCTAGATTGATGAGACTTTGAAATGGAGTACCGCTTTTTGGCCTCATCTCTTTCAAGTTTAAGTCTGATGGTTGCATCTGATCCCCAATTCAACAAAGTCTACTTACAGGAGTTTTGGTTGTCCTTTAGCTAGCATTGCCTCTGGCCACGGGTAATAGTATAATGCAAAAGTTGTAAGAATGGTTTCCATGGTGTTACTTAGAGTTCTGGTGGCAGTGTAGAAGATAAACCAGGAACAAATCTGGCACATCAACTGATATCATATGTTAAGAAAAGAACTGTTTCCTATGCCATTCACATTTAATTCCGATATTATTATGACACTAACGTTAAGTGCTGACACAGTTGAATATGCAAATTTTATGTAACATCTGTTTTTGTACATATAGAATCTATTACCGGTATTAATAAATGATTAGACTAAGATTGGCACTGGAGACCTTTCTACACAAACACTTGTCTTGACAACTGGAACTTGGTGTCTGCACTTAAGTACCTTATAAGCAGTATATCTCAATTAAATCACGAGCTTTGTTTAGTACTTCAGGAATGAATCCAGTCATGCTGCTAACTCTTTAACTAAGTTTAACCCAAATGTTACCCCTAAAAACCTAAAACAGTTAGAGAGGGCCACCTATGTGTTCTGAATATATTGTTTTTTACCAATCCAAGTCAACACAATTACTGCTTCATTTCTTTATACAAAAAGGATACAGCCCATGCTGCTCCATGTACTCCAACAAGTCTTCTTGTAAAGCGATATACAAACAAGTCTCCAAACGCTGAAAATGTAGCCTGCATTACGCGTGGAGTGACTACCTGAAATGGAAAAGACCAAAATATCAGTAAAATAACATGCTCGTTGTGACAGAACTTGTCCAAGCCACTATTGCTTATTATCAGTCATGAAATAACAAAAGTTCCATGTGAGCCAAGGGGTGAGGCGAGGACTGATAAACAAATGAAGGAATGACACTACACTATTTCGCATAAGAAGTTTCAAAAATAAGCAACTCAGCTCTTTGATCTACTTGATGTGGGTACCAATTCATGGCGCCAAATTCAGTAGAGTATTCAAATGTTGATTTCCACCTCATTTATTTCATGTTTCGTTTGTGATATTTAACTGTAAGTTCAATCAATCGCCACTTAAGGGCTGGGGTATGAACGTTTGGACAGTATTTATTTTGGGACATCAGAGCACATCAGACATATCGAATTGCATTCTGAATACTGAAGAATGTCATTCTGATATCAAATAATTTTGATTTTTGAAATTCGCAATTTAATACACATTTTATGGCAAATCATTAAAATTGATATTTTTGATATTTAACAGTACTTGAAGTAAACTTTATAAATCTGATGATTTATACTTAAAGTGTATGTAGGTGGGATGAAAAGCCGACGATCAATTGAAAATTTTGACCTTTCAGTATTGAAGATATGGATTTTTTCCCAAAACACCAAAAAAAATAGGTCTTTTGGGAAAAAATCCATATCTTCAATATGAAAGGTCAACATTTTCAATTGACCGTCGGCTTTTCCTCCCTGCTACATACACTTTAAGAATATATCATTAGATTTATATAATTTACTTCGAGGACTGTTATATATCAAAAATTTGAAAAATATCAAATTTTTATAATTTGTCATAAAATTTGTATTATATTGTGATTTTCAAAAACTGAAAATTATTTGATATCAGAAAGACATGCTTCGTATTCAGAATGCAATTCGATAGGTCTGAGGTGCTCTCATGTCCTACAAAAAATACTGTCGAAATGCAATAAACGCTCATTTTAGATCCCTTAAACTGTAAGTTGATAAACAATGCATCATGACAATGTATGTAATACATCCATATGTTTATCAACATTGTCCTTAGGGACTTATCAAAAGTTAAAGTTCCCAAGCTCAGCTAATTAGCTATTATTTAACATTTAGTAACAACCTACCAGAACTGGTCCAAAGTCTAGTTTGAGTACGGCTAGTAGTTTGTGTACTGCAGCAAACATAGCAGGGTAAGTATAGCCTCGCAGACCTTTCTTCCATTCCCATGTCAGATGGCCATATGTGATGAACAGAGTCAAAGAATATGCACAAAAATGTTTTGTGGACAATTACAAGTTACAATTTGTGAAGCATGCAATTGTTACTTTTGGCAACAAGAGTACTGTTGTATCAATTCAGCTACAAATTACATACCTAATCATCTATAAACGAAGCAGTATCTTCTGTATACATTTGAAAGATTACAATAATAATGGACTATTCCAGTTTCAATCCATACACCCCCTTACGAAGAGATGACCCTAATCTTTCACACACAGAGTGTGAATTTCAAATGGGGGTTACCTGAATGGATGACTCCATTTGAAATCTACACCTGCCTGTGTGGGAGATTAATAATTTGTCTTCAAGGGGGGGGTGTGTAAATTTCAAATTGAATAGGCCAATGTAATTGTTTCAGATTTAAAGTCAAGTTCAGTTACTAAGTTCAGCTCCCAGTTACTAAAAGCTGGTCTCTACACTATACATAGAGCTGGTCTCTCTCCCTAGATTTATTTGTTTTTACCCCTGTATGTTGTGTCACATTTTTGCTGTTTTTTAAATATGTACATGATACATGTACAATGGTAAAGGGCATGCATAATATGATGTTCATACGCTCCTAGATAGTGAGAACTAATCAGAGCAAACGTTAGTAAATTACTAGCAGTACATAAATATTGTATAATTGCACTGGCGCACAGCGCTTTTGAACGCATTCATTTTTCTTGCTGGTGGATGCATTTATATTTTGCTTGCATTTTCCAACACTTCTAGTGACAATTTTGTTGTAAAAATAGCAAAAATTGGGGCTTGTGCATTAGACGCATCAACATCTCAATACGTGTGCATTATTTTGTACAATTTCACTCCCAACAAGTGATACGCATTTATTAACCTCAGTGGTCTAATGGTTAGGGCGCAAGCTTCATAATCGAAAGGTTGTGGGTTTGAGCCCACCACGGCCAGTGTGTTGCGTCCTTGGGCAAGACGGCTTAATTCCCAATTGCTTCACTCCATCCAGGTGTATATTGGGGAACTGCTGGGGGTAATCACAACCTGAGTCAGCTGAGAGTACCTGCGCATCAGTTGCGGACTTGTGGAAGCGGAAATGATTCCGATATATCCTAATGGCAGCGGAATAATTGTTGAAGTGTGCTGGTACTTAGGTGTAGCGCATGTTAAATCACAGACATTTATTTTATTTTAACCTGTAAGTACAAAATTTACACAAAGGATATCCATACACCATCTTGTGTGCCACCTCCACTGACTGCCAATACTCATCAGGAACATAAAAAGTCTGCACCAAGAATGAATTCAACCATCGAAACATGATGATTATGGCCAACAAATGCCGTAGTTGAAAGACACCTGGAACAAATCCTTCCACCTCATTTTCTTGTTTAGTTTTCTCTTTGGCATCAGTGCCAGGTTTGCCTTTGTTCTCTGGTGATACCTTGCTACTGCCTTTGGTATCAGTGCCAGGTTTGCCTTTGTTCTCTGGTGGTACCTTGCTGCCACCTTTGCTGCGCTGTTTGTCTGGTTGTCGAGATCGTACACCAGATGCCATTTCTGTCTAAGGTATATGGAAGTAGGAAGCTACACTGCAATAAAAACAACAACAAAATCATAGTTAGCCAGCATTAACTTACAGTCATGTAAGAGTGCTGTACAAAAATATTTTTAAAAATTTACATTACGTAGTATTCAGCAAAGTCCTTCAGCTCTTCCTGATTATCATGTACTAGGTCACACATTGCTACGCAGTTTGATCTGCGAATGAGGTGCGAATGTGATGATGACATGATTCAATTACCCAATCAGGACACCACTTCCATCTTTACACTATAAACAGTGACAAAACGGCAGACCGCTGGAGAACCTTGCCAAAAACTACTGTCAGTAGCTACAAGAACTACCACTCATATGGGACAAATGGAATGATTTTTAGCTCTCCTTAGTTGACCATTCTTTCCTTACAATTACATTCTATTGTAAATGCAAATTCCAAAAGACAGTCCCTGGAAGATGTAAGGAAGAGGATTACTTGAGAGAATCCCGTAGGTAATCCGTTTGCATCTATTCATAGTCCTTTATTCTCAAGTAGTTAGGCATCCATTTATAGTTAGCCTTTGATGTGATGTTTGAGACCGCCCACGGTTGACCGATTTGCACTCCAGAATTGGAAATATTTCCAATATTTCTATCTAGCAAATTTGTTGAAAAGTATGAAACGTGTGAACCTGCTGCTTGGATGGGATACCACAAATATGGATTTATCTAGTGTTGTAAAATTTCTCTCAAAATTAGCCTCTTTTGTAAATATAACTTTCTGAAGAAGAAATCTTTAGAATCTTTTAGAGAAGTGATGATTGTTGATCATTTCTATTTTATATATTTATGTATAAATTTTTCTGTCATTTCCTGTAAACCTAATAAAGATATTCTGATAGTTGAAAACATTCTCTATTATAAATGATAGAGGCTGAAAGTGACAACAAATGACGAAAATTATAATTTGCCATGGAACTGCAGTCATATTTCATCTGAAATCTGATTGGATGACAGGGCCTGCATGACACGGAAGCGCTGCCCTATCCCTAAAAGTAGGTAGCTGCAACTTCTGTATCATACCCGTCATAGGTTCAAACCCCATTGTGGTATTCTATTGTTTTAAGCGGCTAAATAGAGTGATTCATCATTTACTTTGAATGTGCGGTCTCGCACATATTTTGTTTGAAGATAGCTGGAACAACCTCCTCTTCCTTACATCTTCTCTGGTTAACTATAAAAAAGTTTATGTTTATGTCGATACTCAATAGGATCCTTTCAGGGCGTAATGCCAAGGGTGCCGAAATGTTGATTACGTGCAGACTAGACATACAGGTGCAGCAGATGAAAAACTTGAAGAATTGAGGGTGCTGGAGACGAAGACAACTGGAGAACTCAAATGGCGGGATATACTGGATGAAGTGCGAGTAAAAACCAAGCAGCTGATTACAGGCTGGATTAAACTCCTCCCCTGAAGACTTCCAGGGTTAGTGCAGTTAATACCACAACTGGGAGGGAGTTCCATAGGTAGACTGTCTTTGGGAAGAATGGGTTTCCATAGAGTTGAGTGTGGCTGGTGATTTTCAGTTTGCTTGGGTGATAGTTTCTGGTGTTGCTGGTGATCATTGGTAGTCAGATGCATTGATGGCCATGTTGTGTTGGTTTTTGTACAGCATGGCCAAGCTGGCAGCATTTCTCCTCCATTCCAGGGATTTCCACTCAAGTTCTTGTAACATGGAGGTCACACTGTCTCTACGCTGGTATCTTTGCAGGACGAACCTGGCAGCTTGGTGTTGGATGCTTTCCACTTTGGTGATATCTTTTTTGCTGTGAGGGCTCCAGATTGTGCTGATATGCTGCAGTATTTCTAATGAGGTCTGACAAGACTGATGCATGCCTGCTCACGGATCCTTAGAGGACAGCTCCTTAGGTTTCGCTGCAAGAGGCCTAACATCCTGTTGGCTTTGGTGGTGATTTTACCAATGTGCTTCTAGCCTTCTGCCAGGACATATCGGTGGAAAATGATAGACCAAGATAAGGATATTCGTTGACAGAAGAGAGTTGGCTGCCTCCAAGATGGTAGTGAGCATCAATAACCTTCCGTCTGTGTGTAAACCATATTATCAGATGGCATTTATCTGTATTGAACTGCATTTGCCAGTTAGCTGACCATTAATGGAGAAAGTTCAGATCCTGTTGCAGTTTGGTGAGCTGTCTTTTGTGCCTACATAAAGTTAGCTGCTTGCTTCTTTGGTTGCAGCAGTTTCCGCAGTCCATTGAATTTGTAGGTATGACAGGTGATTTCAAATTTGCCATCAAACTGCATCATTTTATATAATTAAAGCCCTTGAGTAAAGAAAGCCAAAACTGGAAACCTTTTTGCCATAGCACTTTCCATAGCAAAGTTACATCTTGTCAAAGATTGACTTAAGGGGGTACTACACCCCTGGCCAATTTTGTGCCTATTTTTGCATTTTTCTCAAAAATTATAGCGCATTGGTGACAAGTACGATATGTATATTATAGGGGCAAGGACTACAACTATTGCACTGAAAATTCAGTAACTCAAGGCAAGTAGTTATTGATTTATTGATCAAATATTGGTTTTCCCTCATTTTTGACTGTAACTCCACAACTTTTTCTGTGCTGAACTAAAATTTCCAGTACAGTAGTTGTAGTCCTTGCCCCTATAATATACATAGATCTCTTACTTGTCATCAATGCGCTACAATTTTTGAGAAAAATGCAAAAATAGGCACAAAATTGGGCAGGGGTGTAGTACCCCCTTAAATCATCAAAAGATTCAGCTAACAAAACAGCATTTCGGTGGTGTTTCTAGATCTTAGTCTCATGATGATAGCAGCTTTTCTATGTGGAACTGCTATCAAAATCCCTCTAAAATAAAAATTCCATGTGCGAATGTCTCATCACCATACAAAATCATATATTTGGGTCAAGTGAAGTATGGACAACATATTTATGTAGGTTTCCTTGACCAGGCTGTCCAATCCGTTCTTTTAAATTTCTATGTAAATATGTATTGTGTTTGGGCCCCGGACTAGCAAATGTGTTAGGCTATTGAAACTTGATGTTGAGTTTAGCGTCCCATTTTTTTCAGCTCACAATGAGGCAACTATTTCATTATTCATTATTTTCAAGGTTTCATTATCAGTGGCCTTTTACCAATACTTATGCGCTTTTGTTCATTCTAATTGGGTATCGCCAGTCGCAATACAATGTCACAAACACACATAAAACATTTATAAAAGTATAATTATCTTGCTTTTTGCTTTTCAAGTTTCAAAACAAACTAAATGTATTCTGAAGTATACCATGCCAGTCTTCTTCACTCCAATTTGTACTAACCTCTCCGTATACATTTGAGGATAGGGGGAATGGGGGGGATTGACTTATTAAATACAAAAATAACAACCATGCAGAACATTATGAAATAAATTTTTGGCACCAATTTGTCAAAACTAGGTCTTTCCTAGTTAACTTATTTACAATATCAACATTCAACAATCTGGTAAAAACATTTTGGCTAGGTTGATTTCTCTTCTAGCCTACCCTGGTATCCCAAAGGTATAATTGAAATAATTGGATAGAGCAAGGGTCAAAAACCTGTATTATTTTTAATGCTAAAATATTTAGATGGATTCATCAAGGCTTTCTATAGTTTTTGAAGGGTTCAAATACAAAAAAGGGGTTTAAAAATTTTGCAGAACAAATTTTCTTTTTGGTTTAGTAGTAATTTGCAAAATAATGAATTATTTTCAGATTTTACATCTCAAATGCGGCACAAAATTCATAACGCGGGCGGTGGACGCTAAACTCAAAATCAAGTTTCAAGTGCCTTAACTAAGGTTTGCCTCTCATAGATAGTCAGGCTCACATCACACACTACAGGTGGCGCTATTCGTCCATAGGGAAGTGGAATGTGCCTGTACGGTCCAAAAATGGCTTTACTGTGGGGCTCAATGGAAAAAATTACTAAAAATTAATTTTGACAACCAAAACCTAAGTGATGTTGACTTAGGCCCTTCACAATTAATTCTTAGTTTCCTGTTTCATGGTTGAAAACCAGGGATGAGGCGACTTTTAATTATTAATTATTAATTATCTTTTATTTTCTTTATTTTAAAATAAGTGGTCGCAACCTACATCAAGCCATTTTGACAAGGAGCGTGCATTTAATTATTTTACTACTATGTTTGATTTTATACATAAGTAGGCCTAATGGTACAATTAGGTTCTATGTTTATTCATCATTATAGATGATATGATCAAAGTCAGAAAGTAGCAAATAGTAGTCATTAAAAGTTATTTTTAAAGAGCAAATCCAAAATTTAAATAAAATAATTAAATATTTTGCAATTCTCTACTTTGGACGCGGGCGGGAAACAGGAAACTAAGAATCAATTGTAATTGGCCTAAGTAATGGTACAATTAGGTTCTATGTTTATTCATCATTATAGATGATATGATCAAATTCAGAAAGTAGCAAATGGTAGTCATTAAAAGTTATTTTTAAAGAGAAAATCCAAAATATTAATAAAATAATTAAATATTTTGCAATTCTCTACTTTGGACGCGGGCGGGAAACAGGAAACTAAGAATCAATTGTAATTGGCCTTATGTTGGTACCAGTTGGCATGATACTGGATTCATAAACTATCACATAGTGCAATCCATGTTCCACCAAGTCGACACTCGATTTAGCTCAAAAGCAATTTGTGTGTAAATCAAGACCATCCAAAACAGCTTTCTTACAGTAAAGAATAGGAGGTCATCTGGGGTCACATACAGTAGTGTGCATTGTACATGTGCCTGCTGTCACAATTTCACACACAAAATTTTGGGCAATTTGATGACACTATTTTTGTCTGTAACTTCAAAAGTATATGCACTAGAAACATGATTGACCCCTTATTGTTTAGGTAATTTAATTCTCTTTCAAATGAAAGAACTTTCAACTTATGAACATCCCTATCATAGAATTTGTGTGGAACGGTTTCGCAATAGGGAAATCTACTATGTTAGCAATCCCCACCGTAGTGTGATAGACACCCATAATGATAAAGGACGTGAAGGTGGGGTGTTCCTCACTACTTTGGCCTTCAAAAATCAATATCATTCAAAATGAATATTTCCTACACTACAGTCAATGTAGGTATGCTAGGTGAATTCAAATTTGCCATCAAACTGCATCATTTTACATATCAAATTAAAGCCCTGAGTAAAGAAAGCCAAAACTGAAAACATTTTTCTCATAGCACTTTCCGTAACAAAGTTACATCTTGTCAAAGATTGACTTTCATCAAAAAGATTCTGCTAGCAAAATTCCCCAAAACGGCATTTAGGGGTGTTTCTAGATCTTAGTCTCATGGCGATAGCAGCTTTTTTTAATGGAACTGCTATCAAAATCCTCTAAAATTCCATGTGCGACTTGATTATCACCATAAAAATCCATATATTTGGGTCAAGTGAAGTATAGAAAACATATTTATGTAGGTTTCCTTCACCGACCTATTCTCGAAAAAAAATCAAATTTCTATGTAAATATGCATTGTGTTTGGGCCCCGGTCTCTGCGAATTTCGCTGACTAGTAAATGTGTTAACTAAGGTTTGCCTGGGATACCTAGTCTTTTGTTTTCTATTGAATATTGTCATGATTATTGGACTGTAGTGCCTTCTATAGTACCGGCCTGGCGACTTTATGCTCATTTCATGGAAGCAGGTGATTGTGAGTCGCAGCTTTCTGGCTCTCAACCCTCGATTTTAAATGGATTTCATAATTATAATAAAAATCGACGACGGTGCAAAATTCTGCAACCTTAGCTTAGACAACTAACACAAAACAAAAACACATCTAAAAAATTATGATGTTTATTTCATATAAACAGGGAACTCAGCATCTGGAATACTTGCAATGAGCGTTATTGACAGATTAAATCGAAAACTTGTTGCAACATTCATAATATGAAAAAATAGCGCACAGAAATCGTAACTTTAAGCTTACCAAAAAATCCAATCAATTACGGCGAAATAGAGATGGGCGGTAACACGGATTTTACGAGCGCTCCGCCAAAGCAAAAGTCTGTATAAACAATAAACTTCGACCCAAGGGATGAGATTGTTTACATTTTCAAAGCACTTCCTGGAGACGGACGCTCTGTAAATGGATTTGCCAGATTTTCTCTGAAATAAAAATTTCAATGATTTGTTGAACTTGAATATGGGAATGAAAAGCTTTGATTTCCAGGTAAAAACTGATTTGGGTAACTTGGGTTGTTCAGTGATCTGAAGTACCGTGACAGTGATAAATCATGGTGACAGTTTAATTGTATTTTTTGTAGGGTGTTGTTACTTTGAAAGCATCGGGAAGAATAAATTTCCGTTTTTACTATAGAAAAATTATCAAATTCGTGGACATCGTGGAACATTCAACTACGCTTGTTACTCCGCGACTAATCATGCTAACTACACGCACGTGCAACGCTACTCTACGCGTCCATATTAGCGAGGCTATCTGCGTACAACTGCTTACTACGCACAGCCACGCAAAGAGTATGTTCCACGATGTCCACAAATTTGATAATTTTTCTGTAGTCTAAAGTATTATTCAGATTTCCTTTTACAAATTAAGCGTACTGCTAGCCGTCCAGCGCGTATTATTTTGCACATGGTCCAATGCGTGTACACGCTTGATGTCACGCACGTATACGCGATGGTGTATTTGTAAAAGGAAATCTGAATAATACTTTAAGGGGGTACTACACCCCTGTCCAATTTTGCGCCTATTTTTGCAATTTTCTCAAAAATTATAGCACATTGGTGACAAGTAAGATATGTATATTATAGGGGCAAGGACTACAACTACTGTTTTGAAAATACAGCAACACAAAGCAAGTAGTTATTGATTTATTGATCAAATATTGGTTTTCCCTCATTTTTGACTGTAACTCCACAACTGTTGGCTGTGCTGAAATAAAATTTCCAGTGCAGTAGTTGTAGTCCTTGCCCTATAATATACATATCTTACTTGTCCCCAATGCGCTATAATTTTTGAGAAAAATGCAAAAATAGGCACACAATTGGGCAGGGGTGTAGTACCCCCTTAAAGGGGTGGTGCAATAATTATGTGTACCCCCGGGTAGTGAATTATAGAGGGGGTGCAAAGATTTTTTGGCAGGCCAAAAAAGGGGGGGCAAACATTTTTGGCAAGTCGAAAGGGGGGGCAAGCGATTTTTGACACCCGTCCACCGATATTTTGGGCACCGTTTCTATATTATGCCCTAAAAAGGTGTAGGGAAACATAAGGAACATGTTCAAATATGCAAAATTTCCAGCTCCCTGCGCTCGCATAATATGATAAGACAATTTAAGGTTATAAATTCGGGTTCCCAAAAATCTTAGTGTGTAAAGGGATGGGGCCGAGATTTTTTGGCATGTCAAAAGGGGGGCCGGGGCAAAGGTTTTTTGGCACATCAAAAGGGGGGCAAAGATTGTTGGCAGACCACTTTGAGAATTCACCACCCCGGGGGTACACATAATTATTGCACAATCCCAAGGAGTATTTTGTGATCCTAGCATCCTCTTTTTATGACATTTTTCAGAAGATACCCTCGAAAAAAGTTTATTCCCAAAATTTCAGTTGATTCCGGTATTAGACTGCTCCATAGACAATGTGTTGTAATTTTGTTCTGGTGCACCAGAACGTAATTCAAGATTGACGATATTTTTGCTAAACGAATTAATCTGCAAGAAATATTGTGTACCGTATATAAATATGTAACTAGAGGTTTCCAGTGTGGGGGGATGAGGCTGTGGATCACAAAATGCCAAAAGGGTATCTATGTTGCAAATGTTGGAAAAGTAGACAAATAAAATAAAAGTTATTGCTACAAAATAATTCTTCTCTATGTTGAAAACTTTATTAAATAAAGTTTATTTTCGCCTTTTTGTTAAAAAGACAAAAAAAAAGAATTTCTTGATTTTCAAAGAGGATTTTAGTTTTACCAATAATGTGCATGGCAGCTTTGATACTCAGGATTTAATTAAGTTTAATATGTTATCCAGCTTTATAGGGCCTCTAGCTATGTGAATATCATGCAGTGTTTTACTGATTTGCACTGACTGGGCTAACCCTGGTAAAATAAATCAATATCTCTTTGCAGGTGACTGTGTGAGGTATGCCTTTACATACAGTTGGTACCATGTTGAAGCCACACAAATGAAGCAGTTATACTGAATTATGGCAAGATATCCACCAGGAGGAACCCTACCACCACTCCAATGGAGCGGTGATCCACCAGGCAGGTCATCAAGTAGATCTTCAAGTAGACATGATAAGCATCACAATTCCAGTACACCAAGTAGGAGGTCAGTCAAGGATTATGATGAACAGGGACATGGAGGATTGATAAACAGGTAACATGCCCGGGGCACTCGACTTTGGAAGTGACTGGATGTTCGGACATCAGTCTTTCGGTGAGAGCCTAGACACCAAAAGGGGGGAAGTCTTTCAGTGAGAAGGTCCAAAAAAGGGGGTCTTTCTGTGAGACTGTGGAAAATCTGACCAAAAAAGGGTCATTCAGTGAGACTGGGAAAATTTTTGGGTCTTGATTGGGTGAAAGGGAGTTCAGTAAAACAAAAAAGGGGGTCATTGGTGAGAGGGAGTTGAAAAATGGGGGTCAATGTGGCCGCACATCCCTGCCACCCATTTTAAGTGACTGCCCCCTCTCCCCCAGCCCACCCCGACGTAACATGCCCTGCTTTAGTTCTTAGTGGGAAAGTGGGTATGGGGATTAATGGTAGATTCGGCTAACATTTTCAGGCTCAGGTTTATGAGTCGTAAATTTCAGAAAACTGGTTTACAGAAGGCATGATTTTTCAAACTTGTGGAAATAATGAATACTTGTTTGCACTTTTTGTTGTAGGTCATTAAAGGATGATATTCTGGCTAGTAGTGGTAGCCTAGGAGCTTGGCAAGACAAACATGCAAGGGAGATGCTACAGGATCATATAAGCACTGTTAATGTAGCCATCAAGAAATTAAGTGCTGAAATTGAGGTTTGTACTATTAATACCAGTATATTTACATACCCCGGTAATTTAGGTACACCCATTTAAGGGTGTAAGTTCACACCACATCTGACAATTCTTCAAGACTCCAGATGTGTCAGGGTGACCAAATATTGTCAGCATGAATTGCCTGTCAAATCACAGAAAATTCACCCAATTTCCCCCCTAATCATTGGTTTCTATGGGATAAGAAACTACTGAAAACCATGTTGGTCAATGTCAAAGAGTTGCCCAATATTTTCTTAACCATTGGTTTCTTTGGGACAGGAAACAGAGCAGCTGTAAAAATCTCCATAAATCGCCCAATTGTGATTGCTTGAAATATGATGGATTTGATAGTTAGCCCTGGTTGAAGTGTGCTCAAGCACTCCCAATTCTTTGTATAGATGCCCTACTTTTGTTCCAAGTCAGTCAAGTCCAAGTCAAGACCCTTCTCTATTTCATCAGTGCCACAAATCCCTACTGAAATGAAAAGTGAATGCCTATTTGTGTTGATTATGTTTCTTTCAGGCAATAGAAACACAACTTCACAGCAGTGAGCGTACAAGTCAGTATACAAGCAATAATATGAAGAGTCTGGAGTTACAACATGTAGGGAGTGTAAATGACTTGAGGTCTAGAGTGGGCAGGTAAGGGTCTTGTGTTACAACATGTAGGGAGTGTAAATAACTTGAGGTCTAGAGTGGGCAGGTAAGCTGTTTGCCTTAGCAGTCTCTCTGTTGTCAAGAGAGGGGAGCATAATAATTGCCTAAACAATTTTGATCTTTAGAATGAGGTGGTACAGCACCTCAGACTTATTGTTGTCACAAATGGGGGGGGGGCTCATTTGTCTTTACAGTATCAATCACTCTTTGTCTATTTATCTTAATAATAGCATTATAATAAATACTTTTGTGTTTTTCAATTTTTACTGAACCATGAAATGGTATCAGCCTATAAGAGTGAATGTTACTAGCTTACTTACTAGCTTACTTACTAAGTTACTAGCTTACTGACTAACCATTTGGTCGAAATGGACATATCTCTAAATGCCACAAAGGTATGACCCCATGAGTGGTGTCATATGAAAGAGGGAAACATAAAGAATATAATAAAAATATTTCCAAACGTCGGAGGTCATCCATGGGTCACAGGGGTCAAAAAGGTCATATTAACCGAAAATGCTCGATTGAGCTTAAATTTAAATGCAATGATCCTTGTGACATTCTAAACCTGTTTTAAACAATTCCATTTATTTATGGTCATTAAGGGGTCATAAAGGGGTCAAAGGTCAAGGTTCTCAAAATGCTCCAATTGAGCTGAAATTTAAATGCAATGATCCTTATGACATTCTAAACATTTAAAAAATATTTTAAGATTCATTTAAGGTCATTAAGGGTCATAAAGGGGTCAAAGGTCAAGTTTTCAAAATGCTTCTATTGACCTGAAATTTAAACGCAAATGATCCTTATGACATTCTAAACATGTTTAAAATATTTTAAAATTCATTTCAGGTCATTAAGGGGCAATAAAGGGGACAAATGTCAAGTTTTCAAAATTTAAATTTAAATGCAATGATGACAGTGGTATAGGCCTACCACAATATACTGCCGAAGCCACATGGTTCAGCTATGGTGCGGTTATCGCTCTAGTTTTGAGAAATCAATTTTGATCAAGAGTTACTTAAGGATGACTTCAAAAGCCCAACTCCAGTCGACCATAGTCACCCTGGCAGAACCATGGTCTATTGTTCAATAGAAATGAAGCTCAATCATCAGTTCTGCAGGTGGTTGACCTGCAATTAGATTTTGAAGCTATCCCTTAGTACTCAAAGTTAATAATATGTTTGCAAAATATTCTTCCCTCAAGTCAGCCAGGGAGGAATGAAGCCTTCAGCAGGATTTGAATGTGGGACCCATATCTAGACAGCCCACTAACCAACTGAGCTAGTGATGGAAGCAAGTGACAATGAAGTTTCAAGATTCCATGTCATATTTCTCCCATGTCTCAAGTGACCAAACATTAAGGATAAATGATATTTTATTCATTCATGTGAATCAATTGGAGAAAAAGGGTGATCAAGAGTGATTTATAGTACTTGATGTTAATAGTATGATCCAATTATTTCTTTCCCTCAAGTGGGCCTGGGAATATTTTTATGAAGAAAAATTTCAGATATTTATATGACAAATTTTAAATGCAGAGAGCAAATTTGGGATATTGGCCTGTCACACCAACACTAATTCTAACCCTAATCCTATCCTGTCCTCACTATGTTATTTTTTGTTTTAGATGTGATGCTTCCATAGCCAAGCTGTCAGGATCTGTCTGTGGGTGTCTGTCTGTCTGTCTGTCGGGGTGTCTGTCTGCCTGTCTGTGATTTAGAGACTATATGAGGTATTTCTAATTTGTTGTTCTAGGTGTGATGCTTCCATAGCCAAGCTGTCAGGAGATATGAGACAACTCATGGAATCTATATCATTTCTATTTGTCTGTCTGTCTGTCTGTCTGTCTGTGATTTAGAGACTATATGAGGTATTTCTAATTTGTTGTTGTAGGTGTGATGCTTCCATAGCCAAGCTGTCAGGAGATATGAGACAACTCATGGAATCTATATCATTTCTATTTGTCTGTCTGTCTGTCTGTGATTTAGAGACTATATGAGGTATTTCTAATTTGTTGTTGTAGGTGTGATGCTTCCATAGCCAAGCTGTCAGGAGACATGAGACAACTCATGGAATCTATATCATTCATCAACCAGCAACTCATACAAAGCAACTCTGTTTTTACCAAAGCAACAACTGACTTGCAAACTCAGGTTTGTACATTATCTAAACAACATGTAAATTGAATTCGGTCAAATTGAGTGTATTATATTTGTTACATGAAGTGAATGAATGAATCCCGAATGAATCATATGGCGTTCTCTTTATGACATATCAATTGTGTTATATTTGTGGTGTAGAAAGGAAAAAAATAACAAACTAAACAACAAACATTATTAGGTAGTAGTCTCAGCCACTGGGTTTGATTTCGCGTACTCCACACAAACTGTCTGCCAAATAACATCACAAGCCCTGTTTCATTGGCTAAATCTTTCCCACAGCATCAACCATGTCATCGGGCACAACTTGAAACAAAGCTTTCAATACATTAATCAGCTACTTAATGTCCATAAGTTGTGAACATAGTCGCATGGAGTTACTGTATTGAACTCAGACATACTAATTATGGGTTAATACCTGCGCATCAGTTATTTGGAGGGCTTTTTGAAAAATCCAAACATTTTGCCTTTGAAAACTAGAAATATCCCGAACATTTCGAGGTCCAAAGCAAAATGTTTAGATTTTTCAATAACCTCATCTCAACCTCAATTTGGTTGGGATGCATATATATGGTGTGATACAAGGAGGTTATGAATAGTCTACCAAAAAAGAACCTACGAGTGTGTTAGCGCCACAATGCCTGACAGCATGGATTGTTGTCCTATCTTGTGGGTTTTTTGTAGATGGACTAAAAGGTAACTGATTTTGTTACATATGACAGTCAATCAATCATTGGCATTATATGTTACAATTAGCAGATGGTTTTTGTGGACCAAACGGATTCAAATCGGCATGGTGGTTGAGGAGACTACTGTATGCAGGTACCTGATAGCCAGGTATTAGAGGAAAGCAGAATCATTTACTTTTACATTAATTATAGGAAATCAATATAGCTTATTTAGTTCAAATGATTTAGCATATTTTTGGTTGGTCGGTACAAGCTGCAAATGTGGCAACAGGCCAGAATCATGATTTGTTAAAATGTGATTTTTAAAATATTTCCCTTCCATAGATAACAAAAGTAGAAACTCAGATGAATAAAAAGGTCAAAGATCATGAGAGCACACAGCAAACAGCTCAAGAGGAGTCAAGACAGAGTGTGCTACAACTCAATGAGGATGTTAAATGCCAACTTACTGACTTAAAGAACACTGTAGATGATATGCAGACATCTAAAGAGGCTGATGTGAAGAGACTGCAAGAACAAGTGATGAGACAGGTGGATGAAGTTGAAAAGAACTGGAATCAAAAACAGGTGAGTCAGATCATTCCGATTCCAGAAATTGTGTTTTTACATATTTTTATTTAATTTGGAAGGATTTTGAAATGGGATGTGATTATGATCTTTTAGTTATTATGATTCAACTGGGATTTTGTCTGCAATTGTTAGATGTTGTTAACTCTTTGAAATATGCAAAAAGTTGTGCTTTTAAATGTAACATCTACGTAACCTGATCTGATCCACTAAGACAAAAAACGGTCTGAAATTTTTAAAATTGAATTATTACATTTTTAACTACCTACAATTACTGATGTTAAAATCTTTAAATCCCTGGCCTACCTGGTTGCAAAGTTATGAACTTTTTCATATTTTCCGTTTCCTGTGTCTTTCTATTGTGTTTTTATTTCATTACCAACATCTCAATTCATTTCCAACTTTGGTATGATTGGAGCAGATCATGTCACAATTTTATTGAAGACTCAATTATTGATAAGATTCATTTGTCCTTTTGTTTTCATTATCTAGAATGATTTTATGAAGGACATATCAAATAAAATAGAAAGTATAGAGAAAAAGGTCACTGACATGGAAACAAGCTTCACTAACCAGATGGACCTCATGACAAAGAGTCATCAAGATCTTCCAGCCCGCCTGGATGCAAAAATCTGTGAAAAACTGTCTGCAAGCGAGACATCAATTGGACAACAACTTGAGGATTCTAAGAAGAGGAGTGATCATGGATTGGCAAGTCTGCAGGAAAGTCTGGAGACTATGAGATCTGTGTTGGAAGGAAAGCAGAAACTATTGGCAGATGATTTGAGAAAGGAGATGAGTAACATGAAGAAACTTGTGGTTTTGACTTGATAGTATAACATGGACAGTATGTGGTGATGATAATGCAGTATTATCTTGGCGATGTGCCAGGATTAAGGTTTGAGTTAGATTTAGGTAAGATATACAGTTAGCTCTGCAATGTTATCTAAAATTCTGCGCAGGCTTACATTATAGTAAATTGCTGTAAACTTTTGACGACAGTGTATTTTACCACATACATCACATATTCACTGTGTTAAACACACTTGTCTCTGATTGGCTATTGAAGCAATCTGCTACTGTTGAATCACTGAACTATGTGTTGTACTTGTTATTAATTCTGCTGTTAACATCACAGAAGTACGCTCTTGTCAAAAGTTAACAGCAGTTTACTATATTTATTAATGGTTTCAAATCTCAACCACCGGTTGAACCTGAAAACGAACACTGGAAACGCTACTTTATATACCAGACACAATTTTAGTAAAGTTTTGACACTGACAAAAAATCACTTGAATTTGGTACTCTTTTGGTCAAGTTGAATTTTGATAAAAATTTGCCAAAAAGTAGATACGTGTACAATGCAATATTAGTCCAATTTTGCCCCTCCTCTTTCCCATACTATTATTGTATACATTATGGGGTCATTACATGGACTTTTAAGATCTCACACCACCAAATCAGAGTCCCATAGAGATATGTGCTAAAGTTGCCTTAAGAAAACATCATTTTTTCTTCACAGGAGCGACTCAGTTTTAAGCGACAGCTATGATGGTTGAAATCAGCCCTTGCCTGATCCCTCTGGCTGGGAAAAAATATAGGTTGACCGTCATTATTTTTTACGACTGGCCCTCAAAGTCTATGATGTCTGGGAATTTCCTATTTTTCAGGCAAAACCATGCCGGTGTTTCTGTAAAGGCTGCTTAAAATCATTAAAAGTTATTCGATCTCTCCCATCTGTGGTACACTTGCAGGAATTTGGCTAAAATTATGCAAATTTCTGCTCATTTTAATGCTTAAATTCAGAATCAAAGGGTTTTTCTGAGAAGTGAAATTCAAGGGCGCACAACCATATATACTATTTGGTGGTGTGAAATCTTAAGCAATTATATCATTAGTGTGTGTGGGTGATGTGTGTAGCTATTTTAGACCCCTATTACCAGCAATATTATATTTATCTGTCCTAGATCTTCACCTTGAATGACAATATGTTTGAGAATGATGAAATAGTGAGTGTATGGCAAAATACAGAAGTAGGAAGCTTTACATTTTCTCATTTGCATGGTCTTAGGGTCACATACTTGCTTGAAACAAAAATGTAGAAATATAATTTTGATGAATTGGAAGATGTTCTTTTTAGAGCAAATTGTATATTTAATTTAGACAAAAAGTTTTTGTTTCAGCGACTTTTGCCTGAAATCCAGAGTAAGCACTATGCTATGCATCATTTTAATATTGTTGCTGTGGTTTGTTTATGTGTATGTTTGTTGAAAAAGCACAAGTGCTACAGAGGATTTACTTTTTATTTTATTTCCAAAAATATTCTGCATTATTTTCTTGTCCATTGTAACAAGCTTTTTCTTCACCAAATATTTATGATCATGGAGTATGTTATACTTTGTTGATCACAGATGACTCTCAGACTCTGGTTTTATCAAAGTATAACAGTCACTGAAAATGTAAGAAATGTAAAAAAAAAATCAATGTATCACAAGTCATTAAGGGCTGGGGTATGAACGTTTGGACAGTATTTATTTTGGGACATTAGAGCACATCAGACATATCGAATTGCATTCTGAATACGAAGAATATCATTCTGATATCAAATAATTTTGATTTTTGAAATTTGCAATTTAATACACATTTTATGGCAAATCATTAAAATTGATATTTTGATATTTAACAGTACTTGAAGTAAACTTTGTAAATCTGATGATTTATACTTAAAGTGTATGTAGGTGGGATGAAAAGCCGACGATCAATTGAAAATTTTAACCTTTAGTATTGAAGATATGGATTTTTTAAAAAAAAAACACCAAAAAAAATTAGGTCTTTTTGGGAAAAAAATCCATATCTTTAATACTGAAAGGTCAAAATTTTCAATTGACCGTCGGCTTTTCCTCCTGCTACATACACTTTAAGAATATATCATTAGATTTATATAATTTACTTTTAGGATTGTTATATATCAAAAATTTGAAAAATATCACATTTTTATAATTTGTCATAAAATTTGTATTATATTGTGATTTTCAAAAATGAAAATTATTTGATATCAGAAAAGACATCTTGCCGTATTTAGAATGCAATTGATAGGTCTGAGGTGCTCTCATGTCCCACAAAAAATACTGTCGAAACGCAATAAACGCTCATTTTAGATCCCTTAATACAAGCCTTAAAATTGTTTCTCTTCAACTCCCGGTATTCTGTATTTACTCTTCAGTATCTGAAATATAAGATATTGATGGCTTAAAACCAGAACCATCGTTTAACAAACTGTTTAAGTAACCATACATTTACCCCAGTCACTTGCATTTATTATGGAGGGCAGAATTAACCGTCCATTTGGTGCCAAAATGAGTAGCATGTAATGTGGACATCGATGGTTCTGGTTTTAAGCCTTCTATATATTAGTTCCATAATATTTTATCATGTTGTGTTTTTTATTGTATTCTTTGAATTCTCTGACTCGCTGGTACAAAATGTATGTCAGCGTATAACAATCACTGAAATCTAAGCAGTGTAAAAAACAAATCACTATATCACAAATCATTGAAACAAGTCTTAGGTCCTATACAGACTTTTTACTTGTGTGCTGGTCACATCAAGTGCGTCTCTCAAATGCGCCTATCATCCATGTCACGCTTGCATGACAACGAATGCCTCAAGCGCATTCCGAGGCCAACCCGAATACCCCCAATTTTTGCTCCATGACTGTATCAAGATGGCGGTCGAGTCCCGATTCTCTTTCTTTAATTCTGTGGTTACAACTTAAACATTATTGGAAATAGAACGGGACTAGATTAAATAATGTAGATATGTTACATCAAATATTCTATGTTGAATACTCGGAGTGTGTAGCGGCCCTTGGAAATGTGTCTATTTAACTTCTGGTATTCTGTATTGAATACTATTTAGTATCTGAAATATTAAATAGATATATTAGTTCCGTAATATTTTATCATGTTGTGTTTTTGTTGTATTCTTTTTATTCTCGGACTCTCTTTTGTCAGAGTATAACCATCACTGAAATCTAAGCAGTGTAAAAAACATGGACTAGAAAAAGAACAGTCCATGAAAAAACAAACCATAATTTCACCAGTCATTGAAACAATCCTTAAAAATGTGTCTCTTCAACTCCTGGTATCCTGTATTGAATACTATTTAGTATCTGAAATATAACATATATTAGTTCCATAATATTTTGTCATGTTGCGTTTTATTGTATTCTTTGTCATATGGAAAGGTTTCTATACAAAAACGATTCTCTTATAAGCCATCATGCGCACAGTTTCCACCTTGATACACCTGAGCACACATTTTCGTCTAAGAGCTTCCAAGCAGAGAACAACAAGCAGTGATTGTCTCCGCACAGTCTTTGATTACAATACACAGTTGAGTACATAGCAATGTGAAAGCTGTGGAGCTTCTGGCTGAAAAATGGGCCTCTTTGATTGGTTTTTGTCAAAATCTCAAGTGTTCTCTTCATCCAATCAGAATTTTGTTTATATCAAACGAAAGCTAACACTCCTCCCTAAAAACACTTTTTGTCACTAGGTCAACAGATAACGCAATTCAATGTTAAAGCAAGGCGAATGTGGTAAATCTGTTGAAAACTGCCTATCCAAGCACATTTTTTGACTAAAATGTAGGTTCTAAAAGTCAAAACCTGAAGTGCTCCTACAATATTTGTCAAATTTTATGTCATTAAATGAAAAATCACACTTATATTGTCCATACACTAGCATCACTAGAATGAGCAATGGCCAATTCTCTTTAAAATTGCAAATCTTGTGCAAAAAGTAACTATTTTCACCTGTTTTGTCATATGGTTGTAAATTCAATGAACTATGACTTTGCTAAAAGAGACTTACAAATTGATATGATACCTATGGGGTAAACTTTCTATACATTCTAGTAGTTTTGCCAATATTCAGCTGATATTGCACTGATTGATGCATGCACAAACTTGTGTGAGACATGCTCATGTGAAAGCCTAAAATTTTTCAATAATGAAATATGAGGCTTTCACATGAACATGTTGATCATGGGATGGAATCAATGTCCTTCTCACTCAAGTGGCACTGGTAGATATATCGAGTAAATGGATAATAGTAGGGTGTATAAGACCATAATGATACTCATTTTGTCATTTTATCATGTTTTTCAAAGGTAGTCATGAGTCAAAGCTACAATCGATGTGCCTCTGGAATTATTTTAATCCAAAGCAATATGTTATGCAAATGCAATGTATTGTTATAGTAGCAAAAAGTGGCAGACTATTTAAGACAATGTAAATATGTCGCAACAATATGGACCATTATAACATAGTCGGTAGTAAATATCATTATACACCGATCCGAGAAGCGTTTACTGTATTTGGCCCTCTATTGACGGAACCACAGGTGTACCAGTGCGGGAGATTTAATTTGTTCAATCAATTCATGATCGTGTATTGAAAATCACTGTTGTGTACAATTCTGTATAGCACACTAAAAGTAATGGATGGAACCCCGACCTTGGTACACCGCAGTTTTACGTCGGGGACACCGCAGTAATGGCCTAGTCGGATTGGTGTATAGCCTTGATTTTGATTTAAACTTTTGATCCAAACACAAGGAATTAATTCCTACCTCGGAATTTTCAGATGGTACTCCATCTTTCATCAGCAAGTGAGTGACTGTATCAGGTCGTGATTTTCTTGACCTTTGACCTGATAACAGACTTGTAGACTCCTGAAAGCTTGAACCGGCCCCCGTCTTTGTTGAGAGATGGTTGGTTGGCTTTGATGTGAACTGCTTCTTTGACTCCACGTTGGAACCACCTACTGTCTCTGTCAAGTATGCAGACTTTATCCAAGTCCACAAAATGTCCCGGAGACTCGATGTGGATGTGGTTAGAGACCTCTGATGCTGTACTACTGGGTCTCTTGTATTCATTAAAACGTGTTTTAGAGCGTTCAGTTTCGCTAATATAGGCTTCTTTGCACTGTCCGGTACATTATCATTATAGCTTGAGGTCACCCGGTGAAGTTTTTTGGTGGTAGAAACATTTTTATGAGTATTTCATGCATAAATGATTGTTTCTTCAGTAGTGGCATTGCTATGTTGAATATCCTTTTTTTATATAGAATATAGAATAAGGATTTTGGGCACCCTTTATATTTATGCTGACCTAATTTGAATATCATATAACAATAGAATACTGGTTGGAGCGCTCCTCTTAATATGCTTAAAAGGGTACTCAACTTCTATTTGGTAGGTATGTGCAAACACCATGAACACAGGTATTTTCTTGGGAAGTTATCTTTAAAAAAAACAAGATCTTGGGACATGAGTCCCCCCTGAAAAAATAGACACCCACAGCCTGTTCAGCATGTTCTTATTTTGATCCATCTCTACTCTTCACAGCTTCGACTGATTATCATTTTAAATTTGATGGATTAAGTACAAACATACATGAGTTTCAGTTTAAAAAATATTTTAATGCGAAAAAGAGGGCAAGTGCAATTTCTTTTTAAATCCATTTAGTTTTATGATTTCATGTTATGTAACGAGTCAATGCCACTTTCAATCCTTTCAACCAAAACAATGTGATTAATATGCTAATATGCAAATGCATAGTAAGGTTATGGTAGGGGAAAATGGTAGATGTTTTCTGGGACAGACTAGCCTATTTGTAAGATAAGGTAAATATGTCACAACAATATGGACCATTTTAACATATTTCTTGAAACATAGTCCGTAGTCAATATCATTAGCCCTATTAGAGACATTTCACGAATAATTCATACATAATAATGATTGTTTCTTCAATGGCGTTCTAGGTTGAATAATCCTTTCTGAAGTTATAGGATAAGAAATCGGTGGCACTTTTTATCTTTATGCTAAAACATGATAGATATTTAAATATCATAAATAACGATGTAATAATAGTAGACCAGGACATTTATTCTGTTTTGACAATACATTAGGTCCCTGCATGGACATGCTTAAAGTCTAGAAAAATGAACATGAGAAAAGGGTTACACATTAATAAAGGGTCAAATTTCATATCTTGTTGAAAACCTCTCCATTGTATTCCTCTGGCCATAAGGATTCAGAAAAAGTATAGTTTGACCTATCTGTGATGTATGGTTCTTGATTTATAAGCTTGCATTCTACAGGGGCCAAAACATAAAAAGCTGTTTTTGACCAAAATAGCCTCAAGTTGTTCCACTTGCAAAGACAATTCACCTATAGAATTAGTTTTCACAGTCGAGGATGTCTTGTTTTATAGGTAACATTGTAAAAAATGGGGATTGAATTTCTCCATGATACGTAAGTAATGAAATATGGCAAACTTATCTATTCTTAATTAGCTTTTGAAGACGAATAAAATGGGACCATTTTAAACAAAATTTGTACATTTTTATGATGTTGACACAGTAGAGCCCAAAATATAACCTTCGACCTTTTTGCTTACATCTTGAGATAGGTCAAACTATACTTTTTTCTGAATCCTTATGACTAGAGGATTACTTTGGTATTGGTTTTAACAAGATTTGATTAATTTTGAAATTTGACAGCTGAATTAAGTTTGATGACCTTTTTTTCTTCATATTTTGCATACTAGATTGTTTTTTCTAGATTAGTACGTTCATACAGGGACCTAATAAAAATGCATTGTGAAAACAGAATTGAGGGTGCATTTTATGTGATCTTTTGGATCTTTTTAAAGCTAATAATCCAGTGACAGTACTCCTTTTAAAATGCTCGAGGCAAGAGGGGTTGCAGGAGCCATATATTCCAGTTCTAGCCATTTATTCACATTTTTTTATTTCCATATAGGTCTTGCAGTTTTTGAGTTAAGGCCAGCTTATCAAAAGGCAAGTTGGGGGCAATTTTTTCCATCCTGAGAAAAATCATGCACATGGTGCAGAAATGGCACATCTTATATCAAGCCTGGATCCTTTATAGAATCCATACCATTTCTCTTATGTGTCAGCTTTATTTGTCGTAATATTTGAGTGCAAACACCACTAGGTCATGTTCCTCTCCTACCCACCTCAAATATTGAAACAATTAAAGCTGACACACAAGAGGAATGGGATTTAATGTGTTAAAAAAATCACTTGTTTTAAGTCAAGATACTTTTTGTGCACAGTATATATTGGTTATTATTATATATATTATATGAAAAAGAGGAAGCAAATGTGTTTGAGGTGCTTCTGAGGGAACAGTTCACATTACGGGTGGCATGTTGCAATTTGCTTCATGCTTTACTTGATAGTGCAATGAAATGTTTCTTTGTATTTGGTATCTAAAATTGACAAGAAAACTTATCAAGGTAGATAATTATTTCTATAAGTTTCCTTTTTTGCAATAATATACATTGGTTGTAAGATATTTTATTAGAAAGAAATCAAAGTTTAAAATGGTAAAGAGAGTTTTGAGACACCCTATATTCATTTAGAATTGTATTCACAATACATATGCTATAGAATGGATTGGCAATGGCATCGCAAGAGGCTCAATAATGTGAGGTGAACTGGAACAAGCACGTGAACTTGATTGCCTTGTATACTGCTGATTCTTGTGTTTACTCTTTCTGTTTTGTTGATCATGTTTATGTGTACTTTGTAATATGAAAGTAGGCGTTGTCCAAAAAGGGCAAACTTTGTTAACATTACACCAACATACATGATATTGTGTAAATCTACTGGCAGTACAGGTTTGTTCTGATAGGAGCTAGGCATCCGTGTTGGAAAGTCGGGAAAAATCCACAAACTTTATGAGAGTAGCTGAAAGTGACGCAACGGTAAGTCTCCTTTCTCTTCAATTTATTAGTATTTTTTCAAAAGCTTAAAACCTTCATCATGTTTTACTGATGCACTGGCTTCAATTGGGACATTCTGATTTTTTCAATCACCCACTAAATAAATTCCTGGTTGGTAATTGTACCCTACGAGTGCTCCTTGTAGGTCAAAAAGCATAAGGAGAAAATGAAAAAAAAGTGAAAGCAGTACAGTGTATAGTTTTGTTTTTTCTGTATTTAGCTGAAAAGGTTATGCAAAATTGGCTTTTTTAATTGGATTTTTGGCCAACTTTTTCTTTCTTGGTTTTTTTTATGTTTAATCTGAAAAAATCCAAAACCTAGAAAAAAATCCACTTTTAAAAATAAATTTCAAAGGCTGTATGCATGGAGACCCTCTTTGTTGGCCTTATTTGTTCTTCCTTATAAAGCACAGTAGGCCAAGTTATGCCCACTCTGCATTTTACCCTGAAGCAGAGTACATGGCCTATATTTATACACACATGAAATTATATGTCTTGAAATGGGAATTGGATCATGAAGCAAAGGTACAGTGTTCAAAGCGTGTTGAGTATCTGTGCATGAAGCAAGTCATAAAGAAAGGATATCTGTATGAAAGAATGCACTTGTAGTATAAGGGTAGCTACAGACTCCGTATACATGTTATTGTTACGTAAAATATTTGATGTCTACCTTTCGTGAAGTCAAAAAGTATTACACGTCGAATAAAAAGTATGTACTGGGAAAATATATATTTTGTTACATCAGGGTGTTGCTTAATTCATATAAGGAGTCACCCAATTTCTAAGAGTGGTAAATTTATTGAGTATTCTTGCACGCAGTGATAAACACCTTTTGACATGTTTGATGTCTTCTTGCATATTTTTACTGTAGGCCTGCAGTGGGCTTACTTCAATTACTAATTTAAAAACAAATTAAAAAAAACACAGATAATTTAGTACATTCATTTTATAGATGGCCCATTAATAACACTATAAATAATTGCTTTGATTTTATTCATGTTATCAATAAATATGAATAGTTTGGTATGGTATTGGAGGCCTACGCTGGAATAAAAAAAAAGCCGGATAACACAACACCACCCATGTAAAACAATAAATTAATAAGAGTTGCATGGTTACAGCATATTGTTACAGCAACTGGTTACAGCATAAACATGTTGGGTTATGAATTTGCACAAATTTGTGCATGTTGATATCGATAATCCGGGGGTCTTTGAAAACAAATTACGGGGATGTGCCACACAGACTTTCGGATGCTGACTTTCTCTATGTTACCTACTTTTTGCCACCCATCAGTATACCAATTTTTCACTAACACCTAAATTTGCCCTAATTGGGGTGCTTTTAGGGGCGTTTTTGCCCAATTGGGCGCATTAGTCTCCACTGAAAACCCATCACCCATCGATATACCCAAATTGCTGAAAAGGTACACCTAAACCGTGGCACATCCCCGTATACCTTCAACCAGGGAGAACCCCCTCCGGGTCGATAATATTACATGTAATGTTGGAGTATGTTCTATTTATCGCCACAAATACATCAAGAAACGTATATAATGTCAATCATATCATGTGCAACGCCTCTTATAGGGTAAAATAAACTTACAATTAATTAAGACTATAATAAATCTATAATAAATCTATAATAAAATAAATATAATTAATAAAATTGCAATTAGTATAGGCCTACTAATAAAGGCGTTCAACATTTAAAAAGTAATACCAGTCTTTTTTATTGTAATGTATACAAAAAGAAATTCCTCATAGAAAATATAACTTTTTGGTAAAGACTATTAAACCAAATTAAATTATATTAGGTTTATGGCTTATAACCATATAGTATATGTGACCGTCCTCGTAAAGTCGGCCCCTGGTCAAATTTGTTTTCTTCCGTGTTTAGAAAATATATATCTTAAGCTTTACAATGATATATCATTTGACTTCAAACGATATCCAGAAGCGGAGTTATAACTTGCTAAACTTTGCTCCTTCGATAAAAGGTACATTATTTTGGCACTACATTATTTCTTTTTTTCCACATTGCTGGTATTAAATATCAAATGGTCATATAATTGGTGGTCACTTCAAATCATCCCCAACTGAACAAGGTTCAGGAATGTCCTCTCATTGTTAATTGTTGGTTAACCCACCACTTGAACAGGATTTATCCAAAGCAAACAAAGACTTAAGCTTTTTACTAATGCTATACATAAGTATAAGCTTATTATCCTCTTCCACAATAGGATTAAAGATTGGTGTTTGACTGGACTAAAATGAGAAACATGTCGGACAAATATTAGGCACATATGAATACAACCTCTATGCATATTTTGCACTGTAACTCGAAATACAATTTGCCGACTTTACGAGTGGTTTGAGATGGATGGTAACATATACTTATCATTACCGCCCCTTTGTTGCTTTGTCAAAGTGCTGCTAAACATGAAACGAGATTAAAGTTTAAATATATTTCTGAGTTGAAATAAATTCAACTCTACAAAAATATTTTTGTAATGTACGTGCCTCTCTGATCGGTTGATTCTTGTGTGGGCCTGGGACACGGAAAGCTTCTTGCTGTAATAATTCCCTTGTTGATATCTAGCACCAATCTTTTAAAAAATGAAATAGTCTCGAATCATTCTTTGTGCACGATACAACATAATATTTCTTGTCCATACATCCATATGTCAATCTAAAGCAGACCCTGATCTAAGTGTATATTAAAATGCACCATCTATTAAATACCTATAGGCCTAGTGTATTTTCCAGTAAGGTTGTTTTTAATTTATTGGGATGAGGGGTCCATGGATTCACGAAGGTCAGTGTCACACAGTTTCATAAATATAATATGTTTGGACATGGCAGAATTAGTATGTGTTTAAAAATATGCATATTCTTGAATATCAGAAATTTTGTTTAATTTTTATACATTAAATATTAATGTAGAAAAGCAAATGAATGTTTGTATCTTTATTGTTTTATAAACATGAAATTGGATGTTTGCTCATGGTGTAGGGAAAGCCAAGGAAAAGAACTAAGGAGTACAGGAATTCAGTTCATTTCCTGGCAGAGTGCACAATATCTGCAGATCTGGTGAATTTATTAATACAGTAGGCCTACTGGTTAAGTGTAGAACAAACCTCCAAACGCACCTCTAGTATTTTTCATCAACATCAGTAGAAATTTATCTTTAATAGATTTTCGGATGACCTCGCTTGAATCTAGCAAACAATAATCAGTCAGGATTATAGCGCGCTATTTAATCTGATTCAGTTCGGCGTGGAACCTATTTCTATTTGACGTGGAATACTTTTTGACGTCACAAAAAGTATTAGGCATCAAATATTTTACGTAACATATGGAGTCTGTAGCCACCCTGATACTGTTGACAATGAAATTAGGATCTCCAGAAAGGACATTCACCCTTTGAACACTAGCTAGGTGATCCCAGCTAAAGTGTAAAAAATTAAAATTGTGTATAAATTGCTTAAAAGTGGAAGGATAACTTCACTGTCATAGGTATGAAATATTTAGTAGAGGAAAACAGCAGTATTGACAAAGTTGAGCCCCAATCAAATACATATAATGTAATTTCTCTTTTAGAGATATTACAGTTTCATGCAATGTTAAGCACATCTATGCTACTGCAAAAAACTTCTTCGAATGATGAAGCTAGGCCATTAAATTAGGATTTCCATGAAGGACATTCACCCTTTGAACACTGAATATATGCTAATGTTGACAATAAGTTGAATATTAAAATAAAAATTCCCTTTAAAGGGAAGGCCAGCCTCAATGCAGAAGAGGTCTTGTAAATAGTTTGGGCCACCGTGAAAGGCATTTTTTAGGATCACGCTTACATCCATGTTACATGACAGTTCACCAAACCATCAATGGTGAGAACATGCACACTGAAACAGTAAAAAACATTAACTCCTATAACTCCTGTCAACTCTTTAATTCATTACTCCAAATTGTTCTGTATTTTTGTCTTTACTGCTTTTTACCCATGCTTATTATTAAAATCAAGAAATACACTGCAGTTGTTAGTTAATTCGCTATGTTAACTCAACTTACATGCACATTTTATTTAAAAATAATTTTAAATAAAAATATTATTTCGCAATGTATAGTTTACTATAAAGTAGATAGTGGCAAGCACATGATAAAGGACTGATCATTCACTACAATCTTCACTTTTAAACTGTATTTTTTGAATGTGTTGATTGTTAGTCCGAAACTCCTGCAAAGCTATGGACATGGCATCTTACCTACTCCATTCTGTAATAGTCTGCATTGTGTGTTTTCTCAGTCTCCAATCATTTTGTTGAATGCAATTTTATGAATCAAATAAAAAAGATAGAAATTGGCCTCACTTTAGTTATGTGTCATTTTACAGTATTTATAATTTATAAAGTAAGACAATAATTTATTTATTTTCTATAAGTGCATGTCAAAATATGGGATATATTGTTCAATATTATAGCTATAGCCCCTAAAAACTTTATTTTCAATCGGATTTTTCCCGTTGAAAAGACAAAACTGATGTTAAAGATAGCAATAATATCATCAATAACATTTTGAGTCAATTTTATCCATAAAACGATACAGGATAGGATAGATAATTACTTTGACTTCAATGTGGTCCATATAATGAAGATTTTGATTCTACAACATTATTAGATCTGTTATCAACATATCAATTATGCACTCACAGGCAACCAAACATCATGCTATGCTCAGTAGTCCACTGATATGACCTCGTGATCATTCCCCGCTTTGACCATGTCATTTTTTTGATATGCTGATTGCTGAACAAGTTTATGTTTATATGTGTAGGCCTAACCTATGATAACTTTTTAAGTCATAATTAATTCAAACATAACTTTGGCAATACTCAATCGTTTTCGTTCGTTGAAACGGCAAAACATACTTTCTTTTCCTTGCAAATCGAATTAGCAGACATCAAAAACATTTCCACCACGAGAAGTAAAAAAAATAATTCATACCAATAGAAGAAGGCTATAATCTTAGCTAATCTTTAGTGTACACAAACCCCATCTCAGAATTAGGTACCAGCCCTATGGGCTGGCGACAAGAAATATTGATAACCTGGGAGCTGATCCTGTGTAATGATATGAGTGACCCAACATCAGAGGATCTGTGAGTATTAACCAATACTGACTGGTAAAATGAGTCTGCAGGGACCTTTCAGTGCTCTGGAAACTAATTCACTTAATTTGACCTGCTTAACATAAACAAAAACAAAATTTGATGTCTTATTGGGGTGTTGACAATCCTAATCTTCGTATCTCAAAAAACCTTTTCCCGAAATAATGTAGATCATAAAGTTTTTAGCGTTACAAATTTGCCAAACTGCCTAATTTATAATAGATGGCTTGATCCTGCCACATCCTACACCTCGTGATTATATTTTGACCATCGTAGACAGTTTAATATTTGTTTAGACAGCTACTCTGAAATTTAGTTGGGATTGTTGTCATATAATTTGTACACTATATTCAAAATGCTGCTGATTTAAAACTTGACTTCTATAGTCAAACACACATTTTAACATACTTAAAAGTTGATCGACTTGATGTCTATATTACATTTCAGCCAAGTAGTGAACGAACCACATTAGACCAAGATGGCAGATGAATCAAAGCCGATGACAGAGGAAGAGTTGGAAGATTTGTTTGAAGAGGAAAAGCATGAGATTGGGACAAGACTAGAATATCTGAAATCCTGCGATGAATACACCTCAAAGGAAGCATGTGATGCGATTGCGTATATTAGAAGGAGCTGCTCAAAATTAATTGACGTTCAAAAGATTAAGAAGCTCAGTGATAATGATGATAGACTGGTTGATTTTATGTTGAAACAAGGACTGGCACAATTGATAGTCAAGGTTGTAAAGGCTGTGTTTGGAAGGGCTTCGTTTGACTTTCGTGGTCACATAGCAATAATTATTGCCTATATGGATCATATGCGTTTCACAAACAAATCAGTATCTCAAAGATTTAGTGTGGAACTTGTTAAGAGTGGTGTAATACGACCACTTGTAAAAGAATTAGATTCCTATGATCCAAATACGAAAGATCCAAAACAACGAATTCTCATTACTCACACCCTTAATGATCTTTATAGGCTGCTCAGAACGCCAAACATCATTCCTATCTACCGTGCAACAAATGCTGTCAACGTCCTGATGAAATTCACCGATGCGGATAATATAATGACTAAGGCTGACAGCCTTGCAGTACTATCATGCATCGTAAATGAAACAGAAAGTCAACGATTGGTGACTTCAGGAGAATGTATAGCAACAATTTTAGATATATTAGAGAAAGCAGCTCAGTCTGATGATAGGCCTAGACAGTACAGGTTTGTAATTAAAATAGATGAGAAAAATAAGGAGAATTTTGGCATTACCCTTCGCTCACAAACAGAAGGAATTAACAATCTCGCAAGCAATGATGCCAACAAGGAGGCCATAGTACAGCATGGAGGTGTACCAATCCTATCTGCGATATTAAGACCTGAGTATACAGACGAGGAGAAGCAAATGGCAGTTGAAGCCTTGTGGAAGCTGTCCTTCCTGGAGAGCAGTTTGGATGACATCTTGACGCACTTGACGTATACAGATACAACTGGTTTGGAAGGTAAATTTGTTGAGAAAATAATGAAACTCTTGTTAGGGGGCCTAAACACATTAATCTGACAGTCCAAGGAAAAGAAACAGGGGCCGAAAAATGAAATGACGCTTTCATTTTATTTATTTTAAATCACATAGCATGCACATATTGTTTTGCCACATGTTTCTGGGATATACATTGTTGTTGTTGTTTTTGGAATTAAGGTCCTTTGGTTTTGGCTAACTTTAAGGACATTAGCCAACTTGACAAAGTCAATATTAAAGATAAACATTCAAAATGATTTTAGTATAACTCTTTATGGTTGTTTCTACACATTTCAGAACTTAAGCAAATGCGATCATCAGCAAACCTCAAACTTCGTGATGTGAGTCAAGGTCTTCTGCATCAGCTCGGTTTGGTTGACCTTCATGAGGAACTCCCAGTTGAGCAGCAAACACACCCAGCATCTCCATCTTCGGTATCAGTCGCACATCCCCACGAACCTCCCCCATCCTACCAAGAAACCATGGATGCACCTCATGTGATGATCTCTTACCAGTGGGATCATCAGGAGAGGGCTATCAAGATACGAGACAGACTAAAACAATCCGGATTCAACGTGTGGATGGACGTCGACAAACTTGGTAGGCCTACATGTAATTCTAATGTCAATTTCATTTTGGTTTTACTGTATTTATTTGATATCAGTTGCTTAAATTAATGTACTTTTACAGATAGGCCTATTATATGTTATCATAATGGCTTGGTATGGTCAAAGTTGCTCATGTTCTTGAAAGCATAGATTTATCTTTTTAATCTTAGGCCTATAGTAAACTCATACTTAAACCTCATGCATTTTAATAAACAATCCAATCCATGGAAGTGAAACACATAATTATCATGATTATGGCTATATTAATACATTATTATAAACTGTCTTAATATTTTACTGTCTATAGAAGGCAGCATTCTGGTGGCGATGGCGAATGGTGTGGAGAAGGCTGATGCAGTCCTGTTGTGTTTCTCCCAGGCATATAAAGCAAGTGTTTGCTGTCAGGCAGGTAAGCACCAAAGTTGTTTCAGAGAGAGATTTTACTTTTGAATATCCAAGCTTGTCCAATATACCAAATGACAAGTATACAGCCCCCTCTTATACAAAAATCCATTGTCACAGCTAGATCATGTGTCAGGACAAGTCTTTTTGCAGACTAACACCAACATAGATAAAAGTAAAAAGGGTTATAGGAAATCATCATGGATTATAATTCAGGCACTGGCCATATGCGGTCTGCAGCCTGTGGGAAAAAGGGAAATGTTGTGTTTGAAAATGCTAGGTAAAACCTTTTTAGTAGGTATTTGAGGTGCATTCACAAATCATTTGCTTGATAATGTAGGTGACCATGATGCATTCTGAAGAATTGTTGTTTAAAATGTTTTGTTGGGGATTGATAACATTTCCAAATTTCCCATGCTATTTGGGCTCTATATTATTAGATCTATGCAAAATTAGCAATTATGATATAAAATCAGATCGATTGAGCCCATATTGGTCAAGCTATGAGTTTTAAAATATTGCATGAGACGTAGCCGAGTCCAATATTTTTAGCTTTAAAAATTCAACATGATCCAGGTTCTTGGAACCTTAAATATATTTGTTAGCCTATATCCTGTTAAAACCTAATCTGTGTCCTTTGTAATTTTTAATTGTAATCTTGATTTTTAATTGTGCAGGTGACCTTTTTTTTTACATAGGTTGCCCATCCTTGGATTTATAACATTTTAAAGTTATATTTTAGATCTGGTGCTCAAGACCAATTCTGAAGACACTAAGTCAATAGAAAGCCAACATTTGATGATAAATGAAAATACCCAATAATAACCCAATGATATATGTTTATATTTTTCACAGAGGCTGAGTACGCTTTCAAACTTAAGAAGCCAATCATTCCAATGAAAGTAGATGAAGACTATGCAGCAGATGGCTGGCTTGGAGTAGTGATGGGCATGAAGAAATACATCCGAGCCTATTCAGATGAGGTACTAGAGAAGGATTGGCCTCATCTAGTTCGTGAACTGGGTAACAAGGGAAAAGTGTAAATCTGTAGGTTCCATGATCACTGATGGGGGTCATTTGCATTTTAAGATGGAAATCATGCTTGTGTTCCAAAGCAAGATTAGTTTAAAAGGGGCTTTTATTTATGTTTACATTACGCAATGTAGCAATGTATATACCTGTCAGGATCTCAATACCACATGCCTAAATTAGGACAAGAGTATAGGACTACACTTTTGGTTAACTCAAGTTTACGGTGATCCTGAAGGGTCATAACTGTTGATGGAAAAACACACAGTCAGTGGCGTAGCCAGCACTTTTTCAGAGGGGGGGGGAAGGGGGGCAAGACAAATTTTAAGGGGGCACCTTTTGGCGACAAATTCAGTTAATGTTACAAATGCGCGCGAAATTTTGGATTTATAAAGCGCCTTTCTCCAGATCTTAGAGGACTCAAAGCGCTGTAATTTCGCTGCAATGGATGGTGAATCATCACAATCAGATGGCATCAACTAGGTTGCTGCCGAACGGTGCACATCTATCCACATTTAGATTGTAACATCCACCAATTATCTGTGCAGCTCCCCAAATTCCATTGGGTGAAGGAAGTTTTTGATGACCAAACAACTAATCACCGATTTTTGCGATACAGGAGGAAACCGGAGATCCTGGAGAAAATCTGCGAGAGCGAGCATGGAATCGGGATAAACCAAGTGCACATGAGTCCTTGGGCCGTGCCGGGGCTTGAACCCGGGACCTCAGTGGTGCAAAGCGAGCAGGGGCTATTTTAACGTGCCTCACCGTCACGTTCGTGCAATGACATAAAAGTGTTGATGAAGTAGAGTGTGTTTCAAAAATAAAAAAATTGACATTTTTACCTGAATGTGACTGTAAGAAAGGCTCTACCATTGTCTGCTATTAAAGCATATCTACACGGATGGTTAATTGTCACTGCACGAATATTTCATCTTGTCACGTACGTGACAGTGAGGCACGTTAAAATAGCCCCTGAAAGCGAGGGAACTACCGCTGTGCTAACTCGCCCTAAGCTGGGGGAATATATGGTACAGAAAGGGAATAAATTCACGCAAAGCTCACAAAAATTGGCACTTTTTAGGTTAAAATGGCAAAATATAATGTCAATTTGGTCAGAAACACAAAAAAGTCTTAACTGTCGGGCGGCCACCATCCCACAGGGGGGCAAGACTTTTCACAGTCTTTCCCTCCTTGGCTATGCCACTGCACACAGTTACTCCCAGACTTTTGAGTTTGAAATTAGATATCCTATTTTGGAATCAAATCATATAATGCAACACAATCCATGACTGCAATCTGAAAACTACCTCAAATTTAGGAAGTCATTAGATGAAAGGGAGCATTGGGTGATATGGGACTGAACAGTCCCAGATCATATCACCCAAAGCTCACCCACCCTTTGTTTATCTCAATTACCTTACTTTGTGTATTAGGTTCCACACCACCAAATAGAGTTCCTATTCATTTATGTGTTAAAAGGTATGGAGGAATTGGTCGTTTTCTCATTGTTAAACCTCCCTGGTTCATTCAAAACACCATTTTACCTATTGTTTATGATATTTTCTACCATAAAACCAACAAATATTGGGTAGGTAAGCGGCTTGATTTTTTTCGCATTGACGCCAGTCGAAAACTACGTACATCCTGTCAATCTTACAGCACACTGATTCTATGTAGTGACGCGTCATCTGGCGAAGAAAGAACAAAAAACGTGCCTCAAATTTCAGAATTGTGACAAATGTAATCTTTTTATACTTAGATAATAAGAAAACCATCCACAAAGTACAGCTATCACAAAAAAATAGGCACATCAGCCTTCTTTCTAACTTTTCTTTCCCATTAAATCAACCCTGGTGTGGTTCTCACAATAAAAACACTGATTTTTTTATCGGCCATTTACCTTGGTGGTGTGATTTGGTGGTGTGGACTCTACAGGTTCCACACCACCAAATAGAGTTCCTATTCATTTATGTGTTAAAAGGTATGGAGGAATTGGTCGTTTTCTCATTGTTAAACCTCCCTGGTTCATTCAAAACACCATTTTACCTATTGTTTATGATATTTTCTACCATAAAACCAACAAATATTGGGTAGGTAAGCGGCTTGATTTTTCGCAGTGACGCGTCGAAAACTACGTACATCCTGTCAATCTTACAGCACACTGATTCTATGTAGTGACGTCATCTGGCGAAGAAGAACAAAAAACGTGCCTCAAATTTCAGAATTGTGACAAATGTAATCTTTTTATACTTAGATAATAAGAAAACCATCCACAAAGTACAGCTATCACAAAAAAATAGGCACATCAGCCTTCTTTCTAACTTTTTTTCCCATTAAATCAACCCTGGTGTGGTTCTCACAATAAAAACACTGATTTTTTTATCGGCCATTTACCTTGGTGGTGTGATTTGGTGGTGTGGACTCATTACCTTGATTAAATTCCTATTAAAAGTCCATTGTAATAGAACCTATGCTAGATTAAACTTGGCATATAATTATGACATGAATGGGTCAGTATAGTATGTGGTTCAAGGCACATTTACTTTAAATTCCTCATGGTCATTTCTGGTTGTACATAGTTTATATTTTTAAATGACTGAGATTTTATAGATGTCTAACTTTTCAATTTGCATTAAGAAATTTGTTTGTGACCCTTATCTGTAGTGTAACCAGGACTTTTTCAGAATGGGTGCAAAAGGGGAGGCAAACCAACTTTCAAGGGCAAAATGTATGAAAAATGTCAAAAATGAGCTAAAAAGTAGTCTCACAGGGGGCCAGCTGCCCCCATTGCCTCCTCTTTAGTTATGTGTGTGTCCCTTCGAACGAATAACCTAAGTGGCAAATATGCAGTTTACACACATTATTATCCAGATTTGTACCGTGATTGTTTTTGCTGTTGAGTTGTCTCAAATATAGGCAGTATAGAAGTAATCATTTTTATTGATATCATTGATACTAGTATTGTAAATAGTACATAATATGAGACAACTATGTATAAATATGAAATTTGACTGCAATAAGTATACTTACATAGATAAAAAAGTATTTTGTGATCCTAGCATCCTCTTTTTACGATATTTTTCAGTAGATATCCACGAAAAAAGCTTATTCCCAAAATTTAAGTTGATTCTGATTTTGCGTTTGCAAGTTATGCATGATTATGTGTATTACACTGCTCCATAGACAATGTGTTGTAATTTCGTTCTGGTGCACCAGAACGAAATTCAATTGTCACAATATCTTTGCTAAACCAATTAATATGCAAGAAATATTTTGTGAATAAACATTATGTAGCCAGAGGTTTCCAGTGACATAAAAATCTCAACTTTTTTTTAGAAAAGTGGGGGGATGAGGCTGTGGATTACGAAATGCCCTTTTAACATTATTTCTAAATAATTCAACTAAAGAATGCACCTGGTACAAAAATTAACTACTCAGTTTTATAATCCACCACTGTTTGTAAGTAAAAAAAAATTGTAAAATAGCTCAGTAACTATGTGTAATCTAAGATATATATAAGCTTACTGGTATACTGTCGTAACAGTGCCAAATGCTGCTAAGCAAAATAGTGTTATCTAATGTGGTATATTTGTGTCAACTACGATATAGCATAATTTTGCTATCTACTGTAGATAGCATAATTGTGTCATTTACTGTAGATAGCACAAGTGTGTCATCTACTGTATATAGCATAATTGTGTTATCTACTGTAGATAGCATCATTGTATCATCTACTGTAGATAGCGTAATTGTGTCATCTACTGCAGATAACATAATTGTGTCATCTACTGTAGATAGCAGAAGTGTGTCATCTACTGTAGATAGCAGAAGTGTGTTATCTACTGTAGATAGCATAACTGTATAATCTACTGTATATAGTATAATTGTCCCATCTACTGTATAGCCTATAGCAGCACAATTGATCTATTATTAGCATATTATATTTTAAATAGCTCAACTGGTGTGTAATCTAAAATATATCACATAACAGTGTTAAATACTGTTAATAGCAAATTTAAATGGTGTTATGTAGACAGTTTATGATACTTCTGTCATCTGCAATAGGCCTATGATGATACTTGTGTGACCTACTGAAGGTAGCATAGTGCAGTTGTGTCATCTATTGAAAATGTTTTCATTGTATCTTCTAGGCATACTTGTGTTATTTCCTTTTTATAGCATAAAAAATATCAAATTGTAGAGTGGGGGTGGTAAAATTTTGACTATATTAACATTATTCTGATTCCAAACATTAATTCTGGTATTAACACGAAAATGAAAGGTGACCTTTTTCCTGGCAAAGTAAGGAGTGCTGAATTTGTATTGTGTTTATTTTTTTGCTTGTAAATGGTTCAGTGAAATATGTCTGCAAGTTGGTCACGATTCACTTAATATTTCAAATAATTCAATACAAATTAATTCCTTACAAGGTATTCATTCATTGTCATTATGACATCCAACAAGAATGTTGGTTAAACTTTGACTGATTTTATGAGACAATTATATTTGAAATACAGGGTGTCCTAAGTCTTTACCATTTTGAACCATCATATCATATCTCTCACAAGTATTATCATAAGGAAAATCCAAATACATATTTGAAAGGAGTAAACAATTATTCTGATACCAAACTTGACATAATTTTATTTTCACTTTGAAATTTCCAAACCACCTTAGCCTCACCTTAATATTGGGTATTTCACAATTTTAGTTCACCTGCAAGTGTCCTTTTTAAACGTGGTATTTTTCTGTGAAAAATATGATTACTTTTATTTCTTCAAATTTTTTTTCTTTCTGGACATAGAAATAAAAAGAAACATCCTAAAAATTAAAAAAAAAGTTCATTTCAAGAAAGAGTTTGGGCCAAAATTGATTTCCTGAAGTTGGTGTACAACCAGCAACTATAGAAATAGTGAAAAGATGCATCGGCGGTGTCATGATAAATAAAAAAATTATAAGTATGAATCTACGGTGAAATATTGGCAAGCTTTCGGCCATAGGCCTTTTCCATACAATAGCTTTCGGCCATAGCCCTTTTTCATAGCCATGATACAATGTATTGCATCATGGCTATGAAAAAGGCCTATGGCCGAAAGCTTTTTTCCAGTTGAAAAAAAAGCCAAGGCACATGAAACCTCACCCTCTTTATAATGGTCTGCATCCGCTAGACCTACTAGCAAATCATATTTTTTGACTAGTTGCTTTTAAATTATTCTTATGACTTTGAGTCTCTAAGTGTGTATGCTGAATTCTGATATAAGCCACAAGTTCGTTTTTTTGCGAACATTAAAATTAAGAGAAAAAGCTAGACTGAAAAAATTGAAAGTGAGATTGACCAGGAAATGACCTCGAACAATGTTAGCATAAACAATCAGAATGCATCAGTATACATTTCATTGGAAACTTATTTTTAGATTTTATATTGTATATAGGTCATTACATTGTTATCGAAATTCATATTGTTTGCAAAAATAATTTAGATGATGCAAACACCAAGTTGTATTTCGCAATATATTTGGCAAATTTGTATATGTGTGTTCTATTATTGTACATGTATAAATTGCATTGTTATTGTGTTGGGATTTCATATTGTTAAATAAGATGATGCTGTACTAAGCTATTTCTTGTAAATTTGTGTGGGTTGTGTGGGGGTGTGTTTGTATGGGTGGGGTGTGTTTGTTTGTATGTGCATGCACTGTTTATGGGTGTGATAACAGCACAACTGTAGATTGGTGACAGGTGTTTGGAACCTGTAAAGTTTGATATCTTTTTAATCAAGTTTGTTGTTCAGTCAATACTGTTCTAATCATCAGAATAGTGTTTTTTCATATAATTATTGTGATGAGATTATAAATAATTAATGTAGAATGTTTTTGCTAGTGATGTAGGCTTATTCTAGTATTCTAGCAGTTTTTCAAAGGGAGAAATAGTTTACAAAAATGGGCAAAAAATCTGTAAAAATTTGTATCTGTTGCTATATAGTAAGTTAATTATGATGTTTGACTGCAAATAATGGTGTGTGGCGTGCAAGCAATACATATGACCCCTATATCAGATTGCATTCATGAGAAATGTATGAACCTGACATGTTTATACGACTGACGTGATCCCTTTCATACAAATTTATGGTTATTTCACAAAATAAACATGTACATGAATTTTCATTGTTGTTGCCTTCCTATAATATAGACATTGATCATTATTTGGTCCCTAGATGTGAAATTATAGGTGATGTGGCTAAGTTCCATTGGGCTATTCCAGTTGAAATCGGGGAAATCCCTATGGAAGACATGACTAGTTTAATCTTCTACTCAGTGATTGTGAATTTCAAATGTGTTTACCTGAATGGGTGACTTCATTTGCAATGGAATAGCCCATTTATATGGTATTGAAATCTAATCAGTATAACCACTAACAAGGGCAGTCAGTCTTAGGGGCCTTCAAAAAGAAATGTATGAAAAAGAAATAATGCACTTAATTTAAAAGAAATATTGCACATCATAAATATTTTCTTTATCATCATTTTGACCCCATCCCAGTTTTGGTTAGTGAGTCTGGAGAAAAACACTTGTTGGGGGAATTAAAAAGTTTGAGCAAGAATAATTTTGTCAGCCTTTTTGAGAATTCATAATAAGACCTTGAATAATCATGATGCTAGCTTGCAATCCAGTCATATTTTGATGATTTGTAAAAACACCTCAATCAGTGTGTGATGTGGTACAGGAATATGGATTATAATCACCTCTGTGTGTCACATTTTATGCGATCAAAAAATATATATTCCCTCAAAACAACTGATTATGAATTTTCATAGTATTTGATTCAATTTGAATTCAAAATAATATATTGACATAATTATGTTTTCTCACATAACAGTTCACAAAGTAACAAAATCGTATGATGCGTTGTGTACCTATATAACATACTGTGATAGTGCTTAAAAACTCAAATGTTATACACATTATCATGAATCATATCAAGATTCTGCTGAAATCTAGGGGATAATGCTGATGAAACTTTGGCCAGGCACAAGTTACCTGGTGAAGGGGTCGCCATAGATAGCTGTTCGGGGCATTTTTACAGGACGGGCAAGCGAGCCAACAATCTGGCATATTACCTTTTCCAGATGAGCCATGGGGAGAGCGGATTTGATTACTTTTGCAGGGTCCGCAGAGATTTGAACCTGGGACCTCTCGCATCAAAGTCTGGTTCCGGCACTGCGTGTAGGAGTGTGTACTCATGCTTGTTGGCCAACTTTGAAAACACCCCTTTTGCATCTCATATATTTACGCGAACTTTTTAGGATAAGAACACCCATATTTTTAGCAATTTTCTGCCCTTCAGCAATTATGCCCTTTTTTACTAACAAATTTGATTGAGGAAGCCTATTTATGACAAAACTTCAGCAAATCGGTTTTGGCCCAATACAAAGTCAACTTTCATTTTACAATAGTATTTCTTGAAAAGAACCCTGGTAACTTTTTAGTATGTTTCTTCTATTTCCAGAATGAAAAAAAGATTGGAAATAAAAGTAATTACTTATCACAGGAAATATAGTGAGTTAAACTTCGTGAAAATGAAACAGGTAGTGTTTTTGAAATACTGTAAATATGACCATAACAAGTTTCATAGAATGTTTGTTTGAATAGTTTTTTGAGAGCATTGAACCTTGAGTATCAGCTATGCATGGATAGTACAATGGTTGTGATGTCGCAAAGTTCAACATTATTTCCTGTTCACATCCTGATTGCCTTTTATACAGGGTGTCTCTGAAAAGTTCTGAAAGAATTGTACTGTTGGAAACTTTAGTTATTGGATATTTTAATGCTCGAATCAAATAAAACAAGACCAAATAACTTACACACTGGCACAGTAAAACAGCTTTAATAATACTTTTAAATTTTGAAAATTGATTGTTTCATTCTTATGAGAATTTGAATTTTACGAAATACCTTATCTTCAATCCATTCCAAGGATTCAAATATCAACTATAATAGTTGGAAGTATCAGTGTGGTCTTTGTGAGGGGTAAGCAACCAAATGATTTGGTTTGCTAACTCAACCTCCTAAAAGAAAATTTCACCCCCCCCTACCCCCCAAAAAAAGAAAATTTAAATATTTTGTTCGCAAAAATCATGTTAAGACAGGGCAAAAAAATATGTCCACCAGGAATTTTTTGTCTTTGTCTCCCTCAGCCCCTGATACACCACTGAACATGTAAAATACTTAAAATCCCAAAAGGATATTTACCAAGATCACACTGCGAAGTACCAAGAACTTGCCCGTTTCAAGTGGACATTTTATATTCCAAACCATAAATTTTACAGTTTAAAGGACAAGGTCTTATTAGTGGACTATTGCATGACATACGTACTTGTTTAAAACATGCAATTTTTAAGAAAAACAAGATGCTCATTTTTAATTTATGTGCGTGTTTGTTAAAAGGGTGTTTACATCAGAAGATGCTATCACTTCAGTTTACATTCAGTTTTAGGCTTGAAGTAGAAAAAAACAAAGCATAATATTTGTCATAAAATGTGCATCCACCATAATAGTCATGCAATAGTTCACTGATGATAAGACCTTGTCCTCAAAACATTGTCTTATACATTAATGCTAAGGAAACACAGGGCACTGTATCAGTGCTTGCCTGAATCTGTGGAACAGATTGAAAATATGGTATTTTCGTTAAACTCTTATATCGCAAGAACAAAGTCAATTTTCGAAATTCAAAAAATGTATGAAAGCTGTTTTACTCTGCCAAGTATTTGGCTATGTTTGATTTGAGCAGTAAAATATCCCAAAGTTAAAGATTACAATGGTACAGTTCTTTTAGAGACAGCTTAAACAATAAAGGTTCACTGTTAATATCCACAAGGTAATAGGCATATTATTGCATAACAATAGATACAGCTTGGAAGTTAATCCATCTCCTTTGTTATGTTATGCAATAAGCATATAGCCCCGCATATAGCTTGTAGGTTAATCCATCTTAGTTATACAATATGCATATTGTATTGTTTGTGGGGAAGAATTTCTGTAAAACTGACTTTCGGTATAAACAGGGTTGCCAAACCCACGATTTGGTAGCCCAATTGGGCAACTTTTGAAGGATTTCCTGTCCCATAGATACCAATGGTTAAGAAAAAAATTGGGCGACTTTTTCAACATTGGCTCCCTCGACTTCGATAGTTTCATGTCCCATAGAAACCAATGGTAAAGAGAAAATTGGGCGACTTTTTCGATTATTTGACCCATGATTCGGGCTGAAATCTTTTGGCAACCCTGGGTATAGAAACCCAGGATCCATGTATTGGCAAACGTCTGGCAAGTTTCTTGCAAATAGACATGTTTAAATAAACAACTTTGAACTGAAGCAATACAAAATTGTACCTTGCCTGAAAACACATTCAAAGACAAAGTATAAGTTGAAAGGCTCACACATTTGATGATACATCCCTGTAATCATCCCTATGGTAGTACCCTCACCACCCCAGGTGTATTCTCTGTCAGGTGAGACCCAACAGGAATATAACTAAAGAAAAAAATATATAGGTTGCATTACTTTGGCAGGTATTGATACACAAAATGGGTCAAAATTCATTACGTTATCTCAAAATGTAATGTAAACTTCTTTTTTTTTCTTCAAATTTTGACACAATTTCTTGAATTTTGGCTCATTTTGTGTAATTATTCCTGCCAAATTGATGCAACCTATGAGTTTGATTTTTTTTTCATATTAAGAATTGAATGTTTGTGCATGTACTGAGCATGTTCTTTTAGTGATTGCACAATATTAGAGAGTGTGACAATTTAATTTAAGAAATTGATTGAGGTATTTGTATAATTGATGCCAGTAAGACATGGTACATCGTGGACAATGATAAAAGTGCATTGCGTCCTATCTCTTTAGTTATATTCATCTTAGGGTGAGACTGTCAGGTTATCTTCAGCAACAATGTGTAGCATGCATGATTTACACCAAGGAACACAAAATAATAATGACTCTTACAACTCGATTGTTAGGTTCAGCAGATCAACAAAGCTTTTTTATTGTTTTATTTCTTATCCTCCAGTAAACCCCTCATATAATCAGCAAAGTGAACACCACAAAACAACAATGGTTATTTGACATACTGGTAGTACATTCACACAAAAATGTTGCAAAATGTTCAGTTACAATATACAGTTGGTTTGCCTTAGCTTAAGTATCCCCGTATAGTAAAGAATTAAGCTTGAGACTAAATGTTGGTCAATTTTGAGATTTTATCGGTATTTCGTAAACCCTAATACAGAAGAAATTCTTTACGATAAGAGTAAGGTATTGATATGCATTAAGTGTTTTTGTCATAAGGGCCCAATTTCATGAAGACTTGAAATCAACTGTGAGTATCACGAATCAGTATCATGGATTTACTTCAGGGTAACTAAGATTATTGTATGACAAGCCTGTTATAATATTCAAACCAGATTTATGTGGTATACAAGAATTGCACAAATGTCAATTGAACTACATCACAAATGTTCATCAAAAATCCACCATCATTAAGCAATTAACTGTGTACAGCCACTAAAAATAATCACTTCTTATGTTACAAGACCATATCTAACACATTAATGTGGAAAATATGAAAGATGAAATATGTATTTTTATAACCTTTGACCTTGAATATTAAACATTGATATTCATTCATTTTATGTTTTACCCTATTCTATGTGTATATTTTGTAAGAGGAATAACATAATCCTAGAGAATTCTTTTCACAAAACACTGTTTTATTTGTAAAAGTTATTAATTATGATATACACTGAAGAAGATGAACTATACAATTGATGCCAATAATTAGCAATGACTTGTGCACTACAAGGTACATAAATGATAATACATATTAAAATGTATAGACCAGGTCAAAGGTTAAAGATCAAATGGACTTGACCTCATAATAAGGTTAAAGTTCAAGCTGATTTGACTCTTGTACTAACCCTTTATTCTTTCTATACAATGTAAATGTTACAATTGCAGTGTTGTGTGATTTATTACACAGAACCTTTTAGAATTCATCCAAGTGAGCCAAAACATTAATTATTTATATTATTTTTGAAAATTATTTAAAAAAAGTGATTTTGATGTGCAAAATTAACCAATGACATTCTAGCAGTGCTAATTTTATGGGTACTGATTTCAAACATAAGAGTCTGGAGGATTTCATTTCAATATTTTATATTTTGAATTCTAAAAAAATCTCTAAACAGCATTGAAAAAAATAGAACCACAAGATCCGTAGTGACTGATAAACAACATACATATTCACATTCACTCTATCTCGCCTTTTACACACATTTAAACAGTACTGCGTGCAAGAAATAAAAAATTATGCACTGAAAAAAAAATTATTCAAACTTGGAAAAAAATAATAATCACTGCACTAAAAAGATACAACATCCACCTGATACCATTTGGACATGTTTTTCTCATCATAAATTTCTATAATAAACAATTATAAAGACTGTTGTTGTTTTATCTTATATGGTTTCATGCACTATTTACTACGCTATATTTGTTAGGTTTATCATAATCACTGGCTAGTCCAAAGCAAGTAGTACAAACAAGGCCTTGGGTAGGTTTAAAAGTAGCCCCCGGTCAACTGGTACAATGTCAACAAGCCCCTTGCTGGACACGCCTTCCACATCTTTCACGGCTGTATATAGTACTTATGACAATATTAACAAATCTACTTGCTGCTAGGCACCAAAACTAACTACACAGGCATCCATCTGATTTACAAAATTATACACCCAAATTGTTTTTATAGCATTTGTAGCGATCTAAACAACACAGAGTTTATTATTAACAAGATGTTATCTCAAGCACATTTAAAAATCACACAATTTCATTTTGTGGCTGTGTACTATATAGAAAAAAAAGCAGCAACATTTCAAAATCAATATAATCAAGAATTTACTGATACATTTTTTGGGATTAACTACAAATTCATCAGTCAATATAATATAGGATAGCAATTAATACATCTATATTTTCAAATTTGAAAGCATCAACAATTATCATATCCCTTTAATTTAATTAGTTTGGTTCCATTACCATAGCAACCAAACAGGAGAAAAAAAATCAGATTTTATCACTACATTATATACATACTGTTTGGTACCAAAAATGTTTGAAATTTGTACCACTTCTAGATTAATCTTTCCATTTTGTAGTTTTTGAATTTCCCGCCACAAAGTGTAATTTAATTATAGCAGACTACACCTATTATGTTGGCTACATAAAATGTTGACAATGTAAATATAGTGGTACATACATGCAAGGGTAGGTACAATTATTAGTGTTAATTTATGATATTAAAATGTTCATATTACACTCAATTCATATTAAAATTGTATTAATTTACATATTACATTTTGTCATGAAACATTTCCAAAAATGAATTTTCCACATTAAATAATTACAATTTTCTTATTTTTCGTCCTTGATTAAATAACCATTGGAATTTACCAAACGATTAAGATTGTCATACGCCCGTGGCAAAGCACTGCAGGTTAAAACATTCACTGTACATAATGTGGCAAGCTATAGGGAATTATCTAACAGCGGATTTAAATATCTACTCTACTTTGTACGTACCACAAGGACATGTCATTGGCCCAACTTATGCTAAAACCTGAATATATCAACTTAGGGTGAACATTCTCCAAAGATCAACAATTTGGTCAATTATAATCAAGTTAAATTCATCTTCAACATAATTTTTTTTTTAATTCCCCCAGTTGAGCACTATAAAAATTGTTTGCATCACTATATTCAGGTCTAGCATAAGTGGTTAGACATAACTGTGTTACAAGTCTATTTTGTTGTACACCAAAAACTTACAGTTCACAGTCACTACATTATAATCCACAACTATTTATACAATATGTTGCTACCACGCATGGCAGCTGCTGATTGCAAATTTATTGAGCTTGTCTAACTGTGGGGCTTTTTCAATTTCTTGCTCCTGAGTATACAATAGGCTACGCTAGGCTACGATTATGTCATGGCTTTATGTGTTTCCAATATTACAAATATGGCACTTCAGAACTGCGCCTTGGATTTTATAGTCTTTGTTTTGATATCAATCAAAGCAAATCATGATTTCTGTTATTATACAATAGGCTCATGGTATGTGTTTGTAGTAAGCCTAACACAACTGGCTTAAAGCTGCCATAGCTACTAATAAGAATAATAATAATGACAAAAACTACATTTTCTTTATGTTTGGTATATTAATTTCAAGTTTTTGTCCATATATATAGTGTAGCATTCATATTATACACCCCATTCTATTTCAGTACTTTTTGATATTTCATCTAATAATCCAAATATACGGACTGGGAATGCTTCTATACTTTTATAAGAATAATATAATTATTAATAATAATAGTAATAATAACATCTTTTGAAATTGACCCATAACCTTTGACCTCTGACCTACATATACGTCTACATAGTGAGTACTTCAAAAAAAGAGGTCACTCATACTTAATAATTCTGTCAATATATTACAAGTAATAATAATTAAGATTAAAGATAAAGATGTAAAATTGAATACACAAATAATTTCTTCTGATGCTTAGTCACTATAATATGTGATATAAACAAGTCCAGTTTTCTCACCATGTAAGAAAACACACACAAAAGACAGGAGCACCAACAGAGAGATTGAATTATTGAGGTTGTACTGAAATGCATCACATTCAAAATGGAAGTATGCTTGTACAACCTCCCTGAGGTTGCCATGGTTACTTAAAAGGTAACCACGGTAACCTCTTTACCCATCTTGCCCTGCAGGAGCATCTCCCGGCCTTTCTCCATCTTTTAAGAAACTATCGACGATATGTTGGAGATCTTCTCTGAGCTCTGACGAGTCTTTGATTTCTTCTCCGTCTTCCTCAATGTTGGTTTCGACATCTTCTGTTGTGTCAACTTCTTCGCCGTCTTTCACTAGTGTTCTCTTGGTGATTTTCTTATGGACTGTTATTCTGTGTGGATGAGGAAGAGATGGATATGTGTCAGGCAATATAAAATGTTTCAAAACAATAAAAGTTACAAGCAACATATAAGTAGTTTGAAATGCATGAGACTGACAATTTAATATTCAGACAATCCATATCATTCATAAAATATAAACCATTGCATAGCATTAAATGCAGGCATAACATACAAAATTACAAAATATCTTGGTTTGGTCTTCAAACCATTGTATATAGGCTATATCTTTAAGATTTTAAAAAAATGCCTAGACTCTAACAGGTCACTATAGAGGAATTAACTTTACGCTGTTGGAATACAGTATAAACTGAATGGGCTAATTTAGTTGAAATCCATATATCCCAATGGTAGACATGACCTTAATCTCCCACACAGGAGGTGTAGATTTCAAATGGAGTCACCCATTTGAAATTCACATCCCTGTGTGGAAGATTAAGGTCATGTCTACCATTGGGGTGTATGGATTTCAACTGGAATAGCCCAATACATACTGGCTTAAGATGCCAAATATAAAAAACAAAACACATCAACTAATCAACAATGGGAGAGAATTAGTACCAGAAGTTGTACAGGCAACAGTGGTAAACAAGTATGTAGAATTCAGCAGCAGAACAAGTATGCAGAATTCGGCAACAGTAAAAGATCTCTATACTAGCACAGGGTTTCAACAATTAATCACAAAAGAGAGATTTTGTAAAGAAAAGTAAGCTGATTTAGGGGTACATTTGATTTGATTTCAATTTGGTCTGTCCAAAATTGAGACAAATCTGGTCTTTATGGGTTTTTTTTTCCAAGTATGATTTTTTTAAAGTGAACATTTTGAGTCTTGTCGACCACATATCAACTGTACAAATTAGTACTGTCTTTTCAACTGTTGAATTTGGTACTAAAATTGATAATGTAATCAAGTAATTAACATCATTCAAGTTTGAACTCACTGCATGGTGCATAGGAAATAGACACGCTGTGAATTGTCTTCTTGAATTCCATCTTTGTTGCTTCTTATTTTTGCTCTGAATATTATACCTTGCATTTGTTCTTAAATTGATACTTTTATAGCTAGTTCATATTTGATAAACATGAACCATAGCTCAACGTTATCCTTAACAATGAATAACTGGATGTAGTTAATGACCCTTGATCAATGACTTTCAAAGTGACCAAATAATGATATGTTATGATCGACTTAAAATGCTACCTACGAAAATGCCTTAACTTGTAAATATTTTGAAAATGATAACCAATGGCAATGAAGATATTAAAGTGTTATCCAGAAGCTGTAATTACTAAATCTACCTATTCATATAAATCTCTAGCTATAGCATGAAACTACAAAGTACCAAAATAATACACCATAATATGATAATAATAGAATAATAATTCTAAATTTGGTCCCATATTCTACTTATATTCCCTCTTTCTATCTATGTGCTCATCACAATCTTCACATATGACATTATTCAGCAGATGATGTGCTAATATATTGACAAAATTTGCTTTTTAATTGTTTTGGATAGATCTGCACTTTGTTGTTGGCCAGGAAAAACCTCGTATGTATCATTGGCCTATGAACATGTTTAAAGCAAAACCTCCTATGTAACCTGTTGGCAGTTTTGTTTTAAACATGTTCAGGGGCCAAAAGCACATAGGAGGTTTTTCCAGCCCAACGACGACTTTATTTTAACATGGCAGATGTCCTGTCTTCACTGAATTATGCATATGAATAGAAGATTGTGTTCTATAATATGTCTATTTCCCATAACATGCTGATGCATTCATTCACTTCAAGTGCTGTAAGTCATTTTGTTAGTATGTGACTCAAACCATGCTCCTTTTTGGCAAAGTTTCATGGACAAAAAAAACGGCCAAAGTCAACTTTTGACAAACACCTGAATTGTTGAATTACTTTGATAACACAAAAATGATAAACTCCAAGTGTCTGATGTCACACAACATTTCGTCTGGTAAATTAAAGAAATACCCCATAAATTTTTCCCCTGATTTTCTTCAACGACAATATGTCTAGTAGACGCTCGTAACCTTGCCACCTTTTTGGGAAAGTTTCATGGACAAAAAAATGGCCAAAGTCAACATTTGACAAAAATTGGAATTGTTGAATTAATTCGAAAACACAAAAATGATAAACTCCAAGTGTCTGATGTCACACAACGTTTCGTCTGGTAAAATAAAGAAATACCCCATAATTTTTTCCCCTGATTTTCTTCAACGATAGTATGTCTAGTAGACGCATGTAACCTTGCCACCACAATTTGTACTGACATTATGCCCTGCTGACGATATAATACATTTCACAGTTACAATACTTTTGATTATAATACAATTATAAAACAAATAGATAAATCAGGCAATCAACAATTTTAATCATGACAGGGTCTTCCAATAGTTTCTTTTCAAGACAGGAATTTAAAAAGATGGCAAAAAAATATTTCAAAACTATAAACTCAGGCATCCAACAATAACATTTTGACATATTCATTCAAATATTTATCACTGTAAAATGTGGGTATGAGTCACATATATGTCAATATTTTTTAAGTCAGTCAGTTAATTAATAACAATAACACACACATTTGTGCTTCATTAGCCAAAACATGTTAGTAATAAAATCACATCAGTCAAATAATAAAATCACATCAGTCAAATAAAACAAAACAACACTCCAAATCATTCCTTATCAAAGAATATCCTAAAAATGGACCAAGAATTCCTTCTCCACCCGGTCCCTTCGCTCAGAACTATGGTGACAATGATTGTTCTTCAATTTTTTACAAGAATTTTTATATTTACCCCCTTCTTTGTGCAAAATTGAGCACAAAATGGGAAGGGGGAAATAACCCTGTTTAGTTTATCAAGGACTACAATTTTAAACACCCCTTTCAATGAAATATAATAAAGAGTCAGTGACCTAAAATGGATGCATAACAAGGGCTTTTGGGGTTTGCTATCAATCGCAATGATTTAGGCCGATACACATCGCTCCATGCCGACCAATTCCAAAGAACGATATAGCTAAATAATTAATTGTAGGGAGTTATGGTTGTTTGTTCAAAGTACATAAGGTGTTTTTTCTGAAATGTCTTCAAATCCTTATCTCATATGTTCAACACATTACCAGATTTTTCCAAAAGTACATCTTTCATTAAAATTTGCACCAGTGTGACTTAAATGCCCCCTATTTAAAGATTTTGAGGTCTGTGCTGACGGTTGAAAAAAATAACCCTTTTCCACAATATTTAGAAAGGCCCAGTACAATATAATAATTATATAAAAGTTCTGAGTAAAGAGACCAGGTTTCTTTAGTCCTAAATGTTGCAAACCTCACTACATCATTCCATTGTATCTTTTTCAATAACTGACCAAGCTCATTTTCATTTCTTAGTTCAGCATGATGCATTCTTAAATATCGGCCAGAAATACCAAGATGAATGGGGTTTCTTATTAGAGATGAACAATCAGGGTGGGTCAACGGCCTATTCCAGTTGAAATAAATACACCCTCTGTGGTAGTCATGACTTTAATCTTCCACAAAGGGAGTGTGAATTTCAAATGGGTTTACCTGAATGGGCGACTCCATTTGAAATCTACACCCCTGTGTGGGAGATTAAGGAATTGTCTTCCATAGGGGATGTATGGATTTCAACTGGACTAGCCCAGTGGAGAATTAAATAGACCTGAAACTCGTCGGTTTGGTTTATTTAACTCCTCAATGGTCAGTGCTTTTCACATTAAGTTGAGCAACTGGCTATCATAGGTTGATCGCTGCTAATACTAAATTTATTTCCCCTAGTTATGTTTCGTTGCAAGACCATCATTATTTTAAACAATTCCAGTTGTTTTCCCTGTTCTTAATGTGAAAAGCTTTAATAACACCATGTAATTTCTTTCAACTATTAATATGTAAATGGTTGCACTAATAAAACCTTTCTGGTTTCAATAATTAATGTTTGAAAACTGTCCTCGTTTGAGTGTTTATCTACTTCAGTGACAAACACTGCTTTTCAGTCGAGCCTTCATGCAATAAGATTTTAACTTGATAAATTTCTAGTTAACTACAAATAACTCGTAAAAACATAATACACTGTATCCTGAAATCAGATTACAAAGTTCCAATAATGTTTAAGATTCTTTTAAAATTAAATATGCAAAATTAAAATGCTTTGAAATTAAATAAGCAAAGAATGATACAAATTAATATGCTTTGAATATATCTATTCAAATTTCATCAATTCAGATACAAATGAAGGCGAATAAAGATTCTAGAAAAATAGCATTTTTTGAAATTCAAATAAAAATAAACAGTCAAAACAATACAAATATTGTTTTTTTGAAACATTGAAAGTTGCAAAGAACTTACGCTATCAAGAAACAAACATGAATAAATTGAAACCAATAAGCTTTATTAGAATAAGAAAAGGCGTAAATTAGAGGGTTGAAAAAATAAACAAGCTAGCTGAGCTGTCAACTTGTGCTTACCATAGAAGGGAAGGGTGCATGATGGGAATCATATTTTAGCATGGAATAAAGAAAAACAATAAGTTATTTTATCAAAATCAATGACCAAAAAGAACTCAGGCCAGGGGGTGATTGCACTAACGGTTGCGATGCATCTCAAGTCTCTTAACCCATCGTATATTCCAACCTATCGTAAACTCCATTGTAAATCCTATTGAAAAGTTACAGGTGGTTTTGATTTCCGATGGGTTAACAAACTTACAACCTGTCAGTGAAATAGACCCCAGGTCACTGAATGACCAAGACACTGAGGACTGGTCAGGCATTGAAGCTTGGTATTAAAAAAAGAAACAATATACTACTTAATGCTTGCGTAATTGACCAATATAAGTTACTGCAACATATATATTCTGCTGAAAATCAAACACAGTTAAAGTAAACATAAATCTATATGACTAAACAAACTAGACTACTGAAAACTTATGTTTTCCAGTGATGTTGGCCTGGTCCTTTTTGGTACAAACTTAAAAACATATATACATTGTCACACTTTTTTGGTTATTTGTGCACAGGTTCAGCAAAATAAGCCACATGTATGCCCTCTTATATTCTTATTACCTGATCATTCTGCATTATATCAATCATCATCATCTTTATTTCATATAGCCCATAGGTGTGCAATACAGACGTCTACTGATTTTGGTTGGCCGATTTGAATCGGGGTATTGATACTGGTATCTCATTGGCTAACAAAACCAACATTGCCTCATGTGCCTCAGCTCATGTTATGAAGGAGCAATCTCATGACTAAACTTTTAAACAAATAACGCAGGCATTTGGATCTACTTGTTTGCAATTGTGGGTGCATTAAACATGCTAAGTGACACATGTGAAACTTGTGTACCGCTAAAACTTACAGATGCCAATTATTCATCAAAATTCCAATATGGAGGATTTATTGTGGCGTTACATACAGGGCTGCTTGAGAGTACCTACTCACTAAAATGGTGAAAATTTGTGATAAATCTCCAAGACAGGTATTCAGTTGCATATTGTCTTTCCCCTTTCAAATCAATATCACTCCTCAATTTTGAATGCGATATTAGAAAAAAAATTATTCTGGAATTGTCTGATACAAAAGGGCACACATTAGCATACTGCACTATTACTACTGAAAGCCACGTAAAAGTAACATACTATAACATCACTTGAAAATCAAAAGGTTGAACACTATATATGTATAAATAGCTTTTGCATTCAAAAATATTCACCACAAAATAGACTACTAAATCAAAGTGTGACACTTTGTGGGTTGACTATAGATATACATAATTGATCTAGTGTAGGTAAATAACGCTCACTCAAATCTGTTACCAATTGGTGAACTCGAGTTGGGTTTCTTTTACGTAATATATATATGATACATGTCATGCAAGTCTAAATACTACAGACATACGACTCTATTAAGCTTCCTAGGCAAGTGCTGATGGCCAGGTTTGTTTTCTTACCCGATCATTTGTTCCAAATTTGTTTGCTTTACTTCTCTTTTTGAACCATCATATGTTACACATCAAAAATACAATTTCTACTTCATGAATTTTTTAATATACAAGTCCAAATATTGCAGGCACCAAACACATTTAGGCACAGGCCAGGCAGGTGGTCTATTGGGCATGTGCCATGTAGTGCATTAATGGCTTTTGGTATACCGTACATAAGATGAAGAAAATTAGATCACATATATTAGATCACATATCATGTAAAACACATCGCCAGTTGTGCTCTTTCATGAATGTGTATGAAGTGTTTTTGTACTATCTCACTGAGCATTGTAAATACTATAATGTATACGTGTTTTTGGTTTGTTTGTTTTTCAATTAAGATATTCGCTGTCATAGTGCATGTTAGTAACCAACCATTGGTTACTACTCCAAGCCTGGGCTCATACACCTGTTCCGAATTTTGATATGCCATAGGCTTTGTGTTAAGATCATTTCGATCAGTGGTTCGTAACAAAGAAAGCGTGATCCAGTTGACCTAGCAACGGTCATATTCTAACGTGCACTACAACAGCGAATTAGCCAAACAAAAATAGAATCTCTTGAGTGTTCTTTTCTCAGCAGCTGCATCAACGTAAAAGTCCTCAAACACAGAGAATAATACTATATGACCAGTGAGTAAACACTTTGGACATGTACATCAAAATTTCAACAGCCATCTTGCCGTAATTCTAATAAATCTATTTCCAGAGGTAATCGTCTATATAACTACATCATCAAGCAAAGATGATGTTACATTTGCATACCTGTGGACATCGGAGCCCTCTGCTCCTTCTGGTATTGCATCAGGGTCATTAGGATCGACTTCCACCATCTGATATGTACGTTTGATGATACGTTTTCTTGTCACTTTCCTCACTGTACCATCTTCCAGTGTCTCTTCAAATTCTTCTACTACTTCTTCAACTTCATCATCTGGGAGTTCCTCTCCTGGAAAATAGTGATGAAGAAAAGGAGAATTGGCATAAAAAGATGAACCAAGTTTCATGTTGCCAATAGTTGCATCATCATAACAATAATTAGGCCTGGAATAAAATGGGTGTTAGACTAATTGAATCAGACCTTTTATTCTTACCATACATTACATCATTATACATGGTAAGGATGTACTTTAACCAATTATTAAATTCTTACAAAAGTTTCAACTACTTAACATTCTGGTACAAATGTAAATGAAAGGGTAATAAAAATTTCAACTTGGTTGGATGAACACTACTCTTAATACACGACTAGTACTATTTAAGAATACCAACCAAATGAGAATAACACTTTACACTTTGAATCTAGATTGATCAGACCAAGGTCATCCATACTGAATCTGAATGGACCAGGTCAAGAACCAATCTACATCACTTGCATTTTGTGGACTCATATGTTGCTACATAATCCAGATCAACATACACTAGATCTAGAACTGAATTAATTAGCAACACAACGGCAGATATTCATTGGTTCACCTCAAGTTTGGTAGTGATGTCAATGCCCTTTCACCTTTACAAAGCAAGCATGCCAACAAACCACTCTTGTACACATGTGTGTACATTTTGCTCACAATTCCATACTGCGACCAGCCAAATACACATTTACATCACTACCAAACTTGAGGTGAACCAATGTATAGACCTGTTAATAACAAGGAACAGGATCTGTAGCACTAGACCATATCATTACCTTAAATTTTAAAAAAAATGATTAAACATATGTTGGGGAAACAGAGCTGCTGTATAGATCTGAAAGTTGAGATTTTGATCACATCACAAGATTGGGGAGTAAATCTTGTGTTTTGTGAACAAAATATACATACTTGAATCCACATTATCATATATATTATACATCATTTATGCAGTTAGTATAATCAAAGAGTTCTTTAAGCTGTAAGAACAAATGTGTGGTTCTTAGGTATAATTATAACTCTACAGGCAAACCAGTCAATGGTTTTGCTCAAATTTTAACTTTTTCCCTGCAAATTATTTTGACATGCCATGTACATATATTCACCTGATGAGGAATCTTCTGAAAGCTCTTCCACAGATGGTTGAGTTTGTATGACCTCTAGAGAGTCTGTACACACAAAGTGACCAGCAAATAATTGGTATCAGAGTTGGATTTAGTGAGTAAATATTTTGCACACACCACTCACTGCTTGGATTTCAAATGAAAGCTTAAATTTTTTTACCTACCTCATTGTAAAGGCTAAGTTCAAACAATAATCAATGAAGTCTATGGCAACAAAGTGCCTATACTGTGCTCTCTCTAAGTAATATCAGAGTTTACAGTATTAAAATAATGTGTTTTGCCAAAGTTTGAATCAACATGCCTGGGCAACACTTAAGAATGATAGACGCCACCTCAAGAGTTTAGTATTAAGGTTAAATTATAGTGTTAGGATTAGTAAAAGGATTTGGGTAGTATTAGGAGATTATGTTAGGGATTAGAATTAGGGTAGGCGGTGGTATCCATAATTCTGTAAGTTTCTACCACACTTTATAAACAATTTATGAGATACCTAATGATGCAGCTTTCAGCTCAAGATGACACAACTGAAGCTCAACAGTCATGGGCATCATTATACAATACTGTGAAAGACTTCTTCCAGACTATCACTGAACTTAGTCGTCGTATATGAGAGTAGGTATATGTAAGTAAGTGGCTTTATATAGAGTGCATAAGACAATCCAGGGTGTGTGTTTGGTTATGATTTGGCTACAATATACATGGCACATTCAAATTAAGCGGCAGGAAAAAAATTAAAATCAACATCACCAATGGATGTTTCTGGGCTAGGCAGGCATTCAGCAGGCTATTCCATTTCAAATCTCCCTTCCCACATCAATATATTTATAACAAAAGCTGGTTTGAGCATTTGGCAAACCTAGAACTATACCATTTTTCACCCCAATGTGGCAGTGACGTCAATGCATATTTTATTGCAGGTTATTCGCTCAAGTGCTGGCCTACACATGCTTGAAGGCGCTGCATATATGCGTGCACGAAACAGCTGCCTCAATGTGTTGACATCACTGCCACATCAGGGTAGAAAATGTTATGATCAAGATAGCACTCTGTGGCCTTCCACTAAGGCAAGGGAAGTTTCAAATAGTATAGCCCAATACAAGGCAAGCATGATCTGTGATATTTCATGTATATTAGGAATTATCCAAAATCCACTGCAGAACTCAGCTCAGCTGCTACATAAAAACTATGAATTACATAGGCCTATTTGTACTCTGTAACTTGATTACTTTTGACCAACCTATGAAGTTAACAGCATACTTGTAACCTACCAGATTCCTACTGCTGCCAACCCCAGAGGTACACAACATTGTGACTACTCTAGAGTACCAGTGTGTGTACTGACAATACATGTGATTCCAATGTGTGTACTCTAGACAGGTACTCAAGAGTACCAAAGAAGTAGCTGGGTAGCAAGCAGTATACATCTGGCAGCACAGCAGCAATAGGAATCTAGTTGTGTAAATGGTAGAATGAACCTACCCTACTTGTCATGCATGAAATGTCAACATATTTATGTTGCTGGACAAATGGTAGACAAATGGGACCAAAGTTTGCAATTATAAAAATTCAGGGATGCAAGTCAATGTTTAACAAAAAGCCTGAAAAACGATTTGAAAATGACCAGAATGGCACTAAAATGGGCTGAAAATTAAAACGACAAAAAAGCCTGAATTCAGGCAAAAGCCTAACTTGCATCCATGAAAATTGATTCATTATTGCAATTTGTTGCTCATAAAATAGGTTTTGCATCACTGGAAAGTACCTTGAAATTTCTATTTGCTTTTGTTTTTACTGTTTTTTGTTCCTTATTTTTCTAACAAATTCAACATTTCCAACTGAGTAGATCGAATCAAGTCGCAAGTATTCTTATATTAATTTAAATTGGATTACTCAACTTATTATGATGGGTCATGATATTTTATACACAACAGAATGAGTTTAATTGTGGGGGTTTCATCACATGTTGAGGCCATCATGTGCACTATGTACTGCAAGCAAATAAAATGATTAGAACAGCATGTGTGCTGCAGCCTAGAAATAAATCACAAAATGAAATCCAATTCTGTAAGTTGTCAGCCACTAGCCACTTCCATGCAAATGTTCACTTATCTGTGTTGTGGTTATTCTGCTAGTTTTCTTATACTTCCCTTCATGCACTGCAGCAAACTTGTCTTTTATGCATAGAAACATCTTTCAATCCTCACATACAGGTTTTTAAAATGCAATGACTATAGTGTAACACAGACATTTGCATGTCTCCAGCAGAAGTGACTCTTTCCACAAATGCATGATGGGAAGTATGCAAAGGATGATAGGCTGTATTCATAGTAACATTTTGCTCTTTTTGCCACACACTGCATTATGGGACTTCTGATGGAAAATTGCATAATAGAGCATTAAGTACAGCCGGTCTCCAAACCTTGGGCTCTTGCACATTGCTTATGTGATAATCTTAACAGTATAAGGCCAGTGTCATTGTATCACTTAATGGGTCGGCCAAAAATACCATTTCTGACAATTAAAGCTGAGACATAAAAAGAATTGCAAGCTCTTCATAACATACTGTCAGATACTGATAAATACAGCCTATACACACAAATATCTTCAAGCAATAACCTTTTGGAAAGTGTGGTTGGTCATCAAGATCTGATATGTCTGGTGTCTGAGGCTCACGTGGCATTGTATCCAAGTCATCATCCTCATCCAAGCCTCCAAAAGCTCCATCTATACTAGAGCCATCGGCAATAGCATCATCATCACTTCTGTCGGAATCATCTAAAGCCAACTCCACTATGGGAGATTCAACATCACTATGGTCTTCCTCTAACAATATCAGGTTATGTTATTATAAAAGATGGATGCATTAATACAAATGTATGATGTGACAAACTTGTCTCTTGTCTCATGACATGTGACACAATCTGATCTATTCATCCCGACAGAAGCAATTATGAAAACTGAGTTATTATCATCACTATCACAGCAACCAAGTGTAAAGGGGTGTGATTCAAAGCTTGTGAAATATCCTGAAAGTAGTAGAAGATCCTGTAAAACAGCATGAATTTTTGCTAAAATGCTCCAAAACGGGCTGAAAATCATTAAAATTGTGTAAATTTTGGCCCAAAAAATCCAGGAATTCAGGAGAGATCCCAAGGAATCACACCCCTGTGCTGAAAACCTTGCATCCCAGCAAACATGGTTGCATAGTTCTGAGCTTATACAATGCCAATTTGGTTATTGTCACATCTCAATTTCACATTTGCTGCCTTTGGCCTACTTGGATCAGATAAGTTACATATTCCACTATCATGTGATTATTACATACATAATAAATAATACATTGTATATCACATGCTGAAATAAACTAAGAGAACTGCAGTTCCAACCAGTTTGTGTGTCTTCCTTGGAGACAAACAGTGTAGTTATTCCAGTTGAAAACCATACACCCCTATGGAAGACATGACCTTAATCTTTAGCATAGGAGGGGGGGGCAACCATTCAGGCAACCCCATTTGAAATTCACACTCCCTATGTAAAAGATTATGGTCATAGCCTCCACAGGGTGTATGGATTTCAACTGGAATAGCCCATTGTTTCCAGTCAAGTTCAATTCACTTATTTGCAATCTATACATTCAACTACTGGAGGTACACAATTTTGATCAACGAGTGACTGTCAAATATGGTGAATTTTCAATTTCTCTAGTATAATCTCTTTGATAGATCATACCATCAAGATTCTAAGAATGAGAAAACAATTCTGAATTCAATACATGAGACATGATAATTGAATTCATCAGAAAACCCTTTTGTTTCAGCAACTCATCAAATCAAATCTGAGGGAACCAACCATTTTGATGCAGCAATCTTACCTGGTAATAATTCATGGAGTTCACCCTCTGGCTGTGGTGGTGCTGAATGCTCAGCAACCATATTATCTTCTTCAATTGGAGGTTCTCCTGATGGCATTGGTGGGGCATCATCTTCTGGGTCACTCTCTGGTGTATCTGTAATATTAATGGAAACACAAACTTAAACATTGGCATCTGACCACAGAAGCTCCCATAAGAATACACAGAGGCTCCCACAAGAATAGTCCATGTTTCAAATTACAGGTTCAGTTTTGCATGTGTAATACTGTTATTCTTGTGAAAACCTCCCTCCTACCATAACAGATTCATTTCTTTTGGTGTCATAATTTCATCCTTGCATGTCCTATCTCCCTCTCTCTCGTGCTCCATGACACATCCCCCTTTCTCTCCGTATCTTTGACCATCTGTTTGGCCTGTTTGTATCTCGCTCTCTCTCATCCTCTCTCTCAGATCAATTTGTAAGATGATAAGTTGCATGTTATAAATCCAACCAAATCTATTTCTCTCCCTAACAACCCAAACAGCTACTTACTGGCGTCAGCATATTCATTCATAGCCTCTGTCAATGCAGCCACATCTGCTGGGTCGAATGAAGATGGTTTCTTGTGCTCTGCTTCTCCCAGTTGTTCTGGTGCTGATAGGCCTTCATCAATAGGTGTCTACAGTAACAAAATATACAATTTACTTTTAAATTACCTCTGAAATTTCAATCAACTTTTTACAAACTATTGGCATGCTTTTTGTGAAGATATGCTAGTTTTATAAATTGTTTCTTTCTTTCCTAAATTATTTCAGCATTCCTTCATTCAAACCTTAAAAAATTAATTTCAGTTCAATTTTATTTCATACATGATGAGTGTATCAATGTCATGATTTCATACTTTCTGATAGTACCATTAGTACCACCCCATGATACCCATCCATTATTTTGATGCCTCTATTCATTGCTACGCTACCAATTGCTTACCATTCCTGCATACTCATTAGGCTCTTCCTCATCTTCATCATCTCCTTCATGTCCCTCTTCCCTGGGCTGATCTTCGGATTCCTTCAGACCAAGAGAAAGAATAGGAAATGTGTAAGAATATACCATGTGTAATATGTCCAAGCAAAATCAGTCCGATGTTTGATTTTTCTTCACCATTGAAGTACACATTGCAAACACTACTCCCTATTCCAGAAAACTACAGCCCTCATTTTTTGGAATTAAAATAATGTTATCTTGTTTTGCCAACTGAAATATAACTAAATCATAATCCTTGTTAGTTCGAACTAGCAATAAAAGTCAAATTTTAATATTTGGACAATTTGAAGGAAAATGGGCCAAACAATTTTAGTCACAAAAGTCAAAGCATTCAAAATCTTGATTACAGGCTAAGAGTGAGCTCAAAATTAATTTTAATATTTTATGTTATTTTTGATAATTGGTTATTGGATATATTAGAAAATGTGTTTTCCCAAAGTTAGAATGTATAACTTGAAATTTGTTTTTTTACAAGTCTTTGGGTTTGATTACCACGGTATACAAAAACACCCTAAAAATGCATGTTTTTGGACCTCATTTCCAAAAATAGACCAAATATTAAAATTTAACTTTCATTGCCAGTTAGAACTAAATAAAGGATTAGGATTTAGTTGCATTTAGTTTCATTTGACAAAACAGGATAATATCTTTTTAATTAAAAACAATTAGTGCTATATTTTTCTGGAATAGGGAGTACACTTTGTTGTACAATGTATCAAAATTGAAACAGTAGTTACTAGTAATATGAATTTATACCACATATGTTCCAAGCCCCTAATATTTTCCATCCAAAAGTAATTGAAATAGAAGAAATAAAAGCAGTAGTAGACGCAAACAATACTTACATCTAATTTGCCTAAATCTAGAGCGGATTCCTCTGCTGGCGCTGACTCCTCTGCGACCATGTCCTCTTCTGTGATTGGTTGCTCACCTACTGGTGATGATTCGTCTTCATCTGTGTCCATGGGTTCTATGTTGGGGTAATTAATAGATACAGGTCATGAGTGAACTTAGATTAATTAAAGTTTCTGTAAGCTGGTTCCCATTCAGAACACAAAAACTTTCTACCCACATGAAAACTGACCATAAAAACACTACCGCATTCCGCTAATGTCCATGCGGCACATTTGGATAAGCTCTAGACCAGATATTATTGAGTGCACGGCTTCAATCTCTGCTGGTTCTGATTTTACTCTCTCAATTTTCAAGTCTGTTCACCTGAGGTTCCTTTCATGTTTAATTATCGTTCTCATGGGCCCATATCATTTACTTGCAGTCAATACATGTACTATTTGTGTCTTGCATCATCTTAAGCCCTGTTAAGATGATGACTTTGCACACTCAATTTACTATATATCCTGAGGTTCCTTTCATGTTTAACTATCAATCTCATGGGTCCGTATAATTTATCTGCAGTCAATACATGTACTATTAATTTTGTGTCTCCCATCATCTTACACCCTGCTTAGACGAATTAAGCTCTGTAATACACATAATAGCTGGGCAAAATAACTGCTTCATTGTTTTCCAATACTGCACCAATCAGCATGGAGCTTGACGTGTCTTCTCTCATAATATATATACTCTACAGTTCCCAATTACAATGATGAATGAAATAAAGGAGTGCAATACTCACGATCATCAACAGACATTTCATTGAGGGCGTCCGCAAATGCCTGGACATCTGCTGGATCCATGGCCTTCTGGGGTGCTTGCTGTGTCTCCACATGGAACTGGGGCTGGAATGATTCTTCTTCTACTGCAGGCTATAAATTCAATTCAAATATACAACTCAATAAATATACGCATCATGATGTCTTATAACAGACTAACAGGGTGGATGGTATAAAGCGTGAATTCAGTGATGCCAGCTACTTTAGGATCAAGAGAGCGACATTTTTTGAAAGCGTGGACCAGGCAAACCAAATTGTTTGGTATACAAGTTTAACATCCAGGTACAAATATGGTAACACTGGCATCTCTGTTTATATGAAAAATGAAAATGATTTCTTAACACACAACTAGGTAAAGCTCTATTTTTATGCAGTTTTTTTTTCTGAGCAGTTTACTTTGTATTTCAAAGCTTTCAATTGCAGTAAATAAAAAGATGAATCAATTCTGCACTAAAATCACTATGCAATGATCTCATGGATTTGATCAAAAACCAAATTGCTATAAAATATGATTCTTGTATTGGTTTGAAAGAAAATCAATCACATAAGTAATTAGAATAAATATTGGGTATGTATGTTGAGTGGCATACAAAGTTAGCGCAAAATGTCTTGCTTTTTGGTGAGGCATTCAAGCAATCAGGGATTCTGGAATTAGTGCAAATTAAAATCAGGTAGATTTAATTTTCTCATTATTTTTTATTTTTCCTATTTTTAACAAAATATTTCAATATTTGATATATATCTCATCCTTAAACACTCACTGCATATCAACAGCAACATAAATAAAGCACACTCAACAATATGTATATTTACAAAGCATTTCACACTTCAACAAATGAAAATGAAACTTTTATATGATTGGAACCAAATAAAACCAAAAAGTGGTATATAGAAATGTTAATTTACTGTACAATGTCCATTTTACTGATAAATCAAAGTCCACTAAACAAGATTACAGACCAAATTCTTTACAAATTAAAATTATTATAATTTGATTCCAGTCATTTAAAACTTTCATGTTTTACACAAAACAGTCACTTGTACATATAACCATCACAAAACACAACTCATCTCATCTCTATGTCACAAGTTGCAGAATACACTCACGCACAAACTTGCTCTCTATCACCACACCCATAGACCCACTCGGATAACACACACTCTCTTTCATCACAATCGTTAAAGAGATTATTCATTACTCTCAACCCATTACTTAAGAGATAATTAGAGAAAAGTTGTGAAAACGGGATCAAGAACAAAGGGAGTGAGGGATGTTAACAAATACTTGTCTTCAAAATTTACTAATCCGTTCAAAAGGAGAAGTTAAAAGATAGGATTTAATTAGTAAAATTTAAAATTTGGTATTTAAATTCAATTAAGGAAAGAAGTATTTTGTTGATGGTTGTTTAACTTATAGAAAAATGCATAGCCAAAATTGCTTTGATTATATGCTGCAGGGTTGGAGCCATTCATATTTCTGCAATAAAAAAAAAAATTTTAAAAAATGATAAAAAACAGCGTAAAAATGTTCTCCTGTGGAAGAATTAACATGTTGTCAATGTTTGATTATGTGTAAGAGTAAAATAATTTATGAGGAAAAGCGTGCTAACAATTCTACATTCCAACTAAAAAAAATAATTAAAGAGGAAAAAAATAAAGGCAACAGCAAAAGCACTATACTAGTAGAAACAGCTTGGGAGAAGTGCTAACAAAATGGTATGCAGAAACAGTCATAAATAAATTAATGTAAATACTTGTAAACACTCTCTTAAAGTACAAAGCAAAGAATAACAACATAAAACCGATCAATTTCAAAATAAATACAACAGCTACATCATTTAATACAAAATACTGAAAACCAAAATGTTTAAGCTTCATGAAGAAATTAAACATGCAAATGAAAGTGCGATACAAAATTTCCCTCCCTGTTTCCCCACAAAACCACAGCAAAATATGACGATGAGGTGCAGCAGCAGCTCTTTGACGGACAGACGGACGAACGGATGGTGGCAGCTGGAGGTGCAGCACACAATTAAAACTCCTGACATTCCTTGACTGGCTAGCTAGTCTCCTTCACAGCACACATGCTGGCTGTTGAGGAATCAATGCCATGCCATGCCAGGTCAAAGGTTATCATGCAAACTTTGGTATGTTTGTTCGCATCATACAGGTATTATTTCCTCCACACCACGACATCTTTGTACCTCAGAGTATTCAGCTGGCTTAGATTCCTCCTCATATCGTGTTTCCTGTACCGAAAAAATATTTTTGGGAAGGAAAAAAAACAGCAAAATATTAGCAAAATGTATTTTAAAATTGATGACTACACTACCAGAAAATACTGTACGTTACTCTACACTACACTTACTTTACAAAATTTGTAACTATATCTACAATCATGCTTAAGTAGATACTTGTAAAAAAATAGTTTAGCAGTATTTTTTGTAGATGAAAAAAAAAAATATGGTGTTGTATGTTAACTTTGCCGGCAGTAGTACTTTTTTACATGTAAATCATGCACTGTAAGTGACTTTGGGATGAAGAAAGTCTTTATTCTTTCAACCAAAGTCCCCTAATGCATGTTTGGTTAAGGCTGTATTCCTGTTTGAATAACACATGGCATTGTTACTCTACCATATAGTTATCATAACATATCCAAAATGCACTAAGTTAAGCAGATTAGAGGGTAATCTGTTCCCCTTCCATTTCAAATATTGAGGTCCAAGCCCGGGGCCCACTCATGTATGAAAGTTGTAAGCATCCGCGTGAACTGACTTTCAAAAATGACTCTAAGTGAGGATGTCAAATTTTGTCAAACTAACTCTAAACAAGGATTTTGCACAAATAAAAACACCCTAAGCAAGGAATTTGTTTGAAATTTGCCCCTAAAAGAGGAGAGACTTGAAAAACACCCTAAGCGAGGAACTGATGGCTTGAGTGTTTTGAGACCCTAATCACGGATCTGCGCGGATCCTTGTTTTTCTTTTCAAAACCACCCTAACTCCGCATTTTCTTTCACGCGGATGCTTACAAGTTTAAGTCTGAGTGGCCCCCATGGGTCAAAGATATGATTAAACTGAATAGCTCAAGGATAAACCGCCCAATCTGCTCAACTTAAAATGATTTGCATTTGGAAAAAACTATCCCATATTACTTGCCACCCACTTTGTTATTGCTTTATGTTTATTTCATGCATGTGTATGTAATAAAAAGTACAAGTATTTCGCTACTTAATCAGCCCCATTTTATGCACTACAAATTAATCAGATGAACATGTCCATGTCAGACGTAATACTTATAGTTAACTTAAATCTTGTCCATATGTAAATCAAAATGCATGACCTCAATAGCTCATTTGCATATACGCATGCTGTTCATTCATGTTCAATGTTTAACATTCTGTTTGCCACTGCTTAACAGCAGTCTCCACAAATTGATCAAATTAGTTCATAACCACACACTAAAATCAAATCGAAACTCTTATAACCATTAGCAACCAGAAGTATCATGCAAGATAAGTCCACTTCCACAACATGTTCCTTTTAACTTGGAAATTAAAACAAATTCAATTCCTTTGTTTCATGATAGTAAGTATTTTGACAAACCACTATCACCACACTGATCAAGCAAAATCTCTTTCAATAATAAGATTTCTTCTCAGTTCCATGCAAAAGCACACATGTCCTAACGGGACCAGGCTCAAGCAAACTGCTCAAGTTAATTACAAAATATTGTAATAAGCATGCTGAGCTATGGATAAAATATAAAAAAAAAAAAGACTATTACCGAATCATAACACATCAAGTGAACGATTTTAGAAAAGAGTGCTATAATTGTATTGATTGTTTTGTATTTCATTTGTTTGTAAATGTTGAGAATTGTAAGTGTGTAGCTGATGTATGTAAGGATATGTGATAGGTGTGTGTGTGAGAGAGAGACTGTGCACACCCCTGTTTGTATGTGTGAATAAACTAAGTGTTTATGTACAATTCTTTCACCACACCATGCAGAACAGAAACACAACAATGGAACGCACAAACATGCCAAATATGAAGAGACTTTGATGAAACAACACTTATTAATGCAGAAATACAAAGCAAAGAAACAATAACATATTATGTCCCAGTATATAGAAGTAACAGCACACATTGAAATAGTTTACAAAAAATGAAATGATTTATATATTACCCCACTAAAGAAATGTCTCCATATGTATAATAGCCCTGCAGGACTACTGTATGATCTGCTTCAGCACATATTAATTATAAAGACTTATCCAATGAGTTCTGACCAATTTTGGAATGACGCCCGTTTTTTGAAAAACAGACTGCCTCTGCCTCACATCCCGACATCAATGTGTTACTTTCTTACTTATTCCTGGAAAATCTTTTGTTTTAAGCTTATGTCCGAGCTATCCAAATGGGGTCATGACACACTGGTTTAAAAGCACTGGCCTATAATTAACCAGGCATTCTCAACCTATTACAGCCAGGGATCTCAACAATCAAGAGAGTAAGGCAGAGTGTGAAATGTGAGCAAATCACATGGTGTCAAGAGGTGCCGATTAAGGCTTGCAAGCTGTAAGTGCATAACCGGGGCCCAGACAGAAGCTCTAGGGGCATAACTAGGGCCCAGCTTGGTATATAATTTGAAAACTTGCACCATAACAATAGTTTGAGTAAATCCAACGAGTCTATCGAACCATCTATCAGGAGGCATGTACATACAGAGACATTCCCTTAGAAAAATAATTCATTAAATTGTTACACCTTCCATGAAAAATGAAATTATTTGACACAAAATGTTTTTTTATACAGATGATATTTCACCAATTCACCCTGCATGCCTATAATATATAAATTGTAAAATATTTGGCATGATGGACAGCAAGCGGATGATTTGGGTGGATTATAATCTAAATGGATTAAATGATTGGGGAAAATAAATAATATCTCAAACGAAACATCCACAGCAAATCAACTTTATAGTGACAAAAATAAACTTAACTGCAAAGAAAAAAATTAACGTAATATATATATATGTTGGTATGCTTAAAAGTACAGAACTTAAAAATGTAAAATGTACAGGGTTTGAAAGAAAATCAAAATGGATGGTTCAGAAAGATTTATTTCTTGTTTTCCATGTGGCTGAAACAGCGGTTGCACAGTTGCTGGTGTTTAACAAGACATTGCCAATGAAGTATTTAGGTTCACATGGGCTACAGGAGATAACAATTTGGATGATATATAGACACCATAGATGGTAAGCTTTCTGCTGAATGAGTGAGTGACAGCTTAAAGTGACAGGTAGGGTGGTGACAAATAAAAGATGCGAGGAGGCAGTAGCAGCAGCAAACTAAAAGATGATGTTGCATGAAGGAAGCTCAGCTTGGTGATGACAGGTTGGTGACTGACTATAATAGCACAAAGACAACATCCATGACAGTCATGTACCTCATAGTGTGCATGATACGAAGATTGGTAACTGGATTCTACAAAAACAGTTTCTGTTTTTGTGATTGTTTCTACATCCCCTTCATCAACATCAGGCTCTTCCTTCTCAAGGACATCTTCTTCATCTGGTTCTTCTGCAGGATGTGCTTCATCTGGTTCACCTTCTTCATGCTCCTGTTCGAGTTGTTCTTCCTCATGATACTCCTCTGATTGTTCTTCCTTATGATCCTCAACATCCTGTTCTTCTTGGAGTTCTTCTTCATCCTCTTTTTCTTCAAGTTGTGCAGGTATTGCTTCTTCTTCACAGAGTTCTGTTTCTTCCCTAGCCTGTTCTTCTGTTGGTTCACTTTCCTGTGGAATGTCATCATCTTCTTCGGATGTTGGTTCCTCATCAGTCACCAATTCTTCATCTGAGACAGATATGCCCTCAGTAGACAGAACTTCTTCACTTGCTTCACCCTGGTGGAATGCAGTTGACACAAATACAGCTCCTTCGAAACTAAGAGTCTTCGATTCATCATAATCTCCTTTCTGAAGATCCTCTGCAACTTTGGGCTGTTCAACCTGATCCGATGTCTCATCTACTGGTTCTTCGTCTACCACATCTTCGGGGCAAATGTCTTCTGGTGCCTGTTCTTTACACATATCTTCATCATCAACTTCAACTTCTTCACTCTCAGTTTTAACTTCTGTCTCTTCCAGATGTGTTACTTCACTTGTTATTTCTTCATGGTGAGTTGTTTCAACTTTACTGAATGCAGTTGTCGCAAACACAGAACCTTCAAAGGTTAGGGTCTTAGATGCCTCGTCTTCTGGCACTTGCTCCTCATCACTTTTCTCAAGTTCGTCGGTCTCATCAGCTTCCTCCCTTGTGTCAGTATCTTCCTGTTCTACTTCTTCTGCTGGCTTCACACTTGTCTCTTCTAGATGTGTAACTTCTGAAGTTATTTCTTCATGATGAGTTGTTTCAACTTTATGGAATGCAGTTGTCGCAAACACAGAACCTTCAAAGGTTAGGGTCTTGGACTCCTCATCTTCTGGCACTTCTTCATCATCCTCTTTTTCAAGTCCTTCAGGAATTTCTGCTGTCTCTTCTTCCATCTCAATGTCTTCCTGTTCAACTGGTTCTTCACCTTCTACATCTTCCTGTGTGGTGTCTTCTAGTGCCTGTTCATGATCTCCTTCATCATCACTTATGTGTTCTTTGACCTCTGCTTCCTCTGTTGGTTTTGTTTCTTCAAGATGTGTTACTGTGCTAGTAACTTCTTCATGGTGACTCGTTTCAACTTTGTGAAATGCAGTTGTAACAAACACAGCACCTTCAAAACTTAAGGTTTTTAAGTCATCATCTACAGGCACTTGCTCTTGTTCCCTTTCTTCCATGGGTTCTTCTTCCGCCCCATCTTCCTTTTGAATGTCCTCCTGTTCTAGTGCCTCATCTGGTTCTCCATCTACTACATCTTCAAGTGGAATTTCTTCTGGTGCTTGTTCTTCTACTACATCTTCCTCATCAGCTTCTTCTTCCTCTACATTCTCTGTTTTGCTAACTTGTGTCTCTTCAAAATGTGTTCTTTCACTAGTTATTTCCTCACTAGTTGTTTCAACTTTGTGGAATGCAGTTGTTGCAAACACAGCACCTTCAAAACTTAATGTCTCAGATTCTTTATCTTCTGGCACTTGCTGATCATCTTCTTCCTCAGGAACCTCTGATGTCTCTTCTTCCTTTTGAATGTCCTCTTCTGGTGCCTCCTCAGATGGTTCTTCGCCCTCTCCATCTTTTGTTGGGATGCCTTCTGGCTCCTCTTCATCATGAACTCTTTCTTCAATTTGTGTTACTTCACTAGTTATTTCCTCATGATGACTTGATTCAACTTTGTGGAATGCAGTAGTTGTAAAAACAGCACCTTCAAAACTGGTCTTTGATTCATCTTCTTGAAGATGATCATCTTCTGATGGGTGGTCTTCTTCATCATCTACTTCTGATTGTTCTTCCTCTTCTGCTTGCTGGTCGAATTTTTCTTCACTTTCCCTTTCTGTTGATCTCTCTTCCATTTCAACTGGTGTCTCTTCAGAAGAAATCATTCTACTCTCATAAGTCTCAACCTCATGGTGACTAGAGGCTGTTTCAACTTTATGGAATGCAGTTGTTGTAAACACAGCACCTTCAAAACTAAGGGTCTTGGCCTCATCGTGTTCTGGTTCACCATCATCTGCTTCTTGCTGCTGTGCTTCACTTGGAATGTCATCCACAGCTACTGCATCTTCAGTATGAATATCCTCCTGTTCAAACAGTTCATCAGATTCAACATTTTCAATGTCTACTCCACTATACACTATTTTCTCACTGGTTACAGTTTCTTCATGTGTGTGGAATGCAGTTTTCGTATATACAACACCTTCAAAACTCATCGGCTTGGTTTCAGCAGTTGGTTCCAAAGTCACCTGTTCATCAACCTGTTCTAGTAGGTCAGGTACACATTCTGTCTCAAATTCTTCTGTTGGCATTATCATTTCTTCAGTCAGCACATCATCTACTTCAGGTGCCTCTGTTTGCTCTAGTTCTTCATGGGGTGGTATCTTAACAGCCCTAGCTTCTTCAGGCTCAACTACACCCTGTGCTACCTCACTGACCATGGTTTCTTCATGCTTGTGGAATGCTGTTGCCACAAACACAGCACCTTCAAAACTAAGGGTCTTTAACTCATCATGTTCTTCTGGTTTGTCTTCCTCCTGGATGGCTATGTCCTCATGTGACTCACTAGTTTCCATCGATTCTCCAGGAGTTTCTGTATCCACTGGTATTTGCTCTTGAGTGTCTGATTCTTCTTTTTCTACCTCAACTTGGTGGAAACTAGATGCTACAAATACTGCTCCTTCAAACGACAATGGTTTCTCTTTGTCCTCTTCACTTTCCTCTTCAAGAACCTCTTCATCCAGTTCTTCTTCTTGGGTCAGATCCATATGTGTGATTTCAGGCACTTGTAATCCTGCCGGTTTTTCAACAGATTCATCCGATTCTTCTTCATCTTCTTCTTGATGAATTGCACCACCCATCAGATCTTGAGCTATAACTTCATCTGGGTGAAAGCCAGTTTCATCATCAGATTCTGCTGCAGCTGCTGCTGCTTCTTCCATCAATCTTTCATTCTCTTCAAAGCTGTCTTCTTCTGTTATTGGCCCATGTACATGTACCCTTGTTACCGTCCTGGTTTCTTCACCTCCTATTGCATAACCACCTGTAGCACTATCAACTTCATCAGTTTCAGCAAGTCTAGCAGATTCATCTGGGGGAAGGGGTTGTTCCTCTGTAACAGGGGATGTAAGCTGTGTCTCTTCTTCTGAGACCGTATCTGGTGGTTCAGGAGCAACGATTGAATCAGTGACATCTTCAGCTGCATCAGGTTCATCAACCTGTTCAGTCTCTTCTTCTTGGACTTCAATCTCTTGAGACTCCTCTAGCCCAACATGTTCTTCTTCTGCTGGTGAAGGAGCAGGTGTCAGTGGTCCTTCCTCTACATGTGGTTCTTCAATTTGCATACCCTCTTGGGCTTCTTCCTCTTCTTCAATTGGTACTTCTTCTTCAAGTTGCACCTGTTCAATCAAATTAGGATCATAGTAATCTTGCTCAGTTGGTCCATCAAGTAAAGGCACCTCATCACTTTTTGGTGATATATGTTCTTCATCTTCATCACCTACTTCAGCTGCTTCAAGTTCCTCCAAATCTGTATCACTAAGCTGTTCAGGAGCTGCTGCTGCTGCTTCTCCTTCCTGTGGTACTGATTCAGGTGTATCTGGCAACTCCTGAATTTCTGGAGTCACAAGTGATTCTGGGGAATAAAGTTTTTCTGGCTCGGTGAGCAATTCATCAGGTCTTTGCTCCTCAAATGGCGGTGCATCCAATACAACAAATGGCTCCTCTGATTCTGGTGTTTCTGGTAGCACTGGTATATCAGGTGTACCTGGAAGACCTTCATCTGCTTCAACTTCCCCAAATTCTAACGTATCAGGACGTTCCATTACTTCATCTCCTGGTACTGTCTCAGCTACCTCTTCCTCCTCTACTTGAACTTGTTCTTCCTCCACAGGTAAATCTTGTGATTCATACTCTTCCATATCTTCCACATCTACTTCTTCTTCCTGAGTTTCTTCAGGTGACTTAGAATAAAACCCATCTTCAGTGATGTCCATAATTTCAGGAGTTGCTGGTCTCTCTTGCTCAGTACGTTCTTCTGCTTCAGCTGCTGGGGTTTCTCTTGTATCTTCCAATTCTGATTTCTCCTCGATGTCTGCAGGGGCTTCTTCATCTTGATAATCTTCAACTCCTTCCAACGTATCTTGATCATCTTCTATTTCTACCACTGCTTCTTCAGATTTTGATGGACTTTCTTCATCCTCTTCAGCTGCAAATATGCCCTCCTCTTTGGCCTCATCACTTTCGGAATGTCTTCCTCTTTGGTATCAGCTTTATATTCCTCTATATCAGCTGCTGCTTCCATCATCTCCCTTTCTATCCCACCCATTTGTTCCCTTTCAAACCCTGTAACCTCTCTGTGGTGTTCAATTAATACCTCTGTTGTTGTAGTATGTGATGTAACTATATGGGATTGTTCTATTTCTATATGTTCTAAGAATTGTCTATCTACATCTACTTGAGTATGTTCTACACTACTATCTAATGTATGACCTGGTTGGGTATACGCTTCAGAACTAACCATTGGTTGGATCATCTCCTCTTCTGTTGTTGTTTCTTCTCCACTTTGTTGAATTGAGCCATCCTCCAGTCTCTTAATATCCAGTTCAGTTTTAAATAATCTTTCTCTTTCCACCATCATTTCAACTTTGTGTCTCCTAGGTGAAATTCACCCTCTCCTGTGCCTCCGCTGATATTTCTGTAGATTCAATGGTTTCATGTTTGCCGTCCTCATGTCTCATGATTTCTACTTTGGATTGATAGCTGGTTTGTCTTGCAAACTTCACATCTACTCTATGAGTGAAGGCATCATCTTCTGCAGGTGCTGCCTCCTCATCTTCATCACGATCTTCAGGTAATTCCTCTGGCTCTGGTTCAGCAGGACGCTCCAATTCCACTTCCTCTTCTCCATCAGTCTCCTTTGGTACTTGAACTATTTCTATTTCTTGCTCCAATTCTTGATCTTCTTCAACTTCAGGTACTCTTTCTTCAACTTTATCGAATGATTCTGGTTTCTCTTCTTCATCTACATATGACCTTAAAAATAAGCCAGAGAAGGCAGATGGAGGTTCTTCTTCTTCTGCTGATCTTTCCTCTACAACTGCAACTGTTTCTTCTATTGTTTCCTCAGGAGCAGACACTCTGTCAAGTTCAAACCCAGCCTTTGGTTCTGGCTCAAATTCTTCTGCAACAATTTCCTCCTGTTCAACCTCTTCAGGAACAACTTCTTCTTGTTCAATTTCAGGCTCCTTTTCTTCTACAATTACAGCTGTTTCTTCTACCTCTTCAACAGGTGGTTGTTCTTCTACTTCAACTTCAGGCTTTGGTTCAGGCTCAACCTCTTCAGGAACAACTTCTTCCTGTTCAATTTCAGGTTCCTTTACTTCTACAATTACAGCTGTTTCCTCTACCTCTTCAACAGTTGGTTGTTCTTCTAATTCAACTTCAGGCTTTGGTTCAGGCTCAACCTCTTCAGGAACAACTTCTTCCTGTTCAATTTCAGGCTCCTTTTCTTCTACACTTACAGCTGTTTCTTCTACCTCTTCAACAGGTGGTTGTTCTTCTAATTCAATTTCAGGCTTTGGTTCAGGCTCAACCTCTTCAGGAACAACTTCTTCCTGTTCAATTTCAGGCTCCTTTTCTTCTATTACTGCAGCTGTTTCCTCTACCTCTTCAACAGGTGGTTGTTCTTCTACTTCAACTTCAGGCTTTGGTTCAGGCTCAACCTCTTCAGGAACAACTTCTTCCTGTTCAATTTCAGGTTCCTTTACAACTGCAGCTGTTTCCTCTACCTCTTCAACAGGTGGTTGTTCTTCTAATTCAACTTCAGGCTTTGGTTCAGGTTCAACCTCTTCAGGAACAACTTCTTCCTGTTCAATTTCAGGCTCCTTTTCTTCTATTACTGCAGCTGTTTCGTCTACCTCTTCAACAGGTGGTTGTTCTTCTAACCCAACTTCAGGCTTTGGTTCAGGTTCAACCTCTTCAGGAACAACTTCTTCCTGCTCAATTTCAGGCTCTTTTTCTTCTACTACGGCAGCGGTTTCTTCCACCTCTTCAACAGGTGGTTGTTCTTCTAACTCAACTTCAGGCTTTGGTTCAGGAACAACTTCTTCCTGTTCAATTTCAGGTTCCTTTTCTTCTATAACTGCAGCTGTTTCCTCTTCAATGGGTGGTTGTTCTTCTAATTCAACTTCAGGCTGTGGTTCAGGCTCAACCTCTTCTAGAACAACTTCTTCCTGTTCAATTTCAGGCTCCTTTTCTTCTACAACTGCAGCTGTTTCTTCTACATCTTCAACAGGTGGTTGTTCTTCTAATTCAACTTCAGGCATTGGTTCTGGTTCAGTGTCTTCTGGAACAACTTCTTTCTGTTCAATTTCAGGTTCCTTTTCTTCTATTACTGCAGCTGTTTCTTCTACCTCTTCAACAGGTGGTTGTTCTTCTAACTCAACTGCAGGCTTTGGTTCAGGTTCAATCTCTTCAGGAACAACTTCTTCCTGTTCAATTTCAGGCTCCTTTTCTTCTACAACTGCAGCTGTTTCTTGTACCTCTTCAACAGGTGGTTGTTCTTCTAATTCAACTTCAGGTTTTGGTTCAGGCTCAACCTCTTCCGAAACAACTTCTTCCTGTTCAATTTCTGGTTCCTTTTCTTCTACAACTACAGCTGTTTCCTCTACCTCTTCAACAGGTGGTTGTTCTTCTAATTCAACTTCAGGTTTTGGTTCAGGCTCAACCTCTTCAGGAACAACTTCTTCCTGTTCAATTTCAGGTTCCTTTTCTTCTACAACTACAGCTGTTTCCTCTACCTCTTCAAAAAGTGGTTGTTCTTCTAATTCAACTTCAGGTTTTGGTTCAGGCTCAACCTCTTCCGAAACAACTTCTTCCTGTTCAATTTCAGGTTCCTTTACAACTGCAGCTGTTTCATCTACCTCTTCAACAGGTGGTTGTTCTTCTAATTCAATTTCAGACTTTGGTTCAGGCTCAACCTCTTCAGGAAAAACTTCTTCCTGTTCAATTTCAGGCTCCTTTTCTTCTACTACGGCAGCTGTTTCTGCTACCTCTTCAACAGGTGGTTGTTCTTCTAATTCAACTTCAGGCTTTGGTTCTGGTTCAGTCTCCTCTGGAACAACCTCTTCCTGTTCAATTTCAGGTTCCTTTTCTTCTACAACTGCAACTGTTTCTTCTACCTCTTCAACAGGTGGTTGTTCTTCTAATTCAACTTCAGGCTTTGGTTCAGGCTCAACCTCTTCAGGAACAACTTCTTCCTGTTCAATTTCAGGTTCCTTTTCTTCTACAACTGCAACTGTTTCTTCTACCTCTTCAACAGGTGGTTGTTCTTCTAATTCAACTTTGGGCTTTGATTCAGGCTCAAACTGTTCAGGAACAACTTCTTCCTGTTCAATTTCAGGTTCTTTTTCTTCTACAACAGCAGATGTTTCCTCTACCTCTTCAACAGGTGGTTGTTCTTGAATTCAACTTCAGGCTTTGGTTCTGGTTCAGTCTCTTCGGGAACAACTTCTTCCTGTTCAATTTCAGGTTCCTTTTCTTCTATAACTGCAACTGTTTCCTCTACCTCTTCAAGAAATGGTTGTTCTTCTAACTCAACTTCAGGCTTTGGTTCTGGTTCAGTCTGTTCAGGAACAACTTCTTCCCGTTCAATTTCAGGTTCCTTTTCTTCTACAGCTGCAGCTGTTTCTTCTACCTCTTCAACAGGTGGTTGTTCTTCTACTTCAACTTCAGGCTTTGGTTCAGGCTCAACCTCTTCAGAAACAACTTCTTCCTGTTCAATTTCAGGTTCCTTTACTTCTACAATTACAGCTGTTTCCTCTACCTCTTCAACAGGTGGTTGTTCTTCTAACTCAACTTCAGGCTTTGGTTCAGGCTCAACCTCTTCAGGAACGACTTCTTCCTGTTCAATTTCAGGCTCCTTTTCTTCTACTACGGCAGCTGTTTCTTCTACCTCTTCAACAGGTTGTTGTTCTTCTAATTCAACTTCAGGCTTTGGTTCTGGTTCAGTCTCTTCTGGAACAACTTCTTCCTGTTCAATTTCAGGTTCTTTTTCTTCTATTACTGCAGCTGTTTCTTCTACCTCTTCAACAGGTGGTTGTTCTTCTAATTCAACTTCAGGTTTTGGTTCGGGTTCAGTCTCTTCTAGAACAACTTCTTCCTGTTCAATTTCAGGTTCCTTTTCCTCTACTACTGCAGCTGTTTCCTCTACCTCTTCAACAGGTGGTTGTTCTTCTAATTCAACTTCAGGCTTTGGTTCTGGTTCAGTCTCTTTAGGAACAACTTCTTCCTGTTCAATTTCAGGTTCCTTTTCTTCTACAACTGCATCTGTTTCTTCTACCTCTTCAACAGGTGGTTGTTCTTCTAACTCAACTTCAGGCTTTGGTTCAGGTTCAAACTCTTCAGGAACAACTTCTTCCTGTTCAATTTCAGGTTCCGTTTCTTCAACAACTGCAGCTCTTTCTTCTGCCTCTTCAACAGCTGGTTGTTCTTCTAACTCAACTTCAGGCTTTGCTTCATGTTCAACCTCTTCAGGAACAACTTCTTCCTGTTCTTCTACAACTGCAGCTGTTTCTTCTACCTCTTCAACAGGTGGTTGTTCTTCTAACTCAACTTCAGGCTTTGGTTCAGGTTCAACCTCTTCAGGAACAACTTCTTCCTGTTCAATTTCAGGTTCCGTTTCTTCAACAACTGCAGCTCTTTCTTCTACCTCTTCAACAGCTGGTTGTTCTTCTAACTCAACTTCAGGCTTTGGTTCAGGTTCAACCTCTTCAGGAACAACTTCTTCCTGTTCAATTTCAGGTTTCTTTTCTTCAATTACTGCAGCTGTTTCCTCTACCTCTTCAACAGGTGGTTGTTCTTCTAACTCAACTTCAGGCTTTGGTTCAGGTTCAACCTCTTCTGGAACAACATCTTCCTGTTCAATTTCAGGCTGCTTTTCTTCGACAACTGCAGCTGTTTCTTCTACCTCTTCAACAGGTGGTTGTTCTGCTAACTCAACTTCAGGCTTTGGTTCAGGCTCAACCTCTTCAGGAACAACTTCTTCCTGTTCAATTTCAGGTTCCTTTTCTTCTACAACTGCAGCTGTATCTGCTACCTCTTCAACAGGTAGTTGTTCTTCTAATTCAACTTCAGGCTTTGGTTCTGGTTCAGTCTCTTCGGGAACAACTTCTTCCTGCTCAATTTCAGGTTCCTTTTCTTCTACAACTGCAGCTGTTTCTTCTTCCTCTTCAACAGCTGGTTGTTCTAACTCAACTTCAGGCTTTGGCTGCTTTTCTTCGACAACTGCAGCTGTTTCTTCTACCTCTTCAACAGGTGGTTGTTCTGCTAACTCAACTTCAGGCTTTGGTTCAGACTCAACCTCTTCAGGAACAACTTCTTCCTGTTCAATTTCAGGTTCCTTTTCTTCTACAAGTGCAGCTGTTTCTTCCACCTCTTCAACAGGTGGTTGTTCTTCTAATTCAACTTCAGGCTTTGGTTCAGGCTCAACCTCTTCAGGAACAACTTCTTCCTGTTCAATTTCAGGTTCTTTTTCTTCTACAACTACAGCTGCTTCTTCTACCTCTTCAACAGGTGGTTGTTCTTCTAATTCTACTTCAGGCTTTGGTTCAGGTTCAACCTCTTCAGGAACAACTTCTTCCTGTTCAATTTCAGGCTCCTTTTCTTCGACAACTGCAGCTGTTTCTTCTACCTCTTCAACAGTTGGTTGTTCTTCTAATTCAACTTCAGGTTTTGGTTCAGGCTCAACCTCTTCAGGAACAACTTCTTCCTGTTCAATTTCAGGTTCCTTTTCTTCTACAACTACAGCTGTTTCCTCTACCTCTTCAACAAGTGGTTGTTCTTCTAATTCAACTTCAGGTTTTGGTTCAGGCTCAACCTCTTCAGGAACAACTTCTTCCTGTTCAATTTCAGGTTCCTTTACAACTGCAGCTGTTTCGTCTACCTCTTCAACAGTTGGTTGTTCTTCTAATTCAACTTCAGGCCTTGGTTCAGGCTCAACCTCTTCAGGAACAACTTCTTCCTGTTCAATTTCAGGCTCCTTTTCTTCTACAACAGCAGCTGTTTCCTCTACCTCTTCAACAGGTGGTTGTTCTTCTAATTCAACTTCAGGCCTTGGTTCAGGCTCAACCTCTTCAGGAACAACTTCTTCCTGTTCAATTTCAGGTTCCTTTTCTTCTACAACTACAGCTGTTTCCTCTACCTCCTCAACAGGTGGTTGTTCTTCTAATTCAACTTCGGGCTTTGATTCAGGTTCAACCTCTTCAGGAACAACTTCTTCCTGTTCAATTTCAGGTTCCTTTTCTTCTACAACTACAGCTGTTTCTTGTACCTCTTCAACAGGTGGTTGTTCTTCTAATTCAACTTCAGGCTGTGGTTCAGGCTCAACCTCTTCTAGAACAACTTCTTCCCGTTCAATTTCAGGCTCCTTTTCTTCTACAACTGCAGCTGTTTCTTCTACCTCTTCAACAGGTGGTTGTTCTTCTAATTCAACTTCAGGCTTTGGTTCTGGTTCAGTCTCTTCTGGAACAACTTCTTCCTGTTCAATTTCAGGTTCCTTTTCTTCAACAAATGCAGCTGCTTCTTCTACCTCTTCAACAGGTGGTTGTTCTTCTAATTCAACTTCGGGCTTTGGTTGGGGCTCAACCTCTTCAGGAACAACTTCTTCCTGTTCAATTTCAGGTTCTTTTCTTCTACAACTGCAGCAGCTGTTTCTTCTACCTCTTCAACAGGTGGTTGTTCTTCTAACTCAACTTCAGGCTTTGGTTCAGGTTCAACCTCTTCAGGAACAACTTCTTCCTGTTCAATTTCAGGTTCCTTTTCTTCATCAACTGCAGCTGTTTCTTTTACCTCTTCAACAAGTGGTTGTTCTTCTAATTCAACTTCAGGCTTTGGTTGGCTCAACCTCTTCAGGAACAACTTCTTCCTGTTCAATTTCAGGTTCTTTTTTCTTCTACAACTGCAGCTGTTTCCTCTACCTCTTCAGGAACAACTTCTTCCTGTTCAATTTCAGGTTCCTTTACTTCTACAATTACAGCTGTTTCCTCTACCTCTTCAACAGGTGGTTGTTCTTCTAACTCAACTTCAGGCTTTGGTTCAGGTTCAACCTCTTCAGGAACAACTTCTTCCTGTTCAATTTCAGGCTCCTTTTCTTCTACAACTACAGCTATTTCTTCTACCTCGTCAACAGGTGGTTGTTCTTCTAATTCAACTTCAGGCTTTGGTTCTGGTTCAGTCTCTTCTGGAACAACTTCTTCCTGTTCAATTTCAGGTTCCTTTTCTACAACTGCAGCTGTTTCCTCTACCTCCTCAACAGGTGGCTGTTTGTCTAAGTCAACTTCAGGCTTTGGTTCAGGTTCAATCTCTTCAGGAACAACTTCTTCCTGTTCAATTTCAGGTTCCTTTTCTTCTACAACTGCCGCTGTTTCCTCTACCTCTTCAACAGGTGGTTGTTCTTCTAACTCTACTTCAGGTTCAGGTTCAACCTCTTCGAGAACTTCTTCCTGCTCAACTACCGATTCTTTTTCTTCTGCAATGGCAGCTAGTTCTTCTACCTCTTCAACACGAGCTGGTTCTTCAAGTTCTGGTTCAAATTCAACCTGTTCAGAGACAACTTCGTCCTGTTCAAAATCTGGTTCTTTCTCTTCTATAACTGCAGCTGTTTCTTCTACTTCTAATGCTTGCTCTTCTTCAAATTCAACCTCTGGTTTAGGTTCAGGCTCATACTGATCAGGAATAATAACTTCTTGTTCAATTTCAGGTTCATTTTCCTCTACAACAGCAGCTTCTTGTAGCTGTTCTACTTCAGGTTCAAGGAAAATTACTCTTTCTTGTTCCTCCACTAGTGTTTGTTCTCGTATTACTACAGATGGAGGTTCCTGTTCAGTTGTGATTTGTTGAGTAAATGTTTGGGACTCCTCTTCTGGAGTCGTCATAGATTGTAGGTGCTTTTCCTCCATACGAGAAAAGTCTACCTCCGTGGTGGTTTCAATCCTAGACTCGATGGTTTCTCGCTCTAGGATTTTTGGAGTTTCTTCTTCGGCAGGTGCATCCTCCGCCATTAAGGGTTCTTCTTGGACAACCTCTTGTGTTGTGTCTTGTATTTCAACCTCACTTAGTATTTGTGACTCAACTAACGTTTCAGTCGTTACATGAATTTCAGCTTCAGTTTCAACAATCGTAGCAGATTCATCAACAGATTCACCTCCTTCTTTTTCCATCTCTTCTTGTTCTTCCTTTTCAATTGGGAGTACCTCTTCCATAGGAACATCTTCTGGTGACAGTGGTTCTTCTTCAGGAGCAGATGGCCTTTCTACCTCAGTTCTTATTTCTTCTCTTCTAAATACACTTTCTTCAGTAGTGTACATAGTTTCAACCATGGTTTCTTCTTCAACAAGTTGCATTTTCTGTGGTGCATCATGTGGTTCTTGCTCCTGTGAGAAAGCAAGTCCATTGCAAGAACATTTGCACCAGGAGGAAATATTCCTTACATCATGTATTTATATTAAATAAAAAAAGCATGCAAACTTCCATGCCATTAAATAATAAACTTAATGGGCAACTTATTATGATCCAGCTTCATAAATATCAAATACTCACCGGAACGATCCACACAAAATTGTTTGCAAATCTAATCCTGACGTCTTTAAACAGCAAATGTTCAGCACATTTAACAGTTTAACAATACTACTATTTACTACAAGTTTAAGTTATTTTACAATCGGCTATCTCAAGATGTTTAACATATATCTAAAAAGCCCACACAGGTGTGCATGGGTGAAGAACAGTATCCTGTGTGTTTCTTTAATGTAAGATGAAATCTAAAGAGGGACCTAAATGCATTCAAATTTACCCGAAACATTACATTTGTTTGAACGAATAGCGGAGCAGTATCTACAAATCACAACATAACACATCACATAGTAAGACCTTACCTGATCAGCTTGGTAATCACTGACAAGTTTCTGTTTCGATAATTCCTCATCATACGCCGGCTGTGTTAATTAATCAACATGTATAACCAGAACCACTTCAACAACATACCAAATATGACTAGAACACGATATAGCGTTCTCTAATTCTACTATACTACTACCCAAGCTTGGTTGCGCGCGCCAACATAAGGCATAAAGCACATGGGATGGCGAGCACAGCATGTTTCATTTTTGTTGGATGGGATGAACTAAACATGCAAATACAAATCTATGCAAACAAACATACACACAATTGACCACATACTGTGATACAAAAAAATGGAAATCATAAATCACAGCAACATAATACAGAGAGAGGAAAGTTAGACAACACTAGGAAGCTTAGTCTACAAGTTATGTACATATATGTGATGTGCGTATATATGTTTCATACAGTATGTGTGTTTGTGCGTATGCGTGTAAACTAGAATCTATATGATGTCATTTTCATGTTCATGTGTCTATAGATGGCAAGTATTCAACCAGGTTCACTCAATGTCTTTTAATTACAATTAACAACATTGAAACTAATTGGTTTAGTTAAAACAATACAAAATCTATATTATGCAAACATTTGTCAAATTCTTAATCTTCTACTTTGACGACAACTACAATATTAATACTTTTTACGTAAAGCTTAAAGTACATTGTAAAACGTTTGGGAGGCAATTAAGTAGATCTTTTTAAATATGGTTATAAAACACTATCTACAGAATTAATAAAATGTTACTGCTGTGCATCATGTGTGGTATTAAATTTGTAAATAGTGATTGGCAGTGTAACTAGTGATGGGCAGTGCAGGAAATAAAAATGAAATATTTTAGTGCCCAAACTGTGCAAAGTGATTTGATCAATCCTAAATTTGCAGGGTCAAACTAATGCAGAGTTTCAATATGATTCATTACATACATGAGGAGATCTGATGGTGGTTTGGGTTAGTACACACTACTTTATGATAGGTTGAATGGATCAAACGTCAGAATGTTTCAAATATGCACAATGTGAGGAAATGTACAGAACAAGGGAAACATATTACTGTGTATTACATGCTTAGGTCAGTTCACACAGGAGCTGGTTTGAAATTTCAATGGAACAAGTCAAGATTTGGTTTTGATGCTGAAACCATGGTATTTTCTGTAACTTATTTGTTACATAAAACGTGTATTAATGGCTTTAGAAGTATGAAGTAGTAAAATGACCTTTGTGTATGTTAAGCTTCAAACCCTACAATGTGTCAGACATTGGCCCTGCTTATGGGTCTAATTTCAATGTATCATGCAATTATTAACGTGTCCTATACTGGTATATTTTGGCAAACAAACACCCTGGCATTGCATATGTATCGGGTTAAGTTAGTGTATGGGCAATCAATTCAAGTAGTGCGGCTACATTCCATTTTTATTGCGTGGCATTTAGTACACACAGCCTAGGACAAGAGGCATAAGCGCCGATTATTTGTTCTTATTCTCTAGCTGCCGTTAGCTCTGACCCTGTTCATATTTGGTATCATAATGAAACTTTTTATGAATATATAGAAAGGACATTCTTAAACAAAACTGCATGGATATAATACAGTTGTAAACAGAGGAATAAGGTTTGGATTTTGAAACAAATTATAATCATAAAATTATTGGAAAGAACTGGCAGCTGAAGATATGTGGATAATGGCTTAATTGACAGTAAGAATAAAATAATATTGGACAGACGGAACTCAAAACTTAAAAAGAAAAAACTGTGGACTTGGACAGCATACCAACAAGGCAATAGCAGAAAGCTTGGGTAGTACCGTGTCATATAACATGAAAGAAACATGATTTGTCTAGTTTGATGACGTGCTTAGTAATATAGTTGGCATGCTAATTCAATCCACTACTATCATAACGTAGTATAAATTTGGTTATTTCATTAACATTTCTTCATCTAGAGTACAATAATGCAATGACAGGTTTTAAGTGATTTTTTTTAAGTGCAAATGATTTTTTACTACTTTAAAGTTACTAGTCTTTAAATAGCAGTGAGAACTTTAGCACAAAATATAAGTTGTGGAAGCTTTGAGCAATCAATAAAACAAAACTAATAAAAGTTTAATGACTAATGTATGAGGTGTGCATGATCTACTGATATTAAATAATCTATATAATAAAACAATTTTAAGATCACCAGAATACAGTAATATCTATAAGTAACATTATGATTAACTTTGAAAGTAAAAATAGGTTTAATATGATTATTGATTCACTCAAAGCTTCTGTAAATCTGCAGACATACTAAATTATTTTATCACTTGTTAATATCTTCTTATGAATACACTGACTACAAATATACCTAAATTGTTATCTTAAAAATGTGTATCAACATAAATATAAAGGAGGTCACATTGCTATAAAACCCCCCTGGCTCACTTGATAAGAATAGTTATGCAAGCAATCATTGCCCATTCTGCTTTTGTGAATAATATCGGAACAGAGCACAACATGCACAGAATTGGGGCTATTCCATCCAAAGTTCATACTTCCCCTGTGGTAGATTTTGGATATATCTTCTACAGGGGAAGTATGAATTTCAAATGGAATTAGCACATGAAAACTCTATTTGAAACCCACCCTCCCTCTGTGGAAGATTCAGATGAAATCTATCTCAGTCGGTGCATTCAATTCAAATGGAATTGCCAAATGTGTTCATTCCATTTGAAATTCATATTCCCCCTGTGGAAGATATTTCCAAAATCTTCCACAGGGGGTTTGTGAATTTTAAATGGAATAGCCCACTGAAACCATTTTGATAACCTTGTCCACACACATGTAGCAAAATGCTGACTAAGTATGTATGTGCCCTCATCTTGCTCACTAATTTTGAATAATTTCTTTTGCTGTGATATGCATGTGACCTTCTCCTAATTACACTCTATTATCTTTTTTTCCACCTGATACTAGAGATTTGAGCCAATCTTACCTCAGGAATATCTTGGAAATCACGGGCAGCTTCTTCTTCTGCATCCTACAAAATTCAAATTTGTATTGACAGAATGTTTAAATATCCAAGTATGGAGTCTTTAAAAGTTGTTACTCAAGCATGACAAATATAGGAAATATACTATACCTTTTAATATGATTGAAATGTGCAGAGCATATCAAATTTGGTGCTTTGGATCATATTAATTTAAATTTAGAGCATTCTTAAGAGCAAACTTGTTTGGTATAGTATGTTTACACTAAACAACAATAGCAATGACAGAAAATAGAAACACCATAGTGATGTTTCCACAAATGAGTGAAATTCATACATTACCACAAATGATAACAACTGCGATACCAGCAAAACGGTATCGCAAGATTTGCTACAAAAAGTTCAAATGCAACTGTTACATTTCATCAGAAAGTGTTAACAAAAGTGTGAATTAGTACAAGTGCCACTATATGAAACTGGTCAAGCATTCATTACATTAGCATTTGAAATTTGAAAAGTTCTAACAATACCTCTTGTAAACATCTAAAATTTCATAATTCTCTGGATAACAATATGTCTACATAAACTGTGAGGTACATATACTATAGTCCACCTGAAGTAGTAGTTAATACAAAGTGGAATAGTTTTAAGTAACAAATTGTTGGCTTATACAATGTATTGAAAAATATAAATTATAAATAACACTATTTTTGCTTCATTCAACCGAAATAGGCCAGAACCAGTGTTACCATGGAAGCAACTGACCAAAGAAATAGATACTTAATGGACTAACTTGGTTAGATCTGACAAATTGGTGATTGTGATACGCAAATACTGATGGTTTTCTTAATGCAATCTGAGACCTAGCAATGATACAAATAATTGGTGTAAGGAATAGGGTCTACAATGTGATGATCCATTACACAAAATGGCTCTTTATTTAGTAGTATTCTTAAGGTATCCCATGCCTAATATTTACCTCCCTTTTGATTCTGTGACACATGTCAAAGGTCATGAGTTATGCTGATATAACTTTCCTATATACTTCACAATGTTTTGTTTAAGGGAGTTGACTCTCATCTCCACAGACAAGCTTGGATGCAGCACACAGATCTCATATTTTACACTGAATATAGTAATGAGTATATTATTGGCAGATTAAGAGACCAACTGCACTTCATTTCACATGGAGTTTGGTAATGCAAGGTGGTGGCATCGCTAGCGTACCAACAAACTGCCTTTGTACACATGTGTATAAACTCTATGGGATTAAGTCAATGCACATGATTTCATACTGCAACCAATGGAAATGACACATTTACATCATTACCAAACTTGAGGTGAAACAAGTACAGAACAGAACATTGCAAAATACATGGAAAAGGGTCTGAATGAGTATCCCTATCAGCACTCAAGCCATAAATGTATTAACTGACACTCGGCATTCCTTACTGAGCATTCCAATATTATGAAATAAGGCATGGAAATTTGATTTAATATCAATAGTTACAATGTGTGATGGTTTTGAACATCAGTGCAATTAACTGTTGGGAGTGCGAGCAGAATCAATGTGCTTGTGGTTTACGGCCAGTAGGCCACTAATTAAAAAAATAGGTTTCACTATCCAAAGTGCCAAGCCACTGGGGAAAGTATTAAAAGTGCTAAATAATTGATTCACCAACAACAACACTTATGAGAAAGACAATCACTTGGAAAATGTGTCTTTGGTTTTCTTTTATCAATCAAGGGATGGCTTGTCATGTAAGAACATTCAAGTGAAAATGAAATAAGAATGATGTACACATCAGCAAACAATAAAACTCACTTCTGACATTATCCGCCACAACCACTTTGTAAGACGGAATGCCTGATTGGTTTCAAATACTTTGAGTAATGTTTAAGGATCTGTTAATTTTGGAAGTTACAATTTGGAAGTAGCAGATTCAGATCATCAATTTTGTGATTTATAAAATAAAATTAATGGTTGCGTTGGGAATTATTTGTTTTGATCACAGTTGCATAAAAGTAATTTCCATAAAATCACCAATAGCCCAAAATGTCTTGCTGGGTTGGTAAGCTGCCACTTTGTACCTAAATTTTAAATGTCACTAACCAGGCATTACCATTTACCTGGTACTATGTCTGGTATGTCTAGTTCCAAATTTACCCAATAATTTTTGTTCTTCTCATTTACACTGAAATTCAATTAAAAAGTATAGAACAAAGGCAGCATTGTCCTAATATAACTTGCATACCATAGAGATAAGTGATAATGAAAATAGGAAAATGAAATGTTACATAATGAAATGAAAAACACAAATGAAATGTGGGAGAAGAAATAATAGTCAATCAATTCACTGCAAGGAGTGCCATGTGATACTATCAATACTATAGATGAATTGCTTACATCTTTTGCCACAATATATTCTGAACCTGTTAAAAGTTGAAAATTAACCTGTAATGCCACATATCTTTGAGCAGATCTGCACTGTTATTTATACACTTATAAAGGGATAAAAGGCCTCTTTTTCAGTTGAAGTGTTATATCCATTTATGCTTTGACTTCAACATGTTTCATATACTTTGTCCTAATTTGTGTCAAGAACATCCATGATTATATTGATTGTAATAACTAACTATACCTATTTCCATGCCGTTTTACCATTTTTGTGTCAGATCTGTATAATAATTGCCACACTGTTTTAGAATTCAGCAACCTTGTATTACATTTTACCACCATAGTAGTCTTATATAACCAACTAGAGCGATCATTAGCCAATGGCTCTAAAGCAATCTATAAGTTTTTTCTTTCCTTAAGATTTTTTTCTTTTACCCTCGGAAATTGACAAGATATTTTAAAAGGCACACATAGCATGTGTGTGGCTACTGTTTCCTTTGTATTATAGTCTTAATAGCATAATGGTTTACACAGAATTCGAAATACTGATATCCAAAATATTGCCTGAAAATACAATTTTAACATTGGCATAATGGCAGCCAAATAAACCTTTCTTTTGATTGTGGCTTTTTATTGAAGATGTAAGAAAAACATCTTGAATCAATCACAGCAAACAAATAAGAAAACAACTGGACCATCAGGTGCTTACATGAATAATCTGAGGGGCTAGTTTCTGTAAAAACCAGAAATAAAACAGGAAAAAAGAAAGAAACAAATGACACAAAATACAAAAACACATTATACATGTTATTGACGTCTATTACTTTTTGCTAATACTTTAGTTTTGTATTTGAAATATTATTTCAAGTTAATTGCTGGTTGTGAAAACTCAAAGAGTAAAATATTAAAAACCAGTACTGATTCATACATAATACCAATTTGTTACTTGTTAACACTGATTCTACAGTGGACTTTTGACATGCAACTGATTAAGCTTGAGATATTAATGAACACTTCATTAGTTCTGCACACACTTCCAACAGAAAACTACTGCTAGTACTTTAATAACTACTATTTGAAAATATCCTACAGTGATTTCACTTGGCTTAATATACACAGCACACTCAATGGATATATCCATAAGGGATGGGTGGTGGGATGTTACTGATGCACTAGCATTTTGGGATATCAAGTTATACATAACAAGCAAAACTTAGTAAAAATTAGTCAAATATCTGGTTCACATAGTGGTAGCATAAACCAGATTTTCTCCTTCAGGGATGGAAGGGGCAGCCCCTAGCCTGCAGTGTTTTGCAGTATTCCCAAAGTGAAAGTACGGTTAATATTACTGTCCTGAAATACATGTTAAATTTATTCACCCTACTTATTTCTATAAGGTTGGCTCTTTTTAATTCTTCACAATTAAACCTTACTTCTGAGTTACCTAACCTTCAGTTTCATATTTTTTCTTTAGTATCACTCAATCTTTGTTTGAGTGATAGATAATATCATATTATTAGATAATAGCATATTACCATTTTCTTGTAAAGCAGGAAGTCTTCATAATATAGAAATGCAGAATATTGTCAAATTAATGTTTGAGCAAATCAAAACAGCAATGGGTTAGTTATATTTTGAAAAATAAATTTGCAGACTACATTTGATAACATTTGTCCATGATTGCACTGATTAATGAAATACAAGAAAGGGGAAATCAGAGGGACAGAAGTATGAGCTTTAAATAGTGAACTGAGCCATGGGAAGGAAAGAACTTGCAAGATAGTTCAACAAATGGTGAGAAAATTGAATCAAAAATGATAATAATTCGAATGCTGTGGGATGAAAAAAGAATCGACTTCCAGCATTTTGAAATTGGCATGAAATTTGAGTGAAATTATAGTTAAGAATTATTTTGATAAAGTTCAAATGATATTGTACAAGAGATGGTGCTTACTGGTTTACACAGGTAGAATAAGGAAACAAATATGGCATTTTTGAAGATCTAATAAAAACTGAAACCAAGTGACAGCAAATTTCTACATGAAAACATTACACAGTCAAACTCCTTCAAGCAGTATCCCATAGGTAAGATAATCGGTGTAATGTGGGAACCTCAGTGGCTATGTGGTAGCTCAACTTCCATACGCCTTGTAGCAGGTGGATTTTACTAACAAAAGCATTTATTATTACATTGCACATTATGGTATATCACAGGTACTTCGAGGTACACCAAAGGTCCTACAACTCCACTTTAGGATACACATAATGGAAGGGTCTGACTGTGTACAAGAGATGCTAGGAGAAAGTAACAGCACAGCCCGAGAGCTAGGAGAGAAACAGTGTCAGGAAAGAGGTAAAAGTTATACTACATTAGCACACCAAAAGAAAAAAAGAAGGAAACAAAATCTTGAAATGCACAATGCTAGGACAAAGTGAGTACACATCTATGCCATGCCATGCCCTACCTCAGCTAACGTCTCAGCCGCAGAGGGGAACTTGCCCACCATCCTTGCCTCATGAGCAGACTCGGTAACAGTCACTTCCGCTCCAGGGAGTAATCAACAGGCGATCGCCCTTGCTCAGTGGGGGTCGCGGTGACATACCGATTTCTGATTTCATCGTGATCGTCTGTCTTGTGGACGTCGTCTCGGTCGTGACTTCAACTTCTTGATGAAACAGTGTGTCTGCAGGTGGGATTTCAGCTTCAACTTCCTGTGCACCCGTAGACACTATTCTTGTATCAGTGACATCTGGTCCTTCTATCCTAGCTTGATCATCAATGGACTCTGGCTCCATGATAAGATCAGGGTTCATTCCTTGCACCGTAGATTCTGTTGTTGCACTTATATCTGGTTCACTAACTTGACCTGGACTAACCAATGGTTGACCTCCACCTATCGATTCTGGTTCATCAGCAAAATTAGGATTAAAACCTTCAACAATTTCCTCTTTCTGAGCTTCTATTGCTGGTTCTTCAATTCCAGCACCAACTCCGAGTGGCTCTGGTTCTGACATGTCCGGATTCATACCCTGCACTGTTGACTCTGTGCTAATACCGATTTCTGGTTCAAAGACAGGTCGAGGGCTCTCCACAGGTTCACCAACAGGTTCTGGTCCATCAACGGCATAACTTGGATTGATGCCCTCGACTTCTTCTCCTTTCTCAGCTTCAATCTGAGATTCGACTCCATGAGCTAAGAACTCATTGCCTTCTGAATCGGAGATTCTATCAGCTTCCGGAGCTTCGCTCTACCTCGATGCGCATAGTCGCTTGCTGAGATAGTGCTTCTGGTTCCTCTTCCTTCTCTTCAATCTTAATTTTACTGATCTGCATGATGTCTGGTTCCTGACCAGCGCCCCCACTGGCAACTATTTCTGTTTTCTTGCCGACAAATATCTCGGTGTCAGCTGAGGAGGACGAAGAATCAACAGAGCCCTCTTGTTCTAGGATGCGCGTTGTGACTACACGAGTCTGCTCGACAGAGACATGGGTTGGGAAAGAACGTTCTTCGGGTTCAGCCTAGAAGCCACATAATTAAAATGAAAAGTGTGGGTTATTAGAATCACAGCAATTGGGTAAATAAATAAATACACATTAGAGTCATAGTAGTAGTAAACTCAATTAATAGAGGTGGATTCAGAGACTGTTAGTTACGATGGAGTCAAGAGATAAAAAGCATTCCTTGTGTCTATTCTAACCAGCAATTAAGAGTTAGAAAAGTTGTAAAATGTTGATGGGCAGTCAACATGAAAACACTGTTAAAGATATAGTAGTGTACAGAAAATAAATGGGTAAAGTTTAGAATATTCCAACTAAAGTAAATTGTTTTGGTTTTTGAGATCTAAAGTTTCTAAAGACTGGGAAGAAGTAAAGTTGAATAGATGGTTCGTTCAGAGGGTTCAGAGGTCACAAACCTATTACTGTGTCTTCCCATACCATTTATTTCTGATTCATGGCTTGAGATTTGCCATTTTAATAATCTATGTTGATGTTAGAGGAATTGTCAAAACTTCTAAAAAGAATAAATAAAACTAGGATTAGCTTACATTTGATCAATTGGTATAACTACATTGTTGGTACACTATTGACTGTCTCATCAAATATGTGACATGCCCATTATTGCTGAGATACTCATTTCATAATGTCTAAAGCTGGGGTGTTTGTCATATTTGCCTGATTATGAAATGATTGTAAGCGGTCAGGTGGTTAATGCATTGCTATTGTGTTATAATCAAAACCACTTTCTTCCCCACTGACCCAATGTTATGCCAACTGTTTTGAGCAGTCACATGCTGCCCATGTCACACTCCACATTGTAATACAATTACAATTGACCTTTTTGGTAAATCCCATTATTCTGTGTGGTTAGACCTAAGATGTCGTCATTTGATATCACATCGTTGTGCACATCGTTTAGCAAACATATTACTGCGCATTTGAAAGCTGTGATGCATGCAATAACGATGTGCGCATCAGCATGACCACATCTCAGGTCTAACAGCAAAGAATTGTGGGATTTGCCGAAAAAGTCAATTGACAAGAGCGACAACTCCCTTGTAACCCCAGCTGAATACAACTGTTGAGAAAATCATTAAAGGCCAAAGGCTTCAATATCATGAAGAGATATCAAACTCACCTTGGCATATTCAGCTGCTGCATCTTCCACTTCTGGTTTTTCCTAGTGAAAAAAAAGGAAAAGTTAGCCTCCAAATGTAAGACTCTTATTTGAAATTAAGAAAATTGATGTCTTTCCCTATTTTGGCAGGTCTGTTGGAAAGTTTGTGCACATATAAAAGTGTGCATACATGTTATATGATAGCAATATTAGATGCCAGCTAACTGGCTGTTTTTAACCTGATTTTACTCCATATATTGTCATTAACAAACGCATATTATGGTATGTAATTTTTTTCACACATGCTCAAAATTTCTTTCAATTACAGAAATCAAAGTTTTTACCTCTTCTGCTGGTTCTTCTTCATCCTGTTGGCATGGAAACAGATAAAAATTTTGTACAAAAATCATAACTATCTAATTCTAAAACCATTTTAACATCAAAAATTCTTAACAAAACAAGGGCTGACACATTTAAATCTGATGATCACAAATATGAAAAATTTAAATTTCTTTATTGTAGAATTAAGTTACAAAAGACAGTTGTAAAAAGTGAAAATTTATTCTTAAATTTTTGAATTTGAATCACAAGACAGCTGTACAAAGTGAAATTAATTATATTCTTAAATATATGAATTTGAATCACAACAGGTAATATTTGCTGCATACAGTAAAGATTGTTAAATATATATAATTCCAAGCAATATTTTTGCTTAATTTGATGTATTTTGGATTAACAGAAGCTCATTTGTGTAGCTGCATAATCTAATTAAGTGATATGTATGAGTTACTCTTTGCACTGGTTTATAAAATAAATTGGTATTTATGAAATGAAAAGCAGCATAAAATGATTTAAATATCAGAATCCGGTTCTTTTCAACAGTGACTATGCTGTACCCAATGCACTGATGTCTGAATTAGCTATTTCTACAGCTTTATAAAATGAATAGTTAGTACGAGTGGAAAACCATGCATTTTGTTTTCAAACAGTATAAAATGTAAATTAACATTGAAATCTTTATGGATAATACGCACTCCATGTTACCGCAAGAAATAAAACCAGAACTTTTCATTCAAAACATTCTGTCAAATAATTTATACTTTTGATATGGCTAACTTTGTTATATCAATTGAGAAATGAACTTCAATCAAACAAATTTTAAATTCTATCAAATTTAGCATGAAATGGTTGAACAAAATTATGCAATTTACTCACCATGCACGACACAGGTTCTCATGCAGACATTGACACTATATGGTACTTTATACATCACAATGGCACATTTTAATCACACAGTCAACACTAGGTGGCATATTTTTGCTTGCTTGTTTGCGACTACAATGTGTCTCAGTGTATGCGTGCGTATACTACCGATAGCGCATGAGCTAGAGGTAAAAAACAACTATTAATAGTGATATTACAAATGACCAGGTTGATTTCAAACAACAGGTCGAATGAAAGCATATATGATACACGCTTTACAAAACACCAAATACCTTCTGGATTTCCATCGCATTGATTATATCGATTACATCTTGTAGGTCGGTGGCGCTTTTAGAGGAATCCTTATATAAGGGGAGAAAACAAACACAACACACAAACATCATACATAGGGCTACTGACTAGGTACGACGTGCCACATTGAAAGCAGCAGCATAACTATAAAGCAAGCTTTTAGTTGAGTGCTCTAGAAATTATTGTATAAAATAAATTAAAAGTGGTTAAAACAAAGTGTAGGAATGTCGGTTAAGGAATGGTCAACACTATACTTGTGGTTGACACCCTACATGGCAGGAGATCAGATCAAATCACAATTATAAATTTGACTTCGCTCTATATAATTTCCTTGTTCTGATTTTCAAGAATATTGACCATGCACAAAAAAACATACACAGCGGGAGAAATATACATTCACTTTTTTCATTTTGGTGGTCCAATATTGTGTATACTGCTTCATGTACTTTCTTGCTGAGAAGTACAGCACTTGCTTAGCTTTTTAGCATGTACACAGTGTAAACACAGATGTGAGGTCCTGATTGGCTATCACTCCACACTCATAACAACAGACCAGTAAACTGATTTGCTGATTATATGTCAAAGCTTTGTTCATAGAACACAAGCCTATTTCCCTCATTAGGCTACAGGTCTCTGGAAGCAATTGTATTCGGGTATAATAGATGCATTGCTTGTTGCACCAACATGTTTTAGGACAAACAGCCTTGTAAGCCGACCCCTGAGAGGCCAAGAAGATATCAGATAAGTGATTAACAATTGGCACTTTACGCATGGTAATTGCTTTATGTGTATCAGGTGCCTGCAACACATAATTATATGATTTCTACAGTTAATTTCTCTCACTGTGAATGTCATGCAAACAGGGCTGGAAAAGGAAAACATATAAGAAGGCAGCAACTGAAACAAAATATGGTAAATGATACAATTTAACTCAAATATACCTGAAAAGATTCAAAATTATCCAGATATAAATCCGCCAAGACCAATCATGGTTGAATAAGGAGAAAACAGAATAAAAGTGAGGGATAAATAAAATAAGGTTTTTGGATCCAAGGTCTGTGTGATGATGGGGTACTTTAGGTGTGAAAACGTGTGTGTGCGCACAACATAAGCTACCTACCACCTACATGCTAAATTAAAATGTATATCAAAAAAGCTAGCTCCAAATGGTACAACAATTTTTAATTTGGAGGTAATCAGGATTGAAAGACTGTAACACATTAATTATATTGGCTGCAATATATCAGAAATCACTAATGACTCAACCCCTTAAACTTTTACACAGTTCTGACAAGAACTAAAAGATTATCTATTTCAATGCTAGGCATATTTGGATTCATTTTAATAGATTCCCCATATCGTTATGAGTTTGTCAGAATGCCGGATATCAATTTGTCTCATTATTCAATGCATGTTACACACAAATTCTCTTGAATTAATGATATAAATAATAGAGACATTTTCCATGACTTTGGGGTTGGCTGAGAGAGGGGTGATTCTGGGATAATTCAGACCCCATCCCCACCCCTGTGTTATACTATCAATCCTGTTTGCCTCTGTTTAGCTGTCCATACAACATTGATGCCTATATAGTGAGTACCTGAGGTACTGATGCAGCTTCTACCGCCTCTTCTTTCAGCTTCTGTGGATGGACGACAGGGATATAGGGGAGGAGTGGCACAAATCAGCCAGGTTCTTTTTTGGTATTTACTTTAAACTTAAATTTACATTGATTTCTCTTATTGTACATTTTGGCCAGAGGAGTCAAGTTCACAGAAAGCTGAAAATTTTTGAAATTTTTAAAACACTTTTGTTTATTAAAGGAATATTTGAGGAGATGATACCCATGTGCCTTCAATTTCTTATAAGTATGCATATTACAGAAGTCCTTCAACTTGTTCCTACTTTTCTTGATGCAGAAAAACCTATTGGCCACTGAAGTTACCAACATATCTCAAATCTTCAGTAACTTTTTTGGAAACTAGAATTTCGTTTTAAGTAGCTGTCAGCTGTTTGTGCTGGTTGCTAACCTCCACCCCCCCCACAAATATTAATCTCCAACCTCTTGGCCAAAATTGCATATTTCTCCCCCATCCATCTTGATACACAAGTACATACACTTACATCTAAATACATTGATCAAAATGATAAGCTTCAACATGATAAAGTTCTGTTCTTAATTCACTATGCCACAGATACACATGCAAGCATGCAATTATAAGAGTGCATTTCAATTATTTTCAGATGTCATAATTTTGTGCAAATACATGCTTTTCAAATATATTTTAATATGGTCATTGTTTTTTTACGATCAGCTCTTCAAAAGGAAAATAATGACTTTTTTGGTGCCGTATGTACATTTTATCACAAGATGAAGAAGAAATTGATGACAGAAAGTTGTGGAAATTTTACTTGCACAAGATGATGTGATGGGTGCAATTGGGCAATGTGGAATATGCTTGGGAATCACTCCATTGGTTCAAAGTTGTTGGCTGGGCCAAAATTAGGTTGAATCTGCTTGATAACTTCTAACAAAGCAACAGGGTCTCCATTAGATCTGAAGTGCAATGTGGTGCAACATCTATGTATTGTTCAAGGTTTATGGTATGTTTCCTTTAAACGTACAGGGTAAACTGTCTTCCTATAAGGGTACACGGTACATATCTTCTCCTTACACTAAGGCAAAGACCCCTTCTGTTTCTAATTTGGCTGGTATCAATTTTATATTAATTAGGTACTTTATTTGATTCTGTTCTTTGACAATTGTTTGTAGCAGAAAGTTGTGACTGGAAACCTTATGCTTTCAAAATTGTTAGGAGTATGAAAAAGGTATGAGGGTCCACCCCATTATGATAATACATAACTCCCTAACATCAAAGGATAGCCGTTAAAAAAGCTGCAGTGTAAAAAGGGTGATTTCATATGACACATACACACAACAAACATCCACTTGAGGACCCATCACTTAATTGGTCACAACATGCAATGCAGACAGATACAATAATGAATTCAGGACTACCACAACCAGGACAGAATACAATGAAACAAGGTTGATCACATGATATATCACATGATGAAAGGATGGAAGGGTAGATGTGTGGTAAGTCTATGCCTCTACCTTGATTACTTCTTTTGTGACTTCTTCTTTAGCTTGTTCCTTGCAAACATGAGACAAATACAGACATATATGTAAGCTACTGCTAATCACATACAAATGAGGAATTATGAACAATGAAATACAAATTTATAAGTTTCTTTTCTATTCCTTGGCAAATATGGTCATATTTGGGGACAGTTTGGATGTTATTTAAATTAGATCTACTGAGCATTAATTGTTGCTTATTATTCTTAAATACTATTAAATGATCAAATCATTCCTGTAATGAATGTTGTAAATTAAAATTGAAAAAAAAAATGGATTATCAGTTTCTAAAAAAACAATTCTGAATATCACTTTACTGTAGCCTTTGTAGAATACATAGTAGCAGATAAAATAAATACCTCTAGTGCACTCTCTATTAGATCAGGTGTAACTCCCCTCTGTAAAAAATGGAATAATCCATACCATTTATGGTTAAATTTTCTCATAAATAACAAATATTCAGCACTTTTTCAATACCAACAAAACTGATGACAGCATGGATTTTAGCCAGTCAAAATGTATCAGCAAAAACAGCCATGAGCACAGATACGATGAGTCATACTTAACCAGTAAAAGACCAATTAACATAAAATGACACATAAAGTGACAAAATAACACAAAATTAGCAGATATTCCATAGAAATCCATTAAGAAACCTGAACAAAACAGAAAAGTTGGGAACTGAAAGTAATCTGAGTGATAAGCATGCTTTGAGCTTATTGAACACAATAATTAATATTATAGCAACAAACTTCTGCTGGCCATATACAGGCTTCAACCTGAGTTCTGACATTTCTTCTAAAAATATCAAGAGCTATCTTAAGAACCTCAGAACAACACTGGGGCTTGTTTGTACTCATTTTAATGCATTTTTCATGCTAATTCCAATTATGATAATGAAAAATTTGGAACCAATGTAGAGAGGGTTAAAGTAATCATGTTCTACACTTCTAGGCCAAACATGTGACAAAAAAAAAAAAATCACTGACTGAAGGTCTGGGATATGTTGACAAACATGCATTGTTCTCACAGGATACCCCCTCTAGTAATACCCTCAATCAGACTTCAACAATTTCTTTAGACGTGTCGCTCAAAATTGAAACTGTGGTGCAAAGTAACTTTAATAGGGAATACTAAATCAACAGAATACATTTTTGCAGAAAGATCATAACAACAGGGATGTAAGTAGGCCTGAAGAAAAAATCCTGAAAATCTGGAAAAAATCCTGAAAAAGGTCTATTCTCAACAAATTCTTTTCTGTTTCGAAAATTCATTAAAAGTATATAGAAGGACTTAATTTGAGGTCTATTCTCAACAAATTCTTTCCCGTTTTGAAAATTCATTAAAAGTATCTAGAAGCATGGTGTTTAAATGTTAATTGAAAAAGTATTTCCTTGAAGCATTATGTAGCCATGAGAAGCAGTTTTCACATGTGAATAAATGATAATCAAAAGCTTTTTCATCATCAAGTGCAAAACAAAAAATCACATTAAACAAAATTCCAGTAAAAACTGTACTGTATAATGATAGTCACAAAATAATGAAAATAAACCAGCTGAGCCACTTAAAAGACAGAATATGATGTATCAATAAATGAAGCAACTGCAATTCAAGCAAAAGAAGCCTGTGAGTTTTATACCATTGCATATAATTACATCAATTGAGCCAATAAAGCAAATCAAGAAAACACTGGCAAATTTGACCAATTAAAACATCAGTACCTCCTGAACCTCCACATGAGTTGTTTGAATAGTAGCACCTCCCTCAAATTTACGAGTAAGTTCCGCAAATGTGTGAGATTCCTCAATCACATTAGATTCCTCGACCACATGAGATTTCTCGATTTTGTGAGATTCCTCAACCACATCGGATTCTTCAACCACATGAGATTCCTCGACCAGGTGTGATTCCTCAACCAGGTGTGATTCCTCAACCTTATGTGATTCCTCAACCATGTGGGATTCCTCTGCCAAGTGAGATTCTTCAATCAAGTGAGATTCTTCAACCAAGTGAGATTCTTCAACCAAGTGAGATTCCTCGACCACATCAGATTCCTTGGCCACATGTGATTCCTCAACCAAGTGAGCTTCCTTGACCATATGTGATTCCTCAACCAAATGAGATTCTTGGACCACATGAGATTCTTCGACCAAGTGAGATTCTTCTACCCTGTGAGATTCCTCCTTATGATACTGCTGGTGAGGGATTCAAGGAAGATAACAACATGTACATTAAGTCTATATGTATGCATGGCCTCATCCATTCAAGATCCATCCATCCTCCCAAGGTTTGCCCATTGATGGTAACCTGTTCACCTCACCATAGGTCAGAGAAGATATCTGTCCTTACCATTGTGTAACACACCTGCACAGTTTGCACAATGGTATAATTTGAACATGGGTCCCCATTCTAAAGCCCTCCTTTGGTAATATACAAATAATAGTTTGAGCTGCGTCATTAACATGTTCAGATCCTACATTTGAAAGAACACCTCCTTGTTTTTTTTAATAGGGACACATCCTCTTAGTAGCACATACTACCAAAACCGCATACATAGATTACTTTGCTCTGCGGTATAAAGCAGGAAGTATCATTGAGCATATAATATAAAGGATCCTCTTAGGCAATGCATTATGGGATAATATACATATCTTCTCTGACTGTGGTGTCTCCTTTAGAGTTGTCCCCGTGCTTTATATTTACATACACTGAATCAAAGTACTACCTTATATGCACAAGAAGTTGAAGACATTACACAATAGTACACATGCGTGGCAGAAGCATTGAAATCTTTTCATATCACAGAGTCAGTCTCCTAATAGCTAGATAAAGCAAAGTCAAGCAGCAGTGGATTGTGGATTATTTAAGGAGAAGCTGTAGAGGCACTAGAATGATTTTTTTTGGGAATGATATTTTTTGGAAGGGGGCAAGAGAAGCAGTGAAGGTGACAATTTTTTCAGAATGAGGAAAAACCCCTACAAAATTCCTTAAAATAAGGCAAGACAGAGCATAATATTTAATATCAGGGGAAAGTAAAGTACAGAGTAAAAGCTTGAAGCGGAAGTAAAATAACCCCTATGGTGCTGACACAATAGAGGGCACTGTTTTCTGTAAATTATGTGATATGGAAAAGCCACACACAAATAAGCAGTGGAAGGTTAAGTGTTACCAATACCAACTGTAGCCACTTTCCCTCATATACCTTTAATTTGGACTCTTATTACTACTTTGAAGCAAAAGATGAAAAACCAGAATACACCAGAATTCTTTACAATGGAGAAATATATTAAATGTAGGCCTATAAGACTAAATGTATTGATACAATTAGAAGCAGTGTAAGCAGGACCAGATTCTTATTTTACAGGACATAATAATAAATAGTATAGATAGATAAATAGTAATAAGAGTAAGAATAGGTGCAGATAGAGCTTGTCTACAGGACTTCTCGATTTAACTAGTTTGGTTGCTAAAGTGAGGAAATATTTAGGGATAGATGCAAATTTATTAGTAGTAAATTTAAATTTGCAAAAGCCAAGTTATTATTATACATGGTATGTCATGCAAGTTCACAGGTATTAGTTGAATGAGTAATATATATGGACATATATGTGTATCTATATATGAATTTTGTCAACACAAATACATCACGGTTTATTAGTTGTGGTATATGGAGTGCGATAGGGAGAAAAAGGTCAAAGGTCAATAATCATCATCATACCTTGATCTCCTCTGACAGTGCAGCTTTTTCCTCCTTTTTGTTTGTGTTCAGGTTAATGAATTTCAAATGGAAGTGAAAGAACGGGGAATAAAAAATGGTGGAGATGGAGAAGAGGAGGGTTGAAAGATGAAGAAGAGAAAAGTATGGGAGAGGACAGAAAGGATGGACTAAGTTAAGGAATTGTGTATGGCCAAATCAACTAAATTGATTCATTTATTTGCTTCTTTCATTTTTGCTTTACTGATTTGCAAAGTTATGCCTTTTCAAATAATTTCAAAGTTAAAGTTGTATATTAAAGTAAATAAAGACATTTTGATATTCTCTTTATAATCTCATCAAATTATGTATATTTTCTTTTTTATGAAATTCAGTGTTAATGTTCGGTAAATGAAAGTAATTGCTATCAGGCATATCTTTCAAAACAATTCTAAATATAATTTTCATATTAACATATAATACAAACTATGATTAAAATGTGCAATTTAAAAATAATAAACCAAAGTATGGCCACGTCAATATGGTACCATGTACTGATTTGTAAACTGTCCAATGGATTAGTAAATGGGTTAGTTACAACACATTCTTCTACGCAACCAATGAATAATTCATTGGCCCATGGTTAAATTTTAATAGTTATATTGTATTGGCAGCAGACGACGCCATTTACAAGATGACATAACAACATTCCACGTGGCTACACGAGTCATGAAACAGTCTGTACTAGCAAAAAAAAAGTATGCAAATAAAACAGGCATAATTTTCTAAAACAGTCCCATGCCTGCTCTGTATAATAACTATGCAATTCTGAAAAATGCAGATTTTAACAGAAATCTAAAAACTAAACACAAATGATGACTACTATATGAAAATGAAAATCTCTCCCAAGAGTTCAAAAAATTGCAACAAATAAGAGATCTAGAAACAAGGAGGTTAAAAAAAGCTAAAATTATAATCTAGAACAAATCAAGATGGTGTTTTTATTTTAAGACTCCATTTTAACCATGAGGCATTAAAATCGATCCAAAGAAGCATTACTGGTACACAACTTGGACCTGAAAATAAGACACTAAGCAAGACTATTATGATATAATATTAACATGCGTATGTAGCAGACGACATTTGATTTGTATACATTACCTTCTAAAGTTACTTGACCTGTAACCCCACTCTACTGGATCAAATCAATTTATTTTAATATAAAATCATAATTGAATCAAAACTTATTAGAAAAAACGGAAATGAAAATCTGCGGTAAAATAATATCTGCAAAGGAAATAGTCATACAACAGAAACTAAAACTAACTCAAAATAGGTGTCTCTCAAAGAAGTATAAATAATAAGTAACAAAAATAAATCAATAAATGGCATCCATTTGGATAAGAGCAGATTTCTCTGAAATGGCCGCCTACGACGTTGGCAAGTTTTCCTTTTTTTTTGTTAAAGAAATAATTGCTATAAATAATGGGCTAATTAGCTTGAGATAGATAGTCTAAAATGGAAATAGTATCGGAAATGGAGAATGTCAAGAAGCTCGATACAGATGAGAGTAAAGAGAAATGACAGATGAGAAGAAGATCAAGAGCTTGATCATCACACATTCTCTTCCTCCAAACAAACAATGTCCCTTTTTTTTTTTTTTTTCTTTTCACACATAAAACACTCCACATTCCTCCACTCACAATCACTCCACATCTAGCTTCTCCACACATGATCCACTAATGGCACACTACATACTACTAATACACAGTCTCATGCATGCAAAGTACATGTATTCATGTTGTACTGACTGGCCTAGACAAGTAATAAATATATACAATATTTGGCTACTAACTTTTGAAACAAATGAAGCAGCACCACATACACAAACTGAACACACTAAAAACATAGACATCTGCCACAAATTTGAATATGTACACACATTGCTGCTTTATGGATTCATTAATTTATGCAATTTACCCCTGTGATGTCAACGGTGACGTCACCCTCATCTTCATCTTCTGGTGAGAGCGCATCCAGTTCTTTCTTGAATTGGGCAAACTCTGCAATGAAAAAATTGTATAAGCACAAAACAGTGGTAAGCCTAGTTACAAATTTACCATACTACTAAGGTAAGCTGACAATATTATTTATAAGGTTTCCTGCAGTAGAACGGACGCGCCGCATCTATTGTTTTTTATACCGCAGGCCGCCGACACAATTAGTTGTTATCAGCTAATCTGTTTTATCACCGAAAGTGTGAGACTGATCAATAAACACCATAGCATCAACTCAATACGAAGCCTACATGGTAAGCTTCCAGCACCGATCTATTTACATAGGCCTACCTAAAGTCACTGATTTGAAACTCTTATCTTAAATCATGTTTATATTGTTAATTAACATATAACTGGTAGGGGAAATGGCCTGGCGGGGTTGAAGCTTTTGGATTATAGCTTTTTCAAAGCCGATTGGGAGCCATTCTGGAAATAGGACTCATTTTAAAATCGCTGGTAAATTGGTAAAAATGGTTTAACCATAGACCCTGGGTATAACCTAGAAAGGTTTTCGATTTCAACACACCAATAAATGAGCCTAATAGTAACATAATTATAACAATCCTCATGGTAATGTTACATGGGTTATAGAACTGTTTTTATACCGCGAAAACTTCAGATAACTGTCCTGAAAACATCAGTCGCTTCAAATCGCATGCAATACACGGCATGACGGCAATCCCCTTTCCGCATTAAAATATCTGCACTATCGCCTCGTGTTTTCATACACCCCACTGCACGTGCGAAATGGCAATCTTTCCCAGTTTCGCGTTATTTCTAGAAAGGAGGGTGCAAGCATTCCCTGCATTTTTTTTTCTACGATATCAGAATCAGAAGTTATGCTGAAAAGTATAGTCCATTATAATAAATCTTCCCAAGAGAGAGAAAATCTGATTTTTATATAATTTTTATATGAGCTTAAACTCCTAAAAATGTACTTATTAAAAATTTTAATAGTATATTTGAAAAACGCTTCGCACAGAGTCGGGGTTTCCCCCTTTACATGATAAATGAAAACATTGGGTGATCTAAAACATGCTTCAAAGTCTTACTTTTTTAATCGAGTCGTATCAATTTCATGTATAATTATGATCAACCAAGCTTCATTAATAAAAATAAGTATAGTCCTGACGTTTGTGACAATGTACAGTATTTCAAATTCAAATTTTCCATCTCGTAAGTTGTCATGATCTGTTTGCCGATACACCTCCTGATTGAATCGCCGCCCCAATTAACATTGTTTGAGCATTCAATAGAATAATGAGATAATCTGTTAATTCTGTTTACCACTAAAGTGTGTGAATTGTTCTCGATTGACCGGAGCGGGACCGTGTTTACAACTCTATCCTAATTGCGAGATTAAATCAATTGCATGGGATTTGGCAGTTCACACATCGGATTTGGCAGCCGTGTTTACAACTCTATCCTAATTGCCAGATTAAATCAATTACATGGGATTTGGCAGTTCACACATCGGATTTGGCAGCCACAAGTCAATAATATTATAATAATCTGCATTGCATTTGCCACTTCGATTTTCGTTTAGTGCCGGCCAGTTAGGGCCTACTACAATAGGGCCTACTAGTGCCGCCCGAAAAAAAAATCACTAGCTACCGATACCATCAACAATAGCTGGTTAATAATGTAACAGTAAACAGTTATATTCATCCATTATCACACATTCACACACACTCCCTAGATGTTTATAGTTATATTGACCCATGATTTAAACCAGCGTAAACAATGGACATTGTTTATTCAATGTGCACTAGTGCAGAAGTCCGTCGTACTGCGGTGTACCGCGACTGGTGCCACTACTATTAGTGACCATTGATTTTATCGGAAATCTCAAGAGGTGCTAATTGCTACTTACAGAAGTGTGAAAAAATGGGATGAGGTACGCCCCATTTGCGGGATCCCGCTAAAAACTGCAGTGCGACTGGGTAGGCTTTATAAATAATATTGTCAGCTTACCTAAGTCCATACACTTTTACACATTACACATATACTTTGATCAGCTCGTAATCTGTTATTGTTATTTGTTCCTAAATCTATCAACTTGTTTAATGGCTAGATCAATCAATCTAATCAATTCCTTACCTTTTTTATCAAGTTTACCGCCAAAGAATTCATCAGCCTTGCCTTCATCCTCTTCATCTACACCCTCATCTACATCCTTGCGCTCTCCTTCTTCTTCTTCTTCTTCAGGTTCCCTTGTGACATCCAAGTTGATGTATGGTCCCAGGCAGCTATCGGCGATGTCATTACGGCCGATCCTATTTAGTGCTTCACAAAGTTTGTCACCTGTGGGAAGTAGTAACAACAAAATGAAATATTTGATTCTGGTTATTTTGTTTCTTAGGCCTACTATATATATCTGCCAGCATTTCCATTAATATTGTAATAGTACAAAGTTCCTTTAAGTACCTTTGTGTATAGGTAAATTGTAGGGCCTAAGAAGGTTAAAATTGCAAATATTTCAAAATTGAGCATGGGCAAAAATATTCCCTCAAAAATGACCACTTTTACCATACCAAAGTTTAAGATAAAGCTGAGCCTTGTTGATCTCAGGGCATAACACACTACATCCTTTGCTTACACTAGAGAATAACTGTGACTAGTCATCATCTATTTGCCTATATACATTTATTGTAGCCCTGCTAGTAGCAGGGCATAATATAACCAGTATCGCATCGCATTTTGCTACACAATCTAGCCAAATTGCTATGCAATCACACAAACATATGTCATTGCTATTCATAATTATTGCTATGCAATATTCTGACACTAAATTATGCCCTGGCTAGTAGAATAATTCTAATGTAATCCAAAGATAAATAAAGAATTGTCAAAGTGGCAAAAAAGCTAGAAATCACACTCCTCATGAGTTTGTGGTGAGCTTTTAAGAAGAGTTATGAATCACTTTCCCCAAATCTGAAGCCCTAGTTCTGGTTCCACTAGTCTTATTAACCCCCTGAGCACTACCTGCCGATCTAACATTGATTCTGATTGTTCAATTACATGATATCTTCACTTTAATCACCAATCAGAATGGAGCTTTGCAAGTAATTCATCCCAATTTTTTGGCATGGTGAAATTATTCTAACAATGGTGCTGATTGGGCCAACTGATAATGAAAACTTCTTTTTGGCCAATCGGCAGGTAGTTCTCATGGGGTTATCATACAAATATTGTTTTTGTTATAATTGGTACACCTACTTGTTGCATCCTTGCCGGCTCTTTCTGCCCACGTGTGCAGCATTACAAAGGCTTGTTCTGTTTGATCGTCATTCTCATGCTGGATGGTCGCCAAATCTTTGTCACTGATGTCAAGCTCTTTGCCAAGAGCTTTCCAGTCTGAGCCGATCTGTTCTGCGATCATCATTAGCCTGAGTTCAGCCTTCATTTGTGCACTTGTTGGACCTGAATGTACAAAATGGACATTAGTAACAGTGAATGTTAATGAGGAAATTAATAAGATTTACACTATGCTGATGAACCTCTGAGTAAGTTGCTGAATGTTTTTAAGATTTGTTGTGTCTTATACTTTTTGCCAACTACCGATGCCATTCAGCGATCATGTGTGCACCTTGGTAAACTTACTACACAAGATAGCATAGAAATATCAGCATTTTTGAAACATTTTGGTTGGAAAAAAAATGGTGGGGGCCTTTAATTGAAGGGGAGCGACTATTTGAGGATAGACGGTATTGAATCACATGTGTCAGGTCATGTGACCCATACGTCAGTATATAACATGGCAACAAATTTGAGTGTTCCGATTTCTGAATAATACACATCTAGTGCCAGTGCAATAAGTATGTTCTTCTAAATATATACACATTCCATAATATTACTTTAATTTATGAGAAAATTGTCATCAGGAGACAGAAAAGTGTATTAAATACTTATTTATGTCCCCTAATTTTGTAGCATTATTAAGAATTGAACGACTTACTCATTGATGGGTCCTGCAAGAAGTTGTACTTCTTCCTGAGCTTAATTGAGGCAAAGTTAAGATTGCTAGGTTCTGTTTCATCCTGTAAAAGCACACCAAATTAGAAATGAAAATTAATATGGATAAAAACAACCAGTAAATAATAACACCAAGATCACCTATAAGACTGGACACACTGCAACTTTCCTCAATAGAAGGCATTAGAATCCCTCAAGTTTTGTTCCTGTTAGACATAAGAAAACTATGTAACTTAGTAACCATTTATGATACTAACCTTTTTTCATATGATTAATAATACTGTCAAAATTTTTGTTCAATATTTTCTTCAAGCCTTTATTGCAACTTGAAATTTCTTAACACATCTAATGCTGGTTTCATACTTTCCTGCCGCTTGCCGCTTTGAAGATGATTTTACTTCACTACGCAGTCGCACCAGAAATGCTAGCGGTGACCAGCAGCAAGACGATATATCGATCACTCTACCGTTAATTCAAGTCAAATTGGAGCGGTCCAGTTCTGACCGTTGAGAACAAAATATGATTTTGGAGCAGTGCTGCTGTCACTCAGCAGTGTGCCTCGGCATGATGAAGCATCAAACGGCAGAAACGCAGAAAGTATGAAACCAGCATAAGAGTTCAATGAAGTACAATGAAATTGACCAGTAAATGCCAATGCCAAATAATTACATTCACCTGCTTGATTCAAGAAGACACGTTTGTTACCCTTTTCCCTTACTGAGCATGTCAGATGCATTTGTTGCGGTATATCAATTCCATTTTAACATGGCATCTCTCAAAGTGTAAAATTAAACCTTGAATCAAATGAATGCAACATTTTAGAAATAACATTCTGTGGTCCACATCAGTAATCTGACCAATGCATGCAATCACAGTGTGCTCTGAAATGCTCAACTTACTACAACAAGCTTTGACTATGTGTACATTTTATTTGTGTGTGTTTTTATTACATCGATATTGTTGCTGTAGCTTAAGAACCCAAAACTAAATTGACTGGTTCGATTAAGCCTCTGTAACAGCACATCATCTCTGTAAGACACCATGCATAGAAAATATCCCAAACAGACTAAGTGTAACCACTTGGTATATAAAGATCATACTTTTCTGTACTCATTAGGCTACTTATACTCACACTGACCATGCAGGAACCTGAATCTTGATCTACTTCCCTAAATACCATATCACATAATGAATATGGAATAGATTGCAAATATGTAGGGCAACAGATCGGGATAGAGGTTATTGCATTGGCCACTGTTTCACCTGTGCACCCAATACAGCAATATCACAGACAGTCTCCACTATGAGGTAACCTATAGTTACTTAGCTCACTCCCTACTCTCTGTGGTACCCCAAGGTACTCACTTCAGAGCCTTAGTATTGGTTATTGTACTCAAAGTGGTATGAGATGCAGGGTTGGTTAAGGTATACCATGGGTATTACAAAGAGTCATGGAAAAAGTCCTCTTTGCTTTCACAACATGGCAAATATTAAGCACCCACCATTCTCAAAGTTACTTACTTAAGAACCTGGGACATTAATTATGTTGAATGCGGTATACCCATAAAGGAGAAGGCTGGATGTGAACATGCTGAAACCCAAATAGTGCAGTGCAATATGAATTTATACATGGAAGTGCAGGGACATGCAGGGTATATATATAATTGACAGGATTTGTTTTTTGTATGTGGATGCAGTAAACACACATTTAACATTATTATGATATAATCCCCCTAAATGTACGGTAATTCAGTCTGACAGGCAAGTCTTATGAAAATCATGCTTAATGAAAAGTTATCGCGGAGGTTCCTTGTCGTCATGGACGTCAATCCAGGGGGCAGGGGGGACATGTCCCTCCACCTTTTAGCAAAATTTCCCATTTTTTGTTGCCAGATTGGCGCTAATGCTTGTCGCTGTGGTTGGAGTATATTATAATGATGTCACACGTTTACATACCACATCCACATACGAAACACTAATCCTGTCAAATAACTCGTAGATGGTACTTATACAAGTTTGATGAACTTATTCGGTACATACATAGTGGAAATATTCATATCGTACATAAATAATGCATTCAAGGTGTATACATAATGTATTAGTAAATAATAAATGATCAAATGAAATGTATTTTGTTACTCCTCAATGCAGCCTGTATCTACGTTCTTTAATTTGTACAATACAGCTACTATGAACTAGTCTAAAAATAAATATTTTCTGGCTTGCAATTGAAATCATTTTTATATTGTAAAATCATATGTTATATTTTGACTACTAGATTCATCTAACCAAACTGCGGGAAGATTTAGATTATTCCACCCCACCCCATGTCTCTCCCAATTTTGGTGCTTTCCACTATCACACCTCCAAAATTCAACCCAAAGGTTCACACAACTTCAATAGGTTAGTTCCAATGACCAGCTGATTATAAAAGCTCACTGATGCGAGCCAATTTATCTGCCTCAACCTATAAACAAGTTCTCTAAGTGGGAAAATATAAAACCTATATTTTGTTTGTTCTTAGAATTAAAATAAGTTCACAATGGTAACAGAATCACAAGGACACAAAATGTAGGCTTTTATATACAGCACACACATACACACCATTTTTTGGACATTGAAATCTTCACTTTTATGTACAGGTAATGTCAAAGGTCACATCAGGGCAAAATATTATTTCCGATCAGCAAATAAGATAATAATCACACGATGGCAAGGTCATGACCTTTGACATGCAATTTTATATGGATGTTGTTATACTGGAATTTACAAATCACAACCACAATGATAGCAATCTAATTGTCCTACCTCGTTCTGTTACCATGGTAACCGTAATGATGGAGTCAGTCCACATTAAATGTTAATGGGAGAGGTAAAAGACAAGGCAGAGAAATAGAGAGGTTAAGACGTGCTACAAGATAGTCCACCTGGTAGAATCTCATTTTCTTTTTTCTCACCTATACAGAAAATAAGCTTAATCAATACCAAGAATCTAAACCCCCTGAGAACTACCTGCCTATTGGTCAAAAAGAAGTTTTCGCTATCAATTGGACCAATCAGCAACATTGTTAAAATAATTTCACCACGCAAAAAAATTGGGATGAATTATTTGCAAAGCTCCATTCTGATTGGTGATTAAAATGAAGATATCATGTAATTGACCAATCAGAGGCAATGTTGGATCAGCAGGTAGTGCTCAGGGGGTTAAGACTTAGTGATATAGTCTGTACAGGATGATGTTAAAATCAGATCCTACTTGTTGGACAACTACAAGATGATTATTATCTAATTTAACCACTCTGATTATTATTTTAACCATTACAATATCTATTCCAAATTTAATGTCCCATAAATTAATAAAATGACCATTTCAATGTAATCTTTTAAAGAGAAAACAGAGATGAGGATTACTACCTGATTATACTAGAGATTAATTTTTTTATTCCTTTATTCAAATTCTAAGGCAACCAATGTGTTTCCAAAGTATTTTTTTACTATTTAATTGATTTTCTATGCAAATTCAATAAATAATTTGCATCGATCGGACTAGGTGTATGATTTGATTTCAAATTAGTTGCTTCAATAAATTACAATATTTTTACAATAATCTATACCATAATAAATGATTTTCAATACAATGGCTGAACTATTTATAAGACTATCTATATCAACTGTTATCTATAACAGGCTTCTTGAGTATTGATTTCAAAATGGCTGCCTGCATAATCACCATGACAATGTACAAAATGGCTGCCTACCTGTCCCTCCATGTACTCATCAATTTGGGTAATTGAGTACATCTCTTTCTGTGGTGTGAAAGAAACGGGTATAATGATAGAGTCAGAGAGCAGAAATATACGACATGCTGTAATTGGTTTTGACTTAACTGTTTGTTACTTTTTGCAAAGAAATAAGTTTCTAGAGTCTACTTCTTACTTGTAAAAGAAACATGCAGAATTACAAATGCAAGAACACAATATTTATAGCTAAAATCAACCATATTGGGGGTTAGGACTGACAATGCTATTATTATTGGGTTAATAATATGCAAGCATGTTGAGATCTTCATGCACTAGCCTTGCCCAGGCACGTACATAATCTGTTTTGATTTTTTTTATGCCTAAGTTGATCGGCTCATTGGAGGCATTTACAATTTTTTAAACATGCGCAGAGCACATCACAAGCTCAAAGATGTACGTAAGGACAGTTTAGACAATAATAACCACATTATTTGATAAATTATACGATGTTGATTTTACTATGTGTATACCGGTATCACAAAAGATTGAAAATATTAAGACAAATGGTCAGGACTAATGAGAATTTTTAGGTACAAAAAGTTTTACCATTTGATGTATTAAAGAAAGAGGTTGTGTTTTCTGTCAGAAACAGTGATTTTATAGATAAAACAACAAAATGTAAAATGAAATTGAAAATTAATAGATAAACATTATTTTACTTTGAATGAGGTAAGCAAAAAATAATTCTGAACAAATACCACAGTAATTTAACATATCAAAACTAACAAGGGTTTCCTCCCTCCTTTGAACATTTACATATGTAAGCACTTTGATGCTGATTAAGCTCTAAATGTGAAAGCTAGATGGAAAATACACCAAAATGAAATTTAATAAAATACATGACCACAACGGTATTCAGGAAGTTCAGTTATGTAATTTGAATTTTGTTCACATTGATTATTCATGCATATGTCAAAGGATAATTTTAGTACAAAACCAAACTTTACTGGTAGTTAGGAACACAGTACATATGCAGGAAACAGTAGTCTATGTAACAGTTTGTTACATTTCTTTAGGACAAATTTGATCTGGAACAAACAAAAATACCAGTTTGGGTTTTTTTATTCACATTAATTTGAGCAAATAAGGACATCTCCTTGCTTTCAAAGCAGCCCATGCAAGTACCAAGGCAAATTGCTTTGAATCAACTCCAATTAATGAGTTCAAATTCAAGATGCATGTATCATTCATTCAAACGTGTATAAATATTTTAGTCATAATACCTCTGTAATCTTCTCCTTGTATTCCTTCTGTTTATCACCAACAAGAAAAAGGATTAAAAATAACAGATATGGTTTGAATCTTAAGTAATGTAAATGGTTTCAATTGATGTAGCACAACATGCATCTCAGTCACTGTGTTTGAAAAGTTGTATATTTGTCCTTCAAAGTCCATGTTCCCTTTTTAATTCTTTGAAATTGTAAATCATATCAAACCATGCAGTCTAAAACATCACTTCAAAGAAATTAGTCATAAAAGTAGTGTTTGTAGAGTGTTTTGTTTTGGGTTTTTTTGCCTCCAAATACTTAAATCTACAAAAAGTAATCAACACATTTGATAAACTCTGATTTACGATCATTTCAGCATCAGAATTTCAAAACATAGCTGTGTAGAGCCACATTCTGGTTCATTATATTTATGTATATAACAAATATTGATGATGAAATTGAGAAATATTGAAAACAAAATGGCTGAAAAATGAGATGAATATGAACCAATTAATGTACCTGTTCAAACTGCTCCCGCTGTTGTTAGAGGTTTACAAAAGTAGTGGTTGGTGACGGATAGGGGCGAAAGAGATATAAGAAGAGTAGGTTTAGTATGTCAGCCCTAAATCTAAACATGAATTGTAATGATTCTATAGAATGGATGCATGGGTAGGATTAGGATTTAAACATGCAACGTATTGACAATATCACAGATACGTAAACTTGTCATGACAATGGTTGATATGTTCTACAAGAAATATAACAGTACAGGATATTCCGGGAGTAGTTGAGGCCGGGTGCTCTAGCAACCAAGGGTCTGGGTGTAGCAATCAAGGGTCTGGGCGTTATTGATATATGTTTCTTCACAAGTTGTTTTATGCTCATCAAACATATAGCTGATACATATTAGTATCTCAGAAGTCCACAAGTAACTATGGGGAAAGATGTACAACAGAAAGATCAGGACATGCATTGGGTCTGAAGATTTTAGGGTAGTCCTTGAGATAGTAGCATTTCAAAGGGGATAAATATTTGCATGATCTGTAGATAACACCTTGATAAATGTTTTGTATAAAACAATTCAAAGGACTACACAAGATCATGTGGTCATGCACCTGTCTTATGGAGTGAGATGGTATGTCAGTATATCAGCATGCTTTACTCTGGTATAAGGTTATCCAACCAGGGAATTGAATATTGATGGTATGGTATGATCAAATTGATTAGGACAATCACACTTTGTATGGATCTTAAAGGTGATCTTGACTCAAATACAATGGTATTATTTCACATGACAGATTGGATCAATTATTGAAACAAAATCAACCAACTTATTCTCAAAGCACCAATGGGAAACCACAATAAAACTTTATGCATCATGCAATTGTGCAAGCACTTCATACTTTCAGCGAAAAAAATAGAGCTGGCTTTTTTAAAGAGCCACTTTGGTAAGCATTGGATAATATCACGAAAGAAAGTAAACAAAACCATATTGCAAGCCAGATAACATCAACTTAAATAGACGTCTATACATCCAAATCAATAAGTATCATTACGCATCTTAAGTTACTTATGGTACAACATGCATTTGGGAACTTAATCTTACACCTATACACAAACAGAATTAAGTTCTTGGTTAAAATGCATGATATATTAAAGATGCTCTAAGTAAACCATTAGTAAGTACTAGCATGACAACTTTATATGCATGTTTTTTTTTTTCTGAAAAGATCCATATGAAAACATTTACAAGTCCATAATCTAAGTGAAAGGAGTTTTGGAATTCATCTTTGATTTAACAGATTTAGTTTCCTTTTGAACAAATATTGACCAGGTATTGCTTGATACCATTGACTTAGGGAAAGTTGTTGTGTTGTTGAATACCCATGCACATTTATATTATAGTAGGTTGCTGAGAAACAAAAAGCCAATAGTAGTAGTATGAAATTCCCAGCTCTTCAGGTGCACTACTGCTGAGCAGTGTGATTATGACATGTTTGGGGCTCGAGCAAACTGACATATGAAAATTCTGAGAGAGAAAAAATCAGGACTCAGCGAGGATTGAACCCTAGTCGCTGGATTACCGGTCTGGAGTCTATTATGAGTTAACCACATCAATCAGGTGTTTTTTAAGTCCAATAAACATCAAAATAGAAAATACTGAAGAATGGACCGCAATACTGGCATGAAATTTAGAGGAGTTTATACATGTTACAGTGAAAAAAGAAGAGCTAATGTGAAGCTTGAAGGATTTACACTTATAGTACTAGTAAAACCTTGATACTGTGTCTACAGAGATCCACTGTTACACATATACCTGACTGGCATCAAGTTTGGCATGAACAAAATCCCATTTCACATTACAGAATATGATGAAATGTATAGCACTTCTGGTCAATGTACAGGTATTCTCTCATGAATATAAATTCTCTTCCTAAATAATATTTTGGTTTTATGCATGATATTATATAGACTTGGTGCTGGGACTAGGTGCAAGAAATGGAAAGAAAATGTGACTTATATGATAAGTTATACTATTATGTACTTAAAGATTTCAATCTTGAGTTAGTTTGAGCACAATAAAATGCACAAATCATGGAAGTTAATGAAACTATTAATACCACTTAAAAGCCATGCAAATTAATTAACTCAAACTTTTTTTGATTATACAAATGAATAGGGTTTGGTATTAAATATGAAACAAAATATGCAAATATATGCAAATAATTTGTTTGTTGGTGCTCATACCTCTCCTTTTTCCATGCGGTACTCCTAGAATAGAGAAAAATAATGGGAAATAAGGCAAATGCGTTATGGACTCAAATTTGCGATGAGACCACAGATTTGTTTTCAATGGAGATTGACAGCGTCTTTATACACAAAACCACACACACACATGGACATAATATCGTAGAGCAAGATGTTCAGAAAATTCTGGCAAAGTCTTGTAGTATTTTTGAAGCAAAATATCAATTGCTATAAGTTCTGATTTGTTAAATTTGGCTGCATAATGCCCATGCTCCACACACACCAAATACTGACAAGAGCTAACACATACATCTGAATATCCCAGCATTCCCTTATTATTTTCCCCACAAGTTTAAACAAGATGGCAGCAAAATCATGAATCTCCATTTATTTTTAAATCTGTGGATCATAAACATTCCATTTTAAGACATAAATCACCCAGTCTGGCAGAGGGAGGGTGTAAAGTTAACAGAACTGCATTCAAGCATGCTTGAAAATCAACCGACGGTCTGTGCAGCATCTTTTATGGAGCAAAATTAAAATACACTGCAACAAAAAATAGTGGTTAGAATGCCTAAATATTATAATACTATACATTCGAACTAGTTTTAGGTTTGTCAATGCATGATCGTTACCTTTCATATATGTTCAACTTATTAATTTGATTTGAAAATCTACTTGAACTATTTCTTACTTTACTCTTATACTATAATACTAGTAGCCATTGCTGACACAATAACTTTTTTTTTTAAAGTAATTGAAAATAAACACAACAGTCAACACAAGCAAAACAGTATATCAATTCTATTGATATAAAATAAAATATACAAATTAAAAAGAAACTTCAAAGAAAACACAAAAGCTACAGAAAATAAAATGGAACTTAAACCAAAATGTTCTAAAGCAATACATGATCAAGCTAGGGTATGGCTATGTTAAAATTAATTATCTGAAAGTGCACTTTATAATCTTCATGTGCAAGAGATAAAATACTTTAATTTTAAATGTCAGAAGCCTAATTTTAAAGGCTATGTTAATCTCTATGATGATTTCAACTTAGTGTTGGTTGGCTTAAAAACTCATCAAGACTTTTTGTGAAGATTTTTCAATTCTGCAATATTCATGTGCACAGAAACCCATAACCTTGTAGGCATTGAAATTAATTGCTCAATATTTATCATATTATGAAAAGATTTATGTAGACAGCTTACAGTTTCATTTGTGGTTGCTGCAAGTGCATGTGATATTGTGTAATTTACAAAGCTGTAAGCTTATGTCATGTGATTTGCAGCAAAATTCATTTAAAATGTGTGCATAGACCTTGTGAATTGCAATTGTCCATTATACATCAGCATTGAAGCATTCTTGTGTATGTGTGAAACCCAAGCTTGACCATCGCAGGCATCAACTACTACATAATTTAGCTGAACAGGTAACTGTGCAGCTGCCTAACAAGCTCTTACACAAGACCAATATCATACACCAACCACGCATGCAGACAGACACCCATGCAGTGTTCAACAGCTATGGATACATATTGCATATGGCAATTTTCAGGCAAGGTTTTTTCTGCAATAATGGGCTATTCCAGTTGAAGCCCATACAACCTTATGAAAGACATGACCTTAATCTCCTACACATGTGGTGTAGACTTTAAATGGAATCACCCATTCTGGTAACCCTATTTAAAATACACACTCCATGTGGAAGATTAAGGTCATGTCTATCATAGGGAATGTGGATTTCATCTGGAATAGCCCAATGTGTTTATTATATATTTAATTTGTCCAGTCCTTTCTTTTGAAGTGCCTCGTCAAGTACTTTAATCATTTCAAAAGTACATAAGTTATATAAATTAATGCTGGGAAATCTAATGAAGTTTAGCAGCAGACTGGCTTTCAAATCAATTTTCCTGGATTTGAAATAAAAAACATTGGTATTTGTTGCCATATGCAAAATGTTAACCCCTAACCAGTATTAACTGGTTCATACTGGATACCTCTTCTTCACTTGATTCTGTCTCTGATTCACTTTAAGCTTGCTTTTTGATCTGTTCACGCAACCCAAAGTATGTTGTTACGTAAGGTTAAAGTTGAAGGGATAAAAGAGACAATGATATATGAATGGGTTAGTGATGATAACAATGATGAAGTTATGGGGAATAATCCTTTCTGAGTTTCAACTCAGCCAATGTGGCACCAGGAACTGACAATGTCATAATAATATTGCAGTTTATAACATGAGAAAGTGATATCTGGGGCCAGTTTCACAAAGACTTACGATCGATCTTACGATTGCTTTACCACACATAAACCTCCATTAAAACAACTGTAACATCAATCGTAAGTTTGAAACGGTCCATGCACTTTGATTGACAAGTGTAATGGTAATTGCAAAGGAATTATGAATGAGGTCCTGCCTTCTTTTCACGTACTAGGCTTAAGTATCCTCAAGCAAGCCAATCAAATGGCTGACATTATATCACTCATGATATGACATCATAGCAGAATAATGGGCGTTCAATTTAGGTGGGTTTGAAGGCTCCTTAGCCCTCCTTGTATAAATATGTACTTAGTGGTAATTTGTGGTATGCTTTTAAGATCAATCCATTCACAACAACAAGGAACTGGTCAATTATGATGAATGATAGAGAGAAAGAAAAAACACATTGGAACATCAGGATTTGAATTATGATTTGGAAACAACGCCTCAAAGCTTATTAAGCTTTTGAGAACTACACCTTAACAACATTTGTGCTTCAATGCATGCAAACTTAAAATCACAGTTATTTGAATAATTTACGCACCTTGACAAAGTGAGGCATAGTACAATTGAGGTTGCATATTGGTTTTTGCGGAGGCATTCCACGGTGCACCTTTGGTTCGCGCATGAAAGACAAACGGCCGCAAGCCTCTTGCGACTGATCCCTCACGCGCACGAAGAACGGCAGCCGATTCTCGTGGAAGGCAAAAGAAGTTCATGTGGAGCTGGTCTCCCGATTTCTGGACGGGCGTAAGGTTTCCGGCCATCTCGATGTAAACCGGTCTGCCGTCAAGTACCTAAAAATAGTGAAAAAATAAGCAAACAATCTTCAAAAAAATTGACAATTTTTAATTAAATTTTGTCTTTTATAAAATCATTGCTCATTATCGTGGTTTTTTTCAACTTGAATCCAAAAATTCTCCATGTACTCACCTCAGCGTCCTTACTGCGAGCAACTTCCTTGAAATGTTCTTGCTGCTCGAGTGTTTTGTCCAATCTGTCATCAGTCATGCAGAAGACACGTACCCGTGACTCGATGGGGTCGTGCGTTTTCGCAAAGACAACAAACTTGGCCATGAACGGTACTGCTTTAAGCTCCAAATATAAGTCTCTAGCAAAATTGCTGGCTTGGTCTATTTCTTTACAGTCCATTAACCAAAACCTGCCAAAAATATGCAAAGATAAAATGTAAGCATTTGACATTCAGAATTCAAACCAAGCTTAGACCAGGGATCCTGCAACCCAAGGAAACAAAATTCTACCACTTTTCCCGACAATATTTCTATGACGAAATTATAATGTTTTGGACTTTACATCATATTATGATCAGCAGCAGTTTCTAGTACTACTGTCTTTATCAAGTTACAAGAATTTACTTTCTCTGGCTGTTTATAATAGCACACATTTTTTGTTGCGTCACATTCTCACAGCAAACTACCAAACCGTTTGTACTCTTTATTTATATTTTCTCATAAAATTTACATTCCTTTGATGCAAACATTGAATAATGAAAAGTAGCTTTACCTTGCAGAAACGGTTGTGGTAAATGATACACAGTCATTGACAAATGTAAGTGGTGTTGTTCCTGTGATATCTTCCCACTGTGCTGGTGCGGTTCCACCTAAAAACATTAAAAACATGACAATTAATTAAGTGCAATGGTTAAAGACAGTAAATAATCATAATCATCCAGAGCAGGCAATAAGAATTTTTCAATAAGTATACTGACCAGCATGTAAAGGTGTCCCTGACTTGACTGATTCTGAAAGCCTAGCAACATCAGAACAACTTCCAATGAAAGTGTGACACCTATATATGTGTCACAGCATACTTGTTTAACTTATCTATTATACTGTATAACAGTCGCAATGCAGGTGTGTTCCCCCCCCCCCCCACATCCATTGACAACACCCTGATTTTATGCTTACCTGTGATACTACATAGCAGTCTCAATGTAGGTGTGTCACCCCCGTATCCATTGATGACACCCTGGTTGTATGCAGTGGGAACAGGAATGGTCACTGTGATTGGCTTGTGGAACTTTCTTCTCCTAGGTTCAATGGTGACAATTGGGCTCACCATCACTCGGTTACCTAGTACCTTCTTGACAACGTCGCCACCTACAGGTTGAGCCTAAAGAGGGAAAAAGAAGATGACGTTGATGAATTGCTGATATTAAGACTGACATGAGGACATCTGGTCTCTGATTATACCAATATATGTCCCAATATGATGAACAGGAGAATACTCATGTAGTCTTTGATGTTTTACATAGTCTTTTGGAATTTGGGGTGTACTAGTTCCATTTGAATCTGAGAGGTTTGGTTGATCACTTGAGCATTTTCACTATTTGACAACTATCCCATACATGCACCCTGGAGAAGTACTCTCTTCAATCCATCTCTTCCCCAGTGTCAGATTGGACACACAAAAAAGTCTCTTTGGGAAGAAGCCTGGATGACTGTAATTTTATCAGATTTTAGTTTGTGCTGATAAGGACTGAATGTTGAATTAATCATCTCATATTTCCCCAATTCATTGCATATTATGCACAGTTGTAAGTTATATTTTTTCTGAGTATGCTGTTGGTTATCACAGTATCGGTGCAGCCAGTCACTGTATGAATGGTTGAGCTTTTGTCAGATATGTCTGACTTCATCAGTATTGCACAGTTCTACCTACCTGAAGGCCAACTTTGATCTTCTTCTGTAGTGTTCCCTCTGGGAAAACAGCTTGTACTTGTGGTACAACTGTTGAGCTGAGCATCCCTCCAGAGGGCCCAATCGTATTTGTTTCTTGTCTCACCCTTGAGATGACAGCAAAGAATTGTGGGAAATCCTTTGTCAGGATTCGACAGATACGCTTGTTGGCGGCAAGTACTTTCTCATTTTCGTTGTCAACTGTGAATAAAGTAAGCAAACACAAAATAATAAGAATGTGGCAGCAATGTTGGCGGTTGGAAAGAAGTTGGACTGTCTGTTTATTATATTTTTAAGTCGGGAGGGGGTCATTTACTGATAATGACAAATTATATGTGTGCAGTTGTGAAGTTTGTGGCCCCCTAGTCCAGTTTGTGGCCCCCTAGTGTTTAGCATACTTCAGTTTTTCAAGGTCGAAGTTCATCATATTATGAACACTTCTTTATGATCCCTTCTTCACCAAATTATGTTCAAACATGAAAGCAACATTGTTGTGGATATTTCAAATTTTCAATTCCACAAGACCTTTTTTGCTGGAATTTTAACTCCATATACCAGTCATCGGTTCTCATAAGCCTTCCATCATAAGGTTTAGTCCAAAAGTAGTTTAAGTGCTTACATACCACCAGGGTTTTGTTCAAAATCAGCTGTTATTAACAAATGTTGCTGGACTTTGTCAGTTGGTACACTGTCTGTTTATTATTAGTCTATGCCTCTGGGCTCCAAAGTTACATATCAATGTGATATGACAGAACAAGTCTCTTACCATCTCCTTTGTATCCTTCCAGTGCCTTGTGTACATCATCCTCCCGTGCATCAAGAGCATGTTCCTTCCACTGCTCACCATTCTCACTTCTTAAGATCACAATCTCTCTCTCTTTACCTCTCAGCGAGGCAAAGTGTGGAACTTCTATAAGCACAGGTCTGTGTAGAGATAACCAGCAACAAACCACAGGTGTATTATTATATGCAATGTTATTATGCAGCTTAAGGTGTGTGTTTTCAGTGGTGCATGCAAATTGAAGAGTTTGTTGCTTGGTTGTTCAAAGCATTTGCATGGTGTGCTACTACAGTCTGTCCACATATATAGAAGTGCAAACCAAATATGTAGCATCGGGGGTCGATGCTTTGCGTCACACGCAAAAAACATGATGCATAAAGAATGTGGTGCGCTCGGCAAGTACAAATAGCAGTTGGCGCGCCAAAAAAGGGTTTACACACGCATTGCACTGAAATAATTATTCTCATACCTTCAGTTTCCGAGGTCTATTTACTTTGTACTTCTATGTGAACAGACTGTAAAATTGGGCTTCAACAAATGTGTTGATCGTTATAGATCTGATTCTGCCCATATAGAGTGTCTAAATTGTGTAAATGCTGCATATGTTAACTTCCATTTTTGAAAATTCCACATTAATTGGTCAGCTTAAGAAGCTGCTTCCAGCAACAAGACTGTGTGTTGGCCATGATTTGAGCAGCTGTATTCATGTACACACCAATTTAGTATGATATGTCTTGCAACTCATATCATATTAAGTATTTAATCATTTACATTTAAACTTGTCATCTCAAAAACAAAATAGTTACCGAATGCATATATATATATTATTGGCACATCATCGACAAACAACTAGGGACACTGCAGCATTTATGAATCAAAACAGGTTTGATTTTTAAAACAACTTTGTACAGATGAAGTTGATAGTGGTAGATTCAAGTTACTATACTCTATCCATCTGAAGTATGAAAGAAATAGTCTGTGAGTAATGTGCACACCTTTACTAAATTTGCATCAGAAAGCTCAGAAACTAAAATGTCTAATAAATGATCAAAACTTCTGTGCCAGGGCAGTGAAATATAACATTTGAAGATGGACATAGTATAGCAATGTGCACCTAGTTTGGCTGTGAACAACAATTTGAACAAATTCACAACAAAAATGTCACAATCCAAAGTTGTCATTTACTAGTAAGTGTGTCAGTTTAAACAATACTGAACAGAAATGCCTAAAATCATAATTAAAATGTGCCAAAAAAAACTTTGTCTTTCATGCGCGAACCAAGAAAAGTTGTGAATTTTAGGATATAATTGTCTGAACATAAAGAACTCTTTGTTTCTTGACAACTGTGTAGTGTACTATACCTGCAGAAGACATTCACTTCTCTTTCCAATAATATAATATGCAAAAATCTCTCCTTGTTTTGTGCTGTTTTGTTTTTCAATATGTAACTGCCAAGAAGACAATTTACTCCTCTTAACAATATATACAAGCACATCAACATTGACACATTACTGGTATTACAAAGAGGGTATTTACAAAGGAGTAACATAAGCTCAGAAGATTCATATACAACTTGGGTAATTAACAACAACACCTTGTTCACTTTTTGACATATTACAGGGTTGACAGCAAAACATACTGGACAAAAGAATCTCCTTCAAAATGTGCTTTTTACATAATGCTACATAATGCAGCCTTTGGAACATTTATAGACATGAGATTCATCCAAAGGCTTATCATACCGAAAAGTAATTCAATAGAATACATGAATGACTGAATGTCATAAGTCATGATGAATGCAAAGACACATTATGTTCTTGCATTCTACAAACAACTTATAATTATGATTTCAATTACTTTTGTCCAATTTTTAAATGATTTTATTTTGGCTTTTTTTTTGCAGAACACTGAACAAAAAGACAAACATAAAACAGCAACAAAAGAGAAATCAAAAGTTTTGAATATCACAAAGAAATAACCCAATACACAAATCAGAAACAAGAAAACATCCTGAAAATAAAAAGGAGTGATTACATTGTGAATAGTACATATAACAGAATAAATACTCAGAAATAGCAACCCAAACCAAATCGGGGACAGTGAATGGATGTCGCACAGTAACAATGTAAGGCCTGAACAGAACAATTTCACGCAACTGAGGATTTTACATCACTAACGAGTACAGTTTGATGTCTTTTATGTTCAAAATTACTTTTTTTTCAGCTCAAAGATGTATGACTGGACAAAAATCATGTTAATACTTGGCAATCTTTGCAAACATATAAGACACAATATCAACAGTGTGCCTGTTATTCTCATTCTACATTTAATTTGTACATGCCTGTTATACGTTAATATTTACAATAAATACACATTATTACACATTTCAAACTGCATGACTTTTTTTTTGGAAGTTAGGGAAATGAGAAATGAAATGGAAATGTTTCAGGCAATATTATGGTTTGCTGCTTGCTTGTTATGAGTGAAGCAATAAAGAAAATGAAGGAATTATATGTGATGATTAAAGGAGGAAATGGAGTATGATAATGGTGACAAGAATAGATGAAGGAGTTGGAAGGGTGTTCATGGCTACAGGCAAACTGGATAGCACACATGCAGAAAGGTTTGACCTTTGACTTGATAGGCCGTGAGTGACTTTGGTGCTTGTTAAAGGGTGCTGTAGTTGATTGTGGCTTTTGTTAACTTCACAATACTCTCAGTAGCAGTATTAGAAGTTTCTTAACAAACACCGCTTGAAAAAATATATAACGGGAAAATGTGAGCAGGCAACTGATGAAAGAAATCAAACTGAACAAAATATACTCACAAATAGCTACCACCATGATATCAATCACAAAAATAAAAACCACTGATCAAGATGCTTGCATGCACAGTAGGCTTGCTCTGGTTAGACTTATACCAGACATAACATACAATGCTTATATCATCTGGCTAGACTTGTTCAAAGCTCAACTCAAACATACCGAATGAATTTTTCCCCAGGAGGGCCCATTTCCACTATTCTGCTTATCAAACACTCCCCGTCGTTTAACGGGGATAGCTCACTGCTTTGTTCCCTAACCCTCTGCGATAGTCAGGGGGTAACGGTCGGCAGCGGTAAGTCAGAGAGAAATTGAAAAAAACATATGTAGGGTAAGGAAACAGTGAAATAGTTAGATCACAATGAGTAGTAAGCAGGGCTGGATATTTTGTTGTTTGGTAATGGTATTAAACAAAATCAAGTGTTAAAAGGTAAATTTGTATCATAGTTGGAATGACTGGGGGAAAGACTAGTACTAGTAGATGCACTTCAAACTACATTGGTTAGGATAATCAGTTTTTCTTTCCAAAATGTTAATAGTTATTGTGTTTATGTTGATTAATGACTGTGATCACAAGAATTAGATCTGTAATGCTTTAGTTAGTAGTGCCAATCACCTTTTATGTTCTATTTTAGCTGCTTCTCCTACCACCATATTACTGTACTAATTCTGAATTCAATTTCAACTAAGTACATGGCAATAGATTGGATTAATTATGCTTCTTTGTGAAATAATATGATTAAAAATATGTCTGATTAAATATGTTTTGGCAAAAAGTTGTGAGAAGTTGCATAACTATAGTAATATGCAATGAATCAGAAGCATGGTATGATCGATAGAATATGATTCGCATAGAAAGCAATGTCGAATCTAAATCTACACTATATCTTTTTACTAATTGAGTAAAATCTGACAAATATTTTGAGCTAATACTGATAAATAACGTAAAAAGCTCAACCATTAAGCTTACCCAAGGAATTGTGTGTTTGGTGGTGCCACTTCAATCACTCTAGTCGCTAATGCCTCATTCTCCATCAATGGTGGAGGTGTAGCAAGTTTGTTGCGCTTGATGAGGCGACATGTTACTCTTGTCGGGCCAGAAGCTCTCTGTGGTGGGACGACGACACGTAGGCCGGGCAGACGACAGCTTCTCATGGTTCCACCTCTGGCGTCGACCATGAAGCTGATTAAGAACCTGAATGGAGAAAGACATTGGCAGTAGATTTTATTTAATGATTTTGACCACTTGTTTAATATCTTCCCTCTTCCCCACAGGCTGATGGTCAATAGCTACCATGGACAGAAGGGACCAAGGACAAATTCAGCTCTCATTACAATTTCGGTATATGGATGGGTCCCTTTTTTTTCCAAAATTTGCTGATTTTTTAGGAAAATTGTTAAAAACCAAGACAATTTGTGTTAAATTTGATCAAAATTGTTGCTTTTGGTATATCAATGGGTCCAAATTTCTTTAGAAATGGTATATTGATGGGTCCACTTTCAAATTTTTGATGGCACGTCTCTACCAAAACCAAAACTTGAGTACCCCTCCCTTGAGACACTCCTTTAAAGACTTGCAATGGTATGGACTTTTGAATATATTACAAGTCTGTTCAGAACCTGTACTGTGTTATTGATAAGCAATTTATTTCTTTACTTCAAATTTATATGCTAAACAGGTAATAAGATATGATGAGCTACAATTATTATACGCTTTCATAAGCAATCATTTTTAAATATAATCAATACTGTTTCTGCTTCTTACCCAGCAAAGATGGGTATACTTGACGTAAGTGGTACATTGTCCAAATTGGCAACTATTGGCTTGCCATCCGGGCCATACACCATGCCCTCTACTGGCTTGCCGTCCTCATCGTAATACTGATCTCCTGGAGTAACAGTTTTTCCATCTACAGTAGTAATGGGACGTGCAGGCGTAGAGGCCATGAGCGATGCAGCAGATTCCACGGTAATCTGTGTGGTTGGCATGATGAGTTCACCATCGACCATGCTCTCCTCATGCTCTCCCAAGGGGATTTCGCGACTCAGGGTGCTGCCTCTAGAGATGTCACCTGGGAAGCCGCCAGGGCTGAGTGTGTTTCCATAGCGACCTGGCATGGAGCCTTGACCTCCTTTGTAGTGACCTGACAGGGATCCTGGCCCTGTGTAGTAGCTCATTTGCTAGAGGGTGAGAGATAAGTTATTGTAATAGGTTAATTGACAATTCATTTCTGTAATGGATATGTCAAATCAAAAGAGTAACCTCATTCTACATCAGTTTTAAACAAAACAGTTTGTCTTTATCAATTTGACTGGCATATGCCCGAATGGTTGTTTTAATTTTCTAATTTAGCTTGATTGCATCACATCTGACAACCTGCTTTTTGAAGTAGAAAAAACACTATAAATAACAAATAATTTCAAAAGGACATAGCTGTTAAGTCTAATTTCTGATACCAAAGTAAATTAATAAATAAGCATAGTTTGAATTCATTAAGGCTGTAACTGATTTGTAATTATTATGCACTTATTCCCTTCTTGCAGTCAACTGATTAGTCTTTTGTACTTACTGGGTCTCCAAGCAGCCAGTTCTCCTCCCAAGATTTGCGATTATCCATGGGCATTGAATCATCTCCCATGGTTTTGATCTCCTGAGGGGTCAGTAAGGATTGGTCACCAGTCATAGATATGTCATCACCTAGGAAATTGAATGGATAACAGCAAAAATAAAATGAGAACAAGGTAATGGTGATGTGGGTATAAAAAGGGTGAAAACTCAAGCAAATATGGTGCATGTATAATTTGGATAATAAGCGACTTCAAAACAAAAAAACGCTATCAATTATTGTGTGTTACTAGGATGCAATAATGTGAGAATAATTTTCACAAGCTGTGATTGAACAAGTATTTTCTATTATTTGTGAAAGTTCCTTTCTGGTCAAATATAATGGGATAGGTAAAGTGTTGTTCTTCAATAAAATACACATAATGAAATCTGATAGACTTGCCCATTATCACTGGCAACTTATAGATATAATAAATCACCATGCACCTCATACCTTTCAAATAAATGTGTTCAATGAAAAATACTATTCATTATTTGGAATCACATAATTATCAAACCCAGGTAGTCAACGGTACATATCTGTGACAGTTTTTAAACCATTTTATGTGTGTAAGATATGATCGTTATGATTTCCAATAGGGCAGACCAGAAACAAACTTACAAATATGTTAAGATATGTGTACAATTATACTTGTTCATCTATCTACTCTGGAGAATTGTTGAAATGTAGGCATTATCATACAATATTTTAAGATAAACTTGTAATCTAATTCTATTGTCTAATTCTTATTTGAAATAAAATACAAGAGTAAAAGAAACACTAAGCTTTTGAATTCAAATAAATAAACCTTGAGGAAATTGATTGAGTCTTCAAAAAAGTTTAAAACAACAAAAAACAAAAGCAAACACTACACACAATTTCTTTGTATAGCATGATCAAAACTGTTAAATGAAAATCTTTGGCTTTCCTTTGAACATGAAAAGGTGTCTAATAATATGCATCATTTCCCACAAATTCATTTTTAATCATTTTTACTTTGTTAAGCAAACCCAATACAGCCTCTGCACTCATTATAAATTATGATGACAAAGCCCCACAGCATACTATTGATCATGAAACAAAATCTAGATATGGGCAGTTCCCTTTTCAGCCTTACAAAATAAAACCACCACAGCCAGGATCAGCTCCCTTATGCATATTTGAGCCAATTGGTATTAGGCACACATTTAAACCAATTTGTTTGCTACAATCAGTTACAAGTGATATATATATCATTGTGCATGCAGTGAGTGCATAATACAAATATGATATAAAACATTCCAACATATCATTAAATTTGCTTGAAAGTCACGTTAATCGATCGATATGAATCATTGACAAACTAGTTAATAAGCCAACTATCAAAATCAATCAATCAATATCAGTCAGGAGAGGGTGTGATGGAGAGTTGTAGTAGAAAACCTTTCAGAGATGTAGCTTAGATACCATATATATATATTTTGCAACATACCATCAGAACTTTCTTGGCCTAGACAAAACAGGCACAAGGATGATGGGAAAAGAAAAAAAAGCATATGGATGTCATGATAAATTATGTAGCCTAGCTTTATGCTAGGGCTATCCACATGGTAGTTATCTGATCCACATCAATCGTTTAGATGCAGAATAATCTGAACCAGTGGTTAATCTGAACCTGGTCTACACATGAAGGATCGTATGACTTGCATAAAATATATTCTGATGATCAGATCCAGATCAATTTGGATTATTCTTTAACCCCATGGGAACTACCTGCCGATTGGCCAAAAAGAAGTTTTCATTATCAATTGGACCAATCAGCAACATTGTTAGAATAATTTCACCACGCAAAAAAATTGGGGTGAATTATTTGCAAAGCTCCATTCTGATTGGTGATTAAAGCGAAGATATCATGTAATTGACCAATCAGTGGCAATGTTAGATCGGCAGGTAGTGCTCAGGGGGTAAAAAAGCGCACTGGCTCACACAGCTACAGATTGATTCAGATCAGGTCCACAAGCACCATGTGAATAGTCCAACACCATACACTAAAGCAAAGCTTGATGAAATGGATACACAAGGAGAAATTTCAAAACACAACCAATGACAGAAGTGGAAAAATTGCAGCAAAATGAGCAGAAAAATAAGATATAAGAATGCACATGTTGCTGACTGGTTCAACCTGCTTTCATGAACATCTGGGAATTTCATAAATTAGCCAAATAAACATTGAAAGCTATTTAACAGCTAAGTGTCAGTATGTGAGTGATGAGTTGTAGAAAGTCTTAAAAATGACTAAAAATCAAGCTTTTACAGATGCATTGTTCTAAATTTAGATCACACTTTTTAAAGGAATGGTATATCATGAAAACACCAATCACTGACAGCTGCTTTTCACAAAAAATGACCTGCTACAAATTTGATGACAATTTGACAAAACAGATGACCATGTCAGCATCACTTTCATACAATGATAAAGTATTGCAGAATGAACGACTGTGACACATGAAGGATAAAAAGGCCAATTGCCCAAAGCATAGAAAGGTTAAGCTTAAGGAAAGACACATAGGCAACAAGATCTCAAGAGTGTAAATGGAGACATGTACAATGAACAGATGCAATGCAATGTGTTGAGCATGAAGCAATAATGAAAATTGACAAAAATTACGAGGTTGCTAGTTATTAGTATTGAATACTTAAAAAGATTTTCCCAAACTGAACATTGCAAAAGTTCATTAAAGCAAACATATCCAAAAGCTGATTTTGATCATTCTGTGCTAAACTTGACAAAATTATTGTAACATGTTTAAGTGATTTACAACAAGGAAGCAGTTATTACCAAAATCTTATATAGAACCTTTTGTTTCATTACATGGAGATCAAATATAACTTGAATCTGGTAAATTGGAGTTTTTTTAGGTTAAACAGCATCGAGGTAGATAGTGTGTCATCACACATCAGCCATCTTGGCAGTGTTCAATTATATGATACTATCTCTGCACCTAGACAACATTCCATACATAGCAGTAAATGGAATAACGCCATAGTTGGCAAAATGTTGGGAATCCCTATGGTCTGTTTCATTAAGGTGTGCATGATTTAATAACCTACCTTCATCTTCAGAGTCTGTCATGAAAGTGACCTGCATGGTTTCTGGTACCTGCACCTTCAGTTTCTCATCAGTGGGCTGGTTTGGTAAATGAGGAAAAGAACAAAAAGGAAGAGGAATAAATATGCATCCACCACAGTTACATTATGCGGTCTCTTGAAGATGATGCAGAGGTTGCTGAAAAGTTTCAAACCACTAATAAGATCAGGGTCATGCATAAAATCAAATACAGTAAATTTAAAGACCATCTGAAGATAAAAAGCTACTAAAGGTTAGCTGCAGAATTATATTTATAGAGGTTTTAGACAGTATACCTGAAGCAAGTCAACATTAGATGAAAATGTTCCTTCCTGTAACTAAATGACCATGAGTAAATTCATCTTTTGATTTGTTGAGAGGGGTCTCTTTTCATCAATTCTTTCCCTCCTTTTAATAAGGTTTTTCAATGCATATAATTTTGCAGAGTCTGGCCTTACCATTACTCATGAGTCTTCCCACCAAACGATCAAACAAACAAAAACTTACCGATGTGACTGTGGTTGTCTCAATTGTGGTGACAGTTGTCAGTGTGTTGACTACCGAGATATAACCAAATCTCTTGGCGATGCCCAGTGCTGTGTAGCCATTCTGTAAACATGCAATTATGCATCAACAAAGGTTTTAAAAATATGCAGTATTGATGGAAGGGTTGCAGACATTAATACAATATGCAGTGCTAGGTATCTCTCATCTGTCTCTCTGGCCAATGCATATGGATCACATGGGACATTGTTTCAATATATAGATTAAGTGATTAGAAACAATTGGGTCAGACAAGGATCAGTTTGGCTATCCATGCCTAATGTGTGAATGTCTAGTGTAATAAGAGTGGCCACCCTCATGAATGTTTCAGCGTAAAAAGTAAAAGCACTGACTGTTATCCATTTGTAGTCTGCAATAGCCAGATCAATTCACATTATGGTGCAACTTAACCCCTGGACACTACTGATCATCTAACAGCATTTCTGATTGGTTGATAACTTGAAATGCTCATTTCAATTGCCAATTATAACTGGGCTTTAAAACTATTTATGGTTAAACTTGCATTTGCAGATGATCTTATTAATACCATCTTTGATTGGTTCAAAATTGGACACAATATTCATTTTGGCCAATTGGCATGTAGTTCTCATGGGGTTAAGAATCTGGTTTGCCACTCCTGTCATATACCCTCTGATTATTCTGAGAATTGTGTATACTCTCAGAATAAACCGCAGCTTGTGGATGGCATATACCTTGATGTGAAACCTAGCCCATATTATACATTTGCTTACAAGCTATTTGCCTCAGATGATCCAAGCACTACTAAAGTATGTATGGCACCAAAGTTTTAAAACAAAATTGTCAGAAATACTTACATTAGCTGTCTCGTTAGGGTCTGCACCTTTTTGCAACAGTTGGTTGATGACAGCTGCATGTCCTTGCTGTGCAGCTTGATGCAATGGTGTCAAACCATGCTGTAATAGGGTAGAATAACACATACATTATAAAATAGTTGGTGGCATTATGGAAATTCTACTGTGACTTCATTTATGTTCTAAAATACACTTGATAAGTAATGATATTTTAATCAGGAAACTGTAAGGACTATTTGATATAGGTTTGACACGTTCAATTCAACAAACTCTTTGACCTCCCTCAAAATATATTTGTTAAAGAATATATAATTCAGTTATTATAAGATTGCCTGGATTACTGGTAATTCTTGTAACATGTACAAATTGCAATTTTAATACCACATATAGATTCCTTCATTAGGAGGAGCACCTGCTCACCTTTGTCTTGGCACTAATTACAGCACCATGGTTGAGTAAGAAAGCAGCAGTTTTATGGTTTCCATAATGACAGGCTACATGCAGTGGCGTGTACCCTGCTTTGGATTGTGGGTCCACTTCAGCACCATTTTTGAGCAAGATGGCTGCACAGTTGACCTGGTCCTCCTGGGCAACCAGATGAAGTGGGGTCAATCCATTCTGTAAGTGGAAGGAAAAAAGATAAATAATTCATTCATTTGAGTAAAAGAAAACAAGAATTCTACTTGAAACTATACAATGATTCCAATTCATATCCTCTTCCACATCCAATGAGGTCAACTATTCATGGTCTCAGACAGAGTATACAAAACGGAGCACAACTGTTTGGTTCTATACAATATAATATTTCAGAGTAAACGGTGAAATGAGAATAAATGATGTTCCCTCTTTAAAACTGGCTGAAATCTTAACAAAATATTAAAATTTTGGTTATTCAAATATGCACCTTATCTCTCTTAGCACACCACAAAAGAGAAATTATTGTACATTTATGCTGATAGATATCAACTTTTCACAAAAACATTATGCAATTTATGTACATGCATCTTGAAATCTGTATAAACAATACTGAATTTTTGTTGTTAAAATGCTGCACACTATCTTGTTTTACACATTAAACAAAGAAAATATCATAGATTAATATCTTATGCTCACAAAATACCATCTGATTTATGTATCTACAAATCTTTACATAAAACTGAATATTTTGTTGTTAAAATGTTTTGATAACCACCATTCTGACAACTGAAGACTGACAAATATTTCTTTGTGATCTTACCCTTGCACTGATGTCTGGTTTAGCTCCTCTCTCCAGCAGCAATGACAGCATGTCAGTGTGTCCTTCTTGTGCAGCCAGATGTACAGGGCTGATACCATGCTTTGTCATTGCGTTGGGGTCTGCACCATATTCCAGCAGGGTGGTAGCAACATCCATTTGATTCTTCTTTGCAGCAATGTGAAGTGGAGTAAATCCATTCTGTGAAATTTAACAAAATTACAGGTGTAAATTTCTCTAATTAATTGGAAAATAGTGTCCATGTCTGTATATCGTCTTTGTTGTCCAATGGCAAAAAGATGATGGGAAACTTCGCAAATCAGGAATGTTGACCAACCAATGCAGAAATTTAAGGCAATCATGCATTTTGATTCTTGGGTAGAGCTGAATTTTGTCTCAAACAGGCATGTTGAATTTTTGGCAGTGCTCAAACTAAACTAATCATGCATCTTAAATTTGAATGGTGCATAAACTTGGCCAATCATGTATCCTTTCATTAGGTTGTGCAAAACATGACTAATCATGCATGTTGAATTTTGGGCATGCCGAAACTTGGCCAATCATGCTTCTTGAATTAGGGGTCTCATTGAAACTTGACCAATAACAAATGTTGAATTTTGAGCCACTTTGAAACTTGGGAGAGACATGCATATTGAAATCTGGGCAATGTTGAAATTGGCCAATCATGCATACTTGAAATTTTGGCAGTGCTGAAATTTGACCAATCATGCATCTTGAAATTTGGGCAGTGCTGAAATTTAACCAATCGTGCATCTTGAAATTTGGGAAGTGCTAAAGTTTGACCAATCATGCATCTTGAATTTCATGCCATCTCATCTTGGGCAATACCATGCCATTTCACCTTAATATTGATAGTATTTCCTGGTTTTTGAAGATCACACTCTGAGGTTGCCTATTCAGGAAAAGGAATGAGGGTACTAAGTTTATGTGAAGATATAATATGCATGCTTATTCTAAGAATTTCTGTAGATCTCTAAATGCTCTCCATTTTCACACATGAGTGGAACATGCATGGTATATTATAAAGATTGGGGAAATGACAGCCAGTCTATGAAGTTGGAAGAAAGCCTCTTCATACAATTGACAGATTCCATGCAAGAAGGAGGAAGGGAGAAAGGGACAAATAGTATTTTTAATCATCTCTGGTGCATGCAAGAGGGTGATTTAGGCACTTTCAAACACCTGCTGGGTAAACAAGTAGCCAGGTCAATATTGCAAGCAAATAAGCCAAGGTCTCCTGTACACTGCATATAGATTTATATGGTTTAAATGTGTACAGTTATTTTAACTGCTATTTCACCATGTAAGAAAGAAAATTAATGTGGTCCACAGGTAGTGTGCAGTATCCTCTATAAGTAGAGCTCTTTTACTGTCATATAGACTAAATAAGTATTACACAGTGGCAGTTCAAACAACATATTTTCAATAGAATTCAATGGGATTTGTTAGCTCAAGTTAAAGTTGAAACCATAGAGATCACACTTTTGCAATGGATTATGGGAAATCCTTCAACTATCCTCTGGATGTATGCTCACTGGCATACAATAACACACACAGTTGCATCATGGAACTGACATCACAGAAGAAGCTGAACAAAATTGTATCATAGAAGAAGTTAACTGTATGATGACTAACCTGTGCTGCAGTGTGTGGTGAGGCTCCCTGGTCCAAGAGGAGCATAGCTACTTCAACATTGTCATAATGAGCAGCAATGTGCAGTGGTGTCAAGCCATTCTGAAAGGTAAAAACAAATTCAGAATTATAGGATATGTCTACTTGGTATTAAATAATAGAAGCAAACCTACAATGGAACAGACAAAAATATAATGGAAAAGGGACATGGTTTGATTTTTATTTATTATACATTTTGATAAGAAATGAAAAAACTGTCAATAGACAAATTTATGTCTGATATCACAACCTCACTCCTAATGCTGTGGTATTATTCAGAAAGGTTATGTCAAATAATCGCCTTAAGAGCAAGCCCAGATCCAAGAAGGAGTTGAGTAAAGACTGGCCAAAGAAAATATGCCATGGTTTAAAGAAATGAGTGTGAAGTGTGCAAATCAATTTTTGTACCAAAATGGTCACCCACAGGCTACTTATTTGAATATTGCCTACTTTTGGTCTTTGTGCACTGTTAGCCTCAGGCCGTAGAGTAGACCCTCCTTTTCAGTGGGTTTGACAGATAGTATTTAAGAAACAAATCTCAGCATGTATGTTACTGAACTAACCTGTGCTTTAGCATCAGGTGAAGCCAGATGACGCAACAACAGAGCTGCTACATTAAGATTGCCATGTTTGGCAGCCACATGCAGTGGTGTAAACTCTTTCTGTAAGATAGAAAACAACAACAAAATACAATTAGAACTAATAATTTCAGAACAGTATTTATGTTCACAGTAACACTGGCCATCATTACTTTAAAAAACAATTTTTATCTCATTACAATATGTGTATCATATTAAATTTTCACATTGACTAAAAGGGCATTTCGTGATCCACAGCCTCATCCCCCCACTTTTCTCAAAAAAAGTTGAGATTTTTATACCACTGGATACCTCTGGCTACATAATGCTTAGGTACCAAATATTTCTTGCAGATTAATTCGTTTAGCAAAAATATCGCCAAATTTGAAATTACAACAGTGGCCTATGGAGCAGTGTTATACACATAATCATGCGTAACTCGCAAACGCAAAATCGGAATCAACTGAAATTTTGGGAATAAGATTTTTTCGTGGATATCTACTAAAAAATATATAAAAAGAGGATGCTAGGATCACAAAATCCTCCTTTAAAATGAATCTAATGGTAACAGGTGATCAAGTTGCTTATTCAAAACCAAAAATCACATATAAACTGTGTTTAAGAGAGATTAAAAACACCTTCTGATCCATCTAAATTTTACAAGTTTATAAATAAATCTGTTTCAAATACTCTGCAAAAGTTACAAGCAATAAGCTTCCATACCTTGGTCTTCATTGCCAGAGATGCTTTATGATCCAGCAACACGGCTGCTACATCCTCCTTTCCTTCTCTTGCTGCGATATGGAGAGCAGTATACAAGTCACGGGTCTGTGCGTCAGGGTCGGCTTTGTTGTCCAGCAGTAATGTGACGATTTCTACATTGCCTAGACGTGCTGCTATGTGGAGTGGCGTCTGTTTCTCATGGGCTTTAGCATCTACTGTGGCATTGTTACGTAGTAGGTATTTGATGATTTCTATCTGATTGGAGCGGGCTGCAAGATGCATTGGGGTCTCACCACGCTGTAGAAGGGAGGATTACATATGGTACACCATTAGGTTATTCAATTCCATTTGCATACTTTATCGATAGCACAGGTTTAACTATTCATAGTTAACAAACATCTTGGCATCATTTGCTTTGAATGCAATTTAACTCAACTTTTCACACCAAACTATGCACATTTCACAATGCCGATATAAATAACAACTGTCAAACTTATCAAACACTGGAGAGCAAATATCACATTTTGTGATAAAAACATCTGAAAATTTGTGGAGAAATCCTACTATTGTACAATAACTTACCACATTGACTTCATCTACTTTGGCGCCATGGTTGAGCAGGAATATTGCAATATTGAGATTGCCCATGAAAGAGGCGACATGCAGGGGTGTCAAACCAGACTGAAAATACAATAAATGACATTTTAAGTAAAATGTATCCAATAACACTGAAAAGTGTATAATTCAATAGCATAACAGTATGAGCTTGATATAATCTGTCTACATAAACACTCATTCATGTTTAAGAAATTTTGATGAATGTGGCCAGTCCTGCTATTCAGCAACTGTTACTAAAGAAATTTATACAATTATTGCGTGTGCTATTTAGAAAGGGCGACTAAGGAATTACGTAATTCCATTTGAAGCTCAGGCGCTTTATGCTTCCTTGGGAACATTTTCTCCATTGGTCCCCATCCATTTACAGTAGCAAGATGAAACCGTGCGCTATGGGGAAATTTGAATGGCCTTCTTCCCATCAGACAATTTAAACATTTGATTTGATGTAGAAGCTAACAGTAACATCTGCTATGATAAGGGACAAAGTACCATACAGAAGTTAGTTTGAGTATACTTTGTCACTGATCAAGCTATAACCATATTCATATTACAGTATGGATGGAAGTACCATGCTAATGTAGTGATTAGTATGAGCATATTTTGTCACTTTATTGAGCTATGACCTTACCTCTGTTGTGGCATGGATGGAAGCACCATACTTAAGCAGTAGCTCAATCACCTTCAATCTATTCTTCTTACAGGCAATGTGGAGTGGGGTGAAACCATTCTGATAGAGATATGAGAATAAAAATTGATGAGTCAAATTCACAATGGGTACAATGAGCAACTTACAGATTTATTGCTTGAATATTAAAGTTCAACCTGCCTGATAATGAACTTCTGCTACACATGTGTCTCCAAAACTTATAAACATGATGACTTGTAATATGTTTGATTCCTGGGTGAAGATTTCTGTATTTTCTCCTTCAACATTTCATAATAGTAAAACAGATTTTTGGTTGAAACTTGTACTCACCAGAGCTCTGGCACTAGGGTTAGCCTTGCGGTCAAGCAGAAGTTTTGCTACACGGTGGTGACCGCAATGTGCAGCGACATGTAAGGGGGTCAGGTAATCCACAGTGACGTCATCTACGGTGGCTTTGTGGTACAGCAGGAGGCGGGCGCTGTCTACATGGTCTCCTTGAGCAGCCATGTGAAGAGGTGCAAGACCGTTCTGTCAACAATGAAATTAAATGAATTTAAGTTTCTTACTGAATATGTAACTCCAAACAGGACACTACAAATATTTGGCAAATTTAGTTTTATTAGTAACCTATGCCAAAATGCCAAAGCTGTCTACAGATACATTCAAATGTAGCTACATTATAAGACTGACATCAAACATCAACATCAGTCACTTTTACAATGTGGTTTACAACTTTTGCACCTGTTAGGCTGTTACATATGGCTTAAATCCTGACTCATTCGTTTCCAACTGCCTGCATGTATGAAATTTTCATTTCTGTCAAAATGCATTTTTCTTTCAACATATTTGGAGTAGCTGTACCAAACTTAACAATAAAATCCCTCCTATCCATCTGATGATTTGAACACAGATTCAAATTAACAGGGTAGTGTAACAGCTTAATAACTAAATAGTTAGAATTCCCTAATCACATTCTTGATTCGCTTGGAGAGGAACTGGTGTTTAACTTTAGTCGGATGATTCTTGTAAAAACTTATAACACAACTCACATTTCTAACTGCTTTCAGATATAATTAAACATGCTTTAAGCAAAACAATACCTTAGACTAGTGCAATATGAAGTTTTACATAATTATGAATGATGAAAAGCAACCTTGTCTCTTTTTTAGGTGTCCAATTGGAAACCAATTTTTCCATTGTCATTAGCCTAAAAGACACACATCTAGGTGAATGTATTGTAATGCAGGTCCTTTGGTTGATTTATGCATAATAACAGGCTGCTACAGCTATACCAACATGTCTGTATGAAGTGATATTACTGATATGATTATCTCATGAGAGGTTTACCTTTGTCTTTGCAGCTATTGGTGCACCTCTTTCCAGCAATTGATCTACGCACTGGTCATGGCCGCTTCTGGCGGAGCAATGCAGAGGGGTTAGTCCATCCTGTATGAAGACAAAATATACACAGGCCTTATTAACAATTATAATAGTTATGACTTAATATTAACATACAAGAAGATTATTATAGCTTCCAAAACCGTGGACAAACCTTGTCACGATATGTGTTACATTTATTAGCAGAGAGCCAAACTTAATGACATGGAGTTTACATCTAATAAACATTTGGACCAAATTACAAGCTATAAACTATGTTAAAGAGACTGCATATGCTATACTGGCAGTCTGAAGAAGAGCTTTGTAAATAAAAACGACTATTGACTCAAGCTGTGTATGTAACCCAGAACAGAAGGATTTTCTTTGCTAGTTGCTCTAATATTCAAACTGAAGAACCCTCAATACTGGCTTTTTGGAACAAATTCAAATCCAGACAGTCTATTAATAGGTTCTGACTATTCTCACATAAGCGGCTTTGTAATGGCAAGCCGAAAGTTCCCAGATTTACTATTCGCTTGTTACTAGAATTAATAAATTGATATGCAAGAAGTTCAGGGGTGGATTTCGAGGTGCACTTTCAACCCACATCTCACAATTCAAATCTTACCCATAAATGCTTTAAGAATCAAGCAATAACTGATCGATCATCCACATTGTAGGACATTTTCATCAAATTAGATCTAATTAGTATTTCACATAATTAGTAAGATATCTGCTCCAGTTAAACAAAAGTATTTACGTCATGTATCTACTCATGTATCTCCTATTACAATACTTTTTTTCAGTGGAGCAACTGCGTGGTGTTATCTGAATGACTTACCCTAGTCTTGGCATCAATTCTGGCTCCTCTATCTAAGAGTGTATTCACCATGTTGACTCGGCCCCACTTGGAGGCTACATGAAGTGGGGTGATGTTATTCTGAAAAAGAAATTTTAAAAGGTCACATTGAGAATCTATTCAATGATCTGTTTTCTTATCTCGCAATATAATAATAATAATAATAAAGACAGATTTAATATAGCGCCTAATGTAAATGCCTCTAGGTGCTTTACACAACCAGAAAGAGGGCAATATCTTTAAAATACATATAAAATGTCCTACTATATACCCCCAAAGGTAAGTGATATTTTGGTAAACCACAATATTGCAAGCGGTATGTATTTTACAATAGTCGTGTTCACATTTTGAGTTACACCCGGCGTAAACTTACGCTAACATTGATAAAAATTCCACAAATATTTTCGCTGCTCCTACCGCGTGTCCACACCTAGCCTACTCCTAGCACTACGCCGACCAGCTCCACCAAGCATTCACTTCTGGTCGGCGTAAACATCGGCTACCACTTCCGGTGTTTTAGTGACCTTTTTCAACCACGCAATATGTAATGTCTTAGTTCCAACCAATAAAAGGTCAAACGTACACCGGGTGCCAGGAGTAGCAGCGTTCACATTGCAACTTACGCCAGGCGGAGGTTACGCCCAGCTCGCTACTCCTGACTTTTGTCAGGAGTAAATCGTCGGACGTACGCCTGGCGGAACTTACGCTGACCATCGTTCACACTGCCACTACTCCTGGCAGCGCCTACCGCTACTCCTAGCAACTTACGCCGACCAAGTTCCGCCGGGCGTACGTCCGACAATGTGAACACAACTAATGTCTTCTAAAGACACTAGTTTACACTAGGGGGCATTTACATGAACAGGTGGTACAAGTATGTGCTGTGGTCATCAGTGGTCCCATATTCAAGCTCTCTGGTAGTTACAAAGACCCCCAGTGAGGCATCATGCTCCAGGTCTCTAGCCACACTTTAAGTAAGACTCCCAAAATGGTAGCTTTTTAGGCAAAATTAGGAAAACTGGAATTTTCATAGCTCCACAACCAATATTTCTGCTCCAATCATTCATGTAAGTTTATACAATAAATCTACGATTTTTGTTTTGAATGTTTGACTTACTCTAGCAGCATAGTCAACTGATGCGCCTCTCTGGAGTAGTAGAGTAGCAACATTGACGTGACCATAATGGGCTGCGATATGGAGAGGAGTGAATCCACTCTGTGAAATAAACAAATATAATAGAGGTAAATAACAAACCAGTAAACAAATAGGCCTATACTTGTAGCTACAACTTCTAAAAGATCCCGTCATGCTGCACACATGATACATTTATATGACATCTCATCTTCCTTCATTAATGATGTGCAACAATTAGGCAATCAGCTTTCTCTTGTTTAATTGACAAGTTATATTTTGCTGTTGTGCAGCAAAAACCTGCTATGTGTCATTGGCCCCTGAACATGTTTAAAGCAAAACCTCTAATGTAACCTGTTAGCAGTTTTGTTTTAAACATGTCCAGGGGCCAAAAGCACATAGGTTTTTCCTACCCAACAAAGATGATCTGCAGACATTCAGATTAAAGACACTATCTGTGATTTGCTAAATCAAAAACTCATCAAAAATCTAAAACATCTTTGTAAAAACTAATGGAAGAAGTGTCATAATGTATTTTGTTCTCTTTTGTAAACAAATACATGCCGAGATTGACAGACTTGTCCTTCATTTTGACGCTATTCCTGCACATTTCAAATATCACTGATATAGTGTGTCATCTCAAGTTAAAGAGTAATGCCATATTGGATTTCGCAGTGGTAGATTTGAATCGCACGCATTTACCTAATCCCTCTCGGGCATATATACATGTGTAGAAGGGCGATTTGTCCGTACGATGGTAATACAACAGCGTAAATGCAATGATTCGAATCAGCTACTGCGATATCAACTCTCAACTTGAGATTGAGATTAGACACATTTTACCTTTAATTCATTTTTTTAAATCCTACCTTTGATGTCACATCGGGATTGTGTCCATTTTGTAAGAGCAGAGCCGCTGCCTTGGTGTCATCCTTTCTTGCGGCAATGTGAAGTGCAGGCAGTCTTGTCTTTCCTGCGCGATCGTTCTCCAGCAGCACCGCGACAACTTTGTCATGCCCTTGTTGCAGTGCAACGGCCAATGGTGTGAAGCCATCCTTTGAAAACAAATAAAACGTTAAAGAACGAATAAGACAACCATGTTCAGATTCAATGTTATTGCTATAACGATGTTATTGTAGCATAAAAATCCAGCCAACATAATACATGAACTCCATGAAAAATAAATGTCCAAATATCTGAGCTCATGTAAGCATGCTGGCTGAATACATTAAAAAATATGAGAATTTTGAAATAATAAAAGGTGTTTTGCATACAAAAATGCATACGACACTGAACAATATCTTCAATATCAAGCAGCAGATTCAAGTAAAAAACAACATCAAGATAAAATATATAGATGAGGTGACATGTGTTTACATTTGATACGCCCTCTGTTGGTCTGTGATCAAATCTGTCAGGCAAAAAACACTATAGTTTACATGGAAGAAGTTGATTTTATTCATTAACTTTGGTTTCAAAGCAAATAATACAAAAAATGGTATCAATCTTGTTTATAAATGCATCAAGCTATATACATAATATCACACAAAACTTCAAAGGTTTTTAAAAGTTGAGTTTTAAAGAGATTTATATGGTCTGTCATAGACACTTCTGTGTTATTTTGCCTGCTTTGAAACAACAGAGGGCGGTCTGAATGTAAACATGTGACATCATAGGTCACCTCATCTATACTCAACTTCAGTGCTTACCACACCATTGTATTATATATAAAGTACTCAAAGGGAAATAAGTTTCTTTTGATTACTGTTAGGTCAAGCGTACAATTGAGTAACTGTAACACTTGCCAAGGTGATCTGATAGAATGTAGGCAGTGGTGCAAAGTAATGACAATTTCAAGATGTGTTAAATTCCAGATTTTATGATAGTTGTGGAGATTAAGAACTGATTTTAAATCATGACAACCAGATTTGTACTGATACCATTTAGTAATATCATGAAGAAATGACCCAATATGAGGATTTTGATCGCAGCTTTCAAAATAAAAGCATCACTTTATGAACCATTCTTGTTGATATTCTGGAAATTGAGAACTTGCATCATGCATGTTACACCAAGCAAGCACTTCAAAAAAGTAGATGAGTTTATATCATAAAGTATAAAGCCTTCACAAAAAGAAACACAGCCATTATAAATATGCCTATAGCTCAAAACTAGTAATTGTATTCATAATATTTTAAAATAGAAAGAAGTGTGTTTATTTATGTGCATTTTGATACCCCATTTGTCCAATGTCATTCAATATACCTAAAAAAATACCTAAATTTAAAACTTGTAGTTGTTTGTATTGATTTGAATACAGAGCGAAGATAATGGCAGGTTTTATACCACAATGTTTGCATAACCATTAGGCTAATTGCTGTAAACAGCAACTTTTAATGTCAGGTGTTTTTCTTTGAAAACACTACTTGTGTTGTTAATATTGAATGACACTGGACAAATGGGATATTAAAATGCACATAAATACACCATCCTTTTTCATTATATGTGACATGATCAAGGGGAATGGGTCACATTTATAATTAGAAGTTTTTTACATCATTTTCTGACAGTTTACGAATGCTACATTTTGATGCAAACCCCATCAAAATCGGATATCTGGTTACTGAGTTATGGGCAATTTATCAATGGCTGAAAACAATATAAAACAAAAGAATTTGAACACTGCCAATATCTCAAGAACAATATTAGCGACATCCGACTCATTCCCCTTGATCATGTCACATATTAAACTATTGTGAATACAATTACTATATAGTTTGAAGCTTTAAATGTATTTATATGGTGTGTTACTTTGTATGAAGGCTTTATAACAACTTTCAAAGATCAGTTCACACAAGATTTACTTCATATCGATCATATACAATTTGATATTGAAATACCCATTCTTAATATGAGCTGAATTTGACCCTGATTTACAACTAATGACACCCCTCTAAATCTGGAATTTCCCCTATTTTATCGGAACCCCCTGCCTGTATGCCATTATTTGTTTTGCTTCACATTTCCTTGGCAACTCAACTAGATTCTCAGTCACTGCTTCCCCATTTATCCCCTAGCAGCTAGGGTCATGGGTAAAACAGGAAACCACCCAACATAGACACGTCTGCTTTTGAGTCACCGATAATAATATCCGCCATTTTGATTTAAACAGTGTCAGAATACTGAAAATAGTTACACACTACAGACACTTGCCTTGTCAAATTTGCACGATATTTACCTTACTCAGTACTTCACTTCTTTCTATACATCAATTTTGGAATTGTATGTACTTGATGAAATGAAATAATATACCTAGACTGGTATATTATGGCATACATTATTAAACTAGTATTCCCACTGCTAGACACTAGGAAAAATACATGCTCAAGGATTCAACATGAATTCAACACCTATTGTCAAACATGCATTGTAAACATATTTATCAAATGATGAAACATGTAAAATATGATAAAATGGCAATCAAAATGTATGGTAAATGAGCTAGGATGGAAAAACTATCATCATGCTCCTAAAACTTGTATAACTCCAATTAACAGTTCGCCATTCCTGCTATAAAATGGAAAGTTATGGAAGGGGACACACAAGGTCATAGGTCATTCTGTTGGATAATATGGATGGTTAAAATACAAGAATCCATGTTGGTTACGGTTGCTCATTATTTCAAAAGGTAAACTTTCAAATTACCAAAACAAAATTACAATATTTTCACACCAACATTAAGCATTAGCCTACAATACAATTTCTATTTCAGACACCGAAAAATGGAAGCTTCATTTTGGAAAAGGTCAAACGTGTTAAAACCATGTTAGTTTGGAATAATATTCAGGTTTACAGTATGGCAACGCAGCAGATGTGGTTGCCATGGAAACACTTTCACAAGCTCTGAAGCATGAACACACCAACTCTTTAAAAAATTGATAGATTTAGGGAAAATTACAGTAAACAGGGGACACCTCTGTTAAAACACGCCAACATGTGCTGATGAGTGAATGGACAAGACAAGCGTTTAAAACTGACTTTTGAATGTGAGCAACAACATTAACAACACACAAATTATCCTAATTTGATTGGCAACAATATCAAATTGGAACGATCTTGAAAGATTAGACAAAAAATAAGTCTACAAGACAGCCAACATTGAAGGTCTAACACATGGATTCTAATTTGAAAGGACATGACAAAACATTTTGATACCAAAACATTTATAAGGATTTAACTTTTCTAACACAAAAAACAACAATGAGTCAAACCCTGTCACATGGAAACCCGGTGGATAATAATATCCAACCTGATATAAGAAAACTTGAGAGAAACTGAAAATATTCAGGAACAATTATATTTGTAAACTGGCTACCATAATGACTTTCTGAGGTGACCCGGGTTACAACACAACTAACAACCAGATCGATGTAAGACATTTCTACCATATACCAATACACTGGGTAACAACTTTAATACAACATCGGAGAAAGGGATAAACCAGGAAACAAATTGATATCTACTAGATGGACACAACATGGACATCTAAAATTTGAACACTAAGGGGATGGGCCAATCAACAGGCTAATCTAAAAAACAAATCTACAAAGTACCTAGTGGGTATCTAATCCTGGGATCTAATCTATAGTAACTTGTTTTTGGAGGGTTCCTAGTTGTGTGTGCAGAATCTGTATGAATTATTTATTTATAATTGTCTAGCTGAAAGTCATGCCAACAGATATATTTTGTACAACTGGCAAAGTATCCTGCAGACAGCAAGAGATCACAGATCAAATGCGCCGTTTTGACCATCAGTCAATATATATCTAATTGACACCACATTCTACATGGGAGTATAAAGTTTAGACTCTAGTGAATATAGTATGTGTAAACGTGCCTGCCGATTTCAACAACTTTGAAGTCTGCTGAATTCGACTACATGTGCTATGTGCATTTTCGTAAGTTTGGAATGTGCTATTTAGTTCGGAGAACCCTTCAAAATGCAATATGCCAATGGCTACTTAACTAAAGCAATGTCAATATGAATCTACCATGCTATTGTAATGTCCGAAATCAGTGTTCATGCTATTCATGCATGGCTCATTCCTCAAATCCTCAAAATATGGTCAGATAGGGTCCTGCCTTAACAACTCTTATTACATAATTTTATACTCGGTCAAATGGTGATAAGTTTGTAAACGTACTATATATGTTTTGTGTCAAAATTAAAACTCAATACTAAGTTGACAGTAGATGCTTTGTGAAGTAGCACTGACAGCAAATTAAATCTTAAATTAAACCTTTTAAAAGATCTACTTTAAATTATATTTTTGAATAAAATTCTATAAAGTTAATGGTGTAGAAGATAAATACCAGGGTTATCTTCACTACATTGGATACCACAACTCACAGTCCAGATCCAGAAAGCAATACTATTGGGCTATTCCCGCTGAAATCCATACACCCCCTTTGGAAGACATGACCTTAATTTCCTGCAGAGGTAGTATGAATTTCAAATGGGATTACCTGAATGGGTGACTCCATTTAAAATCTACACCCCCTGTGTGGGAGATTAAGGTCATGTTTTCAACAGGAGTGTATGGAGCCGGGTATAGAGTTCAACTGGAAATGCCCATTTACATGGCAAGAGTGACACACATGATTTTAATCTCATTTCAGTCATGTTACAATCCTATTACAGCTTAAGTAGAGTGTGTGACTTTGACTTAGTATAATTAGATTAACTCTATGTAGCATCTTTGTCATTCTAAGCCAACCATGTAGTTTTTGCCCAGGATCAAGACCAAGGCTATTCCAGAAATTACTTACACCACCCTCCAAGAAAACATGGAATTCCCAATATGTTTAACCATTTTTGACAGGAATCCAACAATAAATCTTGTTATAAATTCTTAGTAGGAATTCCTGATGTTTTCCATTTTGTGAGACATAAACCTAAAGAAGACGTAAGAATATTTACAACACTTTTTACAAATTTGCATGGGAATTCCACAACTTTTGCTCACAAAGGTGTAGGCCTACTTTGGGAATTCCCAATTTGTTTCTTGAATTTTGCCACATGGGAACTCCCAAATTTTGTTGACAAAATGATTTTGTCTTCTTAAGGGTGATGTAAATAAATCTGGAATAACACATACTGATGTGCTGTGAAGATAACCCTTAGTGACTACTTTACATAGCAGGATAAAAGAAATTGAAGTGCCAGTGTAAAATACTGTGTGAAGCAAGGACACTTACTCTCATTCCCTACAATCAGGTACGCAGTTGATTATATTTAATTTATACAGAAGAGGTCAATAGTATATATTAATTTTACATATTATGCAAATGTTCATTTTTACAGAAAGAATTCCAAAGTAGGTAGTAAATTGACTTTCAAAGAAGTTAAAAAATGTAAGACTCTTTAATTTTGTCCTAGCATCTGATGATATGCGCTGAATAGAAACTATACATTAGATTCAAGAGGCATCATTCCAAGACGTGTCCATCTCGACCGTCTTGTCACCCAGCATCTCAGAATCAGTCATGTGAAGACATTTGCTTCTTGAGTATATAGGCTTGAGCTCTAACAAATGCTGCACATTGAGTTTGACGATGACAGGTGTCCCCCCCCCCCCATTTAAAGGAGAATTTTGCGAAATTACCTGGTTAATGCCTGCTAAAAAGCTTAAATGACGGCTTTCAGTCCGTCCATTCAACGAGGCACTCTCACACTTGATGGCGTGACTGAAATAACAGGATGCTTAAAATGGCAGGGACTACATATCCTGCTTTTAAGAATACATAATCAGGGAAAATTTATAACTTCACTCATTTTTATCTACTACTCTAATCTGACATATGGACAGCTTTTCTTTGTTCTAGAAAATTCAGCCTGATGAGCTCTGTCCATAATAAAGGGCTTCAAAATAAATTTTCAAATTGAATCAAACAGGAACTAGATTAGATATTGATTATTGTAAAATTGTTTTAACTTTGTATATTGCGGGGCCCCAGTTAGAACAGCTTTAAGCTGATTCGGGCATACCCTGGGTAAAGATAATAAATAATATAAAAAATAATAATAATTGCTCTGCTGATAGAGATAATTGTCTGGTTGTTGACACTGGCAGCCTTTCATGACAAAAAGCCAAATTTGATACAGGCCAAATTATGTATAAATTTGTCTCTTCATCTATCTTTGATATAACACCAATTAGACCAATTTTCATACCAACATTTGCTCTGTAGCATGTTCTAATTTTGTTTTAGCTTGGTTATGACAAGATGATATTTTCTTTTTAATTTGAATACAGAACTGACAAAGGCACTGCAAAGAGTATAAAAACCAATATATCCATTTCTCTCAATTTGATACTTTGAAAAATATAGCTAGACAGATAATAGAAAATAATAAGAAAATAAGTGCTACTCTTGATCATATTTTCACAAATTTACTGTGATGAAATTTAAAAGCAGGGTGTCAATATTTAGAGTTAGCATTATTACAGGGCAGATGTTGATGGCCTTAACTCAAAACGTTTGAAAATAGCGTATATCACATTTTGTATCTGAAGTTTTCATACATAAATACATATTAGATAGACATTGTTCATGAAAGGCTTTTAAGCATAGCCATAGGCATATAATCAATTCAATTTAATTAAGCATTGTCTCTATAGACCAGTTCAATGACTTCAGATGAAAACACAGGTGTATGAAATCTTGTGGTTTTTTAATCCATTTAAATGTCTATATCATCATCATGTCAATGCACTTTTAACCAACCATTTCTATAATATCTTAGCATGGCATCATCTGATTTTGAAGTCTGTCTTTTTTAATAAAATCAATTATTTAATTATCGTTTACCTTGACTATAATTATCTGATTACATTAAATGATGTAATGTCTAATTTCCAAGCAATTTATCTCAACAGATATTAATTAATAATAAACTATACCTTCAATAGTTAAAAGTAATCACTTGGAACAGACTATTTTCAATTAACAGACAAAACGGTACCCAATGCCTAATTATTCTTTCCCCATATACATCTCTTGTATAAAAGTATCATTATCTGATTATACAAAGGTACTTCTCCCCACAGGAAACCTATCTCATCTAACAAGAAACTAAAGCCATCAAAGACACTTCTAAAAACTTACAACGGACATAATCGATTCATACAAAAAATGACGGGGAAAAAATAAACTTTTCAATTTGACATCACAACTTACCTTTCCATTTATTAAAGATCTAAAGAGGAGTTATTCTGTTATTCTGAATTTGGGGCTTACATTTATTAAAAAACACTTTTCCCTAAACTGTCAGTGCAATAGGAGATACAACACAGGTTTTTTGACGATATCCATGTGTTAAACTTAACTCTATGCAAGCATTGTGCAAAAAAAAATTATCATGTCATCGACTGATACATACAGCGTATTATCTGCCATTACATCAATGATACACATGCAATTATATGGATAACAGCATGCAAGCTGGCCCATAGTGATATACACAGATCACAACAAAATCCAGAGTTAAAAAAAAACACTGACAAGGGGTAATGACATATAGTGGAAGAGCAGGAGAGGTGGGTGAACAACACATGGTGGAAAAGCTAAAACTATTAAATGTACACTGTTTGCAAAATTTCAAATGGTGCCAAGATTTGGTTGACAGTGAATGAATGGAGAATCTGTGGTGATTTCTCGGGCAGCTATTTATTTGATGATTTCTAGTGATCAGTCCATTTTCTCCATCCTTTAGTTCATCATTAATTTGCTCATTATGCAAATGATTTTTTGAAAGGAAACATAAATTGAGCAGGTTGATTTCAAAATTAACATGCAAAAATACAGGGGGTCTTATCGATAATGAAAGTTGCTTCAAGGACAATGAAGTTTCTAAACATCTAATTTTGGTGATCATTTATAAATAGTCAAAATTGAATAGCAATAGAAGAAGAAATACATACATTTCAAAAATATTGCATCTAATCAATAAGCCAAATCATCTAGAAATTATTTTTTTATTAAAATTGGTTGCAGTGGTGAATCACATTATGAAAAGAAAAAAAATAATGATCACAAATATTTAAACTTTAAAAGAAAGATTGAGATTAAACAGAAAAATTAAAGACACTTCTTAAATTTGTTGACATCACCTGGGATGCACAATGGTAGGAAACCAAACTCATAAAAGACTACAAAATTGTGAGAAGACGACCAAAAATATAACTAAGAACACCAATCACAATCAATATAACATGGGACATACTAAGGAAGAGAAAATGGAAGAAAGCAACAAAATTTTGGAATGAGATGGTATAAACAGCTAGCCAGGAAGAAAAAAATAGTTTTTTCTCTCCGGGTAGTCTCACCTCCGATTTGGGAGGATACTGAGGCCGCGAATGTTGCAAAAGCGTTTCCACGACAAGGTCGTGACCCTGCTGTGTGGCAACGTCTATGGGCAGAAATCCGTCCTATTGGTTAACAAAATCCCATGACGAGCATGCGTAAAAAATAAATAGATGGGAAAAAAGGAAGGAGAAAAACGAACGAACAACCAAAGGGCATGTTAATGAGATAAACAAAGGCTGTTGTGAGATGGACCGTAAGTCCACCTAGTCATTTTTGAAATTTCTGTTTCAACATTAACAGTATATAAGCTTAAGTACACATTTATACATGAATAGAAAGCACATCAGCATGAACATTGATAACATTAAAAACATGTTTAGCAACAAATGTGTAAAAAAAAAAAAGCAGGTAAAGTCGGAAAGGCAAGCACTCCTTACATATGCCTTGGATCTGATAATAATACTTGAAATAAAATATGGAAACAAAAAAGTGAAATATTGCATGAGTATGGCTGCTATGCACCATTAGCAACATAAAAACGATGAAATGACGTCTTTTAGATTACAATGATATAATGCTTTAGCCATTTGCTCTTCATGATGACACTTGGTAAAACTTAGATGGGATATGCATCATACAAGTCACTGCACTGCAGCCGGAACTTTATGCATTTCACATTCTGTTGAGTTTTTGAAACTTGTAAGCCATTAATACAACATTGCAATGTCTAGGGAAACAGAAATGTTATTACTTTCACAAATGACTCTGCAAGACAAAAATGTTTGTGTTGTGTGGAAGAAAACTTCATGAATTTTGGCAAGGATTTGTGAATTTTTTTCATACACATAAATATTTCACTTTGCAATATGCAGCAATTGAATTTATTATATATTTGTGAAATATTTGTGCTGCAAAATATGGTTCTATCTGTTGTGAAAGTTTAAAGATGCAAAATATTGTTTTATAGTAGTTTCAAATCATATAAATAATAACATCGGCTTTCTCTCAGACATTGCAATATTTGATATTATTGTAAAGCATTATGTCTTGATGACAAACACTGCAATTTGCATTAGCAAGATTAAATTTGACACCACTATATCGCTAAAAAAATACACTTTGCTTGCATTAAAGGTTAGTACAAGTGTAATATAAATAATTCCAAGTCCCTCAATCACCCATAATAACCAAAAAAGTCTACTTTCTAGATTAAACATTTTTGACAAATTTCAGAATTATTGCCTCCCTCAATTCAATGCCCTCATGAGGAAACAAATTGGGCAACCACTGACACTAGCACATTTCACTATTCTTCCTATGGTCTCTTTTTCCCAATAACTGGTGATAATTGTTCCCATCTGATCACACCCACCTGTCTTCTATGAAAGCGTCTGCTCAAAAAAAAAAAAAAAAAAAAAGAAAGGCAAAAGCAGGTCAAACCATCGGTTCTAAATTGCTCCTTCAAACGTCTGTATTTTTGTTCGGAAATGATATGAACGAGGGCTTGCCGTTTTCCATGCATGATACTTGCAAAAAGCTTAATTCTTGTAATATGACCCGATTTATCAAACCTTCTAGGGCAGTTGAAATGATACTTGGAAACTTTTATCGAAAAAGAGCTTTATTGGGAAGATGGTTGATACTATATATTTTTTTGCCTATGGATGAAAACAAGTATGATGTTAAATGTAACAGTAGGCCTAATTGTTTGCAGAATTCTTCCCTGTGCCGGTAATCAAATTCAAGGTACAATTTGAGCTCCTGTGAACAATGTCGGAGCAGAGCATAAAGTGGCAATTGCCCCTACAGGTGTTAATATCCCGATAAAAAAAGCGACTTTCGTAACCAGATTGTATGAAAAACAAGCCCAACAGGTTTCACACCCCTAAACAAACATGAGTGTGTAACATATCACACTGCTCTGTCTCGCTCGCAATAACGATTTTCCTACGAGGCTACTGCCCGCCATTTCTTATCGGTGCGTATGAAATCATTATTCCCATTACTGGACAGGACACAGACTCTCTACGCCTTGAGCATATTTCAGAAGACACACTTTGCTGTGAAATAATATTTGATAGAAGTAATGGACATAAGTTGGGTCATACTAGGCTACAAATTGGGCCTCCCTTGAAAGCTACTGTTATTGAACAAGATGAAAGATATCATTCCTTTATTTCACAGTTTAAAGCAACAATATTCAATTCCATATACTTCCCCTGGTCCTACTGCTGAAAACTAATTGTTTCAGAAAAAATCTTGAAGTGTGGCAGCTTAGCAGGAAAAGCAATTGATAGAAGCTTGAAGCAAACAGAACTCGCACAACAAAATGAACATGCTAGCAACAATATGGCAATTCATGATACGATGTCTTCCACCCAAATTGTAACTTGATCTAATTACACAGATCATATTTTACTATAATTAATGGTTTAATTATAAATAACTGCTCCCCTGAGGCACACTGATTCCAAGAAACAATTGTACTGGTTTTTAAATCACAAAATGCTCATTTCATTTTAATTCATTAAACTCATTAGAAATAGTTTTCAAAATTAGTAATATTAGTAAAATTATAAATTTCCCAGCTTAAGAAAATTTCAATTTCATATTGATTAGTCAGGAATGTGTCAAATATTTAGATAAAAATTTAATATCACCATCTAGATCAACGCATTTGATGTTCTGCATGCAGTCCTGTTATTTAAAACCTGCACAAAAATACTGATGTTTGTTGATGAGTATGGTGTGTATTCACAAACAAGATCTAACTCTAGTCCAGGACTATAAAATGAATGGTGCTCTTATGGGTGGGAGCGACATGGGACCATACCATTAACCCCTCCCATCCCCTCCCATGCTACTTGTCTGTTTGTGCAGGTGAGTGTCCCCCACCACCCCAGCCCCACCCCAGGGACCATACCCATACAGTCATCTTTGAAATATTGCAGTTGACTTCATAACATATCCTGTTCATAATTAAAGTTAGACCCCCTTTGTGAATACCAGCTGATGCAATTAAAAAACAAATCATTTCACTGCAACATTTCATGAACATCAACAACAAATTTTGACTTTGATTCTGATTCTTATTTTACCTCAGTTGCTAAGTTCTGGTTGGCTCCGTGTCCGAGCAAGAATTTGACTACCGATACATGATTCTCCTGTGCAGCCATGTAGAGTGGCGTGAAGCCATTCTGTAGCGGAAAAAAGAGTGTGAGAAAAATTATGTATTTATGAATAATTCTATTGCCACAAACATCATTTGTAGTTCTCTGCAGCAACTTTTTGCTCTCAGCCTTGGGATTTCCACTGATGTGATAAGTTTTATTCTGTGCTTTGTTCTCCACCTCGATGTTTTCTGCAGCTGAAGATGTTACATTTTAGCCGCTGCAGAAGACTTTGTTGGAAAATTAGCCACTAAAGCTGTCTCAACAGCAAATTGCATGCAAGTCAAACTATATCTAAGCATTAACCAGTGTCTGACTTTAAAAAAAAAAATTTTTGTTGAATAATGGATTGGAACATGCAGACTGGACATCATTATCACATCCAATATTAAATGCTGAGGGGCCAGTTTCACAAAGACTTACACTCAATCTTACGATTGACTTTATAGAGGTAATGTATGGTAAAGCAATCGTAAGATAATTAATAGAGGTTTATGTACGGGAAAGCAATCGTAAGATCGATTGTAATGCTTTGAGAAACAAGCCCCAGGTGTATGTGTAGCCATAACATGCAATTATTAGGCAACCTCCATTGCTGAATAAATGGTTGGTTATATTTTTTACTATCATGTCATTTATGATTTAGCAAATTTATGTAACAAGTTATTCCTTCTTTTTTGTAGTTGATGTCATCGGCTGGCTTCAAGTCTTACCTGAGACTGTACATTCACGTTGGCGCCATATTCTACCAGAACCTTCACTATGGCTTCTTGGCCGGCTAGAGAGGCAATGTGCAGGGCTGTGTTTCCTTTCTGCAATGGCAAAGACATGAGGTACATAATAGTCAATCATGGGTGAATATTACATCATTACATAAACCAGGCTCACATTATATAAATATCACATAAAAATATTAACCCAATGCTGCAAAAGATATACAAGTCCTGAAAAATGAGTAGCTTTCTATTAATCTGTTGTTTTGCACAAGAAAGGAAATGTTTGCTTATTCGTAAATATTTCATTTTTGATATTATTTTCATTAAGATCTGATGCTTTGTCTAGTACGGGCAAGGTATTTGTTGTGTATAAAACACGTAAAAATCAATTACTTTTTTCCAATCTATTGCCAACTTTCAAACATATGACTTTCACTTCTTCATCTTATCCGAAATTCAACCAATCATAAAAATAATGATTCTTTTTGCATAATCGCTTACATTTACAAGCATTCATGTTTAATTTTAGTATCATTCCATTGGTGTTATGCTTGAGGCAGTTTTCGATAACATTACTAATAACTCTCAATTCACATTAATTTAAATTGCTTTCTATAAGAATCATTCCATATTTGGCACAATATATGTATTGCAATGCAACATAATATCAGAATCTATCAGTATTGATATCGCATGAAACGTGCAGCCAGCCCCGCGGAGACTATCTTGAATTCGCTACGGGTTAAACATTAAAATGTTCACACTATGCTCCATTCCCTAGTGCTAAATCTTCCTCTTTTATTATTAAACGACTTCATGGAATAATTTAACTTTTCAAAGCGTATTAACTCAAGCTAAAACACGCCATACATATGGTTCACACTTTTTGCCAAAGGTCATAAAAGGAAGACAAGACAATCATGAATATTCATGAATGCACAAATTCAACAGCGTGGAAAGGAAGTCTACAGATAGCTGAATAAAAATTGTATTACTATCGGGATCGCTTGAGGAGTTACCTCGATCGTTCACTTGTGTATTATTTGTACACTTCCGATGTTTTCCAAATTAAAATGACTTTATTTCTTTACATGTGATACTTTATTTTATCCATCTGATAATTGTACACAATGTAGCCAAGGTTTGCTGATTACAAACATATGATTTAAAAATCTTTCGGAATTTTTAGGTTATTTCAAGAACCACAGGACCAATAGTACACATGTTAGTACTCAGTAGATACATTTACATGTACATTCCCAAAATATAATCAGGAAAATACAAAATTCTCATTTATGTAGCTTTTTGGTAAGAAATAATATATTGGTACAGAGAGGGTAAAAAGTGTTATAAATGGGCCAGCCTACTAACTGGGTCTTAATCTTCAGTTTTACTAATTTTTCACTTCAATTAATTCTCACAAATTTCTTCATCTCTGTGTCGTGACATGATGCTTTATCAGTATACATTGTTAACATTAGACTTCATGACAGAATGTTTAAGCGAGCAATTAATTTTAAAAAGTACATTCCCATGAGGATTCAGTTATGGTCTGTCATTCAGTGTTTAATTATGTTGTGTATCTCAGGTTTTTGCCAAATTACATAAAATAATTGTTATTTTTAAGCATAAAAATGCAGCTTTTGCAGAATTTAAAAAATTTACATACTTGCACATTTGGTTTACTTCAGAAGCAAAATTCAGATGTGACTCTAGACAAGAACATGGTGGCGTGTGCAGTTATTTTAATTACAGTAATCAGTTGCTTCAGCTTGATAGAGTATTGCAATAATAATAAAAAAATCTTTAAAAAATCTTAAGTTTGACTTTGAAAGTTACTATATTGTACAGTGACACTACTTCTAATCCATTAACTTGTACAATAAAGATAAAATTTGCACCTGATTTCACTTCAGGCAACTTATTTTTGAAAATGTTTAATCAAGACCTTCCTGTTTTCACATGTTTGCATGTATTGCAAATTTGATATCTTGCTGGTGTCTACAGTGTGCCAAGACTTCTGAATAACATACCTCTAAATAAGATGGAACTTAAAACGGAATGCCTGTAGACCTAATCTGATATCATAAGGCACAAAAATGGTAGAAATTTAGGATAATGAGATGAGCCTACTTAAATAATCACTCAGAGAAAAGCTAACCAGGTAAACTACTGCGAGACAACATCGTTTTCATGTAGTATTAGTTTACACACTGCTTATCAAATTAAAACTGCAAACAATATTTCGCTCATTTTTCCTCTTTCCTTCATCTTTGTCTATGAGAGTATGAGAGTATGATTTAAACTTCATCTAACTAGAGGCAACCCTGTACCTTGCTGCGTCAACCACCAAGCTAAAATGCTCAGATAAACCACCAAATTGGCATGGGCTAACCACTGGGGCCATCTTTTGCACAATTTTTAAAAGAAACCTTACCCTGGGTAAGGATGTTGGAGGGTACCGACCGAGGTTGTTCTTATGAAGAACAAAAAACAAGTGATAAAGACTTCAAACACCTATAAATACTGATTATCTTATATATTTAGCAAACATGAAAGGTTAAAATTGCATGTTTGCATATTATTGTTGACCTATATTTTGCATATATCAGGACCTTATTATATTTTGAGATGGCTGATGCTAAAAGTGCAAGGTAACTTTTATTTGGCACACTTTCCTTCAATTCAAATTTACACATGTCAACATGGTTTTGCCCAAAAGGATGGTAATGATGAAATTAGTACATATTTAATGCCATCCAATATTTATACATCCTAGGGATCTTATATTGACACTCCAGATGATTTACCTTGGTTGCAGCATCTACATTAGCTCCTCGTTTCAGCAATTCTGTGACGATATTTAGATGACCTTCTTTTGAGCTCAGATGCAGGGCATTCAGACCATTCTGTTTAAAGAAAGACAAAAAGAAAAGAAAAACATAATTTAGTTTATTATGATCAGTATAGAAAAGAAGAATACACTCCTGATTAAAAACTGAAGCTGAAAATTTGCAGTGGTGTAGCCAGGGGGATGGCAAATGGGCCAGCCCCCCCCCCACGCCACTGAATATTTGAGATATCTTCCATGTGTAGTACTCCTAAGAGCATAGTTTGATGGTTTATTGCTAACCTCTTTCTGGAGGACATGGGTTTGATTCCCAGCTGACCATCATTGTTATCCCGTCCTTTACATTACGGAAATGTTCAAAACATTTTATGCTAAACATAACATCTTTCCTCTTAAAATGTTAAATCCATCTAATGTTCCATTAGTCATTGCAAGCAATGGGCTATTCCGGTTATAATCCATACACCCCCTATGGAAGATGTGACCGTAACCTTCCACACACAGAGGGTAAATTTTAAATGGGTTAACTTGAGTGGGTGAATCCATTTGAAATCTACACCCCCTGTGTGGGAGATTAGGGTCATATCTTGCATGCAGGGGGTGTATGGATTTTAAATGGAATAGCCCAATTGGAAAAGGTCATGTCTGTCATATCGGGGGTGTATGGATTTCAAATGCAATAGCCCAATTGGACCCAAGCTTCACACTTCCCAGAGGATGTTCGGGGAAAAATACTTATAAAAGTAAATTGGCTTATAATTTGTACAAGACAACATATATTAATTAAAATATAGAAACCTATTTTAAAATACAAGAGGATGACTCATGCAACCACAGACAACGACACTTTTTTTTTGTGAACAGTATAATAATTGAATTAACACTCTGATTATAAAAAAAACATAATTTCTTATTTGATAAACTCATCATTATCAGATTATGCAGTCAATAACAAGTACTTGTCTGTCCAATAACTCAAAAATCAAATTGCTGTCTTTCCTGTCTATTACAGTGGACAGTCGTCCAGGGAATGAGAACGGCCAGCAAAATGTTTAGTCACGCCTAAGCTTTATCTTAAGACATACCATGCATTCTCCTTTAAATAATTTTGCTCCAAACTAATATCCTATATATCCGTGTACTCAACCATCCAAATGAAGCAAAAGTCTACTGTATTCAAATTATGCTTGTGCCAGATAATTTAGCAGATACGTCATCAAAATTGATTTATTTTTCTAAGAATCACAACTTAAAATAGTGCAGACTCTTTTAATGCATTTGCTTTCCTAGTTTCTTGGAACACACCTAATTTATTTTTCCATATAAATTTTACCACTGAAAAAGGTTTGTTCACACAAAAACACACACTATAAGTTGTGTAGTAGATTATAACATTTATTTTTGCAGCTTACGTGATATTTCCCTTCATCCTTTTAACAAGATTTGAAACTGGTCAGTAACCCCTTTTTTGCATTACGCCATGCTATTATTTCCCCATGCATCAATGTGGATGATGGTCTTGACCTAACTATAAACTCATCCCTCAATTTATGGTATCTTGATGGAGATACATGTAAGCAGTTGTTATTGTAATATATTGTAAGGTAAATATTCAAAATAGCTGCCTTCTGTCATCAATAGCTGCTATTTGGATTTGGTCTTGAATCAAATGTAAACCCTAATATGCCCTGTGGTACCTTGATGCATTATGCATGATGGTATGACTGCTGTGGAATTACCCAAACATAGACTAGATTAAAATCTAATAACGGAGATGCAGTTATACTTACTGGATTTTGTTTGTTTGTTTGTTTGTTATTCTATTACCAAATATGGGGAAATAATATCATATAACATTTATATATTTTTGATTCATACCAGTAGCAGTCCGCCATCTTTGCAAGAAATTATTCATGGAAACTAGTTGGTTTTTGATGATTTGATATATGTTAAGAACTTATGCCTAGGAGGATTCCACACTTCTTCTATCATAGCTTACTACTTCTAGTGCATCTTATTCCACTATCAATGAAAGTAAAACACAAAAGTAAATGCTCTCCTATCCTCTTACCACTCAAATGGTTAATATTTCCTCTATTATTACTATACTGCTGCGCCTTCTCAAACTTACATTTATCAGTTACCACACAAATACCATATTGTCTGATCACAAACACCTGACCTGACTTAGCATACAATTGGTTAATACTCCCCACACAGGTGTCAACTGCAGATAACAAGTTCAAAATTTTCTACAAACATTTCAAAAATGTTAATTTTTATGACCATATTTGGAATCAGCAAGCAAAATACATTAAAATGATACAAACAAACCCAGTACAATTGGTTCAGTGGTTCCTGAGATAGCTTTTGATATTTTGAGAAAATGTTTCAGAACTTGGACTTTTCAAGTTGAAGCCTATGATCAGCATGCAAAGCATTAACTCAGCAGTTGTAAACAAAATTGATCCATGCGATGTCTCACAGGGAATCCCAAGCATCCAGATTCACTTCACAAATGAAATCTTGCCTTTTTTTCTTATTTTTCTGCATGCATGATTCATGTTCTTTCCTCTCTTTTCTGAAAGATTACCACTTACTCCGATTTGAACAAAATGTAAGTCTGGGATAATCTGATTTTGGTTGTCATGTTCTTTTCCTACTTTTCTGATAGATTACCAAGTTTATTGTGTTGAACAAAATTTAAGTTATCGGGTTAATCTGTTTTTTCTCATTCGGTATTTTCAAGAGTTTTAATTGTCCTCACTTTTTTGATATCTTGAATATGATACCTGCCAATTTCACACCCACTTGAAGTTGAACAAAATATGAGAGTGATGATCTTATTGTTGTTTCTTATTTTTGTCTGCTCTTTTCCCCTGATAACCCTGGCACATTCACCTACTAAAAAGGCATTTTTTACTGATACACTTCTAGTGCCAGTTTCTATTCATCGTTATGTATTCTTCTCCCGTGCATTATTTTCACGAACTACCCTTCACAGCCCAAATTATATAAACCTGCACGCTAAACAATGCATTATCTAAAACCTGCACGCTAAACAATAGATTCTAGATAATACGTGCACACTCAAATACTAGAAATACTACTTTCACATAACCATAAAGTAGAGTTAGGTGGCGCTTTAGACACAGAGATCACATAACTATATAATTGTCTGTTCGATATATATACCAACTAATATGTACGAATATACATTCTGTGGTGTTAAAATGGTATAGTTACAAACGGTGTTCTATAATAGTGTACAATTATCGAATAAGGTGCAACTCGCTAGACTTGAGTCCAGTCCTCGTTTACGGAGTTTAGGTTTAGGGTTGGGATAGGGCAGTCTTGTAATAAGACTAGTAGAGTTGCACCCTTGCAAATATCATTGTCATAAATTATGATTAATGACCTCAAATAAATCAAACATCAAATGAGAATAATCGAGCTTCTATTAATTAAAAAAAAAAAAAACAGGTGGATCATAATTATACAAGATGACACCATTGCAAAATATTCAGCATTTTACAAATGAAATACATGTAGGCCTATATCTAAAATAACATAGCCGGGCCCGGGAAACACACACTAGCGCATAATATCATGATCATGCTTTATAATACCATAGGCCTTCAAACACATGTGTTGGAAGGCCTATGATAATACTGAACAAATTGTTAAATCCCAATGTCGTGTGTTTTAATATAAGTAGTTCAAATTATAGAGCTATAAAGTCCAGTTGATATTCACCGTAGTACTAGTCTGACATCTAAATCGATCGTTTCCAACTGGTTCAGTGCTCTCTGTGTTCGAAACCACGATATTAAATGATCACAACATAAAGTCAAGTCAATTAAACCATGCGTGGATAAGTTACCTAAGTATGACGTATGGCGCATAATCGATACCATTGATTACAGGGATTGATTTTCTTTACCAGTTAAATGCTACGTAGCTGGTCAATGTCCTGACGGTGTTTTTAAAATGTAAGATATTTTCCTAATATTAAAACTAATATAATGAATGCAGCAATTAATATTGCCTATTGTTTTAATAGGCCTACACTCAAAAGTGTATGACGGATAATGTATCGTGCAAATGCATTACGTCAAGATAATTGCACTTGCCATGGAGTTATTGCATTTAGCTTTCGAGCCTATCGGCTCTCAAGCTAAATGCAATAACTCCACGGCGCGTGCGATTATTATCTTGACGAATGCATTGCACTCAGTTCATTATCCTTATCATAAACTTGACTTTTTTTATACTGGTTTTTTTCCCTCTCTTTCCTTTACGAGTACCAGCCATCCAACTTGAACATAAATATGGATAGAGATTCCCCAGATATTCATGAACGGTATGAATATTCATATGCAATGAACCAATGGCAGTGGATCTTTGATAAGTGCATTTCGGACATTGAATATTGTCAATGCACCGACGTGAAGTAGCATTCAGTTTGTGTAATACAGAATGACATGGATGCATCTACAAAGCCCTGGCTTGGTCTATTTAACTACGGGTGAGCAATTCTGGGCTGCCAATGATGGGTTTTTATTTTACTTTTGATTTTGACAATTTTTTAATACCTAATCGATAACAAAATATCTTTAAAACAACAATGGTTTTATGATGTTTATGAATGAGTTTAGTGACCGACATGATTTTTTTGATGTGCAAATTACAAGAGTCAATGCACTTCCCGTTAATTTTTTCCCCATCACAATGGGGTAGGGCAATGTTCTGGTGAAAAAAAATTAGGACACATGCATGATTTTTGTCATTTACACTACAACAAAATCATATTCAGTCATTAACCTGTAATTAATTGATCTTCCTCTGAAAAAAGATCAAGTTTGGAGGGAAATATTACTTTCCCTCATAAAAGAAATACATAAGAAATTACGGTAAACTTTGCGATCTTGGAGCGCAAGTTAGCTCAGTAAGAAAAAAAAATTCAATCAAGAATTGTCAATTGTTTCTTAATCCACAATAATATTTTAATTATATCTTGGACCACTTCTGCTAAAAATTTTGAGAATTAGCAAAACATTCAGTAAAGATGGGCTCATAAAAAAAAAAAAAATTTAAAAAGAAGATCAAATGCTATCTTCTAGACTAGCGATATTAAATAATCATCTCAGACCCACATATAGAATTGACATAATGTGAGAACAGACAACCGCTGATTTGTTTTTATGATTTTTTGACCTCCATCACATAAGTTGGATAACAAAGTATTGATTTGGGATACATACATAACATGGTGATGCAACATAGTGCTGATATTCTGGATTTGGTCGATATCAATTCCATGAAAATCAATTTCATGTAAAGTAACATTCTACATGACACTGAAACACACAGGAGCACCTGTGATTTATTCACTCTTGGACTTTATATGGATCTTCCTAAAAATGTGACACTAGTAGTTATCTTTTCTTACAATTTTGTTTAAAAATGTACCGGAGCTTTCCTTTCAAGCCATACTCATATGTTTTAGTAGTAAATAATGCAAATATTTTATGCTTGTAAAATTCCTGTATCATCAAGAAGTTAAAATTGCTAATATGCCTGATTTTTATGGTCTGGTACTATTTGATTCACTACGTGACATACACAGTATAATTGTCATGTAGTTTTCGACAACAAAAAAGGTTTTAAATTTAATGTCACTCTCTGACAATGACATGGCAATGGCGTCATGTTGTAGGCAATTTGAAGGGATCATCGGATTTCATCCATATTTAAATGAATGCCTAAATTCAAAGCAAATATACAATCATTTTACATGAATATATGCTCACAAAGTGTGATGCTACCAAGCAACATGAGTTTTATCCGATCATGCAAACTAGATTTAGTGTTATGAGTGGCTCGAAGACCTTCTTTCCCATAGCATTAAAATCTGAAAGACTTGAATTTACTGTGCGCTCGGATAACCACCGCGTGTCTTTTTGCTCAGAAGCCACAGTAAGTCAGTTTTCCTAGACGTGGATACAAATAGAAGGACTGAAGGATTTCAAGCTCAAGTCGACGTATTTCTCTGAATTCAAATTAACCTTTTTTTATTTCTCTGAATATCTGACAACCAGTGTCTCTAAATTATTTCAACCTTTACTGGCTATATAATCAAGTCATATATAAGTAATACTTAGAAAAGGTTTTAACACTTCAACAGTTATCACACTCGTGTAATATCAAACCGGACTTTCCTCTACTTCCTGTCTTAAGGGTGACCTGGGATTTGAGGTCTTGAAGCCGGAAATCGTCTTTTGCATATATATTCTATTTTATATAAACCGGGTATATATAAGTGGAGCTTTTCAAACAATGCACATGACTCTGTATTGACTCTTATAGATCAACATAGATTTCCATCATCTGTGTAACACAGGCAATGCTAAAGCCCTCTGAAGCACACAAAAATATGTCCACTATTCGCCAGCGAAGTGGAATGGAATGATGGTACAATTACAGTAGACTTTGTGTGGTGATCATTTTGATTGTGGTTCAGGACTCAAAAGCATAATTCAGTTGACATAGTGATAATCGGCTTATTCGCCATCAATCTTGCATAATGTTACACGCTTGCATCACACGCTTGAGAAATGAACCACGATCGAAACAATCACCACATAAAGTATATGGCACTCGAAGGCATACCAAAATAGTGTGATCCGATAACCAAGAGAATTATGTAACCACTTTGATGCTGAATAGCAAATTATACACCATGCACTGTAGGCGTATATAGTACAGAGTTTTTGCTATGAATCTTAGCAAAGTGAATTTCAATGTGATGTTTGTTTAGACTCTAAATACAGTTCAAGGCACTGATGCAGCGATGTTGAGGAAATTGCATATCAAATACGGAATGCTTTTAGAACTTTTCAAGGATAACTTTTCAAAAGGGAATTATGCTGTGAAATTTAATTCAATTTTAGCATGAAACAGCTCACCGAAGATCAAATCGACAAATTGCTTTCAGGTAAACTCTGATGCACCATGATAAATATAGGAAAATATTTCGAAATTTTGTTCAAATATTCTTAATGAGATCATATCATTGGCAGCAATGCAAATATGTCGTCAAAGAGATCAAATCATGGGTATAGATGCAAGAATGTATTCTTATGCTCTAGTGACGATGTACTCTAAAAGTGGCAATTTCTGGGTGTGCAATTTTCGTGCTGTGCAAATTTCGAATTGCTTAGCTTGTTTTTAAATTTGCGATTTGGAGTTTTCATACATAGACAAATTTATAAAAGAATACATTTGCATGTTTTTATTTTCACGATACCTGAATTCTACGCGAAAAGTGTGAAAATTATTGTACCATGAAAATTTGCACTTTATCACACCAATGTCTTCTATGCCATGCACAGAAATTGATGTCTCAAATTATCTTCCAGCAGAATTTCTTCATATAATTGTTTTTATGTTTGCCATTTATCAGGCTTATGTACTACATCATGATTTTTAAAAATAAAAAATTTTTGTGTACAGATAGTTTTGCTGTTGAAACTTCACTAACATTGTCACAGGGTGATGATTTGCAGTTCATTTAAACTTCATTATCGAGCACATTTGCGGAATGTAGAATTCACGCGCCTAGTCAAACCGCAAAAATAAAGCCACAAACATTTCGACTTATACTTACGGTATAAGCCTACAATGTATATTTAGGTGTTCTTGTTTGGCAAATCAATGAATGCTCCTTTAAGTTATACAGTAAACTTAACCTTCAATCAATGCCTACAAATTTTGCTATTTTTAATCTCACAACCTTCTCATTACTTTGCCCATGCCTCACAGCATTTGCTTCAACAATGCTTCGCCCCATTGTATGCTTACAATTCTAACCATCGAAATTGGTAAATTTGTATGAAAATCTCTAAAAGTTACTCTACGTAAAATGTCATGTACATTATAAGCAACAAGCAGATCCATTTAAATACAAACTTCCCTCATTGCAAAGTGTGAATCGCTGAAGGACACGCCATGGAGTATTTCCCACATTATACAGTAAGACTAACACAACCTAAAGTTGCCTTGTTCCTTGTCTTTGCTGAGTAAATATACCCAAGAAATAGCATCCGGGCAGAGAGAATCTTGTCATCACACAAAACACAGTCCCATCTCGCTGTTTTCCTATAGATGTGTTCTATACATGTATTCTGACAGTATTTCTAACACTCTAAACTAGAGAGTAAATATATGCCATAGACAGTACCTGAAGGTAAGTAATCTATTCTCATTGCTCCTTGTCATGAACAACTCTTACTTTAAACTGTTTCGTCTACATCACATGTTGTTTTTTTGTAGTCTATACGACTGCCTTTCACAAACACAGCCTTTAATTTTATTTTTTTTATCTCAAGATTTACTACATCAGATATGTTATGCTAAATTATATCATTATGTAATCATATGAACTTCATAAGTAATGAGATTTGTCACCAGGGTAAATATCTTGCAAATATGAAAAGGTATGCCATATGGTGCATCACACACTAAGCAAAGCACCTTATTCCATTATTAAATCAAATTACGCCATTGGCCAATCACGGGGGCAAAACCAGTGTTATAGTTTGTTTGGCTTATAATTGCTGAAAATTATTCCGATTTTATTACTCCTCACAACAATTAAATCCTGACTTACGTTCGTGTAAATTCATGTTGCAACTAGTGCCAATTATAAGCCAACCAACTATAGGAATGGTAGACATTTGTTACAGTATGCAAAATCATTTGAGAGCTCCTAACATTGTTTTAATTCTACAATTCCTATCTAGGCCTACAAAGTTGTTGGCTTCAATATTGAAAGGTAACCAATTCTAAAGGTTTTAGATGGCAAGAAAACACTAGTTTTCTTGCCTTTACTTCAACAATCATTTGAAAGCAGAATACTTTTGTTTGACATAAAATTAGCATAATGCTTTTGTTTGACATAAAATTAGTAACACCACTGTGTTTTGTGTTCAACAGTGCTTTCCTAATGACCAGCAATGGCGAGGTACAATGTAAAGCAAGAAATGCATTTACCCATCCAAAGCTATTACCATTTCCATACATCATAAGCTTCTCTTCACTTCCGCGGACACTACTTCCAACAAGTCCTAAGATTGATGAAGTCATATTTTTCAGTTGACATGTTTTTCTCTTAAGGTGGGTGGGGATAGAAGGAGCCATATTTGTCCAGTTTTAGCCGTTTAACTAACAAAACTACAGTGTACTTCTTAATATTAACCCATTGATCTTATACAAAATAAGTCAAAGAAGCCAATAATCTTATTTTATTTCCATAGGTCTTGTGGTTCTTGAGTTAAAGCCAAAAATATATCAAAACAAAAGTTCTGTGCTTTTTCACATCCTGAGAATACTCATGCACATGGGACAGAACTGACACCTTGGGATCTCCTTCATAGAACACCATTACTCTTGTGTGTCAGCTTCATTTGTCTCAAGCTTCATTTGTCTCAGTACAAACATCACTCGGTCATGCTCCCCTCCGACCAGCCTAAAGTGCACCTTTACTAGCTTTTACTAATATATCATATACTTGCAAAATGTATTTTTTTCTAATGACTTTTACTACCAAACCACACGATTTTGTGCACTTCACATCTAAAAAACTCGCCATTTTATCTCCTTACTACTTTTGACATATTCCTGAAGTTAGATTTACATTTTCAGCTGACTTCCGAACCAATTAATCTAATTTTTGGTCTACAGAAGCAGGAAGTGGTATAGCACGTACACAGAACATACAATGTCTCCAGGCTCTCACATACCGGTATGTCAATATTTTTAACGACCTCAATTTAGAGTTAACATTACATGCTCACCAGTATATATAAATGCTATCTACTGAAGATAAGATTTCAAGTGTGAATTAATGCAACAGCTTATAATAATGTGCTGTTTAAATTGATTAAATTATTTCTAAATGTTTGCAATATTTTTGGAAACAGTATATATTTAAATCAACAATTCGCTAACTCTGCTTCCATGAACAGGAAGTGAGGGGAAAGTTTCATATAGCAGAACTTATTGCAGTGTTTTCATTTATCAAATTTGCTAACAAAATTCACCAATCTCTGATTTATTTTTAAAACCCTTATGCCCTGTTTAAAATCTACAGAAATTACAAAAACACATCCAAAATTCTCAGTTGCCTGTCTATCCACACCTTACATTGTAATCTTCAAACTCGAGGGTATGGGGGTCAAATGTCAAACTTACCCCCTTATAGAAAGCCATGTTAACGTGAAATGTTAGACTGATTGCTTTCATGTCTATTGGTACTGTGCATGTATACGCACTTGCGACAAAATAGATTGAAACTTGAGGCTGTGACAAACTGATATACTCGCACATTTCAGGTATTTTCGACAAGGCCCAAATAGGTTTTTATATATTTAAGATGGCATCTAGACAAGTGTATTTACAAACATATGAAATTCATTTTCCCTTACATCAACAGAAACACACCATTCCCTTCAACAGGTTAAGTATAACCCTTCACATTTGCCATTACATGCTTAGGGACCTAATATCTCCCTCCCACACATTCTGCCCTATTAAAATGAATTAAACTTTCTGTCAGCCGGGGCTGGACAAAATGTTTATTTCCTAAAAAGATAAGCCAAATTTCACTAATGTCCATCCAAATTCAAAATTTCCCTAAAATTCTAAAATATCCATTTTTGTCAAGCCTGCTATCATCATTCTAGTCCAAAACTGCCAATGTACATGAACTGATAGTCCAAAAATGTTCTCAACTGGCTCCATTTGATAGTATTTAATGACATGTTTTCCAATATAATTGCTCCATGGCCTCATCTTCATTCAATCTTACAATAATCTTCCCTTCCTATTTAATCACCATCATTCACATATTACATTATAGATGCTACATTGTCCACAATTATTGTTTCTCTATTCTACGGACAATTAGTTTGTTAAATTTAGTTTTAAAATTAAACTTAAATTAAATTTAGTTTAAAGTTAGTTGGTTAAATTAGTTTGTTGAATAAAACAATTAGTTCTGATGTACCTCAAGACAACATTATGAGCTGTACAAATCTAAAACAGAAACTAAAATGGACTTATCTGTTAACCAAATGCAATGAGCACTACACAGACCAAGTTTTACATAAAAATATTAATATAGTCAACTTCAATCAATATTTGCAAAATGGTCAAGTGTTTTCACATTGGGGCAAGGGTCCTTCTATTTGTAGACTTCAAATTTAGCAAACATCCACTCAGCTTAAAATAGATAACTATTTTATGAATCAAATAGAGAAAATTCAGAAATATTTTGTAACAACATATTGAATTTCATTTTGTGTGTAACAATTGTGTTGATGGAATTTCCTGAATAAATAACGAATAAATAAATAATAAAATAAATACAAATACCATTATAATTTTTAAATCTTTAAAACAACGAGACATATTTGGTATTCAACCTTAACTCAGTTTACCATATTCTATTATATTCAGACAAGTCAAAGACAATGACATTTAACTTAAGGTACCTCCGAGATGGTCAAAAATCTTGTCAAGCTGTTGGAATATCACTCAAAATTCACAATAACTTAGTGAAAAGTAACACACACACAAAATAGTGAAGAGTTTCAAGAAAGTACTATATCCACAGCTTAATTGGCATTTTGGTCAAACTATGCGAAAATATCTAACCTTTGGCAAGCATTCACAATATAACATTGCAGCCAAATTTCTCTAGAGTTAAATGTAGCTAAAATTGGTGTCAAATATTTATCAAATGTAATCATTTTACAAGTGCACATTCTATTGAAAGCCTTCCAAATTGGCTTCATTTTCAGATAATGTACGTAACCGTAATTAAATTCCTTCAACTATGAAAAAGTGAAAGTTAACAAATGATGTCAATAAGAGCCAAATTGGTCAGCGTCACCTTAAACTTGGACATCCACCAAAAATGACCGGAAGCCATTTGGATTTGAAGAGCATTAACATCCTCTTCTACTTGTGAATATCAAGGACAAAATTAAACGAAACTTTGTGGCACAGAGCGGACATTTCATTCCAGCCAGTTAATTGGACAGCTCTACTTTCCTATCAACAAGCATGATAGATGATATAATAAACAGGGTTTTAAATTGGACGCTATCAATTTTAATTTCCTTTTTCAGCACAACAAGCTTCATTTTACTGTAAATCCACTCAAATTGATTTTCTTACTCCTAAGACTAATACTATTTGTATTCTTTCATACAGGAGCAAACATAACAACAAGCAATACCATTGGCCTTGATAAATTTTTCCCAATATACACCTGATTTGACTTGATTGCCTGCATCACTCAATTCCTACTGAGGGACGGAGTAGGATGGGAAAATAAAAGGAGAAAGAAAGAAAGCACTCATCTGTATGACCTTCTACACTTGATCTGCCCATTGTGCACAAGTGCAGGTGCCAATTTCCGTCTCGTAACGGGATAAGAATTTGTCTGACGACTTTTCTAAAGCAGCGTCCAGAGATAGGTACCTTATTAGAGGATGTAGTACCTGTGTATGTGTGTGATACCCTATTCAATAGTTGTTAATTACGAAAACTACAAAGTTTAGTTTTGTGTGTTATACCACTGAATACCTACTCCTTCTTTGGTACATTCATGAATGTATGATATTAATCTTTATCAAGTTGTTTATCAATTTTATCTTAAAACATATTTTTGCAAATAACAGTCTTAATTTGATAACATTTATAGATCACTTTAGCTTCTTTTGCTGAGGGTTAACATACAGGCTGGGCATACAGGTTCTATGTAAAGCATATTGACCATGGTTTGCCAGACACTGAATGCAAGCTAAGCCACAAATTCTGAATAAGCTTGCTTGGGATATAAAAAAAAACCATCTAAAGCTAAAAAACAAGTCGAATCCTGAATAATATGCAAAGTCTACCTACATCAGGATAGAAGGATTAGTGGATTCTACTAATTCCATAGGATGAACATTTGTTTTTAAAAAGATTCAGAACGAAAATATAGGTATAATTGTACTTTTTTTTACATTTCATAGTTGTTGTTTTTCAAAAACATGCAAGGATTTAAGTACTCAAACCAGGTCTGCCTGATACCTTGTGGTACAGATTGATGCCCGATATCAGAGAATGGTCTTACGATAGATCTGTATCACAATCCCTATATAATTATCATAAGTACAGACACCATCATAATCCAACAGAATACTTTATAATAATGAAGGTGCATCTAGGCCATTTCATGCATCCTACATATATGATGGCAGATTTTATCATCTAAAGACAGTTGCCACTGTTTATGATTTTATAAAGTTGAGGCCTTATTGATTTCTCTTGACAGCAAGCTACAATCTGATAGCAAATGTGTTACTAGTTCATGTTTTGCAGTGCCCAATAAGGTGATGTGTAGGCAAAGGGGCATCAACTTCAAGTCATTAGTGTTGCTTCAATGCCCCTCCTGCATCCTCTTCTGCCTTGCTGACAGTTTATATGTGACCGATTACAGCACGAATGAGCCGTAATATGTCATCAGTATTCTGAGCTTACAGTATCTCATTAAAATGAGGCATGAGCACCAAATTGAGGTAGGTATGAATTTGGTACCTTCATGCCCATTTTACACTGTAACTCAGAATACAATTGAGGACATTTACGCTCATTCAGTACAATGTCACATATTGGTATCTGTGACAAAGAGTCCAAATCCAGTCACCCATAAAACCTAACACTCACACATACTACAAAATACTACAGCGCTACACCAGAGTGCATGAATGCATCCCACGTATCCAACGTGATGCGATGATGCAATCCTGGTAAGTCATATTTATGCACGGTTTCATTGGTTGGGCCAGAGAAACACCTGTGGCTAACGGTTGCGGACCTTGCACTTGGCACGTGAGGGATCTCGGATTCGAATCCCACCAAAACAAACAACTTCTTTGTTCATCTTCTCTCTTTATTCCTTCCTTCTAGCCTTTCCATTCACCCTCTCTGCTACCCCTTTAGTCTTGTTGCAATATCGTTATTTTAGATACTTAAATGCACATCAAGTCTATGAGAGAAATTGGGCTGGTGAGGATAAGCCAGAATTCTGTAGAATAGCATATAGTTTATAATTCAAATTGCTCTAATTCAAGAAAATAAATCATATTCATGTAATCAATCTGGAATAATTTGGAACCTTCTATAATGGAGAAATTGTATCTAGCTCATGCTTACATACAAGTGATACTGAAATGACTCCCCAAAATATTGAATTCCACTGCAATTTCTTCTTTTCACTAAATCACACACCAGCATGGTTGTAAGATGCAAGAAACAATTTGCAAACATTTATAATGGATGGTATTCTTTGAGTTGAGGATAATGGAAAGTTATATTATTTCTTTTATAGATCTTGTTACCATAGTAACCAAGTGAAATTTTCGAAACAATTTTAGTATGACCAAAGATGTACCATATTTTATACACAAGTTGGTGAAAAGGCAATTTATTCATAGACACAATCAGGATTTGTAAATTTGCAGACTACAGAAGCTGAATATTCTATATGCAGACGATACTCCCTGATAAATCAATGCAGATCAATCTAACAGCTCAATCAGATGCTAGGGTCTATGCTTAAATGTAATGCTGACTGCAAGGGGCAGATAGTTTTAAAAGGGAATTTACACTTTTCTCCAGATTGAAAGATTTTTTATAAAATTGATTTTGGGTGAAAGTTGCCTTTTCAGTTGCAATTGATAAGTTAGTGATTGTTATTTGTACACTTCAAGATTCCTATTGGAGCCGCATGCACAGGTACACCATTGCTAAGGTGCTTGTGCAGCACCACTGCTGGTGGGTCCTGTGTAGTAGCAGCATTAGTACTTTACAAGTACTCTGTGTGCACCAGTCAGGTAACTTGGCGACAGTGTACCTGTGTAGGCGGCCACAATAGGAATCTTGTAGTGTACAATAATAGGGATCACATCACATCACATGGTAAAAATGGATTGCTCTTCACCAACCACTGAGATATAATAAACATAATAAGATATAATTTCAGCTACATCAAATTATAATCAATTTGTGACAAAGACTAAAAATTGTTGCTACAGATACTTCGTGCAATTCTTTAAGGAAAGTTGATTATTTGACCCATATATCAAATCTTAAGATCTACGCAACTCCCTGTGCATATATTAAGCCCCTTGGAACCAGGTACCACCACTTAAAATACATACATCTTTAATATCTGATCTTGATGATTCTACTTCTCTTGAGGACATAAATGATCCAGTATGACCTATGACATATCAACATCACCTTCCGGAAAAAGTTCTTACAAGCAACAGCATAGACTCCTCTCAATCAAGACATTGCAGAAAATGAATTCTGATTCTGGCAACAAATCTGACAACATTCACTAGTTATTATTTTCTATACATGTCTACAGAATATGCTTGTTTTTAAAAGAATCGCAATTGATTTATTCACATCTATATTAGTGACAAACATTTGTTACATATTATCTTGTGATTTTTGTTCAATTTGAACTCATGCACTATATAGTATTAATAAGAATGATAATTGCTTTTGTAAAGCAAAGTAAGGCAAAGCAGGTGATCAGGTGATGTCTCTGGGTGTTATTTCCCTGCACAAATCCAAACATCAGATTCTACCTAACAAAGACATTAATTTCCTCTTTTATTTCATCCTTGTTTTCATTGCTACACTAACTGGAAAATGGCAAATAAATAATTCTTTTTTTCCTATTTGCGACTTGGCATAGGTTATTTACAGTAACTGATAAATTACAAGGCCTCATATTAGTACGTAAGAGTCCATGTAACATTTAAATTATTTTCGAATCCCTTGTTAATACCGTATTCTTCCAATGAAAACTCTAAAACACAATGAGCAAAAACATTGGTTAACTGATTCGGCGAATTTACAAACATGTGATTTTGGCAACACCAATTTGAAGCATACACATGGCCTCACATGAACATCATTTTCCTTGTGAGTATTCATGACACAACGATAACATGTAAATCAATAAAGATTCATCCCCGAGATGTCATAGAACAAATTAGTCATAGGACATTACCTCTTAAAATGACAAATTGTCATTTCAATTGATTCTGTCGATTGAGGCGTTTCATTGATTCAGCTGGGCATAATTTGATTTCTTTCAAAAGAGCAACCACGACCCTGCGACTTTTGCAAAGACGTGTTTGAGCAACAGTCTCCTCGTCAACAAATTGTCTTGTAGAAGGTGTGGTTTTGGTAAGGCAAATGTCCTCTGCAGTGTGCCTCGATGCCACACTGCTGATTTGACGATGCTAACAGATGCATCATTCACGCTCTATTAGCCACAAGTTTTCTTGCGATGAATAAAAACAAAAAAAAGGGTACAATTATGATTTTATGCATCATAGGATTATATATCATGCATGGCTAATAGCAATGTATCTTTTTCATATATGTTATTTATTATGGTATTAAGTAATCACACTGATATCTAAGATTTGCAAGGATACAAAGTTACTATATCTGACAAGGCATATTATAATCACACAAGCATCCAATTTGGTTATAAAATTGTAAGGTTTATACATATATTTGCTAAAGCCTAAATCAAGAACCACTGAACCAATACTAGGCATGTTTCTAGCAATTTAGTTTCCAGTAGATTTCAAATATCAAAATAATAATGCAAACTTCTGAAGTTTTAAAAGCTTCATTTACATTTATTGTCTCCTGTCATGCTAAGACCTAAATCAATCTTCATACAGCTTAAACGAGCATAGCGACTTGATTTAAAGTCAATAAATAATTATGTTTTCCTTTGTGGTGAACGCTGCAAAGTGTATTAATCATTATTGTAAATTAAGATTCTAGGATCAGGAAATTAAATCCTCTGTATGTGATCTCTTCCAAATCTAACTGAACTCATTTGCAATAATAGTCCACAACCTGCTGCATGTATGTGTACAGAGTTGCCATTTTTCCATCTTAAGATGCTGCAGCCAAGACAAAAATGAAGGCGGAAGTTACGGTGCTCTTATAAATAGTTCTTGTGACACGTTAGCCCAAATTCATATTATTTAGTTTAGAGTGATTGAATTCTTGAGAGGTCCGAAATACCAAAGGCTGTTATGTACCATGAAAGTGCCAAAAATTAGGGAAACTGCATTTATGATTCCTAAACATATAATTGAAGACCGAATTAAAAAGACTAGTTTGCGTCTGACGTCAAGGCAAAGGTGCAGTGTGATTGGTTGCTGACCTGCACAATATGGCATTTTTGGTCTATTTAACAGGACATCTTTTTAATTTGGTCTTCAATTATAGGATCCCATGCTCACTCATCTGTCAGGACACAGTTCTTCAAGCACATGTTACCTTTGAATGTGTTTGTATACTTGGAACTTTTGAGGTATAGTGATTTAGTGTTGTATAGAGGCTAATGAACTGTGCCTCTGAGATGAGATCATTTTGATTCACAGTGAATATAGTTCAATTGGGCAGGAATCATGCAATCTAGAAACACTCCCCATAAACAAGGCGTTTCGCAATGTAGTCAATAGTCATTCACCCAAATCCGATTTCAGCAGCAATTCTCGCATGGGTTCATAATGGCAGACCTGAGCCAAGCATTAACTGGTAAATTTAACAAGATAAATGGCTTTATTGAGTGAGCTTTTATGTTATCTTAATGATGAACCCAATCCTAAATCTACATCTATGATTGTACTGAATGACAACTGCTTTTTTGGAAGTTTAAAATGATCTAAAAGGCTAGTAAAACTAATAGCCTGTAGTTAGCCTATATACCAATTCTTAATGTGAATGAATTTTCAAATTCTAAAACAATTCACAAACCAATAAAATATGAAAACTCCCAAGTGCATTGAGAATTTACATCACTGGTATTCGACAAACTTATTACAACCATTTTACTCAATCATCCATATCTTGATATCTGCTCTCATCATTAGCTTGTTCCGATTGATTGCCTTTGATTCATAATCGATGTAAAAAAATACGTAATCGAGATGATCAAAACTTGTATGTTCATTAAAAATTGCCCATCCAGCTATTTATAGCATGGCCTCTAATTACCCATATTTTCTTAGCTTTATTCACCTTACTTTGCTCTCCCGATTTGCTCTCCTTCTAAATGTAATATAAAATTGCCATAAGATGTTTTGACCATATACTTAGCCTACAGTCATGGGTGATAGGATGGAGCAATATTGTAGTCTCCAAATCAAGTTTATGCATTTGAAATGACTACAGAAATTTTGGGTTTATTGCAATATGTTGGGGAAAATAATGTTTATGGAATTAAAAATATGAATATGTTTAATTTAATCCATCTTGCACATGAATATGCACACACAGGCATTCCTGCACAATTTGAATAAATTTGAATAAATTGTGCCCCTGATCCAAGATATAATGATTTAACAATTAACTAATTGGTTTGAGAATAAATTTTATATGAAATTAAGTCATAAAAAACTGGGTCAGATCCAGTAAATAACTTGATGAGTAGATAAATTAATTGGGTCCATCAAGCAGTATAATTTTAATACAAATAACTTGACCGATGGACATTATTAACATCCCAATGCACGCTGACCATAGTTATGTCTGTGTAACACTATTAGGTTTGTAGGTCAATCATTATGAAATATTCCTATCAAATGTTGTCAAACTTAACCTGAAAAACTAAAGATACACAGCAGAGCCAAGTCTCTATAAATCACTAAGAGCTTTTACAGATGATATCATCAAAATCCATATACAATTCATGTTGGGGTTCATGTTGTCAAATTTGTCAGCGAAACACTTAGCGAGTACATAATCAATTAATAGCCTGAAGTCAAAAAGCATACATATTGCATGATAAACCATTAGCCTGGTGGATATATGACAAGGTATGGCTGCTTTATGGAATTATTTGAATAAAAGGCACTTGGCATGTTTGCGGACGTGCAACCAGCTTTGGTGTTCAGATGAGGCAAAAGCCTGGTCACTGAGAATTGTGTCCGGGTTAGCCAGAAATTTTTTTTTTTTTTTTTTTTTTGGTCTGATCCTACCTGAAAATATTTTTCTGAGGGGCACTGTATCCCCGGTTACTTCACTGCATGTTTATCATCATATAATATAAAGCCAAGTGAAACCTAGATTTGTTTGATAATCAGTTTATTTATATATTCTCTTCTTTGCTTTGTTGGAGTACAATGTCTCTTGTTTTTCCACAAATATAATGATATTGTATTTTATAAGGTATCTTTTATAATGTATTATTGTTCTCATGATGTTATATTACTTGTTGTTTATTCTGGTTTTTAAACGAAAATGTTCTTCTACTTTTATCTTGATGTATTTGTAAACTTATTTGAGCACAAATGTATTAATAATTGTGCTTTTTATCTGCCGTAGGCCTACAGTGCACTGAAACTTTGGTCTTATGGAATTTGCCATTTGAATGTTAATTTCTGCTGGATTATCTTTACCAGCATTTGTAAAAATAGTATTTTGTGGGAAATTTAAAAACTGGTAAAATAAGTTGCAATCATGACAGTTAAATGAATTTTGTAAGAAATAACAATTTGCCAAATTTTAAATAAATGCAAAATATAAAATTACATGCTCTCTATGTTAGTAATATAAATAACAAACATGTAAATTAGTAATAAGAAATATCAACAGAAAGTTCATTGACCTCATCATAACATCCATCCACGAGACCATTCAGCAGACATGTAAATATCTCAGCCAATATCTGCTCCTGCAATTTCTGATGGTCCAGCTTCTCATCTGTCTGGAAATGTACGCGCCGATGGCCCTCAGGGCGCATCTTGGAGGCGCTTTTTCCTTTCTTAATCTTTGAATTCGTTAAAACTGGTTGTAAAAACATGGGGGGCTCTGTCGCCATTCGGCGTAATTGCTTTTGGACTATTAATCCACGTGCAAGAAGCCCGAGTAGTGCTAATGCACTAAGCACCAATATCATTCACACACACTACTAAGGCACTTATAATATACAGTAAGTTATACTCCACAGGGAATAATATAAGACACAAAGTTATAAAATCCGGTTAAAAATCCATGGACAGATTTGTCACTCGGTTTCTCCTCTCATCTATCATCCATTTCTCACAAAGTTAATAATCCAACATATAAAGTCCGCAACACTGGATCAGGTTAGGTAGGCAGGCTAGTTGAACATGACCTGAATTCATATGCAGGCTGTTTGTACACACACTCAATATAACGACGTACACGAAACACTAACACACACGCTTGTCTGCAATCTAGTGGAAGCCCATTGGAACTCTGGGTAATTGACTGTTTCCCGTGCAATGATTCAGTGAAACTGAGAGACGTGATATTTTTCTCTAAGTTAGGCAGTCCCTGGTATTGGCTTACATGAAGATGACACCTTCACTTAACGATATGATTCCTTAACTTGGTAGAGAATTGCATAGATATATAATAGATAGTCTGATAAAATCACAACATCCTAATCAATATCAATATCCACCGCAACAAGAATTATTGCTCTACATTACTGCAACACCAATTAGTGCTTTTACTTTAATGAACATCCTCTCAGAATTGTCTATGTACTATAATAGCCAGAATTGGTGATGCCACTATAATGTCCACCTTCCCATTCTGCACTATAATTAACGAGCCATTTCCAACCAATTCAGCGTTCATTAACGACCCTCTTAATAAGCTCTTGGTACCAGTATTGTCCAATTATATGATGGTTGATCTCAACTTTGTCAACTAAAATATTTCAAAAATAGCTCATGTATGATATTCGATACAGGTGGGTAAAAATTAGATATGCGCTATTTTTGTAAATACTTGATAAAGGAAACGGAGAACTCTTTGCACAGCATGGTGAAGATAACGCATGTTTGGAGCGCTGTAATCATCACATTATGCATTTTTTCACCTTTCTGTGAAGAAGAAAGCCCCTTCAAATAGATATTGACATGCCATTTTTAACAGCTCATCCACGTACGTCACTCGTCGTTGCCCAACAGCTAGTTTTGTAAAAAGCCGCCTCTTTGCTGTTTAGCCACGTGGGAAATTCATATCACAAACAGACTGCCCTGGACTATACTTATACATTGAATGACGATGAGTAGAACAAAAATGCGAGACTTGCTTGCTTGCTGACCCTAATATCGAGAAGCGTAAATTAGAAAATAATTACATTGCCGGCTTTTTTGTATGTACACAAGGTGACTGGTAATGTTGTCTCCTCTGATTAGACCAGGAGGAAATATAATGGCTAAAAGCCAATTACACATCCATCAAATTCACCATACAGTCGCTCTCTTGAGGTCATCATACTAACAGTTACCAAATCAAAACTATCTCAAGAACCACTGGACTAAATACCTGGCATGTTTGTACTTACTAAGACGTGTCTTAGGAATGCATCATTAAGACTGGGCTGGGAGTTTGGTAAGGGTAAGGTTTTTTCAATATTAAGGTAATTTTTTGTTTGTTTTACGTGTTTGGCCATTTTTTTCTTTTCTTTTTAAAATTTCATTATGTGATCCACAGTTAGATGGTTTAATTTTTCATTTTCCATTTTTAAGCGATAGTGGACAAAGGTCTCTATTTTTTGTTGCTCATTTTGTGGGAGAACTTACTTCCTGGCCCATTGAAAATCTAATGGAGTGAGTATCTTAACCCTAATGCCCAGTTGCTTTTTGGCGAAGAGGAAGAATAGAAGGAAGAAAGAAAGAAGAAGAAGAAAAGAAAACAAGTTTCTCAAGTGCGGTTTTGAACCAGTGACCCCTCAGGTGGCAGACGCGTGCACTGGCCTACCTTGCCACGGGTGTCTATCTTGGCCAGCCAAGCTTTCCGTGCCCATATGACTGTTCACATGATGACGCAATCGCATAATGTGGGATACCTGAGCATGCATATGCTTTGTGAATTGAGGTTTTTTGATGTTTGGTTCAGTTAGGGTTAGTGTAAACATTAAAAATAAATGAGAAAATACTGAAATTTTTTTTTTGTATACACATATTCTTGTATAATACTGCATTCATAAATAGAGCAAGAGGGAAAACATCTTAGACAAAATAATTTCACATTATTTCTTTTGTATTGCAACAAAAGTAATTTTAATTGCAATCTAATTATGCGGGCAGTACAATATCTGCATAAAGTAGCTTAATTTATATCTATCTCCAAATTAGTTGTTTTATTGTTTATGAGCTATTGTTTGTTTCTTGTATTTGCACCTTTCTGATTTTAGCTTTGTGAAAGCATATTACTCTTATGATTTGAATCATAAATTGATAATAAGTAATAAAATTAAACTGCCAATTACATCAGCTCACTAAAGATCTATAATATCCAAGTAACTACCATCCTCACCATATCGACGTTACATCTAGCGACAGTTGTTGGTGGTAATGTACCTTCATTGATTATCTGTTCTGACGTACACATTTGTCCATTTGATGGGTGTAATTACAAGGCACTTGGTTCAGTAAAGTGCAATATGATTTTTCCAATATTTGTGTGAGGTTACCAAATGTCATACATGCCCATTTTTTTCATCATCCCACAAATGGCATGTCACTTTTTTCCATCATCCCACAAATGTAGCAAGGTACTGGCTAACACTAACTTGCCTGATTGACTAAATGACAAATCAAGTGTACAATTTATATGTTGGACATGTCCACAATATTTACTCCCTTGGTTGGTTCTTAGTCTTCCACACAGAAGATGATGCAGCTAAGTGTGAGAAGAGTGGGCACTATAAGTAAATATTCTGCACTTATGCAACACATGAAATATTTTAGACTTGTACACTATAAATATCGATAATTTGTACACCTATTGACCATTTGCATGGTCATCTCAAAATGAGGTTCAACCCGCAATGTGTGTGTTGTGTATGTGTGTAAACCTGTCAAATACATGCTTTGGAAAAGCATTTTGGCGCATTGCTAGAAAATTGCGAGAAATTAAAATGCCCTTTTTGTACATGTGTTTGCTGGGAGAACCTTGTTTGGTAGCATAATGGGGGATCTGTGCAAAGGGCGAAAAGACCCGTAATACTGGTCAATCCTGGGGAATTTGTTTCAAGAAACAAAGACAAATGAAGTGTGTTAAAAAATTTCATTAATCAGTTTATGCATGTTTTCTTGTATTCATCATGACCAATCATTTTCAACATAATCCATGTCTTTCAATCCCTATCTTAGTAACATACATAGACTGGCACATAGAAATCTGACAGACAAGCTAGGATATATTTTTAATATTTTAAGCTCTATGTCTAAACTGAAAGTCTAGTTTTAGTCAGGTGGATCTAAATTAAGCTTTGACACACATGCAAGAGAAGTTCTCTGCTAGTAGCCAAAAGGTACCAGGTTGAGGGGCTCATATCCTTACCAAGGTCAATGACTTCAAACACGAAATGGTATTCTAAATAGCTAGAGTCAGTCACAAGGGTTGGAGCATGAACTCTCTCCCTCCCAAGTTTGGGCCCTTATATACCATGCCCTCTATGAACTATGAACTAGTAGTTTGTACAGGTATCTATAGAGAAGGTCATTATGTAGCGCTCTTTGTCCCCCCCCCCCCCCATGTTCATTAACACTGCAACCCCCTCAATTGAAAAAGATCAGGTTATGGCACAGTTCTGAGGTATATTACCATCATACAACATTTGGTGAATCTATATATATGATCCAACTAATGAATGTCTTTGAACTATATATCAAGGTGCTATTTATTATTAACAAAATCAATTCATATATATATAATTATGTTGATGATATATAGGCCCCTATTACTAAACACATGAGTGCAATATTTTAAAATGCTTGGCAAATTAGATCAAAAGTACATTACTGGAACACATTTAATGAATTATAAAGTTGAGGAAGTTTCCAAATTACAGCTTTGTTTCTTCCGTGCTACTAATATTCCTATCAGTATAGTGGGAGTTCCTGTCTCCTTCCTGGTGTAAACATGACACAACACTTTGAACTTCCCCTTCACCGTGACGCACCAGTACAGGTGAACATTCAGTAGCAATGTTGGCAATAATGATTAAATAGTTTTGGTGCCTCAAAGAACTTATTATTAAAAGCCTGTTCTACATGCTCTCAAAGGTTACGCATCCCAGTAAAAGGCTACAAAATCAAGGAACTGTTTTTTTCTTCAATTGCTGGTATTACTTTTAGTTGTTCTGAAGGTAAAGTTTAAACATTATCCAAAAAATATTAACAGCTTTTGATTTTCATAATAGTTTTTGACAATCTGATTTAAGACTCGCAAACATCCATACAGCACTTTACTCTAAAGTTCAACCCTTTCAACAAATACCAAAAGTCTTTTCCCCTGAAGAAATTTAGCACTTTACCAAATAATTCCCAAATGCACCACTGGTATGAACAAAGTACTAGCTACTCCTCAAGGAAACTTTACCCCAAATGTTATCCAATAAGTACGCAAACAAAATGTATTAATTTGTGATTTGCTGCAATCTCTTAGCATCATTTTCCCCTGAGTTTTAGGTCTACGGTCATCTAAACATGGCATAAGAAGATAATGCTTCTGTGAGTTGGCTATGTAGGATAATGCTTGATGGTGTCTTCACCATCTATTAGGTAACTAGGTCATTGGTAAATATCAGCGGTGTAATGGGGGATGATATTCCATCTTGCACGTCGCGAAATGAAATCGAGCGATCCATCACGTTTTGCAATGGGAAAAAAAGAAAGTTCATAGGTTGTTGTTTTTTTAAAGTAAAATTCCATGTGTAAGAGAATATATTAAAGGTGGAAGCATATACAGGGTGTCCCAATAAATACTAAACCCTAATTGTGCTATCTTTTTATATATCTTTAAAAGACAAGGATCAATGAAAGCTAACAAAATGAGATTTCTATATACGTCAAAATAAATGTGATTACAGTGTGACAAAGAGGGCAGAATTTGGGTTCGATTTTTATTGGGACACTCTATGTTGATAACATAAGCTTTTGAGAAAGCTAATAATAAAATTCCCTACTAACAGATTTAAACATATTCTATGATCTTTTACGTATTTATTTACGGGGAATTGTTCTTAAAGATCACGCTTTAAATTAAAATTTCCCCTAATTTCATTACTGAATGCAATTTCTGCAGAGACTATGAAACCAAATTGCTCAGACCTGATTCTGAAACTCTCCAAATCTGAAGAGACATATTCAGGTGATTAACAATATCACTCTGTTATTCCAGAGTCAAATCCTTCCTTTCCTTCATCTCCATTTTTTCACATTCCCTACAAGTGTATTTTAGACAGAAGGTGGAATTGAAGTACCACACAAAACATTTATTACCCTAATTATTCTCAAAACAATTGACACTTTATAATTAAGTTACCTCTATACTGTAACTAATTTAACTATGTTGTCATGTATAGGAAATTAAGTTGTCCAAGTCAATAATGAACTTGAGGTAAGTATTCATTTCCTGTGTTAAGCAGTGGTCCTAACCTTTCAATGCATGGAACAAGTGGTTCAATCTTATCATAATATTTACAGTGCCAAATACATAGTAATATTTTACATAATATAAACTAAAATGCATTTTCTTGCTTTAAAACATAATTTAATAACTTTCAAAACCTGCAGCTAATGGGTAACAGAAGTAGCTCCTCATAATTGCATTTTATATCAGATTTCTGATTTACTTGCCTATAACCTCTACATGGCATTTCAAATTGTGCGAATGAAAGGATTCATAAAAAAATTATTTTATTTTAAAATTTATAACAAATAATTTTAGCATTTTATTATTGGATACAAGTTGTAATGTCAAGATTTAACATGAAATAAAAGATAAACAATTTGGATTCATGAAATTAAGTATCATAACATTTCATTGTATGAATAATAACATGTATCACTATTTGTTCACTTTTAAAAGGTCATTCTGAATGTGCTCCCCAGTTTAAGCCACTGCTCAATTCGTGTTTCCTGCTATTTTATCCATGTATTATATCAAATAATGTATGCTACTGTATAACCACACAATATGGCTACATGTAGTCAATGATTCTTGCCTCAGCTCAGAAAACTTTCATGTCTTGCATGAAACTGGGCAATAGTTGCAGGTGACTGTTAAGGTGCACCACTGTTTTTAATTTAAAAAAGAAGTGTAATTTTATAAAGCATTCGATCAACCCAATATAGTCTCTGTACACTTTTAAAAAAAATTCTTGTTTTGAATATCTCAAGTGCCTAAGTAATTGTTCTTAATATGTGTTATGGCTTATGGGTACTACTTCATTGATCAGTCAGCAAATACTGGTTTTGTTTTTTCTAGATTCAATTAACAGGGTTTGTTTTGTGGAAAAAATCATTCTTGAGCATCATTAGTCCCGATTTAGCAGGCTGTTCACTGCATCTTACGATAATGCAGATTACTGGATGTTAGGGACCGATCGTTATTTACGGCAGGGGGGGGAATGGGTGTTTTGGCAAAAATATCGACAAAAATTTCGCGTTCCCCCTGGCGTCCGCTCAAAATTTTCGCTTCCCCTTGTTTTCCCAATTTTCTCCATTTAAAATTTAACAATCCCCCTCCTGGTTCAACTAAAATTTCAGGTTCCCCCTCAAGACCACAAAAAAATTTTGTGTTCCCCCCTAAATTTACCCATTCCCCCCCTGCATAAATAACGATCGCTCCCTTACGCCTCTGGCAAGGTTGTGTACTTGTACTTCAAAGTTGTACTTGATCTTCAACAGACTGGTAGAGGTACTTCACCTTCATTAGCTCTATCTCAGTGAAGGTCCTCAACAACCCTTGTGTAACCTTCTTGTGACACATTCTTAGAAACATAATGTTATGCGGATCTTAGTCTGACATGGAATGCAACTATTGCACTGCTTGCTTTGTAGGTTTTATTAGGTTAATGTCTTCATATATTTATCCCTTGAACCACATCACAAGGCAAGTTGAGAATTCAGTATTAAGTTTGAAAAAGATGTTAAAAGAAACTTAAGGATTAAATTTGGAAAAAGTAATTGAAAAAATAATGACCATTGCATCAACATAAAGTTAAAAAAAAAGATGCCATAATTTTGATGAAGGACAGCTAGACAATCTTAAAATTTGTAACATGTGATAACACTACAGTTCCAATACATCACTAGATTCATTTTATAACAATACATCAACCAGATTTTTATCCTTGGTTGAGCATTTTGCATAAGCCTGGTCACATCAGGATCCAAGTGTGTCTCTGCACACAGCAACCATATAAACAAACATAAACTGCTATGACACCCTATCATGCTTTTCCTATCATGGATCAGGACCTATCTTTAAGCTATTGAATTAGTATTGGCTAGCCAATAGAGGGGGTAAATGCTAGAAGCCAAACAGATTTATTAGATGTTTTACAACAGAGGGCTCTATACATGATTTGTGTCATGTGTGTTGATGAAATAATTTCTGACTCTCTTGATGGACAATCATGATTTCACTATGTGTGTGACTTTCTCTACCAAATGTGATAGAGATCCAATGGGTCCAGTACATAATATTACATGGAATAAAACAATGCATCATGAAAAACACTTACCATAAGAAGATACAAAATCATATAATAACATAAAATTGTACTCATCCAAAATTTCAATGCTTGCATTGTATGCACAAATATGCTTGTAAATATATTGGACTATTCCAGTTTATATTCAAACTACCTCTGTAGAAGATGATTGAAATGTCTTCCAGAGGTAGTATGAATTTCAAATGGAATGGGCACATTAGGAAGCTCCATTTGAATTTCATACACCATCTGAAACCTGAATCAACTCCACAGGAGGGTGAGGTTCAAAATGTTAGATGTGCTAACTCCATTTGAAATTCACACTCCCACTGTGGAGAATATTTCCAAAATCTTCCACAGGGGAAGTGCAGCCTTATTACAGATTAGCCCATTGCCTAGATGCGCTTCAAATCTTCAAGCCATATACAATTTGCTACTAAATACACCCATTGCCGAGATGTTTCATATCTTCATGCTGTATAGATCAAGATGATTTTAGCACTATGGATGCAGTTCTTCATATTAGTATACTTTAAAACATTTTGTGCATAATCATTTGTCAATTCAATTTTTGGATTGAGTTGTAACAAGAATCAATTTATCAGATACTTACTGCATTACTAGTATTTATATCTGTACTTCCTTTCAAGTAGTCTAAAACTTTGTCTAAATTCCCCGCCCGAGCCGCTCGTAAAAAGCTCGCATTGCCATCCGTCTGAAAGAGAAATGGAACAAAATATTATTAGCTTTAACTCGTATATAAAGGAACATACAACAACACAACTTAATCTACATCTTCAACTTGATTGGGTTACACTACGACTATGATAATTCTTACAAGTATTAACTGTACTACACTTAGAACAGGTACATATAATTATCATTATCAAAATTCAGCTTTTGCATTGTTTTTGTGTTGCTGAATGACACTCTGCATGCACTGACATCACTGTTGATAGGACACTTAAGTTTGTTGTAAGTTGTGAATATCCTTATTGAGCAATAAGCATGTTGAGATGACAATACTTTGCATATCAAGAGCTCAGCGCAACATTGTCTTACCTCCATATTGCTCCCCTGGGCGATGTTGTACATAAATGCAATCTTGGTTATGGAAAACATTACCCAAGGAAACTAATGGAGAAAGAGAGTGTTGCAATGAGCCCTCAATACATGCAATAACCACACCATTTTTGTCTGTCCAACAAGGTTTGCTGTTTTGTTTAAAATTGATTGAAACCTTTATACAGAGATTTGTGAGCAATCACTCTTGACCAATTAACAAAATCATTGTTTGTAAGACAGATCATATCAATGGCCGGTTGAATTGCGAAAAACTTGTTAGCAACATGAAAGTAGATCAGCTTATAGAAGGATATTCCCAGTTTACATGCTCTAAATTACAACCATGGGTTTACAGTTTATTTCTTTTTATGCTTTCCTCATCAAAATGCTGATTTTGGTATCAGGTGAAAGCTCATATTTTTCTCATAAACATATTGAAATATTGAATTGGTCTCAACTATGGTATACCATAGTTGAGACTAATTTGGCTGTTTTTGATGATACAGGGTGTCCCAAAAAAAAGAGGCCCCACATTGCACCCTCTTTTTCTCCTATTTCTGAAATGTTGATTAAATATATTTTGGTATGTAAAGAAACCTTAAGTTGTTAGCTTTAATAAACCAAAACAATTATATCAATCGGCTCACAACTTTTGAAGATATGCTCTTTTAAAGAAATGTACCCGTTTTTCACTCTGTCCACGGAGAAGGTTTGGCTACTTCAAAGATTGAAAAGGAGTACACATACCTTGCATGAATATCAAACATTCCTCAATGATAACTTTATAAAATAACTTTATTTATGGAATGGGCCTTACTGGTGGGTTTATGGGCAATGGATTTTGTTAATAGTGTCATTAATTTGTGGGTAAAATGGATGCCGAATGGGACTTCTTTTGCTTTACTTGCAATTACTTATTTTTTATGCCTTTTTGTTTTATTATGTTTCTTACTTTCTTACTTTGTTGTTTCTTGCTTTCTTTTTTTTTATTTACAACATAAGTTATTTCTCTTTTTAGGATAAAAGGTAGCCCTAAAGGCTGTTTGGTTTGTCTTTGGTTCTTCTGAAATAAGTTTACTGTGCTGCTCTGCCCTCTACCTGGTTGCCTCCTTGGCGAATACAGGTTTCAGCCATGGTCCTCATTGCATCAATTGCGTTGCGTACCATACTTGTGCGCCGGATACTTGCGTATGCATTCAGTAATACGTTTGCAAAGATCTTGGATTTTGCCACAAAGGAAAAATCAAGTGGTGTGAGGTCTGGTGAACGTGCACTCTGTTTGATATCCGTGGACAGAGTGAAAAACAGGTACTTTTATTCAAAAGGGCATATCTTCAAAAGTTGTGAGCCGATTGAAATAATTGTTTTGGTTTATTAAAGCTAACGATTAAAGGTTTCTTTGCATACCAAAATAAATTTAATCAATATTTCAGAAATAGGAGAAAAAGAGGGCGCAATGTGGGGCCTCTTTTTTTTGGGACACCCTGTATCTTGGGAAATACACTGAGTTGGAACTTCTAATTTCAATATGTTTGAGAAAAATAGGGCCTTTCATTTGAAATCAATATATTACATGATCATGATGATTATCATTAATAAAAACACTGTAGACTACCAATATCACACTGTATAAATGTCGGTAATTCCATTAGGAATTAGTCACATTTACAAAAAACATTTACATGTTCTTTTTGCATGAGTGCTTGAAAGGGATGACATGTTATGTTATACGTAAGTTGTAAAGAATTTGATTTTCCAAATATATCAGGTCACCTTCCTTTAAGAAAGTAGCACCTGTTGAACAATGACAGAGATAGTTTATCAATATCATGGTCTTTCTTACTTTTAAAGATGCATCATTTTAATTGCTCTTTTAACTTCAATGATGAAATTGTTAAATCATATTTTTTTCACACAAGCAGGGCACCATCAAAAAACCAATGAAACAACCTGATTCCAGAGACACACATACATATTATTTTCACCAATCACATCACAAAATGTGGGGAAAGCAAAGGAGATGAGGATACAAAGAGCAAACAAAAACAATTGGAAAACTATCAGCATGTCCATTTGTGACAACACTCCTATCCTGTCTTCTAGAGTCTGCTTGTGTTATAGCTGCACAAAGTTGCACTCCAAAACAGCACCTTGAGATACATTTGGATGATACCGTAGAACTTCACTTAATGGCGTATATGGTGGTTTTCTTGGAGAATAGATGAAAATTAGAGTGTGACAAGCCAGATAAAAAGCCTTGCCCAAGGACACGGCAGATTGGACCGAACTCATAACCTTGTCATCAACCTAACAGTTAGGCCACCTTGCTCCCTTGAAAATATTAGTTCCATCTCAGACATCCTGTAAAAATTGGCAAAAATCATCCACATATTCCCATGCACAGAGCTCAACACCCACACCTGTGATACCAGGGCTGGATTATAATACTCATTGAATTGCATTCAATATACATCAACAGAGGTGCATGCCTACTTGTGGATTTGATTGGGGTCTGATAAGAGATACCAAGTGGGTGTATTTTGTAAAGATGCTTTTTTTTCAATTTACAAGAAGAAAAGAATATATACGTTGTTTTGGTTGATGTAGTTAGGTGGACTAGAATTTGTGAGAATTTTTTGTTGGCATGTTTCCATTTGGAAACCTTGTCTAAAGTGCCAACAAAATAGTTTCATTTATCTCAGCCTTCCAGGGACATAATTGAAGCAAACTCCTCACATAATATGTCACTGAATCTCCCAAAGAAGAGTTGCAGATTTCAGATTTACTGATAAAAATTTAAAGTTGGATTAAAATTGTCATTATTACCCCAAAATACCTACTTTCAAGTTTATGGGGTTTGCTCTGAAAGTACATAGATATACACATCCACATAATTTCATTATTAAATATCAGCCTAGAAAAAAATCTTCTATTCAGGATTTGAACCCTGCCCGTTCAGTTTGTTTTTAAGTCATAACATCCATGTTAACTGTAATATGGGTGACAGACGATCTGATCTGATTCTTTTCTTTCAAACCATTTCAAAATCATTTCAGAACAAGTAATATCAGTGTATGTTTTTTAATATCAATTATTGACTGGTAAAAGTATATATCTTTTGACCTAGTTTTCATGGTAATTGAATACAGTAGTAGAGAATGCATAGGAAAAGATAAGTGCATATTCCAGATAGATCTAATTGATATTGCCAATTTTGTACCATGGCCTTGAACTCCAGCTGAACAAATACAAATTGCACAATTTGATAATGTCGGTTCATTCAGATCTATTACCAATGCATTGCCATTTCCAATAGTTTCACACATTAATGGCAAAAAGCCTCATTTCCGGTAGCATGGTTTGATAACCTACATTTAACTCTATATACTTATAATATGATCCCATAAGGTTGAGTATGAGTTTTGGTACCCAATTTCCATAAGGTTAGCACATATCATTACATACCTATTAGATTGAAAGGACTATGTAATGGAAGATGAGGTTATATCAGATAAGAAGAGAATCAATTCTCACAAATATTCTTATAGCAGATAACTGGGAATCAATTTCATATTCTCTAATAGCTAGATGCTATAACTAGAGAACATTTCTTACCCTTCCCAGAATCCTTTGCAACATGACTATTACCTCATTTCATTAAATGACAATCCTATAATTTACTTTGTACATGTTCCAGTTGTTTGTCAAACATGGGTCAATAGTCATGAAATAAACATAATTTGCAAGCTCTGGATGTGCTCTGTTCATTTGAGGTACTTTTTTCACTATCAACCCATGTTGCACTGGATAGCAAATTGGTACAGATTATTGAAATTGAAGAAATGCATTGTGGGAAGTGTAAGATATCTCCTCTGTGCTATAACAGTCTATTCACTTACAACATAGTAAGAGTCCAATGACTAAAATTTTACATGCTTTAGGCGGACTACTTGTAAGAGTTTTGTATGATTTTCATGAAATGTGAGATAAAATTGTACCCTTGATTAACAAACACAAAAAGGGAGAAGTGGGAAGATCAATGTCCTCATGGCTAAATCAAAATCTGATTCTTCTATATATTCATAAACCAATGTCAACATTCAAGGACTACAGGACCAATCCCAAGCAGATGCTTTGTATGAATTTTCCTTCCTATTTCAAAAATATGCATGACATTTGCCAATTTTGAAAAAATTCAACGTTTACTTAAGCTAAATATTTAAGCTGGCAGTGAAAGAACATGACTGCTTTAAGTAAAATTGTGTTAATCTCGCCTACACATCATGCCAAACCATGGCATACTGGGGGTGTGTCACCAGACTGTCCCATCTGTCATGTCTGGAAACCTGTATGCTGCCCTCTATCATTACACAGTCCATCAATAAATGTCTTTCAAGTTACTGCCAGTGTATTGGATCATCTTGTTTGAGATGAAATGTCAATATTCCACTAAGTCAGTTTTAAATTGCTTGATGGTGACAGATAGTTTCAGTTCAAAACAATGTGTTACATCTTTCGTCATACTCCAAGTATTATTTTGGTATAGATCCTGTGCCTTATTTCTTTCCATCACAAGACAATTTTTTTATAAGAATGTAGAATCTGCAAAGCAAATTGTGCATCGCTGACACATTTTGTTATTTTCAATAAATGTGTGTTTTTCCTCCAAGCAAAACCTAAATAATTGTGAAACTTTTGCCATAACAATCAAAAACGCTTCAGAGTGGGTCATAACCAAAATAAATTGTGTGCTAAAACAACAAACTGCACCTTTTTTATAGCTGTTCAAAATAGATTTTTTAGATCATAACAATAATAAGAGCCAGCTTAAAATAGACCATCCCAGATCAATGTCATATACATCGTCATCCCATGTATCCATAACCTATGGACATAATGTCATGCAAAAAAAACTTTGATATTCATTTCAAGTGTGAAAACACAGCACCTGTCTCAATGACAGAATGAGAACACAGAGATGATAAAAGTCAGGAGTCAAGCCATAGAAATTGTGTAGAGAGGCACACATGCATGGTAAGCAAACCGTAGACATGTATGCATCATCGGCAGTATCTTTGATAGATTCCTGACTGGGTGATCATGTAGCATCACCTGTTCCTTGATATCTGTCAAGGATGAGCAACATGCCATGAATGTATTCTAAATAGTCTGGCTACAGAGTTTGTTGATTTTTACCGTGCCAAGGTCAACATATCTCCTAACACAAATTGCCAAGACAAGCTAAAGATGTGTTGCTTGCCAACGGATCTCAAAGAATTCCAATTGGAGAACACAAACTGCGCCATCTTTGCTTGGCGCTCATGAATGAGATAATAGTGTACCTTCAAAGTGTCCTGCATCAATGCAGAATCAATGCTGTTATAAATGCTTGTTCACCAAGTATGCATGTATAATGTAATGTGCCAAACAAAGTGGCGATAAGCAGTACAAGCATGAACATCAATCTTTTAAGACACCAATTGTTGTTCTATTTAAGGCTTTGCCCAAATAAGCCAGAGGTATACTACTCCCACTCACAACAATCTGATATGACAGATTCCTTTATACAGTTTAAGTTCTGCCAAACAAGTTATGTGCCAAAAGTTCTCCAAGAACTGCTAGGAGGGAACTAAAACATCTTTTAAACAGACTCATCATTAACTTGTTATATTGACCATGATGCATCATCAAAGAGCGAGTTCATTCATTTATTCACCTTAAAAACTATTTTTTTCAGTGATTTTTCCAGCCAAACAAGTAACAAAGTCACTCAGCTATTCATGCAATCTCAAAAACAATTTGTTGAATGTAAGAAACCCAAGGAAAATTCAACATGTAGAAACTTTGGATTCAAAATTCAGATAGTAAAACAGGGAAAATGTGACACAACATATAATGGGGAAATAACACAAAAGGTATAAACAAAGTTAAGCACCTGACATTTTGAAAAGACAAGACTTATATTTTTCCAAGGGATAAGAAATATAGACCAGCTCTCATTATACAACTTGTAGAGACCAACTCAATAATGTGACAACATGCTACATGTAGATACCATATTCACAATTTCTTTTAAACACCAAATACCTGTAATACAAAGCAGTGAAAGCACCCATGAAAATAACTGTCAGCAGCCCTTTTACAACATCATCCTGAGGGCCCCACAGCCTATGAAGTTTTTGAAGGTTTTGACAACCCTGGCCATGGCAGCAAAATGCATTAAGGTCCGTTCATATTACCACCGCTTTTATGATGCGTTGCTTTGCGATGCGATGCATTGCCGCACCGCACAGTACTGCAAACTACTGCATTGCGATATCGCAATAAAGTTAAATACATTTTAACTTGGAAATGCGACAAGTTGCATTGAGTTGCAGCAAAAAGTAATCAATATATTGGCATCGCAAAGCAACGCATCGCAAATGCGCTGGTAGTATGAACGGACCTTTAGAGTCTCTCATACCCATGGCCGTCACTTCCATGTTGCATCTTTGCATCCTTAAAAATGGGGGAAGAGCTCTAAGTATTTCAAACCAGAGAGGCCTAATAGGCATTAAGGATTTGGATTACTTCTAGCACAGATCATGCTTATCACAATCATTGTGACCCAATGCAGTGATGCCTTCATTTCCTGTATCAGATCCACCTGTAAACAACATACTCTTCTTCAGTAAACCAATGCAAAGAAACAATGTTTACATTCTGTGTGTGAAATAGGTCAGGAATAAAAGTTTAAGCTGTGTTTTCCTATTTCAGGTTGTACTTTCAAAATCACACATGGGTACCAAGCGCTACAGAATAGAACCAACTGACTGCATCATTTGTCAAGCAGAACCTGAAAAGGAGATTTGCTGGAATTATACCAAGACTATTCATAAAGCAAGCATCAATGTGTGTAAGGTAAACTATCTCTAAAGTAAAAGGTTTACCACAGGGCAATGCTTATAGGCTAAAATATATAGCCTATTTCATCTCTTCTGCCAGAGCCACAACCTGAAATATTTCCCTAGTCCCCAACATCTTCATCAAGTGCCAGAATAGGAAATAAATAGCAGATTTTAGGAGAGTAGGGAAGATTCATGTTATTGCTCTGTTAGACTCATCAGTATGGAAGGTGAAGGTTTGCCATGCCTTCTGCACAACAAGTCTGTTTACATTTCACAGCATTAACCAGTACCATGTTATACACCTACAATCAACAAAATTAATGTTTGCACACATGCAACATAGGAACATCCATTACATCCCCCTTGCCATGTCGGCAACATACCAATAAGACCCTTCAACATTGATTGATGGGGATGGGGAAGTGTGGCATAAAGGGGGAGTGTCTGCTTCAAATACATGGCAGACCTGTGCGAGGTTGTGATACGATGGTCATTTGAAACAGAACACGCAAGTGTGCCAACTATTCATTTCATTGATTGTAGTTGGCGATTTGTAATAGAGACCTGTGAATAAACCTTCCTGGGTTTTGATCTGTAACCTTATTTCAAAATTCATAAGGGATGGCTTCAATAACCAACCACCAGTGCTCTTGCAGAACCAGCATTTCTGGGTGGCAATTGGATCTGGTTTCTACTGTTTAAAAGAATAGAAAACAGTTAAACCACCAGTTCTGCCACAGCACTAGTAGTCTACAAGTGGTTGGCTTTTGCAACCACTCCCAAGTCTATGTACTGATGCACTACCAGGCCCTCAATATGTACTTGAATTCAACTTAAAATTAAAAGGTATACTTAATTGTACATGCTTATATCTACAGTTGCATAAAGAGCAGAACTTACATGTTAAAAGATTTAAAGGGTGCTTTCCTAGCTATAATACAGGTTCCTGATAGAGAGAAATTATAGTAGGCATCTCACAAATGGCCCTTGAAGAGTAAGCTTTGCCCTCTTGCAAACATATTTTACCACAAAGTAAGTTTCATACAAATTACATCAAGTGTCTTTACAGGAGAAACAAATCCAACCCACCTGCATCACAGAAAACAAGCAATAAAGCCTTACACTACAAGAACAAGTCCATCCAGTTTTTGTGTTTTTAAAAGTTCCATTCTACTTGAGACCAAGACATACTTTCTTTATTGTAAACATCAGTTGGCCCATCCAAGCAGCCATATCTTTGCATAAGTCAATACACAAGGCGGTGACAGATAAGTGTCTGTATACTTTGTCACTGCTAATAGCTTGTGTGTTAAGGACTGGGAGGGAGTCCACTGACTTGACCTATATAAAGACACTGCTACCCTAAGCATACAATACATGCTCCATGAGAGAGAACAAGGACTCTTTTCAGGTTCACAGGACAATGGAAAGAAATTTGTACAAATGGAGAGAATTACTCAAGATAGTGGCATAGCATCATGAACATATCTCCCCTCCCCTCCCCTATTTGAATTACATCCCTTCACTTCCAATTTCAATGGACAGTCACGTCCCAGTTCAAAAAGACCTAAATACATCGCCCTTCTCCCACTTTGAAGAAGAATCATGCTATGCCACTGAAACTCATGTCAAAACAGAATCAAGACAGAAATAGGAATTAAGCAATTATTGGAGACAGATTTTGATCTTTTTTTCTTCAACATATTGATCAACAGCACTATCTTACAGCAGAATTCATCACCATGCAATTTCAATAGGGCTTAGCATCAGGAGGTCTATGTATCTTCCATCCTATTCAATTGTTGTAGGTCTTAGATTTGAATCTAAAGACCGGTAACAATTTAAAATGGAATATACTTAAGAATTTGTTCCATGGACAGGCACAGTTTTGCATCTCACTCAAGCCAGGCTTCACAATCACCATCAACAAGAATCATCATGATAGTTCATTTATGTACAAGTTTATCATTCTGGTAGGTAACAATTATTTACTGATATATACCTTCAATTCTTCACCCTCAACCTCACCGTCAAGCTACAATTACAATTTTGGAAGCAAAATTGGTACAGATTAGCTAAATATTACATGCCTTAGTTTTAAGTATTTAAGAAATAAATCTTTAAAGTTGACTAAGAAAAGAGAAACTTTACAGATGTCACTTCTGAATATTTTTACCATCAAATGTGTACTTATTTAAAATAAAATAAGAATGTCAAAGGAATGAACACATTGTGACATTTTAGATGAACACGTAATTGCATGCGTCTGCTGTTACTGTATCCAGTGCATGTACTCGTCCGGTAACCTCCCAGTGGGCACATTGTCATGGTTGAATGGCAGGAACGTGGGCACTCGTCATGTTGTATTCATTCATTTAAAATTCTTACTGTATTTTAATCATTACTTATTTTGTTCTTTAGGAAAGTCAGAACATAGTTTTACATTGCCAAAGTAGGTAGAACCTGATTTTCTTTCAGATCACCCACCATTACTCCTCCACTGAACACCACAGAAAAAGGAACCACCCACACAACTGACTGTGCAGTTCTACTTCTTGTAGCAATTCTGTTTATGGTGTGCGGTAGGGTAAAATTGGTGGGAAAGAGAGAACAAATCAGGTCCATCTTGAAGGCCTAAATACCACCTGGCATGTCTAAGACCTACACATGCCATATGTACATAGCAACTGTATTTGATACTTGCACACAAAACCAGACTACAACTGAACTCTTCAAAGTGCAGTGTGGGAGTAGTTTGTTTACTATGCTGGTTCCAAAAACAGAACAAAAGTCAGCCATATCAATGCGTAGATTCGTGGGATCTGTGTTCAATCAGCCTTTTCGAAGTATGGCGTATACAAAAGGAGGGCAGTCTTTAATCTGGGTAAAACCCGGCAAATTCAAAAGACTTTACCCACTTCGTGCAGTGCCATCCTATTGTGTACGCCATATGTAAAAAAGGCTAATACCATTCTGTCCAATCAATCAGTCATAATTAGAAAACAGATAATTGAAACAAATCAATGAAGGACTTCACAAATCAGATGAATGCTAATTGTTCTCAGATTGTGTGTGCAAAATATATACCAACAAAAGTTGCCAGCAAGAAATACACTGGAAGCATGGTGCAAAACTCCATCAGATCTTACCATTTGCAATACTTTGCAGGGATGATAAGTTTACCTTTCACTGGTACTGCAGCGAGTTCCTCAGTTCTGGAATCAGTTCCTTATTATTTGCATTATAAAAATGCAATACTACACTGGGTTTCAGAGAAGAACGGCAATCCCTTACTCGGATTGACGCAAGCGTCCTGTTAATGAGCGACATATGCGGAGCTTTGCGTTCCCTTCAAGGGAGCCGATATGCGCCGACCAACGTTTTGACACACAATCGGCCAATCAGATTATCAGTCTGTTGCTATGATTGTGTGACGATTGATTCAGCCAATCGGAACCCCACTTCCGTGTTTACGCTCTGCACGCTCTCAAAATGTAAACAACTGCCGTTCTTCTCTGACAAAAACTGTAGCTCATGTTGCTATTGCTGATCAAACCTATAGGAAAATGTACCAGGACCCAGGCAAAGCTATCCAATGTGCATAAACCAGTATCATGAACAAGCCATGGTCTGGATCTTACCAATGCCAATATGACATCAAAGCATAGCTTTTCCAAAAGGAGCAGTCAAGAAATGATACTTTTGCAAGTTCATCAATATACCTTTGCCTGAATCCTCTACATGGATGGGTAATATTCTAGCCAGTGTTTGTTCCATTAATGTTCATTCCAACATTTTCTAATTTCTCCAGAAAAGCTTTCATTCTGTCGGGTACTAGTAATATACATATTATATACCTCAGAGGAGTAATTCTTTGGAATACAAACAATTATTTGGAACCAAACCTGACTATGAATATCATACAGTACCAAAGAACTTGAATAGCAGAAGGCAGATGCCAATATGGCCCCATATGTAACACTATGGTAAAACCACCATATTGGGACATCATGTGGACTCCTAAAGTGTACTCTTAAGAGCTTTGGAAGGCAAAGTCCTCCTTCTCCAAGTCAACTCTTTGTACTGTACATTTTTTTTCCAAACCTGTTTAAGGTCTAAATTCAACCATACAATCCTGCTACGGACTACTTACTAATGAACTCTGTGGGTCATCTGTAGTTGCTGTTGTTGACTTCTCTGGCTTTTCAGGCTTTTCTGGCTTTTCTGGTTTCTCTGGTTTTTCTGGTTTGTCTGGTGGGGAGCCCTGACTCCCCTCGGGAACATCTTTCTGTAATACAGAAATAAAAAACAACCAGAAAACATTTTAGACTTCCAATTTTTTTACACAATCAATAATCATGAGCTAATCTTCCTATCAAGAAGCAGACAGAGATCACTGACTACCATGATTTGAACCCTGGCCCTTGATATTAATACTGACAGCGTTATGTTATTATGCCCAATTAATGTAAAAACATACACTTAATTAATAAACCTGGGATTAAGGCTGATGTCCAGTATTCTTTTTTAAATTTCATGTAGGCCTACACCAAAATACAGGAGATCTACAACTACAGAGGTTTTTTATATTAATTTTTAAAAATTATCTTTTCTTCCAATTTCTTACTACTTCCCAGTATCCATTGTTTCTACCACCCACCACACTTTTCCCACCATTAATTGTAACCAAAGAGGGCAATGGTTAAAAGGTCGGCATCAATCATAACATATAATCTCTTTGTACTTCCCCTTTCTACAAAATAAAACAATGTAAAATTTTAGGAACCACAAATAAACTTGTGAAGTCTCACATCACACAATTAAGTAAAAGGTGTAAACTTTGTTATTAATAATGGTTATCTATGAGCAGCAGCTTGTATACATGTACCAATTACTATGCTACAAAATACTGGTTGTGTTTTACCCCCATGAATAAAATATGGCACAAAAATAAAATATTCAGGCTTGACAGCAAAGTCCATCCCAGAATGACAAATGGATTGGGTGTTTGTTTATTATATTATGTATCAAGAGGTCACATATGTTTTCTTTAAATATCAAAATTTCTTCAAAGTCTGTTTTTTTTCTTGAGAAATGGTTTACTTCAAGCAAAATTCTGTAACTTGAAACCTGTTGTAACACTATTGTTAACTTTTACACTCTGTGAAAAGGGAATTTTACTCCTGACTTAGGTAAACTGACTCCTTTACCTTTTTTTACCAGTGAAGCTTTGATATCAAATTCACAATGCTGCAGGGAACACAATTCAATAAAGGGGTATAGTTGAATAGCAAGGTTATCAAAGGGTATAGTTGAATAGCAGGGTTATCTTGACCCTTGAATCCATTTGAATGCATCATCACAATTAAATATTTTACAATAATTAAGTAATTTTTGTCATAGTTTTGATGCCATATAGAATAGAAATAAATAGATGGACACTGCTATTCCATTATCAAGCTGGGGAGGATTTTGACATCTTCGTGCAAATTTTGGTACAAAAGTGAAGACTTTACTAACCTCATGAAGAATGGAAATAATTATTAGAAAAAATGAATGAGCTACATATTTTCAATACACATCAACACATGTTATTCTCCAGCATAACCCAAAGCCATAAAACTCTACAAACTTTCAAAGTGATTACTTGAGATCAAGATACTGTATTAAATGTAGGTCAGTTGGACTTGGACATGATGACATAAATTCTGCAGATGAAGATGTGTGTAACTTTATCCTAGATAGTTGTCACCCATGTGTGAAGAACACAAAATTGTAAATGTCAAACAAACAAACATATATCAAAGATGTTGGAAATGAATACACTATCAGATGTGTATGGATGGGTAGGATAGCAATACTTCCGCCCCTGATATGTAATTGACCTAAAGATAATAGCATGTCTTCAATGCCTAGAGAATAATATAATGATGGTGTGAGTCTGTATGGGTGCTCCTGGGGAAAAAGGGATTTGCAACAATACTGAACCTTGGCTTGAGTGTTGTTGTTGAATGTGAGTGGGTACATGCACATGTTTGTATGGGTACACCCGGGGTGCACATATGCATGTGTGTGATTTGGGGTATGCATGTATGTGGGGTGGTGTGGGCTGTGTGAGGTGTGTGCAACTATGTATGCAGCTATATGTGTTCTGGAAATCTGGAACCAAAATATATGTAGGGGTATTGACCCAGGCATTGAGCAACCTCAACCAGCATCAAATCCCAGAGTGAACACTGAAAACTAATAGTTAATACAAAGCAGATATTTTCCCAAAAAAGTGATGCACAATTAATTGTTCTTTCTTCTGAATGATAGTCTTCCACTACACCAATTTCTGGTAGTGCACTCAACAAATTGGCCATCTAGAAGCTGCATAAAATATACAGTTTACAACCACTTCTGAGTCATCTGGTATGGCTTTAAACCTAAATAAACACACAATATACAGGGCTTCAATTGTTCTCCAACACATAGACCTGTAATTCCTATATGGCTGACCCACCTTTGAGTTGGGTTGCTGACAAGTTGATTAAGTTAATAATCCTGATCAGCTTAAGTTTAAGTTAGGTGTAAGTCTTCGTCACACATATAATAGTTGACTTGTGAAAACTTATTAGTACTGAATCAATTGAAAGCTTTCACTGGGGTTTGCATAATAACACATCACGTAAAGCCATTTTCCTGGTTCAAGTTAGGTCACAAATATCCACCTCCAATGTCCTCTTCCAAGCACACACTGGTATAAATACACAGGGATGCCCGAAGGGTAGTTCCTTTTCCACCATATTTTGTTCTTTTCTAGTGTACACATACTTTCAGTGAGAAAAATGGACATTTGTGATCATTTCACTTCACTGTAAACACTTGGGTAGTGTCAGATGTTAAATCTTGAACTTGCCGCAGGATACAGTGCAGTACTATCTGGATCAGTCTCATTCTTATGTGCTAAGACCATTGCTAAATCACAGCCTAAAAACCCTACAAAACTTTTTGAGGAGGTGGTTTACTGGGTTTTCTTTGCTTTTTTAAAAACAGAAATGGTGAGAAAGTGAGTGGGAGAGGGAAAGGATTACTGCCGACCCATTTTGCTCCAATAACCTCCACATTTTGCTCCAATAACCTCCATGTTTTGCAAGCAGAGACCTGAACTTATTTATATCAAACTCAGAGAGGTTGCAATGTCAAATTGGCATTGAACCCATGCTGTCCCCAGAATAGTTGTTTTATATACAAGGATGTGGTTCATACATTGAACCAGTGCAACATTGTACCCCCTGAATAGTTGTTTGATATGCATGGATGGATTTGGTTCACATCACTAGGATCCACAACATGCTCATCTATCAGGGCACAGTTCTTTAACTACTATACATTTGTACAGTCATTGACTGACCTTTAAAAATGTGGGTACAAAAACTCATACTGTGAAACTTGAGGTCAAATTTTGCACTATGATTGTCTAATTGAGGTTATTGAACTATGCCATTGGGATGAGGCCATTGTGGTCCATAGTGCATGTTAGTTTTGTTACATTTCAAATCTGATGTTGTACCTGACAACTGATACAAATAAGACATCTGGTATGCAGTCTGACAATAATCCCTAAATGTCAATGGTTAACTATGTTATTATTGGAGGTAAAACTCCCTCTCTCTTTATACCAGTAATCCTTTCTCACATGCTGCATCAGGGAATGTAATGCTACAACATGAAATTTCTGATATGCATTTTTATACAATGTCACGAAGAGAGATGCAGGATCAGTAAGTTGACAGCTTATTTTGATGCAGTGTATAGTGATCATGATAATGACATTACCGGATGGAGAATAGTGTATGCTTCTACCTTTAAAGGGGCATTTTGTTATTTTAGCATCCTCTTTTAGGATGTGCTTTAAAAGATATCAATGAAAAAATCTTAATTCCAAACTATCAGTTGATTTAGACATGGAATTTGTGAGTTAAGCATAATTGCATGTAGCCTACATTAAAATGGTCTAGGCCTATAGGTATAATACCATTGTGTTGTCATTTCTGTCTGCCGACTCATTTCTATCTTGTGCTGACAGAAAATTGAACAATGTCTTTTGCAACCAAATCTGCAAGTAAAGTTATGTACACACACATTATGCAGTCCTAGGTATGTGATGGTATGAAAATCTCAACTTTTTGAGGAAGTTGGGGGATGAGGCTATAGATCACAAAGTGCCCCTTTAAGCCTTCCCCTGCCAAGAACCAAAGGGTGGAAAGCTGTAAATGATTGATTGGCTTTATATGTACCATCACAACAAGTGAGCTAAAAATATTGTATTCCAATGGGAATGTCTCTGAATGAAAACTGCAAGGGGAAACCCCAACTATGTTTATCCATGGAACAAGTAGATCTACTTGTACTTCATGGTTTACCCTGCAATTTTGTTATCAATGTTTTTTTTCCCAAATTTCAGCACATCTTGTATTAAAGAAAACTGAAATAATCATACACCATGTTTGCTATTGCAAGGTAGTTGCTGTATTGAGGCAGTTTACTTATTATTCAGATCTGAACTTGCCAATTTGAAGCACACAGTCCTGATATCCCTGACGAGGTTGAAGAAAACTGCCCACCTCTCTGGCATGACCAGAAATTCATGACCAAGATTTTTCAACAGCACAGGTCATTAAAAAATCTATTTTCATCCCACTCATAATTTCATAATATCATCCCACTCATAATATCCATTGGGCATTATAATACAGTGGAAACTCATTATAACGGTTGTCAGGGACAGAAAAATTAGTTCTTTATATCCAAATTTCGTTATATCAGGGTTGTAAAAACAATAAATAACAAAAGAATTTTGTATCTTGGTTCTGGAAAAATACTTCTTTATAACAGGGTTTTTCTTGTATCAGATTTCGTTATAATGAGGTTTTACTGTACCAGGAATAGATGAAAATATGCCCATCAGAACCAATTACTGCCATCCTCCAAATGTGTAGGTCATCATCAAGGTGGAGTAAATAACTGTCTCAGATGGGTGACAAATTATGCAATGAACCAATATGATACCCATGAGTTGGGTTAAAATAAGATATCACCCATGTCATAATGAACTCATAAATACCTCCCTCTTGTATCCTATGACTTATTTTTCGTAGCCGCTGGGAATAAAGGAATATGTTCCACATTTTTGCATAATGTGGAAGATCATAAGGTTCAGATAGGGGTGACAATGTGGCAAGCCATAAAAGGTCAATGTCCTAGAAATTTGACAGAATGAGAGAAAGCAACATCATCTTGGGCTGATTTGTCTCATTTTTGTGTTGTTTTGATTATCTACAAGCAATTATTTATAAGACTATGAGATTTATGATGCATTAAACAAGACCTTTGTGCACTTTGTAAAATGGAAACAAATTGAAAACAATACTTTGAAATCAAACACATAAAGACAATTTACTTTTTATCATGGCCATTCATCTTAATTCTATCTTTGATTTCACAATTTTGAACTAGACTGATTTCGTAGAACATGTTGTTAGACCATTTATATAAATGTACTGTAGCCTATTGATGTTCATTGATCAGGGAAGACAGTCATTTGATCTGCCCCAGTTGTCAAAGACAATTTTCTTTCCACTTTCTGACAACGTTGGTATTTAGAGTCAATAAATGACTACCAGCTCCAATGCATTTTGTAAGTGGCTGGAGCAAGAGATGACTATACAGAGCTGTTTGTAAACAGGACTACCATGTAAAGGGAAATAGGTTTGTAGAGCATCCAGGAGATGTTAATATAGAGCTCATATAAGGATTTTGAATCTAGATTAATTTGGTTTGCATCATCCATACATCTCTCTGAATCGGGATGAAATAAACTAATGATGAGGATACCCACTACATGTAGGTTGAAGTCTTTAACCATGTGACCTATGGTGTTACAAGGTTGCAATGTGATGCTTTTCCTTCTGATGACTTTGATTGAGATCATCTGTAAGTTTTGGAAAGAGCAGCACTTTTGTTTTCCAGCAGCTTCTTGGGTCAAAAACATAACAGCTTCAGAAGTCTTCATCAATCCCAGGTTCCCACCCCTACCACAGCAAGAATAGAAAACTGAATTCATAATAAATAAATAAATGTAGATATTTATATAGCGCTTTATGCCGTGAACAGCCTCAAAGCACTTTACATTTATTCTGCCGTCATTAGAATATGTCCGAACCACGTTTGCAGCCTACACATGGCGCAGGGTCCATCAGTACAACGACTGTGACTACCCCTAACAGCTTCCCATTGCACCTGGGTGGGGTGAGGCAAGCGAGACAAAGCGCCTTGCCCACAGTGGTGGGACGGGGAATCGAACCCACGCACATCGAGCAAGCTCTCAGATTATGAGTCCAAGGCCATAACCACTGAGCCACTGTGCCCTCATACTAATAACATCATAACTAACCAGGACTTAGCCTAGATCCTATACATCTTGAAAGCCAGAAGCTTTACAATATTTTATGCATCAAGAAAGGGTAGATTCATAACAATATGTCTGTACTACTTTTCCCACCTCCCACGCATGCAGGATAGGATCATGCCTCCATGATCAAATCCTAAAAAGTGGACTGGTAAAAAGGAAAAGTTGATTGAACTAAATGCAAACACCAGCAATACATATTCAGACAATAGAAGGTGTAAAACCCTTGGCTGATCAACTGCCAAGGTCAAAGACACCCTAGACCTTACAATGAACAGTTGAACATGAGATTGAATAGACCAGGAAACACACTGTGAAGTAACACCTTGAAATTGGAGTGCAGGATCAATCCCTCAATTGTATATCAGTTTCAGGTGGAGCTATTCAAATCCAAAGTATAATGTTAACCTGCTTCAAAACACAGTCGTTTTGATCACATTCAGAGATTCATGAATGTTACGTGCCTGCAACTTCTAATGAATAGATGCACAATGTTGTGTCTCAATTTCATTGTATTGCCCATGCAGACACCAGACATAATTTGTTTCAATCAGACAGAGCAGTGGCGTAACCAGGAATTTTTCAGTGGGGTGGGGGGGGGGGGCAAGGGGGAAAGGCAACTTTCAAGGAGGGAAAAAGTTGACAAAAATGGCTGAAAAGTACAAAAAGCATCAAAATCTAGACTATCAGGGCAGCCAGTATCCCACAGGGAGTAAGACTTCTCACTGGGGGCAGTTGCCCTTGTAGGAAGTTAAATCTTGACCTTCTCCCCTAAATCATTATCAGTAAATGAATATGGAATAAATCGCAAATACGTAGGAGCCTAGGACGATATGGAGGGTATAGCATTGCCCTCCCTTTGCCTCCCCCTTGGCTAATTGCTATGTCACTGAGACAGAGAAACCTCTACAGGAAAACTTGGAAGCCATCCCCAATCAGAATCCTACTGCTTCTATCTCAACATAACTTAATCCTGATCCTTCTGCTAATAAATCACAATCCTAATCCAAATCTTAACCTCACAACCAATTTTGATATCTTGAGGCATCATTCCTTATTCTGAAGTGGTGCTTTTAAGTTTGATCATATTTCATATTTGATTATCTATGCTTTTACCAGCAACAAAGGAAAATGAATAATTAAAATCCCTCAAGAATAAAGGAGTGGATTTGCTGAGATAGGACTGGGTACATGATGTGGCTTAAAGCCTAGCTGCAAAAAGCAAACATGGAAATGTATGTCATTCTGTATATTTTACAGCAGTACCTTGTATGTTTACCATAAATTCTAGCCTACAGTCTAAACCCATTGGTGATATTCTGTCTGAGTATTATTCACAATTAAGTGGCCCACTTTTCTCAATAAGCTTAATTCCATTGTAAAAACCTTTCAGACAGAAAACACTTCTTTCTTTAAAGATATATTTTCAAATAAAATAAAGAAATTCAAATTACATTTGGTCATACAAGGTTCCTACCTCCAATGCACGGAATGCCTGCATAGAAAACCATGGTAAATAAATTAATTCCATATTACAACAAATAAAAACATTTTTCAAAATTTGTGAAATTTTATGCCAGCAAAAATAATACCCATTTCAGAACTACACGTAGGATGACATCATCTTGGTCCAGTCCAGGTAAATTGGGATAATAAATGCCCAATGTGTTCCCATTATTTAATGCTGGAGAAGTGTTTTGATATCATGTTGGCATACATGGGTGGGCGTTGTCAGTGGGAGGTTTTCCCAAGAGATATTTATGCTGTTGATTTGGTCATATACCATGGATGTAGTAATTCCCATCGAGATAGAACTAATATTTGTCTCTTTACACCAATTTATGAAAATGGCCAAGGATGGATTTTATGAAAAGATTTATTGTTGAGCAGAAGCTTTATCTTTTTATAAACAGCCATCAAACTTTTACTTCTCGTTAACTTGTAACTTTACAAACATGTAAAAATCTGCAGTTTTCCATACAAAACAACATTCAAAATACAATACTGTTATGAGTGTTTAATGCAAATTCTGATGTTTCTGTAAATTATCAAACCCAGCCTCTCTGATGCTTTCAATTCAACTTTAATTAAAAGCTGCCATTGGAGGAAAAGGAACAAGTTTCACTCCCCCAACATACCAGTGAATAAAAAAAGCTAAATCTGTCAATAAATGACTGATTACACATACTTATGTTGCACTGGGAAATACATCTTCCTTAGATTTTGATTCCAAAACCCAATCAGTATCCATTGTATAATGTCACAGAATGCCATACCCTTCGCACTTTAGATCTTTAGAGCCTGCACTTTGCCTAAATTGAATTTTTCTAAAGCACTTGTCCTAAATTGAATTTTAAAAACCCTGTGAATAACTACTGCATTTATACACCATGTGTTAAATCTATCTTTTTCACATTTCAACAACACCATGTTTTTGATTCCTGGGAAAATTCTTCCACACTGCTAATTTACACACTCCCAGAGATAGCAGCTGCTGAGATGTCCCCTTGCAGCAGTCACACACCACATGCTATCATAACAAACCTTTCCAAGTACATCCCTGGAGTTAAGGACACCATAAGGTCATCCATTATAGGCATCAACCACACACAACACACCATCCCAAGGCTAGGTTTACTACCAGGATGGCCCTAGGCTGAGACTGGAAATATTACTCCACCAAAATAATGCTAATTTAACAACACCTATTTTCTGTGTCATATTGACATTCCAAGTCCTCTGCGATTTCTAGAATTTTTACTTTCATGTGGTGTATTTATCTAAATGATTATTTATGGGAAAGGGAAAATAGTTGGAAACTTGCTTGTACTGAGAGACATGGTTGTACTTTGACAGAGTAGTTTTGGGCGATTATTTTGAGCTCATTTCAAGAATACCCTTGCATTTCTTTGAAAGAGTGCACCGGTTCAATTAAATATCGATAAAATGAAAATCAGCTACAAAGTTCTTGTTCATCTCATCTTATCTGTTGAATATGGATCCTCTTCTTTCCTTTCTATTTTTTCCCGGGTCAAAATCACCTAGACAGCATGTTGATAGTTGATAGAAAATCTTAATTTAAGTAAAAGTGAGTAGAAATTCCCAAATGGACACACTATATAGGCCAACGTAGAAGATCATCATTACCCTGTCCAATTATAATTATGGCAGAGTCCTAGACTCCCAGTTCACCTGTAACTTATACTACACTATGTCTTGAAGAAAATAAGCAACCATTGCATCACTTGATCAAACATTACACTGGCATTGAAAGGTGCTTTATCATATAAAGAAAATGTTGTCTTTTTCCAGTCAAACAAAACTATAGATCAAATCACATCATTCCACTTTAACTATGTCAGTCTGTAGATTACCAGATTGTATTTTGGCTATTTTTTTCTCAGTGCCCTGTATAATGCTACACTTAAAAGCCTCTCTTCCTAATGTGACTAGTACCTGATACTCATGTACATCACCTTAGTCCCAGCTGCGGAAGGTATGGTTACATGAGGCCTCTCTCAAAATCATCATAGTATTGGGGGATAAGAAAATACAGTTTGGTTGCTTAAACTCCGAATCATTGCAGATTTTAATGAACTGTGACAAGAAAGTGCTCAATGCACAATATTTTTTTGACCATTGCAGACAGTTGAATTTTATTCAATTTCTTCCCTAACTTCGCGATATCGCAGTAATGGTTCCAATTTGCTGTCGGGAAATCAAGGTCAAGTTTTAACTCTGAAATATGCAAGCTATAATACTGTAGGGCCTACAGGAACACCTCTTAGCAATAGTGATACAACGCATGGAGTAAATTGCAATTTCATCACAGGATACTGCGATGGAAAGAAGCAAAATATCATGCACAGAACAGCATTTACTCTGAGGCAAGTGCCCAGCATTTAATTTTTAAAGTTGAGAACAATCTGAGAACAGGTGTGTGATGAATGCATAGGCCTACATCAAATCTTTAATCATACCAGTTGCTGTTCCATGAGAACATCTCGGTATAGAACAGCTGTTTGAGATGCAAAACATGTTCTTCAATTCAAATCAACACCTTGGCATCATGCATCTCAAACCACAGATATTGGAACATATGTATCTGTGCTCAAACTGAACTGGATGCTGAGATGGATACATGTACAGTATGTCTAATGTCGTCTAACATTTATAGGCCTATTTATTTAAAGCTTTGCAAAATAGTATTCTGACATCACATTCTTCAACCTTGTGAATTTTACTTCCACGATTCCATATTATCACGTGCATGGGAGTCTAAAAAATATTTCCGACAGACAAACGCCTGTGTCAAATGTTGGGTGGATATCCTACACATCATAGCCACATATATAACTACCCCTGTACCTCTTGTCCCATTACAAAATTCCATCACACATCCTAGCATTAAATCTTGTCATACATGATGATTATGTCATTGTCAATCTCTCAATTCTTCTGTTATTTTATGGCTCCTTTTCTTTAATTGATCTACAGAGGACTGAACTTACAGCCGATTATAACTTTGCAAACGATATGCAGAACATGACTAAGGTTATCGATATGAATATGCAAATGATTCACATTCACCCAAGAGAATGCTGGAGGGTTTCTTCACAACTTTTCCAACAAACAAATGTCTTATAAGAAAGCTCCCTCAATGTCTAACAGAAACTCCCTAAGGAATCGGATGTTCAAGAATGCATCTTTTAGACTGACTGAGATAGAAACTTATTTGCCCATTACTATTAGAGCTTATTATGACTATTTTTGGAGGATCATGCAGTAGCACATCGACAGATGGACATATGCATTGGCAACATCGGCGCTGGTAGTAAGTTCCAATTTTCTTTGCTTTACCGCAGTTGTTCAGCTCAAAATTAAAAGGGGACATATCTGACAGTAAAAGCTAACCAAAAATACTTTGAGCTAACATTTTATGGAAAAGAAATACAACTCCATTTTTTATGGAAATGTTACAATATGGCTTTAAAAGAAATACTAAGTTAAGCCAGGTGCAAAAAATATGTTGTGATAGGTCCTTACTAGGTTGTCTGTTAAGAATGTTATTAACTAGGCTATATGAATATTGAATTACCTACTGTGATTCCATTTGCATAAAAATATAATTGTGGTATCCAATATTTGGGTTATTTCGAAACACTAATACAGGAATATAATCATCTTTTAATATATTATTACCAAACACAAAAGTTTGTTTACACCCAAGATATTAGCCTAGTCACAATTCATGCATTCCATATTGACAAAAAAAATTATTATTCTATGAACACAAAACTTGTTTGGGTTAATATCATATTTCATATTTCAATGCCTACGGCCAGTTTTGCTATCCAATTGATATAGCGATTCGATGACTCAACAACATTGCACTATGACAATTTAAAATACTATATATTTTGTGACATTTTTCTTTCACAAATTTGAAACCGCTCACTATTAACAGCTAACAATGTTCGAATATTCCGGTTCTATGCTTTTATAATTTTACCAACTCAACATTCTGTGTCTATTTATTTTTTGAAATAAGAAATCCTCTCAAAAATATTAAAAAACCGGTTTTGTGGTATTCTATTTATCTGGTCCAGATCTATTTATAATAGACTGACCCATACTCTCCGCCACAGGACACCAACATCTTGGGTTTGAAATTAGAGATGTCAGAATTTAGATAGTTTACTAGAGGGCAAAGTGAGTTCAGACACAAAAATAAGGTGTGATTTTCTATGGTAACACAAGCAGTAGGCCCCTATCTATATATGTACAGCTAGTAGAAACAGTAATCACACCTTTTTGGGCATTCTTGAGAGCTAGTGAGATTTTCAATTTTGTAGGTATCATAATTTCAGAATTTACTGTAGGCAAGAATAAGAAGAGCTCATCATAAGAATGTAACTGATAGTTAAAGGAGTATTTTGTGATCCTAGCATTATGAGAATTTTTGAAAAACGGCTTTTCCCAAAATTTCACAATATTTTTGCTAAACGAATTAATCTGCACAAATTTTTTGTACAAATACATTATGTAGCCAGAGGTTTCCATTTGTATGAAAATCTCAACTTTTTAAAAGAAAAGTGGGAGGATGATGCTGTGGATCACGAAATGCCCTTTTAAGTGTTGAAAAGACCATTCACAGATTTGATTGCATTAGACCAGTATCTTTGATTATACATGTACTATGCTCAGATATTGTTCTCTGTAACAAATTTCTTGTAATTGTGCCTACAAATCCTATATCAAAGACATTCTATTCTAATCTATAGATTCAAATCCTATATCAAAGACATTCTATTCTAATCTATATATATAATATATATAATAAAATGTTAAATGCAATGATATCATTTATAATAGTTAATGTAAAAACAATTCCAAGGCAAAGATCAGAAGAACTATAGTGGTAGCCAATACTATACCAATACTACAGTCCTATTCACACATGACAGGATAATTTGATTCACAATTAACAAGCATCTGCTACATGTAATCCATACAAATTTCCGGCACAATTATATTTCATTTTCCATTCATTATAGATCAAAACCATTTACAAAAACAACAAACAAACATTTTAAGCTTAACATTATTGCTGCACTTTTACCTAAATAAATGAATATATCACATACATACCCTACGACGTCGACGAAACATAATCCACGCTAGAAATTGTTGTTAATTACAATCCTGTTATAACAAATGACACAACTAATGATGGCAATCAACATACATGGTAGTATATGCAGGCTACCCTGGCCACACGACAACCTATACAATATGTTCAATACCGCATTTATCTTTGTGTATTATGCGCTGACCTTCGGAAAGTACTAATTTGAGATAATTCTGCATCATTGCTCACCCATAAAATTCATTTCAACAATAACCTAATATTGAACTACCACCAGGGCTGATATAGCTACATACTAATATTACTGGACAGGCAGTCTACCCAATTCACTAAACCCTACTGTTTTGTTAAAAAGTCTGCAATTTAACCAACAATAAACTTGTGTCAAAGTTAATAAAAGGGCTTTCCCCACTTAACTACTACAATAGGGACTACTTTTGAATATTTCCCATATCTAGTTAAATTGTTTTAACTGGGCAGGTGAGTGACAATCTCCCGGGACAATCTGTGTCCAAGCCCAGGGTCCAAGCTAATGGTGCCAAATTCGGAAACCTTGTTCATTTTTTTTTTCAACACGTACAATCCACCAATGTTTGCAAATACTTTCAAATGAAAATGTTGATCCACTCAACAAACACTGGCAGTTATAAGTTAAACCCACACTTGCTTATATCTTCCCTGCTTATATCATTTTATGTGTTCTGTATAATTTAGGAACTTAATATGGACATTGTGAGTAATTTGTGGAAGGACCTGCTTAGAAAAATTAAAATAATATTTACCATACTATACAATCATAGGTCTCTATTCCAAGGCAAAGCACACTTGTATGCACTAGTGGTTAATATTAAAATGCATGAAAGAGCATACTATTCCTCAGTCTACAGTTATTGTTTGCTGTGTTATCAGAATACATGCATTGTCCAAAAGGGTAAAGTCTATTTTAACAAGTCACTGGGAAATTGCATTGAGAAATTTTATATTGCAATTACATGTGATATTGCATTAAATTGTCCAAATTAGCAATTGTAGATGGGAATGGAGTATGTTCTAAATGTGTCAAAAGCTTTGCCACACCCTTAACCGAGCCAATTTTGGGGAACTTATATTAAACTTGTCTATAAAACTAATGCTGGTGCAGTAGCAAATTTAGGATATTTAGATTTTTTTACATGTTCAGTGCATAGTGTGTCTCAGAATGGTGTGCCAAAAATGACTTGCCAACTTGCTAAACATTGCTATAGTTCCCCCATATTTGCTTTTAGGGAAAAAAATCATTTGCCAAAATAGTCATGCTAACAAATCAGGATCTTGGGAGAGACTTTCTGATCCCAAATTTGTATTTTGTCAAATGATTGTCAGCTCTGCAATAAAATAGTTTGCTGTCCCTCTGTAAACCTGTCAACTATGTCCTACATGTCAAATGCTCAGTGCCAGAAGTGGGTAAGTACAATAGCTGCCCTGTAAACATTTGGTAATTTACATACAGTATATTGTACACATCTACACATGGCAGCTAGTGCACTTACCCACTTCTAGCACTGAGCAGTGGACATATGAGTCAAGTTTGCTTTGATGTAATGACTTATCAACAAGGCAATAAAAGAACCAACCAAAGCAAACAATTAGCCTAATGATAAAATATATCGCTGCAATTTAAATTTCACAATATGTACTCACTTGTCACTTGGTTTCTAAAATTATAAGCCTGGCTGGGTTTATGTGAATATCAATTTATTCCATTATTATATAGACCCTAGACAGAAAGCTATTATAGGTATGTTGTTCCATCAAAAAAAGAATCTCAATCAAGCATAGCTGCATAAGCATTCAGATTCAATGTCTGCATGTAAAACTGCAAACATAATGTATATAACAAATGGACTATATCTTCAGAATATTAGCTGCATTCTCAGATAATGTCAAAATTAATGGACTAGGAGAGAACAGACACCAAAATTCTTGTTTTCACTCAATGAGAGGGAAAAAAGGTGTAACATAATTGTTTTGCCATGCCCAGACAAAGTTTGATGTTGAATATTCTTGCTTCTTTGTAATCTGCATACATTTGTGTCAATTATGCACACACTCTGCATGTGCACCCCATTGTACATTACACTCAATTATTTATTATTGGTCAATTTCAGGATTTTTCAGAAAAATGCTGAAGGTACACTATTTGGTCATCACTTTTAACAATCCAATAATTCCATATTTCCCCAATGTCATGCACAGACTATACAAAGTCCCGATCTCCTACGCTAACCTCCTTTGGATCATGTACACAACTATATAAACAAACAAACAAGACTGACATAAAGACAAAATAAGGCTTTAAATGCGTTTCACCATCAGGGTCATGGTCAGGTACCTACGCAACACTCTGTAACAATTAAAATCTTGCCTATTGTTTTGTTACATGTATATTTTGCCTAATCTGGTTGCAATCACCATTGGCAACCATTATGCTTGATTACATGATAACTCATTTGACCAATAATACAAAATAACTGATATAGAATTTCTGGTGGATGAAATAGAGCATAAAATATGTCAAGTTTGTGTACATGTGTAGGAGGAAATATGTAGAACCGAGCTGTAGTACACCACAATATGTTGAACTGTCTGCTGTAAATGCTTTGAAATGACACGTTTATCAAATTATCACATCATGAAATAATTGAATGTTTCAAATTATGTTCAACCAGCCATTTACTCATGTTCTGGATTTCCACATTCTCTCCAGTTCTTTTTATAGAAAGCAAAACTCCCAATTCCCCAGAGAGCCAGTAATCAGGAAGTTTTTGATGTCCAATCCAAATGAATAACTTCCTTCAATTGGTTTCAAATTTTAATAAAACTAAGTTCAAAACTGTGTTGACATTATTTTGTGCATGTGTGTGTGTGGACTGCATCCTTTTGGGGACTACCATGCATTTTAGTGTGTGTTTTGTGGGGTGAGACTAACTATGAACATGGGTGGGTAGAGGTGTGCTTCTGAACACACCATCAAACCGGGACACATTGAGAAAATGTCTTGAAAGTTAATTTCAGGGGGGGCGGGCAAAAATAAACACATTTTGCACAAAATTGCCGCAAAAAGTGGACACTTTTGTAATTTGGGGGTTTTATTGGGGCATCTGGGGGGGGGGCAAGAGTTCTGACTGGAGGGGCTTGCTCTCCCCATGCCCCTGTGGCATTCACATATGCCAGAGGTTACATCTAGGTGTGTTGGCAAGCACACTGGTGCATAAATGTGATGGAACAGGTACACCATTTATAAGGAATATATCTAAACATTCAACAATTTCCTTATTGCTGTCAATTTAGTCTATGTTATCAGTTTATCCGCAATGATGGCAGGAAAACATCCAACTTAAGTACTCTGTGTATATGCATATCATATTAGCCCATTTCCCATCCCTAATCTTACTGATAAAGACAGGTTACTTGTTCACACCTTTTATACTATGACCCAATTATGACACAACCTGTCACATTTGTTTCAATTTTGAGAGAGAGTGTGTAAGTGTCAGATTAAAATCTTCTTGAATTGTAAGGAGAAAAAATACTGATTACCCGCATAAATTTAGTTGATATTACGCTCCAAGCCTTCAAGCTCTATATGCCAAGGAATAAAATACAAAATCATATTATAATACATTTTTACCTGTCATTCTCTACCTAAAAATCGACAGCTTTTTTAATTTGGCTGATTTAGAACATTAAAATGATGCTACACAAAAGCTAAAATCAAGGCAAAATGTCTTGAAAATCAGACACCTGAAGGTGGTGCCACTGTGTACTAGGTGACTATTTAGTTCGTAGTAATATCCCAGGCCTCTTCTTGGCATTCTTAAAATATGAAGTAATCAAAACAAAAACTGCAATGGCAAAAAACAACATCTATAGTTTTAAGAAGTAGCAACAATTGACAGATAGGCAGCACTTTCACCACACAAAATTTAATCAAAAAGTTTATTTTTAAGACCATGGAGACCCTAGAGGTAATTCAGTACTGAATGTCCATTTTGATTCTTATGATGCACGTTTGCTAATGATTTTATACAAACCTGATATTTTAAGAACCAATAGCTTGAAGTACAAGATTCCAACATTATCATGTTTTATACAGGTGTATGTTGAATTTTCAAGCTACATTGTAAAGGCCATATAGACAATCTTTCACACTATTAACCATGTGGTAAATTTGTCAAAAACAATCTCAAACCCACACAAAACGTGCCCACATAAGGCCACTAACAGTCAAGTTTGAGTTTCCCGTCACATAATTTCTGTAAACAAGTGAGGTAACTTTTTCATTATTCATTATTTTTCTGCCTTTCATTATATGACCAACACGCATGTAGGATGTGTTGTTGTAACTGCTCACTCACTTGAAGATGGATGTTTAGCCCAAATGAGATTAAAAAGTATATTAAAAAGAGTTGACAGCAAAATGTATGTTTTGATTTTGATTTTTCCACAAAAAATAAATGGATATTCATCATTTTTTTTTGCATAATAATGAATTCAAGTGAGGGTCAGAAAATGAAGTGAGGGCAGGTGACGGGAAACTCAAAATCGACTTTGATTGGCCTAATGAGTCAGTCACAATACAGTAGTATTTAATGTAACACAACCAAAGATGGCAATTTATATGAAAATCACATAAAAAATTGAGGAGCAAACCAGCACATTTTTAATTTAAGAGCATATCAATATTATCATAACATATCGTAGCCATGCCCACAAAAGAGTGAAAAACCATATACTAGTGGGGTGTACTATATATCATACACAAATGGATTTAGGCTAGTAGTAATATATTGCTTGACAACATAAAAAACGCATTTGGAATTATTTGCCATAGTTTTGTGTTTACACAGTAAACAGATGACAATGTCAAAATTCAGTCAATCTTGGCCTGCCCCCTTGTTTGTCAACAAAAAATTCCAAAACTGTGCAATGTCCCACCTTTCAAAAACCATATTCACAGTATTCATGGCAAGGCTTGACTTTAAAACTGCACCAGATAGGAGGTGTGAAATACCTAAGAAACCTTAATTTACTCTAAAATCTACCCTTAGACCTACATATTTTATGGAGGCAACCTTTTCCATGTCAAATATTGAATCATTGACCCATGTCTGTAAACATTACCAAAACAATCCTACCAATAATTTACAATTGCATATTTCATAACCATATTTCAACCCCATATGGCATACCAGGCTATGTCAGTAGGAATTAATTATGGTGACAACTTGGACATTTTTATTTCTATTCATGGATAGCCTTGACATTCAACATGGCCGCTGACAAATTGTGTCACTAAAATATCAGTAAATATCATATACCATTCATTTTAATTATTTCTGTCATGATTTTATTCAACCTGAATATCTGAATTGTAACAGAGTAAACAATACTTCACTTGGATCTAGAATTGGTAGTTTTTTAATAACTCAGTTTTTGTTGCAGGGATTACTGCTTGTTGTACGATAATAATATTATGACATATGGTTAGCAGACATTTGCAATAGTCTTCAAATACAGAGAATATATACCATTTTCAGCCCGATGTGGCAATGACGTTTGTGCGCAGCTTCGATAGCGTTCACTGAAAGCGCTGGCGTACATAGGTGTGTGCTCGAAGCAACCACCTTGACAGCTACCTTGACATCACTGCCACATCAGAGCAAAAAATGGTATATTATGGATTTGATCAAATTCAATTTCATGTGTTGCTTTGAAGATTTTGAAAACTGCATAGTCTTGTAAGGGAACATTTTAGGAAAGAATTGTTTCAATGAGAATTGAGGCATTGAGAAGTGTGAACCAAAACTTAACGCAAATGATCCCTTAAATGCATACAGAGTAGGGATCCATGTCTGTCAAGCTTTAATAAAATGTGCTACAAATATGGTAGATTGACAGATTTATTCATTCATGAACTCATTTCATGACTCTATTTGAACCTAAATAATGAGAAACGTGCATGAAACACAATGAACTTCCTCGTCGTAATGCTTCCAAGTCCTCTACTACTCCAGATCAAATACCCATGAGTTCATCTAAAACAAATTTGTACAGTTATCACTATACCACGTAATTACAACAGTCCACAGTTCATGGCAAAAACACAGCAACATATGCGATTTTTCTTTACGTTAAATTACCTGTATATGTATTAGCATATGTTGATATGATATTATTTTGTTGGCTCTGAAAACTAGGGCGTGGTTTAATTATTTGTAATTTTTCAATACAGGGCCTGTGTGTATTAAATTATAGGCCCTACTTACAGATTTGAGATATGAATTCGGATACAATCAAAAATGCACCCTGGAAGTGCTTCATGCACACAAAAAATAATCTGCATAAACTCATATTTTTGAATCAAATTGTGATACATCCTTGACAGTGTTATGGCCCAGTAATTTCAAGATAATCTTGATTAGCCCTGTCAGTACTTCCCATACCAGTTTTTCAACACGAAAATATTTCATATATCACTGATGACTGAACATAGAAGAAATGATAGTATTATTTTAATATCATGAAGAGGCTAGCAAGCTGCAGACATACAGTTCAGCCATCCTGGTAACCAAAAAATTCTCAATATCCTTCAAGACCCTCTGTTTCAAGCTCTTTTTCTACTTGGGAGACTCCCTATTTGAAGTTCTTCCAAATACCCCAAAGTAAATTTCAAATTTTAGTTCCAATCCATTATTTATGAGAATTTTTCACTGAAACAGGCAAAATAAGGGGCTATTTTAGGGTCAGTGACACCATTTCTGTCTTCAAAATCGGTTCCATCCAGGCCTGCATTTTTAAAATCTGGCAGTACATCCCCACCAATAATGGAGGGTATTGCACAGTTTTTATATTTTATATATTTATAGGATTGTTTGTTGCTTACCATTATACCAAACATACTAAAAGATTTTGGTATCGCTTCGCATCAACCCAATCTTTTTATACCAATCGTCGTAAATATTTTTCAAGAAATGTGGCTATAAAAATGCATGTGTGAGAAGCCAATGATAAGCTACATCTAGGTAGCCCATGATATTAATGCAGACTCATATGACATTTCATTTTTTACATTCTAGAATTTATTCGGCCGGCTTGGAGTGGATATAGCTAAAAATGTAGTGTTTTCTTGAATAATTAGGCCTGTAGGAAAATGTCTAAAAATGTACATCTTAAAATTAATGCAATAGTTTGCAACCTTGGTCTTGGTATGTAAATAAACTGTATGGACTTGTCCTGTATTTATATTTGACCTGTTTGTCATGCCATGCCCATCCCATACAGAGCTGTCAGTCACATCTGGCAAGTTATCAAATCCTGTCTGCCAAATTCGAACTTGAAATATCCTTACATTTACAGATCTGGGTATTACCCTGCATTGTATTTTGTGTAACACAATCTGATTTGGTGTGCATGCCATGCCCACTCCATCATAAAACCTTGTCTAGTACCTACCGTATACATAGGTCCATTTTTGCTTTTCCTACTTTTCCATGATCCCTGCCCTTCTACCTCTATGACAATCTTCGGTGCAACACCATTCACACCATTCATGATGCTAAATTAACCCAAAATGTACATCCAAGATACACAAACTGGTATAATATTCCTTGCAATAAATCCAAGAGAAATCGGTAGTAAAATCCCAGCCAGGTATAACCAAGCCTGTTGCCAGCCTTACAACCAATGCATCACTGTGTGCGGTGATGTGTGTGTGTAAAATACATGTATACTGAGTGGGAACACTGAATAAACACCAAAGCTAGAAATGTGGTCCAAAACGTTAAAGGCCTTGGCCAGGTCCACTGATTTTTCTGATACCAATACACAGCATAGCATTGGCAATGACAGAACCTTGAATGGACTATTCGCAGCATGGTATCAGCCAAAATGGTGATAGACTTGGGTTTATTTTCACTGGGAGCTGCATTTTGGTTTGAGGCAAGGCTGTGTCCTACTTCTATTTCAGTACAACCTAAATAATAATTAAGGCTAAATTATTTGCAAAGGTTCTTGTAACTATTTGAAAAAGTGCAATATGAGGTATGTTTAACATCACTTTACCCACTATTTCGGTGGTTTTCTTCACAAGAACTTTTGCAAATTATATTTTATATTGACAATCCTAATTAACTTATTTACAGATCAGGCCAAGGAAAGTCGATTTTGAGTTTCCCGTCACCCGCCCTCACTTCATTTTCTGACCCTCACTTGAATTCATTATTGTGATTTTCCAAAAAATACCAATGAAAACTGGTTATATTTGCAAAAAAATTATGAATATCCCTTTATTTTTTGTAGAAAAATTAAAATCAAAACATACATTTTGCTGTCAACCTTGCAGACTCTTTGTAATATACTTTTGAATCTCATTTGGGCTAAACATCCATCTTCAAGTGAGTGAGCGGCAAATAACAACACATTTTACATGTGTGTTGGTCATATAATGAAAGGCAGACAAATAATGAATAATGAATAAAGAAAAAGTTACCTCACTTGTTTTCAGAAATTATGTGACGGGAAACTCAAAATTGACTGTTAGGGGCCTCAAGGCTAATTACTTTCATATTACTGGTAAAACTGATCAAAATTCAGGTGACATTTCAAATTAAATAATATAATTTGCAGAGCAGCCGCCTCTTACTTTTTGTGGTAATAGGGGAAATCTTCAGATGTAAACTGTTTTCAAAGTTTATTCACTATTAAAATTTGATGTAAAATGTTATCAATGTCATCATGGCAGGTCCAGCTGACTATTTAAAACACCTTGACCCTATGGAAAAATATAGTTTGAAATAATACAAATTATATCAAATATGCATATATTTCAGAATAGGATTTATAGTTGGTGTATGAGGATGTTTCTGGAAAGTAGGAAATGCTCAACATGTTTTCAATAGATTAATTGAGTAGGACACTGATCAATATGCCTTTTGTTTGAAGCAAATTGCGCATACAGTTTTCATAATACATCAATTTATATTTTCTTTGTATCTTATCAATAATCAATGTAGCTAATGAGCTAGAATGACTAAAAAGGCTCATTAATGTAATTTTTGCCAATATTTTGCTAAAAATCTATGCATAAATGTTCACGGTACTTTTATTTAGCATAATTTTTGCCTGGAAACTTGGTTAAAGTGCTTCTAATATATTCTAATGTATTGTCTATCCGCCCTCTCATTTGCGTAATTGCATAACTAATGAGCTAATTATTTAAGCAAATATGCAAATTGATATATTTGGATAGAGTCAGGCGGTGAGATTTTTTTTGTCTTTTCTTTTCCCATCCTATGCCAATTAACCAATTTTTCCCCCCAAAATCAGATTGGTGGGTAAGGGCAACACAAAAACTACAAAAATGTTGGCTTAATTGAGAGATTCTCTCCAATATCTTCAGTCTTGCCACACCTTGAACACTAATATATATTAAGGGACTAGCACATAAAACGAGAAAATCCTGGACTTTGTGACTCCTAATTTAAGGCCCTGGTATCATATATGACTGACATCTTGGGTTCAATGAATCCAATGGTATCATCAATGACCTTACTATTCAATTCATAACTTATAGACTGTATCATTTTTATTATTGCCTATTTGAATACATGTGTCTGGTCCTAACAATACACCTGTACAGATATGTGAATGAATCTTTGGTTAGGTCAATCTACATATCCCAATGATTAAACACATTTTATACTTGACAGTGAAGAGTTTGTTCACCTGTGTTCACCTAACAATCCACCAGCAATGTGTTATGTGCAATCCGATTATTACTATGACAACTCCACTGGATCTTACTTTTGAGTCTTGAACCACAATCAAAATGATCACCACACAATCATTTACTACAATTCCAACAGGTGTGTGATCCAGTTAGCAGGCTGGCAAATCATCTGACAACATTTATATGACTTCCTGGTGCAGTAATGTGTAATGCCAGTATGTAGGAAGGTTGCCTTCTGCAACACAGTTTGCTATTGGTACATGAATACCGAAGTGTGGTCTGATCATGCATGGTATCAGCCTACTACCAGAGCCTACAATTATACCCAGAAAGGGGATTTTTTTTTTGGGGGGGGAGAGTCAATTTGTAGAATGGTACCAAAATATTACTAGCTATTACTTGGCCCTTGCTTCTCTGTATGACTGCTTGGCAAGTATTTTCTGATCCTGGGATCCTGTTATACCCAATAATGGTTCTCATCTCAGATCCCACCAATTTTTCTTGAAGTGAAATGTAGGTCTGTGTGTACTACTGTGTAGTTGTAAGAAACTCAAATTTATGCCTGATATCTCCTTCCATAGATTCATTATCAGCATCAACTCTTTTAAGTTCTTCCGACTCTGAACCCTTGACCATACAGGTATTCCTTCCCCAAGGCTGTTGCTATAATGGGTGTAGGCTAGCTGCCACAATTTTACAGATTTTTGACTATATGTCAATTGTTAGTAGCGTATATCAGTAGGAAAACATGTAAAATCCACAACTTGAATGCTCTTACCATACACCTTATTTTGTCTTTAATACTTGGCTTTTGGCTTAACCACTGGCAGGCTATGTTAGCACATACATGATACTAACAAAGGTACCAACATCTGAATTTTGATGATTTTTACGATCCTCTGGATGAACAAATCACTGAATGAAGACTTCTCAAGAAAAATTAGCACTAAAGACATTCAAAAACAGCTATCAGCAAAGAAAATTAATACTACTGCTGCACCTTCAGAGTTGCAAGTAGCCCAATTACTAATCTATGATTCATTATGGATATATCGCATATAATATGCTAAAGTTAACATTGCTTTGTAGACTGTTTTGTTGTTGTATTTTGGGGTTTTATTTGGTTGTTGGGTTTTTTTTGTTGGTTTTTATCTTGTTTGTTGGGGTTGTTTGTATTTTTTTCCTTTTTATAATTAACACTGGGAATACTTTTTTATTATTCAACTTCAAATTAACACTGGGAATAGTATTTTAAAACTACACATAAATTATGCATCTCCCAATAATCTCATTTTACATAATGCATCGGTATAAAATAAGTAACTATTGAAAATTGAGCAAAGTGCTGGCCTAAAGTCCGATGTATACTTCACTTCGCCACTTCGCGAGAAGCTGTGATGAAAAAATTAATTCGCAGCTTCGCGCTAAGGCATTCATGTATTCTTCATCAAAATATCGCCGAGTATCGCGAAGAATTGTTGCCCGCTCTGTGCTTTCATATAGAAACTTCGCTGGCCTACCCCCCAAAAGTTGAACCAAATCCAACTCTCCGCGAAACGAAAATACCGTTACAAAGGAAGAAAATACTATAAAAATACTGAGTCACTAGCTATCAAAACTGAATGCTAAACTATACTGGTTACCATGGCAACAGCAACATGATTTGGGTATGACATAGATAATGTGAATAGCAAAGTCGTAAAATTTCAGCTCAAATTACTTCGCGGCCTGCGAAATCGCGGTTGCGAAGTGGAGTATACATCGGACATAAGTTTCCCCTTTTCTCCTAAGATTCAAATACAAGCATGCTTCTATAAAATAGATGGGAAGCCAAATTTTGTGAACCTATTTCATATGGAATGAAAACACACCTTGTTTTCATTCCATATGAAACTGGTATTAACTATATAAAACTTATGTACTTCAAAACATAGAATGTCATGACAACTCAGTGCAGTACCATCTTTCATTTTGTATACTTTTGCACATCAAAGGTATGCCGAGCTTGTGCTAGCCTACAGCATGCTGCAAGTAGTCATTTTTGGCCAGCGTGGGCTGTAGTTCAAACCTTCCTTATCACCTTTCAAACATTGTGTTTACCTACTGAAAATACTGTCTGTGAAATTTTTGTGGCGCATCAATTTTCAACTATTTCACACACTTCTAAATTAACACAACATGTTCAAATATTTTTGCAGTGCACAAGTTTATTGCAAAAACTGATATCTGAGAATTTACAAATGCACAAAAATGTTGTAAATCAGAAGCTAAAAATTAACAACGCGTGAAAATATGAATTCACAAGATGGTGTACATTTAGTGATATCACCTGTATTGTACATGTGTACCAACCATTCAACTTGTCATATTCATCACAAAATGTGCCAATTTATGCCAATTACCACGCTTGAAAAGTTTAATGTGAATTCTTTGAAAATAGAGCAGCAAATTACAAAGGAACAAAATACTATCAAAATACTGATATGAGTCACTAAAATCACTATCTATCAAAACTGAATGCTAAACTATACTGGTAACCATGGCAACAGCAACATGATTTCGGTATGACATAGATAATGTGAATAGCACAGTATGGCGGGATGAATTTGATTACCTCAGCTAAAAATAGAATCAATGAAATTAATGAATCGTTAGGAGTCTACCACAAAAGAAAATATTTTTCTGTAACAATGGTAATTGCAAAATTGAAAATGACACTTGTTGCTGTTTTGTTGAAATTGTTGGTGTCTAAAGGATATCTCTAAATTTGAAACTACCAAAAACAACCCCTTTCTTCTTTCTGTCCTCATTATACATATTTACATATGGAATGTTCTTTAAACTCCATTTTTCTCTATAAGGCCCAAACGGAAGATTTATTTTTGGGGGTGCAGGACTTCCAAATAGTGGACCTTTTTCAAATGAAATGTGCTCTTGCGCAGAAATTTTTGATAAGAGCAGACCTAAACCCCCCTAAAAATTGGAACTTTTACGAATGAACAAATTAATGCCTTATTACCAAAAGTGGACCATTTGTTCATTTACTCAGTCCCCCCTTTTGACAATTTTTATTGGAAAAAATAGCAAAAAGTTGACATTTTTGGATTTTGTGGTGTGCATCCTGGCAGCATACTGGCCTGCTCCTATACTTTCTTGAACGTGCTGCTTCATTTGTTATTTGATATCCAGTTTGAGAGCACCTTCAGCTTCTAATTAGATGCAAGACAGTCCTGCTTTTGATAGCACTATACTTTATGCATGACAAGACTATGTCTTGTACCTGTCAAAAACAGTCACTTCTTCAAAGAACAGAGTTCTTTTGGGAATTCCATTTTTTTCCTCACATGATCTGTTCCACAAAATTTACAAAGATATGAAACCAGCGAACTAATTTAACGTAAATCATCCTGGGAATAACTCTGTCAATCACATATTATACTCTTATTTTTTTAAAGACCTGAATTTTGTAACACTTGTGAGCTGGTCACGTACCCAAAAGTACCGATGCAGAAACCTAGTTTCCGGTGGTCTGAACATAATCATGTTGATTTTGCCTTTAGTGTGTATTTTCATGTGAATTGTGTAGGCAATGAATTGTGCAAGCAATACACTAAGGCATGTGTTTCTTGGTTTGCTTGCTTTCCCTTGCTCAGTGTAACATTCACACGCCCACCTTGAACCAAACCCCGGGACCAAACCAACTGGTTTGTTAGTTTTGGATTCAAAAAGATGTTCTCAAATTTAGAAAATGCACTATTGATTTGTCATGTGAGACTAACACTAATCTGTATTTGATTTACTTGCAGCAAATTAGATGCAGCAATATACCATATTTATGTTATATCAACTTTCAGGTTTGTTTGTGTGTTTATTCTATTACAAGTAAAATGGAGTTGTTAAAATGTTGGAAAAAGTAATCACAATTTTAAAATAATAATTAAGGAAATAATGGATTGAGGGTATTTCCACTCATTTACCAAGAACATGGAAAAAATATTTTGTGGGAGAAAGAAACTTAATTTTGAATATTCTCTGTACCCAACCTCCTCCACTCAAATTGTGCATAATGGGCCCGAAGAAAAGTGACACAAGACCATGCTAGCTCAGCTTATGAGCCTTGATGAGTCCTTAATCAAATTGTTATCTTAAAACCGAATGTTAAAACCATGACCTACCCTCTCTGAGCTGTTCTAGATATGCCAGTGAACCTTGGTTGGATGGCACCGGTCACTAAATATTTCATGATCAGAGGGGAGGGGCAGTCTCAGGACCTGTGGTGATCAGATGGTCTTTGCATGGTTTGTGCTTAAGTCACTAAACTGGTATATGTCATACATGTACCATCTCTGGTCATATCTGATTAAGAGCTAGACCATGCAACCACGCAAAACAAAACTACCATTTCATCTTTAATCCCATCTTTGATCGCTCCATGATTTCATGATTCATGATACATTTATTTTTAGTCCAGCTAATACTAGTAGGCCTAAACCTCACACATCGATGACTTCCACACCAGCTGAATCCACAACATCTGATGAAGAAACAAACAAAACATCCCTTAAGATCTCACCCTAATAAACATTGACATTCATACCACATGTTACAGGGTTATCTTTTAACCTCACAACAAACTACCCCAACACAACAAAAAATCACACTTCATCACGTATCCTCCTCATCAAAGTCATTGACATAAATTCAAGATTTCCACCCCGGTACGCTCGCATTCAAGAGAATACCCTTTCTGTCGCCCACCTCTTATCTCAATACCGGTTACGAATCCAGCTATCTATACTCCAAGACCTTGTTTGTGTATGTGTGAATGCATGTACTATGTCTGGTCTCGCTGGAGTTACGAGGCCTGAGGATAAACGAGACTGAAACCGTTGGTGATATGTTTGCGGAGTAACAAACACAGAAGAGGGTGACATTTGTCTTTACACAGCAAGATTACTATCACCAGGTTGTCTAGAGTTAGGTCACAACTCTATATATGTGATGTATTTACAGAGAGAGAGTGCTTTTGATTTACCTCAGGAGTAGCTTTTGTACACCTTTGCAGTATGTATCTATATACAGGCCTCAAAATATGCCAGAATTTTTGAGGGCCATTGATCTTAAATGTTTAAGGGTCCTCACAAAATTTTGTGGGCCCAAATTTAGGTCATTGATTTTAACCTATGTGACCTGACAAAAAAGTGATAATAATATACATTCCAGATTCCTTGTACGTAGTACAATGTTGTAAGCAGGATGACTAAATAATATGATGCTGCAAATCCTTGTTATCAGGGAGACACTTGTTCTCATAGTACCTTGGAACACCTGCCACTGAAGGGGTACTTTTGGTATACTTCTGTAGTATGCATGGACAGCTAGTGTTAGTTCAAAGTCAACACTTGACACAGCCAATTTCATTCTATGAAGGGTTTGTTTCCTAAAGTGGTATACAAATCCTTGTTTACACCAGAGGAAATATTCTAATGAAACTCTGGTACCTTTTGGTGAGCATCCGTGGTACACACATGGACCATTCAGTTTATGTTCCTTGGGTAAGGTAACCAGAAAGTTGAATATCAGACTGTATGTGAAGCACTGCTTAGGAATTGAGGACTTGCACAAACTTAGCACAGGTGAGTTGATCTTGAGAATATTTTTGAGGAAGACAATTAACATTTCACTTGACCTCAAGTTTGATAGTGACATTAGTGTTTTTGTACAGTTGCGCCCACAAGAGAGCTCACAATCCACCCTACTACGCATGTGTATAAGTCTATATAGATCCTATGGAATACCATGTCACTCGTCATTTAAATAAAATTTTGCCCTACGTAAGGAACCATGGGGCAATTCGCATGATAATACAATAAAACAGGTGATAGATATGAATGGTTTTGGATTTGAACTATAGACCTGTCCCTCTGACACTTATTAGGTTAGCGTGCAGAAGTGGATACTGAGATCAGTCAATTATGCACCTACACATCACTACCAAACGTGATGTCAAACAAGCGATGCAGTAGCTGGACTTGGGTATCCTACCACCTGATTGAGTCAGACTAACCCGGGGGCACTCCCACTTTGGAGGTGACGCGTATGTAGGGCTGTTAAGACCCCCTTTTTCAGCGTCGCTCTCACCCAAAGACCCCATATTTTTTTACTTAACACATGTTCTGTCACCCAAAGACCCTTATTTTTCCATTTGATCTGTCACCCAAAGACCCTTACTTTTCAATTTGAACAGCAACTTTCATTTATCACTGATTTTTTACCTATTTTTGAAAAAACTAAGAAATTTGAAGCCTTTTTGAACTAAAAATTCGATTTTCGAGGTTTTTTGACGCTGTTTTTTGTCATTTTCTCACCCAATGACCCCATATTTTTTACATTTTTTTCTCACCGAATGCCAAAAATCATGCTCTCACCCAATGACCCCATATTTTTTACATTTTGCTCTCACCGAATGCCCCTTAGTGTGAAAGTGCCAGCCCTACACCTATATCCATTTCATATTGAAGTGCCCCCGGGAGACTAACACTCTTCACTCCTAACACTTCAGGTAATTGGGACACACAATTCCAAAGGACCGTGATTTAAGTGAACCAAGCTGGTCCATTAGTACAAAGGTGGATTCTGGTTGTGTCAAGCCTGTCTGTGAATCTCTCCATCTCCCACTGTGTCCTCTAACTGAATCATTCCTCTATGGTTCACTCAAGGTGTAACACTGTAAATTGGGTTACCCGGGCAGCCGCCAGCTTCTCACTATGTTTTTTTGGCACAATTTTATCTATGAATTCTTAAGGGGAATACATTCGTCATGGCACAAAAATGTTCCATTTGTTGTGATAATTTGCACTGTGCTTGTAAGTACCTATGACCATGTTGGGATGATGGGATCAATGATGAAACAACATAATTGTAGTATTCTAGCATTTGCTCCATTTTTATGAGAATTGGCTAGACTATCACTAAATGAGGTTAGTATCCCAAAATAACTGGTAATTTGGCATGCTGAGGTGTTTCGGTCAAAACACTTCAATTGAAGAGACTACTTTGCGTCAAATTCAACTTCAGTTGACCTTAACTTGTAGCATCCTCATGAAATCAATAAAAACCTTCAAACAACTCTCTCTTGAACAACAGACTTAGGAAACAAGAACCACAGGCAAAGCTATAATAATAAAAGGTTTTGAAATCCATCATCTAAATATGTCTGGAGATTGAGGCATCACTCTAACAACAAAAGGTTTACATCAACTTCCCATTTCGCTGCCACATTGAGTATTTAAAAAATCATGCCTGAAAAACAATGATTTTGATTTCAAATGGAAAACATTTTGAGGGATAATCGCTTATGGGACAAAAATGTGGTACCTGTTTTTAGACAGTTTTATGCAATTTCTCCAGTTTTAAGCTTGGGATATTTTTATAAGCTCCCTTCAAATTTCAAAACCTCAGACAAGAAGCTTCACATTTACTATCAGTTATAGCAATGATCAGACATCTATCACCTCAAGGTCCTTCTTGTATCGAGATGTTTGTTTCACTGTGTCAATAATAATAATGAAAATTTCAACTAGATATAAGGGACCGATAAGTCTAAGGTACACTGAAAATAGATACTGAGATGATAGATACCAGTCATAAAAATCTTTTATCATGTTTTATTGCCATGCTCAATACAATTTGCAGGCTTCAACTGATTTGCTTCAAACAATTATAAACTACCGTAATAATCTGTTAATAAGCATATGTGCCTATTAACAAGTTGCTCGGACAAAAAACAATTTTCAGGGTAGTTCGTTAAACTGTTTTTTTTTTCTTTTAATTAACAGATATTTGTAAATTAAAAGGAAAGAAAATGAAAAAGTTTAACAAACTACCCTAAAAATTGGTTCTTGTCCGAGCAACTTCTTAATAGGCACACATACCGTAAACATTCGCCTAATGGCACACCTGGGCTCCTTTACCTAGGGGTAAATTTCATGTACAAAATAATAGAGAGCTTCCTCCTCCAAAAATCCTAACAAAAAATAAGGGTATGTGCCCTTATTTGCTGGTGGGATGTATATACGAGGGCACTTTTAGTTTGTGTCTAAAATTCCAGTTATGTCAAGGGAGCCCATAGCACCAGGCAAATGTTTACGGTATATGATATAGGCCTATGCTTATTAACGAATTTTTACGGTATAAAGAAACAAAATTTATCATTATGTAATATAATTTATTTATTATTATTATTATTATTATTATTATTATTATTATTAAAAAATGTGTTGATTTGGTGTTGTTATCCCCATATCACTATTATTTATAGACACACACCCAGTCCATGCTATTATAGTCCTACATCAGGACTACAGTCCGGGCTACAGTCCAGCTTGTCTACATACAAGTCTGCATACCTACTGCCATTGGCATGGCAGGACAGTAACATTTATACAAGCCGTAACAAAATGGATCATGTCAAGAAATTCAAGCCCATGCCACCTTCAACCAAGACTTCATTTGATATTCTCATTAAAAGAATACAAGAGAGCCGGCCACTTGGATGTAAGTATTGTAAGTGATATGCGATATCATGGCTACTTCAGGACATGGTTAGCCATCATGGATTGTTTGCTAGGATTGGATTACATATATGCCGCACGCTGATAGGAGGCGCAATATAAACAAATCGCCAATAGATCACTTTGAGATTGATGTCTTCCGGAATATATCAAAGGTCAACCCAGGAACCACTAGCCCACTGTGGTTGTATGCTGTCTATTTGAGTACATATCTAGCTGTATGGTCTCATCTGATACATGTGTAATGCGAAAACCATGCAATCTACTGTAAGCATTTTTGGTTTGTCAAGATAAACACTTGGACATAACCATGATGCTAATATCCTTAATTGTATATTGTATCATGGAATGTTTAAAAAGCATTTTTATTTTTTGGTAAAGTGGCAATTTGAAAAACAAATTTTGACATTCATTTATTGTACCAAAGAAGTGAGAGCTACTTGTGACAATATGTTTGATGATTTACCTTCCAGCAGAGCCATTATTCACCAATTTAATAGAAAATGATGCAAACAGAACATACAAGGAATAAATATGTTACCCCTGCAAACTTTCATATATATAGCATGTAAACCAGCTCTTGAGGTTCCTCGTCCCATTGAGACGTACATACATATGCAAGAAGTGATATAGCTCTTTGGATAGCGATGTAACTCATCTTAATTTGAAGTAAGCTTTTAGCCTCAGGCTCTGTACTCAAAACACATGTCTAGACTAAAACAATTGAACAAAATGCAGTTCAATATATAGATTTGATTTTCTAAACGATAATTTAGATCTCTTAATCTATCTGGTGCGCTTTGTATCTATTGAGCCATCTTTGTCAACATATCATAATCCAGTTAAAATGCAATTCCAAATATTTTACAATGTACAAGAATCATAATGCAACATTAGGGTTTGCCTAAGATGAATGTAAGACAAACATTCTATTCTGCATACACAGTATTATATGATCTTATCTTGATATCTTGCGCCATGAAGCCCCAGCCAGCAATACTGATTTAAAATTTAAAAGCATTACATTCTGTACTATCGCTATATCAATCCATTCACACTGATCTGGCAAATGGTGTAATAAAAATGTTTAAAAAAACCAAGTCGTATTATCCAAAATACAAAAAACAAATTAACCCTTTTTACTTATTTGACCTCAGATGACACTGGATGACCTTGAAATCAACTTACAAAGATATTTGGCAAAAAATGTTGCTTACTTTTACCAATTTACATGATAATCCACCCAAGCAATATTCCGTACTAGCGGGATACCCGCGCGAAGCGCGGGTCCCCGCTAGATGAGTAAATGGGAGCGATCACTAAAACAGGAGGAATTACTGAAAAGGTAGAATCATTGAAAAGGTAAATTTTAATTTTCTAAACCTGTTCCTTCTTGCATTTCCATTTAGCTTCTTTCTTTCTTTCTTTTCAGTTTCTTCTACATGGGTCTAGTTTGTTCCCATTAAAAAATTGCTTTTTAGCTTGGGATTTTCCGTTTCCATGTTATTTATTTATTTAGGCCTAACCGCATTCCCATTTTTTTCTAAATCTGTCCTTTCTTACGTTTCCCTTTTAGCTTCTTTTTTATGCTGCTTAGCTTGTGATTTCCCGTTATTTATGTTAATATATTTAATTCTGTTTTCATTATTTTGGCTGCTTCATTTTTCTTATATTTTCTGATTAGTTTTTAATTTTAGCTTTTTTTTCTTACGTTTCCTGATTAGTTTTTTTCTTTCCTTCTTTATTTTGCTCCCGCTTTCATTTAGTAACCTGTATAATACCCGTATCTTTTTGTCTTCCTTTCTTTTCCTTTTTATTCATTTTATTCTTTCTTTCTTTTCAGTTTCTTCTACATAAATCTATTTTGTTCCAATAGATATATGCTGCTTAGCTTGTGATTTTCCGTTCCCATGTTATTTATTTATTTATTGAAACCCGCTCATATGCATTATTTTATAAATCTACCCTTACTTAGATTTGTCCTTTTAGCTTTAGGGTTTTTTTTTTTTTTATTTTGTTCCCATTTTTCATATTTCCTGCTTATAAGTTATAGCTTGTGATTTCCCGCTTGTATTTAATTCTGTTCTCATTATTTTAGCTTCCTTTTTCATGAATTATTTATTTATTTATTTATTCTTTCATTTATTAGGTTCCTTCCTGCCTCCCGTATCCTTACGATTTTTATCATTTTGGTAATCTCTTAACCAAACCCATTACCCCTTTTTGTCCTACTTTCTTTTCTTTTCTGGTACGGAAAGTTGGCCTATGCATATGCGTCTTCCTTTTATTTATATAGATTTATTTATTTATTTACTCTAATCCACAACCCTGTACCCATAACCCATCCATAGTAGGCCTACCTTTTCAGTTTTGTCCTACTTTCTTTTCTTTTCTATTTCTCTGGCACGGAAAGTTGGCCTATGCATATGCGACCGGTGCGGGCGAGTCACATCCCTTGTACGCCAACGCACTAACACCAACGCGCGGCCAGTTAGTTACGGTACGCGCTGTGACTGAGTTTTGACAATAAAAGGCCCGGAAAAAATTCGGTTTTAACCATATTTGTTGACCGTTTTCAACCAAATAAAGTGCAATGCATTTCCGTATATATTCCTCAATCTCCGGACGATTCATAGGCCTAAAATAAATAATGAAATTGTACACTGACTGTCTGCACCCCGGTCTCCACGCAGGCACTATCACCACTCTAGACTACCAGACCACTGTTTCCTACGTTACCTTAGTGATGACGCAAAGACCTGATTCACGCTGTCGTAGCCTTAATTTCTTGGCTGCCAACCTTGATGCAGTGGCGGTAAATGGGGCGCGAGATCTGCGTGAGGGACGAAAAAGCTCAGTAAGATCATTATTAAATTATGCGCTGTTGTGCATCTAGATAGCCTGAATCATTTCTTGGCCACCTCGCAGTTGGCAGAAAACGGGCAATGTTGCTCATGCGTATGGTTTTTAATGGAAATATTATTACGCGGTTCACACTGTCCTTATTACCCACAATGCCACTGCGATCGATTTTGCGTAGCAACACGACAGTTTTTTATGTTATTCTCTTAGTTACCACCAATTTTTGCAAAAATGAACCTCAGATGCAATATGTACCCGATCAATGTACCAATAAATCAGAGCTGAAAGTGAAATCATCTCTGAGTCTATTCGCGCACAAGATTTAGCGACTTCCTTTTATTTATATAGATAATACCATGTATTGCATATTGACCTTTGACCCAATGAATGGGACCTGGGGTCCTCCATGAACATTTACTTATTTCACTGTTGTGAAAACCTATTAATTTATGTAGAAATTATCATCATTCTCTACAATTGCTAACAATGACCCCAAATGACCCCAAGATGGCCTTGTCCCCAACTATCTTGTCCCAAACTTCTAAGAAACCTGCATCTATTAGGATCACTCCTCGAAATTTTCATCAATATCCATCACATTCTGTGGATGAAGGGACATTTTGACATTTCACTTGTGACCTTTAATCTGAAATAACATAATACATTTGTCCAAATTTTATTTACAGAGGGCATAAAATCTGCTGTGCATAAAGCTTTAACCAAAACTTCATGCAAATTACTCAAATTATTCTGCAAAAGCACACAACGTTATGTTTAAAAAAATGTTTTAGAATGAAAAACATGTTTCACCTTTCTCATGGCATTTAAACACACATAATACTTTAATTGGTAAATGACTCATACCGCACTCTGAACATAGTGCACGTTTAGCAGACTCTAACAATTCACAAATATATTTGGCTTAGAACACGTCCTCCCCGTTTCCCTGCGGGCCACTACAGAGAATTAGAACACACCAAAAGGAAAAGGATTATACGATGAGGATAGTGCTCCAAGATATGGTGATGCATATATAAATAATTGCAAGTTATTGTCATAAACATCCCACGTAAAACTGATACAAAATACATATATGATTGAAAGCTTCAAATCACTATTTTTGTGACAACATTCTTATTAGAAATTTGAAAAGATCATGTATTTATTAGCAAGAATATTTTGTAAGTAACGTAACATTAAGATTTCCTGCTTTTAAGGTCCCATTACCGAAAGAGAGATGGAGAGAGCGAAAATGTTTCCTGTGAAATTGTCTGTGATTCAAACTGCCAGCAGAATGAAGCAATATTGTACAGTATGAGAGCCATTATTATGATGATGAATCATACTCAGTCATATTAAACAAGATGGTACTTCGTTTGCTTTGGAAACACATTTCTTGAACTTAATTAGAGCAATACTTTTGGACATGCTTTGAATAGCTTGATCATGCATGATCATGTGAACCCAGGACACGTATCAATACTCTTTTCGTTTGAGGCATATCAGACAATTTCATAATTGAAGAAAATTGTATGCTATGTTCTTTTTACCCAATAATTAATATAATCCATGAGATAAATTGACTAAAACTGCTCATGAATAAAAATTTGCCAAAGGAGATTTCTGTTTTACATCAATATTTTTTTAACCAAAAAGTTTTCCTTACATTAATTAAAGTGTCTCCTTGGATTTACCCTGTATTTCCAAAATGTTTGATAAAAAATTAAAATTAAAAGAATTAAAAACTAAAATGAACCTAAATTGTTATTCTAAAACAAGTGAATCGTAAATTCTTGGAAACAAAGCATAGTTTCCTAATGGCCATTCATTTGCAATTCAAATGAATGCCCCTCCATTGATGATGAATCACCTTCAATACCTCTGTAAAACATATGCAAATTGACCTGGCTGGTAAAATGTAAAACACTTCAATTTAATGGTGCTTTCCCACATGATTTACAGAGAAAAAATGCTAATAAATTGTAAAAGTAAGCAAAAGAAAGCGACACAAGCTGTCTGCTTTTGGAAGATGAAATCAACGGTAAAATTTATGGCAGTCAAATTTTGTGTATGCCACTCTGTGAAATTTGTGAAATTAACTACTTGTGAAAATTATCACTTCTGTATCTTCTGGCTCTCTGCCTTTCAAGTTCATAAATAATCAATGGCTATCCGCCACACATATCATGCCAAGCTGTTTTAACACAGGTGGTGATGTGGATATTTTTCAAATTGAAATATAAAATAAATTATTCTGACATTTTCTGATGAGTTTAAGTGTCTATTTTTAATGGCAGCATCAGACTACGTTGAGCTTATGTATGAAAGTGATGATTTTATCCATTTAAATATTATACAACCAGCAAGAGTTACAGTGCTGATATGAAAATATGCTTTTATTATGTTCAGCAAAGTCGAACATATTGGTCGTCTGGGACTGGTATTGATTCAGGTACCAAGGCTAATATGCTAATATGACAGGGTTTATTTTTGTCCTGGATATCAATTAATAACTGAGATTTACTTAACGATCTATAGTGTTTATTGTACCTATACACAAAAGACTCATGGATGTATTTATTGATATCAGGGTGTGATGTAAGGGGTTAAATAAAGTGATTCAAATATCATTAAATCAGTGTGACTGAGTGACTTTACAAAATGATCATTTTATCTTTTATTGTTTTGTTGTTGTTTTTTGTTTTTTTGAAGAAAAATAAAGACCTAAGAACTTAAAGCTTTATTTTGTATTTTATAAGAGGTATGTGGCCAGTATGGAAAAAATATTGATTTTCAAGGACTATATTAAGCCAAAATATCCTGTAATTTTGTTCTCATTTTTAGGAGAGAATAATGCCCATTCAAGTGCCTATAGAATTGCCCAGTTTAGCAAGTGTTGATGATTGTCAGCCTTGTCCCAGGTTTATCTCTATGTTGAAATATCTAAATCTGGATAATCATAGAAAATATTATGGTACTTACCTGTTTTTAACAAAGCAGTACAAAGAGGATTGGTACAACAGTAAATATGGAATAAAAAAGAAAGAAAAGATAAAACATGGTTAATAATGTACAAGAAATCAAGTGATAATGATTGTTTTATAAGCTTAAATTATTGTTAGACATTGTGACATGAGCATTAAAGCAAACTGACTTATTTGTTGCTAACATTTATCTCACTACTTAAGCCTTAACATATTTGTATATTGAAAATCATAATTTCAAAATTTTGTGGATATTTTCAGCATATTTTAGCCAGTAATTGATGGGAAAGAATTTCACAATTAAAATGGGAAAGAATTTCAAAATTAAAAAGCAGGAAAATCATTTTGCATGAAAAGTTACTTGATTTGCTTAATCACAATGAATTAATTTTAAGGAAGATAGAAACGCATTTGAAGAATTTCTGTTACTATAAATAAACTGACATTTATCACTCATAACACAAACATCAAAATATTTTCAAGTGTAAGTACCAATCATTTCTCTTGCTTGCTTATCAATTTGCCTGTCTATAATTATCAGAGAAGCAATAGATGAGAAGATGTGATCATAAGCCTGCTATCACATGTAATTGACAGAAAACATAAACACTCACATACCAAGCATTATCTAATCAGAATACACTATACTGCAGCAAAGACTTGTCATCCGGACTAAGATTTCTACTGAATTATACCACATATGTCAATATTTTAATGGAGCATCATTTTTGCAAATCACTCATGTCATTCCAGATATTTCAAGGATTAGAAGACATTGTTTTTTTAAATAATAATAATTTCCTTTTCAAATGTCACACATTTGACATGACACAATCACAGAGTTATTCAATTTTTTTTCACTTAATATTCTTATGTATTAAATAATTTACAATTCTGTTGAAATTTAAACTTGATTATGAGATATTAGGATTATTTTCACCATTTTTTCACCATTATCTCTCATTTCACTCATTTATATCACATCTCTTATCAGAGCTATGCCATATTGTAAAATTTCAACATCCTTTCCAGATTTTTGCTAAAGGTATCTTTTAAGAAAGTGTGGGTATTGTTAGGTCTTAAAAGACCTAACAATACCCACACTTTCATCATATATATGTGACACGATCTGGTCCATGGAGGCCTAAGGCAGCACATTTGAAATTGAGAAAAGGCAAAAATATGGAGCAAAAAAAACAAGAAAATAGACATCACAAAACTTCATAAATTTAGACCCAAGTATGCTAGACCTTTGGCGTTTTCCGTATATGAATTTCAATTTAGCCTCCATGGACCAGATCATGTCACATGTAGGAAAGCATGAACGAACACATCTATTACTGATATTTTGTGGAATATACAATTTCTACCAATGGTGTAAGTTATTGCAGCATTTTAAAGGATTTTATTTATGTTTGTAATACATGGCTTCTCAAAATACCAGACAATCATATCAGACCTACACCATATTGCAAATATGCCATGATGTTGCATATAAATTTGTCTTCTTCATTGGCGTACATCTTGACAAGATATAATAGGTATTCACCTCAGACTAGACAAACACATGTACAATTGAATTTCATCTTCAAGGGTGTTAATCATGTTAATGGGCACATCTTTTGCTGGCTCACATTTGACCTATGTTTTGATGAGCAAATATATTTCACTAAAAGATATGTCACTCTAGAAGGATATTATCAATATTCACTACCGAAAAGCGATCTTAGAATTCATCATTGTTATCTTCTAAAAACATACAAAATATGGTTATGAAATGCCAGACAAGCCCAGACTAAACCAAGGTAACTTCTTGTGTATACAAAAATGGCAATGATCACGAATGAACTATGTATGTTGCAAACTTTTAGCGCCGATGAAGGGCCCCCCTAGAGAGCCTTTCAACTCTGTTGACGTTGTGTTGTACATACTCAAAAAGGCTTAGATAATTATAACTAATGTCTTCTTTAAATGCATAACACAGGGTAATGTCTGCAAAGGTTCAAGAGAAACTTAAGCCATTTTAGTGTGGTTTTAAAGCCTTTCACTTCAGGGGCCTCATCATATGAACATTCATAGCGCATTGCTGATGGCTAGAATTCTGATTTCTCTATATTACAATAAGAATACCGTCATATGCAGAAGTACTAGAATTTCATTTATTTAAGTATGTAAAGCTCTGAAAATTTGTGCAATTTTATTACTATACTGTAGGTATTTAAGACTAAGTATGAAAGAATTCAATCCTTTTTAAATGTTAGGGTTCAGGCAAGGTTTATTGTAAAACTTGGATTATAGCTATCAAAGGTTTGATATGATTGAGTTTTTGATAAAGATGTGTATGCACTTATACTGTGTGTGAGTTAGTTCATGTTTGATGTTGGGAGCTGAGACGAATTGGGAGTGGCCTTTCTTTTCCTTTCTCTTTTTCTTCAATTATGTTTCTTTCTTTCTCTTTATACAGACCAGCATGTTTATAAGCTTTCAACTTGGCTTGAGCATTTTGCTTGAGCCTCAGGTCCCATCAGGACCAAAGTGTGTGTCCGCCCAGACCAACTGGTTAAACAAACAAACAAAGAGGTGCACCTGTGTGGGGTGTGTTGGGGTGTGGGGTGCCTGTGTGCTTAGCATCCTGCATTCTGTACATGTAAGTTCAGGTGTATGCTAGACCTGCCATACACAGGGCTAGAAGTGACAAAAATGCCTCAGAATTGACAAGAAATTGTGACATCTTATCTATAACACTTCTATAGTATAGGGAAAGGCATCTCTATAATCAACTTTCACACCTTTCTCTGACATTTTTTCTATACTTCCTATATGAATTCCAATATTATCATAATTTCCTATGTGTGTAAAATACTTGTAAAATACCATCTATATCATTATGGAATATTGTAATATGTATTACATGAGAATTTAAGCAGAGATATCTTGTCACATGATGAGAAGTTAGCATTAGCACTTTTCTTTGGCCTGGGAGTGCATATTGAGTTTTGGGGGAAATACTAATTGGATCTAGTGTATTTTAGTGATAGCTGTAAAACATGTAACCAAAATGGAATTAGCAACAACAGCATGTTGCCTTTACATGACTCTTTCTTTGACAAAATTGGGAGGCATAGTGTGCAAAACTTGTAATTTGCCACAATGGAACAAAGTTTACAATGTGATGTAACCACATCAATCTTAAAACTAAATCCTGTAAGTCACACTATTTTACAGACATTTAAAAAAAAGCTTTGATTTTGATCTCAAATGTAATCACAATTACACAATCAATATATTTTGGAAGTGAAAATATTTTTAGGTTTGGACATTTCAATCACTACTTTTCAGTACACATTATCAAATGGGATAAATAAAAGATCCTATCAGGGCAAAAGTTAGTTCCATTTGTGCCTGTGTGTATCAGCATGTTCTACTTCAAAATAAAAGTCTCAACCAATTTATTCCACAATACTTGATCAAAATCTTTATCTTGAATGAAAAGAAAATGGGTTGGATGTCACAAAACATATAAAAAAAATAAAAAAAATAAGTCAAGTTATCCCAAAGCAAGAATTCTCTGATTCTGTTGGCGAGTTGAAAATGTTATAATTTTCACGATTATTCCATCATTATCTGTTGATGAAATCAAGCCTTCACCAACCAGTACTGCTCATGTATTTTTGATTTCCACCAAGAGGCGGCCTCTCGTCTCATCTATAGATTGCTTTCTGAGTATCTCTCTTGATTATTTCCTAGGTAATTTATCATTTAAAGATGCCTGACTTCCCACAGAGATACATACAGGAAGAATAAAGAGGCTGCTTGGCATGAGAGGGTGGCTAAACAGAATTACATTACAAAAAGAAAGGTTTGTTTTTGTACAGAAAATTGGCATTATTAAACACTTCTGTAAGTATATGATGAAGTATGCTTCAAAATTTTACTTTCATCTCAAAATGTCTTTCAAAGCACATTTTTCCTAGGTTTCATTTTTCTTTTCGTATTTTTTTTTCAAGATGGCTGACCTGCTTTGCATTAGAGGTGGGCTGAAAGGAGTCATGTCACTAAAAGGACGGTTTAACGAATACAGGAAAATGGAATATCTTACCACATAAATAAAATGCTGTTAAACATCATGTAAGGTTCAAAATTTTCACTGTTAAAAGTCCTTCACCTTGAAACTTCTTTTCAATGCATCTTTCTCACTATTTCTGGTAATTTCTTACAATTTAATCATTCTCAGAATGTGGGCTGGCTGATGAACTAAAAATACATGGTTTATTACTAACAGGATGTACTGATGAGACTGGACTGCATGACAGGTTAGCTATAATGCTTCACATTACTGCTACCGCATGTACTACTAGTCCTGTAGAAATGGTTTGGAAAAAATTTCCCCTGGAATATGATCAAAATTTCCCTTCAAAAAAGACAAATTTCCCTCCAAATTCTAATGTATTTCTTTGTTTAAGGACCTTAATTTCCCTCCAAACTTCCAAATTTCACAGGAAGGAGCTTCCAACTTTCCACACTTTTTCCAGCCCTGTCTGTGGAAAAGGTTTTGAAAATACTAATTGAACATTTCATGGTTCTCTGAATCCAAATAACTATCTTTAGGGAACACAATATTTGCAAATCAAATCCTTTTCTGCCATAAACTTCATGCACATTACATGTAGCATTTTGACCAAAGACAAAATACTAAATTCACAAGCTGTTCTGTGCCTATGCATCTCCATTATCTTAAAACATTATCAACAAAAGCAGTGTAATAAAATACAGATTACTAATTTAGAATGTGTTGCCCCTTGCACTTTTATACTTAGTTTGATATCTAAATCCATATAACACATTGTTTGTCTTATTATGATGATAATTTTGTTAATACTCATTCTAAAAGCTTGCCCAAGGAAGATAATTACATCATGGCTTTTATAATTTCATAAATTGCCCACACGCTTTATTTAACCTAATCAAAACTGCACTATTTTAAAGACCAAATAGAGCAAATTCAGTTCAGAGGTAAATACCCTTTCTGCATGAGAGAATCAGTTCAGATTTCATGTATAGAACACAGTATTATCCCTATTTTATTCTAGCGCATTACATCTATAATATTATTATAATGTATTGTCTATAATCTTTGAGGAGTTTTGTGAATTCACACTGATTGAACATGCTTTAAAGTGAAATATTACACCTTACAACAATGTACCATGTGTACATAGCAAGTTAGACCAACCAAATGCAATAGTTGAACCCAGAACCTTTGATATACTGGTCTAAAGCTTTGTAAACTGAGCTGATGAATAAGTTTGAAAAAAAAAAAATGTTGTATCTAATTCATACATAATTTTAGGGAGTGGCTTATATTTCTAAATTTTGATAATTTAGATAGTTTCTCGACAAGCAAAATACACAAGGAGCATCAAGATGTCTTCATATATTAGGGTCATGACATTTTACTATTTGAAAGGCAATTTTTGGAGAGTAACTTACAATTTTGTTCAATATGAAAAGAAATGTAATACTATATTTGTTTTCCATTTTTTTATGATTATGATGGATGAGACAGGATGACATCCATAGATTTTAAATATTACATTAATCTGTCCCATTTAAACACCCACATGAATGATGTCCAATAAATATCATGTTAACAAGATTTTTGAATCATACAGTAGCTTCATGGTCCATGTCCCTTTATTGTCTGTGAGGCAACAGTGATACAGGTATTTTCCCCAGACATGAAAATTTTTTGATTCACCCATACACAGCTAAGAAAAATCAATACCGGCATTTACCACACGGACATCATTTGCATGCAAGATTTGTCAAAAATTCACACCATAACATCTCAAGAAGATATGTACCAATACTAGGCATATTAGTACTTATTGAATGAATTTTTCATGTAGATGCTAAATATAGTCATCAAATTTAAAATTTTGAATTCTATTGATAAATAGTTAATTGTTAACCCATTATTTTATACACACCATGGGTATGATGAAGGTTAGTGATGTGAAACTGCTGTTAGTTTCTATTGTACCAGGGATGCAGCTATAGATAAAACATGCAGGTGTTTCTTAGGAATCAACACCTCCAGGTTTAGACATGAGCTAAAAGCATATCTTTTTTCTTAACCCTTGACTCTAAAGCAGAGCTGTCAACACACTTTTCAATATTCTCAAGACCAGTATTTTCAATACAGTATCGGTATTTTTACACTCTCATGTACAAAAGTGTTTACAGTACATTCTTTGGCAAGTTTTACTGTTCTACTTTTTTTTTCCTTTAGTAAAATTGATACAAAACACTGCAAAACAGTAGTAGTTGGCAGCTCAGGTAGAGATATTTTGGTACTATTTATTTCAAAATCTTGTGCTTTCATTATTATTAAATTGCATAATAAATGAGACTTTCAAATGTGTGTGCTATAGGTCGATTGTAGCAATTCTTTAGATAATCTTGAGACAAGCAATTCCTACAAACAAATGAAAAAACACTACATGGATGCTTATTTGCAAGTCATTTTTAAATTTAAAAGCTGACCTTGAACTCATTTTGTTTTATACTAGACCGCCAAGTTGATGGATAACATTAATTATTTTCTTCTCAATAACGGTGAAATAATGAGACGCAAAATCTCAATCGACAACAGTATCCCATTGCTTGCCTGCTCCATATTCTTGCGCATATGCTTTATATTAAAAGACACTTTAAAATCTACTACAAATCATTTTACTCGACTACACATCTCATTCAGGAGTCCATAGTCCAATGATAAATATCTTAATTAAAATATAAAACATGCCAAATGTGAATCCATGCGAGTTTGAAATAAATAGAATCTACTGTTTAAGTAATAAGACAGAAACAAATGAAGCAATACTACATTGCTGAAGTCCTCATCTCATTAGGTGCACATAGAAGCAGCCAGTTAGGCAGCCAGTGTACTCCATCATATTAGTAATATGTGCCTGTTTCCTGTCTATGCCTACTCATGATGTGACTTCATCACACTGGTCTAGAGCTGAGGCCTAAATGGTATGATGATTCACATGAGCTGCTAGAGCCATGAACCATGTGCGTGTGTGTTGTGGTAGGGGAGGGGTGCACACCCATGTGTGGCGTGTATGTTGTTTTTGTAACGCTGGCAAGCGAGGAAACACACATGCAAAATGTCTTCATAACAGATGACACACAGTACGTCCACAGTTCCTAGATGGTGTTTCTAGATGTAAAACACCATCAGAAAACGTTATAGTAAATGACCACAGTTGCCGTATATTTAAGAGTCTGCATTTGTGGGTGGGGTGTGGGTGTTCATATAGGTCTGAAAAATCTTTCTATCTTACAGCCTATCAGCAATGTACTGAGAAATACCAAGTACAAGTGCCTCACAGATACAAAGTGATATTCATCAAGACTATAAAAATATTGACTTGATAAAATATCAATTTCATACACATCTAAAAAGTATAGTGACTTTGAACCCTCTAAGTTAGGGCTGCTAGGAATGCGTGATTTTGGAGGCCAAAATACGCACCTGAATTTAATGCAAAATCTAAAAAAAATTAAAAAATTTATGTGTTGGTTTTGTACATCTTTCTTATTTGTAAAAAGATTCTGAAGTGAACACAAGTTACAAATCTGCCCCTTTTGGATACAAAATTGTAATTCCTTGGTGATTTGTTTTTTAAATAAACCACAAATGAGTGCAGCACTTGGATCTAAGTCAAGTGACTCTCCAAATCCGCAAAAAAAATTTTAAATCGCCCAAAAAATGTTTTAAAAAAAAAGCATTTGGAGCCAAAATACGCATCTGGAGTCAAAATACGCATCTGGAGCCAAAATACGCATCTGGAGCCAAAATACGCATTTGGAGTCCCAAATAACGCAATTGGGTATTCCAAGAAGCCCTACTCTAGGTGAATAAATATATCCTTTCATGTCAACGTGTAAGTAGCATCTAGTTTCCACACTTCACCTGTCATAGAATCTCTTAGTATCTTTGAAATATCTCAAATCTTCATTAGAGAAATACTTTGTGTAGCTTACAACACTTACATAAAAATCCCATAAATACATCAAGATGCCTATTTTTATATCAACATTGTCACTCTATATCACCAACACACATTAGGCCTCTTCATGCTTGTTGGCTAATGTTTTCAAAGAGCGTGTGGAGCTGTTAAACCATTTAACTTTCCTGAAAACACTTCATAATTGTTGACTACATTACATGTAAGAACTCTCCGGTTCCCATTACGATGTCTTTTTTTATATAAAGTGCAGCAATTTGTCTACCATACATCAAGTTTAGTAATAGTATTAAGCCTTAGAGCTTAGCTTGTTATCAAGGAGCACGAGATCTGCAAAAATGTCTAATAAACTAGTTTAGCAAACATAAAGCTGTGTACAGTAAAACTCCTTGGTAAGTACATTGATTCCTTTTTCAATTCCAGCCTTTTACGTAATTGTATATCTGCATTAGGCCTCTAACTTAGCTAATGTTTTAAAAGACCAGGGAGGCCGTCTTCTCCTGTCTGCAATACAGACACCGACAGACCTACTCAATAACTTTGATCGCCCAATGTTTATACTGCCAGAGGATGCCAAATGGGAGGGCAGACAAGTTTTAATTAACTGTAAAACAATTTAATCCATTTTAATCTAATGTTTTTTTTATATTTCAGGTTGCTAGGATTTGTTCTTTTTACAATGTATTATCCAGCAGATAGCTCAAAGTTATGATAAGTTGCATGAAAATCCTTATTATTTTTAAACTGTCGCAAAAACATTGATGATACTTGGTTGTGGCTAGCATTTTCCTCTTACACCTACAAGCTTTTCTTTCCTTCTCTCTCATTTATACCCACAGGCTGTTGATAAGGCCACAGTAAGAAATTTCTAGATATGTTTTATCAAATTAAATTGTCCTGCTTGAAAGTCCAACTGACAGCAGTGTAAATATATTTTATGAAACAGATATCACTTAGGGTATTGCATTTGTTTATACTGAAATTGGATCAATGTTTTTTTTATTAAACAGTGGACAATCTGTAACTACAAATTGAATAAAAACCCAGTTCACCCAACCCACCTTGAAAGCTGTTAAGGACATACTTGAATTTAAAGCTTAGATTATGTACTGATAATAGTGAAACCATCTGGGTTTGTATATACTTGTATACAAAGTCATACAAAATTAATACTTGAGATTATAAGGAATTACACTAATTCCACTTGATAAGAACTTGGATCTAGTCTAACAACATAAACGCCAATAAGACTACAACATCATTAAACTCATGTCATTTTACTGTGAAGGTGAAACGTAATCAGTAAATTCGAGAGACTAAATTAGGTAAGGGTAGACAGTGCTATTTGAACAATCGTTGTTATTAGTTATGCCCTGTCTGCTCAAGATGATAGCAGAGAATGGACCATTCAATGCTATATAACTGAGATGTGAGCTGTCTACTGAAAATAATAATTATAATATCATTGAGACATTCTGTACTATAACTGTGTGTGACGTCATAGGACATTCTATACTAAACCAGTACTGTCAGCTATCTACTGAAGATAGCAACATATCATTGGGACATGTTCTACAACTGTTATTATCAGTCAGAATATAGCAAATACACCGTTTGTATATTCTGTGGTAAAACTGTCTGCTGTCTACTGAAGATAGAAACACACATCAGGCCATTTTGTTCTATAACTCTGAATATAGCATCATACTATGTGTACACTCTCTGCTAAAATTATGTGCTATCTACTGAAGATAACAACATACCATTTGTTCATTCAGGACTATAACTGTCTATTGAAGATAGCAACACATGCCGTTGGGACATTATGTACCTTAATTGTCTTATGTGTCATATAACATTGGGACATTCTGTGCTATAACAACTGTTTGCTATCTACTGAAGATAGCAACATACTTATGACACATTCTATCCTGTATGGGTGTGCTGTCTACTGAAGATAGTAACATGCTATTGGGACATTATGTACCTTAATAATTGATGAGTTACATAACATTTGGACATTCTGTGCTGTAACTTCTACTATCTACTGAAGATAGCAACATACTTATGAGACATTCTATCCTGTATGGGTGAGCTGTCTACTGAAGATAGCAAAATGCCATTGGGACATTATATACCTTAATAATTGATGAGTTACATAACATTGGGACATTCTGTGCTGTAACTGTCTGTTATCTACTGAAGATAGCAACATACCATTCATGCATTATGTACTACAATTGTCTGTCTACTGGATAGTATAACATACCATTGGGACATTCTATGCTATAACTGTCTGCTGAAGATAGCAACATACTTATGAGACATCCTATCCTGTATGGGTGTGCTGTCTACTGAAGATAGCAACATACCATTGGGACATTATGTACCTTAATAACATTGGGACATTCTGTGCTATAACTGTCTGCTATCTACTGAAGATAGCAACATACTTATGAGACATCCTATCCTGTATGGGTGTGCTGTCTACTGAAGATAGCAATATACCATTGGGACATTATGTACCTTAATTGTCTGATGTGTTATATAACATTGGGACATTCTGTGCTATAAGTGTCTGCTATCTACTGTAGATAGCAACATACCTATGAGACATTCTATCCTGTATGGGTGTGCTGTCTACTGAAGATAGCAACATACCATTGGGACATTATGTACCTTAATTGTCAGATGTGTTATATAACATTGGGACATATTGTGCTATAACTGCCTGCTATCTACTGTAGATAGCAACATATTTATGAGACATTCTATCCTGTATGTGTTGTGCTGTCTACTGAAGATAGCAACATGCCATAGGGACATTATGTACCTTAATAATCAATGAGTTACATTACCATTGGGACATTCTGTGCTGTAACTGTCTGTTATCTACTGAAGATAGCAACATACCATTCATGCATTATGTACTACAATTGTCTGCTGTCTACTGAAGATAGCAACATGCCATTGGGATATTATGTACCTTAATTGTCTGATGTGTACATGACATTGGGACATTCTGTTCTGTGCTATAAATGTTTGCTATCTACTGAAGATAGCAAAATATTGATGAAACATTATATCATAAGTATGATAAGTGTACATGCTCTCTACTGAAGATAATAACATATCATTGGGACATTCTCTAAGTATGAGTATATTGTGTGCCATCTACTGAAGACAGCAACATATCATTTATACATTCTGTACTATTACTGCATGTCTGCTATCTACTGAAGATAGCAACATGTCATCGGAACATTCTATGCTATAATTATGTCATTGGAACATTCTATGCTATAATTGTCTGCTGTCTACTGAAGATAGCAACACACTACATTGCCCAATTATGACCGTGTTAAATATGTGAAATCAAAGATGGGGTAAAATTCTCGTATAGATGTACTCCCAAATTAAATAGAAAATTCAAAAACATTTCCATAACCATCTCTCTACACTTGCATTTGCTCACAAATGTTAAAGATTAAGTAATGTCATGTCCAAATGTCATATTCAAGTAATATCCAAATGTTTATGGCACACTAACAATAAATGACCTATGTTTATAGTAACATATGCCACACAGTAATAAAATTTATTAAAAGTTGCACTATCAGCTATGCTGGGTGATTAATCATGCATATCTTTGAAATATCCTAACCAGCTCCTGCTCTGCTTGCCTAGCTGCATCACCATGACATATGACAGGTCTGACCTTTTCTCTAGAACTATTATTGCTATTACACACATTTATACCATGGAGACGCTTCTAGGTGACATAATCATAGCTCACCGTCTCTTTTTTCACTCTCTCTCTTTTTCTCACTCGTTCTCTCTCTCCCCTCTTCCCAACTTCTTTCTGTCTCTCTCTCCACATCCTGCCTGTTCATCAGTGGCTCTCCTTTACACCAAAGGTATTGACACATATTTTGCATTTAAATTTGCAAGATATTTGTTACCCCATAATAAATCCAGACTACTGGGCAATGGTGCAGTAAACTTGTTAACATTATGTCTAGAATATTCAGTTCCTTCATCAGACCTGCCCAGCAAGCTCAATTCTCAGTGGCTCCTACATCAGACGAACAACCAAACTACAGTGTATAACAAAACACTAAATTTGAAAGTACGGTAGCACAAGTTCAAACCACTATAAAATAATTTTGGTCCACAAATTGTCATTTTGAAGCAAAACAAAGCAATGTACAAATATTGGCAATCATAGAAATCACACAAAAAATACCCTTACAAAAAAGACTGTGCTGCATGTATTTCCTTTAATTTTTTTTTATGTTTGTGATAAAGTTTCTGCATAATGCAAAGTAGCAGCATTATAACCCTGCATGTCTAATAAGTGAGGGACCCCCATGGTATCCCATCTGAGTACACAGTCATGTCTGATAAGTGATGCACTCAAGATGTTTTGATTCCATAGTGGTGGCGGAGTCGATTAGCAGTCTCAGGTGAAATAATCAGGAAAGAAAAGTATCTCCTTTCTGTAAAGCCCCATGCATACTCTACAGTTGGGTGGGGTTTTTTGGATTTGACTATTACTATCATGATAACTATCAGAGGTGACAATAGAGATGACAGTTCGAGCTATTAAGTTTGTGTTTAATACTCTGCGTGCTAGCTATTGGCGTCAACATAAAAAGTATACCAGTTTTGAGATATTTTCTCAAAATATTACGAGCTATCTTAACAACCATTGAACCATACTAGGCTTGTTTGTACTCATTATATAATGCATTTTTCATGCTGATTCCAAATATGGTCATGAAAATTTACAATTCTGAAATTTTGAAATTGAAACTTGTCGTTTGGAGTCAACATCCGCATTAGGGGAAAATATAGCTAAAAAAACACTAAACTTTGACAATGTATTGCACTATAGTCAACTTTGTCATGAGCCCCTGGTATACTCCAAACTGTACAACTGCGAAACTGCATCACACCCGATTTTGTTTATTTTTAGAGCGAGAGAGATGGTTTACTTTTTCTTTTCTTTTTTAAAAACTTTTTTACTTGTGTTAGTGATCACCTGATCAAAAGGAAAACATGCCGCAATTGTTAGTCAATATGAAAACGATAAACCACCTGTGATGATACCCAGAAATTCATGATCAGATTACCATCATTTCCATAAAATCTGACTGACATTATTATTGCGATGTGGAACCAGGCATAATATAGAGTAAATATCATGGAGACTGGTGCAGCTTGTCACTGCATTATGTAGTTTTATATCTGTTTTATGATAATGTCACATAGATATCATCAAAATATTACACAACTTTTTATCTAATCAACAGCACTACCAATGTTAAACTGGAAAATCCAGAAATAGTCAAAAAATGTCACTGCACTTATATTAACATCTAAAAATCCTAGTCACTAACAGTAAATATACCTTAAAAAAATGCAATTTCTGACAAAACTATCTCCATATAATCATACAATAGTTTCTCTATTTGCCCCTCATGACATATATCACCTCTGCAATATAAATATTTGAGAAGTTGTGACTTCCATTGCTAAACCCATATCCACAGTGTGAAATTCACTCAAGTAGGCCCAAGACAGACAGATGCAATGCATATTTTCTCTCTCCTCCTCATCAGTAAGCGGTGACATTTGAATTGGTTGCCAGGTAATCTTCCTCCTCATGTACCTATTTATAGCCAGACAGAAGAACACCGACCCATATCACTCCGGAACATTATAGAGGCGAAAGAAAAAGGTGTTTTTGAGATAAACGTTTGCTATGAAAGCCCTGGTTTTGTAGGTACTTTCCATTGTATGCGGGCTGTACTTTGGCACACTGTGATCATTCTAATAGGGGAGCACCCCGTCTGCAAAATTAGTAGCCCCAACAAACCTTTGGATTATTCACATCGATCTAAAAATCTCACCAGATGGGCAAGTACTTTTGACATTTTATCTGCCCAGCAGCAAAGTTAACCGCCACAGGCATGCAAGTAGGTGTAACGGTACAGCCCAGTATGGTCTATTTAATCTGCTTTCTGCTGTCTACTGAAGACAGCAACATACACTAAACCCACCCAACTGTGTGTTACTCCAAGTTTATCCTCGCCCATCAGTTACTTGTTAAGAAACCATCAAAACAAGACCATATTTGCTCATCACTAGCTAATTCTGACATGTTTGTCCACCCACACAAATAAGTCAGTAGTTTTCTTTAGAATCTAAAAAAAACATTACTAAACATTTGCTTGATTTGAATACCTGCCATCATCTATCATTGAGCCATCATCTATCATTGAAAAATCCAGCGGAAACATTATTCTACCAAATAAAAATCCTTTATCACACCATCAAAGAGAAACTATTGAAAACTGCAACATAAACTGCCTCAATTTAGAAGCATTTATGTAAACACCTGTTTGTTTCTCGTCTGACCTTATGGAGGATGACACACACAAGTGTCCTATATAATTCTATCTTACCCACTTACTTATACTTCATCTATTAGACTCATCTTTAACCTTTTCTCAACTCATACAAACTATAACACTCTATCTACAAGAGAACTGAACGTCAAATAGTTACCAGGGAGATTGAGGACTCCATATGATTTCATGACTGACTCATCGAGATATCTACCATATTGATCATCATCCATATGGACCAAAAAAGGTGTACCCTAGTAAATTTTGGTTTGACTCGAAACTTGTCAGGTGTCTTTGAAGCAAGTATTTTACAAGGGTTAGCACATTCATAAACTTGCAAGTGCTGTAACTTCACAAACGACAGGTACACTATTTTACCCCAATGTCAAGCATGTAAATATGGTGGTACAAGTTTTTCAATTTTGCCTATCATAAACAAGAATCAAACAATGGTACATTCAGATATGATGATGCACTCTTCCGCCTAGCATCTAATAATTTTTTCATCATAACCCTATTAGGTGCTAGAAAGCAAACAGAAAATAGATGATACAAGTTGGACTACGCAAGCTCATCATCTGGGAGTGTCATCAGCACCTGACAGCAGCAAAGAAGATAACATTGCACAATGACACAGGTGTGTTTTCATCTTGTCTGGAAGTCAATTTTTATTATCAAATTTTGTCTGTTTATATGAAAAAGTTTTATAGAAACACAATCTTAAATTACTTATTCCCATTTAGGGACAAAACTCTCAGTATTTATTTTTAAGATGAACCAACGTCACAACTATATTCACAAAGTTCAGGACAGGTTGCTGGCATATTAAATTGTGGGGTTATGTAAAAGCACTTTCCTAATATCATCCCCTACTACCTTTAAATCCCTTTTCCCTATAAATTGAATCTGTAATTCTAGCTATTGCAATTACGATAACTATATACCTGCATGGTGTTTACGAACTTTGGAGTAGTGCAGCAAAGTAAAGGTGTCTTTTAATTGAAATTCACTGCTGTCTTCTTTACCTATCCCATTCCAATTTAGGGAACTTTCCAAACAAGCACATTAGCTAGAGCTGTAACATGAGTTTACGTGGGAGTTCTGCAAAGCAACTTATTTTTTAAACTATTTTATTTTTAAGAATTTCACAAACATTTGTACTCTTAGGTTGTAAAATTAACTTGTCACAAATTTATTTGACAGTATCAGTAAGGTTCTAGATCAAACAGCTTCACTTTAAATTTATCTTATCACTACACACATTTTTTGGTATTGGCAAGAAACATTTACATCAAAATTAAAGTTTTACATAATCACATTATCGTATCAGACTAACCGAAAGTGAATGCACTGTGATAGTCATTTCAATTGCAAATAACTTCAATAAAGTTCTTTTTTTTCTGTGTGCTAATTTGATGTGTTTACCCAATTTTAAACCATTCAATTGATTTTCACTTGCTGTCAAAAGTTTTTAATCTTTAAGCTGGTGTAAATTTGGTGTTGGAGTATTAGAAATCATCAAAAGAAACATCAAGTGTCAATTTTTTCACGTTTCACAACAAGTTGTACTGGAAGTACCTGATCTCTGCTAAGCTCGATTTACATTATTGTTACGATTTGAAATAGTCTTGACTACAAAAAAATGGTGATCAGCAAAATGAAATAGGTGTGCATTTGTGGAACTAATTTGTTGACAAAAATTATATTTTTGAATTTAACCATGAAATCAATTGTGATAATATTATTGCACAGACTGCCAGGGATTATTTTATTCCAAAATAGAATGACCTGTGGTAACCATAGCAACCACCACATACCAAAACATTCAGTTGTTCCATTCAAATGAAACATTTGTGTGTGTGGGAGATTAGGGATGTCTCCAAATTCATGGGAGGTTTACCCATGGACCGCTAATTTGTTAAGACATATTTTTCTGCAATTTCAGCCAAAATGGCTGAAAATTTGCAATTATTTTCAAGAGGGTTTAGAGATTTAGACTAAATTGGATAGCCATCTAAACAAATTATTGTTTCAAATGTTCAAAAAAAAAAAAAAAAAAAAGAAAAAAGATATTATCATGTGTGATGTATAACTCAGGCTATTCCAATGTTGAACTAATTTGAATTTACCATTCTTGTTGCTAAATGCAACACAAAATCAATATATCTCAATATCCCAGGAGTTTTCCAAAGTTGAACTTGTCAACTTCTTCCTTAAATTCTATATTGTAAGCAAAATTACTTTTTTGGTATGCCAATAAAATAGCAACTGTTCTGGAAGGTGCTATTCTGTTACACCCCTGCAGGATTTTATTCCAATAAAATTGTCTCATTGAAAACAAAAAACAGCACATTTTCTGTTACTTCTATACTCAATACAATTAAGTCTCATGAAAGTGAAATGTTAACAAGTTGTGCCTGCAATTTAATGATATTACGTCAACTTTGCAAAGCAAAGGAATTGAATTAAGACTTGACTGAGAATTTGATTTCAGTACAGTAACCTTAAGGTATGCTACTGTCATTCCTTACTTCCCCTCTTCGAATATTTGGTTGTGACTGTGATTAGGCAGGGGACTTTTCAGGTGGGGTCGGTTGATCAGGATAATTTTTTTTTGGGGTGGGGGGTAAAAGTGGGCTGACTTTCCAGGTAGGGTCGGTTGGTCATGATTTTTCTTGAATAAACTAAATGACCCTTAAAAATCACAGACAGCTTGAAAATTCTTAAAGTTTTTAAAAAACATATTTTAAAAATTGTCTTAATTTTTTTTCAAAACATTTCAGTGAAAATTCATTCGCTTCAGCCAAATAACAGCTGTTTTTACTTCCATACAGCTAAAAAATCTCCCAAAATGCAAAATCTAATCGTTTAGGCCTGTAGAACTCTTTTTTCTGTCCTAAATTAAAGATGATCAAATCTTTCATTCTGATGGTGATGTTGGATATCACTTTCTTAACCAATAATAACTGCACTAAACAAGAACCTACCAGTTGTGCCGCCCCATACAGCTATGTATGAATTCAAACATACCCTGAATTTTTCTATGTGCATCTCATAAAGAAGAGGTCAATTTCATCTCAACATGATCTCTGGGTATCTCCTCTCCGGATGTATACCTCGCACACCTCTGAATAATTCAAATACCCTGATGGAATAATGTGAGAGAACCCAACCTAGTAACACACTGAAAATTTGAGTAGACCTATATTTGGATTCGATAAACATCACGCTAAAACTTAATAGGACAACCAACTTAAAAAGCAAATATCATAACCCCTCATACTGAATAATAAATAATATAGACATTAAATTTCATGTTTGCATGAATAAACCACACATTTCCTGTTTACCATGATTCTCGTTATTTTTAACCTATTTTTTGCTCTATTTCTTTTTTCTGTATCTTTCTCTCCATTTGTTTCCCCCTTAGTTTGTCTGTGTATCCAGTCTCTGTGTGTATAATATGTCTGTCTCTCTCTCTCTCTCAAGTATCTTAACACAAACAAATACCCCACACACCCTGCATACAAACACACAAGTAAGATCTTATCAGACTCCTTAAAATTATGCTTATTAAAATTCATTACTTTCTTGATTAAACAAGCTGCAGATAGCACAAGCCCATTATTACATTTCTCACTATGCTAGCACTACTTCATGATGACTAATTACAGTATACTAGGCGGTTACCCGTATTTGGCGGTTCTCGGCTGTCGCGATTACCTGGCTGATGGTGACTGTACTCACCAAGTTTTATGCCATATGACAGTTTTTACTAATTTGACCTCAGATGACCCTTGTGACCTCAAAATGACCTTCCAAAATTTGGCTCTAAATGTTGACTGTACCCACCACATTTCATGCCCATATGACAGTTTTAGTAATTTGACCTTGGATGACCCCAAAATGACCTTCCAAAAATTTGATTCTAAAAGTTGACTGTACCCACCAAGTTTCATGCGCATACGACATTTTTTACTAATTTGACCTCAGATGACCCCTGGGTGACCCCGGATGACCCCAAAATGACTTTCCAAAAATTTGACTATAAAAGTTGACTGTACCTACCGAGTTTCATGCCCATACGATAGTTTTTACTCATTTGACCTCAGATGACCTCGGGTGATCTTGGCCTACTAACTGAAACAAACTTGTTCTGTCTGAGGTCCAGATGCACCCACCCACCAAGTTTGAGGAACGTATGACCCCTAGTCTCCAAGAAAATAGGCGGAAGACAGTTTTTACTAATTTGACCTCAGATGACCCCTGGGTGACCTTGACCCACTAATCAATACAAACTTGTTCTGTCCTAGGTCAAGATGCACCTACCCACCAAGTTTCATGCCCATATGACAGTTTTTACTAATTTGACCCCTAGATGACCTCTGGTGACCTTGACCCACTAACCAATACAAACTTGTTCTGTCCCGGTCAAGACGCACCCACCCGTCAAGTTTGAAGAACGTATGACCCCAGTCTCCGAGAAAAACAGTTTTTACTAATTTTACCCCTGGATGACCTTGGGTGACCTTGACCCACTAACCAATATAAACTCGTTCTTCCTCATACCAAGCTGCACCCACCCACCAAGTTTGAGGAACGTGCGACCCCCGGTCTCCGAGAAAAGAGGCGGACAGACAGACAGATGTACAGACAAACAGATGTACAGACAAACAGATGTACAGATTCTGGTGAATTATAGTAAGATAATTATATACCCAATGAATTTGAAAATTATATGCATTCATTCTGTTGCTGTAATGGCTCATGGCTGACCAATGCTTGGATACAGAAAATCTATACTCAAATGCCCAGGTCTTGAAATTCACTCTCTAAGTGGGCTCTATTATTATAAATTCTTATTCTTGTATTATTTATTATGATTATTATGATGTTTATTATGATTATTTTTATGATTGTGATTATGATTGTGATTAATATTATTATTAAAGTGTCTGTGATGATTACTTTTATAATATACAACTGCTGTCTGTAGCTTACTCTAATTTATGTTGCATGCTGTCTTCAGTAGATAGCAAATAGAACTAACATTTTAAATTGCTTCAAATTCTGTAATTTATTACTTATAATATTCAACCAAATTCCATTCATTGATTACTCTAATTTATGTTGTATGCTGTCTTCAGTAGATAGCAAATAATTGTGTAGAACTAACATTTAAAATTGCTTCAAATTCTGTATTGTATTAATTAATAATATTCAACAAAATTCTATTCATTGATTACTCTAATTTATGCTGCTTGCTGTCTTCAGTAGATAGTAAGTAATTTATTAGGACTAACATTTAAAATTGCTTCAAATTCTGTATTTTATCACTTAATTATATTATTATTAAACAAAATTCTATTCATTAATAAAAAAATATATATCAAGCAGTTCTTTCATGATTTTGGAAGATTATAAAACTGTTCACCTCCATGATACCTAAAGAAATATACATACAATCAATTTTTTAAAATCCGGCAATATACTTCCCAAAAAGATATATATTAGTAATTGTGCATTGTATCTATCGCTATTAAGCTTCTCAGTTTCAAGGCCCATTTGTAACCATGTCGCATCTATTGTATTCAAATAAATTACAGTGAACATGTTTTGTGTGAAAGATGTTATCAAAATACTACTGCACAGAATAATAGACCTTCAATGGCTATGCAAATACGTTAAGTCATTTCCAGTAATACACCAGCTGCTTTTAATGAGAAATTTTGTATAAATTGATTGAAATAATTAAAATTGAATATGGCATGTCATAGGCCTAGAATCTGAAAACAACAGTTTAATTTCCAAACTATTGTCATCTCCAATCCCGGCCTCAATATAATTTTAGATATGATTGGAAAAAAATTCTAAATAGGTCACAGGCCTGGATTTCAAATCTAAATATGATAAAATTGCTATTATGAGTTATAACATACACTGCCACTGCATTATATGAAAATAAATGTTGTAATTTTTGTAAACAATTTGTATAATAGTGCTAATCTGCAAAATGAAATTGCTGATTATTGCTGCTAGACTACCCTGCACTTTTGATCAAATTATTATTATACATTATACATTATAAAAAAATTTAAATCAATGTTTAACAACTAATTTCACAAACCATTTTAATTTATATATAAATGAACGTTCTTCTTCACAAATTTATGTGACATTTTTATAATAATTCGAGTAGGACATATTGCAATTTCCAAAATAAATGTTGTCACTTTGGTAGACAGTAACATATTTTTCTTCAAATTAAATTAAAATAATCCGATCCATGATGCAAATTTACATTTTGTTTTTTAATATTTTAACAAGACATAATTGAGCATGACAAACAATACAACCTTGAATGATATTAAGTATAGATTCTCAATGAAAACAGCACAAATAACACAATGATACAAAAACCTACAGATGTCATAATCCATGTAAACACCTTACAATAACATTTCTTTCATTTAGCAAGTTGATATCATCAAAATTGTGCTGTTATTACCATATATCATTTATGGCTACATGGATGAGCCTTCCAATATAATATAGCCGGGTGGCTATTCGCACGACAGATCACAATATTAAAACATTCTACAAGACGGCAATGACATCCTTAAAGATGCTATTACAAAAATTAAATTAAATCACAAAAAATGCTACATAATCACACAAATTGATCATTTTCCATGTGTAAAAATTTACCTTCTCCACCATCTTGTTAAATCAGTAGATTCCGGCACAGGAGAAACATACAATGAAAAAATCACTCCGGTTTTATTTTAAAGGGTTGTTAAAAGAGTCTATATACAGTCACGCCCTGTGTAGTAGTAGTAAAATTGCGTGTTTCACCCAGACTGGCCAGTATAGTCCAATTCCGTAAATTAACGTTGTCGGTGCGAGTCTTCGTTGGTCGAATTAAAACCAGGAAAGCTTAAGTTGTATCTATTTATTACAGAGATAGTAATTTAGCATCCTATCCTCAAAGCTTGGTGCTGCTGCTGCTACTTATACACTCCCTATCTCAGATCTCGTCTTTTTTTCTCTACGCACATGTACACTCATCTAGGTAACGCTGCCTATGCATTATACACTCACACACGTAGAATACATAATTACAGCTCCTCATGGCCAAGCTGTAAAAATGCTTTGTTTGCTGTGCTGCATGAATGTATGCGTGGTTCAATAGCATAGATAATGGAAAGAGCAATGTATGCACATGCATAAACAAAATTATGAACATGTCATAATTGGTTAATCGCATCTTGCGGCTAACTTCAAATAATGCATTGTTTGGTATCAAAATCTGCAGGGATATTAATAGTATCTTTATTTTTTTCCTAAACAAATCATACTAAGCTACATTTTATGCAAGCCTATTCTCTTTTCAGTCTTATTTTTCACAATCAATAACCACAAACAGCGGAAAAGGTCAAGGATATTCTTACTTCCAAGTTCATTACTATTTATATCATCTTTGTATACACTCAAATTAATGATGAAGATTTTTATTTCCTTTGTCCGTAACACAAACATTAATTAAATCCAGCAGACCAAATAAACACAAATTGACAAACAAAACAAACATGGCTGTAATGAAGCGCATCAGTAAAGTCAAATTAAATTGCACAGTAAAAAATGCAAAAAGGAACATTTGTTGAACTTGCCAAAAGAAAGATATATTATACCAAAAATTATATAATATGACAAAACATTTGGAAGGAAACATTTAATTGAAAAATAATAATAAAGCACTTTGTCTATTATTATTATTATTTTGTAACATTTTAAATGGAAAGTTGATTCAGTTCAGTCCCGTTCAGTCCTACATTAATGTGGTTAAAAGGAGCTATGTTTATGGTACCGTCAAAGTAGGCCTACTAAAATAAATTCACAAATCTACAAATTTCTTTCCTTTATTTTGGAGAGTCCCTGGACATAGAGCCATATCAAGTCGTCGCTTGGATGACATAGTGGTGTATCATGAAAATGGCCATTTTGAGATAATTGCATCTGAAGTTTTTGCAACTTTTAACCGTTTGTCATACATTGCCTCGATTAAAATGTCCCCTTTTCTTGAATGAATATGAAAAAATAAATATTTAAGTTACATTTAATGTATAAAATACATTGTTGTCATTCACCAATTAATTGTAATTAGTCATTAAACTTATACACCAGTATGTCAATTTTTTTGAAAAATTATTCTCCATTCAAAATTGACATAGGACACATGATACGCCAGTTGATCAAGTAATAGTTGAATTCATAGCCACACAGCTGAGATATACCAAAATAGTGGGTGGTGTATGTCACATATTTACGACATAGTGGCGTACATGTATGTCACTGATATGCCACTATGTCCACCAAAACATGGGGAATGTTGTACACAATTACCGTAAAACCTCGTCTACAAGCATATAGAGTGCTTCTGATGAAAGCTAAATTAATCCCGGTGCTATTATGGAGTTTGAGCAAATAAATGACAGATCCAAGCATATACGAACAAGTATTATTGTAAGACCAATATTTTGAATTGGCATATTTGCGCAAGTTTCGTATGAACTATTATATATGCTTGTAGACGAGGTTTTACGGTATACCATTGAGTGAGATACGCCAAACCTAATTAGTGATAATACTTAATTATTTAATGACATGCATGTCTTGAAAGTTTGTCAGAATGTAGAACTTTATACATAGATTATGAAACTGATCTTCTCATTTTGTCAAAAATGGCTGATACACCGGTATGTCATCCGATTGATTTTTGAAACAAAAATTATTGGAAAACATTACCACAAAGGACAAAGTTGTAATTTGTGTTCACCTAATACTCTTGTAATGATATATGCATTCATGCCCTTGAAATTATGTTCAGCATGAAGCTATCATCTGTGGATAAAAATAAAAAACAAAAACCTGTCCATTTTTCCTGCCTATTGGACTTATGTGGTTTTTTTTCCCATAACAAAATCTCATTACTTTCCACAGGACATGCTTCTGTCACTTTTTAGAACCTTTGCATATTATGTAAAACAGTGTCTTAGTAATGTTGATTTACCAAATCTTGGAGCTCCTTGAATAAGAACTAACAAAGTATACAAAGTGAAATGATAAGCACAACACTATCACCAGCTCTAGGGCCAGCTCTACCTCTTCATTCAAGAAATATAGATATAGGAATAAAATGTTCATTAGGGCTCAAACGAAATTGCATTTGACTACCAATCTGATATCGATATCCAATCTTATATCGGTAAAAAAAAGTTTTCTGAGGCTTTGGAGAACCACTGGACCTATTCTGAAGTGCTAGGATAATTCACAGTTAATTTGAAGAAAAAAAATGGTTTTCCATGCATTTATAATAATTATATGATAAATGAAGAGGTAAACAAATGTTTTTTTCAAAAAAATTTCAAAGGAACTATGAATGAACTTAAAAGCTCAACTTAGTTTCAGGGGTTCTCTAAATCTGCCGGTTAACAATATCCCATCTGATACCGATATCGAAAATATTGGGCCGATACGGTATCCAATCCAATAATCGCTTGATTTTCCTTTTAGAAATGGTCAATAATTTCAAGCAGTCTAGTTCGGTCAATGACAAGGATTAACCCGAATAAAAAATAAACGTTCATGACGCCATCATGATCTGGGTTAAGAAATATAATACTTGCATGATAACTCAAATATTGCCTTCAATAAAATTCATACAAGATTTTTAAATCAAACCATGGTTTATAATAGATGTTTTAATATTCGCAATTGACAATGAATGCTTGTTTATTGATAATGAAACTTATGTCAACATATCACATACCTCAACATCTGATTTCTTATGCACACCTTAAGATTTGAAGAAAAAAAATTATTCATAAAAAGAATTTCTTGAAATCAAATAAATTATAAATAAAGTGAAATTGGTATTGGCTGAAATCTGATCTAGATATACTGCAAGTGGTACAATAGATTCTAGTTTACTCAGAGTATTAATTCATCACCCAACCTGCACACACTAAATGGAGTTTATTTACGCTGAATAACATGATATGACCTGTCTGTTGCCCTGAGAGGAGAGAGAACCCAAGAAGTGGGAGAGGGAGAAAGAGGGAGAGAAAGGAAACAAATATGGGGAGAAAAAAAGGATGAGCGTTATAGAAACAGGGAAGAGAGAGGGGGAAATGAAGGAGAGGGAGAGGGGAGAAAGAAGGAGTTGGGGAAGAGGACCAGAGAGAGAAGTCAGAGAGTGGGCACTGAATTGAAAGAAAGAGGAAGAGTGCAGGAGGAAGAGGAAAAGAGCAGGTTTACAATTATTTCAATGAAAATCTGTGAATCAATTCTTGCAAATGTTCCAGTCTATACGCTAAATATTTGTGAGAATTAAAGTAATATTGTAACATATTTGCTGAGGAGGACTCCTCAATTTATTTTTCAAAATTCTACATGATTGTAAAGTACTTTAATTAACAAGCATACCATCCAAATCCAAGGCTTTTTTAAAATCAAATGTCTTAATAAAAACGTTTAATTCATACAATCAAAATATTAGTCAAACACATACACGGCAGTCACGACCGACGGACTAACACGCATACTTATTTGGCAACATATAAGCATTGGAATTAAATAGCGATTTTCTTTGTTTTACCTTATCTGTTCAGCTCAAATTACAAGCTGACATATCTGTTAGTGAAAACTAACATTTTGAGGAAAAGAAATAAAAGTCTATATTTTATAGAAATGTTGCAATATTGCTTTAAATGGTTCCAGCAATCCCTTTGCAAAATTTGAGAGGAAGATTAAAAGAGAAGTGAGAGTAAGAGAGAAAAGATGAAGAGTAGGGAGATATGAAAGGAGAGGAGAGAGAGTGAGAGAAGCAGGGTTCAAAGAATACAGGTACAAGGGCAATTTGCCCCTTATTTTCTAAAATACCCCCATGTAAAATTAATGGACACTACAGGTACATTTGTCTGAAGAAAATGGATAAAATTCTTTGAGGTCTGGAGAGAAACAAGAGGTGAGAGAAATCGGAGAGATAAAAATAACTGAGAGGTGAAAGGGGAGGGGAGAGAGAGGAAGAAAACCATGAGGGGTGAGGAGAGAGTTGTTAAAGGAAGGGTGATAAAGAAGATATACAGAGGTATGAGAGAGTAACTGCTTTAATGGAAAGGAACCAAAAAGGTTCAAAAGAAAATGGATAGATAAAGAAGTGGTAGAAAGAGGGACAGTACGGAGAGGTCAATATGAAAAAGACAGACATAAAAGACAAGAGGGATAGGAGTGAAAGACACACAGACAGGCAAAAAGACAGAAGTGGGTAAAGATGATTAATTTTTTATGAAATCGGAGAGATAGGGGAATAAAAACCAAGCATAGGCCTACATCCTATATCTAACTGGACACCTCAGTAGTCTAGAAAATATACAAGAACCAGAGCATGACCTACATAGCCTCTTTCTCCTGGCTAGCCATTTTGTGTTGCTGTCAAAGTAGGTCAAATTCACACATCTTACCATAATTGAGAGCCTCTTCTTGACCTACTATCTGGTTAGGGGCACTGGATTACTCAAGGTATATTCTGCTAAAAGAGCTTTATTAATAACCAGGAAATTCAGAGTTCATGCTAGTTCATCTACATGTAGGATTTTTTCTATTATTTATTTATTTATTCAATTATTCAATTTTCTTTATACAGGGTAGCTCCTTCAGTGTAAAAGCACTGCTATACTATGTGAATTAAATATAAAAGAAATTGTAACACATGTCACATTTTCTTCCTAAATAATATTGGAACTTATTTTTTTAATTTTAATTTGAAGACAGCACAACCATTAATAGCATCAATCAAATCAATTTAGAAATTCTTACCAATTATTTATCTCCCATAATTTCCTTTTACTGATCCATTTATAAATTTGCTGGTCAAAGCCCTTTGAAACCCATTGAAATGAGAGTTCCAATTCTCAACATCAATCTCACAAAAACTGTGTCAAATTCAAACCTGTTTGTTGACAGCACTATTCTGTGTTATTTTTATCTCGCCAGCGAATTAACCGAGATACAAAATCAAGTGAATAATCTGTCCGCTTTTCATCTTGTTCACACAAACCTTTTCCTAGTTACAAGTTGTAGACTGAGGGGGTACTACATCATCTGTATGCAGTATGTGTGAATGATGACTGCAGTTGTGGTGTATCCATTATATCAAACATTTCACTTGGTATTAGATGCCGATGCCAGAGGGTGGTTGGCTTGATTGCAAATGCATTGCTATAAATGTAACGGCAAGCACAATGCTTTAATAAGATGGTAGAAGATTTCGAGATTTCAAGTCTAAAGTTTTTCCAACAATCAGTTCAATGATTTTTGTTTGTTAAATTGTTGGTTTCTTGTTTCACTGTACATCTAATGTGTTTAGGCTCTAAATGTCTAGCTGTAATACTTTTTTAAACATATACACACGTTTTAAACACATTAAGTGTTTTGGAATAACTGAAAATATTTGTTTTTCATATTTTCACGAAACGATTGGTATTTTTTGGAAACTCCTACTCCTAAACATCACAAATCATTCTGTTTTGAAAAAGTGACACTATCAGCATTTTCTAAACACTGCTTTCTCTAACACATATAAGTTTTAATTTTAAACATGGTGTTTAGCTTGTGTTTAGATTATATACAGGTTGATGTTTAATATCTAAACATGTCACTTAGCTAAATGGTAGCATTTAGAGTGTTTAGAACGGGGTATAGTAAGTGTTTAGGATGCATTAGATACAAATTCAAAGTGTGATAACTTGAAAACCAAAAGGACAGTGTTGATTTTATTTTGGATTTGTGAAATGCAGAAGAATATGTTTCAAAATATGAAACCTTTTTCTGAAAAAGTAAAGGCAGATAATAACAACAATTTCGCTAAACGCCCGTAGAACAGGGTTTTCTTTTTTCGTCGCCTAACTGTAAGGTTTAGAAGGCAATTGTATTCAGATATTTGATGGAATTCAGTTGTAGTTCTCAAAATATTCTTTAGGTGCAATTATTAGTAGTAGGGCGTTAATTAGGTTGAATGTAGTACGTTAATTTTGTCCTACTCTAGTTTCTGTCTGTTTCTGGAATTGAACAAACACACTATATGTGAAACAAGGGAAATTTCAAACCCTTAGGGATGCCAAATATTCTGAATCACTGCACACAGATAGCATATTGTAATTAGACAAATTCAATATCTATATTTCAATTTCAATTCATTTTCAGTTCATTAATAAGCGGTAAATTAGGTTTGTGATTGGTTTTGGTTAAGGGTGTGTCTGGATAATGATCTGGCATCTGAATAAATTGGTGAAGAAATTGATATAGACCATATATTAGTCAGGAAATCACTTTCAGAATTTGCTTGAATACATAATTCAGCAATGTGGTGACTTCCGTAAAATCAAGTTTAAGTTAAACGTGTAAAATTTCAAAACACTTACCTGTTAAATGTAATATAAGGGAAGATGGCCCAAACACGCACATCAAATATGAAAAATAAAAAGAAATAATTGCAATTATTAGCAGTGTAAAGATAACATGTCATATATTTGTAGACTCTGGAAATTGTTCATTTCAACCACAGTTAATTTCAATCATATATAATTTTGGGTTCACTGAATTGTTTAATTTCAATTTCTATTTGCCACATTTTGTTTAAGACCAAACAAAAAAAAACAAAAAACAAAAACGAATGTCCATAGTGTTGCTGCCTTGAACAAAAGAAAATTAAAAGAAAAAAGTTGGCATATTTACATATCTCATACTTAAATTTGAATATCTCATGTACAAATTTTCTGACATGATGACATCCAACTCAGTAAATCAGTTGCATAACAGTTTTAAATCAATAGCAAGTGTTTTGCATGGATAATCAAGACAACCAAAGATATATGCATTTATCATTGATAAGTTAAATCTTAGACCAATCCATTTGTCCCAGGTTAAACTTGTATTGATTCCAATTTACAATAGATGCTGTCTAAGAAAATTACCATCCTTAATGAAGACAGATATGATGCCTTACCACTTATACTCATTACATCAGCTACAGACAAAACAAAAGTACATTGGCATCTAGCTCTCCACTCTTATTTCCTGAACCCCAGACACACCACAAGGCAAGAGCTACAACTAACTCAAAGGACACGGAACTCCTGAAAGCAAGCTTAATAATACAGTTGCAGGTTATATAATACCATGTACTGCTAGGGACAGGAAAAGGCGTAATTTTGGTTCATAAAGGACCGGCTGAAATAAGAAAATAGAGCTTACAGGTAGATTGGTATTCAAAAAATATGAATACTGATGAGTATGTGTAGATTTTCAAATAAACATGGCTTGACTGAAGTGGAGAGGTTCTGAATGGATATCGCTTCTTTTTTCTCTCAAAGTAAAATAACTAGATGACGAGTTTGTCCACCTGTTTATGCGAAAAATATTTTCAGGCATGAAAACTGGTCTTAAAAAAACCCACTGAAAACTGTGCTTTTGTACCATTTTCTGTTAATTTGATTCAGAAATAGGCTGAAAACAATAACAGAAAACACTGAAATCAGCTAAAACACTGACAATTTTCATGCCTATATTTTGAAATAACATTGGCGATTAAGTCACCAATTCATTGAATTCCCAGTTTCTTGATCTTCTATGTCACATGAAACAAGGCTAAAATACACAGGGCTAAGGTTGATTCATCCCCAAATTTCAAAAGAGGTCTTGTGAAGAATATTGGTCTATGGCGAAATTTACCCAAAAGAGTCACTTTTCGTAGTATCGGTTCAACATAGACCTCCTATTGTGAGTCCTGACATGAACCCAAATATACCTGAATAACACACACCCTATCATGTATGTGTCAATTACAGTTGAAAAATACACTATTCTTCTGAGGAACGAAACATACTATCTGAACCAAGAACCTTACACAGGTCTTAGCTATGTCCTTGAATAAAATATAGTTTGATGTAATGTTATACCATGTTTATCATTAGCATTTCATGCTATAATTATACATCTCTAACGATGTTGTGCTTGACAACCATACTTTTCTGAGAACATTTTTAACAACACCAAAGAATTTGCTTTCCAGTTCAGGTGACCTGAAAAAAAGTGGTGCTACACACATGTATGTATTTGTTTGTGTATGTGGGGGTGCATGTTTACTAACGTTTACCATGAGCCTCATACATGATACTCAGACGTCTCATTTCAAGAATTTGATTATGCCACACCCACTCAATCTGAAACAAGTAAGCAGCCACGTCTAGACCGATGATGGAAGCAACCATCCTCATAATGAGCAAATGTTAGTTCATTATTTACAGAAAACACAAGTACAGTCTTTGCACAAGGAAGGCAATTTAATCTAGTGTGCTTGCCATTTTGAAAATAAAATAAAGAAGATAAAATAAACCTCGCCCTATATAGGCTAACCATGTGGATTGTTCTAAATCGTCCAAACCTGATAATTTGCTATGAGCACAACAATGCCTATGAAACTGAATTGCCATTTGCAGACCTGTATGTCAGGGTGACACACATGAGACATACAAGTACACACATGAGAAAACACTGTAACAGGGGACAGACAGGAACTGCGGACATCTGTCATTACTAGACGGTGTTGGTATGAATGGCAAACATCATCAAAATGCATTAACATGATGTCTGTGGTTGGAGGTGTAGGGATAGTCTGTGCTGGGGTAAATTTGAATCTATAGTTTGGAAAATATAATTCAAATGTGTGTGTCCACAGTTGGATAGTAAAAAAGTAAAGTATGTGTTGTATGCTTTTGTAGGTGGTTATACATACATGTAGTGTGCACATTGAAAGGTGGACACACAAGAACTATGGATGTCACAGTTGTCAAACATACTCCAGAGGACACTAAACAGCTTTGAAAATCATAGGTGTAATGTCAGGTCCACAGTGTGGTGATTAATTGTTAGATGCCACAATGTGTGTGTTGTTATGTCCTCACTTTGCCTGTGTAAACACAGAGGTCCACTGTTGTGTGGTGGTGTTTGTGTTTGGGGGGGGGGTACATGTGTGTAGCATGTACATGCATGCATTGTGCAAGCACACACTTTTCAACACTTGCCTGTATAACACACTTTTCAACAATTGCGCATATCTATGCATCAATGTTGACTTTCCAGATCCTGGTACACCTTGCACAAAATCCCTGATGGACAGTGTATTTTGTGATCTGTTTGTGGGACTATCTTCATGCTGGTGACTGCGATTGTGTGTGCATAAGTTCAACATGAGGCCATCACAAAGAATAACACTAAGAATACTAATGTAGAGGTTCAAACAGCATAAATGTTGTTATATTACCGCAATAAAATCTGTTTTTTCTTAGATTTCAACCCTAAATAACTCAATACAGGCCTCAACAACCAGCTATGCATAGTAATAAACTGCTCTTGAATGTTTTCTTTTACGCACATGTGTCAATTTAAATCATTTATCTAAAAACATATATTGATGTTACTCTCAAGTTTGAAATATGACGACTTTCTGCTGCACATTTACTCCTCGGTGTCTTGATGATAATTCTGGTCACAACAGAATGATGCAAATAAAATGTGCAGTTCAAAACAAGGTACTTCAATTCTGGAACTGGAATGTGATGCAATCACCTAGAATCTACAATATGCTCATCTGTAGGGACACAGTTCTTTAACCTCTATATGTCTATACACTCATAGAATACCCTCCGAATGTGTTGGGTATGAAAAACTCGTACTCTACAACTTTTAAGCTATGAAGGTTATTGAACTCATAATAAATGAGATCAGTGCCAGAAGTGTGTAAGTGGAATAGCTGCCTTGTTAACATTTGGCAATTTACACACAGTATATTATACTATACACATGGCAGCTACACATGACAGCTATTGCACTTGTAACCCACTTCTGGCATTGAGCAGTTGAAATGTAGTGTTAGAAATTACATTAGAGGTTTATAGCTGTCTTTCACTTGTAATTTGTCTGTTTGTATGTCTAATTTTGTAGAAAAAATGATGCTTCTTCTGACTGAAATAGAAAAAAATGTATTGTTTTCCTAAACTTATTAGCCACCACTTTCACCATTTTGTTGTTTGCCTATTTATTTGTTTTTGCAACATTTTTTGATCAAGAGCAAACAGCAAACTATATTCTGATTTAATATTCATTCCGTCCTTATTTTTTCTTAAATAAACTTGAATTGAATAATATTTACTCATCTTCTGCCATATTCAACTACTCCAAATCTTCTTCATATTTCACCAATAAGACACGGCAAGATCAATGAAATGTTGGATTTCTGATTCAGAAGTATGGATTACAAGTAGTGTGAAGTTAAAACATAATGCAATACTGCTGGTCGTGCCACTAGCTATTTTGACACTGTCTGTCCGATTTAAATCCAACTTCATGCTGACTTCATTGTGGCCTCAATGTTCTGGAGGATGTTAGTAGCACTTCAGTTCACTTGCATTTATTTCACTTGAACCAAAATCGGAAGAGGCCACATAATTTGTTACAAGCCGACGACGAACGTCGGCTTGTTCTGTCTTCTTCCAATTCTTTCTTCTTCTTCTTCTTCTTCTGGCAACCAATCAAAATGCTCTAGCTCCGCCAAGCATTGACAGATTTCAACCATATTTTACCCAAATGACCACTGGGTTAGGCCAAACCTTCCATTTGACTTTGACCTTGCTGTGACCTTTGACCTAGCTATAATGGTCAAAAATGTGATTTCACAAAAATGCTACTCCTTCCACAAATTACATGCAATGATCATGTGACTCATGCATATGAATCAACATGTGGCAGTGCTTAAAACTTGTTAAAAAGAATTGAGGTCAAAGGTCATTAAGGGGGTCATTTCCGGTCTGAAAGCTAAAAATATTCAAAAAATCACTGTCTTTACAAATTATATAGCAGAGAGTCGCCTTTAGCACACATGCATCGCTACTAGCCAGGGTCTTTAGGATGCCTACAGTTTTGGGGTCAAAGGTCATTAAGGGGTTACTTCGGTCAAAAACCGAAATATTCAAAAAAATTTATCTCAAAATGTAAACAGACCAGAGTAATATAACCATCATACATGAATCAGTGTTACCTGATGTATGCATGGTATTTTTATTTTGGGGGTCAAAGGTCATTAAGGGGTCACTTCCTGTTTTTAGCTGAATAACTTTAAGAATTTTTATCTCAAGAACTAAACATGTTAGAATTTTTTAATTAAAATTGGAACAATACATTTTGTCGGTGTACATAAGGGTTTTTTTTTTCATTGAGGTCAAAGGTCATTAAGGGGTCAAAAGGTCAATCAAAATTTAAAAAATCAAAATCCATGTATAAGTTCGATTAAGCTGAAATTCACCAGGAATCTTTCTTATGACATCCTAAGCACAATGCAAGAGCATTTGACCGCATCCGTGACCCAAGGGTCAAGTTATAGGGGTCAAAGGTCAAATTTCGAAATTGGTCCAATCGAGCTCAAATTCAACAGGAATTATTCTTACGACATTCTAAACATGTTAAAAATATAATAATATTTATGACCCCAAAGGTCAAAGTTTAGGGGTCAAAGGTCAACTGCGGCGGCTTGTACTCAGAGTCTGTTGACTCTAGTTCTTTCTGTTTTGTTCTGAAATTACTTAAATAACAAATTTACATATTTTTTCATGAAGTAACATCTTCCTGAATACCCACATCTTCCTCAGTACATTTCAAACAGTATTTGTATACAGGTAAAATTTACCAGAAACTTAATAATAGTAAATTTGAGTCAAATCTAAAATGTTATGCGTCTCATAGGGAGTTTTGCATCATTACATAGTATTCTTTTATGTTGCCTGATTACCCTTTTTGTCCTCTCTTGCCATTTTGTCTTCTCCTCCCACTATGATCCAGCTCATCTATCAGGGCAGTTCTTTAACCCTAATACATTTGTATATTCATTGTATAACCTTTGTAAATTTGGATACAAAAACTCATATTCTGCAACTTGAGGTCAAATATTGCATTTTGATTGTTTAATTGAGGTTTTCAACAACTCTTCCTATACCTTTGTACAGGAGCCAACCGTTGTTAATCCGTGATGAATCCACAGTTCAGTAGCGTATCTGTGACGCAAGGTTATAAGTCTGGCGTTACGCATGATGAGCGTAAAATTCGTCATGCCTGGAACATATGCGTAAACATAAACTCTCTTTTAATTTTTGCAGTATTCTTTAGTTTTATTGCTGATATCAACAGAGAAATACCGCAATCTTCTTGTAAGGTTGAGTGGCAATGACAAACGGACATTCCGAATGAAAGAATCATGTGAATTAGACATACTCTACTACTGTCATGGTCTGATCCATTCACACCAATGTTAGAAACTTTGAAAATCTAGTTATTACAATTTCTAACTTGCTCAGTACCTAAGCTTACTGAAGTTGAAATCTGCACATCCCTTGCACACTTGGTTGTTTAAGTTAATTTGTTATTTAATTTCCATATGTTTTTTGTTGTTTTTTGTTTCCTATTTTTGCCTATATCTCAATTTCATTATTGCCAATTTTGGTCTGATGGGATCAGATCATATCACATATACAAATTAATGTGAATTAAATTGATAACTCATTCTATTTGTTCATATCACATGATTTGTTTCCCTATTTCACTTGATTTACCCCCTCCCAATTTCCCCTACTCTCCCCCATTTTAATCGAATATGATCTGGATACACCATCTTGAAGTCATTATCCATGGGTCATCACAGTACATCTGTAACTCCTTATCATCTCACAAATAAGAAGCTATACTTCAAATACACATCACTACCGATCTTCTTGTTGTCCCCTCTGCATTACCATGATTATTACAGTTGTAACCAAAGCCTTCCATCATTATGCGATCGGCTGCAGCAAGAAAAGCTGGTTTTGAATGTTCATTGTTTGCTTTATTTTGTTCACTCTTCCCCCCCCCCTCCCTTTTTCATGATATAACCAATGGTACTTGCTATTAAGCTAGACTACACTTTTAGATTAGATGTTTCATAAATTTGCAAACACCTAAAGTGTATCAAATTCCTTCCCAAACTCCCAACACAAAGCTATGAAATGAAAGCTGGTGTATTTTACAGAGAACCAAAGTGGCAAACAAAATAATTAAATGAAGGGATAGCTCATCCATTCAACCTGGCGGTAATTAATTAGAGCGAGATGGTATAGTTGAAAGTGCACAGTGACATTCAGTTTCACACTTGACTTTTCTGTTAAATATTGTATGCAGTGTTCCTGCTAAGGCCGGCGTATGGTGCACGATTGATGCAGGGCTTGCCAGAACTGGGGCAAACAAAGTCATCCAGGAAGAGAAAGGGAAAAGGAGGTTTCAGTCCACTTTAACCATTTATTGAAATTTCCCAAGCCTTGGAAAATCCTTGGAGGGAACACTGGATCTATATCCCTAAATTTCAATTTTTAAATTGAACTTTTTGCTAATGAAAGACTGACAGTCCCATCTAAAGGTGACAGTAGTACATTGATTCAGTGCTTTTGACAATCCACTCCACGTTTCCCTTCTGATCCCTACAACTAAACTGTCAGTTGTATTTTCTGCTGGTCAGATATTGGATGGAGAAAGAACTGTGTACCTTGGTGGATTACAAAAGTGAAACTAATTTCATTAAGGGAGGGGGGTAAAAAAGTGAGATTATTGTTTGTAAAAAGATGTTTTAATATTCAAATATTCATGCAGAAAATAATGAATTTTCAGTATTTCAAGATTACATTGACATTGGTAAAAAGATGGTAAAATATTGATGTAGAAAATGATTAATTTTCAGTATTTCAGGATTGCGTTTTAGGCAGGGGGCAACCATCTAACAAAAATGGTCTTGTTTATATGATCGTTATGATGTCATGGATCTTTTGATTCGTTCCCTAAGCTGTATACTGTACATTTGATTCTAAAAATATCCCCATGCCCTCACATGCATGCATAAATGCATCACTAGCCCTGTGCATCTACACTAGGAAGTTAACCTTCTAGAATTGCATCGGCACTTCCAACATTAAGTGACGAGTCATGTTTCACCATGCAATGACTTTTTGAAATGCACATCTTAGCATTATGTACCAGATCCCCTGTCTTTAAAATGAACCGGGTCCAATGAATGACAGTGGATGTACTCAGAGACGCAGCTGGGTGTGGGGGCAATTTTAAGTGGCTTAAGTAACCCTTTTTTTTTGTGGGGGATGGTGCACCTGCTTGACAACATTTTGAAATGTGACATACATAACATGCTTTGGTTGGTTGTTGTTGTTTTTTATGTGTAAATAAATGAAAGAAAATAACCACTTTTAGTTAACCCCATGAGAACTATCTGCTGATTGGCCAAAAAGAAGTTTTCATTATCAATTGGCCCAATCAGCAGCATTGTTAGAATAATTTCACCACACAAAAAATTGGGGTGAATTATTTGCAAAGCTCCATTCTGATTGGTGATTAAAGTGAAGATATCATGTAATTGACCAATCAGAAGCAATGTTAGATTGGCAGGTAGTGCTCAGGGGGTTAACCCACAGGAAAACAGTGTGTGGAAATGTATAAATACTTTTGTGCAGATAAAAACTGTCCAGGGCATGTGAGACAGTGACTTCAGATTACTAGCAATATTCTTCAAGTAATCATATATTTATGACATTTACCCAAAGGAATGAACAGATTATTGGAAATTTGATATCAATTCATATGCTTGGTCAAAGCCAGTAAACATATATGGCACCTTCCATGCCAACTGCAATTCTGCACCTTTATAACGCACATACTCCAAGCACAACACTAATAAGGTAAAATATGTCAGCTTTCAGTTTACTGAAAAATATCATGTTAGTTTGGTTCATATGTGTGTGACAATCCAATATGTCCGATATCACATAGCATGATGCAGAAGTCCAATTAAGCCTTATTCTCCCTTTAAATTCCTTGGTTATGTCAGCTTTCAGATTAGTGTTCGTTTGGTTCATATGTGTGTGACAATCCAATATGTCCGATATCACATAGCATGATGCAGAGGTCCAATTAAGCCTTATTCTCCCTTTAAATTCCTTGGTTATGTCAGCTTTCAGATTAGTGTTCGTTTGGTTCATATGTGTGTGACAATCCAATATGTCCGATATCACATAGCATGATGCAGAAGTCCAATTAAGCCTTCTCCCTTTAAATTCCTTGGTTATGTTGATTAAATTTAAGGTTAACCTTTTCAACATAAATGTCAAGTGTTGCCGACAGGTTTAGAAAACTTGTGACATTCAAAACTTTATGTCCTTCCCTTCTTGCGTACATCATACTTTAACAGATATGACTTGAATGGGGATGTTTATTAACATTATCTATCCAAAGTGAACAAGAAAATTAAAAAATAATATAAGTTATAGTATTTCTATGAGTACACCATCAGTTATCACCATACCGTTGTAGCCCGTTGTTGCAGATGTGTCTCTGATTTCATCAGGAATAAAAGCTCAACCACTCACACAGGGACATGCTATATCCCTGTTCAGAAAGCATATCTACTTTTCTTTTTTTTAATATATGTGAAAATTACAAATATTCCCCCAACAAAAATAGTACAAGCCATACAAAAGACTAGACAAGACAAGTCAACTACAATGGAAGCCATTTAAAGTAATATACCAAAATCTATACGAGTTAAAGAATAATAACTGTTCAGATAAAAAAAGATGATTAACTTTTAAGTTAAGGCCACTAATGCTCTAACATTTGGCTTTAAATTGACACCCTACTTTCAAAATTCAAAGGTAAATGTTTGAAACAATGATCAAAAGTAGCATATATTTTCTTATTATGTTCTTTATATATTTGAGCAGTTATATTTGCCATACATTGTATCTCAAATTAAGAAAAGTTGATATCGGTTTTTGCATCTGAACTCTTCAACTGTTTCAATTTACATCATTCCTGATCTTGAACAATTTCGAAAATTTATTTTCACAATTTTACTGAGTTAAGGCTTTATTCCTCTGTTTTCTTAAATACAAACAAAGGGATATTTATTTGCACCATCTAAGAATACTTTATTCATCAATATTTACATAAGAATCATCTACTGTATTTTATCACATCTGCACTAGTTCACCAGGCAATATTTGTGAAAATTGTAAACATTAAAAATACTGCCAGTAACAGGTCATTGCATGATGGTGCAAGAGGAAGGGGAATCCCAACTTGACATCATCATCATCATCATCATCTTCACTTCATTACATATTTTGCCATCAGCAAAAGCGAGAGAGAGAGAGCAAATCTCTCCCTACCGTGACATAAACACTCTAGTTCATCTTAATTCCCTCAAATTTGCTCCTCCAACTGATGACTCACTTTCCTCCATTGGATGGTGATCGGAAATTTATTTTGCTCCCCTGGTGTTCTGGTGTAATATTTGATTATTCCAACAGCAATTGTGAGTGACTTTGTTGAAAATTTGGAATAAATATTTTGAAGAGACACCATTTTCGAGAGAAGCATTATATTTCAATTTTTTATTCAACTTCCTTAATAATTAATTTTTAAAAGGAGACTGAATTTTGTTTAACTAGAATTACACGGGGAGTAATTTAAGGTGGAAACAAACAAATAAAAGTTGTTTTTGTTAGTATTTAGATTATTCTGAGCCAATTGCAACAGTCTCCTATGTCTAGGTGACTTTCATTTAGTTATAATTTACAGATGTCAACATTTGCATCCAGGAATCGGGAAATTTCCTACAGCAATCAGGGATATTTTCAAAAACCAACCAACTGAATTTAATGGTTACAACAACAACAAATTTCATCTGGGAGATTGTTAAATTTGGCTTTCAAAATCTGATATAATAAATGCATTTTCTGGGAACCTCCTGCATAATTTGGATAAAATTGGCATCTGACTATAAATAATGTGACTGAATTATTGACCAACAACAAAAATGTCAGACTGTCTGCCTAACATCTATATACATTGATGGTGGGCAAGACTTGAGCTGTTTTCAATTTGGACCTCTGGTCACTGGAATACTATCCCCGTAATTTCTGGAAGCAATTTATCACTTTACTCTATAAGACAAAAATACATTGCGCGTAATTTAAAGCTTGGGCATATTGCACATAACAATTTGCTCTTATTATTATATTAAAGATCATTTAAGAAATCTGAGATAAATAAGCATCAAACTTGTAGTATAGTAATTCTCCAGATACATGTATCTTTTAACAACAAACAACTATTAAGGTATCAGTAACCGCAAATGAGGAGAACATTATTTCAACAATTTTGACCACAATCACCTTTGAGGATGGAAGTGAAGAGAGATGAGAATGAATGAGGATTCTAAGGTGACATACAAAATGGCCGCCATCCCTATACCTACCATCTGTAGTCTTGTCAATTAGGCTATGTATTACTTCATTATATCACTTCATTATCGGTAAGCAAGGTCATCTCCACAAGTCAAACTTCATTTTTAAATGCAAATTTTTGTGTGTCTTGTATTGCTTTACAATTTTTCATAAATATCATGATGTACTGATGTTTAAGAGTTTGTAAACATGCACAATAAAGATTACTGGGCCAATTTGATGCTTTGTAGCTTAATATTGAAAATATTTTAAAACATTCCAGTTATCTAATATCATGCAATATGGCTGCTGGAACCTGCCGTCAGCACAGTACATCAGTCTGTCAATTAATCTGTGTGTCTGTCAGCTTGGATATGATATTCATTTATTTAATTTATATTTTATTTTAATTTTACAATTTATTTCATTAGCTTTAGCATGCAGCAACCTTGACTGTACGACCTGGAACAAAAATTGTTGGTGCACAGCTTTTGGGGGAAAAAAAAGTATTTTGTGGTGATTTGACGACGTTTCGTATAGATAAATATTTTGCTCCATTTACACCCCGACTGCATAAAAGACCAGTTTTAAAATGCTACAGTTATAATTCTGGCTAAACTGAATGGTATGGCACAGAAAATGCAGCTTCTTACATAAGTATGCACATAAAACAAATGTTGCATTATTCTACCTCACAGCCTCATACCTGTATTTCTGAATCAAAACATCAATCCAAAGTTGTCAATTGTCATCAACATCACAATTAATACTACTTCAGATTTGATTTCACACCTGCAAACGTATAAACCATCTTCAAATTGGGGAATTGATATCTGTGAAGCTTAACTAAATTACTACTTACAGATTTGTCGCTACTTTCCGTTGACAAGTTTGATAACCACTTTTTATGCTATTCAAACCAACGAATAATGTACTTTACTATTTTGACAATTCAGGAAATAGGTGCTATCATTTTTTTCCTGAAAGTTTGGATATTCAATCTACCCATTTTATTTTAATGTTGTTTTGTGATACTTCATTTTTTTTGTTCAAATATATGGTTGTGGTAGATGATCCACTTGATGATATAACTTTGATGTAAGGCTTGATACAATTATTCCACTCATGTTTTCTCTTTATGTGGTTTGAGCTGTCTGCTACATCATGGCTTCAGGGTGTGAAACACGGAAGAGCAAGAGGTGTCAAACACAAGACATTCTCCTCCAAATGACAGAAATGTTTGAAAAAGGTGTTTCACAGGTCTGATGTTTAATATGTGTTTCATATCATAAAGGCGGTAAAATGTAGGATACTATCTGCATAAATAATACTAGTTATGCTGCTACGCCAAATTATTGCGTACTTTGCGATAAAAGTATGAGTATACAGTAAATAATGGTCTAAAGTTTACTTTAAGATGTGGAGCCATTTTGGATATGACCCCTAATAATCACTAGATGACACAAGAGGGTCATAGAGGAGTAAAAAAATTGAAAATAGTCCAATCTTTTTTGAAAGATGCACCAAATCATTTGTCTGATCACAAGGATTTCAAAAATATATAGTTTGTGCATTTGTGGCCTATTATAGCCAAAATTGGCTCAAGTTTAAATATTTAAATTGTGGGATAGGCTTTTACAAAGGAAGTTCATAACAATTAGTTAAGTTTTTGGTGGGTTCGCTAGTTTAGTTAAACCCACCAACGAACCCGCTAAAAGCTTAAATATTTACCTCTGTACAAGCAAAAGTGTGCTGTTTTTACCTAAAATTGACCCAAAAAGTAGGTTTTTGTAGAATAACCCATGCTTTTATCTATAAGTATTAAGTGCATTTCCAAATTTGTGAGCTTATTGTATAACCACTAATACTCTACAAATTAATAATGAAGTACAAAACCTGGAACGTGCTAATCCAGTTGAAATCCATATATCCCCTATGGAAGATATGAACTTAATCTCCCACACAGGGTGAGTGGATTTCAAATGGGGTTTCAGAATAGGTGACTCTATTTGAAATATACACCCCCTGTGTGGGAGATTAAGGCCATATCTTCCATAGTGGATGTGTGGATTTCAACTGGAATCATGAGCTCAATTTCACATTTCCCAGCTTCCTTTCTTTTATCTAGTCCATAAGCCAAACATCTTGCTAAAGAAAGAGCAAAATGGATCAAAAGTCTGTGTATTTCCTAGAAAAACACAGGAAATTGTGTGCTATTTTTGTTCACAATCTCAAAATCAATTTCATCCTCTCACATCCGCTATTCCCTATAGAACAGACGTTACACAATCTATTTGTTCATTATCCATTTTTGGATGTCTTCGATTTTAAATCACCAAATAATGTCTCGAGGCCTTCCGTCCTGATCTGCAGTGTTTTTGTTTTGTGAATACTGTGACACATCTATAAATAAATATTAAAAACCAAAACAAATGCCAAGTATTAAATGTAGGCTTGAATTTAAGCATCTGCCAAGATTGTGAAAGATTCTGGGTTTTATTCAGATTTTTCATGTATTTCTCAAGCCAACTGCTTCTTTATAAAATCATGAGTGGCGCTACTCTGAAAACTGGGTGAACAAACATTATTGTCTTTGTGGTCCAGTAGCTCAAAAATTCAATGGTCAGCAATATATTTCTTTTTGTTTGTTTAATTGCTGATTTGTTTGTCTTTCAGGAAAACATTACTTCGAAAAACTGAGCCCAGAGCCCATTTTGTACACAAAATACAAGGAAATGTATTATTAGTGTGCTACATTTTGTGTGGCAACAGTGGATATATTGTGTTGTTGTTGTTGTTGTTTGTTTTGCTTGTTTTATTTTATTTCTTTTTTTTCTTCTTTATATCCAATCATATGGATCAGGAAATAAAAAAAAACAGGTAGTATTGTGTTATTATGTGTTATCAGTTAAAGAATTAGAGCAATCATTCCATATCAAATTGCGGCGCTCACTATGTATCGATCACATTTTATTTCCTCGATTCACATAATTGCAGGGGCATGCTGCATGTGTGATAGACCAATCAGCCCTCATGATACTGTGACAAATACAGCTACATGTAGAAACAATGGGGACTTAACAAACTCCCAACCCAATCTGCACAATCTATGGGACTCACAGTAAAGGTAATTTGTCAGAAAATTCATACACACTCTTTGGCTGATCAAACTACCAAATTATACTACGGTTCTTTGAAATAAATGTACCCTTTTCACACACATATGTCTCCATCTACGCTTATGAAATCTTTAAGGGACACTCTGAGATCAAATGGAGATCATAACCTCTTTTGTTATGCCCCTAGTTCAACAGAGGACCACAAAATAAACCTATGCTGAAATTCCAGTTGATTCTAGCATTTTGTTTTAATTTAATGTATTTTTGTATATTTCAGTTCCCCATAGACCACTGTGTTAATTTAATGTCCGGATCCGGACAAAAATCGTTCTAGTTCCGTAATGAAAAGATAATTGCCTTATTCATTTGGAGTATTTGTAAATTTGGAGTTAAGCTATGTGTACATGCAAAAATCTTGCTTTATGAAAAAATTGAGGTGCCCTTCCAATCCAAAGAAATGTCCCTTTAATATTCATATAAAAATAATATCAACTAGTGCTTTATATTTACAACTTTTCAATACCCAAACATTTAACCACCAAATCTTCCCTGGGTGTCTACATTTAAAGATTCTGTGAAGCTATGCTGCTTATTTCATTTGATAGCTTCTGGTTATTATGTCTAATAGGAAAGTACACTCGCAATCGTCACATCTACAAGTACTTTACTTCTAACGCACTGGTAGCTAGGCCTGTCTATATATATCCTGAAGTGGGTATCTTCAATTGGAATGGGGTAGTCCCAACTCAAAGGATTCTATATCTCCTTTTCCTTCACCTCTATGCAAACGTAGGATATAAATAAGAAAGCAATACAATGACTAAAACATTGAAAGTTAAATGTTCTGCCTGTGTGGTTTTTGGTGAAAAACAATTAATTTCTAATGTGTTTTTATACTAATTTACGGGTGGCAAGAAGAATATTTGAATCCTGCAAGTCTGACTACATATTGGTAAAACTAGGTCAGTGGGAACTCTGGGGAGAGTATGGAGAGATCACGATTATCACTAAAGGAAATGTGACGAGGTGTAATAACCTTACAAATTACAAAATGGGAACATTGGAGATATCAAAATACATGGTGTGCTGGCTTGATTTACAAAAGAAACCAATATTACTAAAAATATGATACAAGTAGCTTTGGGGATCTTTCACATTGTGTGGAATAAAATTAATTTATTTTGAGTTCTATCGCTGTGTAATACAGTGATGTTATTGTCCAAAATAATATCCAAAATGAGGAAAGCTTTAGATGGTTGCTACTTGTGCTAATATTGGAGAAACTAAGGTTAAGTTTACAGGTCACTGTCACCATGCCAAGATCAAAGAGGAATCGGTATCAGTGTAAGACATCAGTGTAAGACATTAGGAACCACAATATGCTCATCTATCAGGGCACAGTTCTTTAAACCCACTACATTTACACATTCATTGAATGACCTTTGAAAATTTGGGCACAAAAACTCATACCCTGCAACTTGAGGTCATATTTTGCCCGACGATTGTTTAATTGAGGTTTTTGAACTATGCAATTGGAATGAGGCCATTGTGGTCCATAGTGAGATATCTTCTCTGCTTCAGCTGTCTCCCAAAATGAATTTAGCAATATACAATTTATTTGTTTGATTATATCACTGAAGAGATTAAAATCTGATGGTCAAACGTTTAAAATAATATCCACTCACTCTGAAATGCATTATTTTCTGCTTCTTGAGCACATTTATATTTATTCACTAATGGTATTACTTTTGGATCAGTGGCACACACATATTGGGTCATCACAACCCATATGCCTCAACACACTACTCAATATAGGTCAAAATATTCTACCATTGGAAATACCACATATACTATCTATGTACTATCTACTGAAGATAGCTTTTATGCTTTTAGTTAAAAACTACAGCATCAAAAATATGAAGAAACATAAGATACCTTAAATGGGCTGTGCAAACTTCCTTTATCAAGACACATGACGTAACTTTATTATACTACATTACAAAATATATCCATTTTATATTGCACTGAGCAAATTTGCAATTCAGATTAAACCAAGTTTGTGACTATATTGAGAGGCTACTGTGTGTTCAAGTAGTAATTCTATGCATGTATGATGCATACATATTACGATGTCTAGTGCTTGAATTCAACATAAATGGCACATTCATTTTTAGCTAAACGTAAAGTGGTATTACTTCAAACCCAGTGCATTAATGTATTGAATACAGAAACGAGCTGTTATGCCAATACATTACTCATGTACTGACTTCAACATTATGATCTTTAGAAGTCAAAATTATGACAGGGAACAGTAAAGGTTTTCAGCATAAAAATCACGACAATGGACAATATTTCTTACAGCAGAAGTATTTCAATTATTAATCATAAAATTATACCTTTACTGCATTGATTTCAAATTGAATGAAGTTTTCTTCAAGGTGATGAAAGTTTTAGCGAAAAAGAAAAATAGGGATGTGCATGCTGACATGAACCATATTATCAACTTCCACTGGCCTAATGCAGAAGATGTATGCTTTCAACTTTATGCAAAAATCTATACTTAGTGTGAAAAACAGCTAGAAATAGCTCACAATTGCAGATTTTTTCTTACACCTAATTTGATAAAGTGTTTACTCACTCACAAGGTCTCTGCACAGGGATGAATCTACAAGGACGATGTCCCTAGGGTCAGCTCGCATATAATTCTCAACTTTTCTTGCTTCTAGTGTTCTATGAGCTGATACTATTACACCATGATCCAAGAGATTTAACATATTTAAAATTCAATTTTTTAACACACAACTCTTTTTGCTTGATCTCATCACAAATATTTACTACAACCAAAGATATCATGCATACACAGCCTCTTATATATCTACATAAGAGGCCTTAAGGTCAGTTTCCATACATTATTCCATCTTCTCACAATCCCCTGTCCACCTGAAAGCAGACACCATTAATAGTCATGATCTTGTCTTCATCTATGCTTTCACTGCAATTTACTCATTAATTTTGAATCTGTCCTAGCCATATCATCAAAAATTCATCGTCTGATAACGTAAAGACTGTGTAGATCATATGCTCTGCTGATCTTCCACTTAGCTCACTTTTCGAAAATATCTTCTTCTTTTCTTTTTTTGCGACAAATTATTTTTCCAGCAAATAATAGACATAAGAGCAGAACAATCCAATCCAATATACAATTTATTTGTTTGATTATATCATTATATGAGTCAAAGAGATTAAATCTGGTGGTCAAACATTTCAAATAACATCCACTCACTCTGAAATGCATTATTTTCTGCTTCTTGAGCACATTTATATTTATTCACTAATGGTATTACTTTTGGATCAGTGGCACACACATATTGGGTCATCACAACCATATGCCTCAGTACACTACTCAATATAGGTTAAAATATTCTACCATTAAAAATACCACATATCCACACACTATCTATATTATACTATCTACTGAAGATAGCTCTATGCTTTCAGTTAAAAAGTACAGCATCAAAAATATGAAGAAACATAAGATACCTTAAATGGGCTGTGCAAACTTTCTTTATACTACCTTACAAAATATATCCATTTTATATTGCAATGAACAAATTTGCAATTCAGGTTAAACCAAGTTTGTGACTATATTGAGAGGCTACTATATGTTCAAGTAGTAATTCTATGCATGTATGATGCATAGGCCTACATATTACAGTGTCTGGTGCTTGAATTCAGCATAAATGGTAAAAATAACGTAAAGTGGTATTACTTCCAACCCAGTGCATTAATGTATTGAATACAGAAATGAACTGTTATGCCAATACATTACTCATGTACTGACTTCAACATTATGATCTTTACAAGTCAAAATTATGACAGGGTGCAGTCAAGGTTTTCAGAATAAAAATCACGACAACAGACAATATTTCTTACAGCAGAATGCCTTCTTTCAATTATTAATCACAATATTATATCTTACCTCCATTGATTTCAAACTGAGAGAATATAAATTTTTCTTAGCAATATAGAAAAAGAGGGATGTACATGCTGACAGGAACCACATATAATCAACTTCCACTGGCCTAATGCAGAAGATGTATGCTTTCAACTATATGAAAAAATCTATAGTTAGTGTGGAAAACAGCTAGAAATAGCTCAGAATTGCAGACCTTTTCTTACACTTAATTTGATATTTGTGTTTACTCACTGGATAAGGTCTCTGCAGAGGGATGAATCTACAAGGAAAAGGTCCCTAGGGTCAGCTCGCATATAAATCTCAACAAATGTTCTTGCTTTATATAGTGTTCTATGAGCTGACACTATTAGGTCATGATCCAAGAGATTTGACATATTTAAAATTCAAATTTTTAACACACAACTCTTTTTGCTTGATCTCATCACATATATTTACAACAACCAAAGATATCATGCACACACAGCCTCTTATATATCTACATAAGAGGCCTTAAGGTCAGTTCCCATACATTATTCCATCTTCTCACAATTCCCTGTCCACCTGTAAGCAGACACCATTAATAGTCATGATCTAAGAGACATGTCTTGTTTTCATCTATGCTTTCACTGCAATTTACTCATTAATTTTGAATCTGTCCTAGCCGTATCATCAAAAATTCATCGTCTGATAACGTAAAGACTGTTTAGATCATATCGAGGGTTGACAAACAGAAGGCCTTAACTCAAGAAGTTCCTTTTTGAGAAAAATGAGTAAAATAATATTTTGCATTTGAAATGTGACCAAGTATTATTGTGCTATAGATGCAATAGGAAGTTGATTGAGTTAAGGCTTTATGCTTTTAAGAATCTGTGGGTATTTATACAGATTATTTTGGTACCAAAATCTCAAAATGGCCAAAAGTGAGTTAAGGCCTTCTTTTTGTCAACCCTCGATATGCTCTACTTATCATCCACTCGTTTTCATAAATATCAGTTACTTTTTTTGCAAAAAAATAGAACCTGGTCACTTTTTTCCAGCTTTGTAATATAATTCTAAATTTTGCAAAAGAACAGACCAATCTGATCTAACACATTCAAATAGTACTCCAATTAACTACAGTAACAAAATTTCTTAACAGCTCAAATTTCTTCGTTTACAGTTAATTTATTCACAATGAGAGTTAGTGGTAATGTGGTCAGTTTAATTATCCCCTTCAGGCCTGTAGCCAGGCCAATAGCCTGTTTTGTGTGGTCAAATGAGTGACCAAATTTAATTTAAGAGTGTTGAGTTAATTATAATCAGGAACAGACAAAATGTGTATCACATGTGAAGTGATGCAATTTGATATGTTTGAAAAAGAGGCATATGGTAGGCAAAATATTTGTTAAAACAAAAGAAAAATTAATAAATAAAATAATAAATAAATAAATAAATAAATAAATAAATAAATAAATAAATAAATAAATAAATAAATAAAATAAAAAAAATAAAAATAAAAAAAAATAATAAATAAAAAAAAATAAATAAATAAATAAATAAATGTATACATAAAAAGAGCAGAATAAAAGATTACATATAAGGAGAGTATTACAGAAAGTAGAGACAAATCAAATCAAATATATCAAATGTTTAATATTAGTTTCAGTAAGTCCTTTTGTGAACCTTTTCACTTAAAGCCATAATTTCAACTTTTTGACTAATGCTGCCAAAAATTATGAAATAATGTTAGTTAACTGTCACTGTCAGGAAGCTTTGTCTGGTCATTTTAAGCCAAAATAATGAGATACATGAAAGAAATCCTGCTTACTATCTTGGCTGCTTAACTGTGGAGCTCAATGGGGGGATTTAATCAAGGCATTAATTCAAAATTGTTTCACTGAAACACTGCATCCAATTAGGTACAAGTTTGGACATGTGTAAACATTAGGTCGATCCTTCATGTAATTATTTCGTGTAAACTAATCCTAACCCTAATCCTAACCCTAATCCTAAACTAACCCTAACCTTAACCCTAACCCTAACCTTAACCCTAACCCTAAACCCTAATTTCGTGTAAAACTGTGGAGCTCAATGGGGGGATTTAATCAAGGCATTAATTCAAAATTGTTTCACTGAAACACTGCATCCAATTAGGTACAAGTTTGGACATGTGTAAACATTAGGTCGATCCTTCATGTAATTATTTCGTGTAAACTAATCCTAACCCTAACCCTAATCCTAACCCTAAACTAACCCTAACCTTAACCCTAACCCTAACCCTAATTTCGTGTAAAATTACATGAAGGAATAACCAAACATTACAAATATGCCATATAAAATAAGGTTTGAAAATAATTGACCAAATTCAAAGATCATACACTGTGGATCCAATGAGAGGGCTAAGGTTCAAGAGGGTGTCCCCACCTGCAACATACCAAGTAATCAGTCTATTTTGTTAGTACATTTTGTAAGTACACTGCTATCTACTGAAGATAGCAAATTATATTTAGACAGTCATCATCTACTCAGATGCAACAGCGGAATTTTTTTGTGAAGAATTAATTTTTGCACTTTTCGCGCTCACCACAGCTACTGTGAAAACAAAATATATACAAATATGTTCTTTTAGGGCTCTTTTTGAAATTCCCTTACACAGGAAGGTGTGCGCCATCCTGCAGCTTTCCTGTGCTAGCCTTCTTTTGTTAAAATCCTGTGTGATTATAACACTGCAATTAGCCACTTACACAATGTAAATTAGGAGCGCGCTTTCCTGACCGAGCTTTCCTGAGGCGCACGCTTAGCGAGGGGAATCCTGCCTTCTTTCTGTGTGAAAACGTGGTAGGGTATTTCAATATGAGCCCTTATTTATAAGTCTATGTAAGAAAACTCAAAATCGCAAATTTAAAAACAAATGAAGTAGCTTAAAATCGGCAAAGTGCAAATAAGTGCACACATAAAATGATCACTTCTACATGTACTGGTCCAGTCTGGCTCATACACTATTTAAAAACAATGACTAATTTGCACATTGAGGTAGACGTATATTTTTGTGTATATATATATATATATATATAGAAAATTGAAGAAGATAGAAAATTAACTGCGTCGACATTTGATGAAGGAAGCAAAGAAGCGAAGAATAATTAAAATGTCGTAATTGAATATTTTATTACACAAATTTTCGGGCCTCGCCCTTCGTCAGGTGACAAAAATAGTGTTGTGAGGCCTACAAGAGAAACATTTAAAACATGATTAAAACGCGAGCGCAGGTGAATGGTGGGAGCGACACGCAAGCGACACATGAGCGACAAGCGGGTAAAGCGTATACAAATACAGCGCGTTAAACATGTTAAAGTTGGAAAACAAAAGCGCAAGACGGAAAAAATAATAATTATAAAATGCGCAAACGCGTGCAAAGTAGTACAAAAAAATTTATAGGCGTCGCATAAAGCACAAGCTGAAAGCCTAGGTAAAACGCGTAAAGCGTATACAATAAAAAGAGCGTTAAACATGTTTAATTTAAAAAATGCACGCAAAACGGAGAATACAAAAATATATAAGAACGGGGCATGGCGAGCGTAATGCGAGGCCTAAAGGTTGAAACGCGTGGAGTGAAAAGGGAAACCGCGAAAAAGTATAAGAAAAAGGAGCGCTGAAGAAAATTATGATTAAAATTTAAAACTGTTGAAACTAGCATTGAGTCCATTGGGTTGAAGGGTGCCGAGTCTGAAGATTAATTTCTGTTCCATGTCTCTTCTGGCTTGGTCGTCACCGTGGCATTTGTCGACTCCGGAAACCTTGATGTGTGTGGTGTTGTGTCCACTGTCGGAGAAATGTTGAGCTACTGGCAAACCTGGCATCTTGAGGCGGATTGATCTAAGGTGTTCTGTAAATCGATCCGCCATTCGTCGTTTGGTCTCGCCTATGTACAAGATGTTGCACTTTGTACACTGAATAGCGTAAATGACATTGGTGGTGGTGCAGGTGAAGGCTTCGGTGACTTTGACTGTTCCTTTAGGTCCCACGATGTTATCGGTGGATGATATATGCTTACAAGTGTTGCAGCGTGGTCGGTGACAAGGTGATGTGCTGCCTTCTTGGCGTCTGTCGGTAGGGCTGGTGAGAGAAGAAGTTACCATCTCATCACGAAGATTTCTATCGCGCGATAAGCACACAAAGGAGGCGATGGGAAGATTTTCTTAGTGGTGCTATCAGCCTGTAAGATGTTGGTATTGCGCTTGATGATCTTGGCAATTCTGGTGTTGAGGGATGGTAGGTGAGAACCAGAGGTACTCTGTCAGATGTTTTTGATGCATTCGGTTAAAGCATCAGTCTGAGTCATGTTGTTGGTACGATGAAGAGCTGCATTGGTGACTGATTCAGGATACCCTCGTTGGTGGAAGAAGGATGTCATTTGATTGGCCTTGCTGTCAAAGTCAGTGTCATCATCACAAAGGCGGCGTAAGCGCAGTAGTTGTGAGTACGGGATGCTATTCTTGCAAGCAGGAGGATGACAGGACTCATATTGGAGGTAACTGTGTGAATCTGTAGGCTTGTAGTATACAGACGTGGAAAGATGGTCTTTGTCGATTGATATGAGAATGTCCAAGAATGGTAGGCTAGTGGTGGATATCTCGTAGGTGAACTCTATGGCTGGATGGAAGTTGTTGGCATAGTTCATGAATTCAATTAAGTCTTGACTGGAGCATGATGAAGCGCCTACGCAGTCGTCAATATATCTGTGGAAGAACTCTGGTTTGGTGCCGTTATAGCTGTCAAAGATTTGTTGTTCTAGGTGCCCCATAAAAAGACAGGCGAAGCTACATCCCATCCTAGTTCCCATGGCGGCGCCGTTTATTTGGTTGTAGTAGTTTCCATTAAACTCAAAGAATGAGTTGTTCAAGACGAGTTCGCTAATCGCAGTAAGGTAGTGGTTGAATGATGATACTTCTTGTCAAGGTTGAGGAAATGACGGAGAGCAGAGAGACCGTCTTTGATGGGTATGGATGTGTACAGAGATTTAACGTCCATGGTGAAGATGTGGTGCTGATCACTGCTAAATCTGAATTCTTTGAAGATCTTAAGTGCTTCTGTTGAGTCCTTGATATAAGTAGGTAAGGATTTGACGATGGGTGCAAGCACGCTGTCAAGGTATTTACTTATTAGTTCTGTGGGGCAGCTATATATATACCCAGACATTAAAATTAATGACTGCTCCAGTTAAATTCTCATGAATCATAATTTATTGATTTCCATATCTATCGAGCCAACTATTCTCTTGAATTTTGATTGATTTTGTGTTCCTCAATTAACATCATTAAGAACAAGTGTACAAATAGATGGCTCCCACAAATGGAAACATCAATACCGATTGCCCTTTAAATAGTCTACAAAATAGATTGGATTTTGTGATGAATATTATATATATGAAATTATGAAGAATATACTAAATTTTGAACATGATACAAGCTGTATCAAAATGATTGATACCCATCAGTTTTTATTGATATTGGATGAGTCTGACACATCAAAATTCAACGGGATTCAAATAATTTGTACATTAATTGCCATAAAGTCATAAACTTTTCATTCTGGACATTTCAAGAGTATCAAATTTTGTATTCGGAAGAGGCAGGCTTTTCAATATTCACCAAAATTGATAGGGACCAATCATTTTGATATAGCTTGTATTACAAATAAAATTGTATTCATAAATTCCACCCATATGACTATATTCAGTGTTGTTCACGGAAGTGCAATGTTTTACATCATATTATACTTTTATGCAGTACTAGAATAATATTAATAATTCATATATAAAGTATTCTAGACATGGTATGAATATGCTTAATAAATATTGATATACACATTTGTAATTTGCTTGATATTGTTATGATATTGTATGCAGAAACAACTGGAAAACTGATAATGCAACATAAATTTATAAAGAGAGTTTAGATTTGTTTGCTTTTTCTAAGTAAAATATATATCTTTTTCATTATCCAGGGATAGTCTCCCTCAGAAAACATATCCTCTCACCCAGGGGAAATATCCTTTATTCACTCCTTGCACTGTCATCAACTTACAGGACACAGCCTCAAACTGGCACAAAATTGAGTAAATGGTGTCCAAGAGGAGCAGCAAAAAAAAATATATATATAAGCTAAAATGGAATTCATAGCCGCCCCTGGCATCCTGCTTGCTACTGTCCTGAAATTACCACAGCAAGTTGCTCAAATCGCTACTAGTATGAGGCGAGTAAAGAGTGAGAACTAAAGTAAAATTTAATAGACCCTATCGAATAAACTCAACCGGAATGGTATAACAATTGAAATGGCAGACATGTTGGTTCTAAGTTCTAAGTGACAGAGGGATAGGTCTCTAGTTCGATTCCACAATACCTATCACCTGTTGTATTACATTATCATCCAAATTGCCCCATGGTACCTTATTGAGGACAAAATTTTACTTAAATGAGGATGAATGACGTAGTATTCGATAGGGTTAGGGTCTTTTGTAGTATAGAGTTATGCTGATGCACCATTCACCGATTGTATACGAGCATGAACACAGAAGTGATAAACAATCATACTGATTGGCTGATCAACAAACATGACAACAAGACGGTTGACCTATTGGTCACCTAGCATGTAGACGGGGCAAAAGACTTCGCTTCATTTATGAGCTAGATGATCACCAATGCGTACTTGGAACTTTGAACAATCAGGAAATTTACTTTAATTATTGTATTGCACACCTTAGTACAAACACACACTATGACAGCATAAATACAAATATCCCTAACACAACTATCCGTATTATGATAACCGTAAAAATATGACGTGTATACCATATGTCCCAATACACGTTGTGAAAACAATTATACTTCACTGCGTGCATATTAATTGAACTAACAGAGCACGTTCCCCAAAAGAGTTGAATCACGTCCCATATGTTTGAGATCTGAAGAGCAGACACTTCCCAAAAGGAGACTGTCTCATGATATGATATACCGACTCTTTGTAATTCAGTCAAAAACTTTTTAAGGTAATGCTGATCAATCATCACGGTTTTTGCTTCCATTCAATATATACCAAATACAAAAACACTGCTTATATCTGAATGAAACGACATATGTTTTGTCTCCCTGAAAAGCAGGCACTTTCTCCCCAAAAGACTGTTTAATGATAAGTTTGATGATTACAACACATTAACTCTTCAAAATTCAGTAATTAACTAATATATTCGTTCACTTAAAATTCTTCACAAAACGTTATTCTTCACAAAAAGAATTGAGTCTCATTCCATCCTTTCATCAGAAGAGAAGAAATGTCCATAGAAGATTGTCTGATTTTATAATATCATCATTTCTTTGTAACTCACAAAAGTCAAAAACTATAAGGATTTTATGTGCGTTTGGCAATAGTTTGTATTGCATACACTCCGAACTCCCTTGAAGTGAATGGAGCCCCTTGGCATATCCTTATTAGCATCAGCTATATAACTGTGAAGATCATAATGTACAAAGTGGAATGATGTTATACTGTTCCTGCATAATTCACAACATTAAAGTTTCTCCACATATTAGGGCACCAAGTTAAAAGAATATCAATAACACAAATAATTTTAAAATAATTTCTCAGTAAAATTTTAAAAGACAGTTTCCATCGAACTAGTACAGTTGGACTGGGTTTTATGAAACTTGAATAAATAATTCATTAATTAGCTTTGTCATCAGTTATTGAACTGCAGTTGCATAATTTAAACTGTCAAGATATACACATACTGCAGACCTGTATTTCAAATAAAAATATAATGAGCAGAAGTCATTAAACTGTATTTATATTTATTTACAATGGTCAAATATTTTTAAAGGAAAGACTCGTTACGAGAAAAACCAAAAGTTCAATGACATCCTATAAACAAAAGAAGGCTGACCCCTCGCTCCTGTAACGTAACTGTAAAATGTTGAAAATCCGAACCGGAAAGACAGACCTGGAAAATATGTTTATTTCCATCCAACGTAGCATGATTTCCAACCAGTTCTTATTTATTTCTTTATCCAGAAAAACAAAATTTCCCTTCAAATGACCGAATTTCCCAGCAAGGAAGTTGCCAAATTGCCCATTTCTTCCAGGCCTGCTGAAAGATCAACTCTGACCGATATTTTAACTACTTTTTTACAAACCTAATCAGACTTTTTGACCCCTTCCCCTGTAATGAAGGACTCTCACTTATAGGATGACGTCAAACTTTTTGTTTGGTCCGCAATTATATTACTCCTCTTATCATGTTGTACTTGTATAAATAAAACTAATGAAAGATGGTGAAATTCAGTCTGGTGACACTAGTGTTACAACATCCTTAAAAGCATGCATAAATCATGTCCGTATAGTCATGATGGTGATGGTAAAAAAAACTCAACTCAAGATGACATAATTTAGTCGTTGTTGGCTACTCACTCATCATCTACCATCAAGTGCTGCATTTCATGCATGGCATCATACAGCCTGGCACTGCATGTACACTCAGTTGTTGTTGTTTTCATTACAAGACCCCAAACATTCTCATCCTAACACCACAGTTCTTTGACCCTATATATGTATACACACATACATAATGACCGTACACATATTGGATATTGAACCTCATCCTCTATAGCATAAAGTGAATTACTAAGATTGTATTGATAAATATAAGTCATTGAACTGTGTCTTTTATAGTGAGCATGTTTTCACCCACAGTATTTGATATATCTAGGGTAATGCAATTTGGTATTTCAAGGTTATACCAGCTCAGTCAGGGAAATCATCTAAGTACAATCTTTCAGTTTTTCACACACCACATATTTCACTCATTCACAAGTTCAGCTTAATGAATACTCATAATCCCCTCATCCAATGCAGAAGCTAATGTCATATTATGAACCTGTCAAGTCTTATTGCTCCAGATCTGTTTCAATGTCAGGGAGAATTGTGATTTCCAATCAAATTACACAGTGTGGGTAAACATAGCAAGGTATTCAGATTATAGAGTAAAGTGCAAGTCAGAAATAACCTATGTTGGCATACCAGACAGTGCACTGCTATCTTCAGTAGACAGCACAAATCCAAGTAAGTTTTCACACTAGTAGTCTGAATGAATTTCTGAGATTGCATTACCACATCTCTTTTGTCACAAAATGACTTTAACAGCCCCTGTATTCCACCTGTAGCCTGAAGCAATGCCCATAATTATTATGAACAAAGAAATGGCATTAACACCACTGGATTTTCTATGCGATGACTCACACGCTGGCCCGTGCCAAACACAACGCAACCCCTCGTAACTGTTTACGTATTAAACTGATTTATGAATGTTATAAGCTTAGTAGTAAAATTTAACACTTTATTCTGCTTGATTTAATCTTAATTTTTAATAATAGCTTATTTTAGTTACACTTATTATAGCAATAATTATAAAGTTCACAACAGCACATACTTAAAACCCCTCATATTTGTTTACTTTCCGGGCACTTAACTCTGCTCACTTGTCATCATGGCGGATATCCCCATTCGATGAGCTAAAAATAGACTTGACCAATTTTTTATGTATAAAACTACAAGTTGTACTTACGCTTCCTTTTTTCCCCATATTGTCCTATTTATGTGCGCAGTAAAAAAATCCAATGGACAGGAGTTGATTCCAACAGCGAAATAATTCCAAGGTTTGTCCAATTGAGCAATAATATCCGAGTCGAAAGGTAGCTGAGATGCACCAAGCCGATAGAGAGTGAGGACGTTTAGTGAACCTCAGGCTGCACACAGTGATCTTTTACCAATAAATTTACATACATGTGCCCAGTCGAACTGGCAGCGTGCCTTGTTGAATTTTAATGAAGGCAGCCATGTTGGATTCCACTACTATACACATAGGGGGAGTGAATTGGCACCCGCCAAGCCTGATGACTCGCTTGGAATGCGTGCACACGTCAACGGTATGGGGACGAGTTAGAGAGATAGGGAGAGGAGGTTGGATAATTGAATTTTATTCCAGCGACAGGATTAGATGATTCCATCTTAGCATGGTTTGGATTAGATCAAATATCAAGAGGAGATGCAAATTTGTACCTGGAGATAGACACCAATTTAATTATGATCATAAAACACTGGTGTATTAATTGGGGCTAATTGTAAGGTTAGGGTAGTCCCTGGGTGGGTGGTAAATTTAAGGTTAAGACGTGACCTTTATTTAAATCATATATAAGTCATTTATCAACATCTAGGGGCCATCGCTAGGATCCACAACATGCTCATCTATCAGGGACATAGTTCTTTAACCCCAATACATTTGTACATTTATTGAATGACCTTTGAAAATTTGGGTACAAAAACTCATACCCAGCAACTTGAGGTCAAATTTTGCACTATGATTGTTTAATTGAGGTTATTGAACTATGCCATTGGGATGAGGCCATTGTCGTCCATAGTGCATGTCCCTTCATAGTCAAACACATCTTATTAGATCAAGTATCATCTTTACAAACATAAAAAAAATATGAAGATGCTACTAATGATTAACAAATTGACTAAAATCATTTATAATATTTTACAAATTACAATTAATATATTTCACAAGTTCATAACTAATAAAGAAGTGGAGCTCAGGCAAACTGGTACACTGGTACTAGTTTGTGAGCTTGCCTGAGCTTCCCTTCTTCATTTATTATATATTTTCTCAGGCATGTATCTTTTGTGATCATAGCATTTTATTATTTCTGCTTAGGACACAGATAGGCCGCCCCTCTCTTTACAATTTCATAATTAATTAGCTATCATCCCAAATTAAAAATTGAAGTTGGTTCATAATTAATCACCATCCTTTATATAGTCGTGTTCACATTTTGAGTTACACCCAGCGCTAACATTGATAAAAATTTCACAAATATTTTTGCTACTCCTACCGCGCGTCCACACATAGCCTACTCCTAGCACTACGCCGACCAGTTCCACCAAGCATTCACTCCTGGTCGGCGTAAACATTGGCTACCACTTCCAGTGTTTCTGTGACCTTTATTCAACCACGCAATATGTAATGTCTTAGTTCCAACCAACAAAAGGTAAACTTTACACTGGGTGCCAGGAATAGCAGCGTTCACATTGCAACTTACGCCTGGCGGAGGTTATACCCACCTTGCTACTCCTAGCTTTTGTCAGGAGTAAATCGTCGGACGTACGCCTGGTGGAACTTCCGCCAACCATCGTTCACACTGCCATTACTCCTGGTAGTGCCTACTGCTACTCCTAGCAACTTGCGCTGACCAAGTTCCACCGGGCGTACGTCCCGACAATGTGAACACAACTATTAACTGCTAATTTTGGTGTCTGTAGTTTCCATAATTTCATAATTGCTCAAATTTATTATCCAAAATCATAAATAATTGACAGCTAAAAGGTGGCTTAAGCTTCAAAGTTATTATTTAAGTGTCATAAAAAATTTTATCACTCCACAATTTATCATCATCAATAATTGTCATTGCTAATTTTGGTGTCTACAATTTTCACAATTTTGTAATTGCTCTACAATCCAAAAGCATAAACTGAAATATTATTTTCAGTCTGCCAGAGCAGTTCTTCTGGGGTGACCAAACCTGCCTGGTTATCAAATTAATCTGTGACAAAGTTATCTCTGAATTTGGGAGGTGCTAATTGATGCAATAAAAACACCAATTAGCACCTGTTAAATTCAGAGATGATTACAAGCTTATCATTTTCATATTCCTATTTCAATCAATATGTGTAATTTGAGGCATATTTTAGGATAAATCCTGACCTGAAAAAACACACCAATAACCACATTTCGTAGTTTGATTTCCAAGCCGCTTACAGCAAATAAATTCTGTTTGTGTTGGTTCATTTGTAGCTTTTTTATACTCTCTCCAGTCCTCTCTGGTAACTGCCAATTTTGATTTTAAAAAGAGGTCACCATAATTATGCCTACACGTGTGAAGTTACAGAATGCATCATAAAAAAATCTTGATCACTGATGCAGGAAGAATTAAAATGCACAATGCACAAGAACTACCACTTTCAGACTGGTAATACAAGGTCTATATGACATGCTCAATTGCTTTTGTTTTAAACCCATCAATTAATTAAACTGAAAGCACTTTACTGTGAGTGTTCTCACACCTGATTGATTTTGATACCTATTATCTGGGCTGAGATAGCATTTGATATGTTGACTCTTTTATAAACCCAATTCTATGGAACTTGATTTTAAAACTGCCTAATTACTACCACAACAGGATTGTGGTTTTATTTTATTTTATTTTATTTTATTTATTTATTTATTTATATTTTTGCTGAGGTGATTGAATATTCATATTTGTCCCTGACAAACAAACAAAAAGGAGGGAAGTTCTCTGAAAATGCAAATTAACAACAACTTATGGACTAAAAGCTACTTACATGGTATTTTGAGGCAACCCTCTTGTTTGGTCTTAAAGGACATCAGTGGTCTTCACAACATTAAGCTTTATTAGGAAAATAATTATGAAGCACATATTGCGAGGTTTTATGGAGAATGGAATTTTATTAATCCAAAAAACAGCGGCGGTAATTGAAATTTCACTCGCTGGCGAAAGTGCCAATGGGATAGCTGAAAACAAAAACGATTTTCAAAAAACATTATCAGCATAATCTGACTTGATTTTTCTCATTTTAATTAAGGTATGATAGGCTAATGAGTAGGGTTTAAAAAATTACAAAGGGGTCATTGGGGCACCCTAAAAGGAGAAATGGGGAGGAAAAAATAACAAATATTTTACTATTTTTGGATAGAGAAGAAAAGGTAAAGAGGAATTACAGAAAACAAAAGAACCTGCAAATTTATTTGGTCATTATCTGAAAATTAATTTTCACTTCATATGGCTTTCATCACATGTTCATTCCTTTGTTCATTTAATTTGTTCATTCACTAATTTGTTCATTCATTTATTCATTCATTTCTTTGTTCATTTGCTTGCTCATTCATTCAGTTTGGTTCATTCAATTATTCGGGCATGTTGGCACAGCGGTACGGGCTCTGCCTTGTAAACGGTGGATTGCAAGTTCGAGCCCTGGCGGTGCCATCATGTTGTGCTCTTGGGCAAGGTGCTTCACCTTTCTGCAGGCCTCAAAATAAGGAGGGCCCAAGGGCCCTTGGCCCCCGAAAATCAGTGAGGGCCCGCAAAAGATACATCCAGCAGGCCAAAATGGCCCGCAAAATTTATGGCAATTTTTATCACTTATGGTAGCAAGCTTATTGCAGATTTCAGCAGTCATGCAACACTAACAATTACCTGATTATATGGCATTCTAAATTCACATTTCAGGAGAATTGAAACAAATTCAAGGCCATAGCCCTATTCTATTACCCCCTTAATATGCATGTACAAAAATTATTTACACAAATAAGGTCTTATCTTTGGAACAGTTTTGATAATTTATCAACAAAACACCTTTTTTTCCTAATATATCTACCATTAACACATCATAAAATGGTTTAAAATGTTGGAAACCTGCATATTTTAACCATTTTTAGGCCAAATTTTGCCCTAAAATAGCCCAAAAATGTCCATAAACTTTTTAAATATGGTCCAAAGTAACTCGGATTTCTTTTTATTATATGTAGAAACACGGCAGTGTATTTAAAACTGCATAAAAATGCCACATTGATGTACTCATACACTTCAAAATTGTAAATGAAAATAATTTTTGATCTTATTTGGCTATGAGCTCATTAATTATTCATGAGCTAATTTGCATAAAATTTACATAATTAAATAATAAACTTGTTTTTCTAAAAGCTGAAAGTCCAAGCTTGCCAATGGTATGCCACTTATTGGTTTTTACCCAACCAATAACACTGCAATGCAGTAGTTAATATGATACCTCCACACCACTCAAATATACCACTTTTGTGGGGGGTAATAGAATAGGGTTAAACATTGTTATTTACTTCTTTTCTTTGTTCTTTTCTTTCTTTCTAATACTTTTTTATGTATTAATTAATTACTACTTTGTGAGGGCCCTCAAACATTTAAGATCAAGGGCACAAATGGCCCTCTGAAATTCTGGCTTATTTCGAGGACTGCTTTCTTGCTTCTCTCTACCCAGGGGTGAAATGGGGAGCTGATATGAATATTGTCCAAAGGTATGAGCATGCCTTGGGCATTGTATGGCAGCTGACATATTCTAACAACAGTGTAATAAATGCAAAGCGTTTTGGTACATGTGCACATTCATTTATTTGTTTTTTCATTCATTTGTTTATTCATTCATTCATTCATGCATTTGTTTGTTCATTCATCCTTTCTTTCATCAATGCATTCATCCATGTATCGTTCATTCATGCATTCATTCATTCACTTACTCATTTGAATCAGATCAATCAAACCCATCACACACTTGTCTCAAGTGACATCCAAAGATATTTACCAGGTGATAATTTCCTTCCTAAAGATAGCAACATAACATTAACAGAAACATTAAAGAAATCATGACAGCCCAAGGCTCATGTTTGCATGTCAATTAAACTCTTCCTATTGAATCAATACCATCTTCTAATTTTAACTAAATAGTTACTGTATTTTCCATATTATCGATGCAACATGGAAGCAATGAGTACACATTTAACTTGAGTACAAGGTTTTCTCCTTAGGCCAAAAAAAAAAGATGTCTTAGAGCAGTCGTGCATGTTTGTTTTGCATTGCAGTGCGCATTTTGTCTTGGAGAAATTGGCCAATTACATTTTGTCCAATTTTTTATAGAAAAATATATTTTAAAAGGATTTGATGGAAGAAATATTGAAAATATCTCATTATTTGTATAAGAATGTAAGTTTTGAAATTGGGTTTCAATCATATCAAGCTTATTTTTATTGAGTTTGAGTTAGGGGGTAGGGAGATCTTCACAAGATCCGAGATATACTACTTTGTTGTGTGCCATTATACAAGAACTTTATGTTGTTCCACAATTTGAAATTCATTATTCAGAAACTTAGAGAACTGTTAAAGGAGGAACTCCACATTGAGTAAACTTTTATCAAGGGGATACAATCTTGAAATAGTACTATGCATATGAATACTTAAGGGATGAAGGGATAGCTTAAAACAAGATGTCTGAAAATCTTGTGTTGTGTTCAAGACAAACACTCTGATTTCTTTTCAAGCAAAAACACACAATTTCTATAACTCAAAATACCTCAATATTATTGGCTCATTTAAGCTTTAATTAGGAAAATTTCAAACTTGATTGGAAAAATTAGCTCCTCAATTTTCTCAAACTGGAGCACTAAGTTACAAAGAAATCAATATTATTTTGAAGCAGCTTCAAACCTACGGTATGCATGTGGTTTCTCTTACCCCTTTGCATGCAATATGTTCAGATTTAACTGAAACAACTCTAATATAAATTGTAGCCATTCAGAACTGATATATTGGAGAATATAATGCACCTTGTTTATAAATAAAAAGAACAGGACAGGCTTCTTCCTTTTTTTATTAGAAAAAATTTACATCACAAAACATTTTGAGACTGGAATAATGAAACACCAGTACACAAGATAAATTCTATGAGTATGCCACAACCGATTGGTACCAAGACCAATGGAGAGGAGATAAAAATTAATCAAGCAATCATGAATTCTTGCTTGGTCAGTGTTATTAGCCTACGGCAATGTGTTTTTAGTTGCAAATTTGTTAATGTACAAGTAGATGAAATAGAAACACCACAAGAGGTGCACCACCTAGCATTTTGGCAGTACACCACCATTGGTTATAGCTATGCCACTAGCGCTACCCAATCTTCATGCCTCACTCTCGGTATCTCGATTAGGGGAACCCGAGTAGTTCTACCACTAGCGACTGTAACACTTCAATTCTTTTATCTGGATTTTGCACCGGCACCTTTTATTTTTGTTTGTCAGAAGTTTCAATTGTAACAAATTGGATGGGTTAAACTGTCATTTTCTCTTATTTGTTTTTTAAAATTAATTGATTGAAATTTACCAGAAGGCGGCTACTATATCAGTCATTGTCATTATATTGAAGTTCTTTCTTCCAATTTGTGTTTGTTTGTTTTTACAGTTTGTTATTCTATGATAAATAATATATCCCAGTTTACTAACTGGAGGAAATCTATGTCAGATTTTGGAAGGAATCAATTGTGATCATGTTGGAAGGAATTTTGAACTTTCAGAAGTAGCTAGCTGATTTTGGACTCAGAATTGTGAGGGGGTGTCAAGAAATAGGACCGTTCTCCTTTAACCCTAACACCCAAACCTGCTTTTTGCTATTGGAAGTTAAAGAAGAAACAAAAAAGGAAGATGACGAAAGAAATCACTTGGCACCCCCGGCCCGGGATACGAACCTTAAGACCCTTCACATGACAAGCACACGATCACGGGCCGATAGCTATACAGAGTTCTGTGAGCATATAAAACTTAGGGTGATTGCATCATCGCAGACCTTGGGATCCATGCATGCGCAGTGGTTTTCATCGTGGTATTTTGTGGCATCTATGACTGTTAGGGTTGATATTGACACAACTATAAATTAAGCAGGTTTAAAGTATCAACTCCTGGCCAAAAATATTTATGTATAGAAACACTGACATACAGTCACACCACCTACTGCAGACTGGGACTTTTCAAAGCACACCACCACTGACTGATTGATGATGAGTCCAATGAGAAATTATTAATATGGAGTCAGTATGAACATTATCTAGTTTACAGTATTAGCTTGTGGCAAAGTGTTTTCATTTATAAATTTAATAACCAGGCCTGGCCATTCTGACACTCCCACACCATGCACGTAAGCTATCTTTGAGGGGGCTATTTAATAATCATGTCTGTAGTTAGCGGACACAGCATGATGATATTTTTGGTGCCAAAAAATTTCATGTGACTTGCCTATCATTATAGCTATTCGTTCACCCTTTTACACTGAATATTTAGATAGCTTACCTTGTACTTTGCATCACATAGATCTTGATGTACTGTATAACAGGTTATTTTCACAGGTTTAATTTTTTGCAATTTTATCTGTTCTGAACTGTTTTGTGGGTTGTTTTATTCATGGTTTCAAACAGCTACATAATGAAGCCTAGGGGTTAAAAAAAAATTTTACATTTTTAAAAAAATTCATGATTGCCTGTTAAACCGCGAAAAGTATAAAAAATGTAACCCCCATGATTACAGAATTGTGGTTTAATTTTATATCACATTGTCGGCAATTGGGTAAAATATTGAATAGCCATTGAAAATTCATCATAAGTATTATTATTTGAAATATCCAATATTTACGTAACATTTTAAAAAAGGTAAAGACATCTATACATTTAGAACCTTCTTACATTGAACTGACAATATATGCACATCGTAAATATTTAATTCCAACCGCCATTATTTTTTTATAAAAATTGTTGGAAGTGGACTAAATTTCACTATAATTTATAAACAGGCGACATAATATCTATCAAAAATACTGTCAAGTCGTGACCGACGCCATACCTAATCTGAGTTGTTTGTCTCAAATTGTTTGTAATAATAACAGCATAGTATGACTGAATACATGCCTTAAATGTCAATCTCGGTTTTCATTGGAAATCATTTGTATGCAAAATATCCAGTAAACAGTCTACATGGCATAATACCAGGGCTTGTCAATCTGCTACGTCACACATGCTCTCTCTGAGGGGGCTGTTTAATCATCGTGTCTTTGGTATCCGCTTGAAATGATAGCAGTACTAAGTTATTATTATTTGTGCATGACATTTATTAAATGACCATCGGTGTCGACTGGATTATCTACACCCATGAATACAACGCTAATCAGATGTTGTGGACTTAATTAAATGAAACTGGGTGGTGCTGATATATAATACATTGGTTTGGTCGACATCTGCTGTTAGGCAATAAAGATTTCACTAACACTAGATTAGCCGGCAAATCAAAGACAACATTTTGAAATTGCAACCATTAAAACGATATAAGCATACAAATGCTGAGTCATATCATAGATTAATTCATCAATTTAGACCAAATTCAGATTTTAAAATCAGTTTTTGAAGAATGAATAAAAGTGACAATTTAAGCTATGAAAGCAAGTGAAAATCCTCATTTCTTTATGTCTAACTGGTAAGGTGGCCATATTCTTTGAATTAAATTTGCCTATGTGACCTACCATTTTGATATGGTATGCAACAAAATACACCCAATCAAGCACACCTGTTTAGATTAGGCCAAATAAAAGAAACCGGTTTGTCTGAAAGCTCCTGCACGCATTAGACTAATAAAATTGTGCGCGTCAGTCACACCTAATTTACTAGACTTCTCCGTAGTCTACTTGCCCATTGTGCATACTCTTTAGGCTAGTCAATATAAATGTCTGAAATTTCTTCACTGCATCGTAGGCAAAGCTTGCTACCAGTACCGGTAGTCTCAGGGTCAATTTGTTGCAGCTTAAAGAAGTCAATATATACATATGAGTATTGAATGTTGGTACAAATGCATTTGGTAAAGTGTTTACATGAATCTACAAGTGGTGTCTGCAATGATTCAAATATTATTTAATATGGAAATTTAAAATTATATATTAAAAAAAAAAACTGAATTTCACATCCAATTTTCTACATCAGAGGAGCTTTGAGACCTCAGACAAATATAACTTCGTCTCAGTTTGAGACAATACCTTTTTAATTTACAACATAAGTGTCCATAATCAGTCTGAAAAATCCCTAAAATAGCACAACCGCGAAAGAAGACCAGATAAGAACAAATGCATGTAGCCATAGACAGTCTGCTTATGAAATTAGTTTAGCCCTCTGTGGCCTACTAGTGAATGTAATCAAGGATACTGGATCATCATATATATTTCATTCAATTCTCACCTTCGTGTAGATTTGATCTCCACCACCGGAGAGACATCACCAAAATAGTAACTAAATGGCCAGACGTATCAGATTCCGTCCTAAATTATATTTGGAATTAAAGACCCATTCAGTGGTTTGCTCGAGCAGAACATCCTAATTTCAGATTTTTGCATTCTATGGATTAAACACATGTGTTAAGTGACCAAACAAATGGCAAAATGTGATATCAATCAATTAAAAGCAAAATCAGATATTTAAGGTTAGCAAATATTTTAAACTGTTGCGATTTGGTAGTTCACAGCATCTTGCAAATGGTAGTGAGCTTTGGCAAAAATTGCATTGATCATTTCATAGCGAGTGTGTAGAAGAATTTAAATATCACAGATATACTTTTGTAGGTCCTGTGGTTCTTGAGTTATGTTGTAAAGAGGGCTGAAACAACAACACTTTTGTAAAACGTAATATAACTCATTAACAACAATAAATCAAGTAAGTTTATGATTTGAAGAATGAACATTTGCAAAGCATCAAAGTATTATTTTTCAATAATATATTGATTTAGATAATGAAATAATTTCTGCATATGGCATGGAGAAAGCAGGTGATATTATTGGCATTGAGAGCAATTGGTCAAAATGAAGTACACTATTGGAAAACAACTTGGTAGTTGTAAAAGTTCATTCATACATAAATTCAAGACAGTTTATTGGTTGTTTGCCATTTTTACCATCAGCCTCTCCATGTCTTAGTTTTTACCATACGGTATTGAGAAGTAGATCATGTGTGCCAGACCATACACTTATAAGACTTTTTAGTTATGGGGTGCACCCTAAAATGTGAAGTCTGACACGGCAAAACATTGTGTTATGTTGATGGGAAATGTATGGTTCCGGCTCATAGAATGGAGCAATCCATCATCATTCACCTTACGATCATATTTCAACCATCATATCCATAGAAATTAATTGGTATGACTTGATATGTATAAAAAACTTATTGAATTTGATAAGAGAAACACCACCACCATTTTTGTATGTTGCTCATGGAGGGGTAAAAGTTGACCTTCAGGTTGTTTCACCATGTGCTAACTTTAATTTGATTTTGCCATACCTTTGTACCTCCTCTTAGTATGCATTTCCTCACAACCGAAAAATTGCTTTTATAATCATTACTTTGAATCTCTGTACGTATGTAAGCTACTTAAATAAACACCTTTTGCTTCTGTCTCTTGGATCACTAAATGGGCCTTTAAAGCATGTCCTCAACTCATGATGAGACAGAAAAAAACTGGGCCTATTCAAGTCTGAACTTGACGACCTATGCAGACACAAGCAATTCAAGGGCTGTCTCTTTCGATACTTTTGTTTAAAATATTAAAGGCAAGTACACAAGTGTACCAAGTTTGATTTTACTGGGGTGGAAGATATTTGATAATGTTGACTTATTGTTTTATAACATTGGTTTATTTTCTTAAATAGAAAAAACACCAAATATTCTTACAACAACACTATTTTTGACCATCTGTATTGGATGGTATTGATATCTATCTTATGTAAATTGCAGTACTCTGCTATCTTCAGTAGATAGGAGTAATATATATCCTCTGCAGATAACTGTATTATGTTATCTTCAGTAGATCATTAATAAATGCTATGTCCAGTATATCATTAATATATGCTATCTTCAATAGATAGCTATAATATACTATCTTCAGTATATAACAGTAATATTCTATCTTCAGTAGATAGTAGCAATATACTATACACAGTAGACAGCAGTAATACACTATATGCAGTAGCTATCTTCAGTAGATAGTAGTAATACACTACCTTCAGTAGACAGCAGTAATACACTATATGCAGTAGCTATCTTCAGTAGATAGTAGTAATACACTACCTTCAGTAGACAGCAGTAATACACTATATGCAGTAGCTATCTTCAGTAGATAGTAGTAATACACTATCATCAGTAGACAGCAGCAATGGATTATCTTCATAGATCATAGTGGTATCTTCAGTAGATAGGATTAATTCATGCTTTCTTCAGCCAGACAGCAGTAATATCTTCAGTAGATAGAAGTAATATTAGGCCTATCATTGTGACTGCACAATAGTTCTGAGACACTGTATGCAAGCAGAGTAGTGATTTGAAAAAGCACAAACTCAAATCAGTCTATAATATCGAATTGATTAATTCGAATTAAACAATTCATCGAGTGGTCATGGGCAGCGCCATTAGACATGTTACAAGACTACCAAGTGACAGGTGATGGACCGTACACACACAAAAGAATAGGCACTTTTTTTTATCATTTTCATCAAGTTTACTCAAAACTTACCTAGCTAATTTATTATACAGCAGGGGTCTGTGCCTTTTTAATATGTTATGAAAAACTTAATTTAAAAACTATTTACCGACGAAAATAAAAATTCATCGACGGATAGTCTTGTTATGCTCTCACAAACTTAGAAAAAAATCTAAAAAATCCAAAATTTTGTTCTAAAAATTGGCCAAGGTTACTGCTGTCCCATTCAAACGTACAGGAAGACCACCCACAGCGTTGAGGTCAACTTTCTACACTTCCTGTCTACTGGCAGTAATGGCTACTACCCAGTGCTAACATCAATGAATTGTTTAATTCGAATTAATCAATTCGATATTATAGACTGCAAATTGGGCACAAATTGGAAAACACACCGTTCAAAAATTCTGTTCCCTAGGCCTCATAATCATGTTTGCATTCAATTTCAATGCCACTTCAATATTGAAGGTAACACCTTTCCAAGATCACCATTGCATCCAAAAGTTTAACACATTGCTTCATTCAAGAGTTACGACCTGTTAAATTGCTTTGTAGAAATTTGTTCATATATAAATCAAAATAATATTGGTATTCACTTGAACGTCATAACAATTCTGGAAAAATCTGAAGCACTTACCTGTTTGCAGCAAAGCAGGACAGAGGAGATGACAGGCGCAAAGGTACATATGAAAATAAATGAGAAAGAAAAGAACATTTGTTAATAATGTAAAACAGATTGAACCATTGTGATGTGAACATTAAACCAAAATGACTTGTTTGTTGATATTACATTATCTTCAGTAGGTTATTAATGCTATCATCAGTAGATAGAAGTAATGCCATATCTTCAGTAGATTATTAATATATGCTATCATCAGTAGATATCAGTAATATGCTATCTTCAGTAGATAGCAGTATGGTAATACACTATTTTCTGTAGATAGGTAGATAGCAGCAATGTGTGTCACTGGGCTGCATGATAATTCTACCACACTGCATACAAGCTAGCAGTAATGAAATCTTCATTTCTGTTATCTTCAGTAGATAGCAGTGATATGATGTCTTCAGCAAATAACAATAATATAGCAGTGATGTGTTATCTTCAGTGAACAGCAATGATGTTATACATATCAATATAATATCTTCAACATGCTATATGATGTTATCGTTTGTGTATATTGGCAACATGCTATCTACAGTGAATAGCAGTAATGTGCTATCTTCAGTAGATAGCAGTAATATGCTATCTTCAGTAGATAGCAGTAATATGCTATCTTCAGTAGATAGCAGTAATATGATATCTTCAGTAGATACCAGTAATATGCTATCTTCAGTAGATACCAGTAATATGCTATCTTCAGTAGATAGCAGTAATATGCCATCAGCAATAGATAGCAATGCTGTCATTTTCAGTAGATACTAGTGATACTTTGATAGATATTCCTATTTCTTCATTAATGCTGCAAACTATGATTAAAAATAATTGGACACAGGGAATTGAACCCGCACAATGTTTGCATTTGCAGTATTACTATAATACTTTCTCAACTTCTTATCTTTACTTGTCCCTAAACTCCATAAACCAAGCCTTAAATTTACAAAGATGATCCCTCTAAGCATATTATATCTTTTATCTTTAATTAAAGTCCCCATACACGTAGCTACATGCTAATAACATCAACCTTGGGGACAGCCTGCATAGTTGCCAATTTTACATGCCAGGATTCAGTAGCCCAACTTAAAACTGCACCTTTTTTACAACCATGTTTGTTGTCAAGATGTAGCACTTATGATTGTAAAGAACTACTTCATTTTTATCTCAATCATTATTAGTTTCTGTGGAATCAAAACTCTCCTAAATGTTCAACAGATGCCAGAAATTGGTCATTTTTCTTCAAAATTCACCCAATTGTGTGAAAAAACACCCCTTTATTAGTAACCCTGGCAGCTTGCATGTCTTCCTCTTGGATCCACCCTCGCACCACTTGACATTATATTTTCATTCAATAATTGTGCTCCTAAGCTGGCACCAAAAAATTACTTCTACTTCATTGGGAGACACAGTGCATGAGTTTTTCCACACTCCCGAGTAATGTCAGCAAGTTATTACACTAGGACCCTTGATGAATACAAATTGCCCCAGATTTCAACACGCAAGTTGAATGCTAAAAAGCTCATAAGTGCATAGTAAAAACAAAGCACTTAGGATTTTCTTGCTTTCAAATGCTGAACATGCATTGCTGTTAAATTTGATAACTGTTGAATTAGGAACACTTGAAGCTATACCTTATTCCAAAGTTCGCATTTCACAAAATTTGCACAAATGATTATCAAATCTTGAAGCCATTTCATAATTCCAACTTTTAATTTCCAAAAATACAAGCACCACTAAAATTCCTATCACCTTGATGCATCATTTGCATTCACCAAATATTTGATGAAAAAAATATATCCTTGAAATATCCTAGAGGACTCCTTAGTTAGCTGAAATTCAACAATATTGAATGTCATTATATAATTTATTCATATTCTCTGCTGTTTTATCATGCTCATTTGAGACAGTTGAATACTGTAATGGTTTTCACTCAAGATCCTTCTAATCAATTTCAACATTTTCCAAAATGAGCTTTTATATTTGAAGTTGTCACAAGTTTACAACATACTTCTTCATCATTATTAAGATTTCCAAACAAATCATCCTTATAATCATCTGATAAGAAGGTTGGACTATGTCTTAGAAGTTTGTGGACTAATGTATTGGACTCCAGAACTGTTATCAGACATGTTGAAATAAACACACCCTCATCTATCATGGTAGTCAGTATACTTTCACTCTTATGTGAGTCCTCAAGAGTTGCAAAGACATGACATGTACAAGACAGGTGTTTCTGTATTATTAAAGGGATGGCTAAATATGGCATTATTGACCTTTCCGCCATCTCCTAATAATTATTTTCCATGTGTTTCTGTCGATGCATTTGTATTACATTATAATTTTGTATTATATTATGAGAAAATAAAGAATGAATTGAACTGAATTCATTTGTTTTGATGTTTATCCTTTGATAAGGTACTTCCCTCTTTCAATCTGCTGTCTCTTATTTGACCACCTGTTGTTGCCAAATATTCAGGAGTAAAGGAACTGCTACCAACCTCCCTGCATCTTTTTCCTCTTCCTCTTGAGGGAGGAGAGTTTTATTCCTGTTTCTTTTCACTTTAAATTAGAAACCCTGGATTAATTGTCACCTGGATACTAAAAGCATCGCAATTGACACCAAGTTATCTTGGGACCACTTCCAGCTCCTAACACTTAAAAGCGCACATGTATGCACATATGCCTGCATATGCATGTACCATGTTTGCAAGGGCAAGCATAAATTTATACAGAAAGCACAAATTTATACAGAAATTAAAGAAAACTATAGCAATGAATACATGTATATGCACATAATCTGTGTCAAGCTGTATAATAGCAAGACAGAATAGTAGGGCAATCGCTCTTGGCTATTGTTACGGCAATGGGTTAATTATCGTCACATTCATGAATGCATTCATCAATGTGTGCTCTAAATGAGAGCTAAGTAGAGTGCAATTATACAGATTTTGACTCATGATCAAAAGATATTGCCTCCAGCCAGTTCAAATAACAGGACAAGATCAGCCCAAACCTTGGTAGTAATATGCATATTAATTATTATCTCAAATGGATCTATTATGAGAGGCTTCACAAAAAGTGAATGAGAGGAAGAGCAATATTACTTAGCATATCTTGTGCATCCTTTGCTTAAGACATTCACCCAGCAGATTTTTGGATTTTAGTAGTGAGTTTCCATGCTCATATCAAACAAAGGTTTCAAAATACCTTGATGGTACCGATGTAAAAACAGCTCCTTTGTGGGAGGTAAAGATGATTAAAACAGGCATGAGATGGAGGTTCCATGAAAAAGAAGGAAAAGCACCAAAAAGGAGGAAAATTAATGAATCTCATATACTTTTGCATTTAAAGGAAGAAAAATCTGAGGAGGAATTCCTCTTTTTTGTGTGTGTGATAAGTTGAGGTTTTGATTCTCATTCTGGTGGTAGTCCCCTTTAACTTCAAGTGCTACATCTCTTGTACAAGCATGGGAATTTTTTCTTCACAAGGCATCCTTAAAAGGAATTTTCATACAAATCCTCCCAGAACCCTTAGCTCCTTCTAGTTTGACATCTGTCACCTCTCCTGATTAACAACTTTGCATATCTGTCAAAAATGGAACATTTCTTTTAAAAGCTTAATCCAATCCTGCAGACACTAGACACAGTTTCTTTTGATTCATCACATCTTCATGCTATAATGGGCTATTCCCTTTAAAATCCATACACCCACTGGAAGACATGACCACAAAGGGAGTGTGAATTTCAAATGGGGTTACTTGAATGGGCGACTCCATTTGAATTCTACACCCAATGTATGGGAAATTAAGGTCATTTTTTCCATAGGGGGTGTATGGATCTCAACTGGAAGAGCCCTTTTTCAAATCATCACACATCTTCATGCCATAATGAACAATATAGCTACTTTGTATGGATACGCACACAAATCCATTAATCAGTCAATGCGGAGACCCAGTTTGCTACCGCCTGCCCGCCCGCCACTGCCATAAGAACTACTTGCATCCTCAGGGTTCCTGCACGCATGTAAGTTTACAATCAACTCATTTTTACCTCGTCAAGTTCACCAAGGATTGAAACAGCGCCCTAAAGCAAAACAGCATTTTCCAATACATCTAATTGTGTGATAACTATAATCATGTTATGCTGTAATTTACCAACTGGGAATTGTTTCAGAGTAGTAGGAGCCTTGGCATTTGGCTTGTTCAATACCTTCAAGATGTTTTGGGATAAGAAAGCAAAATAGTAAATGTAACAAACAGCAAACCCTGGAAATTTGATGGGGAATATATCTAAATGTTAACATAGGATACAGGCTACAAGGTGTGCATGATTGAAATAAATTATTATGAAATAAAAAGAAATCTACATGTCTACATCAATCCATCAGTTTATTTTCCCTTTAAACTTTTATTTCTGAAAATGTCATTTTGATAATTTTAGAAAAGCCACATGCATTGACTGATACAAGGAACTGCCTTAAAAGAGCCATCTAATTGGAGCCTAAATAGAGCTTATTTGAGCCTAATTTACAATGTAAATTCAACAAAATGCACAAACCGATTTAAAAATATTTCATTGAAAGTTTGTGTTTTTCAGTGTTTTTAAAAATCAGATTTCCCTAGTGTGGGTACATTTTTATGTTTTTTTTTTACAGAACATTTACATTTATAAAACAGATCTCTACATCTAATGTGTTCTTATTCTTCATGTCAAGCGACAAGAACTGACAATCAATTCATTTCCAGTCCAAAATATTTCAACATACTTTTACTCATACTGCGGAAGGTAGGCATGATGCTCATGGAGATCAACGATAAATGCAGGGTGTGTTAGTGAACTAAAAAACACGTAAATAGCGTGAGCGTACAAAAAAGGGAGTTCGCGTGTAAGCGCTGACAAGTTGAGCACTCCCGTGTACGCTCATATGAACGATGTCGTCAAGATTGAATACTCTACCAGAGTCAGCCAAATTTAAGCATGCTCAGAAGGCTCAGGCATGGGACTTTCCTATCTGGAGTTAAACTTTTACTAGTTTAAACTAAATGTACATTTTCACCAAATTACATTTAAATCAAAACTAAATTTACATTTCTATTTCACAACATCTCTAGAACAAAATATAACCAGCCCTAGGCGATATCTGTCTTACACGTGTATAAAGAAAATGCAAACACCAACCTCCTCAAGGTATATCTCAAAACAACAAGAAATGTAGTTGCAAATTTGCCAAAATCAAATGCGAAATGGTGTCAGGACACTCCGCTAAATTAAACATCAATTATGTAGCAGGATATCCAGAGCTTGTTTTATTAATGATAATAAGGCAAGCCATGCTTCATCACAATCACTTCTTAAACCCCCTACATGCTCTCCTCTACTACAACTCCAAATTTTTCACCACAATTTGTCACAAAATTTGATTAATATTTAAGATATTTTAGAATTTTGCATCAATATATTTGATTTGTGCATGAAAATGCATTCAAATGAGTACAAACATACCTATGATTGGTTCAGTACTTCTAGAGTTAGCCCTTGAAAGTTGCTCAAATCTCTTGGAATTTGAGGGATTCCGGCATGGTAAGTGATAGGGCTTGCTTCATACTAAGTACAAATACACACTTCAGTAAGACAAGAAATAAGTCGGCTGTATAGGTATGGAGTGCAATAGAGGCATAACTGGATAGGAACGTAAATGCTGCCTTATGTGCCATGTATTCATTTTACAGCGCAGGATTTTCTTAGACCTTGCATCTTGGCCAAAAAATTTAAGTTAAGACATTACAAATTAACAGTATTAAGCGGTGCTATAATTGCACTACTGACGAGTTTAAGGTGAGCACTTCTAGAAGAGCTACAAACCACACTCCTACAATTACTTCAGATTGCACAGCTCTCAGAGATGGTGTTATCTGAATACGGCAGCTATTGCATTTCTCTGCCCATACATCTCCGACTCACAAGACAATGTATGTCGCCTGCGTAATTATGATGGCTTGAGCTCCTAGCCAAAGTATTTCCCTATAGACTTCATGCCTGCCATGATGATGATGCTTAAACACAGTGATTCCTGCTTTCATTGCTAATTATGTATACAAAAGGCAAAAGTGGATGGGTTTTAATGCAGCTACAAAGTACCGCAATCTAGGTTTTTATGACGGTTAAGTTGGTATTTAGCAAATGATTTGCTTGATGGAAAATTGGGAGAAGGGGAAGAGTATTTGAACATGAACAGAAAATTATAAAGGTGCATGTTTTAATGCATGTTTTAATGTTAAACAGATATTTTGCTTTCATTCTAAATTGCTGTAGGGTTCCAATTTCCTTAACCACTTTTGCAGGCTTTTTACATGTAATTGTACAAAAGACAGATATATTCCTTATTATATCACAATGTATATCTGATCATCCAGGGATGCTGAATGACAGAGCTTCAGTACCAGCATTATCAATAATACTAATAGGTAAATAAAATAAAATTTAATTTCAAAGAAATAAATAAAAAAAGCTAACGATCATACCTAGACCTGTGTCTGTTAGGATCCAATGGGAGTATTTTACTGCTGGAGTGCTTCATGAGTTTACAAAACACCACAATAAAATATTAACAAGTGGAAGTGCTCAAGATCATGTCTGTGAGCTCATAAAATGTGTCTAACATCAATTCAAAACCCTTAAGATGGACGTACCCCTTTATCTAGCGACACTAACAAGAAACAAACTATGCACACCGGGTCTGCGAGCTCCTGGATACATCCCTGAAGTGAATCCAAATAGACGCAAACAGGCAAATCTATTATTATCTCATGGCAACAAATTGAATTTTCTAGTAATATAATCTTACACCATTTCCAAATCAACAGGATGAGGGTGACATTAATCAGCACTGAGTTCTCCTTAACTGATATATTATCCTATACACTGTCTCTGCTGTAATGAAGTCCTCTATAAATAGTCTGAATTAGAAAGTAATAATAATTGAGATAAGTTTAGGTCTTTACGTGCAGTGGCGTACCGTGGCCGCCCCTTCCCCGGGGGCTGAAGAAAATCCAATTTTGTCGCCCCTTCCTCAACAGCCCAAAAAGGTTTTATAGGCGCTACCGCCTCAAAAGCAGCACATTTTGATGTATAGTACAATTTTTTTCACATTTTTTCCTTTTTTCTTTACTAATTCTTTTTGCCGCCTTCTTCTTCCGTCGCCCTCTTTTTGCCGCCTTCTTCTTCCCGCCGCCGCCTTCGATTTGGCCGCCTTCTTTGACCCGGGGCTAAGCGCCCAAAGCCCCCAAAAAAAATATGCGCATGACGTGTAGGAAAAATTGTCATGACTGTTCATTGTCTGGTTTTCAACCAAACTAATTGCTTGCAAAATACAGCATTCAAATACATGTAGACCCTATCGAATAATCTCAACCGGAACGGCAGACATGTTGGTTCAAAGTGACAGAGGGACAGGGCTATCATGCGCATTGCCCTTTGGAACCTTACGGAGGGCAGAATTTTATTTAAATGAAGACGAGTGACGTAGTATTCGACAGGGTCTATTCATCTATTTTTAAATTCTTTTCAGCAATATCAAATTAACAATACCTAAGGAACTGAAAATCAAATTCTGTGGCAACTTTCAGCAACTTGTAATTTCTTAAATGGATAAGAACATGAAAAAAGTCACAATTCTGTTTAACAAGTATCTCATTTGATTGATGGCATTACATTAATTAAATGGTAAATTTTTTAAAACTTAATCGTAAATGCATTTATAAATTTCATATCATAAATGCTTAAAAGTGCAATCAAAGACAAATCAGTATCAGATTGCACTGACTTTTGGGTTTCTTCATTTCAAGACTTATTAATCACAATTAATCATTTCAAGATAAAAATTTCAGTGATGTTTATAGTTAAAGCCATTTATATCAAAAATCATATCATCTGACTACCATTTATCTTAAACCTCATCTGAACAAATCAATAACCACCATGTAAGATGCAAACACACTTGTCATCTCTATCTCATTACAAAGTACAAATACTTCATCAGTAGCCATATCAATAACACCGCTGTGGCAGCGACATATTAATATCAGCTCTTCTATTGATTTGTACTGCGGAGGGGTACACAGGGCGGGGGTACCACAACACTATTATGAAAACATCCAAACATCGATAATACTGGTGATCTATAATTCATTGGCAGTTAGGTATAGAGGTACAAGCATAATAACTACTGACAGAGCACTGATGGTTGGCTTTTAAGTTGATGTTCTTCTACGCTGTTTTCCTCTTTGGTGCAAAATTGTTACAGTGTACCCATTGACACCAATGTATCGAGGGTTTAAATGCAAGAAGGCCGGTTCTGCAATAGCTGCCCTATAGACATTTGACAATTTCAGCATTCTATATTGTACACATCTAACACCTGGCAGCTATTGCAGAAGGTGGCTTCTTGCACTAAACCCTTGATATCACAAGTTGACAATGTAGATGCTCCATTACCATAGCACATTGCCCTTCCTAGTGGCTCCTACCTTATCACGCCACAAATGGGTAACATTAGCTAAGCACCGTATGTCTTTTTATCACTAAATTCTTAAGTGGTTCCACAAAAAAATCTGGGCAGTGTAACAACAACATTAAAAGCATGGTATGCATGTGGTAAATTGACAGACAGTGAAGTGTTTTAATACTGGGATTTGGATGTATTCCATTTCCTATTTAGTTGCCACTTTTACTGTATATCACTAATGAATCTGTCTTCTTAAAACAGGGTACCTGCACTGTACAGATATAAATACAGCACACTCGGGCTCGGATAGTGACATTTGCACAGTATTTTTGTGGGACCTGAGAGCACATCAGATATACCAAATTTCATTCTCAATATGAGGAATATCCTTCTGATATCAAATAATTATTATTTTTTGAAATTCGCAATACAATACAAATTTTGACCGACCCATTCATGATTTTTCACACTAAATGGGTGATATGTAGCTTGGTTTAAGAGGTCATTCCAACATTTTCACCATTTTCACATCTTATGTACTTGTACAGTGTTTTTTTTTTTTCAAATCCTCTAGAAACAAATATAAATAATTGTGAAAATTTTATCATTTTCTAATGAAAAAATATCAAATTTTTTACATATTGGAATATTCATATGAACATACATTTGATTCGTTTTTACACCCTCCCCTCATATGTATGGGAAAATGGCCGAAATGTTGAAAGAACCCTAACAAAATTTTTGTACATATACATGTAAAATCAAGCCAACAATAAATGTTTGATTCAATAAATGATGTGAACAATTAAATTAATCATAACTGAAACAAATTTGTAACTAAAAAATATCGTATTTAAAAATAGTAACAATACTATTACAGAATAAATGGCTCCATGCAGCAGCCATTAGTCCATTAGATGTAAATATTTAACTGCTGCATGATTCATTTCATTCATAAACAATTACTTTCTCTCTTGCAGGCACCATTAATTGCAGCAGTTTTCAGGAAATATTAATGGTATCTGAATAACCAATAATGAGAAAAGCCGCAAAATTCTGATAATGAACCTGGACATGTTTTACACAGCTGCTTTCATCTAATTCCTTTAACTCTCTATTCATGCTAAATGATTTTTTTAATGTAACCATCAGAGATTCACACACCTTTACCAGTCTATACTAAAAAGGTAACGTTTTATACCGGTATTCGCAGGCCCGAGTCCACATCTCTTTTTCAAAGCATTGGGGCCAGACAGAGAAGATATCTTACCCTTCCCAGAATCCTTTGCAACATGATACATAACCTTATTTCATCGATAAAAATGAGTTGACACTCCTATTTCTTTGTACATGTTCCGCTTGTTCTCATGTTGAGAATAGACTGGCTAAACATGCGTTGATAGTCAAGAAATAAACATATTTTGCAAGATATAGATATGCCCACTTCATTGAGGTACATTTCATCACAATTGACCCATATTGCACAAGATAGCAAATCAGTACAGAAAATTGAAATGGGAGAAATGCACTATGGGAAGCGTAAGACATCTTCTCTGGGGGCCAGACAACTGCTAAGTATGCTGTGGAAGGTTTGTCACATCTCCTGCACACACTAATCTATTTACTTTCCCAGCTTACTCAGAGTGCCCATTTACACACATGGGTGGAGAGAGGCAAATAATGAGTAAAGGTTTTGCCTAAGTGCACAATCAGAGGATGATTTAAGGAAGCCCCATCATGCACTGTAAAAGTGTTATCACTAGAGTTTCAACTGCCACTTTACTTTTCAAATCCCATTGAACTCTGTGCAAAAGATGTTGTTTTAGAATTGCCCGTACATCATTATTACTTGGTCGATTTCAGATTTAAAGTGATGTATGCATGAAGGATAATTCACACCTTCTGTAGATAACATAAAATGTGAAATCGACCAACTTTTTGAAGGTGTTTTTATTGTAAATATATCTGTCCAAATTCAAATTTAACCATGCACGAGTGTATGCAGTGGGCGGGCAGTGGTGTCATGTTCACTCACACAGCTGTGCTAACCGCAAGACTTGTTGGGAAGTGCATTTTTCTCAAAAATAATAACAAACTGGTAACAAAAGTTATGTATATTATAGGGGCAAGGAATCCAATTACTACACTGAAATTTCAGTGATTCAACAAGCGGTTTGTTATTTATGATATGAAAAGAGGTACATCCTAATTGTACCTTATTTCTTATCATAAATAACGAATCACTTGTCTTGGGTCACTGAAATTCCAGTGTAGTAATTGGATTCCTTGCCCCTATAATATACATAAATTTTTTTACCACTGTGTTATTAGTTTTTGAGAAATATGCAAAAATAGACACAAATTTATCGAGGGTGTAGTACCCCTTAAGTCCTATTTTGGGGAGCAATGTGGCACACTGGTTAAGGTCGTTGCTTTTGGTGCAAGAGGTCCTGGGATCAATTCCCCGGACAAAAAAATCTAAAAATTCTGCTCTCCCCGTGGCCCATCTGGTAAAAGAAGGGGCAGATGAGCCATGATAAAAGAACTTGTTACAGTCAGTTCCGATCATGCTTGATGCTTGATGTCTTAACTCCTAGAAAGTTTCCACTTGTCCAAGGAGACGGACGAAATCGTGCTGTGCAGATGTGCGGGTGCGAAGAATAGAAGACTAGAAGTGCAAGTAAAAATAAGGGTAATAAGCCAGATTGTTGGCTATACTTTATCTCCTAGATTTGAGCTGTTAATGCCTATAAATATTCTTGACATAAAAAAGATCAAATTTTGTCCAGTGGTTATCTAATACATGCCAAGTTGTTTAAGAACTGATTACTCACTAATGTTGCTGTATTCTATTACAAAAATTACGAGCATTTAAAACTCTAACCCTTCCCTAATTTTTACCCTGAATACTAACCCTAACTCTAGACATATACCCTAACCATTTGACAGTCCTAACAACTTGAACTTGAGGCAATTAGCTTCAATGATACAATCATCACCCATGACCGTGTTTGATTCTGTGTATTCTGTCGGTCGGACATCCGGGCTATCTCTAGTCTCGGGCCCAAACTGCATGTAGCTCACAGTTTGTTGTGAACAACAGAAACCGGCTGTGAAGGAGGCTACATAGCGATGTTGCTGGAGTGGCATTCAATTTCGGAAAAAACGACACTTTCGACCATGGAATTTAATTTTAAGTTTGTCAGTATATAAACGGTAAATCAAGTAAGTTTCTTTCACTCTGAAGACTTAGAAACGGTTGTTTGATTCCACTGACTATTTGCGATCGAAATTTACATAACACCAATGACAGAAATCATCAACAAAAATCGAATCAGGGACTTGTTTTCACTCGAACATCATCAACCGGAAGTGACGTGACACGGACCAACAGAATAGTGAAATACATGGAGAGACACACCCTTTATTTACCACACTGGAGTATCAATGTGGAGATAATTAAACCAATTTCAAAAATTACATTTTAAATTTACCATAAAGGTAAAGTGAGTCGGATAATTCTGGAGACCTTTCACTCTGTTATCATGCACTTTATTCCATCAACATTATACAATGTGAAGGGTATTCAAGAATTATTCCTTATAGAAAATGCATTAACAAATTTACCATGTAATACATCTTTGCTACCATTACCACCATTCTAGGTCAACCCACCTTGAACTTTTCCATGTAATAACCACAATTATATCTTTCTAGCTTCAGGGAGATGAGCACAGTAATAATAATTGTACTTTCTCAAGTGTAAAATTTTCAATTACACCTACCAAGTAGCAGGGGCTCAGAGTCAAATATTAGTAGTTTTTGGCTAGGAGGCATTCTCTTGGCAAGTGTTTAGTCATTTGTGAACTTGTTTATAGTGTCGGCAAACAGATAAGATTGTGTGGAATCAGCTTATATAGGTGGGGTGGGATTATGTGTGTGGGTGATACTAGCAGGCAAATCTGTTTTTCCAAATTAGGTCCGGGCTTTGCTTCTTATGTAGGGTTACCACACATGCCATTTGGTAGCCCAATTCGGTGATATTTTAAGATTAGCCCATTTCATGCCCTATAGGATCCTAATGGTTAAGTGAAAATTTAGGTGATTTTTTAACATTGGCCCCATGACTTTCACTTACTTCCCTATCCCAAAGAAACCAATGGTTGAGAGAAAATTAAGCGACTTTGCGTTGATTTGACCACATTTATGGCTGAAAATGTTTGGCAACTCTGTTTATAGACGTTAATGAACATTTGATAGCAACTATTTTTGTGACGTCAAACGTATAGAAATGTGACAAATTCACTGCCATGTAGAGTTGAAAGAGATTAAATAGCATGCTATAATCCTGCCTATTGATGATTATAGAAAAGACATGCCATATCTTTGCCAGTTTATAATTCTTATTTGCCACTGAAATATGTTTCTATCAAACAAAAAGTATTAAATATGAAGAAAGCGGTGACCTTAAATGCTTCACCCTGGCAGGGCGTAAGACAGCGTGAGATACAAATAATATATGCAACAATCGGAAATAAATGATGTAAGCCCAAGAAATGATGATTTTGACTTTATGAAGGCTTGAGCAAACTGACAACTTCATGCAGGCTCAAGCAAACTGACAAGTTACCATCTATGAACTCGGGTTGTGTAGTGGTATTAGATCTCAACCAGGAATAGTTATCAGGGGTCAATCCCTGCTGAGTCCTGCTTTTATCACTCTTAATCTATTTTATTAGTTAATAAGTCAAATGACTATCTTCAGCAGATAACATGTGGCCATATTCAGAGAGTATGTTGTTGTTACGTTGCTATCTTCACTAGGTAGCATATGTATACATGCTATCTGCTGAAGATAGTAACATACTATCTGAATATAGCTACATGGTATCTGCCAAGATAGCAACATACTAATCTGAATATGGCCTACATGCTATCTACTGAAGTGAAGATAGTAACATCTATCAGAATATGGTTATATGCTATCTACTGAAGATAGCAACATTAATGAATATGGCTACATGCTATCTACTGAAGATAGCAACATACTATCTGAATATAGCTACATGCTATCTACTGAAGATAGCAACATACTATCTGAATATGGCTACATGCTATCTACTGAAGATAGCAACATACTATCTGAATATAGCTACATGCTATCTACTGAAGATAGCAACATACTATCTGAATATGGCTACATGCTATCTACTGAAGATAGCAACATACTATCTGAATATAGCTACATGCTATCTACTGAAGATAGCAACATACTATCTGAATATGGCTACATGCTATCTACTGAAGATAGCAACATACTATCTGAATATGGCTACATGCTATCTACTGAAGTGAAGATAGTAACATCTATCAGAATATGGTTATATGCTATCTACTGAAGATAGCAACATTAATGAATATGGCTACATGCTATCTACTGAAGATAGTAACATACTATCTGAATATAGCTACATGGTATCTGCCGAAGATAGCAACATACTAATCTGAATATGGCCTACATGCTATCTACTGAAGTGAAGATAGTAACATCTATCAGAATATGGTTATATGCTATCTACTGAAGATAGCAACATTAATGAATATGGCTACATGCTATCTACTGAAGATAGCAACATACTATCTGAATATAGCTACATGCTATCTACTGAAGATAGCAACATACTATCTGAATATGGCTATATGTTATCTACTGAAGATAGCAACATACTATCTGAATATAGCTACATGCTATCTACTGAAGATAGCAACATACTATCTGAATATGGCTACATGCTATCTACTGAAGATAGCAACATACTATCTGAATATAGCTACATGCTATCTACTGAAGATAGCAACATACTATCTGAATATGGCTACATGCTATCTACTGAAGATAGCAACATACTATCTGAATATGGCTACATGCTATCTACTGAAGTGAAGATAGTAACATCTATCAGAATATGGTTATATGCTATCTACTGAAGATAGCAACATTAATGAATATGGCTACATGCTATCTACTGAAGATAGCAACATACTATCTGAATATAGCTACATGCTATCTACTGAAGATAGCAACATACTATCTGAATATGGCCTACATGCTATCTACTGAAGTGAAGATAGTAACATCTATCAGAATATGGTTATATGCTATCTACTGAAGATAGCAACATTAATGAATATGGCTACATGCTATCTACTGAAGATAACAACACACGGTACTATTTGAATATGGCCTATATGCTTTCTACTGAAGATAGTAACATACTGTTTGAATATGGCAACATGCTATCTACTGAAGATAGCAACATGCTATCTGAATATATAGCCACATGCTATCTTCAGTATACAGGGTATGGTCACATGCTATCTACTGAAGGTGCTATCTGCCGAATATAGCAACATACTACCTGAATATAGCTACATGCTATCTACTGAAGATAGCAACATACTCTCTGAATATGGCCTATATGCTATCTACTGAAGATAGTAACATCTTATCTGAATATGGTTATATGCTGTCTACTGAAGATAGTAACACACTATATGAATATGACAACATGCTATCTACAGAAGATAACAGCATATTCCAGTATATGGCCTACATTCTGTGTACTGTAAATAGTAACACCTATCTGAATATGGTATATGCTATCTACTGAAGATGGCAACATAATATCTGAATACATGCTATCTACTGAAGATAGCAACATAAAGTACTATTTGAATATGGCCTATATGCTCTCTACTGAAGACAGCAACATACTGACTGAATATGACTACATGTTATCTACTGAAGATAGCAATATGCTACCCTGAATATAGCCATATGCTACATTCAGTATACAGCATAATTATGGTCATATGCTATCTACTGAAGATAGCAACATACTATCTGAATACGGCTACATGCTATCTACTGAAGATAGCAACACACAGTACTATTTGAATATGGCCAATATGCATTCTACTGAAGATGTCAATATCTATCTGAATATGGTGATATGCTGTCTACTGAAGATAGCAACATCTATCTGAATATGGTCATATGCTATCTGCTGAAGATAGCAATAATGCTAACTATTGAATATGGCTACATGCTATCTACTAAAGATAGCAACATACAATTGCAACAGTAAAATATGGTAGGTAACAAACAGCCAGTGTACCAGTCTTTTCTTTGCAGTTTTATTTTAAGGAAAAAAGAAAGAATAAGAAAACTAATCTGCATTTTTTTAAATGCAAAAAATGAACAGATAATTTTTGTTAGCAAACTTTGCTAAACAAATTTATATATTTGTATAATACTTTGGTTCTAGTCTTTAGTGTAGCCAATCTTTAAAGCTGCCACACCTTTTTATACACAAATTATATTTGCTATACAATCTTGTTCTATTGCTTTTATTTTTGTATTTCCTGCTTTCTGAAAATTAGCTGATGCAGTTGATGTCTTGTATTGCACGTTTCCCTGTCTGGTTTGTACACATATCATTATACACCTCATGTACAAATTGTACATTTTATCAACATATGGTGTTCACAGCAGACACTGTTACTTGAAACCATTTTTACTTAATAATGCTTTTAATAATACTTGACTATATATATTTTTATACATGATATCATATGTATCCCACATTAATTTCAAGTTCCGAAACATGTCCAGGTCACAAGTGTTCAATGTACTCATACAATTTTTACCTCACACATTTTGATTCATGTATCTCAAAAACCACATACAATGCAATATGGCCTGAAACCTGTGACATACATCAGTCCCAGAACAATGCCAAATATGGGGAGTAAGACCTTTGACCTTGGCTGTACAACACCATGTGTTGATCTAGTGGGGTCTGATTGGCTGATTCAATCATTTGACCATCATAACAACAGATCGGCCCTCTTGAAGGGAACACAAAGCTCTGCAAATGTCGCTCATTAACAGGGCGCTCGCAACAATCTGAGCAAAGGACTGGCGTTCTTTTCTGAAACTAAGTGTACATATAAACAAATCACATTTCTATCAGAATTGCAATGGCCAATATAATTTGGATCCACATAAAAGAGTTGGCTCTCCTTTTACATTTGGATAAGCTTGGAATATTGACCATATGCATCTGAAATTAAAACCACCAGAAAGTCATCTTCCACAGTAAAGGATAGGGTGAATGTACTAGATACATACCTTGGCTGACATTGTGTTTCCTAGCCCAGCCAAACTAGCCACATGGGGGAGACAAATGGTGTCTCATTTGTCCTAGGAGGGTGTTATTATGTAACATACATTAAACTGTAATGTATGCTGTTGCTTTCCACAAAAATACTGTGAATTTTGTATTAAAATAACTTTACAAATCAATATCCCTCTTAGTGTTGGCTTAGAGATTAATGCATAGGTCAAATCCAATGTTGCTACATGCACTGTTATACAGCCATATTTGCTTGATATTTTGTTCTTAATCAATAAGCGAGGCAGTCAGGGCTAATTATTTCCATCCATGCTCAGACAAAATATATTACTAATAGCAGCAGCCAAATATCATTATCCTTATTCTGTCCATTAAGTTATTGTCTAGTGATCCGTCAATTAAAGTGATACTAAGAGATAATTTGGGAATAAATTTGCAATAATTTTCTAGCACCAACCACCTGATTTGGAGAATAATTAGGCCTATGACTTTTCTATAAATAGCACATTTTAATAGATTTAACCCAATTTACTTTGACCTTTGTTTTGATATAATCCTAATGGATAGTTTCTGAATTTAAATTAACAACATATTAACTGTGTGGGTACTACAGCCTTTCTTAAAATACATGACCTGTGATTGGTTAATAACATGATATAAACATCTCAGAAATCCCATCGAAATAGAGCTTTTATATCTCTTTGAAATTTTAATCTTAATCCCTTTCAGGTTTGACTATTCTATCTCTGATTGGTTGCATACATGATATAGCCCTCTTTGTAACCAATCAAAATAGGTCATTATTTCAGTCTGTAGTACCCAAATAAAATATAAATGAAACAATCAAACCAAATTTTCAGTGAAATAACTCATACATACCTAGGATATAACTGAACAAGATGATATACCGTAAAAAATACTAATAAGAAAATTTGTGGGCACTGTTGAAATACTGCATATATTTCTAACATATAAATAAATATATTATTTTTCCCCTAACCATTCCAAAATAATGCTCCATTTGTAACTTAAATCTATTAATCAATTTCTATATAATAAGTGGATCTTTTTTAAACTCAATTTATCTACATTCAGGAAGGAAATATTTTTAAAATTTACACCACCATTGTTCCAGTTTTTATATTACTTTAACCCAAACCTACATTTCTAAAGCTCATTAACAATTAGTACTGTATTATTTACCAACCACTTACCCCTCTTAATCACCTAAATGATATAAGAGTTAAAAGGTCTGTCTGCTAAACTCTACTATGCCTTGCTCACAATGCATTTAGACACGTTGCTTTTTAATATTTGATATTATCAGTGGCACCATCAAAAACCTATTTTGCAATGATATCAAACTAACCACCCGATGGTATTTAGATGGAGAATTGAAAGCAAAATCCCTGCAGCTACAACCCATTCAATTAGCACATGTAACAATTTTGTCATCTACAAAGCGACACAAAATTATCCCCGGTACCAAACATAAGCCAGACAGTATGTATTTTCACCAAATAGTGCATGCACATGCGTATGTCTGCATGACAAAAAACATACCATCTGCGGCAAATGGTGCTGAAAATGCTCATAGTCACATGGGTTTCAGCTGACACACCCACCCAGCTACACGACTATACTAGTATGTATACATAGACGTAACACTCCCTTGTAAGTCTTAAATTTCCTATTTCCCATACAACTTGCAATGCAAATAGTATAGAATATTTCATTACCCTACAGAAATGAATTATAAAATCTCATACTATATATGGGCATGAATGAAATGAATATTGCATTAATATGACACATTCTTACCTCTTCAGCGGCAATAGTAGCCAACCCCATGGTGTCAGAACGATGATAATTCCCTGTTGGACTGGCACGTCCCAGAAAATCAGACTGATCGTCAGCCCTCTCTCTCTGTGTCACTCACTTGCTCACACGGCCTATCTAGCCAGCACTAGCTACTAGGCTCTCTCTGTTTATTGAGACGTGAACCACGCCCGATGAACCAAACCAAAACCTGTCACTGTGGTTTTGGAGACTGATTTACATCACCAACTACTAGGGAGCCGACCACTTTACCAATGTATCACTATTAAGCTGGTATCTCAAGCGACTTCCCTTTTTATTTCCTCTTTTTTTATACTTCTTCTTAATTTGACCTACTGAGAGTTGGTCGGTTTGGTTGACGTCGAGACCTCCGCGGTGTTATCCATTCAAATTGTCCATTAACAAGAACACCAATCTATCTTGCTTGCTTCCTCCTCATCAGATGTTATCTCGCTAGACCAAACAGTTCAAAATGGTATAGCCAAGGTCATTAATTCTAGGCCAAATGTGCTGCTGACTGACTGACTGCGATATTATTTGATACTCCCTCACTTTTCTTTCTTCCACAGTTGTGGCTGGCTGCCAGACAGACATGGAACCACAAAAACCGCTGGAAGAGTAAAAATAACCACTACTTTTGTCTAGAACATCATTTCAACTGACATGTTGACATATCATTTGGCAAACAAACCCAAGAGTATGCTGGATCTCTCCACTATATTAATTCCTTTTCAGATTACTGCAGATGGGTCATATTTTTGTGTTGAGCATTACAGACGCACAGTGCTACAGCAGCACATGTACATTATGCATGATTACAAAAATCTACAATCTGATGACTGATCGTTACAGGCAGGAATTACCCGCACAGTTTAATAATCGTAGGTCAGCGGCAAAGTATGTCGCAGCCGTGGCGCCGCTGATTTGTTTGTGAGTGATGCACTGATGCATTATACTTGCATCACAATTGATTGCAATAACAAGAAAGCTGCTCACCCAATGTAGCTTCTTACAAGCAAGACTTCTACATGTCCATCCAACTGAATGCCCATCTATTAAAGCTAATACCAAAAACCTCATCACATATTGTAAACAAGTTGTAACCACCGACACTAAACCACAAATCAATACACTTCTCATTAATGCACATTTTACTCCATCACATGCTTTATTATTCTAAGACGCTTTCTGGCAATTTATGCTACTTGACCCCAGAATAGGAAGCGTTATGAATTAAGCACTGACTTGATAAACAAAATTCATTGACTACATGTAGCACCTAATAGACCCAAGCTACAACCACTTGACCTAGGCTACATGCAAGCACTACCATCACTAGCTTACTTCTAAATTTGTTCTTTTTGAATAAATCTACAAGGGTTGTTTTTAAAGGAAATATATTTGGCTATTATCATTTATATTTTATTGTCAAGAAATTATGAAACAAACATTCAAATAGCAACTCAATTTTGTTTTTGTACAGGATTGATGATGAAAGTTCTTGTACGAATAATTCAATCTGGTTTACCATTGGACTATCATGTTGCAGAGGAGGGTGGCCGGAAGTGGTCAGTGTGCAACCTACACTTAACACAAACAATTCCATTAATATAATTGTAACCCAAATCCCTTTGCTTCTAATTTTTTGCAGTAATAACACCCTAATTTCAACATTTTTTAATATACACATTTTTTCAATCCGTGTTTGCTCACATGTTGCTGTTGACATTGGCCTTGCTTAATTCTATGATGTACGGTATACCAATGATGTATACAATTACAGATGATTAAACAATCTAAAAATATCCACTGAATATGAGACATCCATGAGCAGTTTCTCATATTTCCATTTATGTCGGGTGATTTGGTAAATATATGAATATGAGTTGTCCCTAGCCAAAAACAGCAATATCTTTTGAAGGAGCTTCACATTGAAAACTTTAACGATAAACTTGACGATATACACTCTTCGTCTGAACTTTATGCCATATTCTTCATATATGACTTCATGTTGCAAACTCTTGAAATGAATTTCATATCATGAACTTTTTTTTAAACAGCAAAAATGTTATTTAATTCTTATAGTATAATACACTGAACTTTTATCATAAACTCTTGACATACACTTTATATCATGAACTCATAAAATGAACTTTGTATAATAAACACTTAAAATAAACTTAAGTCTTAAAATGTACTTTAATACTGTAAACTCTCAAAACAAACTTTATAAACTTCACAAACTTTTTATATTGTAAATATTTTACAAACTTTTATATTCCAACTCTCAAAATGACCTTTAGAAAATGTACTCTAATAACAAACAAAATAACAAACTTAATAGCATAAACTCTTAATAATGACCTTGTAATGAACAACGTTATTTTTCAAGTGATATTTACATGTGGACAACGCCTACATTTCCGTTCATGTACGTGGGTCTTTGTAATTTATAGATTCCTGGAAAAGAAACTAACAATATCCACAGCTAACTTCTTAAAAGAAATTGCATTTGACCATACATGTATGAAGTGCGGCAAGTCTGAACAATAACATCATGGGCTTAGATTTGACAGCCCCAAATTATGAATCATTTGCAGTCCTTTATGCTATCACCCTCCCCTCCCTCGAAAGTCTTCCCCTACCTCATTTAAACATGGAAATTATATTAAATGATGAGATTATAAGCCCAGATCTGATGAACCTAAATTATGGAAATTACTTGATAGTTTGTTTATCTGCAGTCCTTTTGTGATAGAATTATTCATGCCTCACGGTGTTTTGTAGCCAGACTTGTCATATTTTATGAAGCAATGGTTTGATGGAATACTATGCCTGTCTGTCTGACTGGTTAGCTGGCTAGCTTGCTGAGATGACTGGGGAAGGATAAATAAATATATACATAGTTGAGTTAAATGGAAAAGGGTAGGGGTAAAGACTGAATTCAACTGAGGTGTTTTTCCACACTATTAAAATAATATGATACATATTAGTTTTAGAAGCCTTTGAAGTCACAATTCAAAAAGGGACAAGTTGTAAGGTTGTTTTGCTAAAAGGAAGCAGAAAAATCTTGTGATTTTTACTATACTTTTGTGCCTATATTGGCCAAATTTGAGCTTCCTGATATTAGTCTTAACAAGCCAGCAATTTCTGATTGATTAATTTTGATGATCAATTTGCACCATCCCTGCCCTATGCCTATGATGAAATAACTCAACCAATCTTCAACTGAATCTTGTGCTTGTACATGTAGACTATTAATTATTTGAGTGTCAAGGTCATGTTAACCACCCATTAGCAATAGCATATTATGTTTTTTGGCTACTAGTAACAGAAGTTCACCTATGGATAAACACTTACGAGTCACATGCTGTTAAAAAGGCATTAAATGTGTGTTTTGCCCTATTTGACATATAAAACAAGTACATTTCTGTGGGATGTTATTTGCTAACTCACTCTCCCTGTATCTATCCATGTCTAGTCTACTCGTAACAGGGTGTGTACATTAAGTAAAGGCATGCACTTTGTATATTTACATGTGGATCTCTTAGTGCAAATGTCATGTACACCATTAGCATTACTTCAAAAATATGCATATGCTTCTCTGCCATTTGTTTGTCAGTCTGTCTGTCTGTCCACCTATCTGTAAATATGCATATGTCTATCCATATGTTTGTATTATCATTTGACACACACAAGTCCCAAAATGAATGCATTTGTTGCATAGATTTGCCAGTGTAAATGCCATGTACACTATTATCAATATTTCTATAGTATACTAATGATGCAAGAGCTTGTCGCCTTGACATGCTCATATACACAGTCGTATTATGACAAAATCCCTTACAGGAAGTACAAAACAACATGTTTCCTTTTCTGTTTACATACCGGGACTTTACGTGATATAAACCCTCCAATAAAATTAATGTAGAAACAGCTGAAAATTTGATGTATTACTTTTTGTGAAGCCTTCACAACTAAAATAAATGGTTTGTTACTGAGAAAGCTGCCACATGCAACTGACATGCAACTAACAAGCTGAAATTTAAGGAACTATTTCATGATTTTAACTAAGAGTGTGTTATTCTGTGTACAACATGTGCATTTATAATGTACACTGTTCCCACCACCCCTGCATGGCTAGGCAATTTCACAAAACTCACCGATTAGGCCTACAATAAAAACATCTAATACTATAATAATTTTTGATCTCAATATTAGCTTTGTTGAAAATATTTGGATTTTAACCATACAGATCATGTCCACATGATACATGTACATGAGAGAAGAAATGTTTCTTTGCATAACCCAACTGAAAACCATTGCCAACCAAAAAGGTGTTGCAGTTTCAGAATGAATATTTTTCATCCGCCAGTCTTTAGTTTGTTAAACACAAAAGAAAAAGAAAACATTTTGTATAATTTTATTTTTATCATAGAATGTCCAAAAGCATAGCATAAACTGTATCACTGATTAGTACTTTTGGGAACAAGACAATTAAACAAGAAATTAAATCCTATATATATATAATCCATACAAATGTTACCATAACCATAGTACAAGCAGCAGCTTTGTAAACTTTTGTCACTATCTAATGAAAATTGGACCCACAAGTTGCTTTAGGTAATCACCAAATTGGACTTTGGTTTCCACTTAATGAACGCCATGGCCAACTCACCCTCAATTACATCAGGTGCTTGCATTCACATGGACAATAACATTCTACTCTCTTCCTTATATGTCTCATCAGTCAAAAATAATCACCAGGGGCTTTGAATAATACACCAGATTCTTATATGAACCAAATACTAGGCATATTTTGTAAGCAGAACTCCAATAGAACATTAAATATGAAAACAATATTTTAGCTTTGTATTTTGGATGTTACAACTTGACATTGAGTGGAAAAGGTTATTTTCAAAACTAATAAATTTATACATTTGCTGTTGTAAAGTTGCCAATAATGTGCGAATGCTGTGTTTATGAGAAAGAGACAAAATCTTAATAATTAAACAGCAGATTTAATTACTTCTTTCTGGAATAAATTAGGGGTTACAACTAATTGCTTGTTTTATTAGCAAATTTTATGTGCAATGGGGAAATAATCACAGTGTCTTAATTAAGAAGTACTAAAGCTTACTAGTATTTTTCAGTGTTCAATTTTTTTAAGTTGAATTGTTATTGCAAAGGGTAATCAAAATAAAATGCTGTAAACAACAATATCCTAGCTACCACAGGTAACTATAAACCACAAGCTATCGACTAATGTACTATTATTGCATGTGGCCACATGCTATCTACTGAAGATAACATTGTACTATTACTGAATGTGGCCAGTGCTATCTACCGAAGATAGCAATGTACTATTATTGAACATGGTCACATGCTATCAACTGTAGATATCAATGTACTGTTATGGCTACATTCAATCATCTGAAAATTCAATCATCTGAAAATAGCATTGTACTATTATTTTAGGATCTATGTTATTATTAAATGTGGCCACATGCTATCTACTGAAGATATCAATGTACTATTATTAAATATGACCACATGCTATCAACTGAAGATAACATACTATTATTGTATGTGGCCACATGCTATCTACTGAAGATAGCATTTTACTATTATTGAATGGGCCACATGCTATCTAATGGAGATAGCAAGGTACAAAAAATATTACCCCATGTTATCTAGCATTGTACCATAATTGAATGTAGCCATGTGCTATCTACTGAAGATAGCATTGTACTATTATTAAATGTGTCAACATGCTACTAAGGATAGAATTGTACTATTATTGAATGGGGCCACATGCTATCTACTGAAGATAGCATTATACCAATATGGCAACGTGCTGCATACTGAAGATATCATTGTATTATTATTAAATGTGGCGACATGCTATCTACTGAAGATTAGGCATACACATTATAATTGGATGTGGTCACATCTACTGAAGATAGTATTTTACAATTATTGAATGGGGCACATGCGATCTACTGGAGATAGCAAAGTCCAATTATTACATATGTCCCCATGTTATCTAGCATTGTACCATATAAATTGAATAGAGCCATGTACTATCTACTGAAGATAGCATTGTACTATAATTAAATGTGTCAACATGCTACATACTATGGTACTATTATCGAATTCGGCCACATGCTATCTACTGAAGATAGCATTATACCAATATGGCCATGTGCTGCATACTGAAGATATCATTGTATCATTATTAAATGTGGCTGCCGCCACATGCTATCTACTAAAGATAACAATGTAATATTATTGGATGTGGCCACTGGCTAGTTACAGAAGATTACAATATATTATTATTGAAATATGGTCACTTGTTATCTACAGGAGATAGCTGTTATTAACTATTATTGATATTATTCACATGCTATGAAAAACCAATTTCCAATTTGTACGAACTGAGCGGACCCTTTTTAACTTTGCTTATCACCTGGATCCCTTTAAAAACACCACAAGATCAAGGGAAATGAGTCTGATGTTGCTAACATTGATTTTGAGATATTGGCAAAGAAAGTGTTCAAATTCTTTTGTTTTCTATTGTTTTCAGCAATTGACAAATTGACATAACTTTGCAAAGAAACATCATATCAACATGGAGTTTTCAGTATCTGGAAGCTCTACATGCCCTCTTTAGAAACATGTTTAAAACTCATTTTCGACCAGGGGCGACATGTGACTCATTCCCCTTGATCATGTCACATATACTTTGATCAGCTCATAATCGGCGGGCCTAATAACATCGCAGATAAATATAAACAAATTTTATTTTGAGAATTTTCTTGTCACACCTCTCCAGAAGCATCACAAATTATTAATGCAAGTCCTATACTTTGTCTACTTTCTTTAACACACAAAACAAAGACCAACAGGTCAACTAATATAGCTCTCTTAATGTGGGTCTATTTTTCGGCGTAGTGGTAAAAGCCTAACAATTCCCGCCTATTACGAGCTGATCAAAGTATAAGATGTCATTTGGTACCTACTGAAGATAACAAAATAAATTTTCAACTGCAAGCTACATTTGTCTTTTTTTTCTGAATAAGGGTTTAACATTGTGTGATGTGTTATATTTTTATATTATAGTTTCATCTCTACCATGCAGTATGGTTTTTCAATTACTAAATGATTTATGCCCAAGACAGATTTGCATTTATTTGAAACCAGGTCAGCTGTAACATGCGGCTACATACAATACCTGGGCCTACATGTACAAACATGCAAGACAGTACAAGACGACTGAAGTGTGCCCCACAACCACATATGGGTCATACTTTGTATTGAGATTCTGAAGGTTTCATTGCACTCTTTTAATTCACATTAGCATGGTGAAAGGGAATATACGCAATTTTAAGGAATTTAGATATGACTTTCTGATTACTATGTAATGTGCTTTAGGCATGTTTCAAAATATGATTTATTTCGGATTTATTTCTTTGACAATAAGAACCTACACATTTGCACATGGAATATTTCAATGCAATAATCAGCTTTCATGAAAAGAAAAAAAAGCTGTAAATTTCTTAAACATACCTAGCTAGATTCAAGTTGTCAAAAAATGCTTTGAGGAGATGCATTCACTTAACAGCACTTGGTCTCATATTCTAAATTTCTCAGCAAGTAATCAATTGAAAAAGATAAAAATAGATGAAATTCAGACTTTGGATCTATAGATAATTTCAAACAGAGTCATATTACTATAGCAGGTTAACAACTTAACATTAAAAAAATGTCTGTCTGCATCTTTATTCAAATTTGTTCTTTTTGGTTGAACTTTATAAGTATTATATATTAGGGTTAGGATTTGGGCACACAAATAAAATAAATGGTTTTGCATGAAATCTGTACTTGAACTGGACTATTAAGTTGTTGATATAACTAGAAATATCCCTTAAGACATGAAGTAATTAAGATATGATATATTTAATCGCAGTAATGGCAACTTAAATCAAGCGGAGTATAATGTATGCTACCTCAATGTCTCACAAGAGGGAGTCTGATCAGTAAGCTTCAACTTGACGAACCACAAAATGAAAATGTTGAACAACAAATCATCTCCCAAAGGAAGAAGGCGTCATCTTTTCCTCTCTCTTACATCACGCTAATATTTCCGGCTATTTTGTAGTTTTCTGTTCTTGCGTCTTCTATAATATAGTCTATGGCGCATGGGAAAGGGAATGATTTGAGTTTTTCTGTTTGGACTAACCCAGACTTGTCTCATGACTCATCAGCAAACCACAGGTCTACTCTGTAATACAATAGACTTGAGACTTTAAACACAATATGTGATTTTATTACAGTGTCCTATCTACACACTTGTTAGCTATGTCTGGGTTATTAGTCATACACCTCTGTGACATTTGCACTACTGAACAAGATATGTCTATAAAATGACAACCAGCAGTCAAAATAGTTATGAATTCATGTACCATACTGTCTGTATTCGATGTCCCTTCCAATAAATGCCCTCCTCAGTTATTTTTCATTGAAAAAGTGATCGAAATGCAGAATGTCCATCTCATATCATGTGAGTAAGCTTAAAACTGAAATTTGCTGACTGTCCTGATCACTAAATTGCATGGACAAAACCTATTCTAACTTACACTTCCATCAAGCTCATTGCCAAATTATAGTAAAATACTTTCATACTTTCACACATCAGAAGAATGCAATTGCAGATGTAATTTCGCAGTATTTACTAATAATACACTGTCATACATGGGGGCCATATAGAATTTGAGCCTGAAAACAAACAAAATGTGGTGCATACATTTTGCAATTTTTTAGCTTTTTTCATTGAAAATTTGCCATTAATAAATGCTCCTTTTGGAAAAATTGCACAACCCTCAAGGTGTTTGATACAGACAATATGGTATTTATGTCACTGTCAATTCAAGGTGGGACAAAGTATAGATGTATCATGCCTTTCTTGTAAATAATTTGAACACACTTGATACATAGGAAATTGTGTTCCTGTGTTAGTAATAGCAATATGCCAGGTGGTGTGTACACTTAGTCTATCTGTCATGTTCAATGTGCCCTACTTTTACAAAATACTTGATTTGAACTGTTGTTATGAACTCGACCTAAATTTACCTGTACAACATATCACAGAATCTTTACTCATAAACAATTCATTTTATAGGCTTTGTTCATTATTGATTAATCTAAAAGCATACTTGTAACACGATCTGGTCCATGGGGGCCAAAGGCGGCAAATTTGAAATTGAGATAAAGGCAAAAATATGAAGTAAAAAAACAGTAAAATACATCTTAACTTTAGACCAAGCATGCTAAAAATTTGGTGTGTTTGGTATTTGATAGCCTAATGTTTGTATTTAAGGTAGTAATTATAGACACTCAATTTTCAAAAATGCCTCATTTGGCCCCCATGGAGCAGACCATGTCACATTTTATCATAATTTTAATCAGTATTGCTCCCATTATCATCCAAGATTCAGCACACCTAATTTCAAAGATTTTTTTAATGTATAGCATTTTTTAAAGGTATCAGTTAGATAAAATAAATTGTCACAACAGAGGCACATTTTTGACCTCTCATTTGCACTTCAATCCATAATGAGCCAAATTTAAAATCATGTATGTTTAAGGGCTGGGGTATGAGCGTTTGGACAGTATTTATTTTGGGACATTAGAGCACATCAGACATATCAATTGCATTCTGAATACTGAAGAATATCATTCTGATATCAAATAATTTGATTTTTGAAATTCGCAATTTAATACACATTTTATGGCAAATCATTAAAAATTGATATTTTTGATATTTAACAGTACTTGAAGTAAACTTTGTAAATCTGATGATTTATACTTAGTGTATGTAAGTGGGATGAAAAGCGATGATCAATTGAAAATTTTGACCTTTCAGATTGAAGATATGGATTTTTTTCCCAAAACACCAAAAAAAATTAGGTCTTTTGGGGAAAAAATCCATATCTTTAATACAAAAGGTCAAAATTTTCAATTGACCGTCTGCTTTTCCTCCCTGCTACATACACTTTAAGAATATATCATTAGATTTATATAATTTACTTCGAGGACTGTTATATATCAAAAATTTAAAAAATATCAAATTTTTATAATTTGTCATAAAATTTGTATTATATTGTGATTTTCAAAAATGAAAATTATTTGATATCAGAAAGACATGCTTCAGTATTCAGAATGCAATTCGATAGGTCTGAGGTGCTCTCATGTCCCACAAAAAATACTGTCGAAACGCAATAAACGCTCATTTTAGATCCCTTAAGTGACCACAGGCTATATGCTAATATCTTGACTTCATTTTTGGGTATTGGCAAGCCTGGTGTAATACAACCCAAATTTGAAATCATCCCATACCATTACTCCTACAAAATGATTCCAATCTCTGCAGTGGATCATTGTATACATTCTAAAGTAATACCGCAGATATCTTGATTCATTACCATGGCAATCTCCATCTCTGATATCTCCAAATTGCTTTCCTCATTTTTCAGATTGTAAATTTTGATCAAACCTTTGACATACACAACCAAAATTACTCAATGGGGTAAATCACCTGTCAGCCTGTGACAAGATATATCTCCAATCTTGATCACAATTACCTGGGATATACAAGGGAAAGAAGAGAGTGCAAATTACCAAAATGGTGCTCCCCTCCTTTGAAACCATGTCAAATCATGAAATGTTGTACCTGTCCTCAGGGATGTGGATCTCCAACATATTGATTGAATTGATATACAGAGGGATAGTGATGCATCTTATTACTTCACATTTAACATATAAAGAAATAAATAAGGATCAAAGTTCAAAAACATCATCATACAGAACCAATTCATATGCATTTAGGTAGCATGTATGCCTGCTGTCTACTGTAGGTAGCAATTTCATACTAATGACAGTGCTGTGTGCATGGTCCAACCACATTTTTATAACCAACATTGATACAAAATTGGATCGATTTAGCCCATATTTATTGATTGAGCTATGAGTTTTAAAATATTGGATGAGACGTGAGTCGAGTCCAATATTTTAAAACTCATAGCTAAATAAATATTAGGCGTAAAGCATCCATTTTATCATTATTATGTTTTGGATCCAATATTTTCACACACTTGGATTCAACAAAACATAATAATGAAAGAATTTGGTTGTGCACGCAATTATTTCTGTTGGTGGTTAGGATTTTTTTAAATTTCACTTTAAATTTTTTTCTATGATTAAAAAACATGGATGATGTTGAATGGAAACCAAAAAGCATGATAATGTTACACCTAAAAAATAAAATAAAGTTATATATAACTCATGCAAAGTTATATATAACTGGAAATATGCATCACTATGAGCTACTATGCATCACATTAAAATTTCAGATGCGTAAAGCCAGGAGACAGGTTGACTACTGTAGATAGCAAACCTTCAAACAAAGAGGGTTTAGAAAGTCTGCATTATGTGAATGCCTGAAGACTGTAGTGTACTCAACTATGCATATGATAACCAACTTAAACAACCACACACAAAATCTGAGAGTGTACCTTTAGCACCTATAGACAAAAAATATTTGCATTTACTTGTGATTGGCATGCATCATGCAGAGAATTTACAATTCAAATGTACATAGCCGTGAGACTTGGCATCTATAGATAGATCACTAACACAGACAGTGAATAGGTGCTACATCCATGAGCTATCTGGGAGGAAATTTAAGAGTTAGGAGAGGGGTACACATGGAGTACTTTCTTTACCAATGTATTATACACAAGAGCACAGACTCTGGCACAATTCCAAGTCCCTCACCGAAGGGACAGTTTGCCTCCAGCTCGTTTACAATGTCCCTGACAAATCTGTATTGTTTTTGTGTTTGTTTGTTTTTCAATAATGCCCCTACCACTCTACCTACGCACTGTTTGCTCTTTCTAAGACACCAATTACTGTTTGATATTTGCCTTTACCAAAGGAGGAAATGCTGAAGGTATATTCTTTTGGTCCACATTTGCAACAATCCAATACATAGCAGATTCTAACAAGAAGTATGTGGTTCATAATTAAGGTTGCCCCACAACAAAGGTATGCAAATAACATAGGTTTGTAAAGACAAAGAATATGCAAATGAAGTAATTAAAAAAAAGCATGCAGCTACGGGGCTCACCCAGGATTCAAAACAATTTTTTGACGACAGCGATTATTTTGAGCATATTCTACAAAATGTGTACTTTTGCAATTAACAAATTTATATAACAGGGGTTATTTTGTGAAATTGTGAAAATTTTAGGCTAAATGCCTTCAGCCCCATCTATTTTGAGTCCAGGGTTCACCTTCTCCTATATATACCTTAGATTCTTTGTGTTGTGTACCTTTAACACCTACAGACACAAACATTTCTTTCTAACTGACATGTATGCATCAGCATGGCACCCAGTGCATTACCAATTCAGATACACATAGCCAGGAGACAAGCTGTCTACAGTAGACAGCAAATTCACCCAGCTGAATAATGGAATTGGTGTACACGTGCATGCCAACACTTCACTCATCAAAATGAATTAATTCAATCATATCCATAACTTATCTAACATCATTTATTGTGAAACATGTTTAGAGGCTGTATTGTCTATGCAATCACTGGTGATAATTTTTTCAGAATTCCTTTTGGCAAAAATGATATCAAAAGTGTTTGATACACATGGGTCATAATAATGAAGATGATCTTTTCTACAATTCACGGAGCAGTATAAAATGTAACATGTGGATCTTATTGCAGAGATGCCTAATTTTTTCAGCTCAACAGGTCTTGTAGCTGTTAAGATTTAGATTCACCTCGTAAGTGATGATAGCAACATTTTTACACATCTTCGAAATCAGGAGTTGTATTTAAATATTGTTTATATGATATCTGTAAGTAATCAATTCTTGGTACACATCCTTACATTATGTAAAAGATGAAAATAGTTTAAAACACATTAGCACATATTCATACTTTATATGAGGATCATACATTAAGGCTTTAAGAAAGCCCAACAATTCACTCACTTTGCTTACGCTATTCAAAGGGTTGCGGTTTGTGGACAGGGCTAGTTCTATACCACAGGTACATAATTGTTCTCTTTAACACCCAAGTCCATTGTCCATTAAGGTGGCTGTGTACTCTCAGACATGCATGTAGTAACAGTGCAATAACTTTGTAATTATTCGCGCAAGAGTATACATTTTATGAAGGCAAGACATCAATAAATCTTAATATAAATACAGATTTGGGGTAAAAACAACAATTTTGAAGAAAATCACAAAAAAAGTGAGTTTTGGCAATATTTGTTAGGTACATCATAACAAAAAACACTCTTTCCAAAATATTTTATTTTGTTTTTAGCTCAATCTTGAGGCTCCATTCCAAAAACGGTTTTTTATTTTTTGATATTGGCCTTATTTTTTGAGATATTGACCATATAAGGCATCAAAATGAACTTTTTAAAATTCAAAAACGCCTATTTGCACAAAAATGATGCCCAAAATCGAAATAGACCAAAATATAAAAAATGAGAAAACCGTTTCTTGAGTCGATCATGCTTTTTACGATGATCATATTTGCTTACCTATAGATGCTGTATTTATTGAGTTATCGTGTACCTAAATCGTCACTTTACCGAGAAAATGAACATTGAAATAATGGCCGTTGAAGTTTAAAGTGGTCACATTTTGCACTTTCATCGAATCTCACAGGAAAATGCGACAGTTTTCGCTTTTGTAACTTATATTACGTGAACATCGGGTAAATCCACAGCCCTTGAGAAGTTTGAGCGAAATCCATTCATAACTTGATATTTAAATCGGGGAAAGAACTTGAAAAACCCACATTTTATCAGCTAAAACGGAGCCATTTGACCACTAGGTTTTTGTGAAATCAGTGCTTCCGTGGTGTTTCCATAAGATGCGCCACGCATGCAGATAAGCGTCACAGCGTATGCGTCAGCGTATTTGTCTTGCGTTAACAAATTGCGCGATCACGCAACGCGATGAGTTGTTGCGCGTGTACCTTGCTGGTACAACAAAGATTTTCTTTCCTTTTCAATTTCAAACACGAGTGGAATAGTGAAATAAAATCCTTAAAATATTGCAGTTGGAGTTTACAAATCTGGATTTTCATTCCTTGTATTTATAGAAAACATAACAAGGTACAAACATATCATAAAAACTCAATTTTGAGAAAGAAACAATGGCTAGAGTACACAGCCGCGTTAATGCCATTATTGCATAAACAGTAACTTGTCCATTATACTTCATAAAGTTACTTGCCCATTATACTCCACTTGTTAGTTTTCAGTTTTCTTTTTAAAGAACTTTCATGATTTACCATCAAAATTATCTTGACCCTCTGCAAAGGCTATACTATATTTTATTGAGTTCCTCCAACTATAGCAATTGGGCACTGCTCAAAATGTAAACAATTGTGTGAATTGGTTTTCAACAAACACCCTCCATCTCCAAACAGGTTGGCAATTTGGCTTGATTTAGGAAATTTGAGATGACTTGTTATTGACGATCATTCTAGATATGGTTACATTCTGGTGTAATCATCATTGGGATATTCCAGCTGGTAATCACACCCCCTATGGAAGACATGTTATTAATCTTCTACATAGGAGTGTGTGTTTCAAATGGGGTTACATGAATGGGTGACTCCCATTTGAAATCTACACTCCTGTGGGAGATTAAGATCATACATGATACATAGGAAATTGTGTCTTTCATACAGGGTGTATGAATTTTAAATGGAATAGCCAATTGTCACATGACCAGTTTACCTCTTCAGCCAAACCAATTACTTTCCACAGCAATTAAATTATGTAAATTGTGTTGCCCTTTATAATGAGAAAAGGGAGCCACCCACAATATACACTGAACCAAATATTTATTGTGTGTGCAATTAAATCAGAGCCTAAAGTTTGACAATTGTCTTCTTACTAAGTTCTTAGACGACAAAAAAACAACCACCCTGTTCTACGGGCGGACAGACTTTTCAAGTAGCGTTGGTTAGTGGGGATTTTTTTTTTCTTTTCTTGCAAAATATCTTTAAAAATCTGTAAATATATTTGGAATATAAAATTCCTGAAATTTTCGAAATTTAGGTCAGCATTCATTTGTACAGGAAAAAATACCCCCAATTTCTAAAAATCTGGGTTGCTCAGGCCCATAGAATAGGATTTTATTTTTGTTGCCTTCTTACAAAATATGAAAAAAAAACCTATTTTTGAATCTTAGCACTTCCAATTTTTAGAACAATAAATCTGTAAAGGCCATAAATATCTTTCCATTTTCATCCTATCGTAGGTCAAAAGGGCAATCAGTGCCCAACATTGTGCAACTAACCCAAAGTGATCGGATTTTGATATATGGACTTGATAAGTCCAAGGATATCAAGAGACTCTTTCAAGACATATCTAAAATATGACACAGATTCAAATAACCAACTAATCCTCATAAGTCTCTTAGTCCATTGAGCATACAATCGACATTGACAGATAAGTATTCAATAATTAAAAACTGGATTTTACCTTATTATGAGTATGGCCATGGACTTTAAGATGCATATTCAGATTTTCAAGAAACAAATGTAAAACCACAAGATGGCCTTTTGCTCTCAATATCAAACTGTGAAATAGACATTGATAGCATAGACCAAATTCATACTAACAATCAGTGTCAGATATAGCAATATAATGCTATCTACTGTAGACAGCAATACATGTCTTCCAAGTCATACAGCACTTAACAACTTTTACCCATGTAAATATGATTATGCATTAACTCAAGTGTAGAATTTAAATTGCAAATTGGGTTCTATATTTGGTGACCTATCTCGGTCATTAATTATGGGTATCTCACTTGGTTCATTAAACAAACTCATATCCCATGCCTCACTTCTTCTATGCAGTAATCATAGCATATCTACTTCCCCAAGTGCTGAGGGTTTTTGTTGAACAAGTAATTACAAGTCGTAGGCAGAGTGCAACACTATCTTAAGTGCAGTAGAATGTAATAGCTGCCTTTTGTAAAACACCTATTGTTTGCAGCACAATCTCCTCATCATGCTCATTGTAAAGTGTGGATGTTCTGTATACTTTCCTGATAGCCACTTAGCTAACCCCAAGATATCACCTTTACATGTAGGTTGGTGTTTTGTCTAGTGTTATTGGTTAAAAGTAAGTGCATTTATTGAAATGTTGCAAATGGCAGCTATTGCATTCTACTGCACTTACTTCTACTGCACTCTACCGACGAAGTGATATAACCAACTTGACAAAACAAGTAAACTAGTTCTTTGTTGAACATGTAGCAGAAGTATTTTTTATTCAATCTTATTCAAAGCAGCATTTTTAATCAAACGATAGGCCGCTATAAGATTCCAGACGATAAAACTCACGTTTTAGATTTGTTTGTGTAAGGTATCATTACCCTCCTACTGTGTTTCTGTGTGATTACAAGTGACATGTATAAATACAGACATCATCAACCATCAATGAAAAAACAAAATAGTCTGAGAAGACACAGCTAGTATCATTACATTTCAGCATCATGCACTACAGATAATCTTCCCAGATACACGCGCAAAAGGTGTGCAAGAAATATCAAGCTATGCTTAGATGGGCATGACACTCCCAAGAGTTTGATACTCCAAATGTATATAAAATTCTAAGTGGCTCTGACTTCAGTGGCAGCACCACAGGGCATGCTTCCCAGACAGAACTCCTCTCACCCCCTGCCCCCATCCAAATCCATAACGAAAGTTCCACTTTTTGTGCCAATTTTGCACAAAATTTGTTGATTTTGCCCCCCTCAAAATTCCCTTTTGCTCATTGCCCATGATACAAACTCTAAGTACACTTGGAGTTTCAATTAAACCTTCCTCAATATCTTCAGATTTTGGTGGTTAAAATCCCTTTGAGTACCAAATGGGTCCGCATGGCTGAAAGCCCTGACTAAACCTTCAAGGGTTCTGATCCTGTAAGTTTACTCATAGTGTTACCTTCCATGAGGACACAGCTAATGCTGTACCAATAAAATAGCATTCACAATTCACACACATGATCTGAGCAAATACAGACAATATTTTGTTGCACAGCAGGTCTAGAAATTCAAATGTGAATATGTGAATCCATTTGTGCAAAGTTTCTTGCAAATCGTCAACAGGGTGAATTCACATGGATCTGATTTGATTTGAGTTTATTCAGCATATCATCATACCGTCAAAAAACATATTGCACAGAACATACAAAAACACAATTTGTATAAAATGCAAATTGAAAACATAAAATATTAGCATGATAATAAGCCACGGATGTCCCTTACTTAAAGTCAGAGACTTATTTCCTAGGTCCTTCAAATTACACCGCAAACCACAAATACTTGGGAGTAAACATCAATAGTAACTTGGACTGGAAACAACACATTCAAAACATCACCTCCAGTGCTCGGAGTACCCTAGCCATCCTTAGAAGAAATATTTCCTCCTGCCCGTCTGATGTCAAATCACGGGCCTACCAAGCCTTAGTTCGTCCAAAACTCGAATACTCTTCAGCTGCTTGGAACCCCACCAACAAGATCAGGTGAACAGGATTGAAGCTATTCAGAGGCAAGCGGCGAGATTCGTCAGTAACAACTATGAAAGAACAGCCAGCGTCACTGATATGCTAAAAATCCTGGAGTGGGAATCCCTCGCCACACGGAGGTTGCTCAACCAGTGCTCGATGTTCTACAAGATCCATTTTAGCCTGGTGAACATACCATTCCCATCTTGTGTCATATCAGCTACCCGACAAGGAAGAGCAAACAATATCTTGAGCTACAATAACATCCAATCTCGTGTGAACACGTACAAGTATTCGTTTTTTGTACGAACCATACCCATCTGGAACCGTCTACCAACAACAGTGGTTCAAGCATCTTCTATAAAGCAGTTTCAGACGCTGGCCCTTCCAGTGCTGAGGGAGATGCAACCCACCTCCACCCACCAGAAGCTGTAGGCAGCCATGGTTTTTTACTTGCACCAATGTAATTTTGAGCACCCGAGGCACTTCTGCACAGCACTTTCTCCAAGGACAAGCGTCAGCTTACTTATGGAGTATTCATCTCAAGACTCAAGACACAATAAACAATGAAAATATATACAACTATTTAAAACATGAAACACCTGGATTACAATATTAAAAACTATATTTCCATGTGGTGTAAAAGGTTTTAAACATTTGGTATAAACATTGAGTTTACAGAAAAAATATGTACCGGTCATGAAACACTGAATTTGACTCCCAGTTTGACAATGTATATCGCATATACCCCTTATATTTGGGTTCAAAATTGGTGGGAAACAATTTGTTTCTAGTACTGCTGCATTATAATGAAATTCTACCCTTAAAAGATAAATTTCAAAAGGCCCAATTTAATAATAGCTTCTATTAATATAAAAATCACCTATAAAATGGACTGTGCAAACATTAATTTTAATATGGTTGAAATGAATGCATAATATTGAACAGCAAAGTGTATACCAGGAACTTTGTTGCATAAAGTACAAGTCACCCTGGTAACATCTGCACATTGAAAAATCTGAATAAAATTATTATTTCCAGGCTGCATTGAGCTTGAAAACATACTAACATCCTGCACATATTATAGTAAAGCATGAAATATTCACATGCATCAAAATTTCACCAACTTTGCAAGCACAGTTGATCTGCAAAATTTCCATGCACTGTAAACCAGGCCTCTAAGGAAATGTACAAATTCATGAAAATTTCATGTCATAGAAAAAATATTTAATTATTCTCTCCGAACATGAAATTTTAATGCCACAAAAACATCATGCTTTACAGAAAATGTTCACTAAAGGCACTTATCACAGTGATTTGATACATCTCAAAATCTTGAAAAATCATCAAAAATTTAATTTTTTAATTTGTGTAAGGAGTAGCACAAAAGCGCCCTAAGAAGGATACAAATTGAACATTTTACCCGGGGGTCACTCCCATTGTGGCCTGTACACCATCCACAATAATAAAAATGTGTAAAAGGGTAGTTTTTCGTGGGTAGGCAATCTAGGCATGATACGCACATATCGTGTTTAGGGTGTCAAAAACATGAAAAATTGGGAAAAAGGGGAGCAAAATTGCAATTGCTAATACGTAGAAATAAAATTTAGGGTATGATATTTGATGCAAGCAATAATGAAATGGCGCATGTTACCTGTTTAGGGTATTGTTTTAGCCAAGGGTTAAATCCTTTTTAGGGTGCTTTTCAAAAGTTGATTATCGCGGATGGTGTACAGGCCACAATGGGAGTGACACCCCCCGCAATTTTAATGTTTACGCTTCTGTCCTTATGGACACTGTCTGCATCTTGCATTTGGGTTGAGCTTTAGATTTTTTCAGCTGTTGATTTCTTACTTTTTCTCATTTTTTTCATTTGAAAAAACTACTAAGAAATTCAGTCAACATAAAAAAATCCCAATATTTTATGTTTTTTGCAGGGTGGATCACTGATAATTGCAATTACTTAATTCTGTTATCTAAATTGACACAGTATAATGGATAGCAAAATGCATGACTTGTCTCATCTGTATAAGAGCATTAATAAAAGGGTATGAAGTTAATCAGGCTCATAACCCTTTGATACGTGCAAGAGTCCAGTCATTAACATTGCGCACAAAATGCTAAATTCACACTATAATGAGGAAAGGCTAAATATATATTTAGTATGGTGAGTGACTGAAAGTTCACCAAGCTGTACTATGTGTTGGCAAATCCCCCTGTCAGAACTCTTGCCCCACCAGCAAAAACCCAAAATTACGAAACTATCCACCTTTTGCAGCAATTTTGCGCAAAATTTCTTGATATTGCCCCCCCTTTACTTTTCCCCCTCATTTCTCTCCCCCAAAAAATTTGGTGCTGCCACTGCAAGTCGAGTATCAATTCTTCTAGTAAGTTCTGTATGATTACTATGATTAAGGTGTCACAGCAAGTGTACATTTCAAGCAGACTGCCTGTACTGCCCTGTAGGTTTACATGACCGATCAAATCAAATCAGTCCACGCATATTAGATAATACCGTCTGTGCATAATTCATGAGTCATGTGTTTTTCTTGACATTGACAATGGAGGTATCAATTTTAATTACCGTATTGATACCATGCTTCCATCGGGGCTTCCATTAATTACCGTATTGATACCATGCTTCCATCGGGGCTTCCATTAATTACCGTATTGATACCATGCTTCCATCGGGGCTTCCATTAATTACCGTATTGATACCATGGCTTCCATCGGGGCTTCCATTAATTACCGTATTGATACCATGCTTCCATCGGGGCTTCCATTAATTACCGTATTGATACCATGCTTCCATCGGGGCTTCCATTAATTACCGTATTGATACCATGCTTCCATCGGGGCTTCCATTAATTACCGTATTGATACCATGCTTCCATCGGGGCTTCCATTAATTACCGTATTGATACCATGCTTCCATCGGGGCTTCCATTAATTACCGTATTGATACCATGCTTCCATCGGGGCTTCCATTAATTACCGTATTGATACCATGCTTCCATCGGGGCTTCCATTAATTACCGTATTGATACCATGCTTCCATCGGGGCTTCCATTAATTACCGTATTGATACCATGCTTCCATCGGGGCTTCCATTAATTACCGTATTGATACCATGCTTCCATCGGGGCTTCCATTAATTACCGTATTGATACCATGCTTCCATCGGGGCTTCCATTAATTACCGTATTGATACCATGCTTCCATCGGGGCTTCCATTAATTACCGTATTGATACCATGCTTCCATCGGGGCTTCCATTAATTACCGTATTGATACCATGCTTCCATCGGGGCTTCCATTAATTACCGTATTGATACCATGCTTCCATCGGGGCTTCCATTAATTACCGTATTGATACCATGCTTCCATCGGGGCTTCCATTAATTACCGTATTGATACCATGCTTCCATCGGGGCTTCCATTAATTACCGTATTGATACCATGCTTCCATCGGGGCTTCCATTAATTACCGTATTGATACCATGCTTCCATCGGGGCTTCCATTAATTACCGTATTGATACCATGCTTCCATCGGGGCTTCCATTAATTACCGTATTGATACCATGCTTCCATCGGGGCTTCCATTAATTACCGTATTGATACCATGCTTCCATCGGGGCTTCCATTAATTACCGTATTGATACCATGCTTCCATCGGGGCTTCCATTAATTACCGTATTGATACCATGCTTCCATCGGGGCTTCCATTAATTACCGTATTGATACCATGCTTCCATCGGGGCTTCCATTAATTACCGTATTGATACCATGCTTCCATCGGGGCTTCCATTAATTACCGTATTGATACCATGCTTCCATCGGGGCTTCCATTAATTACCGTATTGATACCATGCTTCCATCGGGGCTTCCATTAATTACCGTATTGATACCATGCTTCCATCGGGGCTTCCATTAATTACCGTATTGATACCATGCTTCCATCGGGGCTTCCATTAATTACCGTATTGATACCATGCTTCCATCGGGGCTTCCATTAATTACCGTATTGATACCATGCTTCCATCGGGGCTTCCATTAATTACCGTATTGATACCATGCTTCCATCGGGGCTTCCATTAATTACCGTATTGATACCATGCTTCCATCGGGGCTTCCATTAATTACCGTATTGATACCATGCTTCCATCGGGGCTTCCATTAATTACCGTATTGATACCATGCTTCCATCGGGGCTTCCATTAATTACCGTATTGATACCATGCTTCCATCGGGGCTTCCATTAATTACCGTATTGATACCATGCTTCCATCGGGGCTTCCATTAATTACCGTATTGATACCATGCTTCCATCGGGGCTTCCATTAATTACCGTATTGATACCATGCTTCCATCGGGGCTTCCATTAATTACCGTATTGATACCATGCTTCCATCGGGGCTTCCATTAATTACCGTATTGATACCATGCTTCCATCGGGGCTTCCATTAATTACCGTATTGATACCATGCTTCCATCGGGGCTTCCATTAATTACCGTATTGATACCATGCTTCCATCGGGGCTTCCATTAATTACCGTATTGATACCATGCTTCCATCGGGGCTTCCATTAATTACCGTATTGATACCATGCTTCCATCGGGGCTTCCATGTGTGATGATGTTTTTATTCAGTTTATTCCTATTTTTATCTTTGGATGAAATTTGAAGTACATTCATGTCTGAAAGTTGTGAAAGATGCCAACAAAACTGGTCCTCCAGCAAATTTATTCATCGGGTCCACCCAATCTGATCTCATCTTCCTATAAGATATGCAGAGAACAACCAAAATGTTGACAAGGGATCAAACTGAACAAGAATCAGTCAATTGATTCCCATGCAACTATGTAACAATATATTCTTAGAATCTGATGATATTTGTCAAATTTAAATACAAAATTTTAAAACGTGTATAGTCTGTATGAATTCTGAAGAAGGACAAAGTAATGGCGGCCGATATAAAAACAAGACCAAGTATTGAAACAACGCAATCTCTGATTGACCCAAACTACTAGATGCCACATTAAACACCAAAACATAGCAACCCATCTTGCACAGGACCATACCATTATTTCCGCAGCATCAGGTTTTTCAACCAAGGGGTTCAAAACGTTATTAATATTGAAGACCTAATTGCCCACTCCAACAGATGACATGACATATCTTTGAATATCACTACCATAATCTACATAATTAGCACCCCTCTCCTAATACCTCCCCTATGTGATTTTTCAAGTGACCAATGCAAGTCTGTTTAACTAAAGTCTGTCAAATATCTAAATAAAATTACCATCTTAACCTTTAAGCTTGGAGTTATGATGATTTTGACTTCAACTACACTGTATTTTTCATGTTTATGTGTGTAAATTCCCAATTTGTATTCCCATCATTTTAATAAAAAGCGCCCCCTGAAAGTGACTGTTTAACATACAGGCCACTAATTAGGTAGGACATGGTTATGCAGTAAACCTTTTCTTCTGTGGATTTCCTATATTGAAAAACAGAACACAGATATATCTGATATCATTTTCAATCTATAATTTTCATTCAAATTGGCATTACCAGATAACTAAATCATAACGGTCCATTTATTAAATCTATAACATATACAAACATACATCTATCTCTCATGTAGCAAACTGATTATAATTCAGTTGACATTTAACTATGGATTTGACATACCCACTGGCAAATATAAGGAAGTCTACACGAATAAATGCATAGGAAATGCGACCCACCCTACCCATGTGTTATAGAATTCACCAGGCCTATAATCCAATGCCACCCTAATTATCTATCTAGACACAACAACATGTATGCATGCACATCACATTAGCCGTGTTCACATTTAGAGTTACACCGGACGTAAACTTACGCTAACATTGATAGCAATTCCACAAATATTTTCTCTACTCCTACCACATGTCCACACCTGGCTTACTCCTAGCACTACGCCGACCAGTTCTACCAAGCATTCACTTCTGGTCAGCGTAAAAGTCAGCTACCACTTCTGGTGTTACTGTTACCTTCTTCAATCACGCGATATGTAATTTCTTAGTTCCAACCAAAATAAGGTCAAACTTTTACCGGGTGCCAGGCGTAGCAGCGTTCACATTGTAACTTACGCCTGACAGAGATTACACATAGCTTGCTACTCCTGACTTTTGTCAGGAGAAAATCGTCTGACGAACAGCTGGCGCAACTTGCGCTGACCATCGTTCACACTGCCACTACTCCTGGCAGCGCGTACCGCTACTCCTAGCAACTTACGCCGACCAAGTTCCGCCGGGCGTATGTCCGACAATGTGAACACAGCTATTATATGCAAAGCAATAATATTTTCATAGCAGTTTATTTCATGAATACTTAAAGAGCTCAGTTGTGCTAATATTAAAAACACTAACATTTTTTTTTGTAAGTCAACCATGAATAATCCTAGCATTTAGCTCTAGGTCCAGAGACACTCGAAACCGAAAACACCCTTTTTTTGCAATCTGGGTACCGAGATTGCAAAAGTTGTGCTGTAGGAAAAAATATTTAGAACTTAAAACTATTGACTGTCTGCCATTTGTAAATGCTATGTTGCAATCATCAGATATAGAAAACTAAGCAGTGAAAAATAAGAGGTGGCATCCTTACTAAAACTGCAATATCAATCATTATGTTGCATTGTTGCTATTTTGTACATTTTTATAAGTTATTGTTGTGAACACAACTTTTTAAGATATGAATAGTCAGAACTTTTTAGAGCCTGTGAAAATCTCTCTCCCTATAACCTTGGACAGGTGAACACACTTGACTCAACCAAATGCAATATTCAATTCAAATTTATGATAAAAACAGAAGTTGTTGTTTTTTTGGAGGGAGAGAGATCAATATACCGTATTGGTCCGAGTATAGTCCCACCCGTTTTTTATGTGAAAATTTTTCACAATTGGGGGGTGGGATTATACTCGAATTTCAAAAAAAAAAAAAAAAAAAAAAAATTGTTTTTTTAAGTTAATTTTTTTTCGGTTTTTGAGTGTCCCTGGACCTAGACCTAGATGCTAGGATCATTCATGGTTGACCTAAAAAAAAAAAAAAAAAAAATTCAAGATATTTTTGTATTTTTAATATGAAAATTGATACTTTGTATTCATGTCATAGTCTATTCATGATTTCAAAATGCATTCAAATTCAATGCATTTTGAAATCATTAATAGAGTATAACATGAATACAAATTATCAATTTTCATATTAAAATACAAAATATCTTGAATTTTTTTTTTTTTTTTTTTAGGTCAACCATGAATGATCCTAGCATCTAGGTCTATGTCCACTCCAAAACCAAAAAAAAAAAAAACTTAAAAAAAAAAAAAAAAAAAAATTATACTCGGCGTGGGACTATACTCGACGAATCACGGTAATTTTGTAGCTTCCTGGTTTACTATAAATTCTAATACAAGCACAAAGCAGCAATGTCTTTTCATTTGCGTTCTTATAATATATTTATTTTTTACTCACATAAATATATTTCCCATAGGTGATATCTGTGCAATTTTCATGTAAGAAGCAATTAATATTAACATTTGTATTCTATTTGATCCATTGCAATATTGTTGTTGTGTTATGTGAAAGTTTAAAATACGTCTTCAACACTTACTATTTTCGTATATTTCTGAGAAACCCTTCTATGTTATTAGCGGGTTTTGTTGTGTTGTTTTAGGTTTTGGGGGGTTCTCTTTCTTTTTAAAAGTCATGGCAGATCATGCATTTTTGAATGTTAACTATTTTAAAACAATTTCATGTTTTGGTATAAACCTGTGTTTTCTTGTTTGATCAATGTGGGAACAACATGTGCTATCTTCAGTAGATAGCATAATTATAATTATCTACCACAACAGCAACTTGTATAAATATGGGTCTTCAGATTTGATCTGTGTGAGACAGGAACAACATTTGCTATCTTCAGTAGATAGCATATAATTCTCTACCTCAACAGCAACTTGTAATAGATTTTTTACATGGTAAGTAGTTTTAAAGATTTCATGTTTTTGTATAAATCTGTGTTTCCTTGTTTGATCAATTTGTGGGATCAACATTTGCTATCTTCAGTAGATAGCATATAATTCTCTACCACAACAGCAACTTGTAATAGATTTTTTACATGGTAAGTAGTTTTAAAGATTTCATGTTTTTGTATAAATCTGTGTTTCCTTGTTTGATCAATGTGGAAATAGCATGTGCTATCTTCAGTAGATAACATATAATTATATACCACAACATTAACTTGTAATACAATTTTTATATGTTAACTAGTTTTAATGGCTTCATGTTTTTGTATAAATCTGTGTTTCCTTGTTTGATCAATGTGGGAATAACCTGTGCTTTCTTCAGAAGATTGCATATAATTATCTACCACAACATCAACTTGTAATAGAATTTTTACATGTTAAAATTTGCTATCTTCAGTAGGTAGCATATAATTCTCTACCACAATAAACTTGTAATAGATTTTTTAATGATTTCATGTTTTTTTTATAAATGTGTTTCCTTGTTTGAGCAATGTGGGAACAACATTTGCTATCTTCAGTAGATAGCATATAATAATTACCACAACATCAACTTGTAATAGATATTTTACATGTTAACTAGTTTTAATGATTTCATGTTTTTGTATAAATCTGTGTTTCTTTGTTTGATCAATGTGGGAATAACATGTGCTATCTTCAGTAGATATCATATAATTCTCTACCACAACATCAACTTGTAATAGAATTTTTACATGTTAACTAGTTTTAATGATTTCATGTTTTTGTATAAATCTGTGTTTCTTTGTTTGATCAATGTGGGAATAACATGTGCTATCTTCAGTAGATATCATATAATTCTCAACTACAACATCAACTTGTAATAGAATTTTACATGTTAACTAGTTTTAATGATTTCATATTTTTGTATAAATATGCATCTTCTTATTTGATCCATGTGAGAAGGGAACAACATTTGCTATCTTCAGTAGATAGCATAAAATTCTTTACCACATTTGCAACTTGTAATAGAATTAATTTTTACATGTTAACTTGTTTTAATGATTTCAATTTTTTGTATAAATATGAGTCTTCTCATTTGATCTGTGTGAGAAGGAACAACATTTGCTATCTTCAGTAGATAGCATAAAATTATCTACCACATTAGCAACTTGTAATAGAATTAATTTTTACATGTTAACTTGTTTTAATGATTTCATGTTTTTGTATTAATCTGTATCTTCTCATTTGATCCATGTGAGACAGGAACAACATACGCTATCTTCAGTAGATAGCATATAATTCCCTACAACAGCAATTCAATTATAAATTATGTCAAAGTGATATTGTAGCAATGCCTTTTTATTCAACTCTGAGCGCTCATGTTTTCCACAGCGGGTGACACATGTTAGTGTCTTTCATCATAGCAACTAATTTGATCTAGATTGCTAGCATGTTGGCTGTTTACATCATACATGTATACATCCCCTAATATCCCATACATCCCCATCTCTCAGTGCACAGTTCTGTCACCCCAATATACTTGCATACTCACATAATGACCTTTGGATGTGTTAGGTACAAAAACTCATAATCGACAACATGAGGTCAACTTTTGAGCCATCAATGGTGAATAGAGTTATTGAACTGTGCCATCAGAATTGAGTTCATATTGGCTCATAGTAATCATATCTCAGAATCTTGCGACAGATTGAAAATTAAAAATAGCATCTGGTTTTCATATGCTATGATTACAATACTGTTTCAAGCTAATGCACTTGCCCTACTAGAGCAAATGTTTTGTTTCTTTCCCCCCTTTTCTTATTTGTGACATGATCAAGGGGAATGAGTCGCATGTCGACCCTGGTCGAAAATGAGTTTTACATATGTTTCTAATGAGGACATTTAGAGCTTTCAGAAACTGAAAACCCCAAGTTGATACGACTTTTCTTTGCAAAGTGACGTCACTTTATCAATCACTGAAAACAATAGAAAACAAATGAATTTTAACACTTTCTTTGACAATATCTTAAAATCAATGTTAACGACATCCGACTCATTCCCCTTGATCGTGTCACATTTCTTCTTTCAGATTTAATTATATTTCTATTGGATACATATGTGATGCAATCATGCAAAATTTGGCATTTGTTGAGGAGTCAATTTTAATGTCTCCAAGTCATAAAGCTATTCCAGATGATATCCATAGACCTTCCATGGAAGACTTTCGTACCCAGGGAGTGTTACATGAATGGACGACTTCATATAAATCTACACTCCCTGTGTGGGAGATTATAGTAATGTCTTCCATGGGGATATATGGATTTAAATAGAATAGCCTATTTGATTTGCCTTATTGAGAGATTATTTTGATCCAAATTTGGGCCATGCTTCCTCATAGGGATATATCTGTATGCTGCTGAAAACAATTGTACCAACAAATTAACACTTAATTATTTTGAGCATATCTCAAACTTAATTTCAAAGCATTTCTAATTATAAAGTTTCTCCCTTTTGCACTCTCTACTAATGTGCACACCCTGATTGTTGTGAAAAGTGTTAGGTCTCGACTTGGTTTGGTATGCCCTAAAAAACCTGATTGCACAAACCAATCAAGACTCTAATTTATTTGCTTACTCCCACACTACAGAAGTGAAATAATGAATGATGGCAATAAATCAAGTCAAGACATATGCTATGTAATTACTTTGATTTTGCTTGTTGGGTGCATGCCAATTTGGCAAATACTGTGTTTCTTAAAACAAATTTTAAATTGAAACAGTGTAACACACAAACCATTAAAAAATTACCATTACTTTAAAGAGGGAGAAGGAATCTTAACACAGTTTCTAGAAATTGTTTCCAGAATCTCAGAACAGGCTGAAGTTCACTACAACAGTAATTATTTCTCCCCAACAAGAAGAAAGTTCACCAGAACGCAAAAGAATTTGGTGCACTCACATGCATAATACAAAGTTGGTGTGAAACATGAGAATGAGCCATACTGCTCACACAGTCAGTTTTGAAAAGAGTAGGGTGTTGATTTTAAGAATGTAAGTGAAATTATTGTGATCTCAGATAAATAGAATCCAGATCCAGGGGCATAGCAAGGGGTGGACAGGGTGGACGAAGTTCTGGGGCCGGGAGGGTTCACAGGCCCGACCAAATGCAAAATGAAATAAGGCTTGTAAAGGAGATGTTAGAAGGGCCCTGCACTTGTCCTTGTCCATGGGGCCCCTGAGACTCTTGCTACACCCCTGCCAGCATCCCACAGGGGAAAAGAGAGGGCAGTGTGTCTCATGCAGGAGAGTGGCTTCCCCATGCACCCTATGGGTATGCCACTCAATTGTTTGAATGATAGCTAATGAAACCTTTGTGTTTTCATTGATATCGTTATTGTAGGTTTAGTTTACCTTCTTCTGTTTTTTATTCTCAAAATAATACTCCTTTCAATTGCTTCTAAAAATGAATGCTTGTAGTACCATCCCGAAACCTGGGACTACATCTACTTCCCATACAAAATTAGTTTTACAAATTAGGTCAATTTATACATGGAAGTAATGAAGTGTGGCTCACTATGGTAAGAGAATACAAGCCTAAACAGAGTAGAACAACAAGACATGGTGGGTGACAGGGACTACAAGCTTAGCATCCAAATAAATATATAAAGGAACATGTAAGAACCTGCTGTTATCTCACACTGAACTTAATTGAACATCTCAGTAGGATGAGTATATTATCTCGGTGACTAACTGATATCTCTTCATCATGGTAAGGGTCATGAGGATTACTTGTTTTTTAATTTCCATCTTGAAAATAATCCAGATTATTTGAAGCATAAACATGTTATACTGATTGTTTATTTTGAATATAATAATAGTAGCTTTTGCATCAAACCATGTATCCATTTGTTTGATACCAAATTTAAACTTAGCCATGTAAAACTTAATCCTAAGATAATTAATTAGCTCTGTATTTTCTTACTATTATAGTAACAAAAAAAACCAAGTATAATATTTATTTCTGATCAAATTAATAGAATTATTTTACTTCATATTTTTCACAAAAACAAAGCAAAACAAATGCAAGAACCAAGCTTTGCCCATTTAAATCATGTGAAATATGTGTTTTCAGATCAATTTTGAAATATACAGCGGAATCAAAAATATATATTTTCAAAGAATTGTGTACATTGTTTCAACACTGAAAAAAAAGATACTAGTTTGGGTGACCTCAAATCATCATTTACTTATTAGAACTATTTTCCAATTACTGATAAAAATCACACCTCAAAAGCAGTGCAACCTCAAACAAACATTTGTTTCAATTTGGCCAAGAGCAAGCACATGGCGGCAGAGACCCAGCCCTATTGCATGTACTAGCTGCATGCAGCAGGCGGCTAGATATATACCGGCATTAGCAAGCATCTTCAACGATGGGTCACGTGGTTGCCTAGCGATGACGTAGTGATGAGGAAGATGCTCCCAGGCCAATAATATGCAAATTAACTGCATTCGCATAAGTCCCAGAGGTCAACTCAGGAATGATGGAGGGCGATGATGCGCTCATATGGAATAAACAAATTATCTGTTGCAGAGGGCAGTATATTGGTTGGCACATTTATCAGGAGAAAGAAATTGGGAATGATTTGAAGAGCAGAGACGGTTTGTATTTGGTAGGAGGCCACCATGGCAGTTATTACATTAGTGCTTTTGATTTAGTGTTCTTGTTGTGAGGGCAGGCAGCAAATGCTTTTGCACTAGCTGCTTCATGTGGATAGCACTTTCAGGTTTATAAATCTCTCCAGAATACTTTGCAAATATGCTATCTACAGTAGATAGCTAATATCTAGTAAAGATGTACATACATGGTGCTTTCCATTATATAGCAAATGTATGGAGCAGGAAAACATTGTGCTTAAAAATACCATAAAAACCATACCAACCTGAAAAAACTTTGTGTTATATTAATTAGAGAATAAAAGATAGGATTTCTTTCCTATCCAATATCATGTTATAATGTATGGGCTGGCCAATATTTTGTTTAGTGGATGCCAGCGCACTATGCTAAATATATTGGCCAGCCCAACCATTATGACATGATATTGGATAGGCAAAGGACATTTGAATCCTATCTTTTGTTTCTCCTTCTTATTCAGTTTGAGTATAATTTTTATAAGTAAAGCAACTTTTTTTCCAGAAAAAATTAAGTTACTGTCGTGAGGACATCCCTGTTGTGTCAAATAAACAAATCCATCACGAACATATAGGCCGCTGAACCGTGATCTTAGTTAGCGCACATGTACTTCACAAACGCATTATCACACAATATCATTGTGGATCAACAAGACCATTGCGTGGCAGCGTATACTGGCTATCTTATAACACTATCCACTATCATGTCATAATGTGTAGTTGAAAAACAATCAAATTGCGTGTATTCATTACAACAAGACACACCAACTGAACAATATAAATATGGACAGATAGGTAGACAGGCAGAAAAGTGGTCTCTTTCTGAACAAAAAGTTCAGGTACTAGTAATATCAAACGATGTGCTATTTAAGGTACAATGTAGATAGCAAATTTTTGTGTCATACATAATTTGTCTTTATGTATATAGTAGATATAATCTCTCTCAAGCTAATATTTAGATAAATACAATCTACTATAGACAGAAAGAAAATATCTCCTCATAACAAATACTAAGCACTACTATTTATTTATTTATTTATTTATTTCACAATATTTCAACAGTGTAACCTGCTCAATTAAAATTATTTTCAGCAAGGCCATACTTAACGTATAAAACTATCCATAGTAGACAGTCAGAGATATACATGTACATGAAGAAATATATGTCATTTACAGTAGATAGCATAGCACATCAGATTTGTATCTATAGCATAGTCATTGACATTTGATAACAACATTCTGCCGACTGATATTAAGGCCAGAGTAATGGAAGACACATTCGTCCACGACCGAATTTGAGATTTTTTGATATTTATCAACACTAAGATGTATTCTTTCACTTGAAACTGATAAAATACTACTTGCTAATATTTATTCGTATTTTTGCTTGATTTATTTCACTCTTTTCAACTCTAAAAAGTCACATGGCTCAAGACAGCTTAGTAAATTGGCGGGAAATAATGAGTCAGAAATGCGCGAATGCGAAATATTGTGATTACGCTGCGATTCGCGTCAAGCGTGACGTGGCGCAACTCTGCATATGTCCAACGCAGTCAAGGCGCATTCGGTATGTTGTTAACGCCAGCAAATGTGGTGTAAACAAAACAAAAATTTGCAGTCAAAATGCCACTTAGATTTTTTAATTATTTTGAATTTTGGCGCACTGAAAGCAGAGATTATAGATTCATTGGGGCAATAAGATGCATATGTAGACCATGCACCAGATACAGCTTTTACAAGTGTTAAAGTCTTACCGTTTTAAAATTTAAGGATGTTTTGTGCATAATTTTGACATTTTTTTACTAAATCGTCGATTTCTCAGAGTTCACTTTTGACAATATTATGCGATTTTTGTGACAAGATAACTCGAAAAATATGCAAGCAAAGGGTAAACTTTTTGCACTATCCTTTAGAGTACATCAAAGTCTAGGGAAGCTTTTTTTCATTTTTTCAAAATATTTGTTTTAAACAAAAATATACACCATTATGTGCAATTTTTAGCTTAATAGAGTGACAAAATGGCTTTTTTCACATGTTTTTTTCAATATTTCGAAAAAAGAGACGAATTTCAAAAAAAATAAAAAAACCTTCCTTAAGTTCATGTCTCTTCTTCATGAAAAGCTAACTGAATTTTTTTTACTCCAAACGGATTTTTTTCTAAGTTGTCACAAAAAAATTGGGGTAAAAATGTGAATTTTTGTGACTTTTTCAAAAACTTTAGATTTTTGAACAAATCTGACATCACCACGGGATTCTTTGACTCATTTCCTTTCCAAAAATGTATAGTTTTATATACTTTGGACATACAATTCAGAAATAATGAAGCACGAAAAGGTCCATGTTCTCTCCCATTACTCTGCCCTTAAAAGAAGACTAAGCAGCAGACGGCACACCTAACAGAGTATCCATTCTAAATTGCTTCATCTGATGATCTGCTGCCACCAATAAACATTATCCACTAAAATTTCTCTAGCAACTTGTTTTCGATTAAAAGAGAGCCCAGAGCTTATATAGTAAATGGAATAAAAATTGTGTGTGTATTTTTATTCTGAGTTGAGACCATGCAACAATTATGTGAAAATGGTCCAGTTATATATTTCTACACTTAAAAATTTCACAATACCCTATAATGTTAACGTTTTTCCTCCTTCCATAATGGTGTGAAAAAATGGATGAAACATACAAATGAAACAAAACGACCCAATCATCAAGCTTACATGATCCATAAATATAATAGGCCAGCCAATTACCATACCATTTTTTGGCAAAATAAGTAAAATATGTTTTTAATAGGTGAAATTAAAATGATATCTCTATAAATAAAATACAGGCAGCATTTTGTGTTTTAAAGTCTCTGGGGTGTTGTTACCATTGTAAAGCAGTCTAAACATAAATATAAAATTGAATTATCAAAAAAACTAACCACCTGAAACACTGACAATTTACATACTTGATTTAATCCTGCAAATATACCCACTTACAGAACAGTAACAGTCAATTGGAGATGCAGTCGGCAGCCCATCCAATATGTCTTTCCGATTTGTGCACAAAGCACCTGTTTAGCCTTGCATTCATCTTGGTTACCTTCAGGCGGCCATGCTTGTGTTATGCTTTCAATGAGTTTCAATGCACTCAATCCAATCAAATCGGTCAAATTGCTTGCCAAATGTAGGAGATATCGGGAAAACTGGTAGTAGGCACTAGGCATCTTTGTACTCCTTTGAAATGTATTTTCCACATAAATGTCAAAATACAGCAAATTTTATTTATGATAAATTTGCATGATTTTTGATGATGTAAAATTGCTGAACCTGACCATTGTTTTTACACCTACTCTGAGGGGCTAAGGTGAGAGAATGCCAAGGTGTTTTATGTGTCAAGATTTAAAGATGAATGATACCAACATGTAAGATGAAGACTTTGATAAAATACTGAGCTATACAATAAAATGATGTACAATTTGAATATCTTGTACACCTTGAACAGCTAGCAATATGAATTGAAATTAAGGATATTCAAAGAATATGGATATGATCCAAGATAAGATTGAAACCTCAATACACATATATTTCTATGTAATTTGTTTGTTATTAATTTTATATTCTCCATGAAAGATAAATTACCATACACAGTTTTATGCTGTTATATTATGTCTTGATTTGAATTCATTTATCTACTAACAGTTAACACTCACAGAGCCATTTCTTTTAAACCGTCACAAACATCTAAGACACTGAACCATGTTCTTAATTCGCGCATGTGTATTACGCTAACGCATTATCACACGATCATTGAGGAGCAGCAAGCGTGCCGCCATTGCGTGGCGGGCTACAGGCGGCGCGCGCCCTGACTAATATCACTATCCACCATTGTGTGATAATATACCAGAAAACAAATCAAATTATGTGAATTCTTTACAAGACGCACCCACTGAATAGGAAGTATTAATGATAAGCTTTCTAGTCTACTTGTAAAAGTGTTACCATTCTGTGTACATAGTAACACAAATTTTGATGGTAATGAAGTTGCTAATTATATTAATCACTAATTTTACATGAAACTAAAGTTCAGACATACATGTACCTTAATCTAAAGGATGCAGAAACGGTCATGTTTAGCGCTGTACATTGTATGTGTAGCTTTTTGAAAAGTTCTATTTTTCATATTTAAAGCTACTTTGTAATTTGGTGACAATAAATATTTCAAATATTGGGTTACAAAACACATTTTACCATAAATCCTGATAAAAACAAATAAGACATTAAAATGGAATAAAAACCACATACACCTCACACTTAAATTTTAACCTACTTCTACAGACTGCAATCAACATCATCATTACTTTCTTTCTTTTAAGTTCAACACAATTCAATAGCATGATAATACACTTTCATACTTTCGCCATAACACTCTTGAGATGTCTATTGAACATAATGAAGCACTTAGATATGTGCATATGTGATACATTTAAATGAAAGATTAAAAACCACCCACATCCTGCAATGCATTAGTTTGATGTATTCCATGATAATAATGCCCGTAATTATAGCTCTACTTTTGCTGACACCTACATGTGGCAATCATTCCTAAACTATGAATACAGGAAGCCATTTATGGCATTCAAATTGCTTGACATTTGAGGTACTCTCAACATAAGTACTGGTAGTACAAATATCCAGAAAAGCTTATATTTTATACTTGTATAAATATAATATTATGAATTATAACATTTTATATAACACCTAAGTAGATCCTTGTCATTTGATTGGTTGATTGTTGGTCACATGTCATTCAATAAATAAACTATTTTACGGCCTACGTCACTACCGTGGAATTTGGTTATATGCGCCGTGCATTTTCGTTATATTCACCGTGCATTTTTGTTATATTCCGTACGTTCTATTGCACGGCTAGATTGCATGGGGTTTTTTTTTCAGTCCGATCGGCGAACAGTATAACATAGGCCCTACCGTGTTACGAGATATTCAAAACAACAAACTTAATTTGCGGCACTTCTGGATGAATATTTTTGAAGAAGTATATTCCACATCTACAAATATAAAGTCGGGAATAGCCATATTCCGAGTAGAAAACAAAGTGAAAAGGTAAGCTTACAATACGCATTGGTTAGGCCCGGTGGCTAGGTAAGCTTAAATTCTATTTTACTACGTAGCAAATGCCTGGTATAAATAATGATAGCCCCTTATAATACTACTTTTGAATGGTTTTTTTTGGGTGATACAAGGATGTATTGCTAAAAAAGCCATATTTGTTTACGATTCGTACAATATTTTTACCTCCTGCAAAGCCCTATAATCAACCAATCAAATAACAAAGATCTACTTAGATGTTATATAAAACAAATAATGAATGTTTTTTTCATTCGTGCAATGGAAAGAATATTTTCATTCGTTGAAAAATGGAATGTTCCATTCAACTCAGCTTCGCTTCGTTGAATGGAAAATTCCATTTTTCAACTCATGAAAATATTCTTACCATTGCACTCATAAACATTCATTATTTGTATAATATTTGTAAGTATTATTTACAGTAATATCAAGCCAAGTTGTTATATCAGAAGAAAATGGAAAAACAGCCAAACGGTATGTATTTTTTACGAAATGAGACTGCACAATATACATAAATTATTTTTTCCTTTTGTCTCTCACAACCCAAAAATAATATGCTCCTAACATGGAAAAAATAATTGTGCGCTTCAAATTTTAAAGGTACACACGCAAATGTGATTTGCGAAACTCACATGAAGTTGCTTAAATTGTGCCGCAAATGTGATTTGCGAAAGCTGCATAGAGGTAAAATAATAATGTGAACGATTATAAACTATAAATTGAGGCAATTTTACTGTGATCCAAAGTTGCAATTGGAAGCAGCAGGCTTTTCAATAAACATGAAAACAGATAGGTACCAATCATTTTGATACAGCCTGTACCGCATACACAAACCTAAAGTAATGCTTCATGTGTATGAAGATTTATCACATCTGCATCAGGTGGACACATGCACTGTATCAACTCAAATTCATGCCTGATTAGACCAGTGAAACTTCACTCCTTATTTCTTCGATACAATATATTTCAGATGCGATGAAGTCATTTTCATTATTCATTATTTTCACACTTTCAATATTTGTTCCAACAAGTGGGGAGCAAGTTGATAAAAAACAGGTTGTTGATTTAGCCCAGTGCCATACTGAACTATTCCAGTTAAAATCCATTCACCCCCTATGGAAGACATGACCTAAATCTCCTACACAAGGAGTGTGAATTTCAAATGGAGTCACCCATTCAGGTAATCCCATTTGAAATTCATACTCCCTGTGTGGAAGATTGAGATCATGTCTTTCATAGGGGGTATGGATTTCAACTGAAATAACCCATTTGTGCTGGTTGATACTTCATCTTTTTCTTCTTTTCTCTTTTTTTTTACATGCATCAGTTTCTTGTTCTATAGCTATCCTTAAGGTTATTAATTATTTTAAACTGTTGTGATTTGGTAGTTCACAGTATCTTCACTTTAATGGTAGTGAGCTTTGGCAAAAACTGCATTGCTCAATTCATAGCGAAGCGTAGAAGAATTAAAATATCACAGATATACTTTTATAGGTGCTGCGGTTCTTGAGTTACGTTGTAAAGAGGGCTGAAACAACAACACTTTTGTAAAAACGTACATAACTAATTAACAACAATAAATTAAGCAAGTTTGCAAAGTATACGATTTGTAGAATGAGCTTTTGCAAAACATCAAGGTGTTAATTTTCAATAATATATTGATCTAGATAATGAAAATCAATTTTTAGGTTGCTTCGACCAACAATACCTCGTCTACCATTAAACTAGACTGGCCCCCAGTCTCGGTTCGATTCCATCTCTGGATAATGTAACAATAAATAATTACGTAATGCCTTATGAAAAAAATGCCAACTCCCCCCCTTATTTTCTTCAATGCCAAAACCCATTCCTCTTCATCCACAAATCGACGCCACTAATTACACCCACCACAGTCAACCATGCAGCAATATAGAAATATACTCAGTATTATAAGTGAACGCGAAAGTCCATTGAGCGCTGATTCCGAGACTGGTCCAATCTGTTAGAGATCTCACTTCCAAATATTCGTTCAACGAAGCACGGTGATTCCGATGTCAATTACGAAAGCCCCCGCCCCAGTTTCAATTCAAATATGGTAGCACAAAGCTATGCCGCGGGATGTGACGCAAGATCGGATGGGACACTTGTCAACAACTGAGAGGTATTGAGCTCAAGTGGCACGCGTCTGATAGACCCATGGTACGCGCAATAATAAAAGGCAACCACTGACTCGGACTTAGGCCTATTGTCCATATTATGTACATTATCGCGTGCGGTTTGCAAATGTTTGCACATTATTTAGCTAGGGAAGCCTTTTCAAATATCCCGCTGCCAAGCTGCGTTGATTGGTCGGATACAATATCGTTGTTTAGTCGCTACACAAACGTTAATGTAGTGAAAACATGGACGTGGTATATAGAAAGATTGCGTGACTCCAAATCCGTAAAAGTGAACTTCCAGCAGTTTGTGGGAGCTGGAAGTCAAATTGCCTACAGACTGGGAGGGTCCGTGTATTGGGTTGATTTTTAATGCTATGTAATCTACATTACCAGTCGTTCTCCACGGACCCGAGGGAGGGTCTACCATTAAACATAACTATAACCTAAAACACACCAAAACCCTACATACTTTTCTTGATGATTACCCCTCAAATTCTTACCCTAAACCTCAAATCAGAACAGGCTGCAGACCAAAATGACAAGACTAGAGCACAATGTCCCAGGACACAGTGACACCAGACTCATCATAAGGATTAGATGAAATCCAATAGTTAGTAATTAAATTCCATATGCTTCGTCCCAGGGTGCACGACAAAATACTAAATTACCAAGTCCAGGTAACCATATCAAGGTTCAGTGGATTTTAAGATTGGAGAATTGCTATAACTGTGCAACTGACTAGTGTTGAATTTTGAATGGATATTGGTACATGCTTCATTATATTCAGCCTTACTACCTATTCTGGTCACTTTCATCAGCTTAAAAATAAACCTACAAAAAAAAAAGCAGTGGCATGCACAAGTATTGGGCATAGCTCTTAACTCCCCGACTGGTCAAACATTTTCGATCGCCCCATAACTTTCCCTCCGACGGGGTGCATTTCCATGACTGATTGACAATTTTCGTGAGGGTTTTATTTTTGTGAATTTCGCGATAAGCAAAAATAACATCTCACAAATATGTGATGCGATCAAGCAAAATCAGTCGGAACTCGGAAATATTGATTTTGAGATATAGCCACACAAAGGAAATATTTCGTTTTGTTTCCTATTGTTTTGGAAACTCTTTGACTGCTCATATCTTTGGAACTTGTTGCTCAATTTCGATGGGGTTTTCTGCAAAATACAGCTTTGTAAATGCATTTTACTATCTTATAAGAAACTGGAAATTTAATATTACCGAGTTCCGACTGATTTTGCTTGATCGCATCACATATATGCAGTCATGTATTACAAGTATAGAGAAGGACTGGGCAATCACAAAAATAAACATTTGCAAAATGTGACTCTCATACCAAATCGTGAAAATAACTCCACGTGAAAATTACCAATTACACAATAATACATTTCACATGCTTGCATGTGTTTGTACACTCAGAAATACTTCCAAAGCATGATATTTTATAGATGGTAAGCAAAAAACAGGCAAAAAATCTGAAATAGGGGAAACAAACTGAAATTTGAATTTGAAAGCTCTGTACTTTTATCATTTACGTGACAAAAAATAACCTGTTCTACGAGCGGACGGACCTTTCAAGTAACATGCCGGTCAGGCCTTTTTTTAAACAAATAAACAATTAATAAAAATCAATCAATCAATCAATCAATCAATCGATAGATAAACAAATAAATAAACAGTCAATAAAATGCCAAAATATTAAATTTCATTTTTTCAAGCAACTCAATTGCATTGCAGACTGCAGAGGATACTGGTGTGAACTTAATTAAAAGCCTAATCATGACATTGTACTATCAGGCCTGTCATCTGTACTATATCCGGCCTGTCATCTGAATAGTGTTGAACAACACACCAGCCGACAATAGGTAATATTCTACAGAAATTTGGTATTGCCAATTAACTAAGGCATAAGAGTACTATATAGTATTAATTATTCAGAGGGTCGGATACTCACATAGTAGTATACTAGTATTCGAGGTCAAATTCTGGGAAAATAGCAAACTGTTTTGACTAGTTCTAACATTCAATAGATATTAAGATTGATGCACACATTTTTAAAGCAGCTTTCCATCAATGACTTCCTTTCACAAGATGGTAACTGAATCTATAGACGCAGGTTTGTATTTTTTTAAATAACAGTAAATAGTAAATTTACTATCCACCCTTGACAGCAAATCTGTATTTCAGTTTTGTGCTATCTACTGAAGATAGCATATAATCAGGAGTATATAAACTCTGAAATTCTATGTATGAAAACAATGAGCACCTTTGGAAGTTATGTGGAAGAAAAAAGGATCTTTTACCCATTGAAAAAGTCAAGTCATGGGAAAGTAAATATCTCTTAAAAATTAAGGTCTGAAAAAAGCCCTAATCATGCTAATGTAAAACATATATGTAACACGATCTGCTCCATGGGGAGCCAAAGGAGGCATTTTTGAAAACTGAATAACTGTAAGTATGACTAACTTTAGGCTATCATATACTGAAAACGCCAAAGGTCTAGAATACTTGGTTCTGAAGTTCTGAATTTTGTGATGTCTATTTTCTAAAATGGGTATTTTCTTGTTTTTTACTCCATATTTGTGCCTTTGTCTCAATTTCCAATTTGCCGTCTTTAGCTCCCATGGACCAGATCGTGTCACATAAACCCCTGAATGGCAAATAGTTTTTGCAACAGGTGACAGCAACAAATCCACACCTTGGTAACATTTATTGATAGCGTATTATTTAATACTATCAAAAGTTCATGATATTGTGCTATCTACAGTAGATAGCATACATGTATGACTACATATGAAGACCTGAGCGCAAGAAGACGGTAAGTCCACTTGGCCCCTCAACATGTATACACTAAAGTTACGTATAGTTTCTTAGGGTTTTATATGTTTAATACATGTTCCAGGGTGAAAACATCATGAAAGGTTGGGAAAGATTTGTTTTGGCCTCTGAACGTGTATAAAACATTACCAAACTATTCGAAACTATACGCAACTTTAGTGTATACATGTTGAGGGGCCAAGTGGACTTACGGTCTTCTTGCGCTCAGGTCTTCATATGTAGAATCTTTCATGCTAGCTTCAATTAATAAAAAATTGACTACTTTGTACCACTTTGTACCACTCAGGTAAACAATATCTTATGCTATCAACAGTTTATTATTCATAACATCAATGCTGTGCTATCTACAGTAGAAAGCTAGTATGTAGATTCTCCGATACTACTGTTAATAATAACAGTTTTATCTATAACATTGTGTTAAAATGTAGTGACCATACTTTGGTGCTATTCAATTAGAGCTATCTACAGTAAAAATTGGTGGTAGACAACTATTATCTGTTCCCACTCCAGTGACACCTCATACATTCTTTGGACCTTTGGATGTAATGTAATACACTATGTAGACTGTATTATCATTTTTATCATGGCCCCCTCAAAAAGTGGGGTTATCTAAACTGAACCACAAACCATGGAGCACCTATTGTGATGTCCTCTATTGGAGTAAGAATGCAAAGCTGAGGACATTGCAGGGAACAATGTTATTGCTAAAGAGTTGTGTCCAGCTTTGGCTGAAACACAATATCTAGCGTGTGTGGACACGATAAGAAAAAAAATCATTCTACTTTGAAAACCAATAGGTCTATAACGCTGAGTAATGCTTGGTATTGTCAACGCATGCCCCTCCGGTCAACATATCTTACCCAGGACAATACGCAACAGGTGTCACTAGAGCTGAAACATAGTTTTGCCAACTACAGATGATAACAACATTGTTATATCTATAGATAGCAAATGCACACACCATTTACAGTAAAAGTAACAAATGTAGATACAAGCCTGAAAATTCATTTCCCAATGTCAAAAAATAAAGTACATACAGATCTGCTGTCAATTCTATATTCCTTTAAATGCTACCAAACCACTTAAATGTTTCCCTGTGGCCCCCATGCAAAGCTACATTTACATCCCTGACTATATACATGAATAAAACTAAGTAGATTTTCCAAATACCGTATTTCAGATGTAAGACATCGTAAGATATACCATAAAAATTCAAAAGGCACTCTTTATTGGCACCATAGTATTGACTTGTGGTCAGGTGACTCACTATAAAATATAATGAAAATCCTACCCCATATCATCACATGAAAAAGGTGTTTATATATGCCTCATTGCAGACTTCATTCGCTCACTGCATCAAATTGTTCACAATATCCGTTTTAACCGTCTGTATCTCATTCAGTCACAGACAGACAGGAGAGGATTTTAAAAGCGTACAAGTAGCGCTATTTTGAAAATGGGGTTTATAAAATCAACTGTACCTTGAAACCAATAAAATACATATTGCATGTAATACCATGCTTCAAGCAGTTTCTGTCTACAAAATGGTTGCCCATACATTTCATTACATGTGCCTGGATGGTAATAATGAAGTATATAGCTCTCCATTTTTTGTTCAAATTCAGTTGGATTTTATACTTTGGAAAACCCTGAGAGCACCTTTTAACCATGGATCTGTATGTAAATGTTTTAATGGGAGAAATGTATCAAATTTCTTTCATAGGTAATATACACACTAACTCTTGAGTTGGTTATTGTTTATCTTCTTCTACATGTACTGCTCTTCTTCTTTAAATAAACTAATGTAAATATTTTTTTGCATCTTTGTACATATTGAGTTAGAACTAACAATTTAAGGATGTAAACACGCATGCCCCTGTCCATGAACCCCTCCCCCATACACACACAAGCAATATATCAACATAGACTAAGCTGACAACCTATGCGCAAACACACCCCCACGCTACACTTGTTCTCACACACATAAACTCACCCCAAACATACACCCCCCCAAAAAAACGGAAAAGACATATACATAATGCACATACACATGTAGACACAATACATTTGCCTTTAAACGACTAGAAGCCAAAGAGGCAACCACTTCAAATGAGTGCTTTTTATTTCTTAGCAGCCACATTTAGTCTATCCTTTTCCTGCAGAGTGCAGAATCCTCTAGACTATGTCTGTTGGCATGCTACTTTATGTGCCATTATTCATGTCATGTCACAAGCTGTAAAAGGAGAAATGGGGTCCACCGAGAGACTACAATTGGGCTCTTCCAGTTAAAATACATACACCCCCTATGGAAGACATGACCTCAGTATTCCACACAGGGGGTGTAGATTTTAAATGGAGTTGCCCATTTAAGTAACCCCATTTGAAATTCACACACACCAGGTGGAAGATTAAGGTCATGTCTTTTATTGGGGTGTATAGATTTCACTTGGAATAGCCTAACACGTCTGCTGGGTTATACCCAATGTGTCAGAAACCTCATCAAACTTGACGTCATCTTGAGTTCATCGTCAGCACTGCGTTACTTGCAAGAGATTCTCATTGCAGTTTCATGGATAAATCTTGCGATATCATTGATATGATCTGCGCCTATGGACTTGAAGGCATTTTGTGTATGATAAAAAAAACCTGTATCAGGAAATTATATATCCTAAGTGAGAGTAGGTGCGCAATATGAGAGTCAGGAAATTTAATATCATTTTTCAAGGAGATGTAAAAATTTTCATTTAATATTTGACAGATATTCTGTTTGCCTTTCATACAAAGGTTCATGCAGGGAGACTCAAGATTGCACATGGTTTTGCAAATAGATTTGTGATTAATTTTTAAATCAATTTAATTCTGGTGGAGCTTTGCTTCATTTACTTAAAATGGCAACTTACCAACTTGTTGTTTTGAACTTGTGGACACTGGTCAGGTTCAAGTTTTTGATTTCAATCCCATTTGTTTTTGGTTTCCTTTAATATTCAATTCCATTCCTTTATGTTTAGACAATTGGGACATTTTAGACTGCTGATGGTGGATAGTCTAAAGAGCCTGTCAATCATGAAGCTGCTTGTGAAGTAAGCCTATTCAATTGCCTTGGAAATATGAACACTAGTCTAGGCATTTTTAAGGGGCTTATGTCATCAATACATAAAAGATTACCTCAGGATTTGTTTGATTGTTTCTAAAAGAGGCATAGCATGTTTTTTAGCTCATATGACACTTTTCAAGTGTAATATTATGTCAGCTATTGTTTGGATATAGGCCATGCTTTTATTTTTCTTGACCATGTAAAGTCTTCTTTGTGCAATATATCATAGATTATATTTCATATGCACAAATGAAGGCAGAAACTCAAAACTCCATAGGAGGCGAGCGGGACTCAAGGTCATTTTCATGTAACATTGACAGAAATAACGTGCGACGGAATCCAAACGTCATCTTTAAAACTTGCGTCTAGACATCGAAGGGATGGTGCAAGAACAGCCCATCTGCAATAGCTGCCGGGTATCATAATTGTAGATGTGCATGATATAGAATGTAGAAATTATGAAATGTCTATAGGGCAGCTATTGCATATAGGGCCTTCTTACATAAAAACTTCCTATGTGCTTTAGGCCCCTGAACATGTTTAAAACAAAACTGCCAACAGGTTACATAGGAGGTTTTGCTTTAAACATGTTCAGGGGCCAATGACACATAGGAGGATTTTCATGCCCAACGACGATATTAGTATGTGTTTACACAGATTCATCAGTGTGGTATTGGATCATCTTGATCAAACAGTCCCCTATTTCTCAGGGAAGCTGTCTGCACACACATTTCACACAGATACAATATCTTGTCCCTACATCAATTCTTTCACACAATTCAACCACTAAAAGATCATCTCTATCTCCCATCTCTATTCAACGGAAAAATAACCTTTATAAGTAGTAGCTTATGGACAGTTTTAACTGTCCATAAAACTGTTAAAACTGTTTGACTGTTTTAACTGTTAAAACAGACAACACCAAAAAAACAAAAATCATGTTTGTACTTTACAACACAAACCATCTCAATTCAGCATAAAATATGCACCTTTTCCTGGCTTTCAACTAGTTAATTTCATACGTCGTGAATAGACACTCATCACATGTCAATTGAAATCAACAAAATAGATACAAATTCATTACAATAAGCACAAACATGCATAGTGTTTCTAGAGATGGTTCATAGACTTTTCAGACAAATTTATAAATCCAGAGACTTATAGCACTTAGTAGACAAGCATTTAAGTATGAGGATCCATTTTGATTTCTAAAGCGTCACTTTCTTTAAGCCTACAGCAAGTCGCATTATCATAGAAATCCACCAACATACATGTATTACGGGGATTATTGGGTTACACGCACAGTGTGCATTGATATATTACGTACCTATTCTGTGTTTACTGTGTTTGTATAGGTGACATTTATACATTTGACTGGGGATGAACTGATGCATGGAACCCAATATTCAACCAAGACATGTGACTAGTTTTGTTCTGGACAGGTTTTCAGAATACTAACGAAAGACATTTTAATTAAATGTCATTGGTACCTCTGAAGCAAACTCGGAAAGTCAGCACACTATATAATTAAGTTTTTGCAATCAATTTCCCTTTTTGAATAAGCTAAGTCTTTCAAGGAGAATTAATACCTTCAGTCTTGCATTCAAGCTATGAGTTATCCTCTGGGGGAGCGGCACACCCCAGGCATGTATTTCAATCCAAGCATTGCCACAATTATGGATAAAAAGTTACTTACTGTCAGAAAATCAAATTATTATTTTATAAAATGTTACAGTCAGATCGTGTTTGCATCTGTTGTCAAAGTTTCTAAAAATAAGGCCTAAAAAAAATTGTTTGATTGGCGTAACCCGACCTACCCTAAAATTAGGCCCGACCCTAACATTTATTTTTTTTTTTTTTTTTATAACAAAATAATAAAATTTAAAAAAATAAATTAAAATAAATAAATTAAAAAAGTTCCAAAGCCTTTATCAAAAAAATTAACAGCTTAAAAAGTAAAAAAAAAAAAAAAAAAGAATCCCGACCTACCTACTCTAAAAAAAAATTTTTAGGCCTAAGAGTCCAAGTTGTTAATTTCCAAATTAAACTATCAGGGCCACAGTAAACCCATCAGTGTCATATTTATCTGCTATATAATAAAACTTGGAGGTGACTTCAGCAAACATTTTGAGCTGAAATTGATAGATTGGGGTAACTTGAGCATGGAGGTATGACTTAAGAGTAAACCATTTGGGCTGAAATTCTAAAGTTCCAACTCTTTCAGGTATGAACAAAATCTTACAAAACATATAAATAACTGTACATTTGTAGGAAATCAAGATTTATTCTCCTGAAATCAAGTTTCTTTTCAGGACAGTCACATAAATGTTAGCATGGAAAAGGCATTTCTAATTTCTTATTTCTTGACCTAAGGACTAGGAGCAAACTTATTCACTTGATTAGTTGGGAATGGCCTTTCTTTCCTTGCTCTTTTCCTTCAATTCCGTTTCTATCTTTTCTTTAAACACAGGCCAGCATGCTATAGGCCTTGCAGCTTATCTTGAGCATTTTTGGAGCTTGGTCCCATCAGGACCCAAGCATCATCAGAAGCATGTGTCCACCCAGACCTATTGACTGGTTACACAAACAAACAAAAATGTGCTTATAAAATGTGTAATTTGCTTGCCATGAATATATCTGAACAGGCTGAAGATCCAAACATTTGATATGCTCCAATATTTCTGTTATGCTAATAATTGATCAAATATATGGCATGTTACAAACAACAGAAAAGCACCCTACATGTCATCGTCCCATATGTTTTGTCATAAAGACATTAAATACTCCGAAAGTAAACATAATCTTATTTACAGTGCTTCTCTAGAGATGTCAACACACTGTAAATTTTCACTTTGCGCTATAATTTCCACGTTGACGAGGCTTGTTGCAAAAAATCCACATCCCAAAACAAACCCCATAATGCGTATGGTTGTTTGCAGGCAACTATGACGGCAACGACGTTTATCATGTAAGCCATCTCAAAGGAGTTGATAATGTAAAAAGGCTTACTATAGGAAGTAAAATTGAACTGTAACACAGTTTAATGTATAATTCAAACAAAAGCATATTCAGGAATACCCTGTAGATATATAAAGTGAGTTAAGGAGGGCAAAAATGCTTCAGATTTTCTTTCAGAGAGCAAATTTTTAATTATAAACTGGGTCATTTAGAGCAAATTTATCAGAAGAAAAACAACAAGTGGAAATGGTGAAATTATTATTACTGTAAATGGAATTGGAAAAACAAACTCACAATTTGTTTTAGTTTTCTCCCATAGATAGGTAAAATCATTGCTTTTAGTAATATTGATTGCTTTTAAACATTCACTTTCAGGATAAAGATGCAAAATGCCCAAGGAGCTGCCCCTACAATTACACCCATTCTCCTTCCTTCCTCCTACCTGTCCTAAAGATATCATAACCATAATCCCCTTGTGAAAAATACAGAACTTCAAAAAAAAAAATTGATGAGAAATACTGAAATTGTGTGTCAACACACATCTGAACAAAAACACAAGGAGCAAGGAAGATATAAGATATAACTTGAGGGCTAAATCAAACCTGTAGCTTATGGTATAGAAAATTAGAAAAAGCTTGAATTAGAAGAAAAAGCACTAGCTGATGTCAGCTCTAACAGTAGCACTACACAAATTATTTTGCTTATAGCCCTTTCATAAGCATATTTATATGGCTATGTATTAACAAGTCATTGTCTCCACCAGGGCTCCAGAACACCATTCAATATTCATGATACCATAGCACCTGACTGCACCAAATGGCCAGCTTGACACTTTGACACATTGTCAATTCAGGGGTGTCAAGTTTACCTATACACACCCATAAAAATCAGTCATCAAAATATTATATGACTATCATTGATAATATTTAATATGTCAACTGAGCAGATGGGGATAGATATATGAAGTAGACAGGGAGAGAGAGGGGGATGCTGGGACAAAATAAAGAGGTTACACCACTGACTACCATGAAAAAAATAATAATCATCATCATGATCATACTGCTGTCTGCTGAAAATAACGAAGTAAGATTATTAATTTAGTAAATCAATGAAAGAATATGTAGCAAAGCAATAATATAGTAAGATTCCTAATTTGGTAAATTTATGTCCGAACGTGTAGCTCAGAACTGCTGTCTACTGAAGATAGTAAATTAAGATTCGTAATTTTTTTTTAAATTTTATTAACTTATATTATATCAGAACATGTAGCTAAAAAACTGCTGTCTACTGAAGATATCATAGTAAGATTCCTAATTTGGAAAATTTATGTAAGAAAATGTAGCTAAGAAACTGCTGTCTACTGAAGATAGCAAAAGTAAGATTCCTAATTTGGAAAATTTATGTAAGAAAATGTAGCTAAGAAACTGCTGTCTACTGGAGATAGCAAAAGTAAGATTCCTAATTTGGTACATTTATGTAAGAAAATGTGACAAAGAAACTACTGTCTACTGAAGATAGCAAAAGTAATATGCCTAATTTGGTACATTTATGTAAGAAAATGTAGCTACAAAACTGTTGTCTACTGAAGATAGCAAAAGTAAGATTCCTAATTTGGAAAATTTATGTAAGAAAATGTAGCTAAGAAACTGCTGTCTACTGAAGATAGTAAAAGTAAGATTCCTAATTTGGTACATTTATGTAAGAAAATGTAGCTAAGAAACTGCTGTCTACTGGAGATAGCAAAAGTAAGATTCCTAATTTGGTATGTTTAATTGTTTATGTAAGAAAATGTAGCTAACTACTGTCTACTGAAGATAGCAAAAGTAAGATTCCTACTTTGGTAAATTTATGTCAGAACATGTAGCTAAGAAACTGCTGTCTACTGAAGATAGCAAAGTAAGATTCCTAATTTGGTAAATTTATGTCAGAACATGTAGCTAAGAAACTGCTGTCTACTGAAGATAGCAAAGTGAGATTCCTAATTTGGTACATTTGTGTAAGATTAAGAACATGTAGCTAAGAAATTGCTGTATATTGCAGATCATAGCAAAAGATATGGTATATCTATTTAAGATCATGCAGCAAGTATTCTGCTGTCTAATCACAAACTGTGGTCCAGAGAAGATAAAAAAGAAAGATTCCTAAATGAAACATGTAGCAAAGAAATGCAAATAGAGGTGTAAAGACAGAAGCAACAACAAAACAATGCAAGTGGGAAGTGTACTCCATACATGATAAAAAAAATAACAGTCTCTTGAATCACCAAGAGTAGTTTGAAGATCACAAGTCTTATTATCAAATGTCACACAGTACAACAACAAAATTATGTTTGAACTTGTGCATTTCAATTACAAACCATAAAATGTCAAGTTACAATGTACAGCCAAAAGAGCTATTATCCAAGAACTTGAGGCCATAAAATAGCATGATCATATTTAATTACAAATGAAGTAAGAAACACTTTAATAGACAGGGACTCTTGACCTGGGTGATAATCAAGCTATCTATGTGATGTATGTGATTCCGAATTAATCTAGATAGCCAAAATCTAACCCAAGTATCATGGAAGTGTATTGATCAAGTGATTGACAAGAAACTTGTAATTTTTAAGTACTCATACTGCAGTCAAGACTATAATAAATTGCTGTAAACCTTTGATGAGAGCGTACTTCCACGATGTTGACAAGACGTAACTCACAACATGTATGTAGGTGGAATTAACAAAAGGTATGATGCGTAAACGGTAAATCACGCATACTACACTTTGGAGGCACCTTGTTAACACCGGGGAAGTACACTCTCATCAAAATACTTTACAAAATTTATATCTCGCTGTTATTTCCTCGTACCCCTTTGAGGTGAGCAAAAAAAAATTCCATTTGGTACAAATATAGTTACATATTTTATCATGAAGCCACAAATTGTGGATTTTACCTTCAGGCCACAACCTCTGGTTTTCCTAATATTTTTTCTAACATCCTCCCTCCTCCAGACCCATACATATATTGTTATACACAAGGCTCCCTGTTCAGTTTAAAGTTTCTGATACCCCTGGTTTTCCTTATATTTTTTCAACATCCTCCCTCCCCAGACCTATACATTTATTGTTATACACTAGCTTTCTGTTCATTTCAATGTTTCCAAGACCCCACCTCTGTCTTAAACCTCTGATACCCACAGTTTGTTCTTACATGCCCCTTCCACTCTGAATTAATTGCATAATACAATACACAACCAAAACATCAGCATGAGACCTGTGTGTCCTCCATTCCCAGCATCTAGAGTCACTCCCCATGTAGAAATAAGCCAGAATTTTCATGTCTGATGTCTGGAATTCTAAAGATCCTTGTCAATATTTCATTGACGCTCGTCCTGAGATCCCCTCATAATTTTTAGCAATGAAGATAACATACAATGTATGCATTTTATATCTGCATTGATCTGCATCTTTCTCAGTTATAAAGCACTGTATGGATTACCCCAGTCTCATTTTATCATAGGGGAATCATATTGCATCCACTTACTTTACATACACGTGAGGGCTACAGATGGCACAATGCGTATCCACAGGCTCAATATCATTACATAATATGGCCAGTATCAACTAGGTGGGCCTCATAACCAGATGCCATCCATCATGTGAGTGTTTTCTACAAAGGTTACCTTTTCAGAAGAGACAGTATTGTGAATTTGATTCATCATTAAAGGTGATTATTAATTATTATTGTGAAGCTTCATTACACGGCAGATGAAAGAAAAGTAAAGTCTGATTAGGAATCAAACTTCAGAATACTGCCCTAACAACAATTCTGATTTTATAAAATACCCTTCATACCCAAGGGTACATCTGAAATCAAGAGTGTTGGTTCTTGAAAAGATTCTTGGAAATTTGGCAGATTTAACACAAGTCCTTGTTGGCTTGTTCAATTGCTTGAGTTTGCTTCGATTGAAAAAAGGTAGTAGAAGTGAAATCCTTTATTCCATCAATGCATTGATTGAAGACATCACCCACAACTCCACTAAGAATAAGCAAAATCATATCTACAGATTTCCAGCTTGCCTGATATTGGAGAACTGTGTGCCTGGCATATGTGTAGTGCATGATGAGTACTTGTAAACACAATTTTAGTTTTATTAATAGGTCAACTTTTGCAGATAATCCCCAGGTATCTCTTACGCTCTGCAAACAAGCGCTAGCATAAAACAAGAATTGATGGAAGACAATGAGACATTAAGAAAACTAACGATGACAAGAGATTTCACTTCCCAGATAATTAATTCCCAGTGTCAAAAGGTAACTTCTCCTCTTATCATTAAGTATGTGGAAAAACATTTTATGATTTGAGGAAAAACTGAGGAGAGAGAAGTTGAAGAGAAAGCATCTGTAGGCAGTTATCCTCTCATTTTCCTCACCCCAGCCCTCACCTAATTCTTGTCAAATTCTTGTCATCACAATCTTATTCTAAAATACCAAATTTCCTCAAAACAAAAGGACCGTCCATATCCATCCTTCCCTGTTTTCTTTTGGTGGGTTATATTTTACTTATTGTATACATAGTGTTAGGAACTTACAATCATTGTTTTTAAAATACAAAGATGCCAGTCAGTGCTGTCAAAAATGTAGACCCTATTAAAGCCTTAATGTACAATTTCCATCACATTTTGATTTTGTTATTCTTTATTCAAAATGTTTAAATAATATTAGTAATAACTGACGAGAAGGGTTGCTGTCCATTTTAGGTTGAAATAACAAGGTAAAGTGAAAGAAACGCCACTGGTTATTTTGGCCATTTAACACACAGTTCTATGGGAGGACATATTATCATAATTCTTAAATTATGATAATATGTCGAACTTTGCTCTGTTGACCTACAAAGATTTCATTTAGGTGCAAGTTGGGACATGTGTAAACATTACAAATATGCAAACAAATCAGGTTTGAAAAAAATTAACCAATTTCATTATAAGATCGTACATTATGGCTTTAATCCAAGAATCCTAGCTACCAATAGCATAACCAGGATTTTAGTGAGAGGGAGCAAAGCCAAATTTTTGTCCCCAGTTGCAAATTTTTTGTCCCATTTTTAGTCATTTTAACAACTTAAAATATTCTGGGGCGGGGGAGGGGGGCAGTTTGACCTCCCGGCTCCCCCTGGCTACGCCCCTGCTAGCTGCATTTATGTGCCTCTACTTTCAGCTCTGTTCTAGCCCTAGCATACTACATGTAGGGTCCTGAGATCAGAGAGCGTAAATGAAAATTCAAATTAAAACCAATTGCATCGCCAGTATTCCCCTAGATACTTCTCTGTGTCAAACAAAGACTAAACCCTAAAATGACATGTGCATAAACAAAATTAAGTTGTTATTATCGCTTACAAAAACAGGATAATGTATAAGATGATCGGAGCAGTAGTTATTGCATACAAAAAAGATCACGATTACCGTCAGTGATATGTATTGGTGCACACTTTTATGGTGGGATTGTCTTTATACACATTAGAAATATTCTAGAAAATTATTCACCTTCCGCCGAAAATATTTTTCAAAATAACATCATGTTTTTAATTTTGCCATTTTGTCTCTGTATAAATCATGAAGTAGTTAGCATAAAATGCATTTTATTTTATGATTTTATCCATTTTAAAAATTAAAAAAGAATAAAAATTCAAATTCTCTCAGTCTTCAACACCCGGGGCTTCAACAGTTCCTTCAGTAAAATCTCCTACCATATTGGATTATAATGTATGCAATCATGATTTGTGGTATCACCATCTCGCCAGATAATTCAGCTTCATCTCAAGAGGTACCACTGGCACATCTGCCCGAGAGGAACATGCAATCATTGATCAAGCGTTAAGAACAATTTCGCGCATAATGCTGTTGGTAAGAAACTGTGTGTATGGTCACTGCCAACAGGCTTGGCTGAGTGAGGCGGGCAGTGAGTGTTTTAATGGATGCATTTGGCCGTACCAGGATTGATGGATATTGGTCATCATTTCAGGCTATTGCATGTGCCTTCCTGTTGGCCTCCTTGCAATGCATTGGTCAAACGGTCAGTCAAACCTCTTTTATAAAACAATTCAATTCAGCCCAGATGGGTAAATGAAATGACTACATGTATGTGTATTATTAGACATTTTAAATCATAAATGTGAGCATTTTCATACATCTGTAGCCTAGGTTATATTCAAATATATTTCGAGGGTTGACAATCAAAAAGCCTTAACTCACAAAGGAATCCTAAATGTGAGTTAAGGCTTTCTGATTACCAACCCTCGATTTATAGAAGTTGCCATATTCTGTATGTTAATTGAAAACAATAATTTGAACTTTTAAGGATTGCCCTAAAAATACACAAGAATAACAAAAACAAAGGAACAAAAACCAGCTAAATGTAGAAATTATTCACACAAACTTTCATTCATATATTTTTTAACACCACAGCTGGAAAAAAAATGGTAATTTCCCAGGAAGATAAGCCCATTTTCACTTCAAAATCCAATACAGCAAATGTTCCTATAAAATATATTTCTTCCATGGGTGATCAAGCCCTCTTGATTTCACATTTTTCATTCCTGACTATCACATTTTCTCCCCTACCCCAGTTTTGATTGAAAGCAAAGTTCTGTCTCAAAAACTGTAACACCTTGTAGTCAGCAAGACGCTTATGGCAGTAATAACGGACGCTTGTAAGATTTGAGTGCCCATAGCATTAGATGTTACTACACACATAGCATATCAATGTGCCCATTAAGTTGACACTGTCATGTTTTATTACTATCCCATGCATAGTAACACTACAGTCTTGATTGTATCAGATATTTATTGACGATAATATTACGTACAAGTTTTCCATAGAATTACAGGTGAGTGTTTATGAAATGCGACAGACGAACACTTGTATGGTTTATAAATTAGTCTGTACCATCCATACACATGTAAATATAAGTGGGAATGTTTGCATGAAAAGTATTCCCTTGGATCTTTGGCAGTATGACATGTAGTTGAAAATTAACATAAAATGGTTAACATTTCTGAAGGAATGCTTCATTATTTTATTCATATATTGTACATTGTAGTTACAAATGTGTCATTGTGTCAGTGCAAGGACGTCATAAGTGATATTTTGTGTGAATATTGAGTTCTTTAAACTGGATTTTTTTAATGTCAAGACATATCAATGCATTTTAAAACAACTTTTATCATTATGGTAAAGCTGAACATATAGATCTAGTATACAGTTAATATTATAAATGCATTCAAAATGATTTCAGGAACTCAATAATCACATATTTCCACAGCTCTTGCGATTCTTAAATTACTTAGCATGGGCAGTTCCGTAATTATGTCAACCAAACGTTAAAATTTGAAATTGTTTTTATCTCATACAATGTATCTAAGTAATCAATTGACATAGTAGATAGTGCAAACTATTCTCTTTCTGAATGCCCACAAGTAAAAGAACAAGTTTATTTTTACCACATGTGTACAATCTGAAAATTGACCTGTTGCGGATGTTCACTCCAAAAACTGCCACTTTGTTTCAAACAAAGAAGGTTTGCATATATTTTGAAAGCTGATATAGCAATCTTTGTGGTATTTAGGGCTGTTGTCAAGTGTCAACAAGGCTGTTGTCAACAAAGCAATTTCCCAATAGTCGACAAGCATGGAACAACCATAGACAACTGTCGACAAAAAAACCTAGTCACTAAAATCATGATAATCTATATGCTAAAATATTAGAGATAACCTTAAAATATATGCGTAACAATAACATTGCCATTATTTACCATAAAATAACAGCATCAGTCTTCTATTTCATTCGTCAGTGCAGTAGTGGTGCATATTATCTTTCCATTACAATCCCAATATTCTGATGATGCATACAGTGATATATATACATGTATGGTTATATTTCGGTGTAAATAAACAAGGCACAATGTGGTTTCTGAACTTAATATTTTGACTGTACTAGCGGTCACCCGTCTTTCGCGGTTCATGAATAAATGCAATTTTACAAATGCATCACCACCCTCTGAGTTTTTATTGCGAACAATTTTACCAACTCCCTAATTTGTTACCGATTGATCAGTCGTTTCATTTAATTCATTTCAATCAACTTCTTCTTTGTTCCCCCCGTATTGTCCCCTATCCTCCCGTTATTTCCACTGTTCCCCCTTTATAGCTCACATCCCTCTTCTCCCTCTTCCGCTCTGCCTCTTATCTGTCCTTAGTATCACGTTTTTCCTATACTTCTTCCTAGTCAACTGCTAAAAAAAAATTATTGAAACATAAAATGTTTAAGTAGGTCCTATGCTCAAAAAATTTATACCGGCTATATATTAATTTGTATTTTTGCCATGTTCGCCATGGCACTCATGCACTCTCCTCACTCATTTTGTTGATCAATACGCGATGTCGCAAGATGACGCGAACTAAATGATGCGCGGGTTTTTTGTTTGACGTGGCGTGTTGATACGCGAAGACGCAAGATTTTTTTGTTTGACGCGATATAGTTGTTAGGCGGACATAGTAACTGATGCTCACTATTATGAGGTCCCTGGATATTTTTAAAGGTATTTTTGCTCATTTTTAGACTTTTCACTAAGATTGAAAAAAATGAGGTGAATATGCATCGTAACTCGGTGAATGATCAGGTTTGCAAAAGTGAAATTTGCAGTTGCATCACCACCGTTTGAGTTTTTATCACGAAAAGTTTTGCAACTCGGTAATTTATTATAGATTGTACATTGCTTAGTCAATGTCAGATTTTGAGATTTGAGTCCTTGTTTAAGTTACAGCTAGGTCATGCTTCCTTCTCCTTTCTGACCCACCATAATTTTAAGCTCAAGATATTCAGTACTTCAAGCACTCCACTTGAATTGCTATACACCATTCGAAACAGGTCAAAATATATAAAGAGGTCTATGATGTTTCATACTAGTGTTGCCTGCACATAGTCCACACAAGGTAAATAATTATTTTGTAGGCAGTAAACGAACCAGTCTATTTATGCCCTGCCGGCTGCTGAGAGTAGCTGCTAGTTACAAAATAAGCTAAATTTATACTCTGCGTAAATGAATGAATGAATTCCAAAGTCCATAATAAAAAACAAAATACAAAGAAATTCAACATCAAATCGGTGAGCGTAATCAGTGAGGGATTGGTATTTGACGAATAATGTAGTTTGCTTTACCCGCATGTTCTATCTCATTGGCTAAAAACTAATCGCTATATATAGCTCAGCGATGTAATAAATTCAGCTATAAGTTGTCTGTATCAAAATTAGCGTATCAATATATATGAATTGATGCACAATAAGATGGGCTACACGCTGTTTTTTAAATTTTTGGTTTCTATGGTTCCTATTTTTCGACTTACATCCAAATTCATTGACCTGGTATTTTTTTCTGGGACACCCTGTATTATAAAGCCTCCCTCTAATACATACATGCCCCACCATTTTGAAACCACACTGTTCTATTTAAATGCTGTCAAAATACCTCAAAATACAGTACACATATTTCAAACATATGATCCCCGATTTCTCCCCAATTTCAGGAATATGTGTAGCCATTGCTATTGATCAACAGATTTACATACAGACTACGTACCACAGAAGAATCAGAAACAGTCAAAGTCCCTATGCTTATGCAGTCTGGGGCGTGGGTGATCATTAAATATTGCGCAAAAAATGCTGCAAAAAGTGATGTTCGTAATTTTGGGTTTTTACTGGGGAAACTGGGGGGAAAGAGTTCTGACTAACGGGTAATTGTGACAAGTGATGCATCGCAAAATTCTTAAATTCCACATCGCTTTCAAAAGTGTTGCCCAAGAATCGCTCTGCGATAGAGTGTAAATTCAGCTTTACCTTGCTCAAGAAGTCTAGCTTTGAATTTTCTCACCGTCACCGATAGCCTAGCATTTGAGGCTAGTCTGAAGCTGTCTAAAATCTAGTAGAAATCAATGAAGCATGACAAAGTAAATGTAAAGCAATGGAACTTTGCATGACATGTAAAGCGATGGAAGTTTAGAAACTTGTAAACAAAGGCCATCGCGATAAGTGATCACATAAAAAATATTGCTGAAAAGTGAAATTAAATTTAGCCTCTTCAAAAGAACTCTTAGCCAAAAATAATTTCAACATATCCGTCACAAAAAATGTCACTGCTGAATTCAAGGTCTTAGATAGAATTTGAAGGTTTGGGTTTGTAATTTGTGTAAATTCACAAACCTGGGTGTACAAATTAAAGAAATCAATGAAGCATGACAAAGTAAATGTAAAGCAATGGAACTTTGCATGACATGTAAAGCGATGGAAGTTCAGAAGTAAACAAAGGCCATCGCGATAAGTGATCACATAAAAATATTGCTGAAAAGTGAAATTAAATTTAGCCTCTTCAAAAGAACTCTTAGCCAAAAATAATTTCAACATATCCGTCACAAAAAATGTCACTGCTGAATTCAAGGTCTTAGATAGAATTTGAAGGTTTGGGTTTGTAATTTGTGTAAATTCAAAAACCTGGGTGTACAAATTAAAGAAATCAATGAAGCATGACAAAGTAAATGTAAAGCAATGGAACTTTGCATGACATGTAAAGCGATGGAAGTTCAGAAGTAAACAAAGGTCATCGCGATAAGTGATCACATAAAAAATATTGCTGAAAAGTGAAATTAAATTTAGCCTCTTCAAAAGAACTCTTAGCCAAAAATAATTTCAACATATCCGTCACAAAAAATGTCACTGCTGAATTCAAGGTCTTAGATAGAATTTGAAGGTTTGGGTTTGTAATTTGTGTAAATTCAAAAACCTGGGTGTACAAATTAAAGATTTGTGTACAAAATTTAGGCTATGTGGGCAAAAACTGGGTGTGTAATTTACAAGGTGTAAAACACTCCCTACTTCTACTTCTACTTCTACGGTAATTCTTGGTAGACCAATATTCACTGGTATCTCGCCAAGTGGTGCAACATCACATTCGGTGCAGAAACTAACATCAAAAATCCTTCGCCCGCCCACCAACAAAGAAGTGAAGGTTAAATAATTTCAAGTGCGAGTAAAAAAAAAAAAAAAAAAAGACTGGTGCTGACTTAGATGAAGGGTGAGACACGGGAGACACCTGCCGTAGAAGTCGAGCCCATGTACAGCTCTTCTTGCCTTCTGGTGGCAGTGGTCTGGTCTTGAATGAGTGCTGAATTGAAAATCTTGACGTTGGGTTTGTTGATGGTAACTAGTGGAAGTTTGTTCCATGCTGTGATGGTTCTTGGGTAAAAGCTGTACTTATATGAATCCGATCTTGGTGTGATGATGGTGTACTGTGCTTCATGCTGATTCCTTGTCCTAACTGTTGATGACCTGGTTGTTGTGTAATGGCTGGGAATTTCTGCCTTAGCTTCCTGATGGTGGATCTTGTACATCATGGAGAGCCTTGAGACTTGTCTTCTCTGCTGAAGTGTCGGCAGCTCCAAGTCAGTCATCAGAGCAGTGACACTGGCTTTCCTGCTGAAATTGCTGGTAATAAACCTAGCTGCTTTTCTTTGCACAGCTTCCAAGGAAATTATTTCTTTCTGGTGATGTGGGTCCCAGCAAGAAGAAGCATATTCCAAGGTTGGTCTTATTAATGCGATGTACGCCTGTTTCTTTACTTCCTTTGGACAGCTGTATAGGTTTCTCTGAAGAAAGTTGAGGGTTTTGTGTGCTTTGCCCGTGATAGCTTTGACATGGTGTTTCCATTCCAAGCCAGAGGAGAGTTCTACTCCAAGGTAGGGACTGTGGTCAAGTTGGACTAGGTCTGATCCCATCATGTTATAAATATGCTGGATAACTTTCCTTTTCCTTGTAACACGAAGAAGGGTGCACTTCTTTGGGTTGAAGCTCATTTGCCACCGTTCTGACCAGTTGACCATGGTGTTGAGATCAGCCTGGAGTATATCAGCATCAGACTGGGATTTGATCTTTTATAGACCAAGCAATCATCAGCAAAGAGCTTTATGGTGCTAGATGTATCTTCTTCAATGTCGTTTATATAAAGGATGAACAGCAGGGGACCTAATACTGTCCCCTGGGGAAATCCTGAGATGACACTTGTTTCCTCTGAGCATTCTCCATCAACTACCACTGATTGTGTTCTTCCTGTGAGCCAATTCTTGATCCAGTTGTGAGTATCTCCTCGGATTCCATACCAGTCCAGTTTATATAGCAGGCGTTGGTGGGGCACGGAATCAAACGCCTTTGAGAAGTCAAGAATAAGGCAGTCAATCTGTTCCCGTCGATCCAATCCCCTGGCTAGGTCTTCGATTGTTGTGAGTAGCTGGGTTTCACAACTGTGATTCTTCCTAAACCCATGCTGAGATGAAGAGAGTATGTTTTTATCATCTAGATGTTGCCTGATGTCACTGGCTAGGATATGCTCAAGCATTTTGCACGTCACACTGGTGAGTGAAACAGGTCTATAGTTCCCAGGATCACTACGCTCGCCCTTCTTGTAGATAGCAGATATATTTGCAGTCTTCCAATCAGGCGGGACCTCGCCAGTTCCTAAAGATTGGCTGAAGATGTCACTCAGTATCGGCGCAAGTATGGATGCAAAATTCTTGAGCATCCAGGTAGATACCTTGTCAGGTCCAATTGCCTTCCTTGGGTTTTTAAAGGCAGCCAGCAGTTTCTCAACTCCATTGGTACTAATTTTAATGCCAGTCATGGATTCAGTACTACTTGGTCCTTTGTCTGGTATAAACGACAGGTTTTCAGTAGTGAAGACAGATTTGTATTGTTGCGAAAGTACTTCAGCTTTCTGTTTAGCTTGACTGAACAGCTTGTTACCGCAAACCAGTGAGGGAATGCCTATCTTGTCCATCTTGAGTGACTTGACATATCCCCACAGCTTTTTGGCTGGATTATCTGTCTGGTTTTCTGTTTTGTCAACAAACATGTTCTTAACATAGTCATTGTGAGCTACCTTGAGAGTTGAGTTCACTTCTTTCTTCAGTTGGTTATATTCATCCAAATCGGTTTTAAGGCCATACTTCTTCCAGGCATCGTATCGCCGACGCCTCTTCTTCATCAGCCTTTTGATGTCGCTCATTCATCCACGGCAAATTCCATCGCCCAGAGATAGTTTTAGTGGGGATGTGATTGGTCATGACGCACTCAAGAGTTGCCTTGAAATGGTCCCAGTTCTCTGATGTGCTTCTGCTTTTGTTTGAAGCAAAGAACTCTTGGGAGAAATCATTCAGCTCTTTCTCAATACCTTCCATGTTTGCCTTCCTATAGATGTGTACTGTCCTCGGTTTCTTTTTGTTAGTCACAGCTGGCTGCATAAGCCCTTGCCGGTATATACCGGTATCTAAAATTGATACTACATGTAGGCAGGGGGGTAGCGCTAGAACTAAACGCTCCAGTGTCCGCACTCCGCAGGGACCCCTGTAAAGTAGGGGTCTGGAGTAGAGTTTGGAGAGTCCAAGTTGCACAAATGCAGCACAAATAGTATGTCTGCAATAGCACTAGATTGAAAAACTGGGGGTCTGCAGGGACCCCTAAACTTGCAGAAAATTTATAAACAGGGGGTCCGAACTCAATTTTGGTGGGTCCGGAACCCCAAAAAGCAACCTACTAGTGCTCCCCCAGCATGTAGGTTTGATTGAACTCTCATGAATGCTCTAGCCTTGAATACATGTATGTTATGTGCAAATTCAAAGTCGTTATACCGGTATTTTAGCCAGGTGGAATTGTATAACCCATCGTACTCAAACTTTTTTCACTTTGATTTCCACTGATCCCCTCACAAATATTTTTGTGACATCAGACATAGGAACGAAGTCGAAGACCATGATGTTTCAGGCTTGTCACTTCAATTTAATTAGCCAACTACAATGAATTATTTAGAAAATAATAACCGCACGCTATCTATTTTGAGGTCATTGCGGGAAATCAGAGGATTTTGTTTTGAGCCAAGGTAATTTTCTGAGGGAGCAGGAGCTCCGAGGAAAAATACAAATCCTGACGATTTCACGCAATGACCGTAAAACAGATGGTGCAAAGTTTACGCATTTTGCAGTCAATTCTGAGATATTAATTACACAATTTGCGTTCGCATTTTTACAAATATAATAAAATATGATTGGATCCCATGCATTGCGTATATTAATGAGGCTATGTCGTGAATTAAAATAATAAACAAGCGTAAGGCTTAGTCTTGTTTATTTACGTTTTATTTTTATTTTTTCAATGAACATGCGCCCGGTGAACATGGTTATGAAATTATGATAGACACAACACATGACAATCTTTCTCTCTTTTGCTAAATAATATTAGGCTTACCTGATTGTGCTCCTGTTCCACGTTCTCCCCGGGTTCATCATTATTATTGCTACCCCCGCCATTGACTTGCAATGATGCTTGCTCGATAGTCAGGGAGGATTCAACCTCCATCTTCTTCTGCTATTCTTCGTCTCTCGTCGAAATTATCATCAAAAAACAAAATCGATGACACACAAAAAAAGCTTCTTTGCTTTCTGCACACTATTCCTATGCTATAATCTGTGTTAAAAGTAGATGTTTCCTAATGTTTGATTCCAAACCACGGTTTTATCAAGTATTGCCTGCAAGAAGGATATTTTTTTCAAGCCAATATTCAGTGATGTTTACGTTATCAACCTCTCTCTGCAAAAGAGATGCTTGTCAGTACAACGACCTTTGACCCAATGATAGCGCGCTTGTCAATTTATTTTAAATGGATTTAGAATGGATACGTTTACTGAAGTCGTTTATGGCCTGCCATTGAGTACAAAACAAAAACAAAAACAAGCGGGCCGGTCCCCGATTTTGTGGCTTTAGGGAGTGTTCAGAAATACTCTGGTGGGGGGGGGGGCTGGAAAATATGTAGGGGGTGTCATAAAATTTTAGGAGTTCTGAATAGGGGGGGGGGGCTAAAAAGTTTTGGGGGTATGAACAGGGGGGGTCAAAAAGTTTTTTGGCACGTCGAGGGGGGGTGTAAAAAATGTTCCCTTATTAAACCAGAACAAAAGTAGGCCTACATTTGATCCAGTGTTGAAAATTGTCGCCTATAACTTCTTAACTTAACCTAATTTTTTCCATGGGGACATCCCCTAAAAATCCTAATAGAAGAAAAAATAAAGCAATAATTGCCATGTGCAACTTTTTTTAGCACATCGAAAAGCACCATGTTTTTGGCCAAAATAGGGTAAAATTGCAAAATTTTGCACTTCGCGATCACGTGAACTGGCCCATCAATTTAATAGCAAAACACACCATTTTGGCAGTAGTGTAGACAGGGGGCGGAAGGCCCCTGACAAAAAATGAAAGAGAAAAGTGCCTCTCTGCATGACAAAAAATGAAAGAGAAAATCTGGAGCAAGGAGGCCCTTTTCCATATAACTTCAATCCGATCATGGGCCAAAATGGTGTAAAATACAAAATGTTTGCACGCTGTGTGGGCACATTGTCACAATAAAGGCATTTTCATCCCATCATGGGCGAAATACACAATTTTTGCATGCGTTTTGCCCCAATAAAGCCTTTTTTTGGAAGCTCAAATATATGTACAGTCTCTCTAAAAAACAAAACCAGTATATGTATTTGCAACTGCAATTTCTTTTTTCGTCTGTGCCCCCGAAATTTTATTCACCCCCGACCAAGAAAACTGGCTACGCCCCTGTATTTTGAGCTAAAATAATCTTGTTTTTGCGCGCTTCGTCGCAACAAAAAGTCCCAGTAAATAGGCATAGATCCTGGGGGGATGGCCCATACAATCATCCCCCAACATGCCCAATATGTTGACGCCTGTATGTATGTTTCTGACCAAATTAAGCTGATATTTGGCCATTTTGGCCCCCCCAAAGTACAAATTTTAATCCACTTTTGCATCAAATTTCACTTGTTTAGCTTCCAAATGGCAAAAAAACATTTGTAGGCCTACCATTCACTTATTCTGTCGTCAAATGGTACTGGATTCATTATACTTTTTCTAACCCCATTCCTCCCCCCCATGTCAAAAAGAAATCTACGCCACTGCCAGTAAAACCAGAACAAAATATATACTCATCCCCGACCCCTCCCCCCTAAATTGTAATGCTTCCATCGCCACTGATTCCAATCATAAATGTATGGTTTACGAATACAGGACACTTCGCCCACAATGCACTTCGCCTACATGCCATTTCGCCTACGTGCCATCTCGCCCCCTAATTAGCTATTGCGGCAATGCAACGCAATGGCATTGTGGATGTATACGATCGATGTGCACAGGATGTGTGTGTATTCAGATCGTACTATCAATGATGTATTCATTAAATCGCCCCCATTGAATGGACGAGAATATAGTGACCACGTCCTATTGTAGTCTTGAGAATAGCCCGGTGTCGATAGGTGATGATTGTTTTTGATGATGGTGCTGTGGTGATTTGAAGTTGAGAAGTATAGTTGTATTTCCCCCTCACCTAATTTAGCTATAGCGGCAATTAGAATAGTAGCTCAGTATTGCGTTTCCGAAATAAGGAAAGTATAGCGCATCAAAATTTAATAGGCCTACGTTTCCTACGGTACCGTTTTTTTAATAGTCTTTTGCATGTTTTCTTTATTGGGTAATTTGTAATATTCTTCTTTTATATTTCGTAATGTTTTTTAGTGTTTGGCTTTGTTGTTGTTATTGGTTCTTGCTATAATTTGTTTGTTTAATGTTTATTTGTTTTTCTTCGTTTGGATATATCAGAGCTTTGTCTGAGTGGGTTGTTGGTTCATATATTTTCAATTTAGTTTTTTCCTTTAATTAGTGTATTGTTGTTTATGCTTTTCTTGTTTGGTGAATAATTTCTTTGTTTGGAATAGGTCTATGGCTTTTTGCTTGTTTTTGTTACGTTTCTAGTTATATTTTGGCTCGTTTTGGTTTGGTTATCCTTTTCTTTATTTTGTAATGTTTTGTAGCCTACGGTGCTATATAATAAAATTTGGTACGATCGTATTGTTTTTTGTATATTATGCGTTTTTGTTTCTTTTATTTTGTCTGTATCAATTAATATTATGTCTGTCTATATTTTGTACTGTTTCCTTTTGATTTTGTTTATTTGGTATTGTTTTCTGACATGTTTGGGGGTTGGGCTTTTTTTTGCCCTATTTTTGTTTTTCCATTTTTATGTTTTTCTTTTTTCTTTTTTTTTTGCGTATGCTTTTCTTTGGTCTTGCTTTCTTTTTGATTTACATGTAGGCCTTTTTGTTCTATTTTTATGTTTGTTTTTCTACTTTTTTGTTATGTGTTATGTTATTGTTTTGTTGAATTCGTTTTGCTATGTGGTTCTACTTTTATAAAAAATTATTTTTAGTCACAATTTTGTTTTACTTTTATTCGCCTCTTTTATTTGGTCGGATATTATGTTTTACTGCATGTGTTCTTAACTTCTTATTATTATATTGCCACTTTTGGATGGATTTCCGTGGTTCCTGGTGGGTTGTTGTTGGCATCTGAGTCTGACTCGCGGTAGGCCCTATCTGATCGGTATGGGTTGGGTCCAAGTTGGTCTTTTATAATTTTCCTTTAGATCCCGCCCGATAATAATATGATCGGCAAGCTAATACACAGATTGTAGGCGCTGGAATGAAATACCAATTTTCTTCGTTTGTTTGGCTCGCAATTAAAAGGGGATAATGCGATCAGTACGAGCTAATATATAAGAGCTATCAGCGAAAACTATCATTTAAATAGGAAGCTATTTTTTATGCAAATCACACATTATTGAAGGACCACTTCGTATGAAATGAGAATGTTTTGTGTAAGAAAATAATGTAACAAAGAAAATTAGTAATTACATAAATATAACATATTATTGTCTTTCTCGTGCGCCCACGGACAAACAAAGTATAAAACAAATTTTAAAATATGCATAATATTGTACTAGTCATATATTATAATGTTAGAGATGCTTTTGTATTTGTGTTGTGTATGTTGTTTTTTATTCTTTCTATCTTTTTTTCTCAAGTTATTTGTCTTTTGTCCTGTTTAATATAAAAGCAAAATGAATAATAATAATAAAAAAAAGGACCACTTCATATAACTTCCAAATCTGGGAGTTTGATAAACCTAGATTTGGAAGATACGTAGGCCTATGTCATGTGCACTTTATTCGTGCATGTCGTATAATTTATACGGGTGTTGAAACTTTATAAAACAAACTGATAATGATGATTTATATGTTTAAGCTAGTATTCTATGAGTGTCGTAGCCTACTCATGCAATGCTATTATTTAACCGTCTAAGCTTTTTGACAGTCGGACGAGTAGGACTTTTTTTTTTCTTTATAGTTACCAAACTATGCTTAGCTCAGAATATATGATCACTACTAGTATCTCACATGGTGTAAGAAAGACCATGAAGACGAACTGGTGAAAGTTCCTTTCAGTTCGGGTGGGCGGTTAGTGGACTTTCACAGTTTATCTTCCTTTACTGGCGAGAACTACTCTTTGACCGTTCCTCATCAGGGATTTCCCTTTTAACAAAGGAGCACCTGCGCATATGATGTAGCATAAACACCGTCAGCATGATCTGACTCGTTATACGCAATTGCTTTGGCTTCAAGTATTTAGCATGTATCCTATATAATATATTTATTTGATTCAAATGCAAGTAAGGCTTTAGGTATTTTAGTCTCAGCTCAAACCAAAGTCAGAAAGTTTGAATTATTTATGTATACGAGTATGACATGACCATTGACAATACAATAACGTATCAAAGGGGGAAAAAGAATTAGGCCTAGGCCTCAAGAAAGAACAGGATTGAATAAAGAAAAATTAAGGACATAAGGAAAGAAATACTTTGGTCATATGCCTGAAGTAGGAAACCGGGGTTAACAATCTAATACGGTATTCGTTTATAGTTTGAACCAAGTGATTACCGACGGAGTACAAAACAAGCATAATTGGACGGGAAAGAGGAGAAAATGATTATAATGGGTGTACTGAAATGACATGTGAAAGACTAAGCTAAAACTAAAAGACCTACGCATTTACAGCTGCAAGTGTTACGTTTCTCTACGCAACATGTATATAGATGGTCGTCTCATGATGGAAGGGCCTTTTGATGACCAATGCTCAAAGTCTATTCGGGCCTTCCCGGAGTCCTTCTTTCTTAAATTTCTTGGTGACAAGCTCAAAGTCGAATCCTTCCCCTTATTTCTTAAGTTTCTCCTAGTATTAATTTAGTGTGCCGAAACTGAACTGTCAAGAGCCGGGGCCAAGAGATAAAACCATATAGTGTAGGCCTTCGATCGTTTTACATAATACGTTTCAACCCTGATCATGCTGATTTTTTGGCATTGTAATGTTTAACATGTCCACTGAGTATACATTGGAATCAAATTCATTATGTTTGTAAGACATCGGGGCTACCCTGGGAAAAAATTTCAAATAAATGGAAACATTTTGTGCAATAAATGTGTTTATTGATATACGAGCTGTGATTTAATTTGAAACTTCACGTAACTCGTTATTTTCCCCAGATTTGGAAGATGTAGGTTGTTTGGCTTTATATACAGGTATCTCATTTTAAACTTCATATAACTCGTTATTTTTCCTAGATCCTGTTAACACGCGTTCCGCGTCTAGGTCTATCAAATACCATACATGATTTCATTTTAAACTTCATATAACATGTATAAATCATTATTTTGCTCCGTATTTTGCCTGTTCATGTGCGCACCGTCTACGAATAGGTCTTCCCTATCTAGGCTTATCAAACACCCAGATTTGGAAGCTATAATTACTCGGATGTCGTTTGCATGATCAGGCTGGGCATACACACAATTAACACTTGTCTAAAATAATCCCTTCCTTGTTTCTATTATTATAATTATTATCTTTCTTTCATTTATCATGTGTATACCTTCTTGTATATTATACATATGCACATCATATTTCTTTACTGATTTCTAACAAACACCACCGTACGTCAAACAAACAAAAATTCAAATTCGGATTTATGCGCGCAAAAGTAACATTTTCCATTTTCGCGCTTCATTCTTCGAGGTGTGTTCGTGAAGGGGAGTGTGGGGTGGGGTGGGTGTGTGTGTGTGTGCGGGAGTGGACGTAGAGAGAACAAATAAACAAACCAAAGTCAATGAGAAAGATTAGAGAATTACATACAGGAGAAAGAAAACAAAACACAAGTTCAGTTTAATGCGCGCAAAAGTAACATTTTCCATTTCCGCGCTCAATTCTTCGAGTATAGGGACTATGTGTGTTAAATATATGAAGGGGGGGGGGTGTGGGGTGTGTGTGGGGGGGGGTATGGTTATACCTACAGCGTCAAATATCCCATTCCTGCATTAAAAGTACGTGCATGATGATACATTCCAACCCGTGCTGCACTCCAAGAGTAGGCCTGCAAATGTCGGAAACCCCGTTCTTAGAAATTCAGCTTCTGGTAGGAGACCCGGGTCCACGCTAGTATAATAATATTTGCGGTCATAAGGTATTTCGGGGGCAAAATTGTGCAATAAATAGGAGTAGGAAAAAAAAAAGAGGTCTTTCGAGGGCAGTTGCTAACAAATGAAGCCTTTCGAGGGAAGACCCCCCCCCCAAAAAAGAGTTCTTTCTGGGCCTATAAGGGAGCACGTTAATACTAATAATATTTGACAAAGAATAACCCCAAATTAAAATTTTACCGAAATCGTATTTTAGTATTAACCAACTGTTTCTTCTTCGCGTGCCTCCGATAGGCCTACGTCGCAAGCACAAAACATGGCCCGTATAATTCTCGGGGTCTTAATTAAACTGAGAGCATACTTGACACAGGACTCAGTGTGTATGACATGCGGCCGCGCGCGGGACCCGGCCTTGTCAAGGAAGGTACATCGGTGTATTCTGGCATTGTTGCGTGCTTGGATCACGATACCATTGATTGAACATAATCACACCCGGCGTTTTCGTGTAAGTGGTAGCTAATATCCGCCGTTAACACGCGGTGCAAAAATGGGGCATAAGTCACTGCACAGCACCCCACAAAATATCTGAAAGCTGCATGCTGCTGGCCTTTGTTTTGCTAGACGTGCACATTTGTCTTTGAAAAATTTGGCAAATGTTTTTTTCCCTTAATTGTTTCATTAGGCTATGTCAAAGAAGATCTTCTCTGATTTAATATCTTATATAGGACTGCAAGTTTTAAAAGTTTTGAACATCTCAAACTTTATTTTAAGTGAGTTTGAGCCGGTAAAATGAATGATTCGGTTAATTAAATAAAAACAAACAAAACTCGCAAGCGCTTTTTTTGGCCATATTATATAAATTATTAGGCCATACTGGCCATAATTAATTTAACACTAAAAAGTATGAACTTATATGAAGTAAGTAAACATAATTTGTAAAATAAAATAACACATATAATAGGGCCTATAATTGATTATTTTGTTCATGAAAACATACCTGTAAAAATAAAATACATAGGCCTAAGGATTTAACATAAAAATACATTTATAAGGCCTAAATTTCGGACATATTAAATTAATTATTGTTCGTGAAAATATAAGCTAATATAATGTAAAAAAGTGATGCCGATGATGGGAAACTTGGAATCAACTTTCATTAATACCCTTATGATTTTGTATCATAATTCAATGGCTTTCCTTCGTCTTCGTGTGCATGGTACGGACTTACAAGCACAAAACAGTGTTTTAACACGGCCCGCAATTACAATTTTTTGTTTTCGCACACTACCCGTCCTCCAACACGCTGGCAAGTAAAGACTTCCGCGAAATCGCCGGGTATGACATGGGTAAATCAATGGCACTGTGACCGTAGCACGCAACGTATCCAGTATATTCCATTTCCGGGCCATTCCGTGGTTTGGCTGGCGGTGTGCAGGCACGCAGGGGACTTGTCAAGCAATCGTCGGCAGCAAATACCAGCGGTGTAAAAAGGGGCGAAACGCACAGCACAGGCCCTGCTCGCTGAAAATGGCCAAAATTTATTTTAAACACTTTAATTATCACGTTATCAAGTTATTAAAAGTAGGCTGAAAGTTTTAACAATCAGACTGCCATGATTTTTCTTTATAATTATCTTCATAAAAATTCACGTATAACACACTTTAACACGAAGTTATCAAATTATTAAAAATGCATGTTGAAAAAATGCATACACATATATTAAAATATTTAAAAATATTGTTATAATCACATCAGCACGGTGTGTTAAAAACCGAACATAATCTACACCGGGACGCGGACGGTACTAGCTAGGGGCCTCAATTTATAAAACGCACACACACACACCCCAATTTGTTGAATATTTCCGTGCATTCATTGGAACGAATCCTTGATCGTACAGTCTGCTACCAACACAGGAACACACGACCCTTCCGGTCACATCGATCGTCATGATACATCCACAACCGCCATTGCAATGCATTGCATTGCATAGGGGGCGA